>NC_136463.1:142348014-143575514 GCF_902686455.1 Sciurus vulgaris
AATCTTTTTTTTTATTCTTTTTTATTGAAAATCATAAATTTATAGGGCAATGTTGTTTGATTCTCTTAAGGTAATCTTGAAAAAAAAAATAACAAAACTGATACATACCAGAGGTCCCATGGCACCCATTGGACCGGTAGGGCCAGCTTCACCCTAAAGCAAAATTGAGATTGCCCAGTATGAGAAACCTAAGTCAAGATTGGCATTACATTATTCCATGTATGTATGATTTTAAAGAGCACATTAACTTTCACATTTTATAATCTTTCAATGAAGGATCTCAAAAGTTTGTTTCGTTGCTTTTCTGTAAAATTAAGTGAAAATTTGATTTCACAGAAATAAGTCTAAGATAAAATTGGGGATTTAAACAAGATGGAGAGAAACTATCACACCTAGTAATAAAGTAACTATATGTCAATTTCTGGCATATCTCAAGCATAATTTTACAAGGCTAGAATTAACTCATATTCTCTGAAGATCTATTATAGAAAACTTAGAAATAAAACTTTAAAACCAAATGCTTTCTTATGAATATATCTCATGATTCCTCCCATTAAAAATTATTCTGTTCTTCCTTTATATTTTCTCTCCCTATGGAAATAAATAAATTTGGGGAATAAGCAAGGCTATAAGACCCTGAAATTAAAAGGGCGTCAAACAACAGAATACACATTATTTACCTAAATATTCATTTATTTAAATCCCTCTTTTCTCCAGAATTAGTTAAGGAGGTTCTGAAAATTGTGTCGGTACTCAAAGAAGAACAGAAGAAGTATAGTGATGGTTTTGTACAATTACCTTAGCACCAGTTGCTCCGACTTCACCTTTAGGGCCTTCAAGACCTTTATGTCCCTGAGAAGAAAAATATAAATATGTATATGTATGCTGGTTTGTTTTTTCAATTTTTGAAATATAAAAGAAGCCTAAAAAATATGTTCATAGAAAGTGCCTTATAAATCCCAGCAGCTCAGGAGGCTGAGGCAGAATGATTGCAAGTTCAAAGCCAGCCTCAGTAACTTAGCGAGATTATCTCAAAATAAAAAATAAAAAGGCTGGGGATGTGACTCAGTGGCTAAGTGCCCTTGGGTTCAATCCCTGGTTACCCCTGCTACCACCCCACCCCCAGCAAAAAAAAAAAAAAAAAAAAAAGAAACTGTCTTATGAAAACAACCTGAAATTTTAAGTTATCACTCAAAATATCTCTAATTCTCAAACTTTTCTAGAAGTTTATTCAAAGAAAATTAAAGTAGGGTTTTCTTATTTTAAAACTATGTTCAACATTCAGTGTTATCAATTGTCGAACATTCATGACTTTATAGAAATTTAATCTACAGCTACAACTAAAAATTTACATTAGCCTTACAGGACACACACAATTATAAAGTTCACATAGTTACAAAATATGAGTTATATTCAGGAGTGATATACAAAATACAATTGATCTTCTGAATACACAGATTCTACATTCATGTCTTTAATCAACCAGGAATCAAAAATTTTCAAAGGAAAACCAACTTCTCTTGTTGTGACATGTACTCTGCCATTAGCCCTACAATGGTCGCAACCGTACTAAACACATATAGATTTTTCTTTTCATTTTTCTCTAAATAATACAGTGCAACACTATTTACATAGCATTTACATTGTATTGGATTATTTAGGTATTTTAGGGTGTCTAGAGGTAAAGCACTGGGAGTATGGTATAGGTTACATGAAAGCACTCTGCCACTGTATATAAAGGGCTTGAGCATGTATGGATTTTGGTATCATGTGCAGGGGGTGGGGAGATATAAAGGGGACTGGAATTGCTCTCCAGTGGATATAGAGGTACAACTGTATTAAATAACGAGACCAGCAGCACCAATCATCCTAATAGAAACCCAGCTACTCAAAACAGAGACTAGTCAGTGTATTAGCTTTGCTTTCAGATAAATAGCTAGACAGATTCTCTTGTGTACATAACATAATAGTTACATATTAATTCTCTTGAGCTATGAAAGAAGCATTCTATTGCCTTCCAAATCTGGGTTGGCTGGCCCCTCTGGTTATCATTGTCAAACATTTGACATGTAGTAAAGTCCTTCAGCTCTGCACACCAAGTAGTGCATTCTCTACTCGAGTCATGTCATTTATTCCCCTATTTACTAATTGCTTATTTCCTTAGGCAATTACTATTTCTTAACTATATCTTTTATGAGCTAAACCTACAAGCCAAATAATTTTCTTATTCATCACCTTGTCCTCTTTTGTATCACGGTACCAGGTATGTAGTAGAATTTTTTTTTTTTTTTAGAATCAAATGAAATTTGAAGGAAATGTAAAAGAGAATTGTGATTTCAGTAACTGCAGATGAATATTGCAATCACAGCCAGTTAAAGAAAACTGACAAGGGGAATCATGAAGATTTAGAAGGCAGTGTTCCCCACATCCTACTGGGTGGTAACACATAGTATCAGAGAGGATTGAACTTACTCGGTGACCCTTCAGACCTGGAAGACCAGGAGCCCCAGGAAAGCCTCGTGCTCCCTGGGGAAAAAAAGATAAGGTGTTTCAGAGTCATTAGTACAAATAGGAAATTGTTTAATATACTTCTTTTTTAAAAAAAAAAAATCTAAATGACAGTTTTCACTGACACACTAAAGCAGAAAGAAAAGACCAGTATATTTTATCTGTCAAAATATATCAAGGTGATCAAAAATTGACAAAACAAATGCACTGTTAGAAGTGGAAACATGATTTCCAGACATGGAGTAATGCCAAGAATTCATTCAATGACGTTTGCAAAGTTTCACATGATATCACTATATTTTAAGTAGTAGCAAGAAAAAAGAACGACGAGAAGAAAATACAAAGGAACCAATGTGTTTAAATGTCTGAATTGACTTTGTCAAAGCTTACAGAAAAAAATCAGGAAAGGAATTTAAGGGAAAACATGCTTTTCCTACTTAATTTTGCACTTTATTTGAGGTAGACAAATAAATACATTTATAGTTAGGCACTTTTTAAAAAATTTTCTCTGGACTTGTGAACATGGGCAGCAGAATATGATGGGAAATATGGTATTACAATGTGGTTGGTAATTTTTTAATGAAGTATTCACTGCAATCTTTGTGGATTTATGATTGCTTAAAAAATAAATGAGGAAATGAAATATCCAACAAAAAGATCAAGAAATGTGAGAATGGCTTGGTTTCTTTATTTAATAATTTATACATTTCCACTATTTCTATGCATACTCAACCAAAGCATGTTAAATTTTAAAAACAATAAAAATGCAACAGAAAATCAGATCCAATGATATGACTATTTTGAAGTGATGCTTGAAACTTTTTTCTCATTCTCTTAAAATCGATAATGACCCTGTGACTTGACTTGCTCTTGTTGCCTACATTAATTTGGCTTTGCATTGACTTGCCATTATCACTGCCATCAGCACATTTGCACTTTGATTACATAGGTAGATGTGATTAGTATTAATTTTCTATTACTACTATTATTAATCTTCATAATCCTGGCATTTATGACTTCACTCATGACTGGTTAGTGGGATAATCAGTGAACAATCATTGGAAACAACTGAAGAAATGGTTTAATATTTCAAGTTCTCACTTGACCTAAACCTTTCCTAAGGAATTCCCCTTGTCTTAGCACCATCTTACACGTGTAGTAAAATCCTTCAACTCTGCACACCATAGGCTTCATTCACTATTACTAAACGAATGAAGAGGCTGCTCAATAAATAAAATTCACATGATCAGATCAAAGCAATAATTCCTCTGTGACATCTTGCAGTGAAAATATTTCTTTAGTGTTTGGAGGATATCACAGTAAGGGTGCATCAAATCGTGCTCTCTGAACAAATGAAGTCTCAGTAATTCTGTTTACACAACCCCGCTTAGGAATTCCTTCACATCAAGAACTCCCTTTAAGTTTTTTGATTGAAGTCCTCCTTTACCAAGATTTGCCTCCCTTCCATCTGGAACAAGCAACTCAGTGCACAGGCATCTGGGCCCAGAGGAGAATTACTGAGCGATGTTATTTCAAACAATTAATTCACTTCAGTTTTTATGGTCTGTGAGGAGAATCCTCATGTGATTACATATCCCAAATATAACAAGAAAGTGGAGCAGATGTACTAATGCTCATAAAGAATTCCCGTTCTGCTGACCTAGGCCTGTCATCACAGCAGTCACACGTTGTTACACTGAGCTTGCAGAAAGCATCTGTGGTGTGCTGGCAGGGCACCTTTCCTCCCCACAGAGGGCCGTGCTGTGAGGGTGTGCAAGAGTGCAGCAGGCCACGGAGGGTCGAGCAGGGATGGGGGGAAAGGACATCTGTGCTAATGACTAAACCTCATGCCTTTGTCTGCATTTACTTCCTGGGCAGATGGAGGGGCAAAGGAAAGACAACGGGAGGTAGGAGAGTAGTTGTAAATTTGAAACTAAATAATCCTTAGAGTCCTGTAAATCTCTGTTAAAGATCAGCATTCTTTTTTTTTTTTTTAAATAACATACTAGCATTGAACTTCCTCAAGAATATAAACAGTAATGTAGCACTGTTACTTGCACTGAGTGGTAGAAAACATTAGGAAATTATAGAAAACATAATATGTAGTTGACTAGATCTGTTTAGGAGATGCTGAGTGGGAAAAACCACAAGAAGGATGTTCCAGGAGGATTTTTACTTTCTTATCATTCTGCAATTTTCCTCCTTCCTATATAGCTCAGGAGAACCTAGCAAAGCAATGTGAGGAGGACAGAAAGGTGGGTTCAGAGATGTTCTAGTGGCC
The DNA here is from genome assembly GCF_902686455.1 of Sciurus vulgaris. Taxonomy (NCBI): domain Eukaryota; kingdom Metazoa; phylum Chordata; class Mammalia; order Rodentia; family Sciuridae; genus Sciurus; species Sciurus vulgaris. Next base: position 142,352,804 of record NC_136463.1, read on the forward strand.
CAGGTCCTGGAATCTGATGGAGCAAATTGCCATGGTTACTTTGATGAGTTATGGGGAAGAAAACAGCTTTGTTAGAATGTCTGGCAATTGTACATAACTTGTCATGAAATTTCAGGGTCCAGAATATTAATCAAGAATTTCAGCCAACATTAGGATTTGGGGAGCAGCCAAAGAAACATCCTGTCCACATTTATTGCCCTAGCCCATAAAATAACAGTCAACAAACTCTTGCAGGCTATTCTTTTAGACATATGGGCTAATAGAAAATGAAGAAGTTTTTTAAAGATAAGCAGGATTCAAGTGTCATAAACTGTAAATAAGTCAGACCAGATTCCTCTGGAAAAAAAATGTTCTTCTTTTCTGAAAATTTGATATTCAATTGGAGAGTATCCATGTGAGGTATGACATAATTCTCTGGCTCCAGGAGAGTTATTCATATGGTTCCCATGCAAAGCTGGGAACTGGAATTAGCTGTAATTCTAGCAAAATGTCCTGTGACAATTTACTTTTAGATAGAAAGGAACATTACTAGATTGCTGCATTAACTTAGTATCTAATGCACATGCATACAATGAATTGCAAGTCAGTGTTCCTTATGTTTTGAATTTTGTTTGTATGTTACTATATTGGTAAGTATAAACTTACCGGCGATCCTGTAAATCCCACTTCACCAGTATTTCCATTTCTACCAGGTTCACCCTATATGGAAAATAAATAATAAATAAAAACAGCAAGAGGTGGGGGAGGTGTAAAGGGATTTGAGTGTTCTCTGAGACTAGATCAAATAAATTGCAGATAAAAAGTCTTTTTAGAAAGTTCATGTGTGAGTATCTAAGCAGCATAAAATAAAGGAAACCTAGACTCTTTTCTGAGAGCCAGTTATGCTACAATTGATTTTGCAGAACTTTCATTAATTACAGAAGAAATGGATATGAATTATCCTAGTCTGTCCTAACTCACAATTTTATGAATTTCAATTATTACATGCATGACCATATATCTCTGAATTAAAACATTGCTTCTTCCAATACTACTAACCATTTCTTTCCTTGTGACAAAATGAAACAACCAGAGTTTTCTTTATGGCCAAATTCAGTGTAATATGCTTAAATGTATATCACAGTTCACAAAGAGAAAATACAATACTAAACTTAATTTGTGTCACATAGAAATTAATGGCCTGCCCTAATTTTACCTCAACTTTGTTACAACTAAGAAAAGAATCTAGCAAATCAAATCTGTTGTTCCATAATTCATTGATCACACATTACTAATGTTAAATTTATAGTTACATCACCTTAATTAAAAATTCAATTGAAAAAAAATTACTTTTTAAGCTTTTGGGGAGCCATATGGGCACTATACTACTAACGCAATTTGAAAATTTCACTTATTAAGAATTCATAATGATACACTGCCATCAAAACCATATAGTTTTTTCTTTTAGATTATGTCAATGGTTCCACTATAGAAGGTTATAGTTATTACGAGAATAATTCTAATATCTCATGGAGAAATCTGAATGGAAATCCTGAGGAATGCAGGAGAGAGACAGGACTAATAATATTATACAATCAAACTTGAGAACTCCTTTAGTTTTTGTAAAAGTTTATTCTCAGTTCTCAAGTTTAGATGGAATGAATAGAGGACAAAAGCATTGGAAAAAGTGAAATTTATATTAAAGGACATTCTTGTTAACATTCTAGTTCCTTCTTAGGCTCTTTAGAACTTAAAAGCAAAATGGAAAACAGAAGCTTACATCTTCACCAGGCTTGCCGGGAGGGCCCTCTGGTCCACGTGCACCAATCGGACCCTATTACAAAGCAACACAGAAGGGGGGAGAAAAGAGTATTTACTTCTAACTGCTAATAATGTAATCCAAAAATTTCTTGAAACAATGAAAATATATCAGAAAAAATATTTTATTACAATTTAACTCTTATTCTCATAGCCCTCAGATCATGTACTCAAAGGTTTATTACACAATACCATATCTCAGCATTGTCTACTGTACCTATCCCTTTGAATTTAAATACTCTGCCATAAAGAACATACAGCTTAAATACCCTATGATAAAGTGCTTCCAAACTAAATTTTCATTTCTTACTTCTTTAGAGAAGATGTGGAAAAATAAACTGACTACATCATTATCAGGGTGCACCAGCATGTAAACTGAGTATACATGCTTACTTGACATTTACCATTGGTCCAGGTTCACCAGGTTCACCAAGGAGGTCCTGTGGTCCTACACCCTAAAAGGAGGGGGGAAAATGATTATATACAAACCAAAGGAAAACAGAAACACCAAATGTCTACTCTATGTGACTATTCAGATGGCTGGTCACTTTACAGCTCTATCATTTTGGGCAAGTCACTTAATCTGTCTATAACTTAATTCCTAATCTGCAAAATGAGACTAGGATTGTGCTAAATTAGTACAATTTCATCTCTAGGATTCCCTATTATAATAGTTTCACTGCTGTTTTTTTATCTAGTTCCATTTTCAACCAGAATTTTCATCTTCAACTCTATTTTCTTCTGTTTCATTGAGTTTAATCATGAAACTGTGAAAATGAGACTAAAAGATGCAATATAGCATCAGAGGTGGCTTCAAACTTTCAAAGTTCACAGTTACCTTTAACTACCAAGGTTCAGGATTCTATGATTGAAAGATAATGTTTCATCTCCTTTTACAACCACCATGAATTTCCCATCCACATCAAAAACCCCAACAACTACCCCACGGGATGGCACCCAGGTCTTTAAGTGTAACGCTGACCTACTTCTCAGTGGACGCTCCAACAAACACAGCACATACATCCTCAGCCTGCCCCCTTATCCATTCTGTCTCAGTAAATGCCACCACCTTCCTTCTAGTTATCTAAATCAGAAACTTGTGAATTATCTTAAAATCACTGCTTCTTCAACTCCACTCTTTCATCAGGTTCTTTGATTCTGCTACTTACAAATCTCCCAAATGCATCTCTTTCTTGGTCTACAGTGACATTGATTTTTCATTCCCTGCTTCTTTTTCTCAAACATTGTTCTAATGAATCTCTTTGCTTTTGGTCTCATTCAAATTAAAAATTCTTCCTGAGTATTGCTGTCAAGGTGATCTTTCTAACATGCAAATCACAACATGTGTCTTACTTGCTTAAAACAATTCATTATCTAATATCTTTCAGTGAAAGTTCTGTTGATTCTTTTTTTTCTTTTTTTTTTTTTTTTTTTTTGGTGTTTGGATTTTGTTTGAAGATAGTGGCCTGCGGACAAGATATTCATCATCCTTGGCCCATCCATGAAATGTATAAAATATTCCCCAATGTCACAAACACGCTTCTCATCCTTTCCAAGGGCTCTCTACAGGATATGATTAGACTCTCTGTTGAAAATCACAGTTTTCTAAAACCACCTTCAGAATAATTTTCAATCTCTGTAGCTTTATAAACAAGTTCCTTTATGGTAACTCTTCCCAATTTTGCATCTCCCACCAACCCATCCTTTGCATGCAATTAATTGCCTTGACAGCCCACCAAGGGCTCCCCATGCAAGACAAGGTTTTCAAGAACTCCATGCCTTTATTTACTTCTATGTCTGGCATACTTTATTTCTCAAGACCCTGTCTTTATCCATCAAGATGCATTAAGAAAAAGCATCATCCAAGTAGATTTCTTTGCTTCCTCTCCTCTCCAAATCCCAGGCTATTTTAGGTACACAGGTCCTATGTTTTCCCTGTACATTTCCCATTAATATCAGTTACATCACTTATTTATTTAGTTCAGCTGGTATGTTGGTGATTTTTTACCCACTAAATGGGAGAGAGAGTATATAACACATATCCTTCCCATAGCATCGGTTGGGTAATCATTCTACATTCTATAGCAAAATCACCAATATCTGCCCTGAAATTCAAATGGAAAATGTGTATCTACAACAACTTCCCAGCCTGGAATCTAAATCAATTTTCTGCCATTGTATAATTGCTTTTGTCATGTGAATTTTAAGTTCCACTCTATTTTAAACATCCATATCTATGGACATACAATCTTTACAAGTGATAGCTGTGAGATAACACTATTATCTACTGCTCTTTCTCCTATCTCCCCACTCATTTCCCACCCCAGGGCCTTCTTACATTTGTGAAAACTCTGGAAAAAGCAATTTGAGAAGATAACTTTATACCTTTCATAGTTCAGTGGAAGAAACAGACAAAAATGTTGATAAATATTTTGCTGCATCTTCTTTTATACTTAATTGTATAAAGCATTTTTGTATTTATCAAATTCTTTTTTTTAATTTTTACAGACTGCATTTTGATTTTTTGTACACAAGTGGGGTACAACTTTTTATTTCTCTGGTGTGCACAATGTAGATTGATACTACTCATGTAATCAAACATGTACATGGGGTAATGATGTCTGTCTCATTCCACCATCTTTCATACCCCTGCCCCCTCCTTCCTTTCATTTCCCTCTATATAATCTAAATTTCCTCCATTCTTCTTTACCCCCTGCCCCCAAACCTCCATTATGTATCATCATCCACTTATCAGGGAAAACATTTGGCCTTTGGTTTTTTGGGATTGGTTTATTTCACTTAGCATGATATTCTCCAATTCCATCCATTTATCTGCAAATGCCATAATATTATTCTTCTTTATGGCTGAATAATATTCCATTGTGTATATATGCCACAGTGTCTTTATCCATTCATCTGTTGAAGGGCACCTAGGTTGTTTCCACAATCTAGCTATTGTGAATTGAGATGCTATAAACATTGATGTGGCTGTATTACTGTAGTATGCTAATTTTAAGTCCTTTGGGTATAAACCAGGGAGTGGGATAAATGGGTCAAAAGGTGGGTCCATTTCAGGTTTTCTGAGGAATTTCCATACTGCTTTCCAGAGTGACTTCACCAATTTGCAACTCCACCAATAATGTATGTGTGCCTTTTTCCCCACATCCACACTAACATCTATTATTGCTTGTGTCTTGATGATAGTCATTCCAATTGGAGTAAGATAAAATCTTAGAGTTGTTTTAATTTGCATTTCTCTAATTACTAAGATCTGTAACTCTTTTTCATATATGTGTTTATCACCTGTATAGGCTTCTTCTATACATTGTCCAGTTTCCTTGGACCCATTTATTGATTGAGTTCTTGGCATTTTTGGTGTAAAGTTTGTAAGATCTTTATACTTTTTCTCTATTTGGTGCAGGTCTCTGGTCTAATTTCTAGGTTCTTGATCCATTTTGAGTTGAGTTTATGCAGGGTGAGAGATAGAAGGCTTAATTCCATTTAACTACATTGAATTTCCAGTTTTCCCCAGCACCATTTGGTGAACAGGCTATCTTTTCTCCATTATAAGTATTGGTTCTTTTGTCCAGTACAAGGTAACTGTATTTATGTGGGTTTGTCTCTGTGTCTTCTATTCTTACCATTGGTCTGCCTGTCTATTTTGGTGCCAATACCATGCCATTTTTGTTACTATTCTTCTGTAGTGTAGTTTATTATTGTGATACTTCCTGCTTCACTTTTTCTGCTCAGGATTGCTTTGAGTATTCAAGGTCTTTATTCTTCCAGATGAAGTTCATGATTGGTTCTTCTCTATTTCTATGAGGAATATCATTGGGATTTTAACTGGAATTGCATTGAATCTCTATAGTGCCTTTGGTAGAAGGGTCATTTTGACAATATTAATTCTGCCTATCCAAGATCATGGGAGATCTTTCCATCTGCTAAAGGTTTCCTTCAATTTCTTTCTTTAGAGTTCTGTAGTTTTCATTGTAGAGGTCTGTCACCTTGTATTTATCAAATTCTGAAAAATTAAATTTTACATCTTATTGTTTCTCTGGATTTTTTATTTCTTGTGATATTAAATACATTTTACAGTTTAATGAACTTTTTGTACTATGACTTTCGTGAATTACTTATACAGAACATTTTACATTGGGTATTTTTTTCCTGTTTTCTCTGCAAGTAAGCTGTACTTAAATTTTTCTGTAATTTATATTACAAAAATATACTTTATACATACTTGTTGAGACTTTTACAATACAGATTTAAAATGTATTTGGGAGCTGCTATTTCAGCATTTCATTTTATTATTAAATATTTGTTGTCATTCCATTTCATGATTATTAAACTACTTGATAATTTTTATACTTAATGTGAGTTAGCATTCTCATATCAGAGAGAAAATTCAGCGTTTGGTTTTTTGGGATTGACTTATTTCACTTAGCATGATAGTCTACAATTCCATCCATTTACCAACAAATGCCATGATTTCATTTCCCTTTGTGGCTCAGTAGTATTCCATTGTGTATATAAACCACATTTTCTTTGTCCATTCATCTGTCAAAGGTCATCTAGGTGGGTTCCATAGTTTAGCTATTGTGACTTGAGTTGCTTTAAAAATTGATGTGGCCACATCACTATAGCATGCTGATTTTAAGTCCTATATGCTGAGGAGTTGGATAACTTGGTCAAATAGTGGTTCCATTCTAAGTTTTCTGAGTAATATCCATACTGCTTTCCAGAATGGTTGCACCAATTTTCAGCACCACCAACAATGTATGAGCATACCTTTTTCTCCACATCCTTGTCAGCATTAATTGTTATTTGTACTCTTGATAATTGCCATTCTGACTGGAGTGAGATGGAATCTCAGTGTAGTAGTTTTAATTTGCATTTCTCTAATTGCTAGAAATGTTGAACATTTTTTCATATGTTTGTTGACCGTTTGTATCTCTTATTCTGTGAAGTGCCTGTTTAGTTTCTTTGCCCATTTATTGACTGGGTTATTTATTTCTTGGTGTTAAGTTTTTTGAGTTTTTTGTATATCCTGGAGATTAATGCTCTATCTGAGGTGCAGGAGGCAAAGATTTTCTCCATTCTGTAGGCTCTCTCTCTTCATGTTCTTGATTGTTTCCTTTGCTGTAAAGAAGATTTTTAGTTTGGTACCATCCCATTTATTGATTCTCAATTTTACTTCTTGTTCTTTAGAAATCATATTGAGGAATTTAGTTCCTAAACTGACATGGTGGAGATTTAGACCTACTTTTCATTCCAGTAGGTACAGGGTCTCCGGTCTAAGGCCTAGGTCCTTGATCCACTTGGAGTTGAGTTTTGTGAAGGGTGAGAGAAAGGGATTTAATTTTGTTTTGCTATGCATGAATTTCTAGTTTTTGCAGCACCATTTGTTGAAGAGACTATCTTTTCTCCAAAGTATGTTTTTGGCACCTTTGTCAAATGTGAAATACCTGCATTCATGTGTCTTTGTCTCAGTATCTTCTATTCTGTACATTGGTCTGTGTGTCCATTTTGGTGCCAATACCATGCCATTTTTGTTACTATAGCTCTGTAGTATAATTTAAGGTTGGATATTTTGATACCTCCTGTTCACTTTTCTTGCTAAGGATTGCTTTGGCTATTCTGGGCCTCTTGTTTTTCCAAATGAATTTTATGGTTTTTTATGGTTTTTTATGCTTTTTCTATTTCTATAAAGAACATAATTGGAATTTTAATAGGAATTGCATTAAATCTGTATACTGCTGTTGGTAGTATGGTCATTTTGACATTTAGATAGGCTAATTCTGCCAATCCAAGAACATGGGAGTCATTTCCATCTTCTTCAATTTCTTTCTTTAGTGTTCCCTAGTTTTCGTTCATCTTCTTCAATTTCTTTCTTTAGTGTTCCCTAGTTTTCATTGTAGAGGTCTTTTGCCTCTTTTGTTACCCAAATATTTTTTCAGGCTATTGTGAATTGGGTATTTTTCCTAATCTCTCTTTCAGTTGACTCATTGCTAATGTATAGGAATGCAATTAATTTATTAGAGTTAATTTTATATCTTGCTACTTTGCTGCATTCATTTATGAATTCTAGAAGTTTTCTAGTGGAGTTTTTTTGGGTCATCTAAATATAGAATCATGTCATCAGCAAATAGGGTTGGTTTGAGTTCTTTTCCTATTCTTGTCCCTTTAATTTCTTTTTTCTGTCTGATAGCTCTGGCTAGAGTTTCAGGGACTATGTTGAATAGAAGTGGTGAAAGAGGGCATTCCTGTGTTGTTCCAGTTATTAGAGGGAATGCTTTTAGTTTTTCTCCATTTAGAATCATGTTGCCACTGAAGCTTTTTAAGAGTATGTGTTCATGTATGTGCATTGTGTTTATGGGTGGGGAGAGTGACAAGTCACAGATGCAGATTTGTGTTTTCAAATTGACAATTCCCAGCTATCATAGGAAGAATGGATCAAAAGAAGTCACAAATGGATGCCTGGAAATCTGTTTGTAGTAAGATTTTTACTACGTAAAGGCTAGAAAAGGGTCCAGGCAAGATATAGCAAAAATGTAAACTCTGATAGTGGTTAGAAATGAAGAGAAGGTATAGTATTAAAAAAAAATTTTAGGGTAATATTGAAAATATCATGTCTGTGGCTTGATCAGTGAGAAAGAGAGGTGATAAGAATGACTCAGAGGTCCCCAGCCCTCCTAATGGTGAATGATGAAATTGTTGCCTGAGAGAGGGGACACTGAAAAAAATCCTTCTTTGAGGTAGAAATATCACTAATTTGGTTTTCAATACATACAGTTGCACACCTCTGGAACCCAAATGAAGATTGTGAGTTCAACATTTACATGTGCATTTCTCAAGCTCCAGAGGGGTGTTTGTGCTGGATACACACATTTAGAGCTGTTGACATATAGATGTTAATTAGTCATGGGCATAGATGAGGGAAGGGGATGACAGAATGCAGAGTATGAAGATTAAATGACCCTAGGGAAGTGCCATAGTCACGTCAACTGCAGGAAATGATGCCTTAACAAAGGCTAAAAAGAAAAGTTAATTTTGAATGAGCTGTCCATTTTGATTTTGAAAAAAGATCACTTACTGGCCCTGCCCCATGTGCTATAGGTTTGGGTGTGGTGTGGCTGGATCATATCTTGGTTTGCCACTGTTGGAGCTCAGTTCTAAAATTGACTTTTAAAGGAGTTATTCATCTCTCCTGAAACCTTCATAATTTCAAATTTAAAAAAAATTTAAAAATTGTCTTGAGGTGTCCTTTTCATGGTGGGATAGGGACTCTGAGTGTGATATTTCCTATCATCGTTTTGTTGCCAGACATTTTGCAGTTGCTTTTTGACATATAAAACCATTTCCTTGAAACTATATATAATGGAATTTGAAACAAATTACATTACACAGGGCCAGAATTTATCAAACTTCGTGTTATGAATTTGAGACTTTTAAAGCACTGTTTGTGTTCTTTCCTTTGTGTTTTCTTCCTTTCTGTTAATTTTGGAAATATTTTATTTGTGTATTTTAATAAATTAACAATTACCACCTTCTACTCAAATGCTAAGCATTTCACTTTTGATTGTGTAATGTTTGAGGTGCCTATGGGACATGAAGGAGTCCAATAGTCTAACTGGACCAAGAAATCTACAAAGTAGGCAAGAAATCTGAGGGCTTTAGAATAGTCTGAATAGCCTTTTATTTGTACCACTCATGAATTCCAAATAAGAATGGATATTTCTGTGGTTGAAAACTCTTAGTGTATTTACTAAATATAATCACTACATATTTCTGGCTCACCTATCTGAATTTGTACAACTTGTGTAGGTTGGACTTACAGAAAATCCAACAAAACTTTCAAATTTTTTCAGCTACACAAATATCCACATTCAAGATACAGAGCTTAAATACTAACCAATTTGGAAAAAAAAATATGTTGTGAAATAAATACTGAAAATAAAACTGAAACATTTAGGTTAAATTCATATGTGATACACATTGAGACATGCTTTATTAGCAGTCTGTTCAGCCATGCAAAATCCATTTCTTTCCCTTTTTTAATCAATAATGCTACTGTTACCAGTGTACAGGCAGGAGTCCTCCTGAACAAAGAATTAAGTGATATGTGAAAGGCTGGCAAGCAAAACAAAGGTTTATTAAAAGCAAAAGAACACTCTGAGAGAAGAGTGGGCTGAACTGAGAAGTGTACCTCAAGGCCCAGTCTACACATTGGAACTGGCTTTTATGGGGCTATGCAGGATCTACCCCTTCTCCCCTGAGTAGACCTGGGTTTGATTGACATCTTGATTGACAGCTGATTTTGACAAAATTTCTTCTCTACTGCTCTTCCATACATAGTTTCTTCCCCCCAACCCACAAATGCACCCTGGGGGAGCAAGCCACAAAGCTAATGATACTTTAACTAGCATGAAGTTAACTTTAGGTCATTCCCTCCCAAGATAGGGGACTTTCCTTTTAGGGGCTTGAATTCCCCTTGTGGTTGACTAGCTTCCCCCTTTAACCCAGAGTGTTCGGTGGGCCTCAAGCATAGGGACATTTCCCTAACTTCCACTTTTTCTCTTTCTCCTTTCCCCATACCCTACCTCCTATCTAACACCACCTTGGCATTTTAAAAAGACTAGACATTGAAAATTAGTGCCCCATTGACTTTGTGGATAATTGTCGCAGATAGAGTTTCATTTATAAGCCAGTACATATATGATGGAAGATTTTTGTCGTATCTTTCAAACAAAGGGAAAATGCAGAATACCACAACACCTTACTTTTCACTATTGGAAATTGTATCCATCTACTATGTATTTAAAGGAATTCCAAAAAACAAAAAAAGACTGACATGACAAAAGCGTGCATTTAATTCGATGCTTTGCAGAGATACATAACCAAAGTTGTGTGCATGGCTTGTCCTTTGGATGGCCCCGGTTGTTTATTTTTAAATAAGAAATAAAAATGGAGCCAACAAACGCAATTAAGAAAAAAAGTACCTCAAGACACAAGGGACCTACATGTCCTGGTCTAAGAAACATGCAAATGTTACAAAGCATTCCAGATACAGTATGACAGAGGAACAGCAAAAAGGCACTGGAACAATGCTCTTTCAGAAATGGGAAGTCTAACAGATACATTTTCACAAATGGCACTGATGAAACAGTATTGGTTTTTAAAGAATTTTGTAGAAAGAATTTTAGCACCATCATTAAAAGAAAAAAGAAAAATAATACTTTTTAGCCCTGCCTATCTCCAGTCTCAGAATAATAACAGAAGCATAGCACCTTTCGGTATCTAAATATAAACAAGAATACTAAGTCCATCCCAGCTTCTAGAGATGAGGTAGCTCATGCTAAGAAATGTTGGGTCTTTTTTCCTATGAAAGTTCAAAGGCCAAATAGTCTAATTCCAAACATCACATTTGATTAGAGTCGGCTCCACAACTCTGGGTTTCTAGAGCTTTTTCTTCATGATGCACTTCAGGATGATGAAATTGTATCTACGTGGAAGAGTCTCAACATCGGGTCCTGGAAATGTGTTTTTGAAGTTGTATGTGTAATTATTTCACATTCAGTGTCTTCTTAAATAAGAAGGAAATGTATTCAACATTATACCTGTGTAACTTCTGTCTATTAATAGATTGCATCAAAAGGGAAAGGTACTTTAAAAATTGAATGAGAAATGAGTATACACATGTCAAATTTTGCAAAAATTTGAAAAGTTGAAGAAATTCAATTTTTCTTCTGAAATTGCATTGAATATGTTATTTAAAAATTCCATTTAAGACAGTGGTAAAATGGTATTTTTTTAAAAGATCCTCTTTTGACATTAGTAATACTACATCAAGACACACATGTGGGTTTCAATCACAAGTTTAAACATCTGGATTTCATTTTTCTTTGATGATTTGGGAATGAGGGATCCCAAAAGTGTAACAAATTTCTAGTTTTCAAACTGTAGCAAAGCAAAATAAACATGTATTGTAGTTTTATATACCCCACTCTTTAAGCTACCTGCCAGGAAGAATTTCCTCATAAATACTAAGCAACCTTTTTATTACATTGAAATAAATTGAAGAAAAGAGATATTTATTTATTTAATAAGTTTACTTTTTTTAAAAGGTGATCATTGTCATTGGTCGTCTTAATCCTAAACTGTGGTATTGAAAAATATTTTAAGTCAATTAAAACTTGAGGATTGTAAGTAAAATAAATATTTTGAAGGATAAGGAGGCCAGGCACTTAAGACCATATATACAGTGCTGATGTGTGATCAGCCATTTCTTCAAGAGTCTCAGGATCAACTTCAAACAGTCAAAGTTCTTGTGAACGGTGGTGGTCATCATTGATGGTGGTGCTCACTGTCAATGTCTGGGTTATGTTACATAAAACAGACTGGCCCAATTTCAATGCCAAATTCCTGGTCTGTGCCGCCAACATCCACAGGGGCAAGATCTATGATGGGCAAGCGTGCCACATTCTGTGTTCTATATTCAAAGACGGTCTTGCCCACATTTCCGTTTCGCTTCTAGAAGTAAATGGTGCAATGGATTAATAGTAGACACAATTTTTTTTCTAAGAATGTTAGACATAAACCTCCCCAGCCAACTTTTATAACATAAAAGCAATTATTTTTAGAACACTACTTAAATGTAAGAGCACTGGTAACAGTAAGTGAAGTACCAGCACACATGGCAAGTACTTCTTTCTACGTAAAAGTTCCTTTTATCTTTTGCAGTTTCCCAAATAGCAGCAATATAAATTGTAAAATAATTTGTTTTGTTTTTCACAAAAGAATTTATAACTTATCCTATAATATCCTCCTTATTTTATATCTATGTATGCCAGTGGGGAGACAATCAGTGATGGATTATACATTTTATAATCAAGGGACTCTATACGTAGAACTGAGATTTAGTAAGTTAAATGACTTGCAGAAGAACCAAACCCATTTGCAAAGAGTTGGATCCGATCTTAGAAGTTCCAATTCTTTTTTTTTTTTTTTTTTACTGTTTTATATTAACACTTCCATCATGCTTCATGTGCTAACACACATTCATGTTGACCCCACACAGCAACTCGATACAAAATGCAGCTGAGCTTATATATAAGGTAAAACTGACCTCACTTAAGTACAAAGATAGTATTTTTAAAGTAAGTTTTATGAGTGTATATCAAAAAGTACTTACAGAGCAAGTATCGTGAAGAACTGTATACCTGAATCTCACATTCCCTCTCCTTTGATTTCTAAGTCATTTGCCCCTTTAAGAACCACAGCTTTCTTGAGGCTTTTGGCTTGCTCATCCATATATCCTACACTGTTTTTACAGAGGTAAGTGATGTTCTGGGAAGCTTCTTTTGATAACAGGCGCAGGAAGGTCATCTGAGTGATGGCTGTATTAGGTGACAGGTGGTCTCCATATGCAAACTAGAAACAAAGACTTTTATATGCAATACTGAAGGATTTCATAATGCATTACAGATAGATAAATTGATTTCAGCAAATCCTTAACTCTTATCATATAATAAGGTGGTCTAACTATACAAATAAAATGATCCTGAAATTTCGAGCATATTTGCAAGTAAGAACCTTTATCCTTACTATCCTGAACAGGAGGTGATGAAATGAACAATAATTATAATTTTCCAGAGAAAGATTATCTATTTTAAGATCTGTTTCAATCATCTATCAAAATACCTCATTACTGTTATTATTAATTAGAGTAAGAATTAGGAATTAGCTGTTAGAATAAAATCTTTACTACCTATTATACACTCGAGGAAATATGAATTTAAAACATTTCCACTAGTCAACAAATAATTGCCCACAAGCTCTTTTTATTCATCTTCTACTTTAAGCTTTCTTTTCAATGCTTCCATTTGAGTTTTTTACATAATGTCACATAACCTAAATTACATTTCAACCGTTTAGATTTAGGAGCAGAAGTGAGAAGGAAATTTCAGAGTTTGGCCATCAGAAGGAGATCTGGGATGAAATATTAAAATGAAAGTAGCAAGGCCTGGTGAAAGTTTGAATACTAGACCATGACAGGAGCAGAGGGTAGATTGGAACTCAGAAAAATATCAGTCAAATTTATATGATTACACAAGTGCTTTAAGTTCTAAAAATACTACAAAGTTTACAGCATGAGTTCATTATTAGAGATTATCTAATATTTATATATATATATGTGTATCTCACCATATTCTAGACATTACTCTAAACACTTATATTCATATGGATACTCTGGGATCTGAATTCAGTCTCACTTTAAGCTGGCAAAACTGAGGCTTCAAAAAATTTAGTCACTTCAGATGGCCCAACATCAGTAAAAGATCTAGCTAACAGTTACCCAGGTCTCCCGAAGCTGGACACAAGATTGTCATTCAACCATGGCAAGATCCCTTCAAGTACACTCCACTGTCATTGCCGTATAAATTAGAGAAACCAATCCTAGAAATAATGACTTCTGTACATTTTATCAATGGCAAAATTATAATTCAAAATTTATGCTAATCTAATGCCCAGTAAAACTTGGTTTATGCCTTGCTATTGCAATTGTAACTAATGAGAATATGTCACTTTAAAATAAACCTGGTCAAAAAATAATAGCATAGTTCTAAATAAATTAAAAAAATATAATCTTGAATAAACAATTTAATTACCTGTGATCCTCTATTCATATCAAGACCGTACCAAACAGGTTTATTGTCAGGAGATTTGCTGGCCCACCAGGTTTTACGAGGCACACTGGATGGGTTTGCTGAAATACATGTTTCTCCTGTTTCCATATTGCAGTAAACTTTGATTGCATCTTCAGCAGATCCCTGGTTGGGATCAATCCAATATTCACCTATTTTCCAAATGACAAATATATACTAAGTAAAGAGAATCTCAAATATGTTTATGGCTCTCCAAAATAATTAACACAGAATTTGGAAATATGAAATTATTGATGAAGGACTCTTTTAACAGAGAACATTCTTTAAAGAAGAAAACAATTGTTACACACATGGGGACCTTCTAAACACTTGTCACTGTTCTAAGGCATTTTGCTCAACTATGAACTTAAGGCTGAAAACCTGCATGTGAAAGAAAATTTATCCCACTTTACAGAAGAGAAAAAGTAACAAAAATGGATGATATATTTTAAGTGGTTTTGCCTATATAGGTGTATTCTCATTAAATTTACAGAGCCAAAGTTTTAAAGAAAATTAGAATTAGAATTTAATAATGTATTATTAAAACTATGAATAAAGTAATTAAATGAGTTGATTTACAATAGGATGTTATGAATCATCTCATCAGTCCTTTTTAAAATCAATCTGCTTATATATAAAATTTTTAAAACAGAATATACCAAGACATATGCTTCACATATAATCAAATACACAAATACAGATTTGTGCATATATATTTGTGTACATATATATGTATGTAAACATATGAAAATCAAGTTTTAAATAAAAAGAAAGGAGAGTGGTGGAATATAAAGTATACAATTAGAATAAAATTGCCTACTTTTGAAAGAGCACACTTTTAACCATCCTTGTCAATGTCATTTCACAGTTAACTGAAATTCTTGACTATTTCTCAGCTCATTCCTATGGTCTAGGATCCCCCAGATCTTATTAGAACAAACAAAATAATAGAATAAGGCAAAGTTCAAGCATAGTTCACAGTTCAGAAACACTATTTCATTCCAAAATGCCTTACAACCTTACTATAACTTGTTCCTGCCTGCAAAACATTCCAGATGTATGATTAGAACATTATATGAAAGTATTTCCATATTCAAACAAATTTGGGAAAAAATATATACTGAAGTTGACTCTCATTGATCTCACAATATGTGGTAACATATTAAAACTCTGAGAGTCATGCAGGTAAATAAATGTTTAATTGGGCTTCAGCAAGTATTTTATATACATATATATATTGTATATATATATATCATATATATATGTGTGTGTGTGTGTGTATATACTGTATATAACTTTGAGATGATTTCTATTCCTCCAAAATCCCTACTGTTTTAGGACTTCTGGATGGAAATGGAACTATCATCATGAAATTAGATTATTAATACAATATATGCTCTATTATAATACAAATCATCTTGCTCTATAATTTTTTTTATGTCATTTACTTTCTCCACAACAAAACTATAAGTTCTGTGGCATGTTTATTTCTTCATCTCTGTGTCTATCACTAATTAGAAAATCCATAAATTATTTTGGAATGGAGGTGAGAACATCATCATCAGAAACAACACCTTCTGCTCAAATGGGCACTGTCCACTCACCACTTTGCTTTGTGGAGTGGCAAAGCTTTAAGTCATCACAGGTTCGGGCTGGGTGCTTCTTGGAGCCATCAGGACTGCGCATGGTTTCAATCTGACTACTGAGTGACTTCAATGTTGCATGGACCCCTGGGTCAGTTTTGTTTTTGTCATCAGGAGCTGCCTGATCTTCAGTAAACTCTGGAAGTGGATCTGGCATGCTCTCATCATAGTGACCCATGATATCACCCAGGGCAGCTGTAAGGTGACCAGGGGGACCTGGAGGGCCTGGTGGTCCAGGTTCACCAGGAGGACCCTAATCAAAAAGAAATCAGAAATACATTTAAACTGATGCTTTTATTTTTAATTTCCTAAATTAGTGGAGTGTGGTGCACAGAGTTATGATGTGACGTTCCAATTTGACAGTTCTGGGAAATCTGTCACTCATGCCCTTTTGTAAATAGATGGTGCTGCTAAACTATAGCTTTCCAAGGATGAGGAATGATGCCTGTTTTCAGGCAACATATCTGCAAGTCAGCATCTGAGAAAAATAAAGATTAAACCACAAAATATTTGCTTCAATGTCTACCTTGACAATACAATATATTTTATATTAAAAACATGCAGACATGTGCATCATTTCAAAATCATTTTGAGCAAGGTACAGCTGAAATTTTTTCCAAAGCATTTATGTATGGAAGATGAAGCAGGGCTGCAGGGGCACTGTGGGTGCTGGTTCAATAAGGCTGATGTTGATACCAAGGAAATCCCCACAAGAAACACCCACAAGAGAATTTCCCCTACTTCCCAATCAAAGGGAAGCAAAGGAAGTCTTTTTATATGTATTAATTACTGTGCACATAAAGATTCTCTGTACTAAAAAAAGTGGAAGAAAGTTCTCACTAGCCTTTTTTTTTTTTTATAGATGCAAGTAAAGAGCTCTCCTACACTTTTGCCAAATGAGAACTATTAGATTAAAAGGAAGATAAGCACAAAAATGTGGCAGAGACTACAAAGGTCTTCTCTATTAATTTCCTTCTGCATTTCCCAAGGACAAACTCCACAGCTTGAAAGAAGCAGGCAAAAACCTGAAGAGACACACTCCCCCCACATGGAAATCACAGCCCTGGGCATCAGAAGGTTGGAGTCCTAACAATGGTTCTGCCACTTATTATGTAGCATCACAAAAGCTGCTTCAGTCCAATCCAAGTTCCAATGCTTTCTCATCCTCAAAAGGCTCTTACGAATAAATTTGCAGGTCATTATGAGTCCATGCATTCCTTTATGGTCAACTCAAGGAATAAGATGCATTTTTTTACCTACCAAAGACCACTGAACAATAAATAAAATCACTCAAGAGTTACATAAGTTCAGTGCATTCTAATTAGATAGCTGTTTTCTATTCACAGAGAAATAAGTAGGAAACATTCTTCTTGACCATAGAAAACATGAGCTTATTTGACCCACATAACCGAATAATAAATATTTGGTATAATGGCGTTGGCATTGAGAACAAAGACAAAATAAGGAGAAGAAGGTAAATTAGATTAAAGAAACACCCAGGAGAGAAGCATAAATTCATGTGCACACGTGCCCACTAGTAATTTGCACATGGAGACAAAAGACGTTCTCCAAAGGTCTGAGAAGGTAGAGATTAGCTAATGCAGTTTATAGCTATATATCATCCTCAAACCAATACTATAAGAATTTTTAATGAAAAAATTTAATTGAAATCCTCTCTGAATGTCATTTGCAATGTAAAAAAGCCTCAGTCTCATATACTTAATTTTCCAGCATTTCATGATAGTCACCACAACCCACAGATAATTAAAATATGTAATTTATAGCAAAGCAACATAAATAGAATTATAACTTGCTATTTGTTTTAACTGGTAGCACATGAAATCAAAGCCTGGTTATCTTGGGCTCTGATGTTTTATACTCTAAATTATCTATATTAAAATACTTGAAATAGTTACTTTGGAATTTGTTTTCAGGGTCCCCTTAAGTCCCTTGTTCAACAGGCTGCTGTTCTCAACAGCATTTCCTGCATGTAAACCCCTATGACTTTACCTCAGGTCCTGCTTCTCCTACACTGCCCCGCACACCAGGAGGTCCGATTGGCCCAAGTGGCCCAGGGTTTCCTTCTTTGCCTAAAGGACCAACTGGGCCTGGAGGACCCTGAAAGAAAACAATGACTGCTTTAGATACTGTGAAAAAAAAATTTTTTTTACAATGCCCCTCTCTAATCAAAGAACTATTGTGCAGATGGAGCTATAACAATGATTTCTCAGATTGGTTTCCTTAAAGACTAATAAATGGCCTTCTGGCACTTTTCAGTCTTTACAATTTCATCAGACATGAATTGTCCTTCGTCCATGCATGGTAAAAGACCAGTATACATTAAAGACTTTAATAGACTAATCATCTACTTTTATTGGTAACAATTGTTTCATCAAATCTCAAATAAACTTAGTTGGGAATTCAATTAATTCAGAATAAGGAAATGACTAAGGTTGAAGGATTAGATATAAATTAATTTGGTGGTGCTTATCCTGTAGAAGCATAGTAATTTTATACTATATTTCTCTTTATCTGATTATTGTAATGTACTTAGATTATAGTACAATCATTTCTAATTTTTCTAATTTTTTCTAAACTTCTTTTTTCTATTTACCTAATAATTACTGTGTCAATTGCATTATGACATTAGTGACTTATTACAGGCAGCATTAATATGACTATAGGCTTTCTAAAGCTTCAAGTATTGGTTTTAATTTTATGATTTGTTTCCAAATTAGCCTTATACAAACCATTTCTAAGAAACTATTATAATTACTTAAAGGACAAAATATATCCAGCTTCAAAATTTTTTTCCATTTCACGAGTAGGTCCATTACATCACCTCAAGAGTGCAAGCTTAATGGAATTTTAATTAACAAAAAGTAAGAAAATGAATAGATGATTATCTACAAATCCTCTGTAAGAGATTCCAAAGGGGGTCCATATTATGACATTTGTCATCTTAGAGGATATTTCTACTTTAAAGTAATTGTTAAATAGTTTGTCTAATATATTTGATGCTAACTTCAGAGAACATGAGCCAATCTCAGTTTCAATATCATGAAAATGAAACTGAAACATGAGCATTATGTCAACGAAGTTGTTATTATTTATATGTGCAACTTATTTATTTTTGTTACTTACTCTTGGACCAAATGGACCAGGGATTCCAGCACTGCCTTGTTCACCATTTGGACCCTAAACAGGAATAAAATTGAAAATGTTATTCAAATATGTAGATCTTGCATTGTGCCATTGTCAGTTTTTAAAAATATGTTGTCATTGACTTCAGCAGTATACACTACCTAAGCCATCTATCTCCCCAATGTCTCCATGAGTTGGCCAATATTAAAGACAACTCTCCATAGGAGTAAAAGTACAAATAACATTTTGCTTATATCTACCCCACAAAATTGTAGCAATTATATTGCATAATAGGTAATTTTGAAATTAAAATGGGATTAAAAAATTCATCTGTGTTAAAGTCAGAAAACTTAAAGAATAACTTACAGGAGGTCCAGGGAGACCCTTGAAGACCAGTGAAGCCTCTGTGGCCTTTCTGACCCCGGTCACCTCGGTCTCCACTATCACCTTTGTCGCCACGGGGTCCTTGAGGTCCCTAGAATTATAGTCATGACATGGATGCACTTCTCACGACTACAATTTGCTGCAATTCTACTTTTGACAACTGCATTTACCATAACTTTGAACCCTGTAGTTTACATGAATGAACATGTTTACTTATCTAAAGAGCAATAAAAATAGGATTTTTGTCTATTATTTCCAAGGAATGATAGGTGATCAGTGATGCTTTTCTGAAATTCCAGTTTTCAAATGTTTATCCCTTTTTAAGCATAAAGGTTAATTCATACTTAATGAGATATTTTAAGTTTGATCTAACCTATCTGAAAGAATTTCAAAAATTACATTTTTTATATATTTATCTGATATAATAATATAAAAAATTTCCCTGTAAATAGATCTTTGAAATTAAACCTCAAGTACTTTTTTTATTTGCCATGTTCCTCTAAGGATAAAATGTTCGTTAAATTTGCATATACAAATAAACTAAATGACAGCTGTGACTATATTAAGAAATGGGCAAAAATTTGAGCAAATGAAACCAAAGTATCATCAGTAAGTTATTCTTTTCTAAAGAAAATACAAAGAAATCCTATGTTATTCTCATCATCACTGCAATATCTGTAACCAGATCCTGAAATTCCTGGTCTGAAAAATGAAAGAAAAATCTATAGTGAGGAGATCCTATTTTGTAGTAGAAGCTGCGCCCAGAGAAGAGGTGAAACTTATCTCACTGATCTGAGCTACTTGGTTGTTACTGGTTGTTGTGGCTGGTTTTTTTTTTTTTTTTTTTTTTTTTATGTTCTAAGGAATAAAAACAGGTCTAGGGGTTCAGTGTTCAGTGGTTCACAGTAAACTGACAAGTGCCATAGGGTTCCCACTATGGAGTCAGCTTCTGCTGTCTTTAGAGTTCCCCTAAAAGAGAACTGGAATCCTGTTAATCCGCCTATGGAAGATGGATGAAATCATCAAATCCACTGTTTGTCAGCTTAATGTTTTCATTATGGTGTCTTTGGTTTTATTTGCATTGGTTTTTTAATTGTGATTATCTCGTTGTTAGATAACATAGGAGCCTTTTTATAATAAAATCAAAACTAAATTTTAGTAACTTTTACATATTTTATATACCAATGTAAAGGTGAGCATCAAAATTAGTCTGAATGTTTTCATAATGTTATAAAGGTTCTTTTATTTTGAAGTTGTCCCAAAATTTCATAATTTAAAATAAACTACAACAGAAAACAGCTATTTAAATTAATTAAAATTCATTTTTTTCATGAAAAACAAAGTTTACAGTGTTTCTGTTACTGGTTAGAAACCATTCATCTGACACATAGTACAACTATGAAATCTTACCAGTCAAGCTCAAATTAAAGTGGGGAACTTAAAAATATGATCATGGTTTTATGGATATAATTGTTCTTCATGAATATAGACATTGATGTATGGGTATAAGAAACATGATCTATTAGACTGCCATAAGTATAAACAATAGAACATCTGTATAATAATAATTAAAAATTAGCCAAAAGCAAACAGCATGAAGATCTGAATCCAGTCAAGACAGTAAAATTAAAAATAAAACATACTATATAAATGATGCTTTTCAAGTATCCAAATAGATTGCAGATTTGCTTTCCTATGTGATTTTTGAGGACATCTTGGAGAGAAATACATTATTGCACCTATTATTCTAGGAGAAAAACTTTAACTCTAGTCTTATTGATAATTGAAAGAAGTATTAATGAAGTACTCTCTGATGTTTTGATACATGGACATATGATGTACTGCCCAAATTAGGATAAATATATCTATCTTATCAAACATTATATTTCTTTTGTGGCAAAAACTTCAAAATCCTTTCTTCTGATTTGTGAAATGTGCAGTATATTATTTTTATCTATAATCAGCCCACCGTTCAATAGCACACCAAAACTTCTTGATCCTATTCAACTATAACTTTAGTACCCATTGAACAGCATTTCTCCATCCCTCCTATTTCTGAATCTTTAAATCATACTTCTTTGGAAACATATGTTATGTAAGAAAGCATGCATTTGTTAAGAAAAACAGAGGACTTACATGTAAACCACGTTTTCCAGCTCGACCTGGTGGTCCTATAGGACCTCGAGAACCCTAGAAGAATATTTCCCACAGGTTGGTATTTAAAAAAATACACATATTACATAGATATAGGATGTCAAAACATGTATTTACAGTTCAGTGCTGTATGTGTGTGTATGTACATTCTTATGGCTAATCCATTGAGTCCGGTGAACATCTGTGTGTAGTAAGAACTTGCTAACACCAATATTTTTAAAGTCAGTTTTATTAACTGACTTCACTAAATGAAGACTATCTTAGTTGATTATAAAAAGACATTACTTGCATAATCTGATGCATACTTATTACATTTCCTATAAATCAAAGCATTTTCAGTTTAGGGAAAATCAATACATTAGGATCTTTGAAACTGTATTTGAAATCAAATGACATTAAGACTAAAATAATATTATTTCATAATTGACTCCTTATCATTCTTTGTTCAGAGTCCTTAACAAGTGCACATGTGCAATTTTTTCCATGCATACATAAAGTTTATAATACAGTGCTTAACTGTCAGTGAGAAATTGATTCCCTTCTTACCGGATCTCCTCTTTGTCCTGCATCTCCTGGGGCACCACAGGGCCAGGAGTTCCAGGGGCACCCTGAGAGCCTGAAGGCCTGCAGGCCCAGGGTCTCCACGATCACCCTACATAAGAATAGTCACAATATTATTCTTTAAACGTTTATTCTAAGCAGCAGTATTCTATTTGTTTCAAGCTCTTTCACAATATGCAAATATATATATATATATATGCCTTTTAAAACATTTTACTTCTTCTTTTACTTACATTAATAATTAATAAATTGAAGAGAAATAAGTTATTATTATTTCTGCCCAGTTTCAGATTTCATCTTTCCTTCACCTCTACTCTATTGCTCCCACAGAGAAGATTACTGGACATATAGGAGGGGCCACTTCAGAATTTAACATCTTTTTCTGGACAAGCAGTCTTCAAACTGGAGTGTCCAGACAGTTGAATACATAGTCTTTCCAAAGAGTATAAAAATAAAAAAAAAAATTTAGGGAAACCACCTTCCAGATCTGTAACTACCCTACATCATCTTTCAGAAAATTCATTTTTGAGCATCCTTTCCTGTTGGGGGCTGTGCCATGTTGATCACATCGGCAGCGAGGAGGTTAATTGACATAAGCACACTCAGGTGATTTATCGTCCACGCACACAATGTATGCGCATGTGTTCTCAAGCACTCCTAATTGTGCCTGCTCGGAGCGTCTGGCCTAATCTTTGCGTAAGAGGCGTGGCCCTGCTCTCCACCTCCTGGAGGTGATATAAGCGTAGGCGGAGCAAGACAGGGCAACATGCGCAGCAGCAGCCAGAGAGAAGACACACATACGCAGCAGCTAGAGGGGAAAACACACAGCTGCCATTAGCAGAAAAGCTAGCAGAAGAGCAGCTAGCAGAAAGCGGCGGAAGGCAGATCGCAGAACGGAGAACTGAGACGCATCACTAAACCACCTTAGGCAGACGTACCCTTAGTTCACAGGATGCAGGACGCACCAGTAAGAAGCAGTAGACTTTAAGGCATAGCAAGTCTCTCTTCCTCTAAGTTCTAAGCAAGTCTGTCCTTCTCTCAAAGTCTCTCTTAAGCAAAGTCTCTCTCTCTCTCCCCTATCAAAGCAAGTAAACCTCATTTCCTCTATCCTCTATAAACAAACAAGCGGGAAAGCAGTGCACTAAAGAGAAAGATAGAAGTAGCTCAGTTTCCAGTCCACCACCCGTAAGACCCGTGCAAGTTGCTGCAGGCGGTGACAAATATCTCCGGATTTTGTACCGCAAAGAGCCAGCGACACTTTCCCACTTCCTCCTGAATAGTCACCCTTCTCCCACTTTATGAAAGAAAAGCAAACGTCAAACCATCTGCAAACTTATTATGGTACGATGTCCCAAAGAGTAAATATTTCTGGCACCAAACAACAGACATTTCCAGAATAGACCATATATTTGAAAATAAAGCTAAGATGGATTTGGGAAGGAATGGGCTGCTCCTTACTATATACAGATGACCCAGTTATGACAAGACTCCCAATAATGCCTCCTTAAAGTCAGAGGTGAGATGATTTTGACATGAACATATGTGTGCATAATTATTTGACTTGAAAAATTGAGCCATACTTTATTTTCCAACAGAAATTAAGTCTTATCTAACGGATTGATTTAGCAACCAAAATAAACTTTGGCAATTAGGTTAAAGAACAGACACATCATAAACAGAATGAGCTAAATCGGAAACCCCAAGAATTTCAAACATTTAAAGCAAGTTTACATTTAGAATTATCTCCACTGCAACTATGTAAACTTGTGATATTTTTAAAAAAAGGGGGTGGACAGCAACTTAAATGTGAATAGGGCTTACAGATTTTCAAAATTATTTCAGGAAGTGCTGCAGCAAGATCTTTAAAGGTTACTACACTACATGTATATACTGACAAAGAGAGAAGCCACTTAAGCCAAGAGAATATGCAGGCCCAAAGTTATGATAGATAAAAGGAGTCAGCACAAGGTTTCCCTAACTTCCCTATTTTTTCAACGTGAGGATGTTCTTAAGTGCCGACCCTGTGCTAGTTTTTAAGCATGTTATTTAGCATAAAAGTACTTTAATGGAGCTGGGGAGATAGCTTAGTGGTAGAGTGCTTGCCTTGCACAAGGCCCTGGGTTCCATCCCCAGCACTGCAAAAAAAGAAAAAAAAAAAAAAGTACCTAATGACCTAGGTTTTAATCACATTTAAAGTATTTTGACAACAGTGCTGAAAATTTTCTCAAGATCACATGGCTGGTTACTTTCAGAATCAAGCCTCCATATCAGGTCTGCCTGGCTCCACAGTACATTAGACTAATGAGGAGAACTTCAGGTGAAAACCCATTACATCATAACACATTTTGGGGTAAGGAGTGATTTTTGCCTTCAGTGGCCCAATATTCTAAAACAACTATGCAACTTCCAAATGAGACTGAGCTTCAGATAAAGTCAAGGAAATTTTCAGTTCAGCCAGAGACTAATTTTAAAATAAATCATGCAATAGATAAAGCTTAGAAAGCTTATATCCTCATAAGTCATTCACTTTAGGGGGTGAGTAGAGAAATTTAAATGTCATGCAGCTCTATTTCAGCTTTTAGACTTTAATGAATCAGTTTGATATTTAGAACACTCCATACGTATCCTTGCCCAAAGTCTTTATGTTGCACCAAAGATGAAAGTAATTTGTTTTCCTGCTTTGAATTAAATATGCCATCTTAATTTGCCATGTATTTAAATGTCACTTCACTTACAAGATTTTCCAAATTTACAACCTTACAAAAAGGTTTGTTACTATCAGAAAAATCAGAGCTGCATTGGAGTTATGAGAATAAAGGGTGTTTTTTTTTAATGAACTATAATTAAAAGGATTCAGGTTTATATGAGTCTTGATTGCTTTAATCAGTGACATTGTTCTTACACGTTCTCCAACAGCACCGTCCCGGCCTGGAGTACCATCATTACCTGCTGGACCCTATGAGGAATCACATGTTAAAACCAATTAGCAGTAGTGAAAAAGAATCTCATCCTAATGTCAGAAAAATGACAGCCTGTCTTACACCTCTCTTCTTTAAACTATAATTAGCATTATGGAAATCTCAGTAGAAGAAAGGTTTCTACCATTTTTTTTTATTACTTTGAATTGCTTGTAAAATTAACACAGTCTTACTTAATCTAAAATTGTTCCTGCCTAGTTCTTATTTTTAAAAAAGGAAAAAATTCTCAAATACCTTGAAATAAATAAACAATAACATGCTTGCTGTTTTATGTTTGTTTGCATTACCAATGAATGGTTTTTCTTGTTACTTTTTGAGTTTATCCAAATAATATATTCTTAGGGTTTTAAAACCAAATGACTTATTTAGATAATGCTACTTTGCATTTGAAAGTAGATAGTCTACACTCCCTCTTATATTTTGATTTTCTTCAGGACCATAACTTTGTTATTTGATTTTTAAAAATAGTTCAAAAAGTCCTTGATGATTTCTTTCAAGAAATGTGACTGATGAGTCACTCACTAAAGTGCTGAACAGAGGATATTCCAACTTTTAACTTCTCAAGTTGCCTATTTGAAACTTATTTCCTCTCAAAGAGCCTAAGGAACATGACATTCACTAGTGTTACTTATAGTGATGTTTAAGCCAAAGTGATTCTCTACTTACTTTGCCCTTTTAAACATGATTGTAGAAGCTATATTAATCCTATCACCATAAAACTTGGCAATCCCCATTACAAATGAAATAATAACAAGGGGGAAAGCTGAATAGCTGTGTCCTTTCACCTTGAAACAATTAGCAAAGCTAAATCAGTGAAGCACCCAGCTCCAGACTTGCCGAAGGTCAGTGCAGACACTGATTTGTTCCTTCTTCTTTATCCAATCATTTAACCAACTCTCTGGGGAAGCGGAGTACACTCAAAATAACATTACTGACCAGCTTCCTTAATGTCATATGTGCAATCAGTTTCTAAATGATACATTTTCATCATGCCCAGACTAACAAAGAGCAATGTTCGCTATGGCACTCACTTCTGGTCCAGGTTCACCTACGGGACCGTTTGAGCCAGGGGGGTCCCACAGGTCCAGGGGGACCTTTATCTCCCTGTTGCACCCAGTTGGTCCTACTTTTCCTGGTGTGCCCTGAAATTGAAGTATAATACGTCAACCACCTCTGAAGACACTGAAGAATTCCAATTCCTATAAAGACTCCATTACTGAAATGGTGCTGTAGTTCCTTCTTCTATAGCAATAATTGTCCATTATCCTACAATGCCCCACATCGCTGTAATGCATGCTTAGCTACATACCCACTTCTTCTCACATTCCTCCTGACATACTAAAGGGACTAAAACGCATTCTTTGCCAGCAGCTCAGGAGTGCCTTTTGGGTTTGAATCACATGTAGTTAATTCTGGCTGCCCTTCTAGCATCTGTATCACTAGTAACATAAACTCATTCCATTTTACTCTCTCCTTGTCTGCCCCAATATCATACTGTTTTCTGATATTTTAGTCTCACTTATCAAGGAATTTTACTTTCAGGTCCTTGGTCCAATTCTGAGAATAATAAGATATCCCTTAAATCCTAATTGACTGGTTTGAGATTTCTACCCAGATGTCTTAATTCCAAGATCCCAGCAGTACACCTCTCCATCCACGTTCCATATAAAAACATTATTAATTTTTTCTCAAGTATTGTAAACTTTCAGTGGTAAAATTCAGTCTCTTCAAAGCTAATACTGAATCAAACTTTCATCCATACTTCAAAGAATATGAGATTCTAAGCCCCCTCCAGGGAACAGGAGGTTGTCTTCAGAGGCCTTCTTGATAATTCACCCACATCCACCTCTAACATTACTTCAGCTCAACTACTTCTTCCCTTTGATAGTTTACTGTGAAATATGGATGTTTTTGTTAAGCATGTTTATTTAAAAAGACACTACCTACTCACCAGGAGATTATCCCCCTTCTCTAGCTCCATGGATCTCTTTTAATCTTTGAAGAAAGATTTAAGAGTCACCAAAAATCCAAATCCTTATTGCCTACTTCTTTAGCCCCAGGGTTAAACAAATACATTTTTCAAAGACTTTGAAAGGTAGTTAAGCATTTGACACTTAAGATCAAATGGTTCTTGAGATAACTCAGAATTTAGTCCATTCAAGACTGTTTAACTCTATTCATTAGAAAAAAAAAAATCAATTTTCTCTGCACAAGTTATTTTGCATACTTGACAACTGCAGAGACTCACCGCTGGGCCCGGCAGGCCGGGCATGCCTCGTTCCCCACGTTGTCCAGGCATGCCGACAATCCCTCTCTGCCCTGTTGTTCCAGCTGGGACCAGGAGGACCATCTGGACCCTAATATCGAGGATAAATTCTAATTAAAAATTCTGCCAGAGTAAAAACCATATCCAGGGAATTTACACTACAGTGATTACAGATTATAGATTTAGGGTATGAAAAAAGTTCTGCCTCACAAAACCATACTATACATGAGCAGTCAATAAATTATAATTCACAGCCTCCAACTCTATTTAAAGGTGAAACAGCACATCAGTTGAAAATGACCTTAAAAAATGTAAATATTGATTGAAAAAAGAGAGAGAACTATTCAAAAAATATTTTTTTTCTTTTAAAGGACAGAAAGAAATTTAAAAAGTAAAGAAATAGTATCTAACTAAACACATTAATATTTAGAAGCAGTTGTCTGTTAGTACAATAATATATGTATGTGTGTATATATTTAAATGAAAATAATTTTCTGATTTAGTTTTTGAAAACTATATCATTACTTTCTGTATATTTATACAGATACTTTCTTTTAGAGAAGAGAATTTTAAATTTAACAAAAATCTATAGAGCTTTATGCACTTAAATGTGTACAGAATAGTATTTAAGTATTAAATATTTCTCTGTGGCCATGATTATTATGGGTTTCTATCTGCAATATCTCAACTGGAGGTGGTCTGAAACAAAGATGTCAAACCTTACAGGTTGCCCGTCTTCTCCTGGGTCCCCCTTTGTCTCCTGGGCCACCAGGTGGGCCAGCTGGTCCGCGATCTCCCACTCGCCCATGAGAGCCAGGGGTCCCCACGAAGACCCGCGAGGTCCTTCCTTCCCGGGCTCCCCTATGGGCCCAGCAGGTCCTGGAGCGCCCTAGTACAACACAGAAAGGAAGAGCCGGAGGGAAGAGCAGAAGTCAAGTCAGAGGGGTGGTTCAGTGGGCTTGCTTCAAATGCACGTGACTAAGCCTGCAGGTTGGTCTTCCTGTTAATCATTAAGTGTACTTAAATAAAACAAACAAAAGAAAGCACAACTGCACATTCATTCATTTCCAGGAGAAAAATCTAAATATCATTTGCAGATAAGTCCCTTTGAATCATTATTAAAAGAGTGGTGAAATTACTTTGAAATTTTTTTCACACTTCTCTGTTCTAGTTATGAATATTAATATTTTATTCTGTCTGACCTGCTCTTATAATGACAGAATAACATTTATTACAGAAAGTTTCATTGATTCTTCTGAACTTCTGATTCGATTTTCTGAAGAAAATGATACGTACATAATACTATTAGTATTTAGTCCTCAAATGGAATAATTGTGAAACTTTAGGGCTAAAAATGACTCACAAATAAGCCCTCCAAGAAATATTGGTTTATTAAATATGAGTTTGCTTTGATAAACGCTTATGAATTGTTGCAATAGGAGGGGTTAAACTAACAACGAGTCAGTAAGGAATTAAATAAAATAATAACTCAACTGTATCAAGTCTGTCTATGGTGTAACTACATCATTACCAATGACTTGAATCACTAAGTGACTCACAGCAGGGCCTGGAGGTCCAACTCTGCCAGCAGAACCAGGAAAGCCTGTAGCACCCTAAGAAATAATATTATATGATCAATTGTTACATAATATTAATTAGTTATACATATTTTCCTGAGATCCATTTTTTTTTTTCAAGGAAGACTTTGGCCTTTAGATTCCCTTCCATGTTGTGATCATGTATTTTTTCTTATGAATTATACATTTTTGAGAAATAACCTAGATGAATTGTTGGATAGGGCACTGTTTTTCCTTTCAACTTTTCTTTTATCTTGAACATACATAGGTAGGGCGAAAAACATAATATTTTATATAATCAAATTTATTAAGTGCTTCGACATGATTCATTTACCCCTTTACTTGGTAATATATTATTCACTTGGGTAATAAATTATTTATGTTTACATTGAAGCAGCTGGGTCTCCAAGATTACAGGATTTATTTTAACCCAGATCTCCATCTTAGTCAAGTCTGTTTTGCTCTACATAATAGCTGATACCTGGAATAACTTACTATAGTTTCTGATGAAGACTAACTTTTACATGGCCAAACAGTATTCGATAACTGGAACTAGCTGTACATAATTCCTCGAGTATCAAAATAACTTACAGGTGGACCCTGGGTTCCTCGTCCACCTTTCAGTCCAGGAACACCATTAGGGCCCTAAGTTGGAAAGAAACAAAAGATTACTGTAGTAAAGTGCAATTAGTTTAATGATCACAGAAAACATTAAGTACTGGACTCAAGTTATGCATTTTTGGTTTTGATTTTGTTTTTCTTTGTCTTGTTCTTTAACGTACATGAGGGCCAGGGGATCCTGCTAGCCCTTGTGGTCCAGGGGATCCAGCATCTCCTTTCTGTCCTGGCTCTCCAGGTTCACCTTTTACTCCAGGCTGCCCATCAGGACCCTATATGCAATTGCACAAATGAGCAACTGATTATAAGATTTATGGACAAAGTGTTTAATGTTAATTGATACAAATATATTATTTAGTCATATATTGTGAAATAGTGCTCTGTATACAGTATTAAATTACAGTAGAACAAAAATGAAAACCTTAGTGAAATATTTGAAGACAGTTAAAAAAATAAACTATAAATTATTGAAATTACAGTTAGATAAGTAAACTCAAATGTGGCAAATCATCAACTTATGTGACAGTTTATGAAAAGCTGTATTGAAAATGGGAATCAACCTGAAAAAAAAATACTATATACGTCTCAAAATTTTAATATACTTTCAAAAATATGACAATGACATTTTAACTCATTGCTATAACAAGAGGAGTATTAATTTATAAATTGGGGATATTTGAAAATTATACCTGGGGTCCCGCAAAACCAACAGCCCCAGTTGGGCCATTTTCACCACGAGAACCTAAAAAAAAGAGAAAGATTTACTGAAGCTCCACACATACTTTAAGCAAGTACAATATTTTTAAATAGGGTTTAATAATTCAATGTACTTTGAAGCATATATATAAAGAATTAGACATATTGCTGGAGGAAGATTTTTAAGGGTAGTACAAAGATGGTAGTCATAGAACAAAATTCTCAACATATAGTCTTTTGAAATTTCTTAGTAAACAACCTGTCTACCTAGACTTACAAGATTGTGTAGAGATAAATTTTCAAAGTTTAATTAGAAAAGTAAATGTTATAAGTAGCCTAACCCTGTAGGTATGGAAATCACTATAAGTATACGTAGATAATAGATAGATAATAGATAGATACATAGATAGATAGATAGATAGGAAATGATAAGTTGTTTTAATGCTCAATCATATAATAAAAAGCTTCAAAATATTGTTACTCACAGGATTGCCACGGGAGCCAGGAGGGCCTACTAAACCTCTAGGACCAGGTTCACCCTAGAAAGCAGATTTGAGACAATGATTGTCCAAAGCAAAACATAATACAATTGTAGAATGTTGGGCAACATGTGTGGGTAGATAGTGGGTGACAACTACGAGATCTTCTTTCTCAAAAGTTTATGAAACAGCCAACATTCAGACCTTTAAAACAATGATGCATAATAATCATACAGAATAGTGGGTTTCACTGTGGCGTATTTGTACATCTGTATAATATAACCTGAGGAATTTCACTCCTAAATACCTCCCATCTTCCTCTCTTCCTCCTTTCCTCTACCCTACTGATCTTCTTTCTATTTTCACAAGATCCTTTTTTTTTTTTTTTTTTTTTTATGCTTCTGAGTGCACAAAACAACAATTCATGACTTACCTTTTCTCCCGTGGGACCTGCAGGACCTGGAGGACCCAAGGGACCTGGAAGACCCTGTCAATTAATAGAACATAGGCATATTGACCGAAGAAATGCACAGAAATCTCCATAATTCAGTAAGGAAACAAAGAAAGATTATTTTTAGAGCTTGTCTACTTTTTAAAATTATCATCTACAATACATGACATAATCTATATATTTTCAGTTTTTCTGTCTGCCTCATTACCATTTCCACCAGATAATCCAAACAAAAAGTTTCAATCTTTTTCACCCAACTCAACTCATACACACATAAATTACCTTTAAACATTAGTTCTAAATTAATGTTATTTTCAAGAATGTTTCTATGTTTCTTATCCTCTTTCATTTTGCTAATATCTATTTTGAAGATTGAGTTAGATTGGAAAAAGGCTTTTCTTCTTTCATAATATATTCCTAAATTATAATTACAAAAACAGCTAACATTTAATTTTCTACCTGCTTTTGAAGTGGAAAAAAGGGTCACTACCCAGCTACACTGAAGCTAATGTGGTACTCTACACTTGGAGTGTGGGAATTCTTCCTAAAACAAGGTCACTACCCATATTTGGTATTGTCCTCTTCATATGCAGCTCAAATATTCTTTCATCATTTAATTTCTGTATGTATTGATGAAGAAAGTTAGGGCACAAAAATGACTTTTAATTTCATATTTTTGACAAGAACATGAGAAAACTGTGTTCTTACATTCTTCCATTAATTTTCCTAATGTAGTTCTTTAAAAGATTTGATTAAATACGAAGTTCACTTCAATACTTATATTCTCAGATGCTTTGTTCATACAGAGAACACTATTGCTATTAATTTTTCCTTTATTTTGAGATTCTAGTAAATGTTCTGTTCTGCCTCTTTTCTAAAACAACATACAGCCTTCACTACAACTAAAGCAGTCATTGCTTATGTGCCGAGGCTACCATTTAGCAATTCACAGGCCCAGAAGGTATATACTTCAGATTTAAACTGTCAATGTAACATTCCTTCAAACAGTCCTGCAATATTACTATACATTACATAATACTTTTGATGTAGGATATAAATAATATTCTAGATTTACTTAAATTGCTTTTGAAATATTAAATCAAATATTAGTTTTAACTAAAACAGCTTGTGTTTGTAATGCACCAAGTTTTTCATAAGAAGGATAAAGGGATAATAACCCTAAGGTAAAACTTTTCTCTATTTTACTTAATTAGAAGTACCAAACAGTGACTCAATGTGATTTTTTTTTAATGGTACAATTGCTATTGTCAGAGCACAACATAACTAACAGCAAATCATGTCTTTCTGACACAGGAGAAATTCACAAAATATCAGGAACTATTACAGAAAATGCTGAGCATTTGAGCCACTGTGATAAACCACTGTTCCATGAGGAAATCGTTCATGCCTGAAAATATATTGTCCTACTACTCTGTCCTTGGAACTGCAAGTATATTCTAATTCTGAAGACCTAAACTTTGTTAAATGTCAATTTTTGACATGATATTAAACAATGCTTTGGTGTCAGTTATTCTTCATGACTTGACATTCCACTTATTCAGCCTCTTTATTGATAAAAGCTTTCGTGATGAGTCACTGTGCAGTAATTTTCTCACGGTATGTTGAGAAATACTTAACACATTTTGGCCGCTATAAAATCCTACTTGCCTGTACTGGAATGAGGTCTAGACCAGCTCTTTAGATCAGCATTGTAACAGAAATAGACATTGCACATGAAATAAAAAGATGACAGAGAAAAATAAAGAGGGACCCCACTCCCTTAAATCACCATTCCACAGACACAATATATTTGTGTTTTATTTCATTTTTTCAACAATGACTACCTCTTGGCTCTCAGTAATTCAGGGTAAGCAAATAAGTATCTGTGACTGATCCACATCACATCTCAAATACCATCATTCTCTAAAGCCTGACTACCAATGAAATGTGATAAACTTTATTTTGAAAAATTAAGGCATATTCATAGGTTGGTTCCTCGCCCTGCTACAAAAATATGCTTTCACTTACTCTTGCTCCATCGTTTCCAGCTGTACCTTCAGCACCTTTCTCTCCAATGCCGCCCTGGAAAAGCAAACAAAATACTTTATCCATTTAATTATCTCTTTCCCACACCTGTGAGGAAGTTCCACAAGTCCAAGGGCTTAACTGACTTTGTAGCTGTGACCCTTGAGCCTAGAATAGTACCTGGCACTGTGCATTTTCTTAATAAATATTTATTAGAAGAATAAATGAAAAAGTGACCTGAGACTCAAAATGGTAGAAGGAAAAGTCTGCTTAAGAAAATCATTATTAGTATAATATCTAAAGAATAAAGTGGAATAAATAGATAAATGAGCCAGACAAACTTACTCGGTCACCCTTGGGACCAGGAGTACCAGCAATTCCTCTTTCTCCTGGCATACCCTGAAGACCTGGTGGACCTGTGTCTCCAACAGTCCCCGTTGGACCTGGATTGCCCTAAAATGGGCAAACAAGAAGTGAACATGTTAAGACTGAACATGTGAAATTGCTGTTTCAGTAGGTCCATAGCAGTTAAATGTTAGCAATTTCACATAGTTCAACTTAATGTTTACATTTTTCATTTGGGAAAGTTGTCTTCCAGTTGGTTTATTTGAAATTGAATCAGATTTGATTTTTAACTTTTGGTTTATGCTTCCAGCTTTTTTCTTTAGTGAAAATTAAATACCAATTAAAATAAACTAGAATTTCCTTTTTCTCTTTTTCCTTTATTGGCAACATCATAGAGATATTAATAAAGATGAGATTACATCTAAAGGAAAGAAATGTTGATTTCATTCTCTCTTTAGAAAACCTGTGTTACTAAGTTTTTCTTTTTTCAGTTAATTTAGTGGTTGAATTAAAGTCAACCTTATTCAATCACTCTGTATCCTGAAGATGATAAGGGCTCTCGTGCTACAGCTTCATGGAAAATTGTACTTCAATTGTGTATACTGAAGCTGGCTGCATTATCTTTTACCAATGGCACTTAAAAGGAAAGAGTGCTGATTTTTCCCTTATAATGTATTCTATCTTCAAACTTCAAAAATGACATATTTTCACATGTGTAGAAAGAGCTGTATAACGAGAGACAAGGAAAATGGAGCATATGATTAGGAATAGCTTTTAAAAAAAAATGTGCTTTTCTATTTCTCTCCTCTACTTATGCATGGAAGTGCTTAATAAAATGTGTCCAAATAAAGCATTAGGAATGTGCTTGTGCATGAATGTACCATCATATGTCCTGGGCCATCATCTCCCTCACAGAATAGTCTTTTGAGCTCACTCTTTATTTGCCAGGAAAAAGCCTAGTAGGCACTCATTAAATATTTGTTGAAGAAGAAAATGATAAAGTCAAGTCATCTTGCAAAACAAGTGAAACTCCTTCTGGTACCATCCAGTACCTGCTGGGCAGTATAGAGCTGTTTAGAGTATGGAGGTCAATGTGGTACTTACTTTTGGACCATCAGGACCATGTCCTCCAGCCATTCCCTTCTCACCAGGGAGTCCAGTTATTCCAGGTTCACCTCTTTCACCAGGATTTCCTCTTTCTCCCTATGATAACATTAGAATGTCAAATTATCTCAATAATGGATCTAAAAATGGTTTTAAAATGTTTCTATAAATGGCCTCTGCTGGAGAAAACTTTAGAAATAGCCACTTTTATGGTTCAAGGTTTCTAATTTGGTGCTTAAAGTAAAACTCCTTTTAAGATGAAAGATGCTTTTAAAACGTTGAAGCTAACGGGAAGCAAAATTAATCACAAAACAGAAAATATACTTACTCTAGGTCCTAACGGGCCAACTGCTCCAGGGTCTCCAGGAACACCCTATAAATACAATTTTTAAAAACAGAAGGAAAACTTTGAGATAGTTCTAAGGCATTAGTAGAAATCTTTTCAGATCATACATCCAATTTATTCCTGAGTACCATTTGAAGGCTGAATAAGCCCATAATATTGAAGAATGAAAACTACATATACTTTTAAAATAAGAGACTATCACATATATTGGATTGGAACATTTTTCCAGAAAAAAATTAAATTGTACCTGAATGTTTGATTTTTTTTGGCAATGAAAAAATGCAAGATATTCTTGCACAAAATCAGTATGTTCTATTTTTTAGCAAGAGAATATATCCAAAAGTATTTTACATCCCAAAGGAACATTAAAAAAAAGTTTACATAAAGGGAAGTAATATGAAAAACATTGAAGAGCTGATCTTCTAAATAGAACCAATTCAATTCTACTTAATTTAGCAAATACGTTTTGGGCTTATGATTTGGACAAAGCCCTACAAGGAATTATGAGTTTTTCTGAAACAGCTTGTCCTCACTGTGGCATGATCTTCCTAAAATCCAATTTGATAGTATTATTTCCTACAGAAAAGTCCCTCATTTGTTTCCTGGTACCCTAATGACAAAAAAAAATTTGGACGCAAATTGAGCTTGAACCCCTCCCTCTCCAGGCTCCTCTCCACCTTCTCAAGTTGTACTATGCACTCCTTGCTTCAAATTGGTCAGTAAGCCTTTGTACCTGCTATTTCCATTTCCAGAAATATTTTCTTACTTTCCCTCCTCTGTCTTTGGCCTCATTCATCCTTCAGATTTCATACAAGATACGACATTGTCTCAGAAACTTTTCCTAGACTCACATGTCTGAATTAGGTGTATCTTTCACGTTTTCATACTTACTGTATCTCCCCTCTTACTGCTTTCAGGACATGCTGTATTGTAACTGTTTTCTTCTTTTCTCCATCTCCTACTATTCTTTTGTGGGGGGTGGAGGGATGCTGAGGATTGAACTCAGGGGCACTTAGTTACTGAGTCATATCCCCAGCCCTATTTTGTATTTTATTTAGAGACAGGGTCTCACTGAGTTGCTTAGAGCCTTGCTTTGGCTGAGATTGGCTTTGAATTCCCTGTCCTCCTGCCTCAGCCTCCAGAGCTGCTGAGATTACAGGCATGCACCATGGCCCCCGGCTCCTTTTCTTAATACAAGGGAAAGATCCATATCCATTTTGTTGTTCTGGGAAAGAACGGTACTCAGTAGAGCCAAATTCAAGAATATTCAGCACATACTTGTTGAATGGTAAGCAACAAATGAATCACTCAAAGAAAAATAAATTAACCTATGTCCAATAAAATGACCAAAATAAAATTGTTATGTGTTTGTAACCGTTCATAAATCCTCCAGTAAAACTCTAGGTCTGTAGTAAGGTATATTTACTGGTTAAGAGCACAGTCTTGGAAAGCAGAAAACCTTGGTTCAAATACTATCAGCTGTGTGATTTTAGGAACGGCATCTAACATCTCTGTGCTTCACTGTCCTCATATGTAGAATGGAGATAATAATAGTAGGTGCTTCATAGGATTCTTTTGAAGATTCACAGACATAATTTATGTTAAAAAAATAAGAAGAGATCCCTTAATCATAAAAAGTAATAGCATGAGCCAGTCATTTATATTGTTGTTATTTTTGTTATTTTAAAACTCACCTGATCACCTGGCTTTCCACCTTCCCCAGGAGGACCTGGAGGCCCAGGAAGCCCCTAAAATGGAAATAAGAAAATAAAATTTTGAATCTGTGAAAATATATAGGCTACCAATGTTAATAATTCACCTTTTACAATTCATGGATTATATACCCAGCAAAAGATATTGTGTAGACACATTAAGCAAAACTTATGTATAATATATGTAGATAAATCATGAAAATTTGTCCAAACAAATTTTAGTGACTATGCCCATAAAAATTATGTCTTTAAGTAGTTTAATGAGCCTTGTTCAGAAATCAGGAACATTTTTTTAAATTTTTCAATAGTTTTGTGTTTAACCAGTTTTTTAGGAATTCCATTCCTTATCTTTGAACAAAAGTGTTTGATTTTATCCAAATGTCTATCCTATCTACTCAAAGAGGGATGACTTCTTTGAAAATCTGAGAATTTCACATCATTCAACCTTATTTTTTTTACATCTAAAAATCATTCAATGGAGGAACAGAAACCTGAATTAGTGCATACCTGAAAGCCAGTGGGGCCTGGGGGCCCCTGTTCTCCTCTTTCCCCAGCTAGACCCTAAATCATGAAGGAAAGAAAGTCATGAATACAGCTAGATTTGTCAGCTTCTTGTTTATGTAAACTCCTTACTTTCAGTATTTCTTCTAACCACATGTTTTTCACTTTAGCCAGATAACAGACTAGTATTCAAAATCATCAAATGGTATTATTTGAAGTTTCTGCTGGTGAGAAAATATCTTCTACAGCCAGTGAAGAGATTGATGGCATGTATTTCTTTTTTCATCCAGACAGAAAATGTCTGGAGTCAATTTTCAAATTAGGAGGAAATTGGGTAAATTGAGCATTGAAAAAAACATTATTTTCACATATCTAATCTAAAAGGATAATATTTTCTCTTGTCGTTTATTTCTAGGGGTCACAAGAATTATAAATCACAACTTCAAAACTAGAATAACTAAAGAAAGCACAGCTGACATTTTAGAAAGACAATTAAACTGTCCCATTCCAAAACAAGCAAATATGCCAAAGTATTTCTGATAAACACAATTTTAAAAGCCTAGAATAAAAACATAATCTCAAAGAATATATATTATCTATTTTAAAGTAAATTTTATAAGCTACGTTATTGGAAGAAGGTTGGTATAATCAGTATTTAAAATTTTAATAAAATATAAATTATTTGTCAAACTCAACCATTACTCATAATGATAATAAGGTAGTCTTTATAATCAGATTTTTTAAAAAATTTTAAATGAAAAAACTAATCATTTTATTGTCAAAAGATGGAAGACACTAGATCCCAAGGAATCAGGTGATAAGATATAACTGAAATTCTTCAATCCTGCACTTTCTTATTCTCTTCTGAAACTTATTCAATAAGTATTCATAAATCCTGGACAAACATCATTAAGAAATGCAATTTATAAATATGATCACTAGAAGATCACATACCGGAGGGCCCACAGGACCAGAAGGACCAACTTCACCATCTTTTCCAGGAGCTCCCTAGACACACACAAATAATTCATAAGATGAGACCATGGGAACTGAAATAGTTTCATATTTATTTCTTTAGCAGAAAATGGATAGTTACCCTTTGCCCAGGAACTCCAGCATTTCCTGCTTCTCCAGGTTTTCCAGGGTCACCCTACAGAATAAATTGAAGTTATTCTAAAATTAAATCAGTTTCCT
The DNA here is from genome assembly GCF_902686455.1 of Sciurus vulgaris. Taxonomy (NCBI): domain Eukaryota; kingdom Metazoa; phylum Chordata; class Mammalia; order Rodentia; family Sciuridae; genus Sciurus; species Sciurus vulgaris. Next base: position 142,391,483 of record NC_136463.1, read on the forward strand.
AAAAAACATACCCTGGTCTTCCAAAGAATAGTCTGCTGAGGTGGCAAATAGTATACACTGTACTCACACTGCTACCTTTCGGGCCAGGAAGACCCATACTCCCAGGCTGCCCTCTGATGCCTATGGAGCCTGGAGGACCTGGTCGGCCATCTTCCCCTGGAGCACCCTATGGGATAGGCAGGAACCATGTAAGTTGTACGTAAGTTCTCTCTCAATGTGCCATTCTAAAATTGCCATTTTCCTTTGCTTACTATAAAAGTCGCATAAATCATAAATTACCCTATGGCTTTTTTTAATGAATCAGAAAAGTTGGATGGTTTTTAGAAAACCTCTTAATTATTTGAAGTAATTAGAGCACAGATTCTATTCTTACTGTATGCATAAGCCTTGTCCTCACATTTCCTGAAACATTCATATTAATAGGAAGAATCCTTCTTTCTTCTTTCTTTTACTCTAGTTTGTGGTAATGAAAATTCAGGACTTTATTTTACATTGCAATATAAGGTAAGGGCTGAGAATATATCACCTCTTAAGAGTCATACCTACTCGTCTTTTAAATATATAAAATCAGAAGAACATCAGGAATGAGAACATTGCTAATAGACAAATTTCACTACTATCAAACAGCATCATTTCAACACTCTTCACTTATGGAATTACAATCTCCATCATTGATTCCAATTAAATTTGATCTGGATTTTACTCAATTTGAAAATAAATAGGATCTTAAGAATTCACTACCAGCAGGGCATTGAAACATGAAAACATAACATCCATGGGATCAAAATATTAACTTTAAATAAATGTCATTTAAATTGCATTTCTATTTAAAAATATCAAAGTGATAGATTTTTGTTTAAAATACTTACCAAGGGTCCAAGTTTTCCTTCAGGACCTTGGACACCAGGATTTCCTGTCAGACCCTGAAAACAAAAAGTAACTGTCAATTGGTTGCTAAACTGATATTTAAGATTCTAAACAGGAAAAATAGTGTTGCATTGTTGATGATTGAATAGATGGGCAATTCCTGTGTCCAAATATTTCCAGTGATATTTTGTTAAAATGAAATTTATCAGGAACTCTGTACTAAAGTACAAACAAGTTGATTTTTTAGCAAGTAATGAAAACAAAAATTTATAAGCAGGATTTTTTTTTTCTCATGTCAAGTGGTAAAGTTATTAATACATACTCCTTTAAGAGAGGAAGGCTACAAGTTAATGTGTTGTCTATAAGTGAAAAAAATAACAAACTAGTATTTAAAACAATCAGATAAAAGCCATGAAAACAAATTGCTCTAAGTTGAGTAATCAAGCAACACAAAAACAAAAGCAAAAAACCTTCAATGAATATCCAGGAGGATTTATTTTGGGTTCATATACCAAATAACTCCAGGTTCTTACCCGAGCACCTGGAAGCCCAGGTTCCCCTGGACGTCCTGGGTCCCCCTGGCCTCCTTTAGGTCCTGAAGAACCTACAGGACCCCGCTCTCCTTGAGCACCCTGTTCCAAAGCAAAACAGATAAGTTAGAAGAAGAAAGGAGTTCCGGGAAACAAAAGCAGAGAGAGGTTAAACTCTTATTTTCAAAATCCACATTAATATTCAACTATTTTGTCAAAGATGTTACAAAGATTTCTTTGAAACAATGTTACTAAACATTTTGCTCTAACTTGTAAACTTTCCCTTATCTCTGTAAAATAGTGGTTTTTCCATCATTAACTTATCAAAGGTGTGTTTAGAACCTTGCTCTAATAATTCAAATTTTTCTTAAATATAATCTTAAAAGATCTAAATTTCTGAATAAAAGATATATATCAGCTAAAGTAAAAGTCTATAACTTTTTCTTTTCAGAAATGTGCCTGGAAAGTCTGAAAACTAGCTCCCACAATCTTCAAACCATCCTCCTCCTGAATTAGACCTCTTAAAGCAAACCTATTACATAAGATGGGTTTGGGGACAGGTCTGATTCTACATCCACCTCTTTCTGAATCTGGATTCATGCCAGATTCCTCACCACACTGTACATGGACTCTTAAAAACCACCCTTGTAAGCATCAGCAATGTGGGGTAATCTCACCTTTGGTCCAGGTAAACCATCAGAGCCTGGAAAACCACGATTGCCAGGAGCACCCTGCAAAGGATGAAAATGTAATCTTTAATTGTTATCTACAGTTTTGTAATATAACAATTAGTTTTCATTTTAATTACTATAAGGTTTTAGGAACTATGATGAATCTAACACAGCAATAAATAAGGAAAACTATCTGATCAGAAAGAATCAATTTTATGCCAAGGAAAATTAATTGTGAACTTTGAACTTTGAGCATGCCCGTTCTTCAAATGAGAGTACAAAATAAAGACATTCTCTGATGTTCAAAGACTATGAGTTCACCACCTATAGCTCACTAAAGGAACAAATTGAGAACATTCTTCTCTATAGTAGAAAAAGAAAACCCAGAGGACAAGGCTGGGGTAAGGAAACATGGGTGAGCACAGAAACAGATCATTAAATTTAATTAGCCACTGACTATGAAGAATGACTGTTCTGTGGTTTAAAATATTAAAATAAAAGTTACCATGACAAATGGGAAAAAAAAGAACCAATTTTATATTTTGAAGACCGTATAAACACTAAGCCAAAAAATTCTTCAAATCAAGAAATACTCTAGCCAGAAGCTATGGCGTACATCTGTAATCCCAGCAGCTGGGGAGGTTGAGGCAGGAGGACTGCAAGTTCAAAGTCAGCCTCAGCAAAAAGTGAGGCACTAAGAAACTCAGTGAGACACTGGTTCTAAATAAAATACAAAATAGGGCTGGGGATGTGGCTCAGTGGTTGAGTGCCTCTGAGTTCAATCCCAGGTACTCCCCCCAAAATAAAATAAAATAATAAAAAGGGCTGGGGATGTAGTTCTGTGGTAGAGCACCCCTGAGCTCAGTCCTCAGTACTGCAGAGAGAGAGGGAGAGGGAGAGAGACAGAAAGATGGAAGGGAAGAAAGGAGGGAAGAGTCCTCCTCTAATAATTCATTATAAAATAAACAGAGAAAAACTAGGATGTAGACATAGGGACAAAATCACCACCTACAGAGATCAAAATATGAACACTAATAAGCATTAAAGTAACAACAAATCCCACTATTATGTACAATTATTATGCAAAAATAAAAATATTGAAAAATTTAATAAACTTAAAAAATTATTTGACCATATTAAAAATAAAAACAATAACAAGCGTGAGCACTGTTTTAAACAAGAAGTCATTGTCATTTCTGAGCTCTGTACAGATTTGAGATTATTGTTGTCCCTTTCAGATCTGTTTCATTATACTCCAGTCACAACAGCCTCTTCTAATCTTTAAAATGACCAAATTCTTTCTGGTCTTCTGGCTTAGCAGTTGCTTTTTCCTCTGCTAAGAATGTTCTTTCTTAGGTCTCAGGCAAAATTCTATCTTATCGGAGGACCCTATTTCCTAAGAATCTAATCTAACATTACATCATTGTCATCTACTCAGTGCAACCCCATTAGATAATAAGTGAATGTGTAAGTATGTTTTTATGTACCACCGACTTCTTAATTATATCTCCCCCGAAAAGTAAACTAGTTTCCACACAAGGATTGAGACCATAGGCTTCTGCCCACTAATGTTACCCAAGCACCAAAAGCTCAGATTGACATTCAGTAATGATTCGATCAATATTTGTTGCACAAATGAACAAAGATTGATTAACCAATTGGCTCTTTTTCTACATGACAACCATATTAAACTGTTGCGAGACCCCTGTGGTGCATCTCTTAATTGCTTTAGTTTTCTTTATTATCCCAAAACTTACTCATGCAGTTCCCCCATAACCATAAGAATGTATTTTATTATTCAAATTCACCCTTTCTCCCATTGGGCCTGGAGGTCCAACTGTTCCTGGATCACCTCGAGGACCTCGTTTGCCTTCCTCACCGGGCGGGCCTATTGGGCCCTGAATACCATGTGGCCCCTGTTAAAACAGAAGGAAGTTACCAGGAGGAGTTCTTTCCAGAGTGGGTATAGGTAGAAGACTCATTTAATGAAGCCAGTCACAAATTCTAAAACATAATTTAAAAAGTATTTTCATCCAAAGCTATTATTATTCCCATTGTTTTTTAATCTCTTGAGGATTTTGAGTTACACACTTGTAGATAATATTTATACTCTTCTATTCATTAAAAAAAAAAAAAAAAGTGAAGGCTTACCGGTTCCCCTTTTGGGCCAGCTTCTCCTTTGAAACCTGGAACTCCTGGATCACCCTAAAATACAATATCAATTGTTGTAAAAGCCAGGACATTTAGCCAGTCCAACCTGCTCTAGTCCATTACCATGGATAGGCCCTAAATTTTTTTCAGTAGCTGAATCTATATTTAATTAGTAATATAATCATTTTTAAACTTGGCAAGTATTATGGAATATATGTGAATTTTCACAAAATCCAGGATAATTTGTTACCAATTGGTTTCTTTTATAGCAATCTTCAGGAGTTTGAGTTTTAATATCATGTTTTTTTCAAACATACTAAAATACCTAAAATTATTCCACTACTTTTCAAATTTGATCCTTAAAATTAAAATTACCAATAATAACTTCTATAGGTAACTTTTCTTAGGGTTTATATAGACTTGTTTACTCAAAATCAAAACCATTTTGTTTATCTCTTATTTCTTGAGAATTTGGCAACTCCAAGTAGGGTGTTTCATTTTTGGAATGCTCTGGGGAGGGGTGTGTGTATGTATCTTTAAATATCAATTGTAGGTTATATCAAAGGAACCAAACTGCTAAATTGAGAACACAGTAAAATACATTGTGGCATATCAGCAACACTCATATTTTAATAAATCTGTCACCAGCAATTAAAAAAACGTTTATCAACATGACCACATTATTTGTAACACAATCAAAAATATTTGTTTTAAGTGGTACTGGGAAAGAAAACATATTTTCCCTATCAAGGTAAAAGCTATAAAAGCACAAGTTCTCAATGTGTTTATTTCTTAAGGACACATCACAAATATATTTCCTAATAATTTCTGCAAACTTGTTCAATAGAAACAGCATGTTGGACTCATTCTTCAAGAATAACTCTCAAGAAATATATGTTGAACCTAATTTTAACCAAATCATCACATAAATCCCTATTAAGCCTCATATTTCTTCTCACTGGCTTGTAAAATATTTCCATAACATTTATTATTTAACTAATCATAAAATTCTATGAGGTGAACTATGAAGTGATGACCTTATTAAGTTTTGAAAAAACGAAATTTAACTTACAGCAGTAATGTTTAACTTAGAATTTAAACACACGGATTGCACATTAACATTTGGCTTTTGGAGATTGCAAAGATTCCAGACTTCATTTCCCTCACTTGGACAAATCACATTGACTGCTTCAAGGCTTCATATTACATGTTATTTCTCTAGGTACTCTTAGTTTGATAAGACTAAGGAATGACAGCTTTTTCAAAAGAAAATACCGGTTGTCCTCGAATTCCCTGAGGTCCAGTGCTACCCTGAGGGCCGGGAGATCCAGGGGGTCCTGACAAGCCAGGAGGACCTGAGGTACCTGCAGAGCCCTGTCAGATAGCAAAAGTGGCATGATGAGCAGAAGAGGCCTAGGTAGTATTCTAGGGTCAATAACCAAAGGATTAGAACTATTTGAACTTCACCTGATATAAACGCACTTACTTACCGTGGGGCCTTTGGCACCAGGTGTCCCATCAGTTCCCATTGCACCCTAAAAGGCACATAAAGAGTATGAAATATTAAGCTATATCTTGGCACATCTGGGGTGTCATTCAGATGTCCAATCATCTTCTCAAAGGAGAAAGAAAAAAATGCAAAAAATTACATCATCCACCATTACATCATAAGAATACTGTTATGACTAATTACCTTTTCCATAAATTAGGCAAAAGATGCAGAGTCAATATGGGAAATATTTTTTTCATGAGTTTTTAGCACTCATTCAGAATTCAAAAAGAATATATTAAGACAGGTTGCATTTGTTCTGATGCTATAATCAACGCCCATCTTTCTGGGCTAGTTCTTAGATACACCAGGAACTTACAGGAAGACCTTGAGAACCAACTGGACCTGGTGGCCCAGTTTCACCTCTCTGACCCTGAGGACCTTCAGGACCTCGTGCCCCAGTAGGACCTGCTTCTCCCTAAAGGGATACAAAGGGAAATGTTAATTTAAGAAAAATATAACAGTGTCATGGTACAAAGTTAATTGCAAGTTTGTAGTTTTTCATTTTAAACCCAAATATTTCAGGGGCCAAGAACACAAAGAGGTTTATCAGGGATGTGGGCCTAACCTAGGTTAAGGAATGGACTTACATTTCCACCTGCCTCTTATGTGATTATGCTGGGGACCTCTTCTGTGAGAATATTCTCCATATCCTAATTTCCAGCTACAGGAATCCGACACATCTATCTATCAGGGTCAATTTAAGTTCCCCTTCTCAGAACCTCCACAAAATTTGGAATTCTTTTTACTACATTTATCGGATTTTTTTTTTACTTATTATATTTAACATTTAACATTATCTAGATTCATAATCAAAAACTGGGAACAACCCTATACCAAGTAGCACCAAACTCTAAGAATGAGAATAGATATTCTAACTCCCGCACAGTTTGCTTCTAATTTGTTCTTAAATATTCAGATGCTTCAAGAGCACTCCTGAGAAAACAGCAGAAGCACATTCAGACTCTAAAACACATCAATCAAGGAGAAAAATTGAACAGATGCACTGTGTTTGCAGAAGTTGTTTCTGTTTAATGTAAACGTGGACATTTGAAGTCCAACAAGGTACCACACAATTAAAGTTTGATTTGTCATCCGAAAATAAACCAAAATCTCTCTTAATATCTTTAAAACAACCCAAGATCAGCTAAAATGTGCTGCAGGACCCAGACAATAGTTCTCCAATTGACAGAAAATCACAGTAAATAAAAAAAGTCTGTATAAAAGTTCCTATCATCATTAGAGGGTAAGACATATAAGCAACATAGAAAAATTTGTTTCTTTGTGTAACTGTTACTCAGTTTATAAAAATTCAATTCTATTAAACTTCAAGAAATCATTAATTCAGTAAAATGTAAAACATCAGGGTTACAAATGTCTAATGAGCTTGACAACTTTGGCAACACAAAAACAAAACAATACTTGTCAAACACACACACACACACACACACACATTCTTTGACACGAATTAGGTTTTTTTTGAAAAACAGCATTAAGAGCAGAACTAAGTGGTCAACATAATGGTCCAGATAGCAGTAAAACTCAGGAAGCCTAGCTAGCTTTAATTCAGATAAACAAACAACTTTTAGTATAAGTTTTTCCCATGCCATATTTACAACATACCTATATTAAAAATGTATATTTTATCTGAAACTCACACTTAGTTCCTGTATTTTATTATATACCTATGTAGTCTATTCCTAGATTAGAAAACCAAAATTAAGTGGCTCATTATTATCAATTAAATATATTAAAACTTTTATTCTTTATTGGAATGTAAAGAATTGGATGCACAAGTTTATTGATCCAAAGCATCAGAGACAATAGGAGAACCTACAAGAATAGCAGAATTCTGGCCCAAAACAAATATCCAGGAATTTTTATAGTGGGGGAGGGCGTGGGAAGCAAAGACAGGGAAACAATTTCTTAGAGAAACAGGTTTGCTAGCTGTTTGAGTTTTATTATTAAGTAGCATTCCATAACTGACAATCAGTCTTACAAAAATCTGGGAGGAGAGGGGAGTATCCAGAGTGACTGCCTATAAAAAGTGCAATTGCTAGTGAAGTTGAAACTACTGCAATAGGAGCAGAAACCACTTTCTGCTAATCCAAAGACTTTGGCCCTGTAAGTATTCTTTCCTTCTTACCCAACCCAGAGCTCAGTTTCAGGGCACAGGGTCTCATGTGAAGAATGAAGGAATTTTGGGTGTTTTCATAGGGATTTAGAGGAGGTTAGGGCAAGAGTCAATTGTATTAAGATATAAACTTCAGAGCTGGTGATAGCTTAGCATGTGTGTCGCATTGGGTCCCATCCCCAGAACCACAAAAGGAAAACATTTGGACATCAGGAAGCAGATCAGAGTCAGAAGGGAACACAAAGGTGCTCAGGGAAATCAGGGACTGGTTAATGAAATGACTTAGAATGACATCTAAAGGCAGTTCTATCTCTGTGGCACAGAATTCAAAAAGCACATTAGAGAGAGGCTGCAGAATCACTTGACTGATGATCCTGATATTTCAATGAGTATCTGAAATGTCAGATCTTTTTGCTCAAACTTAAAATCCCATTTAAGCAGCTCTGTGCCCTACTAATAAGAGATGTGAACCTACATTGAAGGAGGTCCAATATGCTAAAGACTTACAGAGATTATCTCACTTAATTCTAGACAAAATTCCATGAGAAGCAAGGATTAGGGAGTCAAGTACCTGCACTTACCATAGTCCTTTTTGTAAGACTAAACCTTGTTAGTAAATCTATTCTTCAAGATGTAAGTTTTTCCCATGATCTCTTAGGGTGGGGGGCAATCAAATATGTTGCTTACCATGTGAAAATAGTGTTCTGAATTTATTCACAAGTTCAGCTAATAAAATCTTAATACACTCTGCTAGGTTTAACCAAATGGTGACTGGTCTGTGGGATCTGGAAGATTTCACTGAGTCCAAGCACAAAGCAAAGATGAAAATTATTCACTTCCCAAGGGAGGAAAGGGTCCAGACCCCACCCACAGGCAGCATCAACTGCAAATGGTGAGGGCGGGAGGCTTATAAGCAGGTCTAAGAGCAGAACAGAGTCAGGTTGCTTTTATTTATTTATTTTTCCCTGCAGTTTTGGCTCTTATCTGGGCCAGGAAAGTGACCTGGGGACTTTCTAGTTTTCAGGCAGAATATGGGAGGGCTTGTGGTTCTTCTCTGACTAGCTTTCAGATAACTCAACTGCTGACTTGGAAGACAACACAAAAGAAGGTGGGGCAACAGCTTCTACAGACAGGATGGAGTGAGATCCCAAAGTGAAGTCACTTATGTCAAGGGTCAAGTTTGGTTTGAGCTTACACCCTCCTACTGTAATCCTTGCATTTCTCCCAAAATACTACAAGAAAGAACAGACTGTGACTCATTACAAATGTAAGTCATCCCAGCAGAATACTTCAGTCCATTCCCACATTGAGAGCCAAATATTCTCCCTGCCCATTCCTCCAATGGCTGCAAGTGGGGTGATGGAGTGATGGCCAGCATTGGGTGAAAGAAGGGCCTTTCCTAACAAGTTCTGATTTGTTTTAACCTTCTATTGTGCATTCTGCTGTTTATGACTCCATGGTGATCTATCCAAGAACAGAATTCCAGTTCAGTTCAAAACTCCTTCTTACTCCTTATAGCTGTTAGGCTAGAGCCCTAAAAGGATAGATTCTTTGAATTATAATTGTATGGTTATAAGTAATTATTCCTTATTACATTTTATAGAGTTACTTTCATTTTTAAATTTTATTTCCCTATCATAATGGACAATGAACATACTACTCTAGGCTCTTCACTTAATTGAGAAGAACTTCCATATTCTTCAATCATTTTTTACTTTTGTCATTCTTTACTTTGGGACTCATGTAATCAAGTAGAGTTAAATGTATCAATTATCTTACCTTCATTCCAGGATTTCCTGGAAACCCAGAAGAGCCAGGTATCCCAAGAGGACCCTATTAAAAGAAACCAGAAAACTCATCAACTAGGTATCTGACACCTAACTATGTGAATTTTTTCATTCTCTGATAACAGTCTGTATTTTGACACATAATACAGGAATAATCTGTTTTGTGTTTTAAAACCACAAAGGTGATAATGTAATTTTATCAGGTATCTTCTAACATTAATCTAAAATAATTCTAGGAAACAAACCCAAAAAATATTAATGATAGTTGGATTTCTTTACTGTGCCACATAAGATTCAGTCTCAGTTGCAAACGATTCTGAAACATTGCCTCTTGAGATGTACTTTCTCAGGATTAACCAAGTAGCAAAGATAGTTTTAAAAAAGTTATAATTTGTACCAAAATCTAGAATGTCATTCTATAAAAATAATGCTTAAGAATAATCTGGACATTTTAGAGAGATTTCTTGAAGAAATAATAAGTGAATATTTATCACTATCCTACATACATAGAGTTTAACCATTGATTTAAAAGCTAAATTTAAAGAAATTTGGGTAAAGAAAAATTCTATTCTGTTATCCTGGTTCTTCTTGAGTACTGAATTTTAATTACATCAATGTTGAATTAATGAAAGCCCTTTCAAAGTATACTTATTTATTGTTCTACATTTTGTTTCCTTTTCACAAGTAACAAGGGAGTAATTATTCTCAGGGCAAATAAATTACAAAATAGTAGAATTTCTTTTCTACTTTTGGCATATGGAAAAACTGAAAACTTTACAATTTTCTGATTGATCAGGAATACCACACACACACTTTCTCTCTCTTTCTCTAATTTTCTTTCCATGGAGTTGTATTAGCACAATTTACCTTGTGGAACTTGACTCAACTTTTTCTGTTTCAACGAGATAAAATTGTACAATGGACAGCACTATTTTCTAATTTGTTTGGAAGAGCTTACATTTTTAAACATTTATATTTTTTTTACATTTATTATTGCATGTTAATTACCCAGAACAGTGGATTTCATTATGGCACAGTATACCTGCAGGATTTTGATCATTTCTCTCTATTATCCCCCATCACCACCCTTCTTTCTCTTCCCCCTTCCCTGATTCCTATCACTATAAAAGTCATGTTATTTGATGAGAAAAACACATGTACGAATCAATTATTCTATGGTTTAGAAAAGAACTTCATATTTTTAGGCTATTTGAAAATGTTAATTTAGTTTGGTTTTGCTTGTAAAGTTATAATTTAAGTATCCTTAACAAAATAAAAATAGAGACTCTGATCCACTGGCTACCACTACATTCTGTGTTATCTCCATAAATCTCTTGAGATCCTGTATGCCTCTGGGACCCTCAGTAGATAATGAGCAGGGATTGAGGCTATCTATACAAGCAAGGAAAATAATTATTAAAATGCATAATATGTTAGAAATTTGTGAAAATACCAATTTTGCTTTTGTTTATATTTTACTACCCATAGCCAACTAAATGCTCAGATTTTCATCTTCTAATGTGAGTTAAAGATTCATAATTTCAAAGGGCACCTATGAAATAGTGCAAACCCATCTAAAGCAAAATGCCATAGCATTATCAATACTGGACATAGAAATATACTGGACTCTGTGTGAAATATTAGCACTCCCTGAAACCTTTTCATTTCTCATTCTACATTACACTTTTATTCCTATGGCTTTACTTATTACCGCTATACTAAAAATTCCCAAATCTACATTTGCAATTCAAATCTCTACCCTGAGTTCCACTCTTGCATATCCAATCTCAAAACTGGACAGATTTCTTTTCATCCTAAACCCAAACTCACAAGCTGTAGCCTGTTGCTCTTCCTGTATTTCGAATCTCAGATAAATTTTATTTTCTACCAAACTCCTCAAACCAGTAACCAATAAGCTGTGGCATGTAGGCTTTTTTAGCTCATAGATATGCAGTCTGCATCCACTACCGGTAATAACTTCAGTCCATATCTTTATAATTTCTCCCTAGGGTAAAATATGTCATATTGAACTCAGACTTTTGTCTCAGTCATCTTCATGTCATCTCCACATTACCAGCAGGTGATCTCTCAGGTCTTGACACTGCTGTGATTAAAATTCTACAATGGTCTTTCAGTAACTCCTATAAGGAAGACTTCAAAAACTCTTTAATAGAGTAAATGTAGCTTTTCATGATCTAGCTTCTGCCTCCCAATCTAATTTTACCCTCTCAGCATTTTTCTGAGCTCCCCATGTTTTTCGATCAGCTGTGCAGAATGAACTATGTTCTTGTCTATTTTATGTACTCATCTTTCAAGACTTTGCTTGAAAACTACTCCTTTTAAGTCTTCCTTTACTTCCTTCTTCTACTGTATGTTTATGTAATTCCTCCGCTATCTCCTATACTTCATGTTATATTCTTTATTACAGCAGTTAGCAATAGTATTATACAATTACATTTATTAATATATCCAGTTTTCAAGAATACGAACTGTGTGTTTTTCATCTTTTATTTTAAGTGTGTGGAACAGTGAATATTCTGTTAATGTTTATAAAAATATAAATGGAATAATTAATAAATGAAGAATAAATGAATGAATATTAACGTACTACAACTCACCATTGGCCCAGGTTTTCCAGGCATACCATGAGCACCTCGTTGTCCCTAATTAGAATGAAAAGGCAAGGTAAGATCATATTATTTTACTTAGAATAATTTTTTATCTTTTTCCACTTTCCACATAAGGTTACATTTTAAAGTATTTTATCATAATTCATTTGCTTTATAAATAATTTTCATGTTAAAAATTGAAGAATAAATATTAAGATAACCAATAACAACTGTCCCTGGGTAAACAGTAATAAAAATACACATCTACAAAAAGCTGATAAGGTAGTAATACATACACTATCCTTACAGCAATAAGAAATAAAAATCAAAACTGAGAAAAACGAAACTGAGTAAAATTTATTCTTTTTACTTTAATGTATCACATTTTACCATGTAAGCTTTGGGATAATGAAAATTTGAACTTCTTATCCTTCTTAACAGACAGATTAACTTAAGGAAGGATTAACTCCTTAGAAAAACAAACAAACCACCACTTTAAAACGTCACATGTACACACAAATTAAGTTGTGACGGAGTCTGGTCTTCACCCAGATTCCCTTCAGGACTGAAGTACAATTCCATCAGCTAGAAGTACTGAGGGTTGGTTCATGGTTATTCTCCCCAGGAACTGTCCTCAATAAAGGGAGTTAGCTTTCTCAAAGTCTTGCCCTTAACTTGGTCAATGTAGGGGTACAAATGATTGACTTCTATTCAAGACAAGTCTGAAGAGCTCCACAATTCCCCTGAGATTTGCCAAGGTCTTTGTTGCAATTGCAACAAAATTCAATTTCTCCCTCTCACAAACCCTGCTTCTTTTACTCAATCCTCCACAAGTATAATTTCTAAGAGCAATCCCCAATGAATTTCCTGTCTACAACTGACTCCTTTGAAGCTGCTTCCTAAGAAACCTGACCTAACACCATATGGCCAGAAGTGTTTTTTTTTTTTTTTTTTTTAAAAAAAGCATACTCTAAATTGAGTTTTTAGCTAGATTCCCCACTGGACAGCTGGTGATAAATAGAGTAGGAATCAATGGCACACTGTGGGAGTACTGGAGAATATATTTTCTCCAAGAGTGAACTGAAATAGGACACAAGTATAAGGGAATGTGTTAAAGATGCAACATCTCAGGCATTTGAGAAGGTTTAAAAGGGAAAGCAACCATAAATTTGAAGGAATTTCATGGGCTGTGTTGAATGTTTCTATTGGAAGATATCGTAAGGATGATGGTGATCGAACCTGGGTAGGAGGGAATGTTCTAACAATTTTCTTCACGGTTCTTGGATTGTCAGGCTATGTAGACTAATATTTCAAACTTGGAGTTTATTCCAAATTTTTTTTTAAATTATTCCAAAAAAAAAGAAAGAAAAAAAAAAAAAGATGACCTACTGGAATTTCCTCATTTAAAAGATATTCAATAAAGCAAACCAGAAAAAGAGTTGAAATGCACATCTCAGCAGTATGGATAAAAGCAGGCATACTTACAGGAGCACCCTGGGGCCCGAGTCTCCCTCTCTCCCCTGGCATTCCTCTTGGACCCTGTAGATGAGACAGAGAAAACATATCTTGGAGTCTAAATTGAATTCTAGGCTGGTTGGACTATCTATTCCATCCAACTGAGATTTAATATAATTAGTTGCCAAATAGCAGTGTTTCCAGGAGTCATTTTAAGTGTGAAAATACCTGTGGAGACACCTACCCTACCACCTCTTATATAAGCAGAATTCACTTAACCTAGATTTAACAGGCCTAGTACATAATACTGATTTGTTCATTGTGATTAGAAAAAGATGAGGTCATTTTACACCCAAGAAAAACAAAGGAAGGGTCTTTTTCCTTCCAAAGGGCCTGATTTTTTTTTTTTTTTTTTTTTTTTTTTTTGGTCTGTCAGCAACTAATCAAGATTATGTCACTGACTAATGTACATTCTTTTTGTTTTTTTTTTTAATTTTTTTCTCTTAAACATTCTCTTAAGGTAATCTTTTTTTTTTATTCTTTTTTATTGAAAATCATAAATTTACATAGGGCAATGTTGTTTGATTCTCTTAAGGTAATCTTGAAAAAAAAAATAACAAAACTGATACATACCAGAGGTCCCATGGCACCCATTGGACCGGTAGGGCCAGCTTCACCCTAAAGCAAAATTGAGATTGCCCAGTATGAGAAACCTAAGTCAAGATTGGCATTACATTATTCCATGTATGTATGATTTTAAAGAGCACATTAACTTTCACATTTTATAATCTTTCAATGAAGGATCTCAAAAGTTTGTTTCGTTGCTTTTCTGTAAAATTAAGTGAAAATTTGATTTCACAGAAATAAGTCTAAGATAAAATTGGGGATTTAAACAAGATGGAGAGAAACTATCACACCTAGTAATAAAGTAACTATATGTCAATTTCTGGCATATCTCAAGCATAATTTTACAAGGCTAGAATTAACTCATATTCTCTGAAGATCTATTATAGAAAACTTAGAAATAAAACTTTAAAACCAAATGCTTTCTTATGAATATATCTCATGATTCCTCCCATTAAAAATTATTCTGTTCTTCCTTTATATTTTCTCTCCCTATGGAAATAAATAAATTTGGGGAATAAGCAAGGCTATAAGACCCTGAAATTAAAAGGGCGTCAAACAACAGAATACACATTATTTACCTAAATATTCATTTATTTAAATCCCTCTTTTCTCCAGAATTAGTTAAGGAGGTTCTGAAAATTGTGTCGGTACTCAAAGAAGAACAGAAGAAGTATAGTGATGGTTTTGTACAATTACCTTAGCACCAGTTGCTCCGACTTCACCTTTAGGGCCTTCAAGACCTTTATGTCCCTGAGAAGAAAAATATAAATATGTATATGTATGCTGGTTTGTTTTTTCAATTTTTGAAATATAAAAGAAGCCTAAAAAATATGTTCATAGAAAGTGCCTTATAAATCCCAGCAGCTCAGGAGGCTGAGGCAGAATGATTGCAAGTTCAAAGCCAGCCTCAGTAACTTAGCGAGATTATCTCAAAATAAAAAATAAAAAGGGCTGGGGATGTGACTCAGTGGCTAAGTGCCCTTGGGTTCAATCCCTGGTTACCCCTGCTACCACCCCACCCCCAGCAAAAAAAAAAAAAAAAAAAAAAAAGAAACTGTCTTATGAAAACAACCTGAAATTTTAAGTTATCACTCAAAATATCTCTAATTCTCAAACTTTTCTAGAAGTTTATTCAAAGAAAATTAAAGTAGGGTTTTCTTATTTTAAAACTATGTTCAACATTCAGTGTTATCAATTGTCGAACATTCATGACTTTATAGAAATTTAATCTACAGCTACAACTAAAAATTTACATTAGCCTTACAGGACACACACAATTATAAAGTTCACATAGTTACAAAATATGAGTTATATTCAGGAGTGATATACAAAATACAATTGATCTTCTGAATACACAGATTCTACATTCATGTCTTTAATCAACCAGGAATCAAAAATTTTCAAAGGAAAACCAACTTCTCTTGTTGTGACATGTACTCTGCCATTAGCCCTACAATGGTCGCAACCGTACTAAACACATATAGATTTTTTCTTTTCATTTTTCTCTAAATAATACAGTGCAACACTATTTACATAGCATTTACATTGTATTGGATTATTTAGGTATTTTAGGGTGTCTAGAGGTAAAGCACTGGGAGTATGGTATAGGTTACATGAAAGCACTCTGCCACTGTATATAAAGGGCTTGAGCATGTATGGATTTTGGTATCATGTGCAGGGGGTGGGGAGATATAAAGGGGACTGGAATTGCTCTCCAGTGGATATAGAGGTACAACTGTATTAAATAACGAGACCAGCAGCACCAATCATCCTAATAGAAACCCAGCTACTCAAAACAGAGACTAGTCAGTGTATTAGCTTTGCTTTCAGATAAATAGCTAGACAGATTCTCTTGTGTACATAACATAATAGTTACATATTAATTCTCTTGAGCTATGAAAGAAGCATTCTATTGCCTTCCAAATCTGGGTTGGCTGGCCCCTCTGGTTATCAATTGTCAAACATTTGACATGTAGTAAAGTCCTTCAGCTCTGCACACCAAGTAGTGCATTCTCTACTCGAGTCATGTCATTTATTCCCCTATTTACTAATTGCTTATTTCCTTAGGCAATTACTATTTCTTAACTATATCTTTTATGAGCTAAACCTACAAGCCAAATAATTTTCTTATTCATCACCTTGTCCTCTTTTGTATCACGGTACCAGGTATGTAGTAGAATTTTTTTTTTTTTTTAGAATCAAATGAAATTTGAAGGAAATGTAAAAGAGAATTGTGATTTCAGTAACTGCAGATGAATATTGCAATCACAGCCAGTTAAAGAAAACTGACAAGGGGAATCATGAAGATTTAGAAGGCAGTGTTCCCCACATCCTACTGGGTGGTAACACATAGTATCAGAGAGGATTGAACTTACTCGGTGACCCTTCAGACCTGGAAGACCAGGAGCCCCAGGAAAGCCTCGTGCTCCCTGGGGAAAAAAAGATAAGGTGTTTCAGAGTCATTAGTACAAATAGGAAATTGTTTAATATACTTCTTTTTTTAAAAAAAAAAAATCTAAATGACAGTTTTCACTGACACACTAAAGCAGAAAGAAAAGACCAGTATATTTTATCTGTCAAAATATATCAAGGTGATCAAAAATTGACAAAACAAATGCACTGTTAGAAGTGGAAACATGATTTCCAGACATGGAGTAATGCCAAGAATTCATTCAATGACGTTTGCAAAGTTTCACATGATATCACTATATTTTAAGTAGTAGCAAGAAAAAAGAACGACGAGAAGAAAATACAAAGGAACCAATGTGTTTAAATGTCTGAATTGACTTTGTCAAAGCTTACAGAAAAAAATCAGGAAAGGAATTTAAGGGAAAACATGCTTTTCCTACTTAATTTTGCACTTTATTTGAGGTAGACAAATAAATACATTTATAGTTAGGCACTTTTTAAAAAATTTTCTCTGGACTTGTGAACATGGGCAGCAGAATATGATGGGAAATATGGTATTACAATGTGGTTGGTAATTTTTTAATGAAGTATTCACTGCAATCTTTGTGGATTTATGATTGCTTAAAAAATAAATGAGGAAATGAAATATCCAACAAAAAGATCAAGAAATGTGAGAATGGCTTGGTTTCTTTATTTAATAATTTATACATTTCCACTATTTCTATGCATACTCAACCAAAGCATGTTAAATTTTAAAAACAATAAAAATGCAACAGAAAATCAGATCCAATGATATGACTATTTTGAAGTGATGCTTGAAACTTTTTTCTCATTCTCTTAAAATCGATAATGACCCTGTGACTTGACTTGCTCTTGTTGCCTACATTAATTTGGCTTTGCATTGACTTGCCATTATCACTGCCATCAGCACATTTGCACTTTGATTACATAGGTAGATGTGATTAGTATTAATTTTCTATTACTACTATTATTATTAATCTTCATAATCCTGGCATTTATGACTTCACTCATGACTGGTTAGTGGGATAATCAGTGAACAATCATTGGACAACAACTGAAGAAATGGTTTAATATTTCAAGTTCTCACTTGACCTAAACCTTTCCTAAGGAATTCCCCTTGTCTTAGCACCATCTTACACGTGTAGTAAAATCCTTCAACTCTGCACACCATAGGCTTCATTCACTATTACTAAACGAATGAAGAGGCTGCTCAATAAATAAAATTCACATGATCAGATCAAAGCAATAATTCCTCTGTGACATCTTGCAGTGAAAATATTTCTTTAGTGTTTGGAGGATATCACAGTAAGGGTGCATCAAATCGTGCTCTCTGAACAAATGAAGTCTCAGTAATTCTGTTTACACAACCCCGCTTAGGAATTCCTTCACATCAAGAACTCCCTTTAAGTTTTTTGATTGAAGTCCTCCTTTACCAAGATTTGCCTCCCTTCCATCTGGAACAAGCAACTCAGTGCACAGGCATCTGGGCCCAGAGGAGAATTACTGAGCGATGTTATTTCAAACAATTAATTCACTTCAGTTTTTATGGTCTGTGAGGAGAATCCTCATGTGATTACATATCCCAAATATAACAAGAAAGTGGAGCAGATGTACTAATGCTCATAAAGAATTCCCGTTCTGCTGACCTAGGCCTGTCATCACAGCAGTCACACGTTGTTACACTGAGCTTGCAGAAAGCATCTGTGGTGTGCTGGCAGGGCACCTTTCCTCCCCACAGAGGGCCGTGCTGTGAGGGTGTGCAAGAGTGCAGCAGGCCACGGAGGGTCGAGCAGGGATGGGGGGAAAGGACATCTGTGCTAATGACTAAACCTCATGCCTTTGTCTGCATTTACTTCCTGGGCAGATGGAGGGGCAAAGGAAAGACAACAGGGAGGTAGGAGAGTAGTTGTAAATTTGAAACTAAATAATCCTTAGAGTCCTGTAAATCTCTGTTAAAGATCAGCATTCTTTTTTTTTTTTTTAAATAACATACTAGCATTGAACTTCCTCAAGAATATAAACAGTAATGTAGCACTGTTACTTGCACTGAGTGGTAGAAACATTAGGAAATTATAGAAAACATAATATGTAGTTGACTAGATCTGTTTAGGAGATGCTGAGTGGGAAAAACCACAAGAAGGATGTTCCAGGAGGATTTTTACTTTCTTATCATTCTGCAATTTTCCTCCTTCCTATATAGCTCAGGAGAACCTAGCAAAGCAATGTGAGGAGGACAGAAAGGTGGGTTCAGAGAATGTTCTAGTGGCCCAGGTCCTGGAATCTGATGGAGCAAATTGCCATGGTTACTTTGATGAGTTATGGGGGAAGAAAACAGCTTTGTTAGAATGTCTGGCAATTGTACATTAACTTGTCATGAAATTTCAGGGTCCAGAATATTAATCAAGAATTTCAGCCAACATTAGGATTTGGGGAGCAGCCAAAGAAACATCCTGTCCACATTTATTGCCCTAGCCCATAAAATAACAGTCAACAAACTCTTGCAGGCTATTCTTTTAGACATATGGGCTAATAGAAAATGAAGAAGTTTTTAAAGATAAGCAGGATTCAAGTGTCATAAACTGTAAATAAGTCAGACCAGATTCCTCTGGAAAAAAAATGTTCTCTTTTTCTGAAAATTTGATATTCAATTTGGAGAGTATCCATGTGAGGTTATGACATAATTCTCTGGCTCCAGGAGAGTTATTCATATGGTTCCCATGCAAAGCTGGGAACTGGAATTAGCTGTAATTCTAGCAAAATGTCCTGTGACAATTTACTTTTAGATAGAAAGGAACATTACTAGATTGTCTGCATTAACTTAGTATCTAATGCACATGCATACAATGAATTGCAAGTCAGTGTTCCTTATGTTTTGAATTTTGTTTGTATGTTACTATATTGGTAAGTATAAACTTACCGGCGATCCTGTAAATCCCACTTCACCAGTATTTCCATTTCTACCAGGTTCACCCTATATGGAAAATAAATAAATAAATAAAACAGCAAGAGGTGGGGGAGGTGTAAAGGGATTTGAGTGTTCTCTGAGACTAGATGACAAATAAATTGCAGATAAAAAGTCTTCTTTAGAAAGTTCATGTGTGAGTATCTAAGCAGCATAAAATAAAGGAAACCTAGACTCTTTTTCTGAGAGCCAGTTATGCTACAATTGATTTTGCAGAACTTTCATTAATTTACAGAAGAAATGGATATGAATTATCCTAGTCTGTCCTAACTCACAATTTTATGAATTTCAATTATTACATGCATGACCATATATCTCTGAATTAAAACATTGCTTCTTCAAATACTACTAACCATTTCTTTCCTTGTGACAAAATGAAACAACCAGAGATATTTTCTTTATGGCCAAATTCAGTGTAATATGCTTAAATGTATATCACAGTTCACAAAGAGAAAATACAATACTAAACTTAATTTTGTGTCACATAGAAATTAATGGCCTGCCCTAATTTTACCCTCAACTTTGTTACAACTAAGAAAAGAATCTAGCAAATCAAATCTGTTGTTCCATAATTCATTGATCACACATTACTAATGTTAAAATTTATAGTTACATCACCTTTAATTAAAAATTCAATTGAAAAAAATTACTTTTTAAGCTTTGGGGAGCCATATGGGCACTATACTACTAACGCAATTTGAAAATTTCACTTATTAAGAATTCATAATGATACACTGCCATCAAAACCATATAGTTTTTTCTTTTAGATTATGTCAATGGTTCCACTATAGAAGGTTATAGTTATTACGAGAATAATTCTAATATCTCATGGAGAAATCTGAATGGAAATCCTGAGGAATGCAGGAGAGAGACAGGACCTAATAATATTATACAATCAAACTTGAGAACTCCTTTAGATTTTTGTAAAAGTTTATTCTCAGTTCTCAAGTTTAGATGGAATGTAATAGAGGACAAAAGCATTGGAAAAAGTGAAATTTATTATTACAGGACATTCTTGTTAACATTCTAGTTCCTTCTTAGGCTCTTTAGAACTTAAAAGCAAAATGGAAAACAGAAGCTTACATCTTCACCAGGCTTGCCGGGAGGGCCCTCTGGTCCACGTGCACCAATCGGACCCTATTACAAAGCAACACAGAAGGGGGGAAGAAAGAGTATTTACTTCTAACTGCTAATAATGTAATCCAAAAATTTCTTGAAACAATGAAAATATATCAGAAAAAATATTTTTATTACAATTTAACTCTTATCTCATAGCCCTCAGATCATGTACTCAAAGGTTTATTACACAAATACACATATCTCAGCATTGTCTACTGTACCTATCCCTTTGAATTTAAATACTCTGCCATAAAGAACATACAGCTTAAATACCCTATGATAAAGTGCTTCCAAACTAAATTTTCATTTCTTACTTCTTTAGAGAAGATGTGGAAAAATAACTGACTACATCATTATCAGGGTGCACCAGCATGTAACTGAGTATACATGCTTACTTGACATTTACCATTGGTCCAGGTTCACCAGGTTCACCAGGAGGTCCTGTTGGTCCTACACCGCCCTAAAATTGAGGGGGAAAATGATTATATACAAACCAAAGGAAAACAGAACACCAAATTGTCTACTCTATGTGACTATTCAGATGGCTGGTCACTTTACAGCTCTATCATTTTGGGCAAGTCACTTAATCTGTCTATAACTTAATTTCCTAATCTGCAAAATGAGAAGAGCAATAGAACTTACCCATCAAGCCATTTAGATCAAAATGCATGTTAATGACCTTGAACATTGCTAGCAGAGTCAGCTAACTTTGACTGAGCTAAAATTTTTTCTTTCTGTCTTTGCAGAAGTCTTTTCCTGGTGGGTACAGTGTCACATCAGTTCAAGACCACTCAGGCAACATAGTGAGACCTTGTCTCAAAATAAAAAGTAAAGAGGACTGGGGCTTGGGGATGTAGTTCAGTGATAGAGCACCCTTGGGTTGAATCCCAAGTCTTCCTCCACAAAAAAGAAAAGAAACTATTTCCTAATTCTTGTGAAATCGTTACAACAAATAAAATAGCTCTATACACAATTTTATTGGTATTTTCTAGGCATCGAAAAAAAGCATTTAGTACTATGTTCTTTTTAAAGATTCCATTGAATGATCACTTTGACTTTTATTTATAATAAGACCACATGGTAATGACCTGATATAATCTGTTTTCATAGCCTCAGAGTAGGTACATAATCAATTATGAAAATTTTCATCGCAACCTGAGATAATGATTTGTTATTTCAGGAGCAAAGACACATAACCTCTGGTATTGATGGGAAGTCACATAAAGAAATCAGATGATAAAAATTTAGTACAATGAAGAAACTTTGACAAATTACTGCATATATTTTAAGTGAGTGCAAATTATTATTAGTAATCTAAAGTGATCATTAGAATTATGCACTGTAAAGGCCTTCCCAAAACAGTCATCTCACAGAGAGCTTATTTTCACATATTTCTTTACTGTACCATACAATTTAATTATAAAAAGACTTACTTGTTGTCCTTGTAAACCTTGAGGTCCCCTTGGGCCAACAGGACCCTTAAAAACAAATGAGAAAAAAAGTTGCATAGTATTCATAATGATTAATACTTTAAAAATGTTGACTTGGCTTTAGAATCTGGAAAAGTAAAACTTTGACAGGGTTAGGATGACATTATTCATCTGCACTCATCTGGAAGGCAGACAAATTCCAGGAAATTGAAGATTGAACAACACTTGGGACAATTTTATATACACCCTCAGTGTCATAAAAAGAAATAAGCATTATGCCTGCACCCAGTGTCTTTAGGAGAAGAACACCTGCTTGTATAAACCAGAACATCTGAAGAGGAAAAGCTTGGCAGGTATGAAATTTTCAAACTGTTTGTTTAGTTCTTCAACTTTTCTACAGAAGATAGTTTTTATAATGTAAATGCACAAATCAAATAAAACTTTATCAGGTCAACAATATTGATGACATTATTTTCAGTGTCAGTTTAAAATTATTCAGGGAACTGAGTTTTCCAGATTATTTATTTATCTCACAACTTAACATTGAAAGGATCAGCATAGGCATCTCTCACTTAAACTTGAAATGATTACACTGAGACATAGCAAAGAGAAGTGAAGTGCAATCTAAGAAAATTTAATACTGTAAAAGACTATACAGTCTTCTAAATGTAAGACAGTATAAAGTCAAACTGATTCAACTAAAATCAAGTTTGTTCTTATGGCCAAAAAACTGAAACTTTAATTTGAATTCATCAGACATTTTAGGAAGTAAGAAAATAAAATCCCCTTTAAGAAATAAACATATAATTTAAACTTCCAAAGATATATGGATCCTAATTCACATGGGGTGAGGGGCAGGGGAAGAACAGAGTTACTTTTGATTAGGTAGAGGGGATTGAAAGGAGGGGAGGAGTATGGGGATAAGAAGGATAATAGAATGAATCAGATGTTACCTATGTACATATGTAACTATATGGCCAGTGAGATTCTACATCATGTATAACCAGAAGATGAAAAATTATACTCCATTATATATGATGTATCAAAGTGCTTTCTACTGTCATGTATAACTAAAACAAATTTTTAAAAGTTTAAAAAATTCATATGTATTGGGAAAAAAATCCCAAGTGAGAAAGAAATCAGGAAGACAATTCCATTCACAATAGCTACAAAATAAAATAAAATATTTAGGAATATATGTAACCAAAAAGGTGAAAGACCTCTGCAAGGAAAATTACAAAATGTTGTAAAAAGAAATTGAAGAGAACACCAGAAGATGGTAAGATGACACCAGAGATGGCTCCATATTCATTGATAGGCAGAATTAATGTTGTTAAAATGGCCATACAATTATATTCTTCACAGGACTAGTCAAAACAATCCTAAAATCCACATGAATGAACAAATAACTGGGACAGCCAAAGCAATTCTGAGCAAAAAGAACAAAGATGGGGCATCACAGTACATCACTTCCAAGTATACGACAGAGCCTTAGTAATAAAAACAGCATGGTACTGGCATAAAAAGACACTTAGGCCAATGGAATAAAATAGAAGACACAGAGACACACAGCCCAAGTCATTCTTCACAAAGGTGCAAATAATGTTGGAAAAAACAAAACCTCTTAAACAAGTGGTGCTGAAAAATCTGGATATCCATAAGTAGAATAATGGAACCAGATTCCTTTCACACTGTACAAAAGTCATCTCCAAATGGATCAAAGACCTAAATATAAGACCTGAAATTTTAAAACTGTTAGAAGAAAAAGTGGGGAAAACACTTCAACATACAGGTTCCAGGCAAAGACTTCCTAAATAGGTGGACCCGTACACCTCAGGAAAAATAAGAGAGAATCAATAAATGGGACAGCAACAAGTTAAAAACCTGCACAGCAAGGAAACAGAGTGAAGAAGCAACCTACAGAATACAAGAAAACCTTTGTTTGCTCATCTTCTCACAGAAGACTAATATGCAGAATATATTAAAATCTCAGAAAAGTAAACATTAACAAATAACCCAATCAATAAATGAACAAATGAACTGAACAGACACTTCTCAAAAGAAGTACAAATGGTTAGCAATTATATGAAAAGATGCTCAACATCTTCAGCCACCAGGGAAATGCAAATCAAAACTACATTGATATTTCATCTCACTGAAGTTAGAATGGCAATCACCAAGAATACAAATAACAATAAATGCTGGTAAGGATTCAAGAAGAGGAAACTATTATACACTGTTGTTGGGAATGTAAATCAGTTTAGCCACTATGGAAATCTTCCCCCAAAAGCAAAAAATAGACCTACCTTATGACTGGCTCTACCATTCTTCCTTAGTATTTTCCAAAAGAATTAACCAGCATACTTTAGATAACAAACATTTCCATGTTTAATAACACAATTCATAGCCAAATTATGGAACCAAGTAAGTATCCATCAACAGATGAATGGATAAGGAAAATGTGGTATATATACACGATGGAGTTCTATTCAGTCATAGAAAAGAACAAAATAATGTCATTTGCAGAAAAATAGGTGAAACTGGATTTTGAGTGAAATAAGTCAGACTCAGAAAAATATCATATCTTTTCTTTCATATGTGTAAGCTAGAGGGGAAAAAAATCAGAAAATAAAAGAGATTCCACAAAAGTAGAAGGACACTATTAGAGAAAAGGAAGGGAATCAGGGAGAGGAAGGAGGACAAGATAGTGGAGGTATTAGGGAGTAAAATTGGTCAACTTATATTGTTATGTATGTATAAATATGCTGCCATCAAACCCAACATTCTATATAATTAGCATGCACAAATAGAAAAAGAAAAGAAAATCTCAGGATAATCATTGAATAACACCACATATACTAGCAATTTTAAAAGTGTGCAAAAAACATTTAAGGTATCAGTAATGCTGGCCTTAGAGGTGTGATTATCTATGAGGTTTGACACTACATTCCTTATTGCCTGGAATTCCACTAATCTGGAATGATTTTGAATTATGTTATGATCAAAAAAGTATGGCACAGTTGGTTTGAAAATTGTTAACTCATTCAATAAGGTTTCATTGCTTCAAATGCCTGTCAAAGTACTTGCCCAGAAAACAAGAGAATCCTTTGAGTAGCTGACAAAATTCAAAAGTGAACAGGGATAATGAGAAGGCCCAGCAAGGAAAACACAGATTATTAGAGTAATAAAACCAGAAAAATATCAAAATAAGTAGGAAATAAATGAAAGTGGCAAAATAGCTCTAATTTCAAAATTGTGCCAAATTAATGTTTCTAATAGCATCATAAAAGATTTTTGTTTAAATGATAAAGGAACTATTTTGTTGTGACAGGTAGTTATATGTCTTAAAATGTGTTTTTTTCAAGTGTGAGATGAAGTATACAGACAGTTCTTCCTTAATTACCACAAATGCTTTGCATGTTTATGGATGGAACACCACTGGGCTTTTAGCTGATACTTAGTAACCTTTGATAAATGATTAAATGGAAAGATGGATGGATGGATTTCAGAAGAAAGATGGAATGCTACTTCTTGAGTAGTTAACTCATGCCTTTGTTTTTTTATTATTATCTTTTCTACAAGTACTTTGATGATCAGTAAAATGTAAGCTTACCACAGAGCCAGGCATCAATCCTACTTGACTCCCAAGTCCAGATTTTTCATCCAACCCAGCCATCTGAGCTGAAAACGGCTGTAAAAGCAATGTCTTGACATTATTTCCACAGTAAAAGATATACATGGACATTCTTTTTAATTTGGAAATGCACTCTCTATAATTCTTATAGAATGGTGCTTCTAAGAATCATTTTAAACTTTGACTTTAAAGCATGGAGAAAGATTCAAGCTGCTTTCCATTGTGTGTGCTCTCATTGGCATTCTTCTCCAGAGGATTTCATAGGTACGCTGCTTCAGAGCAACTGCAACAGGACACCCGTCTGATACCTGGCAAGTCATGGATCGTGCTGATAAGTACTTAGTCTAATTGATTTCAGGTTTAAACCTCTTTATCTGATTTCCTTCTGTGGGTTAGAGAATGCCAAGTACCCAAACAAAGCCTGAAAGCGGACTTGAAAACATTTGTCCTGAAGATGCCAGAATCCACTTCAGAGTATTTTATGCAGATGGCATTCTTCTTTCTTTG
The DNA here is from genome assembly GCF_902686455.1 of Sciurus vulgaris. Lineage (NCBI taxonomy): Eukaryota > Metazoa > Chordata > Mammalia > Rodentia > Sciuridae > Sciurus > Sciurus vulgaris. Next base: position 142,417,945 of record NC_136463.1, read on the forward strand.
TTCATAGAAAGTAAACTTTTAATTGCATTTGTGTAATCTGAAAAAAAATTATAATCCTTTTAGTGAATCTCAGAATTTCCCCAAAACTAGGAACAGTTCTACCTACTGTCTTTCATGGTTTAAAAAGCTCTGGTAATCAAATTGACCAAAATTGTTCCTTTATATTCCAGCAGTTATATTGAGATTTTAGTGGGAAAAAGTTGCATGTATTGTTTGATAAAAAAAAAAAAAAAAAATTGGGGTTGGGGAGATAGCTCAGTTGGTAGAGTCCTTGCCTTGCATGCACAAGGCCCTGGGTTCAATTCCCAGCACCACAAAAAAAAAAAATTGGCCATCCCTTCTACCATCAGTTGAGAGCAGATGTATGGACTGTTAAGAAATAAAAATGTTTTTCAGACTCCATATGTTCCCTTGTTATGCTATGCAGTCTACTGCTAATTCACTATGCTGGCCTCAAAGAATTCAAAGAGAGACACGCACACACATTTTATTGTACTTCAGGCAGGAAACTAAAACTTGAGAAATAAATTAGGCAACATTTTTAGTGTGAACAGTCTTATATTAGTCATCATAGAAGTGTCTCCTCTCTTGGTGGGAGGATATTGGATAGATTTTGTCAGCTTTCTGAGCTGGAGAATAGCAAAAGGATAAAGATAGAACTCTTCTTTAGTTCATAGGGGGAACAATGCTAGTGGTCCTTTAGAATCAATGGGAACAACAAAGTTCATGGAGTCCAGAACTCATATCAAGTAAAATAATCTGAAGTAGCACTTTAAAAGATGCTACTTTGGGTTCCCCAACTGTGACTTAATTAGTTTCATTGTGGTTCAGAGCAATGCTACGTTTGCTTAACCGTTCTCATGGTCCACCATCAGTGTCTGAACCGACACAATCTAAAATCATAATAGTAAATTAGTAATTTAATATATTACCCAAATATGACATTGACTCACCCTGCTCATGCCATCAGGTCCTGGGTGAGATGGATGGCCAGGAGGCCCTGGAGCACCAGGTTGACCAGGAACACCTGGCTCTCCATCAATTCCCTGAGGACCACGAGGACCCTGGAAAAATAAACCAGTAGACATTAGAACCCACCACCACACATGTACTTGGCATAAAGTTAAAGGCACAAATGCCTTGGTGGCAATTGTGTTCATTATTTTTTTTTAAATCAGTGGCAACCTAGCCACTGATTTTACAGTAATTTCAGCAATTTCATCAGCTATGTCTACACTGTTGATTTCAGTACTGGTCAGAGCTTCAACCACTGGGACACAGTCTGGGTAAGAATTGTACTTGATGTGTTAAACCCCAAGTAATTAGTCTTCTTGGGATAATTATAAAATTGTTTTCAGTTCAACAGCATTCTAGAATGAGATTTGTTTTCTTTTTAATTTGGTTGAGTTTGGTTGCTCAAGGTTATTTAATCATCAATTTCTAAATTCATTCTTCTGTCTTAGATTACAGTTAAGTATGTATGTGCCTGCTTAACTTCTTTTCCACCCCACCCCTCAAAAATGTGAGGGCCCCTTCATTGGAATTTGTGGGTTTTTTTCATCTAATTGTTTAATGCTTTACATAGTTTCCAGTGTATAGTAGACACTCGATACATGTGAAATACATTTTCACATGTCAGTCTTCTTTAGCAATTCAGTTCTGGCACATTTTATTTTTCCTTCCCACTGAGAGACTAGACTAGACCAACGAGAAAGTAGAGGCAAAGGCACTGTGATCAGGCCAAGTTCAGTCCTCAGAGCAGTGTGCAATGACTTCTAGCTGCCAAATTCCACCCTTCTAGCCCACATTCTGAAGGCAGCTTGGGGAACAGCCACATCCTCAGCTCTGGAAAAACTCCACCCACTAACCTCAGCAGTCTCAGCAGTCTTGTTAAGTTTTTTTTCTGGTTTGTAATCTTAAGAATCTTAACCAGCTTTAAAAGGATAGGACGGAGCAAAGAAGTTATGACAGTGTGCTTTTTATCATTAAAAGCAGGGATTGAGAAAAATATGGAAAGTGAGTTAGAATTTAAAAGGAAAAGAAGTTTCCCATACTTGAATAAGAGAGTAACTACTGGCCCCACAGGGAGCAATTCATACATGACCTGATAATGCAGCCAGAGAGAGTACAGGACAAGCTGAGGTGGTGGCTAGGGCAGTTCCCAAATGATGACTTTGGGGAAGGGTGGTGTAAAAGCTACTCATAAAGTAGAATAAGCTATTTGAATATATCCAAGTATTCATACAGACCTGTTCATTTCTTGGAATAGTAAGATAAATAAACAAATTTATATTTTCAAGTAAAAGTAGAAAAGTTAGCCTGAAAATTTTGCATTTTAAGAAATAATTTCTTGGAAAATTATTCTCATATTTTACAAGTCAAATCCCTTCTGACTCCTAAACTGCAGATAATGCACTTCACTCTTTTCCTTACACATAATAGAGGCTGGTTTTGATTGCTATCCTGGGACTCGTTCACCATATGCATATGGAAACTTTTGAAGTGTGCAACCTCAGTGGTGGCACCAAATGTGATGTTCTCCTGGAGCCCAGTGTGAAGACTCTTACTGTGCTTTTGCAATATTCAACTGCTGAATGATAACCAACTTTTAAAATATACAAAAAGTGACCTAGAACATAATCTCTGTTCCCAATGACTTTTACAAAGGCAAAATGTAAAATTACATTTAGTGTCCATGCAAATAATCAGAAGTTTGGGTAATATTAGTTCTCAAGATAGCTTGTGCATTTCTCCAATTTCTGATGATTAATACTGAAAGTCTCATCTGAAAACAACCCACATTTTCATTGATGGTTCATCTGTTTCTTCATGGAATACACTTTAAATAGCATACATGTATTAATTTTATACAAATAAAATAAAAATAAAAGCTAATAAAAGCTAATAAAAACCTGATAGTGAAAGTTTTCCAAAGTTAGGAGAACATAAACAGGTTGCAAGTGAAAATAAGAGAAAATATATAATATTGAGCATTTTACTGATAAATATTGCAAATAAGTTACAATTTGGGAATCTATGAAAAATAAATTTTATATTTCAGAATGAACCGAATCACATAACTCTTTTATTAAGGTAAATGTTCTAAACATTTTCTCCCATCCCCCAGGAGACTTTAATGTAGCTCTGGCAGCCATCTATAATAAAAAGTACTTGTAGACGGCCACTAGGTGGCGGCCTTTAAACGTTCACAAGGAGAAAAGATACTAACGACCTAGAATCAATTTTATTTGCAGCTGGTTAATAGTATCACACACAAACGTATGCATGTGCACATTCACACATTTACACACTTACACACACACACACACACACACACACACACACACTATAGAAAGTTGATCTGGTAGCTAGCACATTTCCTAATTTACAAATGAAAACTGATATCTATAGAGGTTAAGTGTCACATGCGATTGGAACTCAGTATACCATTGACCATCTCCCGATAGTTTGCTAGTTTGTCACTGTGGGCTGACCTGGAGAGTATACTGAAAACTAAAGGCTTGTGATGAGAGACATGGTGATGATTGGCTAGTGCTAAAGGCTCCATCAGAGTGTCTCAGTACCAGTAGTTCTTGACCTAGAGCAATTTTGTCTGGATCTGGCAACATCAAGAGACATTTTTTTAGTTGTCTCAATTTGATGGGGTTGGGGGTTGCTAGTGGCATCTAGTGGGTAAAGCTGCAAAATATTCTGCCATGAATAAGGAGTTACCTGGCCCAAAATATCAATAGTGTTGAGGTTGAGAAACTGTACTGCACATCATTAGCCTTCTGAACTGTTTGATGATATGGAAGTAGGAGGAGAAAAACGGAATTCATGATTCTTTTATTTTTGTTTTAACCGGCTATTATTGTTTATTGGTACATTATATCTATACATGATAGTGAAACTCATGATGCCTTATTTGCACGTGCACATAACATAATCTGATCCATCTCATTCCCCAGTACCTTCCTTTCTATCTCCTCTTCCTCCCCCAATTCACTTGCTCTTCTATTGAACTCCCCTCTGTTATTGTGATTGTTGTTTTACTTAGTGCATTATAATTACATGGTTCATTGTGGATATTCGTACATAGACCTAGCATCATTTGGCAGACCTCAGTCTCCAGTGCTTCCCCATATCCTCCCTTCCTTTTTCCTTCTACAACCCTTTCCTCTACTCTATTGATCTCCCTTCTGTTTTCATTTATTTTATATTTATTTTCCTCCTTTTCTCACTAGCTTTCAGATCTGAGAGAAAACATTCAATCCTTGATTTTCTGAGTGTGCCTTATTTCACTTAACATGGTGTTCTCAAATTCCATCCACTTTCCCACAAATGACATAATTTCATTTTTCTTTATGACTGAATAAAACTCCATAGTGTGTATATACTATACTTTTATCCATTCATCTGTTGATAAGTGCCTTGGCCGGTTCTATAATTTGGCTATTGTGACTTGTACTGCTATAAACAGTGCAGGTATTGCTATAAGACAATAATTTTAGATCATTTGGATAAATCCCAAGGAGTGGAATACCTGGGTCACATGATGAATCCATTCATAGTCCTTTAAGGAATCACTATACTGCTTTCCAAAATGGTTATACTAATTTGCATTCCTACTGCCTATGTATAAGTGTAGCTTTTTCCCCAAAATCCTCATCAGCAATTAAAGGTCTGGGAATGTAGCTCAGTGGTAGAGCCCCCCTGGATTTGATCTACATTACTATTTAAAAAATTAGGGAATTTGTGATTCTAATAACACTTTATATTGTCACAGTGATAACTTCAATTCAGCTAATCAGTTCCTAGAAGATTTAGGACCTGAAGCAAAACACTCTGCCTATCAGTTTTCTGTGATATGCTAGTGGCTGGAAATCAGTTTGGATAAGACTATTTACACCAGGGAAATCAGCAAAAGCCACAAACAAAAAAGAAAAATTTAATTTTAAAGAAAGCTAATGGTTAAACCCTTGCCATCACCACACTGCCTGCTCGGATTAAAAGAGGAAGAGACAGGTACTTGAGTACCTGTCAGGATTGTCTTGCTTCCTCATAAATAACTACTCTCCACTCCTTCACACTCAAAAATACACACACACACACACACACACACACACACTCATACCCAAATAGCATTAACAGTCTCAGGCCTAACCAAGAAAGAAAATGAACTGCATCACATACGAAGGAGGAAACAGAAGAAAAGCAAGATGGTTGGGGAGTAAACCCACTGGATACTAACAAGGAATTCTAGAAGTCTGACCACTATTCTCATAGCAATTTCCACCCACAGGTGGACATGTGTAGAAGCCTAAAACAGCAACATAGATGAAGCTAGCAGCAAAAGTGTCCAGAGACATGATATAAAATACATTTTGTCCTCATTCATATATTCAAAGTTAGTTGTTGCTTCCCATTTCAATTTGGGTAAATACATACTTAACTGAACAAGAATACATTGAGAGTTAAGTTCTAGTAGATACCAGAGAAAAAAAATTAAGCAACATATTTTTTTCTGATGGAAATATGGGATAATGATAGCAATACATAAATTAATTCAGTTATTCAATATGTAAAAGACATTATTAGGGGTAGCATATAAAAAAGAAAAAGAATAGTACTCCTAAGACTTCAGAATAATAAATATTCTGCATAGATTGGTAATGAGAAAAAAAATTTGGTAATATATAATACTCTCATGTTTTATCTCAATGGTATAGAGGCAATTATTTTAATTTAAAAGTATCCCTGTTTTCTGGCAATAGAACTGTTGATTTTTTTAATTATTCCTTGATGTCCTTGGAGCAGCGAGTCAATAAAAAAAGGCAGAATGCTACCTGGGAAGGAATTTTTTGTGCAAACACTCAAAGGTGCATTTTATCCTTTCACAATTCTTTTCCCCCACCCAGTTTCATTATTCTTACAGCAACCATAGATCAAAAAATTTGACTGTTTTATCTCAACAGTACATTATTAGCATTGTTTACTCATGATTGACAATTTCTGAAAACATGATATGTTCAATTGTGTTTCCTTAAATTTTATTTTAGGACATAAAAATATAATTCGCATTATCTAATAAGATAAGAAGCAATTATTAATGCACAATAATTTCCTTTGAATTAGGAGAGCTACACAATCACTTCTTGACTTGAGTTTTTTGCAATTTTTAATGAAGGTGACAGAGGAAAGGTGCCCTTGCTACCCTCAAGGAGCATGGTATAGAGGGACCTGCTTAGAACACGTAAAGGAAGGTCCTTGTCATGTAAAGGAAGGTCCTTGTCAACTCACAGGTCTTCCTTTGGGGCCTCGCTCTCCTCTTGGACCTTGGGATCCTGGAGGTCCCTGAAACAGAAATGATGATTAGGTACGTAAACATTTATACTCTGAATGTCTTTGCTTTAAAGACTTTTATTTTTTTTATTTTTATTTTTTATTTTTTTTTGCTAAAATGAGATTGGAAAACAGAAATATCACGTTTTTAATTCACAAGACTGGCAAACAAAGCCATGGACCTGTGGAAGTTCTGTATCCACAGAAGGACTGTGTATCTTAGCAGTGAAGTTGAAGGTCTTTAGGGAATTAGTGCCACATTCCGGCATCAGGGCGTTCAACAAGCTCAACACATTAGCTTGACTGGTAATTGCAAATTTTTAAAGATCATTTTTGCTATTTTCTACTAAGTAAAGCTTTTGCTGTTAAATTCTGGGCACAAAAATTTACAGTTCAGATTTGAAGAAATGATCAATTATGTGGGGGAACGTATGAACTCAAAATGGTGTATGATACCCAAAACTTTATCACTCCTGAGGCTGCTGTGACTGCTTTATATACATCGACATCATTCTTTCACTGAACTTTTAATATTATATCATTTCCATTGTATATTTAAGACATACTAATAATTTTCCAAAGCATAATTGCCATCATTTCTTCCTTAAAATGAGAAATTACTATTATATTTCAAAAGTGGTCTTATTATACGGATACCTTAAAATAGTTGGGGGCTTTTGTTGTTGTTGTTGTTGTTGTTTCAGGGAAATGGTAATTGCCAGGGGTTTTTAATTTCTCTTCAAAAGATAATTTGAATTGAGTTCTAAAGATTCCACATTTACCCAATTTACCAAACAGCATTTTTTTGTTGTTGTTTTCATCATTGTTTTTGTTTTGTTTTGTTTTTTTGAGAGAGAGAGGGTCTTGCTATGATGCCCAGGCTGGTCCCAAACTCCTTAGTTCAAACAATCCAGCTGACTAAGTATCTGAATATAAGTGCATGCCACCATGCCTGATTCAACAGTACGTCCAGAAGCAAAAGCTTCTGAAGGATTATAGATGGATGTTAAAGCTGTATTAATATTTTATTTAAAATATTACATGGGGTATGTATTTTACTTAATATTTACATGGGATGTGTGAGGAGGGAAATGTTACCTATCTAGTTAACGCCATACACACTGGTAATCCAACACTGAAATAGTCTTTTATGCAAAATCAAAAATATAGTATTTGGATATATAATTTGTCAAATTCTACAGCCATATATGATTTAAGTGGGTAAAAGTAGTCCGCACTGATGACAGTTCAACAACAGACATGCCCTGGTTTCAATGAACAAGGTCAATCTAAAATTAACAAGGTAGTAATAAATGTTTTGTCTTTCACATAACCAATAAGCAACACTAACACATGAGAAGACATCAACTTCAACAATTTTAGAATTAAATTTTATCCTATGAGAAGGAACGCCTAAACTTGAAGATGGTTCAAGGCACACTGTTTCAAGAAACCAAGCATCATTGTTTACATCCTGCCATCTTCTTGTGGACATCATATCTGTAAAGATTTTCAGTATCTCAAATTTTGATCTTTTCTTGGGCTGGTGCTATGTGGTATGATACCCTCTGATGATGCTGGACAGCGGCAGTCAGCAATGTGATCACAAGGGGAACATCGGACACTCCACAGCAAACTGTGCTACTAAGCTGGGGTGCTCAGTAAGCCAGTATAATAAATGCATTTTCAATTTATGATATTTTCAATATATGCATCATGCATTTATGAAGGCATAACCCTTTACACATTGAGGAGCATCTACACTAGTAAAGACATTTAACCATGTTGTGGCTTGCCAGGAGATTGCCATCATTACCTTACAGTCCACAAATTCTCCTCAGAAGATGATGGTTATTTGTGGCTTACTTCTTCGTATATGTCATAAGAGCTTGTGGGACACAGGAGCTTAATGATTACTAAAACACTATCTGAGACAATGAGTAAAACTAACAAGATCTGTCACATTTACCTTTGAAAATAATTTGAATGTTAACAAAATCATCTCAAAGAGCGCAATAGTATCATGAAGACTAAAGGAAACTACTTACTGCAGGCCCAGGACGACCTCGTATGCCTGTTACCTAAACAACAAATAAGAAAGTCTGTAAGGTTTCTACCGAGATTCAGAAAAGTCAGTAGTCATAAACTGGAATAACAACAAAAGTGTAAAAGCACCATAAGTTTTATGTAAACAAATCGATGTTATCAATTGATACCATTTCCTCCTAGCCTTATCAGTTGAGATATTATCTAATTTAAATTTTGATATAGGGAGGCAGTACTGATACGGTGGTTAAGAGTACCAGTGCTTGAGCCAAGAGAGCTGGGTTCAAATCCTGACACAGCTCCTTATCATCTGGACTGAACTTGGACTATTACTTTTTTTCAACACCTAAGTTTCCTTAAATGCATCTTCAATATAAAATAGCAATTATGAAAAGACCCCTTCACAGAATTGAGTAGATAAATAAATGTTTGTAGAAGATTTGGCACCAAAGACAGTAAATACATGCAAGTGCAAAAACAATGTGAATGATTATTTTTAGGTAATCACTGTGAAAAATTAAGATTTAAAAGCAAAGCAAAAATGCAAACACTGCCAAATAAATCAGTGTGTATAAATTTTGTCCTGACAGATAATAACTCCTTTAAAATCGGTAAGAATGGTGATTGAATAACTTTTATCCTACTCAATAATATACTTTTTGATCATCTGTAAGTCTAAAGAATAGGTAAGAATTCTTACATAAAATGGAATTTCAATCAAGATCAAAGCATTACATATTTCCCAAAGTGTTGAATATTAAACTACTATAGTAATACCAATCTTAACTATCAATGTATATATGCATGCAATACACTGCACTGTGCAAAAATATGATTTTGTACCTTTAGTCATAGGATTATAAAAGGTAGAAATACAGATCATTAATTACCACATTAAATAATCTATTTTGGCTTGCTTGTGTAATACTAAAAGCATGATTATAAACAATTAATTTCCTTTTTTGAGAAAAAGAAATAATACACAACTATATTATAGTTATGTTTGAAAACAATGTATGTACATATACTTACAACAGGCACTAATCCTGGTTCTCCTTTTTGTCCCTAAGAAGTGGGGGGGGAAAGTTCAGTCAGTAAACTATAATGTCTTGTTGGATGTGAACATGTCATACCAGAATACGCCATGAACACTCTGGATTTCTAAGAAATGTAAAGAATGAGAAAAGAAGATGAAAAACTGATGTTTCAGATATTTAATCAGACATTATTCATGAAAAAATTACTACTCATCAAGGACATGAAAAAATTAATACAATATGTTTGAAAGGTATAAAGTTGGTTTGCTTCAGTTTTTATAAGGATCAAATTCCACAGAGTTAACTAGAGCGTGAAATAGTTGGATAAAAATGTAAAGACAAAGAACCATTGAACAAACTACCCAAAGATGAAAGATACTAAAAAAAATGCAGAAATGTTTGTATATTTCAATTTCACTCTCTTACTATAGGGCCTGTGGTTTTCAGTAACTTGTGAGATACCACTCCTGACCCGCTTGCTTTCCTTTTGTAGAACTCATGGGAAAATATTAAAAACTGCAAGAGGTAAGTGTACTAACTTGATAAAAGAAAAATGCAAAAATTCTAGTTATGTAATTCTCAGTATGTGAAAAAAAATGTTAAGAAACATCAATTAAATAGGAAAATAAAAATAACATGAGATTATCATAACTTAAATTACATAAAGTCTAGTCAGTTTATTTGCTTTCATAACAGATATAACAAATACAATAGATACAACGGAATTTCTTTTCATTCCGAGAATTATACATCCAAAATGTCTCTACACTTTGAGCTCCAGAGAGCTCACACATGAGCTCTAGTGTGTTCAATTTCTTCCTTTCACATATGTTATTCTTTTGTCTTATTATAAAAATAATATGTGTTCATAATAGGGAATTTTGAAAGTAGAGAAAATATATGATAAAAACTAGACATCCTCCTCAACACCTGAAGATAACCACTGTTAACATTCTGGCATTCTTAGTTTTCCATATGTAGATGGTAAGAGATTTCTTTGAAATGCTGAAAATTTTATTTGCTTAGAGAATGAAGAACTTTATGAGAACGATATTGAAGAAAAAAAATGCTCCTTCTGAAATAAGTCTAGAAAAAATCAACTAAAATGGGGGAAAGTTATTTCAGTCAAAATGAGAGAAGTGGAATAACCTGAAAAGATAGTGGTAAAATTTCCATTCTGTGAAACCCACAAACAAATTGCATATTTTACTCTAGCTTTGTATTTAGGAGTATGGAATTCTCTGATAAATATTTCTTAAGTAAATTGTAGGCTTTTTGATATCTTATACATGCATTCCAAAATAAGATTAAGTGTTCAATAATATATTTTTGATAATATACTTCCCATGATTGCATGATACCTCTTGTTTTGGATATATGCCACAGAGACAAATATTCACTTTCACTGCTTTCATTAATATGGGTTTTATATACATTACTATATTTGAAATGAGGATTGTCTAAAGTTTTACAGAATGTAATTTTCATATTTACTGAGAAACATGAAGTTTATGTACTCTGATTTCAGATGAGAATTACACTTACTGATAAGTTAATGCCATGTAGACATATTTCATAATCGTCATAGGATGGCTTCACCATGGAGGCAAACGTGTTTTTCCCACCCTTGCATCATCTGTATTATTTGCCTCAAAGACATTTTAAAAGACTCAGTAATTACTTGGGGATTAACTTGAATGAGTGAATGAGAGTCATATGTGAAAATCAATGTGGACCTAAACCAAGAACAAACTGAATTTTTAGAGCATTGCTGTGCTCTGATGTTTCTGATCATACCTGATAATAAATGAAAACAAGCAAGCCAGACAGTGGTACATAATGTGAGTACAGTGAATTGGCTGCTACTTTGAGCATATCCTTCACCCAGCAGTCCCACGTGGCCCTTAGGGAAAGGTGTGAATGACTCAGCCTATCGGATGCCTCTTGAAAGTTGAGTAATTACTACCAGAATAAAACTGATTATTTAGGTTTTTTTTTTTTTTTTCCTATTTCATAGATAGATCTATCTATCTATCATTTATCTATCTATCCATCTATCTTTGATCTATTTATTTAGCTTCCTTAAGGCCTATATCAATCCTTTAAATTTCACTTTATTCTCACTTTTATGTATAAATTAGAGTTAGTATTTGGAGTCCCTCTTCTCCAATAAATATTCAATATAAATAACTTTACTTGCATTTATTCCAAGTAAGATACATTTATGTATTTCCCTCCAAACCAAAAAGTGTTAAATTGGCCAGCATCTGCCCCAAACAGTATCATTCTCATTTATCATGAAGCTATAGCATTACTGATTATCTGAGTAAATCACTTGAAGTTCCATTCTATGCAAAAGCAAATAAAATTTAAAATAGCTGGTCATCTGTCTAATATCTGCTGTGAAAATTGGATTCAGCCAGGTACAGTGGCACACTCCTGTATTCCCAGTGGCTAAGGAGGCTGAGGCAGGAGGATCTTGAGTTCAAAGCCAGCCTCAGCAAAAGCAAGGTGCTAAGCAAGTCAGTGAGACCTGTCTCTAAATAAAATACAAAATAGGGCTGGTGATGTGGCTCAGTGGTCGAGTGCCCCTGAGTTTAATCCCTAGTAGCCCCCTACCTCCTCCAAAAGAAAAAGAAAATTGGATTCATTGCTCATTTCTATGTTCTTGATCCTGGGACAGTCATATTTGGATAAGAACCAAGCAAATACCATAACTTCTAAGAAAATTAGGAAGCTGAGAGAATGACAAAGGAAAAGGATTTTGATGAGATGATGTCCTGATAACAAGTGGCTATGCTGGTCAGGGTCAGGAGTGTCTCCCACCTTGGTCTGCATGACTGCGAAGCTTCTCTCCAAGACTGTGGTTTATGTAACCTCCCTGAAGACAGGAAGGGCAGAAGAGAGTAAGCTATGTGTTTTAGTAAACTTTTCAACTTAATACTCAAACAATAAAAGAGAAACCACAACTCCACCAGAGTAGAGCTGACATTCTTTATTCCTTCCTTCTGTCAAATGGGTATTGAGCTTCTCATATGTGTAAACTGTACAGTAAGACCCATGATAAGGACAAAAGTACAAAGCTTGATAAGACACATTCTTGGTGCTTCTAGAGTCCACAACTTTCTGACAGAAACAGATATAAGAACAAAAATTAACTGTAACAGAAGCATTTGTAGCCTACAAGCACAGTAGCTGGACTGCACTCATTTATTTTTCACAACGAATTCGCATGGTTCTTTGTACTTTACAAAAGGTTTTCACACGTTTCAGAGTACACTTCTGTGTGGATAGCATTAGAAAGAATTCTGCTTATGAAAAATAAACTATGCAGAGTAAAACTTACCTTTCTTCCTCTGGCTATAAAAAGAAAAGAAAAGAAATACATTATTTTGTGGAGAAACACTCATTGTGAACATACTCAATATTTAATAGGATTCTTGTGCATTCAGAATTCAATGTAAATAGATTGTGATATCACCAGTAGGCAGTACTCAAAACCTGCTATGAATCAGTATTTCATCAAAAGCAAAATGATTCATCTTGTTGGAAAATTCTGACATGATGGTAATACTCTTCACATCACTTATATGACATTTAAAGTTAATCTAATTGGAAAATTACTTATAAAGTTATTATGAATTATTTATAATCAATGTTCTCTATTGTTTTCAGTCTATTTAATGAATAAGGTTATTCATTCATATTTTAAACACAAAAATGTATTAAAGGTGTACAGTTACACAGTGAAAAATCTGTTCTGCCATCTCTTCTCTATCTGTTTTGCCTCCCATTAGAAGTCAGTTACATTTTTTGTATATTGTTTTCAAGTTTCTTCTTGCATGTATAAAAGTTTCTTCTAGTTTCCAATACTGTCTTTCACTTGTCTGTATATCTCATAGCTCCTAAAATCTTAGAGATATTTGCAGATAAATAAATGGTTTCCCTGCTATTTTTTATTAAAAAATTTTCAGGATTCCATTGTACGAATCTAATACAAACTATTTAATGGACATTCCCTTAGTAAGTCATGATGGATATTTGTGTTGTTTCTAACCTTTTGCTAATTTATTACTCAACTAGGACTGTTTGAAGTATGAAAGTGAGAACTATTAGTTACTATGCCAGGAAAGCTGGTATAATCTGGGGTTTTCATAGGCAAGCTAGGATGGATAATCATTCTTTTATAAATAATGCTATAACAAATAATGGTTCAATACATGGCTACATGCAAGTATATTTGTAGGATAAGCTTCCCAATGCCTTTTTGAGTCCAAGGGCATAAGACTTTGTAATTAGATATATTACCAATATTCCTTTTATAGAGGTTGACTACTTTGCACTCGTACAATCAATGCACATATTTCCCCATAGGCATTACCCAGTTACCATTACCCAATCAAAAAGCAAACATTTTGATTTTGGTCAATCTGATATGTAGAATATAATTTATAATTATTTGATTATAAGGAATTTAGGCAGTTGTCATTTAAAAAAACAATGCATTTCCTTATTTTTTTTTTTAATTGTTAGATATCTTCTTGTCCTATGTTTATGGGTTTTTTTTCTTTTTGAGTGTCTGGGATCAAACCCAAGGTCCCACATATTCTAGGCATGTGTTCTCCTGAGCTACACCCCCAAACCCTTCATGGTCTACTTTTAAAAGCACACTGAGACTAGGAATATAGCTAGGGGAAAATATCATTGATAATTTAATTATTTACATCTAGAACTTGTTTATATGTAAAGAACATTCTTCAACTGATCTATGGTATCATACTTACCAGTGTGTTCTTATTCCCATGGATTTAACTGAATTCGATTTCCTTTTTACTCGTAGTTAATTTCTATAAAACTGTTGTCAGGAGCTTTTCATCATTCATCTTAGAACTCATTACACTTTTCTAGAGACCAGCTATTTTCAGGAAGTTGTATGTTTTGCTGATTTCTGATATTTCCTACCATTGTTCCCACTTACTCTTCACTTATCATAACCCACAAGTTTAATGTTACTTCATTCCTGGGCTTGTTTGAAGATCATATCTGCTTCAAGTGGCCCAAATATGTCTTGTTTTTAACTTTTTTCTATTATTTTTTTTTATCACAGTGCTGAAAATTGAGTTTAGGCATTTTTTCAAGGTAAGTTGTTACTACAGAATGATAACCAAGAGGAGAAGAGGTAAATTTAATATCAATCTTACCTAGTTCATGAAAAAAAGCACATACTACCTGCTAAAAATATTTTTTAAACCAGAAATTTATATTGTTAGTTTCTTCTGGAAATTCATTCCATTCTCTTATTTTTAGCAACATTAAAAAAAGCAATCTCTTTTACGGGTCAATGTAATAAAAGGTGCTCTGGCACTTAATTACATTAGGAAAACTTTTTGTATTTCCTAGAGAAGTACCTGGGAAGATAAAGCTATTTTTTTAGGTCTCCTCTTGGGCATTAAAGGATTTCACAGAAAACCAAACACTTGCCGGGTGCAGTAGTGCATGCCTATAATCCCAGAGTCTCGGAGGCTGAGGCAGGAGGATCTTGCGTTCAGAGTCAGCCTCAGCAATTTAGGGAGGTTCTAAGCAACTTAGCAAGAGCCTGTCTCTAAATAAAATATTTTTAAAAAGGGCTCAGTGGTCAAGCATCCCTGGGTCTAATCCTCAGTACTAAAAGAAAGAAAAAAAGAAAATCAAACACTTTCTTAGAGGGACCCACTGTGAATATGGTAACAAAGGTCCATCTTAAGAGTTGCAAGGAATTCTTAATTTAGACATAATCACTCAAAATTCAGCAAAAAAATTCTTCTGCATATTTACGAAGACAGGAATTACTCTCTGCTTCTACATAACATGAAGGTAGGCAAGCAAAATCATTAACCCCAGAAGCCACTGAATAAATTACTTTAGTTATGCTCTTGAATTGTTGAACCCTGAAAGCAAAGAACACTGAAACTAGAAAGGTGATTCATGGGCTCGATTCTCAGTTGGCCCTGAGCGTTCTTACCAACATTGGTGTTTCCGCCTCCAGATACCCCTGGACAGGCAGGACAGCACTCCCCAGGGGGAATCACAGCATCAGCACAAGGGAGATCTTCCTCACACTGTATCTTGTCACAGAGAATGGCTCCTCTGTCACAGACACAGATATCACAAGGAGCAGGCTTCCAAATGTCCTTGTTTAAGTAGATATGGCCATTTTGATTGCAGGTCTCTTCATAACCACCTTCATCTAAAATAAGAAGGAAAAAAAAAGGAGGTTAGTTTTCTGAAATTTTGGAATTTGGGAAATATTTAAGATGATGAGTCATTTTTGGAATTCTAAAAAATTCCGGACTAAGAATTTAATCCTCATCCTTCTAAGGATACAAAACAGAGATACTCTACTTAGTAGTTACATCAGGTGGAGTAATTCATTATCAAATGATGATAATACTTACATCCTCCCATGATAGAAGAAAAAAAAATGTTCCAAAGTAGGTATGATTCTTAATGAGATAATGCTTTCAACAGATTGTATTTTTGATTTAAATGATCAAATATTAGATTAGTGAAGAGGGATGAAAACAAACCACTTGTAAAGGGAGAGAAAAAAATAATATTTCAAAAGAGAATATGGAATTTTAGTTTTTGGTGAACTCTATATGACCTTCAACTCAAATTTTAGATTAGTAAACTCTAAATCAGGAGATGATACGTTTGCATGGACCAAGGAAAAAAATTCCAAAAAAGGTATATAGGCTTATTAAAATTATTTCAAACATAAAGTGAAAAAAAAGGATAATCACTTCCTATTTCATGGACTAGATTTCCATTAGTTATCCTAAACTAAAGGTATTTACTAAATTGTAACAGAAATGCAAAGTTTATACAGATAATGAATCAAGTATCTTTGCATTGAAATTAATTATGGAAAGTTATAACCAAAACAAAATAGTGTGTTATTATGCAATATCTGCCCATACTTTTCTATATTTAAATAAAAGTTAAAGAAAGATTGGGAAAATATATACACATGTGCACACATAGGAGAAATAGCTCTGTTATACATGAACATTAATATCAAGTAAATACATACATTACATCTTTAACTGTGTGATTTTTAGGAGAAACCAAACAGCAGTATTTTAACACATAAAGTTGCTGATGTCATCCTTGCTTACATCATTCAGGAGCTTACCATTTATTTAAACTCAAAACTCTTCTGTCAAGGTGAAGGCCTTCCTTTCCTGTCCTGGCGCAGATTGATCTGTTGCCTGGTACTACTTATTTCTCCTTCCTCCCAGGCTCTCATGGACAACTGTCATGACTTGCTTGTCACCTTTCCCCCACATACTTCCCTCACTCTCCAATATGAATGAGGCTTTCTTTACTGCATTGATATGCTTTCCATAACTCTTGAAGGAATGCATTCATTCATCCACTCATTTGTTCTTGCATATACATGCAAAGTAACTGAGTTACTAAAATGTGAACAGATAGGCAACCATCACTGCCCTATTGAAACTTATTACAATTAGAATGATCTAAATTATATTCACTTTATTTTTTTATGTCCACCACTAGAGAGTGAACACAATATAGTTATGGACCAGATGTACATTGTTGCTCATGGCATTTCCAATGCTTGGCTCCACACCTCCACTCAACACTTGTCAAATAGAAATGGGAGGAAGGAATCTAAATTGTGGTTCTGTTTTTTGCTTTTGTTTTGTTTCCTATGTTTTTTTTATTTATTGGTTCTTTTTAGGTATACATGACAGTAGAATCCATTTTGATATAATCATACACACATGAAATACATCCTATTATAGTTAGAATCCCATTCTTATGGAGGTACATGATGGTGGGATTCACTGTGTAGTTTTCATATAGGTACATAGGAAAATTATGTCAGTGGAATGATTCTGATATAATGGTTCACTAACTTAATCACATGTCATTAACTTTGGACTTTGAAAAAGTGAAATTTAAATATATATTTGTAATCCATTTTGAAAGATATCATTGGGAACACAAATATACTCAAATGATAATTCAGAACTAAATGAGGATAGCCATGTTAACTCAAGAACATACCTTCTAGGATTTATATTTATCAATTATATCTCAACAGAACCAGTAAAAAATTTTTCTCACTGCTTTATGGAATACTTCACTTCATACATTTGGTCTGTCATGAGAGATATTTAGCAAATAGAAAAATCATTTCGGAGAACAATAGTACAGTCACAGGGTTTGTGAGCTATTTTATAAGAAGGATGCTCTCTCTAATCTGTTTCATCTTCATCAAAAGACTTTTACCACTTAGTACAAGACTAGTCAACAAAATATTGGCTTCATATACATAAAGCTATCATAAGCCTTCAAAACCAAGAGGAAAAGAGGACTCATGTTTTCATCTGCTTTTCTACAAGGCTATTATGAAGAACAGTAAGAAATGTAAATATCAAAACATAGCATGACAATTAGATGAATAATCATTTTAAAACAATGTAGTTCCATAACAAGTATTTCCAAAAATATGACCTGGATTAAAAAAAAAAAAAAGCAGGGATGGGGGCTTATACCCATAGTTATTTGAACAGTTATAATTAAGCAAATAAGAAATAAGTTAAAAATAACTTTGTTTATTCAGTTTTATGATTCAGAAGGAAATAGCCATTCAGAAGTGTTAAATACCATTGTCTGAAAAATGCAATACACTGTAAGTACAGTTAGCTTGTTTCTCCCTTCCACACCCTGGGTGACAGCAGGTGTGGGGAAAAAGTGGTTAACGTTCAAACGCATTTATGGAGGGGTAAGTGAGTAAGGCCTAGAAGTGAATGTACAAAATATTGAAAGCAAATGTGTTAGATCCTCAAAAATATGTATTACCATTGTGGAATGTAATGTGTGAAACATATTATACATAACATAGTAGTATATGTCCTATATAACATCATGGTATTATATTTGTTTACATTAAAAATAAAAATAATATATAAATTATATATTTATAAATATTAAATAGAATTAACATATTTTTAGAATTATAAAATAAAATATTATTATAATAAAATGTAATATCATTGGAGACATATGTGGACTTATGCTCTATCACTGATGAAATAGATATTAGGGATAGAGAATACACAAAAACTATATGATATGAAATAAGGTTGTCAAGTAGATATCATTAAGAAGCGTGAGAAACTTTTCAGCAAGTGACTTAATGCTGTTCTTCATGGCTCCTTCCAGGTTGAAATAAAAAGACACACTCTCTCTGTCCTGTGCTAACACATAGAAGGGCAGTGTCTTCTGGGAAATTTAGGACAAGGTGACCTCAACCCAAGGGGCAAAGAAATAGGTCACTGTATTACTTTCTTTAAATGGAAATGCTAAAAGGTTGTTTTATAGTCTGATTCATCCCTTGTCTCTCTCCCCTGAGAATTTATAATTAAATTTAAGATGATGTGGAAATTTAATTGGAATGCCTTTAAATGGCAAGGAGATGGAAAGCCTCCTTCACTGCCTTCTCTTGACCTGCACAAGAATCCACACACATCACAGAGGGCTCGAAAACTCAGCAAACTCTCACTGTTCATGTCTGAATGAAAGATATATGCAAAGAAACAGTGCATAGAAAATATAGGGTGTCCAGTAGTTTTCATGTTTCCAGAAGTACAGGTAGAAATCTGATAGTATTTTCTCTGTTTTATAGATTCTGTTGTTATACTTGCACATTTTATCTTCCAAGCTACAAGATTCTTTTCCCCTAACAACATTCCAACAAATTGAATCCATTGTGACTTCATCTCCATGAAAGTCCTGGCACTGATAGCTCAGAAAAGATGTATTTTATTTGACGTTATTTTATTTGAAAGCAACCCAATTGTCCTACATGTCTCATATTCTCATAGACTTGTCTTTCGTATATCTTATGCGCTTTTAAATTTAATCATCAAAATTCAGTTCTTAATCACTAGATGGCAGACCTAATCCACCATCATATTATAATAGACAATTGGAAAGTTCTCCCAAAGGCTGCTTGCCAGCTATGGGATACGCCCTGCCTCTCCATTCCTTCATATACAGTACTTATATGTACGCAGAAAATCCTATATAAACATGGCCACATTGAGACCTTCTGACTGACCCAGAGATAGGTGATTCTAAATTTCATGGTTAAAGTTCTCACTTGCAGAAACAAAAGGAAATATTTGTATATCTCTGTTCATAGCATGATTATGCATTATAACTAAAATGTGGAAGCATCCCACGTGCTATTAGCTTTTAAAAGTTAACTAAAGTTCTTCCTTGCACACATAATGTAAAGAGCTTGTGTGTTAAATCTCTTGCACAGATAAGAATGTTAAATCTCTTGCACAGATAAGAGAGTATTCAAATCGCATCCCCCCCCTGCCCCCAAATCTGACTGTGAGTTCTTTGGGAGCCAGAGCAGCTCTCACCTCAGCAATCTTTACACTTGATATCTTTGATAAATGCTTTTGTAGCATGGATGAATGCATAAGGGAATGAAGGAAGAAAATAACTATTTCATCTATATGTTTATTAAAAAGTTAGCACTTTTAGCTTTATTTCATGAACTTCCTACAAAGGATGTACATTTAGGGCCCTTATTTAGAGTAAAAAGGAAATGGGTCACATGGTGGTTCTTGCCAAGCATGTTTCTGATGTCCAGACCTCTGTGTGGCCAGAAAAGAGGAAGATTGTCAGTCATAACAGCTCATATTTTAAACGATCAATTACCTTGCTGACCCAGCTAACCTATGTCCCTTCTGGGTTGTGAACGTCTGGATTGACTTTTTTTTTTTAATTTCTACTCTTGTTTTTATTGAATTTCTCATAGTAACACTTTTTTTTTAGCCAAAGTACCACATGTTACATGCAATTTATTTTTCCTTATCCAATTAGGATTTTGCTCTATCTCATCATAAACTAAACAAGAAATGTGTGCTTTTTAAATAATAGTTTTAGTTACAAATATATAAATGAAAGAAACATAACTAGTCTGGTTCAATCTGTTCCCTTTAAAAAGAAACAATAAACCCATGGACCAGGCTGTTTGTCCCTCTGGAGATGGCCAGCACTCTGCCTGGAATGTGTCTCTGCTTTCCTAAAGAAAACCTTTGTATCATCCTTACCCTATGTACATGTATGATTACACAAATGGTGTGACTCTACTTTGTGTACAACCAGAGAAATGAAAGTTGTACCCCAATGTTGCACAATGAATCAAAAAAAAAAGTGGACCTTTAAAAAAATTATAATACGTATGTCTAAACAATTCGGTGCCTTTCAGCTGCAAGTAATCTAAAAAACAATCTTGGTAAAAATATAACCTTGGTTATGGTACATATTAGAATTATTTATTCAATATATTTGTCTCAAGAACTGCTGCCTTTTGAGGCCAATGATGTTTGCTGCTAAATGAAGTTGACTGAAAAGATGAAGTGATAGGAACAGTAAATATTACCATTATTCTCAATTTTATGTTGATATGCATTAAATGTTTATTTATGTAAGACACCATGTAAAAGGAAACTTGGAAATATTTGGCTTTGAGGAAAAGAACACATTTCATAGTGAACTGAATGCTCAGAGACTACCAAGGGGAAGAAGAAGGATGAAGAAGAGGAAGACAGGTCAGGCCAGGAGGATTAGAACATGTAGTTTGGCCCAATGGGGTGTTTTAGTTCTTAATAGGCTACTGAAACCTCATCAGCCATGTTACATGTTTTACATGGAAAATAAAATTGCGGGGATAATACAGATGTGTGTTCTATAAGGCAATCACAAAATCATTTCTAAATTATCACCTTAGTCTTATTTATTTAAAAAAGGTTGCCATTTAGAGACCCATTACTTTTCACTAATGTTTATATTCACTAACTTACATGGGCACAATACACAAGAATTCCTTTACAAAGCCGTCTTGGAGACTGAGATTTTTGGTACGGAAAGCTACTTGAGGGGTACCCTTGGGATCAACAACTTTGAGATGGGATTCAAGTCTGGTGCCTTGGTGTACAGAACATTTTAAACAGAGAACATTTGAGAAGTGGCAGGAAGTACTCTTTGATCTGACCCTCCCTTCGCCCTGAAACAAGGTTTAAGGCCTTTATGTTAGAGGTACTTCCTTATACCTGGAGGAAAGGAATTTCCTTGCCTTGGAAGACAGGGGGTCATTGACAGGAATCTGAACCAACAGCCCTGGTTTACTTGACTCTTCTGTCCCATCATATTCTCTCCTGTCTTTTCCATTCTTCTTCAAACAAAGCTTAAAACATTCAGTCTTAACAATTTCTTTGATTCTTCATTTCCTTAAGGAGGCTCCCAGGACATGTAAAACTTACATTAAATCTGTATCTTTTTTTCCCATTATTCTGTCTTTCATTACTGGAACTTAAAAGAACGTAAAAGTTTAGATGGAAAGATTTATTTTTTTTTTCCCTGCAGCTTCAAGAAGCTGATGAAAATAAGATTGGGCTCATCCACCTTTCCAGCATCTGTGGGAGGCTGTGCCTGGAGTAAAGGGTAAATGCGGAAGGCCTTCTTCTACCTTTTTTTTTTTTTTTTTTTTGGATTGACTTATTTAAAGCTTCCCCGACTGCAAGTCATGAAGGACCGCACCCACCGCACTATCACAAAGGAGGCAGCAACAAAGCATCCCATGTATGACTCTGGACCGCCACAGTCTGCTGTCAGCAATGTACAGGAAAGCTCCAGCTGCTGGGTGAGTTCCAGAGATTCTTCCAAGGAAATCTCTCCCTTCCTTCTGCTCTGGAGCAGTGTTGGACTTCATAAGGGAAAAGCAATGAGGGAGAGCATTGTACAAATGACAAGGATTCTGCCTCCATTATTTTTTTTATCTAATCCTCAAAACTTTTAAAAGTTAGAAACATATGAAACAACCAGTTGAGAGGTTCAGCTACATATTTTGATAATTTCTTTCCTTCCAAACCTGAAGGTCTGTGGGATGGTAGGAGCTAAGTGGGTAGACCTGTGGAGTTTTTATCTTCTGTTCTTCAATCTACTCCACAGATTTAATTTCTAATGAGCACCCCATATTCCATCTATTTCCAGGCTACTTATCCAAATTATTACTTTTTAATGTTCTCCTTCTTTCATTGTACCAACTCAGTAACAGCAGGCATTCAATGATTATTTGAGCTGAAATAAATTTCTGTTCCACTAGGGAAAATCATATTTTGCATTATAAGACAATAATAACAATTAACTTTGTTTGTTTGTGTGGTATGAGGGATTGAACCCAGGCACACCCTACCACAGAGCTGCATCCCTAGCCTGTTTTGGTTTTTTTTTGTTTTGAAACAAGGTCTCTCTACATTACTGAAGCTGGCCTTGAACTTGCTATCCTCCCACCTCAGCCTCCAAAATAGCTGGGATTACAGGCATGTACCATTGTGTCTGGCGTATTACCAATTAACTTTTAAATATTTTTTTGAAATCAAAGAAAGTAAAAAGAAGACAAATCACAACATTTCAGTGCATCATACACATAAAGCAAGTTTAAATAAATTATGAAGATGGTAGTTTCTTGAAAGAAGCCATTAAATGCTTTTCAATCTCATATCCAAAGGCTTTTCAGTAAAACTGCTGTTTTTACTTTACTTAAAATAGAAAATATAAAAAGGGGAAAAAAACTCATATTAGGGACTGCTTTAGTTTCTTTCCATGTATTATTGAGAAATCTAAATGTGCCAAAATGTGAAACTAAAACTACAGATATTGCATGTGCAATCTTGTCTACGACTCTGTCTGGAAGAGCAAATTTCAAGCTGCTAATGCATTTGACATAGATTTTTTTTTTTTTTTTTTTTGTCCCCCAAACACATGGCCAGAACTCCTGCATAGCTGCAAAAGCACCACAAAGAGAACTTGATCCACCTTCTGTTCTACACACTAGAAATCTCAGTAGTAACAACCCTACCCTAGTCTCAAACCCTAGTCTCAAACTTAAATGTAATCCTCAAAGAATATGTCAGTGTATGTGCTATGACAAAGGCGTGTGCCTACTTAAATACATGAACACTTTGAGTTGTTTTGAATGAAGTTTGTTTAGTTAATCTCTCTCCACCATGATATTGCTTGAAACAAAAAGGAGAACTGAAAATCCGTTTAACTATTTCTCTTTCAAAGGGTAGTATCATGGCTTCCATGGAGTCCATGATAAATTACATAAGTAACAAACTCAGCATTGTATAATATCCACATTTCAGATTTCCTTTATTTCCTGTAAGTCTTATCTCCAATGTTACTCTCTCCATAGAGCCTACTTTGACAATTTTACAAAAAGTGGCAAACACACACACATACACACACACACACACACACACATACACACACACACACACACACACACACACACACAACCACCAATTCTTAGTCTTTTTCTCTTCCTCTCTCTCTGCCTCTCTCTCACGCTCTCTCTTTTTTTTTTTTTTTTTCTGGTACCAGCAGTTGAACCCAGGGGCACTCAACCACTGAACCACATCCCTAGCCCTTTTTGTATTTTATTTAGAGACAGGGTCTCACTTAATTGCTGAGGCTAACTTTGAACTAGAAATCCTCCTGCCTCAACCTTCAGAACCACTGAGATTACAGGCATGTGCCACTAATCCTAACGGTTTTTTTCTCTCTTATTTCTTCTTTTTTTCTTTTAATGTAGTAGTTATCACTATTACATTATTTGTAGTATTTGATTCATTGTATTTATTGTTTGTCTCTTCCTGATGGAATCAAAACTCAGTAAGGACAGATCTAATTTACTGTTTTCTTTCACTGATGTCCTGATAACCTAGAAATAGTGTCAGGATTAGAGTAAATACTCATTGAATTAAGTTAGTGGATATTAGTTGTTGCTCAAGACATTTTAGGTGGTAGAGTCATTTTGTAAAACTCTTTGCTAAATAAAAAGGGACTTCTATATCTAAAGCAAATTGTAAGAATACTAAGGAAAAGATTCAGACCAAATTGGATGCAAAATGATTTGCTTCAGTCCTGGACTATTACATGTTTTTTAAAGGAAATCTTGTTTTTGGCTGCTTATTTGGATGAGGGCCATACCTAGAGGAATATGAAATACCTTGAATTGTGAGGTGACTTATTAATATTACAGATATTTTATCCCAAGGTGGACGCAGAGTTTTACCCATTTTTATAACTTACAGGTACTATTGTGTTTTAAGATACTATTCAGTATGGGATACACACATGTCAAATGTTTTTAATGATAAGACATCATCAACTCTGTATCTCGATTTCTTCACAGCTTCATTTTGCCATCTTTTCCCATCCTCCCTGTCAGAGAAGAGCTGGGTCTCTAGAGAAGACTAAAATATTGTAGTCAGTTCATTTCTTCCAGTCCATTTCTTGTTCATCTATTCTTTATTCAGTGCCCTTGCCTTTACCAAATCAAAATTTCTTTTGCAATCAACTAAACATTCTACAGTTCTTAATGGCTTTTGATCCCATTCATTTCACGACTGACGGTCCTGAAATATTTTCAAGGAAATTTCTTAAGAGCACTTAAAGGACTGTCTTTCTTCACCATCCACCTGGAAATGTGTTCTGGTGGGGTGGGGTGGGGGGACAGGGAGCTGCAGCACTAGTACTTCCATCTGGAAGGTGTAACTGCTAATTTTATCCACCTGGATATAACTAATATCTACATAGATGCAATTTAAATCTATTTTATAACTGTTAAAAATTAGGCAGTCAGTGAAGAATTGTTTTAGGCAGTGTTTTCACTGCTGCAACCAAAAAACCTGATAAGAACAATTTTAGAGGAGGAGGAAAAGTTTATCTGACCCTCCTGGTATCAGAGGTCTTATCCATATAGATGGCTGACTTCATTGCTCTAGACCCAAGGTGAGGCAGAACATAATGGTGGAAGGGAATGGTGGATGAAAGCATCTCAGAACACCGCATCAGGAAGCAGATAAGAGAAACTTCTCCCATCACAGACAAAATATAAAGCCCAAAGGCATGCCTCCAGTGACCCACCTCCTCCAGCCACACCCTACCTGCTCACAGTCGCCACCCAATTAATCCATTCAAGTGGATTAATGCACTGGTTTAAGTTAAGGCTATCATAACCCAGTCATTTCACATCTTAATTTTCTTGCCTTGTTTCACACATGAGCTTTTAGGGGCCATCCTATATCTGAACCTTAACAAGAAGAGAAAATAAAAATGGATGTTTACCCTTCTTTCTGATATTTCCAAGTCACTTTCACAGAAGACAACGGACTCTACGTGACACTGTAATCACTCCAGACCCTAACTCTACCTTTTGATCTTCATATTTAATGTGTCCTTATAAGGAATATTTACAATGGTTAAAATCCAACTTACGTATTGTAGGTTTAATACTTAATGTGTACTGAATCTTAAAATCAGTTGAATGTCATAGCAAAATTTGATAAGAGAAAGAGAAATTGCTACCTTTACTAGAAAATTATGTTAGTAACTTTCTAGATGTACCGCAAAGATCTTCATTGGGAAATTTCATGTTTGTAGGGTGAATAAAAGACAAGAAAATTGAAGGAAAGAGGGAGAGAGACAAGGGAAGGAGACCAAAAAAGACCAACAACCAAAATATTTTCTTCCTTTATAACTCCACTATATGGATGAAGATTTAGAAGTTTCTTTAGCAAACAATAGAATTAAATTTGAAATATTTCCTTATACTATGGTTTGCTAGGAAAACTACAAATAATGAAATCCAAAATTTTGACTACAAATTCATGTGCTTATGAAGAGTTCTATTTTTCTTAATAAATAAATGGAGACAAAATTAAAACTATTACCAAGATGAAATGTGAATATGGATAAATTCATAATTTCAAAACCTTTAGGTTATGAATAATTAATGTTATTCCTTTTAGGATTTTTAAATTTCAAATTTAATTACTATCATTTAATTCATATTTTAATTTTGTAATTTTCTTTACATATTTGTGGGATGATTTAGAGTTTTCAAAAACTTGTAATAATTTGTTTATCCCAACTGCAAAACACTTACTTGTGCTAACATGGTCGTTAGCAAGTATTGACATCACAGAATAATATGGATCATTTGTTAAACTGAGAACACAACAAAAAGACATATTAACTAGATTGTTTGCCAGCTAACTACTCATTACTAAATTAATAAAGTAAAAGTATGAGTCAGTTTCTCTACTGATTAACATATAGGAAAAGATAAAAATCACGAGCCTTCGTTTTTTGGGAAAAAGAAATGTTCAAAGGTATCACAAATAAATTTGCCATAAAGTCCTGCTGCAAGTTAATCTCAATAAATTGTCAATCTGGCAAAAGAAATAGAAGCTTTGCTTAATTTATTTAGTCAATATTTATCTCTCCAGCAAATTTTAGCATATCCTTGTCTACTACAAGAGCTTGGATCAAGCAATTAGCCATTAGGAAACCATCTTCCTTGTCAGAAACAAACAATATACATAAAAGGTGCAAAGGTAAAGAAATGTTTGGATAAAAGAATAATTTTGCACATATGCATATTTCAGTAGTACATTCTAGAAACTTTACATACACATTGATATTCACAAACTCAATTTTTTTTTCTTAGCTGAACAAAAACAGAAATTTATTTTTACCATTCTGGAGACAGTGTATTCAGGTAGTCTGGTTTATAGACAGGAAATTCTTGCTGTATCCCCATCTGGTTGAAAGGGTAAACAATTTTCTTTGCACATATTTTATAAGGTCACTATTCCCATCCATGAGGACTGTGACCTCTTGAGCTGATCACCTCCCCAAAGGCCCTACTTCCCAATGACATCACCTTGGGGATTAAAATGTTGGCATGTGAAAATTTTTTCCCATTTTTATATTTGTTCTTATAGTTATACATGACAGTAGAGTGTATTTTGACATATTACACATACATGGAGTATAACTTCCCATTCTTCTAGTTGTACATGATGTGGAGTTACACTGGTCATGTATTCATTTATGAACATAGGAAAGTTACGTCCAATTCATTCTACTGTCTTTCCTATTCCTGTCCCCACTCCCTTCCCTTCATTCCCTTTTGTCTAATACAATGAACTTCTATTCTTCCCTCCCCCCCAATTATTGTGTGTTAGCATCCACATATCAGAGAGAACATTTGGTCTTTGGTTTTGGGGGATTGGCTTATTTCACTTATCATGATAGTCTCTAGTTCCATCCATTTACCAACAAATACCATAATTTCATTCTTCATGAGTGAGTAATATTCCACCTTGTATTTTATACCACATTTTCTTTATCCATTCATCTGTTGAATGGCACCTAAGTTCGTTACATAGCTTGGTTATTTGTGAAATGAGCTGCTATAAATGTTGATGTAGCTGCGTCACTATAGTATGCTGATTCATAAATTCAGTGCTATTTTCTCATTAACCTCTATGTCTATGGGGATTTTCAAATTACTGGTCCTTATTCTGGAAATCGTTCTCTGTGTTTTGAGAGCTCTTTACCTATCGCTGTTTATTTTCATTATTTACAACTGAGTCTTAAGAACACCAGTATGAAGATTTCCTAAACTCCAAAACAAAAATAACCTTCAATTGTTTTAGGAATAAAGATCTTTCATAAAAATAAAGATCTTGACAAATAAGTTAGGAGTGAAAGAAATACAGAATTCTGAATGACACTAAATTATTTTAAGACCATGTCACCTATTTGATTGTCCTTCAGTGTCCTTGTTCATAATGGAACATATTTCAAACTCTTAAGAACTTGACAATCTGGGTGTACAGCCAGGAGAGAGGAGAAACCCCCAAAAGCACATCATTCAGTGAGCCCTCAGGATATAGCTGCCAGAATGTCTAAGACCCCTCTGTGAGTTTAGTTCTCTCTGGATGTTTTATTCTTCCCATGTCTTTGGTATTAAGAATGTTTCCAAATTATGAAATAAATGCACTTACTCTTGAAACAAACATCAAAATAATATAATGCATGCATTTTGATAACGTCATTGCTTTTATTCAACAAATACTTGTTATCGATCTGTTACCTGCCAAGCACTGAGAACACAGAACTAAGGTAATGAATTCCTTCCTACCTTTAAGGAGCTTAAAGACTGGAAAGGACGCCAGGGCAGTAATAAATCATTGAACACCATTCTTCATGTATAAAACTGGAGGCAAACCCAGAGTATTAAGGAACTTAGGACAGGCATCTTCTCTGTCAAGAGTTGTATGATTCAAGTTTTGTCATTTCCTTATTTTCTTTCTTTAATTTATTGTTTTGAGGGTTACTCTTTTTTTAAATGAGAAAATTAAAATCCACAGTGATTTCTTCCAAAAATTCACTTCCAAGTAGTATAATATTGTTATCCTTGGCTCACTCCTAGTAACTGGCATGGATTCCTTTTCACTGCCAACTGAAGAAACATGGTACTTCCTTAAACTCATGACTCCTATTTCAATTTCTTTACCATTTCTCCCCTTGCCTGAGGGTAAAACAATGGCACTTTTGTTTCTAAATCAGCCAATGTGTCCAGGGTAGGTGCCTTGGGAGAAGAGCAGTGTGGCCTGTCAGTCAGGGGGCCTGGCCAGCCTTCCAGAAGCCATGACAGCCATGCCCAGTAAGAAGGGAAGGATCATTTGTTGCCAATGACGAACTCGGGCAACACTAGGATAAACTGTAAACGTGTTTTTCCAAGTCCAGGTCCACTGCCATTTTTCAAGTTGAGGTACAGAATTCTGGATTGTACTGCCTTGATGTGTTATTTAAACAAAAAAGAATAATGAATAATTATTATAATAATGTTTGAAAGTAGCTGAGTTTCACCCTTGGATGCTAGTTTATAATTTAGTAAATACTAATAAGAAAAAGGATATCAAATACCTGTACTTTTATACTTAGAAAATCCATTCATACCCATTTGAGAGACTACTTAAGTACTTATTAAGAGTCTAATTACTATATTCTTAATTATATCCCAGGTCTGAGAGATTCTAAAGTAAAAGATATACAGTCTATTCCAGAAGGAGTTTTATTGAGAAAATAAAAGGGAACTATTTAAAACTTAAGCTTTTAACA
This sequence comes from Sciurus vulgaris, assembly GCF_902686455.1. NCBI lineage: Eukaryota > Metazoa > Chordata > Mammalia > Rodentia > Sciuridae > Sciurus > Sciurus vulgaris. The sequence continues at coordinate 142,447,446 of NC_136463.1, forward strand.
AATATTCACTAAGAATTTTCCAAATGTATTTTCTTTCCAGTTATTTTCCTATTGATTACAATAAATAAAGGCAGAATATAGTTTGGATAAATACTAGGTTTGAGGAAATTTGTATAAGAAATCTGAAAAGATGAGATCACTATAAGCTGAAATTGTCCTTGGAGGGGTGAACAGAAGTGGGTTCTTCAGCAGGCCTTGAAAAAGACGAGGAATTTGAGATGAAGATGAGGAGACAGGGAACCACATCACAGAGGCAGGGAGAGAATGGAAACCACGTCATATAGGCAGGAAGGTTTTTATGACTTGCCACCTGGAACTTGACCTTGATCTCACCTTGTCCACACACCCAACAAAGTGCCTGTGACATTCTAGGATACTTGTTTATTTTCATATAATCTCTACTGGGCTGCACATTTATTGAGAAAGAGAACATTTAATTTCTTTGCATATCATATGTAGAATAATGCCAGATTCATTGGATGTTGAAGTCATCTAATAAATGCTTATTGAATCAATGAGTAAAATTAATAGAAGAATGTGCAAGTGGCTTTCAGGAACATTAATAATGAAATTAATGACAAATTGGAAGCAGATGACACCAAAGGCCACTAGTTAAAATGTTATACTGGAGTTAAGAGAAATAGTAATTCTAGGAATAAAGAAACACAATAGGTAGAAAATAAACAGAAATTGGTTAACATTGTGAGTGATAAGTTACTAGAAATTTTCAAAAATAATTTTGGAGTTCCAGGAATGAATGGGGGAAGTCATATTTATATATTGAAGTGTGTCCCCCAAAAAAAGATATGTTGAAGTCATAACTCCCAGTATCTCAGAAGGTAACCTCTTTTGGAAATAAGATCTTTAAAGATAAAATTAGTTAAAGTGAGGTTATACTGCAGTATGGTAGGCCCTTAATCCAATAAAGCTGGTGTGCTTATTAGGAGAGGAAAGAAGAGACCCAGAGAACTGAATATATATTTTTGCCATTTTAAGTCACCCCATTTGTGGCATTTTGTTATTGAACAGCCCTAGGAAACCAATACAGATATCTAGAGCATGGGAGTATGTTCTAGAGATGAAATAAAAGTTTTGGAAAGATAAATAAATTTGATCATAAAAATTCTAAATACTATTTAAGACATTAAGGAAGAACAATTAACTGGAAATATTCATAGCTGCTATTTGCTGTGTTCTAAGAGTTATATTAATGCCTTCTGAAAATTTTAATCCCAATAAGCATCCTGGGAGACTCGGTGTCAACAAAGATCACAAAGCTCAAGAGAGACAGAGCCAATAACTGAGCAGTCATGCAGTCTTAAGTCTCACAACTCTAACTTTGACAATCAGACATCTATTTTAGCAAGAAATTAAAGCAAAGATGATCTTGCAAAGATACAATTTTAAAGCCAGATACTGTGTGGATTTGAATAAGTGAATGTGATAAACTAAAAGAGCCATATGAAGGATATAGAGCAACAGAGTCTGTATCGATTTCAAAGGGGAAAAAAAAAAAAAAAAAAAAAAAAAAAACAGGTGAAACATGGTTTACTTTAGAGATAAGAAAAGGAAGAGATTAAGATGAATTTTGCAAAAATGAATTCATAATCAAAGGGAAGCAACTGAAACATACTAAGAATATGAACTCCATTCTTTCTATTCAGCTCCCAACTCTTAATGGTCAACATTTCATTTCCTGGTGCTTTGCTGTGTAGCCACCAAATGTTACCATCCAATATCCGGTGAAAATTCCCCTAGCTTTCCTGAGGCCTTGCAGGATATTGATGGGGGGAAACCATCTCTATGACATAAATAAACCTTCAAGCATTTTAATGAGTATGGGTTGCATACCAGCTATTATTTTATTCTTTTTTAGATCAGTTTATAGGACACAGGAAATGAAATTTTCCCCAGAAGATCCAGTTTACACTGTAATAAGCATGACTCCCTTCATAGCAAATGATACATGTTATTTTGTTTTAACTAAGCAGGTGATGCGGACAACATCACTGGGGAAAAATTCAATAAAATTCAATGCTGAAAGATCAATTTAAAGTAAATCATTAACTATCCACTTTTTAAAAGTACTTTACATCCAAGTCTCCATTTTCTTTCATTTTTCTGAAGTCTGAACTAGTCTAGAAAAGTTCCCAACTGTATTTCCTTTGTTTTGTTTTTAATTTACTCTTTACTAAAGGATTCGAAAACAGAAACATTCTCCAAGGACCAAGCTACAATTTTAATCTTTTCTCTTTAATAACTGTCAGGTTAGTCACAATACATTTGACTGGTTATAAGGATTAGAAATAAAAGGAAAAACTGGACTAAGTGTAATTGCACATTTTGTCTTATAATAATAAAAATGGCATGTGCTCTAATAAAAATCTTAATCTGATAATGTGAATATTGATATCATAGAAGATAATTGGGCATATTTAAATGTTTTTACGGTATTAGTGGAATTAGCAATGATGAGTTCCCTAATGGAATTTTACTGGCTAACTGCCATGTATAAATGCATGGGATTTATTATAAGCTCAACAAAACTCATAACTCTACTATCTTATCAAATGATATTAAAAAAATGTGCCAAATACAAACAGAAACTTATGTCTCCATCAACACCTCTCTGATGTTGTGGAGGTTCAACCATAGGGGAATAAAGTCATTTGCATGATTTAAATTGCCAGCAGAGCAGTAGACTTAAAGGCTTTATTTACCTACATTTACCAGTGATGTTTCTAGGAGTTAGAAATTCTAAGAAATAGACAATTTTTCATATCATATCAAATTGCTAGTATAGTGCTATGCATATTTATTTAGCATTATTCTACTTTATCTCATAAAATTAAAAGAGAATTGTTTATCTCTTTTGAGCTCTGGGCTTTGGATTCCTTAGACTCTATATTGAGTGAGTGAAGAGGATAACCAGAACCTAAAGGAATGTGAAATATGTGCTAACCAGGGGCCTTGAAAATGCTGTTGTAGAGTTTGGGGTCTCCAAAGAACTATCCGTAGGAATACACCAAAGAATTCTAAGGCCATGAGCAAAGAGACTAGAGGGTCTTTAGCCAACTAACAAATATTGAACACCTACTAAGGTCATACTCCAGCCTATGTATGATGAATTATAAACTCCATTATATAAAGTTTTCTTGAAAGTCATTAACTTAAAAATTGATTCTTTTATAAGAATTAGTTTAGACTTGAATTCATTCTGGTTTGATTGAACTAATAATCGTTGAGCTCATCTCTCTTTAAAGCAAGTTCAAAGCCAGACTAAGCAACTTAGTGAGGCCCTAAGCAACTTAGTGAGACCCCCATCTCAAAATAAAAAATAAAAAAGTCTGAAGGTCTGGGAATGTGGCTCAGTGGTTAAGTGGTCCTGGGTTCAATCTACAGTACCAAAAAAAAAAAAAAAAAAAAAAAAAAAACCTAAGATTACTAGTATTAGTAAGAAGAAAGTCAGTGGAATAATAAGTTTAAAAAATGCATGTTATCTAAGTAAGTACATGCAGACTATTTACAATGATAGAATTTCACATAATGGGAAGAATTCATAGAAAACTTCCAGCAGATATGATTATTAACACCAAATTTGTGTTTTGTATTTTAAAATATTGTTAATATTTTATTAAAAATGTATTCCTCTTCCTTAAAATTCAAAGTCATAAAATTTTATTTCTTTCCATGTTGCTAAATAAGAGTGAATTTCAAGAAAATAATATAGCACTTAGAAGACATCAAGTAGAATATCCTGCAGAATGTCTGAAGAAGAAAGAGGAAATTAGTTCTTTGCCTTCCAAAACTTAAGAGGAAAAAGTTGTTTCCTAGAATGAAAGTCAAATCTAATATCCCTTAGAGAGGTAGCAGTAAAATAGGACAATTTTTAAACTAAAGGACTGATAACAGCAATAACAGAAATAGCTATATTTAACAAATGAATTGTTTAACTTAAAATTGATTCTTTTACAAGAAGTAATTTAGACTTGAATTCTAAACTACTAGTGTGCCATTTAGGGGCCCAGCCCTTGGCAGAATTGCGGAATAGATTAGGGTCTCCAAAGAACTATACTCAGGAATACTCCAAGAAATGCTATAACCAGGAGCAGAGAGAGGAGAAGGCCTGTATCCATGTGAAAAGTATTGAGTACCTACTGTATGCCATTTCTCCAGTAGGTACTAAAAATGAACAACAAAAAGACATCATTCTAATTACATGTAGCCCCATGTAGGCATAGTCTAAAGAGGAAGACAGATAATCAAGCAATTAAAGTACATAATTACAAGTATACAATTAAATACAGGATGCAAAGGGAGCATACCAACATTGTTTAAGGCATTTTGTGAGAGGGTTAGCCTTTCTGGTAGAAGCAATGAATCAACTGGGAATTGAGAAAGAAGTCGAATTTATCCAGCAACCATATGTAATTCACTCTATGTAATTCACTGTGGTTAGAAGGAAGACGGAGAAATTAAAAAAAAAAAAAAAAAAAAAAGGAAGAAGAAGAAAATAAAAAACAGAAGAGGAAAGAGAAATTGATTGGTGGGGAAAGGGGCAGGGAATGGCAGCCTCGGGTATGTGCACCAGAAATTTCTGATGCATTTTGATGCTTTTTCTTCCATTCTGTCTTTAGTGTGAGTAGGACTCTGCCAATCCATACCAAGAGAATCAAGAATGGAGAGAGAGCAAATTTGCAACTCTAACTGATAAGCCTTCCAAATATATGTCTGACTATTAAACTGGTCATTGGGAAATCCTAAAGAGGTAAAATGAGGTAGGGGGAATGGAAATTAAGGAATTGAGGAAGCCTAGTTTTTGCGTTATTTTGCTTTTTACCCTGGCACTGAAAATAGCTTGCTATGGCAAATGACTTCCTTGAGCATCAAATTTTTTTTTCATCTTAAAAATAGGAATAATATATACCTCTCCCAAGACTGTTCTCAAAATCAAATAGATGTGAACGGTCTTTGAAAAAATGAATATGTACTATTCAAACACAAAATGTTATTACTTAGCATAAAGTTTCCCAGAGTGTTTTGCCTGCCTCAACCTCATTTACCTAGAGGTATATCAAGTACAGATTCATGTTCACTTCTCTCCCCTTCCCAGGGGCCTATCAGAATCTGGAGTAGGATGAGGAAGAAGAGAGAAATCATACATTACATTATATTGGCAGAAACCCATTCACACTGGATTATGATCATAATAGAGGAATCCTGCTTCTTCAAGTCTGCTCATGTAAATAAAATGACAAAACAGAAAGACTTCAAAAATGACAATGCTAAGAATAGGGAACAAGAGATGTGTTCTGGAGGGCAAGATAATTTTTTCTGATTTTAGCATATGATATCCAACAAAGCCATTGTAGCAATTAATTGATCCTGTTAATGCCACAATACCTTGAGTACCTGCCGGAAGCAATACACCTGTGTTTAATTTAATAACAGATGGAGTTTTGAAGCCAATTACTCGGCACTGTGACAAGAGGCTTTTAAGTCAAAGAAGAATATTTTGTGACTTCTGCCAACATGACCCATATTTTGTCAGTTATAATTTTAAAAAGTAGGAGGCATTGTGCTTGCAAGATTGTCTTTCAGAGCCATGTAAAGTTTCAGGTTATTTTTAAAACTATATATTTATGATCTTTCAGTTCTTCTTTAATTCAAAGATTTTACCCAAAATCCGTCCCATAAAAATTATGTGTTTTGTGATTTTAAATACTGTGTATCCCTCAAATTGAGGGTTTGAAATTTTGTTTTAAATTTCAGCCTTGATTATGTTTTAAGTTGATGTTTCTGAAACCTAACTTTGCATCATAATCACCAGAGGATTTTTTTTTAAATGCTGATTCTTAGACTCCACTTCTAGGGATTCTGATTTTGCTTTGAAACTGAAAATAAATATTTCTTGGAAGCATCTCTAGTATTTTGTTGCCACAGTCAGGAGTAATTACTCTTAACCTTACAATAAGCACTTCCAATAATGCACTATCTTCTTTAAATGGAAGAAACAAGAAAATCATCATTCCTTATGTCCAGTTGGGACCTTTCCTTCCTTATGTCCAGATGTTAGAGAAAATGTATTTTCTGCCTGTTCTTCATAAAAACAGAGCTAAGTGGTATTTTTTCTTCACAGGAAAATTTACCACTGAGATCTACTATAAACCTGAACTCTCAATAATCATCTTTTAAGGTGTAAACACATTTAAGTTAAAATCATTTTAATCATTAAGACCCCTTGGTATATTAGGAATGAATCTCCCTGAATGGAAAAAGATCCAATTTAGAACAGTTCAGTGAGATTTGTGTGTGACTATAAAGAAGTAGCAAAGCCCCCCCAAAATCCAGTTGTGCCTTTATGGTCCCATGTGAGTTTTATCACTGGGAAGAATTCACAGACCATAAAAAGAAACATCAAGAAAAACAGTTCACACAGAGTCTTTAACAAGAAAATACAACTACCTTATAGAAAACAGATGGCTATAGTTACTAAAGCTGAAAGGTTATCAACTAAGTCCTCAACCTGTTTTTCTATGCCTTTATAAACTGGCAGAAAAAAAAAAAAGAAAAGAAAAAAGAAATTCTTTGCATTTTACCAAAAGGATCCCATTCCATACCTGGCCTGCTAAAGTCTGAAAAAAGTGTGTTAAGTATAAAATGTGTATGATGACTGAAGGATATTTTTTGTTCCTTTTGAGAAATAATTCTGACATATTCCTTAAAGTATACAAGAAAGAGACAAAGAGGAAAAAAAGGTGTAGATGAAATAATAGTTTAATGCCAAAAATATTTTCTCAATTTAAAAAACTTTCATCTTTATTTTACATGCAAAAATACTAGGTGAGGACTAGGGTTGTAGGTCAGTGGTAGAAGCGCTTGCCTCACATGTGGGTTAGATCCTCAGCACCACATAAAAATGAATAAATTAAATAAAGGTATTGTTTCCATCTATAACAAAAAAAAAGATTTGAAAAAAAAATCCTAGGTGATAGGTGATGTTCACTTGCATACATTGTCTACAATATCTAATTTTGAAATGGACAACTTATAGTACATAGTCTAGGAAATAATTTTCAAATTAGGAATCAAAGAGAAAATTAACTGTATTACATATTCATTCAAACTCTGTTTCTGCTAAAATTTAGGGGAAGACATTGGATTACAGTTTCAATATTTATCAATTAAACATTATTATTAAAAGACAAAATGTCATCTTTAAGTACTGTAACTATAAAAGTGATTTCAAATTCTTTGGGTGGTTATAGGAAATGACTGACAGCTAAGTGAATTGTAAAGTTCATGTAATGGGGCAATGACTGCTTTGACTATGAGGTTTTCCATCAAATAGCACACAAAAAAAGGCATTAAAAAGGATTCCTTTTTGCCCTTTAAAAATGTTTCCCTTCATTTAAATTTTTTTCACAAAAATAAGGCAATTCAGTGAGAAAATTTTACTTTTGCTTACAGAGTTCTTGGCTATATTTAAAAAATTAATGAATTAGATTGTCTTAAGATAACAAGTTAGATAATCTTGGGATAATTTATTGAACAAAAGGCTTAGGGTGAAAGATGAGCTTTGAACTGCCATTAGATACTGAGGATATCTGCTGAGCAAAACCAGCAACAAGTACTGGAGCTCTTAACAAGACAGTCTATCTGCACCAGACCACCAGGAGAGAGAATGTCTAGGGTGATTTTTTCATGCAATTAGGCTCCAAGAAACACAATTTTATCCAAAAAGATACAAATCCAGCAACCAGCAACATTAATGGTGAAATGTACATTAAAGAATTGAATCGTTAACAAAAATTCTTTGGTGTGAGGATAAAAAATTTAGATTATAAGGTATCCATTCATTCAGAGGTTCATATTTTGATTGTCATATATTAAAATGTCTGTTATTTGAAAAAAATAAGTCATGGAGATGTACAGACTTTTGATTAAACATGCTCATGGCAAAGTTATCTGACCTCGAGAGGCCAGAATAGCCACTTTTGGCATCTATTTTTATGATATATAATCATGGCCTAGTTTCTAGAGACATAAGTAGAAGTTTCCTACCACATCGACATTCCAAAATAACAGTATCATCTTGGTACAGACAACTTCATAAAAATCAGAGAAGAAAAGGGAACTTGTTTTTGGAAGATTATAAACCTAATTTCATATTCTTTTAAAAACCCATCTTTCTATTGGTGAATTTTGTGCACTTAAAGAAATTGAAAAATAATCTTACTAGCCATAGCTTCAAATATTAAGTAATAATTGGTATTTCCATTTAAACCAAATACCATTAATATTTTTATAAGAGTAATAGTAAAAAAATGAGTGAAAATCAAATAAAGTACAAGGGGAAAAATGCATATCAAATCATTTCTAACCATTCATTTAATTTATTGTCGAAATCAATAGAACAATGTTAATTGAATGTTCACTGCCTATGAATCCCTGGTTGGGGTTTTGGAAAGACAAAGAAATTGAAGATGAGATGTGCCTGCACAGCAGTTTAGAGATTAGTCTGCCCCATTCTGAGTATGCTATTTAGGGAAATAAGTGGAAGAAATGCCAGAAATTGTCAGCAGCCTCCAATCATACAAATCCTGAACACCAACCAATAGCGCTGCATTTGACTTGGTTGATGGTGATGTGATGGCATTGAAGTCTTTTCCTTTGTGGATCTGCAGAATGAAAAGAAGAATGAATCTCCTGAGACTCAGGAGTAAACTGAACCAGAGAGGTAGAAGAAATTCCAGGGAGCAAATCAGTTAGGAGGCTTCATATGAATTGAAAAGGGTCCAGAGGACCCTAAGGACAGAGGAGAAGAAAAGAAAGAAGATAGAGAAACCAGATTACCATCCAACCATTGATGACAGAATCAGGGAAGTTCAGAAACTATGTTTCATATGTTTTTGGAGCACCTTGTCCTGCCTTGAAGAGTGGAGTGATGATTTCTCTGTTTTCTTTCAGGTGTCTCTTTCTGAGCAAGGAAGTAGAGAAAAATGCACTCACTGCCCCATCTTACAGTCTATCAAAGTCACAGCCATACAGAATCACTTCACCTTTCCCAAAAGATCTTTTTTTTTTTTCCTAATAAAAATGAAAAAATACACCAAAATCACATACTATCCAATGTTCCCTGGAATCAAGACGGGCTGCTATACCTGGCATCTCATTCACAGCATTCTGAGAGTTATTAGCACTCCTCTGTTAGTACCACATCATCCTCTCACCAGCCAGGTAGCCTTCACTGAGGTGACAGCAACTACAACTGAAACCTGAAAATTCCTGGTAGTTGACAATAGAAACATAACTTCTTAGCTATTTGCTCTACCATATTGAAGTACATAATTTTCAATAGTTTTGCATAAAGCAAATGTACATTTGATGAACAGATTTTTTTTAAAAAGGCTACATAAAAACACTTCTGGAATTTCAGAATTACCAACCACCAACTCAATGGCAAATTCTGGGAAAATAAAACAAATCATATCATAAATTGCAAGAAAAAATGTTCTAAATACATCTCTTAAGGCTGGCTTTAAAAAAAATGTGAGATGGGATGGATAATCAGCTTGAAGGCTTACAAAATGAAATCCTCCTAATCCCAATTAATTTATTAGTAATAACACTAACTCCTGCATGCCTTATTAACCACATGAAATGAATAGACTGAGAAGTTACAGAATTGTTAGTTGCAAACCTTTGGGAAGTCCTTAGCCTGTTAAGACAGTATCTGTACCTCCTGCCCCACAAACTTGGGTTAAGTGGGATATTTATAATGTATATACTAAATCTTCAGCTCAAGACAGAGTTTTTCATAGTGTTGTCTTTCTATTTCAATTTGGGAATTTCAGCTTAAAATTATGGTTACAGGCATTGAATAAAGGACCAGCTTAATTGAAAAACATCTCAATTCTAATTCGACCAACCAAAAGAAAAACCAAAAAAACAGCCCAGCATGGATGGTCATGATCTACTATACTATTACCTCAACCCTTTTAGCAATTTTTTTCTTCTCTGACCAGAATATTTAAATAATATGTAATTTATGATGGAAATAGTTTATGACAAAATCTTGCTGCACAGGCAATTGGGTGTTTTTAATATTAATACAAAGGCTCTGGATGAAGCTGCAGGGTACGGACCTGGTAAGAGAAATACTAAGCTTGCAAATGAGGTACTGTAATGACTTCTAACAAATTGTACCCTTTTGTGTTACAAATGTTGGTTGCAGTGAAGTGAAAAGCAAAAGCTAGTGCTCTACTTGGCAATTAACTATTAACAATAGGTAGATTAATGTCTTTCAAATGTTTCAGCTTCAGCTGCAAAGACTGTGGGCATATCTACACACTTGAGAAATCTTCAGATTAATAACAAAGAATTTGTGATTTAGGATGCTGCTGTTTTTTATTCTATTTTATAAAAGATATTAAGATAATTCAGCTTAAAAGGACTGTGTTTAAATTGGTGGTTGTCATAGTGGTAATTGTAGAGGTAGCAATTAGACATGTTTGTTGAATATTTAACAGCCCAAAATGCTAAGTATTGTACTGTAACATTCTTGATCCACTTAATCCTCAACAAACAGTATCATCCCCATAAGGTAAATGACAGGAGCTCAGAATAATTCCTATAGCTTTTACGTGATAGACCCTGGGCAGGAAAACAGATAGTATTAGTGAAAGTGAAAACTTTTTCATCAGTTATGAAGAGTATCAGAGAAACAGGTTCCTCAGTCATATTCATTCACTGATGGGCCTTAGCCAGGTAGGGTAGTAGTGACTTGAGTTCTGTTTTCTCAGCTCTGAAAGTGCAGAGACTTTCTATTCAACCTATATTCATCAGATTTATTTTTTCAAATGCTAATCTACTCCTGCAAATATTCACAGGGAATTAATTTTCATATAAAAGTCTAACATATTGTTCTATAGGCCAGAAGTATTCAGAGTGTTAACCTGCATCTTCTGATGTAAAAATATTTTGTTAAAAATATATAAATTTGTATATTTATGTGTGTATATACATATAAAACAGCATTTTTTGTGTGATTATGGTTGTAAATATTTTATGTAGTACTCATATTAGGCAGTTGTAGATTATTTTACTTTTTTATAAATAAGTATATGTATTAAAAAACCATACTTATATAAATATGGTGAAATTTTATGTTTGTATATTTTCATATACAGACAAATACACACAATCACTGTGAAATCCTATGATGCACTGATATGGGGGGGTTCAGAAGGTGGAGAAAGTCAAATTTCCAAACCTGATTTATTCTTCATATCTTTCAATGTTATTTTATACAATATTTATTGATTTTTACATCATAATATATTAATTTTTATACTTGAAATTTGAACTAAATTTGCCCTTATTAAGGTAATTATAATTCATTTCATCTGCCCACTTGCCACAAATCCATTGTCTTGCCAAATATATTTGATTTGGTTCAGTCAGTAAAATACAGAAAGCAACAAGCTTGCTTCATTCCCAGAAACTTACAATCTGGATTTTGTTTTCATTTTAACTGCTGATGACCTAGACTTTTTATTTTCTAATAATATTCATCATTTTGAAAACAGAAGTCAAATGTCTAATAAAATGCTGGATTTCTATTTCATATCTTTAGCATACTGGAATTCTCTATTCTAAAATTAATAAAACTTTTCTTTATTTCTCTCCCTTCTGACTAAAACTAATTGGACTGATTTCCACAAGTAAAAACACACTGATAGTGCTTTAAATATAGAAGTAGAATATATACTACTGATCGTGACTAAATTATTTTTCATTTGTCTTTTACTAAAACAAAACAAAACAAAAAATTGGTTCAAGATGTATTTTAAAAAATTGCCTGAGAAAAAAATCTTATTCTTACATTGAAGATGTCTTCTAAAATTTTAAAATCTAGGCCATACAGTAACAGCATATTCATCAAAATCCAAATTTTATATTACTTCATATTACTTAATGAAGTCATTTTTTAGAAGTGGCAGGAAAGCTGATTTATGTTCTGATCACCACTGGAAAACCAAGGACTAGGGCAGAAGTCCAAATTTAGTGGGCTGGGTTTATTTTTCCCTGGAATGTTAAGTAGTATTATTTTAATGTAGTCATAGTTTGTGTATTGAACTAATGGGGACATTTTTTACATTTACACATGGGAAAATGCTCTATCTCATTTTCCAAATTTGTTAGCCATGGGTTCAAGAAATATTTTCCTTCCCTGTTTCCTAGAGGAACAACAACAGTCCATGTGGGATGGAGCCTGAGATGGCTCCCCTGTGTCCAGAAGACAGAAAGTCTGGGTGGGGATGAGTAAATGGGCTAAAACTGGAGCTTACGCAATCCTTGTCAAGGTTTGCACCACCATTTGGTGCAAGAAAACTGGTGCAAAAGTAACGTGAGTCCAGACCTGACAAAATTTTTTTTTTTAAATCTAGAAATCAATATTTGCACTTGCCATCGCTTGACTTTTCATGTTAGTGACATAATTCAAATAGTTTTAGAAGTCCTCTGTGAGCCAAACAAAATATGGGTGCAGACCTAATTCAGCCTGAGGACTTCACTTAGGGACCTCTGGTTTACAGTATATTTTAAAGATATTATTTCCAACCTCTACCTGGCTCTACCCTTATTCTATTTATTAATCTATCTTCATCATCCTCTATTTTGTATGACATTCCATATATAGAAAGTATGAGGAAAAGTGCTATAAAAATGAAGGTTACTATTCTATGCCTGCTTCCAAAATGTAAATAATCAGACATTTCATTGAAATATTTATATATATGTATATATACATCTCTTTGCACATGCATGTATTTCCTTGCAGTCAGCTGAGAGGGTTTGAAAGCACAGACTCCTCAGGATTTACAAAAACATCTTGGCTTCAGATTGTAGTTTCTGATACCATTCTCTAACAAACAGAGAAATGGTCGATTCTAAGACTAGAGTAGGAAATATATCAGATGAGCCTGGAGCATCTTATTTACAGTGTCTGAAAGTAAGAATTTGTTAAAGACAAAAGAACAACAAAACATAATGGTATATCAAAGGGATAGAAGAGCCAATTTAAAAAGCTTCCAATGGTCAAAACAACTAGAAAAATCTAACCAACTAAATAAGCAAAGCAGTATTAGATTGTAACCAAAAGTATAAAATAAATATCTGAGTGTCCATACTGATGTAAATAAATAAATGAATAAACAGATAAATAAATAAGTGAAATAGATAAATCTCCTGTGCAACATTGCAAATAATTTATGTAGATACTCCAACCTCAAGAACAGAGAATAACTCCCCATAGTGACTTTCTTCTACAGAAAAGAAAAGCAATACTACAGCAAAGATTCCTGTCACACACTGCTTCAACAAAGGGATCAAGTTTAGTATCACTGGTGATAGATCATGTTGACAGTTGGGAATGGCACTTCCATTGAGAGCTGCCTTCCAAACACCCGTAACCCCATTCCAAACATGAAACACACACACACACACACACACACACACACACACACACACACACACACACACATGTTCTAATTATGGGACATTCTGCAAAATACCTGATCACTACTTCTCAAAACTCTTGGGAAAAGGGTCCCAAGGAGATGTGACAACTCAAAGTAATATAGTATCCCCAGGGGATTTGGAAAAGAAAAAGTTCACCAGATAAGTCAAGAACATTAGAATAAAGTATGTCCTTCGAGGAGCAATAAAGTATTAATATTGGTTCATTAATTGGGAATGAAAGAAGTTAATAAGAGGGGGAACTGGCTCTGGAGTATATGGAAACTTATGTGCTGCCTTTATAATTTTTCTATAAATCTGAAACTTCTAAAATCAAAAGTTTTTTTTTTTTTTTTCAAAAATGAACAGATGTTAAAGCATGGTCAAAGCACAATTAGTTAGCATTTTAGTACTGCCCAGCTATTAAACATCGGGGGCAAAAATAAGCATCAAAGATTAAAAATTCATTTATACCAAAGAATATTTCTGACTTTAACATGTATATACTCCATGAAACACCACCGAATTTCCAATATTTTTAAAAACAACATGGCGGAGGTTTCCAGGCTAAACAGAAAGAATCCTTTGATTACTACCCCAGAGCCCTTTCCTGGAGATTATGGTGTCTTTTTTTCCTTTGTTCTATCTTAAATAGGATAGAGAACTTTTCTGAACCTTAATACATTTTAAGCCTAAAGGCACATTTGGTTCTTTATTGTGAAACAACGTATGTTTATAGAACAGGAAGCTAACAGAGATACTACTGTGCATCAACAAAGTTAATAATAAGGATACAGAAAATATGTAGATTTATACAGAAAAGGAGAGAAAATGAGGAAGTTTATCTTTGCTCAAAATGTATAATGCCGTAGTCAGAGCTTTAAATTGCAAGCTACTCTCCTTTTAGATTTCCATCTTTACTCCCTCCCCTTCTTTTTTATTCAGTACATTTCTCATTGACATACACTAGGATAAACTGTTTCTGGCATCAGAAAACCCAACTCTAGTAACTACCATTAGGGAGACCCTGAGTAAGTCATTTATTTTTCTAAGGCTCACTCCTTCCAATGGGGTTTTGGGGTGCAGGGGGACAGTTTTCTTATGTCACATGAAATGAGATAAATTACATGAAAAAGAGCATTTTAAACTATTAAGTACTACACAAATAGTTCTTGTTAGTTGATCTGAATTCAAATAGTCTAGAATGTACTAAAAGTTATACCTTTGCCATTTGGAATTTTAAAATATTTTTAAAATAAATCACCATTATTTTATTAAAAAGAGCTATAACACAGACTTAGGTATTTCCTTTTAGAGACATGTGCCACAAGTGAGCTTTTCTGGGAAGTAAAACCAGGATGTTGACAGGCAGAGGTGGGGCATGGGTAACACTGATTCCAAATAATCTGGTATGGAGCTGGGAATATACACACAGTAGACCAGTAAAATGTACATGCAGCATACCACTGGTGAATCCAGATAAACAAGGTCATCTGTAATACTAATAAGAAAAGTTTATTAAATGTTTACTTTATACAAGTCAGTTCGGGGATGTTATCTGGCTATCTATGAACATTCAAAGCAGCAATTATTTTCCTATTTTGCTATTTTAAGGTAAAGTGATTGAGATTCATAGAGGCAAATTGATTTTGCTAAGTTAATGAAGAGTCAATTTCCAATCTTTTATATGACCACCACAGAACATGTTGTTGCTATCACTTTGACCAAAGACTATGTTGTTGATATATAGTAGAGTATCCATCTGACTGGGATGATTTATTTGTGTCCATATTTAAAGATCCCCTCTCACCCAATAAAATATACAGTCACAAAGGTTGGATGATAAAAGCAAACTTTAAAGTTAGCATACTCATCTTTCCTTCAATTCTTAAAATTTAGTACTACTACATCAGAAAAGTAAAATGCACTTTAAATTTTCCCTTGAATTTTCAGGTGTATTCTGACCTGTAAATAAAGTTAACTGTCCAGTTAATGAGATCAAAGAGATTGTACAGCTTAGTGGTTCAGTTATCTCTTTTATACTTGAAGAAATCCAGTCATCCAATATATTTCACTTGGTAAATTACATAATGAAGTTTATATCAAAGATCAAAGACCAAAAGTTGAGCCTCATCAAACTAAGGAAAATTATTGAGATGTCTTATGGATGGTCATTTTATAGATACTTTCAAGTCCTTTTCTGGAATCTCCAACATCAATGCTGAGATAATATACAGTTGATATAATTAAGAGTGAATTTTTTTCATATTATATGTAAATATTGCAAATACTGCATAACTATAAGCCATAAATGGATGGTGTACAGACTATTCTAAAATATTTGAGCTAAAATTACACATTTTGATGTTATGATTGACATAATTTTAAACAAAAAATTAAAATAGTAAAATCCTTTCTAGTCTGAAAGTTTTCTCTTTGAACTAGATGTATCTAAACATCCAAAATTTCTCCCCAAATCCTTTTTTTTATGATACATGCTTAATATTTGTGATATATGTATACTGTATATTAGTATTTCTAGTCATTCAAATAACTCACCACAATTGTAAAATTTTCATATCTATGTACATCACTGTTATTTTTGTGCATTTTCATTAATATTATTGTTTCCTCCTTCATTTTGTATTCCTCAGTTCTAAATAACCTCACATTTGAGAAGCTACATAGTTTTCCCTAATTAAACAGAAAATTTGCAAATATATATGGATGTGTGCTAGCTGAAATTATTTGTGTACCATTAGTGACTAATGTCCTATACTTTGGGAAATACTCTCATAATTCACAGAATTTCAGTCTGTGGGTAAATTTTAAAATTGGTTTCTGCCAATTCACAGATAAATCACAAATTGAGGAAATTGATTTATCCTATAAAAATATTGTTAATGCTACCTTAACAATGTACACGTGCTTTACAAGAATGTATAGTACATAGGCTTAATCACTGAATGTTCTTAGAAACTCAATAAATGGTAATCTAAAAATAATAATTATTTTTACATTAATGCAGATCTATGAAAGAATAATAATTTATAATATCATCTATTTCATCTCTATCTTTCAGACCATTCTTCCCCAGATTTTTTTGCTCCCGTAGGGTCAAAAAAAAAAAAATTCTCTGCCTATTTTACCTCAATCATTCCCCTTTCATTCTCTTCAATACCACAAGCATCTGGATTTCTTTCTGCTATTACTGTCCTGCAACCCATTTTATTTATTTATTTTTTCTTTTTATAGACTGCATTTTGATTAGCTAGATTGTGGAACCAACTTAGATGCCCTTCAACAGATGAATGGATTTAAAAAACTGGTATATATACACAATGGAATATTATTCAGCCATAAAGAAGAATAATATTATGGCATTTGCAGATAAATGGATGGAATTGGAGAATATCATGCAACTCATTTTAAATGGAGCAACTAAAACTGTCTTCTAAAGTGGCAGTTCAACCATGTCACTTTCCTAAAATCTCGGTTTGCACTCAGTTGCACTCTACCCCAATAAGAAATTCAAACCCTGTCCATGAAAATTGTGTCAGTTTCTTTACTCTGATTGGTATTCACACCTTATAAGCCTCATCTACTTCTTCCTTGCCTACCTGGTCAATCTCTGATCTATCCATTCTCTTTCATATTATTTTCTTGTGCCAATTAAACACCTGCATACACCTCAGTCATAAGACTCACATCTAGTTCCCATGTGTTTCACATAGAATCCCTAGGTGGTTGGCCTGCAGCTCCATGCCACACAGAGTATGTAATATTAGCCATCTCCTAACCACCAAGCCTCTTAACTTGCATGCCCTATCTGTATCACTATTTGGAGGCATTGGTGCATTCTTTGAAGTTTATACACATCACAAAATCTCTTGTTGAAGATGCCAGTGGCAACTGATATTCAATCCAAGTTGTCCTTTATGCCTTCTATCTTGGGGCTGCACCTATTGGAGGAAAGGATGCCTGTTTGGTTTTTGTTTTGGGAGGCGGGGACAAGGGTCTTATCCACTTGTCTCGGGTCACCTAAGGTGGCATTAAAAGTCCTACCCTTGTGTTATAATTCAGGTTAATATTTTCCACTGAAGAATTTTTCCTGACTAAATCCCATCCAAATATAGTCTTTTCCACATTCCCTAGTAGAAAGAGTCCTCTTCAATAACATTAAGCTCGTATTTATTCAACAACTAAGTCCCGAATATCCATTGAATACCTGATACTGGGACTACAAAACAAAGCACAAAGAACTCTGTTATCAGACAACTGACATTCTGATTGGAAAAATCAAACACATATGTGAAACATTTAAACAAATATGCACCTTGATGTGGTGTGAAGGCAAGTGTTCTCGGTAATGAAAGAGATGCATGAAGGGTAGACTAACTAGAAAAGACTTCATAGAGGAAGCAGATATTAATCCGAACTTTGAAAAAGGAATAAGACATAGCTAGACTGCATGAAATAATGAAGACAGTATAGCCCCGTGGAAAAATGTCCTACAGGTAGTTTATCATAGGTGTTGTGTGTTCATTCTTTTAAAAATAGATGCAGAACCTAATTCTTGAATAACTTGACAACGTTATGAAGATTAATATGTTCGGATCACTGTCATAGAACTTTAAGTCCAATCTGTTTCTCAGATCTGTAAGGGGGAAAAACAACCTAAAGCCTTTGTCATCTGCAAACCAGATGGTTATGGAAAGGGGTGTGGACACTCAAAGACATTCTTCCCCTTCAAGAACCCATGTTGCTTTAATGCAAGACTTCAGCCTCTAAAAGAAGTGAACACAAAAGCACTTGAGAGTTTTCCTGACAGTTCAAGAAACCAAAAGAGAAAAAGATGCAGTTTGATGCATACTAGGAATAAGAATCTCGTTATAGTAAGCAAGCACATAGTTCAGAGTTTGTTTAGTTTAGCTAGTTGGAAGAGCAAAAGTTTGGAGTAAGAATCTTCTCAAAGGGGAGAGTAGAAAAACAAATAATTGGGGCTTGTTTATTATAAATTTCAAATTAGAAAACCAGACTAATGTTTTTTATAATGATATATTTTAGTCTCAAGATATAGCAGTAGGCTGTGATAGACTTTTTGTAATCACATAATACTCAAAAAGTAAGATCAAACAAAACTATATGTGAACGTATACATGCACACATGTCATATGTGCATGATGTGTGATAAACTCTTCAAATATTTTCAAATAATCTGATTTAAAAATCCATTAGCCATCATGCTAAGTTTATACACACATACACACACTTTTATAAAGCTTTATAAAATCCAATGAAAATGGGAAAATGGCGGGTGCTCATAATTCCAACAAACAATGTGAAACACCAGGTTCACTAACTAGTCTGTGTGAGTAGAATGTGAGCAGAACATGGGGCCTGTGAGGCCTGACTTGCCAGTGTAGATGAAGCAGTCTCCATTTGGTTCTGAGTGGGAACAGATGCCTCATATCTTTTATAAAGGAAATTACATTCTGCAAAAGAGGAACTCAGCACTGCCAAATTAATAAGATAAGCGATTTCATCATCTTCTGGAGTACATTAGAATGTGATTTTCCTCTTATTACAATGATCCTTTCTGACTAGCCCTTTTTTTAGTTTGGAACCTCTTGGAAAACTGAATTTACCTAGTCCACCACCAGATTGCTTTCAGAGGATTTCATGAGGTATTTTCTTAATTCCTACATTGTAGAATAGTGGAAGCTATGAGTGATTCCATGTTCTCACGAAAACTTCCTTACCTCAGGCTCTGAATAAGTGGAATGTGAGGAGGACATAAGGATTCCTGCATTCAGAAAGGGTCAGCAATATGACATGACAACTATGACTCTATTAGAAATCTTAACGAGAAATCACTTATATCAGGAATTTAGAACAATTTATTTCTTGAGCATCTTTTCCATGTTTATTTTTTACCTGGCTACAAGGCTGCATTTATTGAATTTCCTATTTAAAAAGTGAAATACAGTAATATAAGGACATTAGAGGTCACTAAAATAATGCAATTAAGCTGAGCATATAGAAGATTCATTCACAAACCCCAAAATATCTTTTTAATATCTATTACAGCTGAACATACTATGTGCAGGTGCTATGTTTGACTTCAAGAAGACGAAGGGAAATAAGACGATGTCCCTCTGAGAATTGACAGAGTAGGAGAGAAAACTCACAAATAATACATTATAATTATGTATGTTTATGTGTGGGAATAAAAGTATGTACTGGAAGCTATGGGGGTATACAGTAATGACATCCAAATCAAACTGGGGATCCAAATCAGATAATTTTTGTGTTGCTGGTTGGATCACACACTAAATTAAAATTTCACGAAAACATTATCTGAAATGTCCTACTGTAAACTAGTGTCTACTGTGTTGCCTACATTTTTATGGGCACTTCAAAAATAGTTGTCAGGTAACAAGCTGAAGATTTTATTCAGTAGGATTTCTATTATGCAAGTACAATAATCTAAAGGAAAGAATATACTTTTGAGAAGCTGCTTCAAATAAAGGGGAAAGCCCATATGAAAAGTAGCCAGACTACAGAAGTGCAAGATCTAAGGAAAGATGTTTTCCTCTGAGAGGAAAGTAAAAGGAGGTTGATGGATATGCAGAGAGGAAAGAGAAAAAGAAAGAAATGGAGACCTTAGTCCTTAATAACTGGACTCTTCCTTAGAACACTATTCTTCAACTAAATAAATTCCTAAAGACTTGCTAGGAGTGGACTTTGTTGTGTACATGAGCAAGGTAGTGGCTCTCACATCTGTACTCACAGAGCAAGACAGAATTACATAGAAGGTGAAGGACCATGGATTTGGGAGAAGTTACTTACTGAAGAAATGTCCTACAGTTAACATCTTGATTACAGTAAAGACATCTGGATGACATTTGAATGGATGAACAATGAAGCTATGGAAGTATATTCCAGAAAGATCTACAAAAAGTGATAGACTCATGAAATGATATCATTTATGAAGAACTATATTGCAAAAGAAGTGAAACAGTTTGTGTGGGAAGTGAAGATAAGATAATTAAGAACCAAATGATGAAAGGGCTTGATTATTAAACTAAGGAATAGAAATCTTATTTTTCATACCGCAGGGAACCTTTTAAAGCAAAATCATTTGAATAGTATACAACAATTAAGAACGTGAAAACATTTGATAAAGTAATACTGTGTACTTTATTGTCATTTCCTCATAGGCAAATAGAATGCATATTCAAATGCAAAAAATAAAGAAGATTACAGACATCTGTTTGCTAAAATTGGATTTCAGAGTCTAGACAAATTCGAGCAGGGATTGATGCAGGTCATGTCCTGGGTGCCCATTTCCGTCTATTCACTATTCACAACAATTAGGCCAAGCATTTGGCAGAAGAAGGAATGCCATATAAAATAATTTAATTTTAGGAATGAAAGCTTAGGAAAATGTGGCCATTATTTTTTAAAAAGTAAAAAGGAATAGTTTAAAATAAAATAAACCACAGACGGTCTGGAGTCTATTTTAAAATACACCATTAGAAGCCCAAGATGAATTTTTTGTCATGAATCATAAAAACAAGCCAGATGCAAAAAAAAAAAAAAAAAAAAAAAAAAAAAAAAAAAAAATGCTTTCACAGCAAATGGCTACAGTAAAAAGCTGCCTTCATGGAGAAAAATAAGCATAACATGGAAAGCTTGCCAAATCAAGGGGGGAAATGGGGAAGCTTCTAAAGTGTGACAGATCAGATACAACTAGAAACTAAACAGACCAGAAAAATATTTGTGAAACTATCTTATAAGGAACTTCAAAGCCAATAATGAGAAGACCCTTAAAATTTTCAGAAACAGGAAGGAATCCAACCACAAGATCCAAGGGAATCTTAAATATAAAATGGTATATTTGGAGAATACTCAAAAAATGGGTAGTTCTTTCCTGTTTTGATGTATTTCCTTGATGATTTCAACACTTAAACTATATATTGAAGTCAGAAGACTAGACAAATTATCAAAAACACTTTGTTTTACTTATTGGAAAGCTTAACGCAGATAAATACCTGAGGCAATATAACATACACAAAAATGATGAACGCACTTAAGGGTAAAATGTCAAACAGGGAGCCAATATGCTACCTGTCACACATTAACGAATTAACCAAGCTGGGAAGACACACTGCCAGGATGATCCCCATTCATAAACACAGAATCCTGGTGAAGAAACTGGAAATCCGAGACTTACTTCCACCCAGGCAATCTCATGGGATTTCTTAAAAAGGGAAGGACAACCATGTACTTGATACAACAGAACTTGTAGAGGAAGGCAAAGTGATAACATGAATAACTTACTCAAGTTGTCATGTTAAGTGAATATGTGGACAGAAGGAAAACCGATGGATGTAGTTTACATTTTCAGAAGGCAGAGGAGAAGGGTCATACCAAGTCTACTTGAATATTGAGTCACCATGGGATTTAGAAAGATGTTTTGACATTTGTCAAGAAGCTGCTTACAGTCAGTCAAACAACAAGTAGGGCCCCAGAGACCCCTTCTTCAGGTATGGAGGTTCAAACACAGGGCCTTCTAAGAACTGGTGTGCTATGAATGAAAAAAAAAAAAAAAAAAACGCTCCAAGAGTTCTCCACATACATCTGTTTGGTGCTACCTAGAACTGATACATATATATATATATATATATATATTTTTTTTTTTTTTTTTTTTTTACCTTGGAATCCACCTATATGCAGGATAATGATGAGGAGGAGAGGACAAAAGAGAAACCTGATCTTTTCTCTGTTATTCCTCTGCTATTCTCTAGGCCTCTATCAAATGAGTTAATGATGAATTTCTTCAGCATTTTACCCAAACCCTTAGAACCACATATGGATAATCCTAAACTACTCTGGGGTTTAAAACACTAAATTGGGGCTGATGATGATTAGAAAACCCTGTAGCGCTCATAGTAGAGAGATAAAGGACTAGTGAATTTCTTTTCTTTGTGGAAAATATATTTGCATTCACAGGCAAATATGATTCAACTCACTGGTGAAGGAAACTCCAAGTTCCACTTAGATGACAAAATATATTAGGATAGGAAAGACATGGAGAAATAATCTGAGTCTTGCACAGTCCTCCCTGATGATAGTCCCAACAAGATGATCATTTTAAAAGTCAACATATTTTTTAGGAGGAAAAAAATATACAAATAAGGAAGCTGGCACTTAGACCTAGCTGCTTGGCTAGGTCTGGAATATGTCACCTGGCATAGGTTGTCACATTTAAAGAAGGATACAGAGAGGTGGAAAGAGTCCAGCCAAAGGAAGCACAGATCCAGAGAAGGGAGGACACTGATGAGCTCATACAGAAGACATGGAGCTTCCAGGCTGAGAAGATAAAGGAGTGAAGAAGAGTGTGGTAGGTTCATGATGTCTATCAGGCATGAAGCATGTGAAGTGTGACTTCAAAGTGAGAGATGTAAATACAGGATTAAGAAGAAAAGAACACTATACAGTTGGTAACAAATGTAAAATCCATATTGCTCTTCATTATGGTGTCAGAAAATGATGGAACATTGCAACAATCCAATGACTTAGCTAATGCATTAATATTTGACAAATATCTGAAAATTTTGGCCTTCCACAATCTAAAAGAAATATTAGTAAATAAATGTAATATTGGATCTAAATTCTACTAATTTCTGCATGTCTACAATTCTTTTAATAATCAGTTAGAGTGCAATTTCATTTGCAGAGGTCTTGCGATTGCATTATATTTTTAAAAATACATTATTAACCCCTAAAAATCACATATTACAAAGATTAGTTATAAAAGTAAATTGGACTTGAAGAATGAGAAAATTATAAGTGCACTAATACATGGCTGATCCTTGCAGTGGGTTGAGGTCTGAATTCTATATTTCCACTTTCTTTCCTAATTATTTAGTGACTTCAAGACAGTTTGGAAACCTGGCGTTAGAAATTTCTATCATTACATCATCAACCTCCACAATAAAAACATGGCCTTCAATACTGGCATTCCTCTTTCTTAGCCAAATATTTCTACAGATAAATTTCATGGCAATGTTTATTAAAACAGAACCTTTTATTTAGTGTTCTTTGTACAGTCTTAGTAGGAACTTGAAACATACAGTTTTCAAAAATGATATATGTGCTATATGGCTATGTAATTTCAAGCTCAGTGCTATATAAGGGCTTTAAAGTTTTATGTGTACTCTCAGTTGTTATGGTTTGCTTTAATTTATGTAATTATGTATGAGGTCAATATGGAAAACTAGCCCTCACTCATGACTGGTAAACATTCCTGAACAATGTGTATGCCTTCAGGAGTCAAGCTAACAGGCTCACAGTCCATAAGGTCAAATGAAAGCAATCAATTGTTCAGCCACAAAACAGTTGTGATTGTTTCCTACATTACAATTATACTTTGGAGATGGTTTAACAGGCAATAAATTATACCAGAATGCTCTCAGTTGATAAGCAGCTAAGCACAGGAAGCAAACAGAGTTCATACTATTTGTCACATATCAGAGCATAAACACAACTCTTGTTCTGTCACATCATTATAAAAACCCTTGGGATACAGTGCTTAGAAAGGATTTCTACTTGAAATTCAATCAATTAGCATTCTTGTGGACTCAAATTGTTTTTCAGGATGTAAAATGTGCTTAAAGACTAAAATATTAGTGTGAATTGGCAGTGTCTCTGTGGGTTACCATTATTTTTAAATCTTTATAAGAAAATTAGTCTAAACCAGTCTTGGATTTGTTCACCCACTTTTTTAAAAATCCTTGAAAGATGAAAAGTTTTCTGTGTACAATAAATGCTCCCTTATACTCATCGGAGCCTCTATTCTTCTCAGGCCCTTGTCCTGAAATGAACTTAGGGAGCTTATCTTTGGTTCTTTGAACACAAAATTCATTACACAGAGCATCACAAGAGTACGAGCTCTTTGGTCCAACTTCTTAGGAATTCCTTCTATAAGCATCTGTAAGTGGCAGTAAAGCTTCTACATGGTTATTTCCAGAAATGGAGAATCTATCACCTCAAATACTCCATATGTTCAGTTATGTCAACACAGAGAATCCCACGTGGCACATTAAACAGTGTTTCTATGTATAAATATGGGGTAAAGTGGCCAGAGCAGTCTTTAATGCAATTCAATAAACCTATCATGGATTACCTGGCAGCCCAAAATGAACTACCTATACTTTCTAACATTTAGTATTACCTTAGCCTGTTGAAGTCAAGGAAAATAAATCTCATTTATTCTCCATTTGTCACCACTTGCACACAGATAATACTTTTCAACATTTTAAGACACTGAATAACACCTCGCTCTTTATTCTTGTCTTCTGTGAGATGAACTCAATGCCCCTATCAATGCCTCTACCCTTTCCATTACAACAGAATTACCACATTCTTCCCTGGACATACTAACAAAATGTACCTTCTTTAAAGTATAGTAACCTCCAGATAATGTTCTCATTGGTTGCAAAGTGGTTTTACATTTTATATTTAGTAAGTACAAATGACAAATGATCATCATAGTGAAGTCACTTGGAACCTAGATAATAGATTTTCTCAAGAAAATCAATAGAGTAAATAACTGGGTTTTTGTTTTTGTTCTTGTTTGTTTTATTACAGTTTAGGGCTTAAACCCAGGGCTTGTGCTTGTGAGGCAAACACTCTATGAACTGAGCTATAGCCCCAGCCCCATAACTGGGATTTGACCATCATATTTTCTATTGTTTCCATGACTGGAGACATAAATGAATGTTAAGTACTTAAAAAGAATGATGTCTGGATGATCTGCAAATTAAATAAATATTTGACATATAACTACTGCTTCTGAAAATTCCATTTCAGTTAGCTTACTCACCTTTGATGATGGGTTACAAAGTGTATTTAAGTTCAAATCTAAGCCACACTATAAAAGCATTTCTCTGTAATTCTTTTTCTCAATTCTTAAGTATAAAAACCATCAGAGTACCTTCACTAATTTTCTTATCTATAATTATTTAAAGTCCTGGTATGGTTGAGATGCTTCACTGATCAAACATACCTTATACAGTTCTAAATAGCTTCAGTAAAACCATGCCTTAATAAGAAATTACATACAAGCCATTTTGGTTGTAAAAGTCATTTTACCTTTTTTTTTAAAAAATCACCTAACTATGGAGTTCACATCAAGTTGTATTATTGAGTCTAAGACCCTAATAGTTGTATTAGAAACAGAATTGTGGTTTTCCTTTGTTTACTTAAAGGCATAAAAAGAAATAAAATTATCTCTACACCTGAATCAATAAGAGGGAAGAATCAAATAACTACAATAGAATGTGCACAGAATTTTTTTAACTCTTACTAGAATATTATCTACTCTAAGTACATCAATACACATGATTTCATTCAATCCCCACCACTGCAAAGTAGTCCTATATGTGTTAACAGAGGCAGAATCTGAAATGTAGTTGTAGGGTTTAAAATACAAGATCATACAGCTAACAGATGAAGGAGCTGGGATTTAAGCTGAAAGTTTCTAGCTCTAAGTGCAATAAGAAGTAAGGTCAACACCCTGTGACTTCCAGACTACGAGGCATGATTCAAAATATTTTGAATTGTACCTACGATGTTTGTTCAGAGAAATTAGGGCATCAGAGAGTAAGGACACTCTGATATGTGGATGCTAACATACAATAAAAGTGGGGGGAGGGAGGGAAGAATAGAAGTTCATGAATTAGACAAATAGGAGTGAAGGGAAGAGAGGAGGATGGGAACAGAAAAGACAGTAGAATGAATCAGACATAACTTTCCTATGTTCATATATGAATACATGACCAGTGTAACTCCACATCTTGTACAACCACTAGAATGGGACGTTATACTCTGTGTATATATAAATGTCAAAATATACTCTACTGTCATGTACATCTGAAAAGAACAAATTTTAAAAAGTAATCATAAAAAAGAGAGGAAGGATAGTAGGACAGTTAATATGGTAATCTAAAGTGGCAAAAAGGCCAACACACAATGTAGCTCAATTCAAAACATAGACTCTGAAAATTTCCCCAGCAAATTCACAGTGGAACACAGCCAGGTGTCCAGGTGTGGACTGAACTAGTTCCTCACAGGGACCTCTTCCTGTTATCCTGGCTCCTGTTGCTCCACCCCTTGGGAAAATAGCTGGAGCAGGAATTAGTTTTTAGGTTCCAACTCTTACAGAGGCTGGCTTTTTGGAAAAGCCTGGCTTTTTCTGGCCCACAAACAGGATTAGCACAGAGATTGGAAAAATATGTCTACTTCAGAAAGAAGACAAGGTGAAGAGCTTTGAGGAGGGAAGGGGGAAATCAAAGCAATTTAGAAATGAAGGTCCAAGATCTTACCAAGATGTGGAGGCAGATGAGGAATTGTATTCATCTTGAACTGTTTGCAACTGGTTAACTACTCTGGGATAAAAATTAATAAGCTACATTTTTAAATCGACACATAGGTTTTTAAATATTGAAGGCAAAGAAGCACTATAGTATTCCATATATGAAAGGAATATTTAATAGAGAATGGAATTTTATTTTGGTATTTTCCTCACCTTTGAGGAAACAATTCCAAGAGAGTACCTAATTTGTAGACAGAATAATTAGTTGTCTGTGGGATTCTATTCTAAAATCTTTCAGAAAGTCAACCTGACTAAAAGCATTTATTTTCTGCGACTCTGCCAATGTTCCATTAAATTTTCAGTGTCTTCTGATAATGTGCTTTTTCTTTACTGGACAGAAATTTAATGTTAATTCTGGTTATTGGGTGTAGGTGGTTAGAAAAAGAAACTCATCCATGCATGTGCTTCACATACTTTGTTTCATTTTATTGTCACAGCAAGCCTTTCAGCAATGATGTTATAACCTCCACTCTGTAAAGGAAGAAACTGAACTGTCCAGAGGATAAGCAACTCAGTCAGGAATACCTTGGTCATAAATAATGAGTTCAGGATTTGAAGACAAATTCGCTTAACGCAAATCATGCATGTTTCTCTAACTTTATGCTAGCTAACAAACATATTAGCTAGGAAGAATTTCTCTGATCAACATACTGACATCAGTACTTACAGGGAAAATGACAAAGATGTTATAAGGAATTGTAAGTGAGGTGCATAGCAATGATAAACTCGAGGGTGCATTTTAATATGGAGGCAGAGCTGTTCTCAATGTATGTAATTACTGGGGCTCCAAATTTTGCTTTCTTGGCTCAACTATCTCCCCACTGTATCTATACTCTGGATTCTGCTTGCCTTGCTTCCTGTGTGCCTGATTCCCCTTAGATCCATACTTCACACCACTTTTGGTTGTTCTGGCAACACATGTTTCAGTTTGCTGTAGCAGTTGCCAAAACAAGCATTTGAACATCTGGAAAGCATCCTCCATCACTTTCACCGGTAGATGCATTTGCCTTAAAAGGTAGTTCTCATAGAGACGCCTGAGATTCCACATTACCTTTGAGTAACAGCTTTCCAATATTGAAAAATTGCAACTTACTGACTGCAAACTCTGGCACTTTCCACCATGTTAATAATAACATATTGTATGAATCAACATTGTAGTATACTGAAGTTATACTGAAGTAATATATTTAAGAAGGAAAAATTAATCCAAATGATCAAGCAAACACACGCACACACACACACACACACACACACACACACATATACACTGGATTCCTCAAGAAGATAACTATATCAGAATCTCTATTTTTGAGACACGAAATCTAATATCATTAACACACACACACAAAGGAATGTATAGCAGCAACAACAACAAAAACACACGACCAAGACAAAGTTTCTAGTTCAAGATTTAGCAGCAGAAGAACGTAAAGTTTAGTAAGATGCTGCTCATTTGCTGGGGGAGCCATAATTCATGACTTCCACTTGTACTTCTTCCACTGACATTATGTGCATTGATGCCAGGGTTGAATCAGTTCCACGGAATGATCAGGAAAATGTGCTTGGAACTTGACAATTGGGAAGTCCCTGGTATAGCAGAATCTTGCCACTTCCCTATTCCCTATTCCCTCATCCTCCCTAGCATCATACAATATTGCAAATTAATTCTCTCTCCACTTGAAGAATTAATGGCCTCTGAAGTCATTAAAGTGAGCCATCATTCTTTTCAAGGAGAATTCTACCAGGCTGTGAGTTCCATGAATTTAGAATCTCTGTCATATTCATATGTATGTCAGGCATAAAACCCAACATAAAACTAGGCTGTCAGAAAATGCTTGATGAATGAATGAATAAGCAGTTATATGAACCTCAAAATAAAATAATAATCATGACCCAGAAGCAGTCAACAGGACCTCAAAGCGCACTATATTGCATTTTTCATCTATTTTATCATACATATTGCTCCACGTTTTGCTCCTTCAAAGTGGATTGCCTTTCCCTAGACCTTTCACATCCTTCTCAGTCAGATTGTCACTCCCACTGAATCTGTCACATGTGCTTTTGAGCCTGTTTTCAGAACAGCACTGCCAAGACAGCTTTTCATGATCGTAGAAGCCTTCTGATATCTATACTGTGCAATACAGCAGCTATTAGCCATACCAGCAGCACTTAGGTGTTAATGAATTTAAATTTAAGTAGCAGCATGTGACTAGTGGATGTTATATGAACAGCACAGTTTCAGAATCCTAACCCAGTTTCAATTCCCTTATGGCACTTATCTGAAAATATCTCTTCTTTAAAAATATGTATTTTGTTCCTTTATTGTCTTTCTCTGTATTAGCTCCTGATTGCTATAATTACAAAATAGCACAAACTGAGTAACTTAAAACATCAAAATTTATTTTTAGGAAAATAATTTTTGACTATGTATATTGAGGATTTTGGAACTTTAAAGATCTTATATTGTATTTGAGAATAAATCAACATATAATTTTCTATATATTGTCCTTTCATAAGGACTTTTCAGAACTTGGAAGTTTCAAATATGCTGTTTTCTGATATATTTTAATGATCTCTTCTTCATACACTCACATAAAAAAAAGTCTAATTATCCTGCTCTGCTGGAGACAATGCCCCAATGAGACATAGGCTTACATAGACAGAATGTTGCTGCAAATAGATGCTTTAATAGTTAAAAGTTGGTTATTTTTGTTTATCCCAAAATAAATACTGATACGTTTCAACTACATTTTTTTTGTTTAATATTTACCTAAGTCTAAATTCCATTAAATTCATGATGTAAAATCACGTTATCTTCTGAAACTTCTAAAATAGTCAGCACAAAATCCAGTATTGACTCACACTGGGGAATATAAATATAATAAGCATATGTCTCTTAAGTTACTCTAATAATTTGCAATCAAAAAGTGGAAGTATGATTGAATATTAGTTGCCATAGTAGCTGAAAAATATTATATGTTAACAAAATTAAAAATTCAGCTTAGACAACTGATAATGTAATTAGGTAATAGTTCTTTTAACTACCTGTCTGCATTTTTTACACATCTCCCTAGTGGACAGCACTCAGGTCATACTGAAGCAAGTAGTTCAACACTTTTCTGTGCGATGAAACTACCCATTGTGTTTATATTTGTGTGTGTGTGTGTGTGTGTGCACACGCATGTGTATGTGTATATATATGTGTGTGTGTGTTGTATTATAATTGCCCTATTTTAAAGTTAGCTGATTAGCAGCCACATGTCAACTATGAACTAAAATCTTCATTATCCTTTTCTATATATGATAATATACCCACACTTTGCAGAAATTTGAGCATGGAGATATTTACATATATTCTAAGTAAGCTTTGTGAGATAGAAGAAGCTCCAAATGAAACTAATGACAAAAATAGTGGATCCCACCAAAAGTGAAAGTTGCATACATTCACTATTTCTAAATAGTGTATTAAAATATGTACAAATAATAACACACATGAAAGTTTAGCCTAAAACAAAAGCAGACGTGATAAAACAGTAATACAGAAGAACCTAAAACGTTCATTGAATTAACAGAGCATGTTAAGAGCATTTAATAAAGAGATCTAAAAAGAACAATATAATTTTATTATATATCTTCAACAATAATCATAAACACATGATTCCACCATCTCCTAGAGGAGGTGGTACTTACATTACTTTGCAAACCTGATTGGCCTACATGGAATCTCAACCAAGACTGCTGTCTACTTCAGAGTGTTTTCACACATACCAGCAAAAGAGAGACTGGAATGCAATGTACTTTGGGTGAAAAAACAAAAATGTGGGCTGATTTTTCAGTGGAACTAAATGTTTTGTGGTATTCTTATTTGAAGTAAAACTTTGCCAAGGGTTTGGTCAAAATGCCCTACTCCCTCTGGTATGTCCTGGTTTGAAGAAACAACTTAATATTTTTACCATCAATGAAATCACTGAAATAATAAAATTTTAAATGTGATATTAGTCATACATATATCACTTTTTTCTTGATCTAAATTGGAAAAAAAATTGACAACTATTTTTTAAATCATTACCATTCTATATATTTGTTTCTCTTTCTCTCAAATTACAAGTTGGATGAAGGTAGGAACTGTCTTCTACACTGTGGTATCCATTTAGTCTATCTAGAACAATATCTGGATCATAGTACTATCCAATAAATATTTGCTGAATTTTATTATAAAGTCAAAGTTTCAAGATAATCATTCAGTAATCAGTAGATGAGTAACTAAAAATCACCATAGAAATACCTGAAGATAAGTTCAATTATTAACACCATAGTAATAACTTTATTGAGTAACATATGGAAATTTGCATTTTATGATAGCAGTTATTACCTGTCAATTAAATATTATCAAGCCAAGGATTTTGTTCAAGTTTTATTAAATCTATTCCACACGATCCTCTCCTTTTTTTATCTTACTCTCACTACAAACATTTCTTAGAACTAAAGCATATTTACACAGTGCGAACACCTACAGATCACACTCAGCATTTCAGTACTATTCAAGAAATACTCAGAATGAGAAAACAATAGATAATGAAAGGCAATTAGCTAAGTAGAATTTTTTTTCTGACATATCGTATTTTTTCAGAAAGCAATCTGATCATATATGGTCCAAGAAAATGCAAACAATAAATCAAATATAATCAGATGTTAAACATTGGTCTTCAAATGTTATATGCCACACTTGCCTGTGATCTCTCCAATATAAAACCATTTCCACACTTCAGTGGCCACCAAACCGTTCAGCACAGCTTCCTTTACTGTGAGCTGTTTGAAGCTACCAGTTAGAGTACTATTGACTTTTTTCAGGTTCTGAATAGCTGTAGGGAGCTCAGCAGGGGTTGGAGGACCGAGCTCAACCTTGACATAATGCCAAAATGTGGCCAATCAAGCTTCCCAGTGGGTCACAGCAGCATTCACCAGCACTGGGGCCTTCTCTGTGAGGTTACACAGGACCTGGGCCATCGTTGTAGGGTCCATGGCCCAGAAAGGCCGGCTGAATGTCACCCCCCCCCCCAACAGTAGAATTTCAGTCAAATATGCAACCTTAAACACTATTATATGAAATTAGTTTCAAAACCAATATAGTACAATACATAAGAAATCTAACTTCTGGAAATTCTATTTAGATTCTTATTTTTATGGGCAACTACTTTCTCATTAGAAACTCCACACTGCCAGATCCAGTACCTTCCCGCCATCCTTCTTCCCTCAGAGCTCTGTGACATAGGTTCCATCCATCTCTTCTTAGAACCCTTCTGATAGCTTCCACCACATTATATTTTCCTGTCTACTTCCTCTCTGAAAACTTCACACACTTCCTAACAACTCCAGCTGATCTTCCTCTTTCCTGAGTTGACTCTAGGATTATTCCCAAAAGTCTAACATCTTTTTTGTCCAGTACTTGTATTAGTCCATTTTTCACTGCTATTACAAGAAAAGAAAAAAAAAAAAACTAACAACACAACAACAAAACTAATGTACAACACAACAAAACTAATGTAGAGAAACTTCATAAAGAAGTTTATTTATTCACAGTTTTGAAGGTTGAAAGTACAAACAGCATGGCACAGCCCCTGGCGAGGGCCCCCCTCCTGACTGTGTCACTTCATGGCAGATGATAGTAACAGAAGCACGAGTGTCAATGAGACATTACATCTCAAACCAAGCCCAAGAGAGAATCAGGAGTTGAACTTGCTCTTATGACAACACACTCTTGCAAGAACTACCTTAATTCCTTCCAAGGCAGTGTCTTCAGCCAGCAGTAAGGACCTCCTAACAGACTGCACCTTTTAAAGGTCCCACCACCTCCCAATACTTCCATCCTGGGGTCCAACTCTGAAATAAATGTCCTTTGTGGGGAGGACACATTTAAATTTTATCCAAACCACAGTGGTGCTTATATATCCAATTTCTTAGCCTCTTCCTAAGGTCAGGAACCAAGAATTCTACTTCAAATTTATCAATAAATATACATATTGAGAGCACCATAGCACTTGGCACCATAAATAGAAATCAAATATTTGTTATCAACAGAATGATTATAAATAAGCATGGTTCACCCAAATTGTTAACACACCGCTGCTGGATAAATGTTTAACTCATTTGTAACTCCCTTCGTGGAAACTTGAACAGATGTGTTGATCAAAAATGTCATCACAGCAGAAAGAAAATTATTTTCTTAGCAAATACACAGTATCATTAGAAGTCATCCTACTAAAAACATTTGTCTGTTTTCTGCTTAACCTATTCTGTATCTGTGCTGTTATATATCCATCAGTTCTCTTTACAAAAATCTTCAGGTAGCTGTATCTTTCATATTGGCATCATTTCTATTTTTTCTGCTTCCAGTGTCTAACATGGCACTTATAAGGCAGGGATATTTGGTCAATTAGGGATATGTTACTAAAGATAAACATGCATTATTTTTTTTTCCTCCCCAAAATCATTTTTGGCTCTTTCCCTGTCACACAGTCATGAAACTCTGAGCCAAAATAAATCTGAAGGCATAGGGACACAAAAATGATTAACACACTGAAACCATGAGCCAAAATAAATTTTTCCTCCTTTCAGTTGCACTTGTCAGGTATTTTGATCACAGTGATGAAAAGCTGACTATTACCAATAAAAAAAATGATACTGATAATTTTCATGAAATATTAGAATAGAAAAATAGTGTAGAACAGTTGCTCTTAAAAGGCATCCCAGCATACCTAATTTAATATAATTGATGGATTAACATAATTGAGACAATAAAAATAGTTGATGTACATAGGCATGAATTATCACAATCTCCCATTGCACCTTTATAACATAAATATATCACCTTTGTCTGAGCCTACCTGCCTCTTTGATTCTTTGTTCTAGTATC
This sequence comes from Sciurus vulgaris, assembly GCF_902686455.1. Classification (NCBI taxonomy): domain Eukaryota; kingdom Metazoa; phylum Chordata; class Mammalia; order Rodentia; family Sciuridae; genus Sciurus; species Sciurus vulgaris. Next base: position 142,481,324 of record NC_136463.1, read on the forward strand.
AAATACATAATATCTAGCATCCTCCTTAAGGCTAACCCCATACCTTTACACCAAACTTTTTGCCATTCTATAAAGTAATCAGTTTCCATCTTCCGTTGTCTATCCTCAACATGGTACTCTTTCCTGAAGCCTATAAACATCTCACTGTGCTACCTGATAACACACTAAAACAAAAATCCTCCTTTGACTCTACATCCTGTTCTATGATCCAATCTCTTCTTCCTTTCATACTTCAGCTTCTTTATGAATAGGGAAAGAAAAAAAATAGCCTATACTTTCTACCTCCACTACTAAAACATACTGAGTTTATAATCAATTGATAAATTGTCAAAAACTCAAAATAATAACTAATATCATTCTACTTTCCACTTCACGCTCCAAGGCACTAGAGCAGTTGCAGTTCTTTGCAAAACAAGGCTAACTAATGTTTCTGAGAACTTCTTCATGTTGTTGTTTTTTTTTTTTTTTTTTTTTTTTTTCTATCTAGATGTCATCCACTTGCTACTCTTGTCACATTTCTGCTGGTGGCTGCACATCCATCATTTATGCTCTGGGTCCATCTCCTACAGGAAATCAAGCTAATTCCTCATGGTGGGTTAGACACTTTTCCAATGCCATCCTTTTCATTACGCTTATTGCACTGTGGGGCAGTCATTGTCTTACATGGATTCTTTAAATATGGCAGAGTGTGTTAATCATTTTTGTGTCCCCATGCCTTGACTAGAATCACAGTAAACAAAATGCAGGCAGGGGGAGAGATGATCAAATAGATACTAAGCTGCACTTAGATGGGAGTAAGAAGTTCTGGTGTGCTGTTGTGCAGTAGGGTGACTATAGATGGCAAAAAGCTATCAACCAGGTGCAGCGGTGCACACTGGTAACCCAGCTACTGGGGAGGGTGAAGCAGGAAGATCACAAGTTTAAGGCCAGCCTAAGTAACTTAGTGTTACTGTGTATCAAAATCAAAGTCAAAAGGACACAGTGTAGCTCAACAGTACAGCCTAGCATGTGGGAGTCCCTGGATTCCAACCCAAGTACCACCACTATCACCCCCCACCAAAAAAGAAAAGGACAAAAATTATTTTGAATGTTTTTTGCCACAAAGAAGTAGTCAATGTTTGTTCTGATTACATCATATATTCATGCTTCAATTAATACATGATACTCCATTAATACTTACCATCTTGTGATTTTATGAATGAGTTTTAAATAAATTTAATTTTAAAAATAAAATAGGAAAGTTAAAATATTAACTTTTCCTCTTCATTAGTAATGAATTGAATATTTTGAAGAATGATTTCTTTTTTGGTGCTTTAGTCAAAAAGACACTAGATACAACTAACCTATATGAAAGTCGATTCCATATTTTTAGATTTGTTACTGCATATATAAAAATTCAGGCAAGGCTGAATAATGTCATTAGGCAATGAACTAACAATTAACAAAAAGAAGTCACTAGTTTTTGGACCATCAAGATCAAAAGAAATATATTTTGCTTGAACTATCATTCATCAACATGTATTATCCATCTATATGCTTAGTACTGGATCTGGATCCAACTTTCTTGGTTTGAGTCTTTTCCCTCAATTGTCATATTATATAACTATGAGTTAATGGTATCTATCGTGTAAGCGAAGCTACAACAATGGACAATGGGTGGAAGGACTTATTAAGCACTAAATGTACTAGAAGAGGAAATATTTTTTTTTATGATTGAGAGGGGGAAAAAAAGAACAAAGGTGTATGGGATATTCCAAAAGATTTCAAAGCAGATGCACATAGTCTTGGAAGACTTAAAGGATTTCCATGTAAAGGAGAGAATGGACTAAGACAAGGGAAATAACAGTTAATGCACAGAAAGGAGTCCACTCAGGTGCCCCCTCTGCAGAGCCTTCCCTGAGCTCCCAGCCCAGCCCTTCACCTGAGGCAGTATGTGACAGAGACACCTTCCAAAGCCCCACCTCCATCACAGCACAAACCTCAACTGCTTGTGCTGGCCTTATTTGTCTCACCTCTAATAGGTAATCAACTTCTTGGGAGAAAGGGTTAAATATTTCTTTCTGCATCTTCCAGAACAGTGCCTAATAAACAGTATGTGTTTGTGGAATTAATAAATAAATGAAAGTAACCATCCCATAGGGTGCGGGGCAGGGATGCCGGGAAATACCCCTCTGCAGAAAAAAGCAAGTTGAAGTCACCATCATTTGAGATACAGCATCATTTCTTTGAAAAAAATGTCAAATTCTTAAGAATAATTCAAAGAAATTCTAATGTACTGACACAACTCTTATAATGAATTTTGATGACAGAAAGGGATGTATGTTCCCCAAAGAAAGAAATTTCTGTCGAGTGCTTTACAATGACCAAGTATATCTCACTTCGTGAAGAGTACATTTAGCCAGAACTTGGCAGTTTTTGCCCATTGGAATCTCTGATTTCATGTGGATGTGCACATTTTGGGGTATGTTTTGTTTTTAATATCATCAAACTTTTAATCCAAATATTTCATACACTTGAATTAGACACACACACTACTTATAAAGACGTTTTTAAGAGAGGGGGATAGAGAGTCTTGTTTTCTGCTCAGAATTCTTGGAAGTGAAATTCTAGCAGGACTTGGGAACATAAATGTTTACAGGAATCAGTCAGTATTAGCCAAGGAGGGAAATGGGAGAAAGAAACACAGAAATGGAGTCTCACTCCTAAAAGGAGGACAAGCAGCACACTCCTAAAAGTTCTGTGCTCAAGAAATGCCAATGGAATAATCATATCTTGTAAATATTCGTTCTACATATGCATCGCCCAACAGATTTCACTGTAATGAAAAACAAGGAACAAATGCAAAATAAGGTATCAAGAGAGTATGGGAGCTCCATGGTCTACTCCTCAGGCAAAGTCCGCGACCACTTGTTCATAATACTTCTTCCTTGGCTCCTTTTCCTCCTCCTCTTCTTGCTCTTATGTCATTATTATGTATTGCTGATGGTGAAATTAAGTTTAGTGGATTCAACTTCAGGAATAGACTGAAGAGGTGAGATCGAGGTAAGTTAGGAAGGCCTTGAAGGAACTCTGCAGTAAAGGAAGTGTCAAATGTCTTGATTGTGATGATCTTTACCAGCCTATACAGATTTATCAAGAGCAGCTAAAAAGGGGGTTTTAATAAGTGCAAACTATACCTCAATAAACACCAATTTAAGAATGAAAAAGAAGTTGTTTAATGGGTTCATTAGATTATTGGGGAAAATAAGTAGTGTTTCCACGCAAAGACAAATTCCTTAACTATAAGGACAAGGATGCATATATTGAACTTTAAACACCCTACTACTCTAAAAAACATTTCGGGATTTTAAGTTTTATGGTTATAATTGTGTAACATGTGATATATTTACACATTTTCTTTCTGATTTGAAAATTCAATCTTAATCTGAAATCTATAAAATTTGATATCAGATTATTTTGGATTTTTTCCCATAACCTATGTTACCTAGAAACATTGTATGGAGCATTTGCTGAAAAGCAGATCATTTTATAAGGTTATGAATTGGAAGTTATGCTCCTTAAGTAATTTATATTTAGGGAAATAACTGTGAACATGGATCAAAACTTTGAATCCTAATTGAAAAGTGCATAAATATATTATCCACAGACATTATGAATGATTCCTCCAACTACCAAACTAGGTAACATGAGACTCTCCATAGTATTATAACACAAATCTGATCTATGTGAAGTACATCTATGTAAATATTCCATAGTCGTAGACTTTCAGAGCTTAAAGTGGCCCTGGATACTATATCATAGGTTTTACAAAGGAAGAAACTGAGGCCCAGAGAATTGAAGTCACTTCCCCCAAATCACCAAGTTAGTCCATGACAAAGCTGCAATTAGAATGCAGATTTCCTGTGTCCTGGGCCAGTTTTAATTTAGAAGCTTTTCATTAAAATTATTTCAACAATTCATTCATGAAAGAAAGTAACAGTATATTTACTTGAAGCCCTCATCTCTTTAACTGCATGTTTCTCTCTGCCCAAGTAGAGAGTCTTAAAATACACCAGAAAGTAGACAGGCCTGAGAGACGATGGGCCCTTTGTCTAAACACCTGGCTCAGATTGCTGGGGACATTTGTCACCGGTTTCAACTTCTTGCTCCAAGTCACCTTCTGACCCAAGGAAAAGAGATACAATGCCACAAACAGCACTGGTCTTTGATTTTGAGACAGGTTTCCTGAGGAGAGATGAATAAGGAAAAAGTAATAACAATAGTGGATTCAGTCTTCTGCCGGGAAGCTACATTTTTGCTCATAGAGAGTCTGTGTCCAGTTATATTAGAAAAATACATTTTGTTTTTTCATCTGTTTTGTTTATCCTCAAGTCAAAGCCTCTATTCTTACTTTTTCCAATTAAATCCTGTTTTGGGATCTGGGGAGGTATTCTAGGAGGTTGTGTAAGAAAGCCATCTTAATTTCCTCAATTCAAGGTTTTAAACTTTTAAAAAATCAAGAGCTTTATTTCTTTAATTACTATGATGAATCTTATGTTCCTTTGAATTATTCACATGATTATTTACTTCAAAGAACAAATTTATTTTGCAACATCCTAGCAATGGATGCTAAAATAATAACAGCATTCTTATGTAGGGTTTTACACCTGACAAAACTATTTGAACTTATAAGATAGAAAACTATAAAGTATTATAAGTGAGAGAATTAAGGCTGCAGTACATTATACTTACAGCAGTTTACAAGGGAAGAGTCAGGACTTCATTCCAGGCATCTGACTCAGGTCCATGCTACCAGAGTCTCTTGCCATGTTGAGTTAGTGAGGCCAAGTGAGCTCACACAGCTGCCTACTCCTCACTGGCCGATCAGGGAAGGTGCACGCCATCCCTCACAAGGCATTGCCTGCGGGCTCAAGTAAGTCTAGCATGACATCCGTAATAAGCACAGAAAAGTAAACAGAGGTTTTATGTATTGGGCACGGTTCCACCTTTTTCAAACAACTCTGTCTGAGTCAAAGTGCAAACAATTGACCAAAAAATCTTTATATCAAAAAAAAATTAAATTAAATGAGTATACATAATGCCAAGCTTGTGAAACGCATCCTAATACCAAAGTGTAACTTTTCAGGAATTTTGCAGGTTTGCTTTTTCTGACTTGCTTTGTGAGTAATCAAGAGTTTAGCACAGGTTTGTCGCAAAGAAAAAACAGGCGATTAGTAAGAATTCATTACCACTCTTTCAAATTTCCTAGTTATCCCCCTTGCACACATTTTCCCCTGGTTTTGCAAGTAGCTGGGATTCACTGCACCCCTGTCCTTCCTCCTATCAAACCTGGTAACTGGGAATGGTCTTACGGAAATTCAGTTATGAAAGAAATTATCAATAATGGCCCAATCAGGGAACCCATCCTTAATGTACTAACAACCTCAAGATTTCTTGGTGCCCACAAAGTACAAAGCATTTAAAGTATCAAGCATGTTAAATTCTTCCATATGAAGACAAAGAAACTGAATCTCAAAGATGATAGTAACTTGCTCAAAGTCACAAATTTAGAAGGACAAACTCAGGACTCAACTGTGAGACTCCAAAGACACTGGCTTTGTCAAATGTCTTTTAGAAAGTAGATGGAAAAGAAGTACTAAATGAAGGAATTGTTAACTGTTTTAAAAAAAAAAAAAAAAAAAAAAAAAAAACAAGAAAGAAAATGAAAAAAATTGCAAATACTTTTTTAAATGCCAATGATTGGAAACTCAAGGAATTTCCCAGGGTCAAAGGAAATCTCACTGCTGAGTCAACATCCTGCTCCCACTGTCCATAGACCTAATTAACAGTATCTTTGCTGCTGCCCCCCCCCAAAAAAAGAGATGTATTATTTTGGCACCTTTTATTTAATCTAAAATGACTATCTTTTCGGTAGAATTTGAATGATAGAAGTCAAAGAGCGAAAATTGAGAGATATCAAATTCCTTGAAATTCTCTGATAAATCTCACAAGACATTATAAAGGCAGGGTCATAACAAATTAGCAGAAAGCCTCACATTTTAGGGTATTTCAATGAGGCTATGGGAGCCAGTCATCCCCTGGAATTGTCTACACACTCTCGCTTACTGCTTTTTATGCCCTCTCTCCTATCTTCCGCATCCTGCTGATTGCCACAGAGGCATGAGGTTTTACTCAAGTAAAACTTGACATTTGCCATTAAAAGGTCCTTAGAAAGAAAAATACAAATTTAAAACTTTTTAAGTCACCTAAGCAGGAAAGGGAAGACGTCGACCTTGCAAGCAGGGAGAGAAGGAAGAGGTGGAATAAGGTGGAATGGAAGTAGCAGTTCTGAAATGGTTCCAGGGAATTTGTCACTTGGGAACAACTCCTTAAAGGTCAGTTGGCCATGATAGGTGTCTTTGATTGCCACAGATGATGTGGCGATTGTAGGATTCTATCCTCTTCAGAAACAGTGGGAATCTGGTGAGCAAATTTCAATTTTGAATATACTAGGCAAGTTTCAGTTTCTATTAGAATAGAATTGAAGGGATTGTCATGTTTCGATTGTGGAATCCTCCAGGGACAAGTGTATAGCATCTATGACTGTGGAATTTCATCCTCCTGCAGGTGAGCCGAGCACCCCTGGGATACTGGAGTTTTCACCCAGAGCCAGGTCAGCTGATGCTGATGCCAGAGAATATTGAGGAAAAGATCCTGAAAGACAAATTACCATAAAATGAACTCACATTTCAAGGAAGTAATGTTATTAAAACTGTGCACGGAGCAATAATTACAGAGGGCATGTGGAGTACATTAGCTCCCTATGGAGTAGGAAAGAAGTGGATACCAAATAAGTACTTTTTCACAGGTTAGGCAAGAAGGAAAAGTCTGTAATTTGAGGCAAAATTTGAGAAGGTGACATCCAGATGGAGCAGCAGCAGCATGTGACCCTAGAAAACCAAGGATGGCCTCAGAATCCTGAATGCCTTTCCCTCAAACAAAAAAAGAGGTTGAAAGTATATTTATTAAAAAAAAAAAGAATAAATTAAAATAAGCCTTCCATTTGAAGATTACTTTCCTAGAACTGGCCATTAGCAAGAGCAGCTCCCATGTGCAAGTGTATGAAACATAATATTTATATTTATATACTGAATATACTACAATATTATAAAATATGCTAATTTAATTTTAGTTTGTCATCCTCCAGATACTCAAACACAAGTGCCCACAGTGGCCCCTGCTATGCATTTTTTCATTTAGCATTTTAGAACTAATTGTTTCACTTTGGTCTCTTGTAAATGAAAATTCTTACATCAGAATCTCTCACTTGCCCTTCTGCTGTCACAGAGCAAGCAGAAGTCTTCTTTGCTGAAATATCAGAGGTTTTGTGTTTACAACCAGAACAGAAAATTAAAAACTTCTGTGCTATTTATCTTCCCATGGTAGACAGTTAGCCTTATCTCCACCAATCCACCCTACCAGAAATTCTAGCTAAAAATTTAAAAAATTTAATACTAGCATGAGAAACATGATTTGGTAATAGCACAAGAAACTTGATGTTATGAATTAAACTGTAATTTGTTGTTTCTTCAATAGAAAGCTCTGGAAAGAATGAAAAAGAAAAAGCTTAAAAATACTTTCAAACTAGCATAAATGAATCTGATACATTCTTTCTCCTCAGGAGAAATTAAGCATATAATAGTTCTTGAGATAAATGAAAATACTAAATCTCTAAATAAGATGTATTTGGTATGGAAACTGTCCATATTTTCAGAATTCCATAATGAGAAAATGTAAGGATGATGACCTTGGAATGGTCATATTGAATATCAAAGATTTAATTTTAAATGTCATGGTTACAAGTATCTGGTAAAATTATCCCTGCATCTCTCCTCCCATGTTAAACCCACCATTATTTTTTTTAAATTGCAAAATCTAAAAAGAAAGCAGAGTGCTGCAAAGTAAGGAAAGTGTATAAATCATGAGGCTACACCATTTTCTGCTTTCTGGAGTCAATTCACAAGAATCTCCTGGGAGTAGAGAGAGTGAAGTAAATTAACAGCGTTTGGAAAATGAAGAGATTTGCTGCAGAGCCTGGGAAAAGATGGTCACCCCCACTACTGTATCCAAATAGTCCTGGGAGCTGCCTTGTAAATCCCTGTGCAGTGAAGCAATTCCTCTCATTCTGAATGCAGCCCAGAGCAGGGCAGAGTGGAAAATAAGCCTCCAATTTTTAATAGAGACTTTTATGACTATCATATTTTCATAAAATAAACTCTGAAACAGAGTTGGTAGACAGGTGTGAGGTAGCACTGGGACATGGAGTGGGTCATGCTTGGCTTGCACACATTCTGGGAACAGTCACAGGGAACTAAAAGGCATGTGGGGCGTGAAATAGGAGAGACTGTGATGCTTCAAAGCACAGGGACATTAAAAGTGTCCAGGAGGAATAGGGCTCTGCTTTTACTTTCTTTTTTTCTTTTCAGTAGTAAACCAAGACAATACAATATATCCCTTCTATCCAAACAGCAAAAATTTTAAGAAGATTGAAAAGAACTTATATTGATACACTATCAAAATAAATAGTAGATAAAATTTCCATTTGAGCTCTACACTAGACTTTAATCTCTTTGAGAACAAAAGTTGTTGCTTTACTTCTATAATATCTAACATCTTGGTTCTCATAATGAACCCAATGAGCATTCGTTATATCTGCTATTATTATTAAAAAGTAATGTAACAATACGTAGTAACATTAACTAAACCCATCCTTTTGTTGGAGCCATGCTACCATGAAGATGGTTTATACGCAGAAGTCTCCATAATCAACATTTGAGGTAAATATTATTAATACAATTTTATGGAAGAAGAAGTCAAGACACAGTGAAGTCCAGACAGTGAAGTCAAGAAAAATGTCCAGGAATATGCAAATAAAATTTGCAAAACCTGAAACTGAATTGTGTTCACTTATACTTGAATGACAGGAATTGTGGAGAAAATTTTTCTCAGATTTTCACAAATAATAGTCAGTTGGCATATATGCAGGGAATAGCTAAACAGCATAAATTTATGGCATGGTCCTTATCTCCCAAGAAACAGCATCTGTTAACACCAGCTCACATTAAACCCTTTAACATACACTGAAAGGAAAGGGGATATTTACTACAAACTAGAACCCTCTAATTTATTAGGGAATATGCAGTTCGAAATACAACTTGAAGGAAAATGTCAAGAGGCCAAAAGAAGATGAAATTAGAAGCATGGGGTAACTAATTGCAAAAATTAGATGTGGAAACAGTAAAAAAAGAAAAATAGCTCTGATCTAAGAAAGGATACTACATGGTGTACAACCATTAACAGTGCTAAGTAACCATAATAACTATAATAATAGTTATTGAGATAAGAGTGAAGAAGATCACAAATAGCCTTGAAAGTCAGCTGGATGATTTTGGCATACTTAGGTTTTAAAAAAAAAAGACACCCAAAGAGTTCATGTCAACATGATGTACTAAGTGTGATGCAATAGAAAAGTCAGATTAAATTATTAAACTGGGGAGTGACATGATAAAAATAGGACTTAGAAAGACAAATCTGGCAGGAACATGTAAAATGGATTCATGGAAAGAAAGCATTCTCAGCAGCATATGGTTTATGTAGTAAGGAAATGTACTGAGTTTTGCAAGATGGCAAACAAGGAACAAGTAGGTCAACTCATGAGAATGTTAGTTCTGAGTAGGATCTGGAGAGAAACATTTTAAAAAGCAAAAGTGTGTGTGTGTGTGTGTGTGTGTGTGTGTGTGTGTGTGTGTGTGCGCGCGCGCGCGCGCCCGTGCATGTGTTGGGAGGTGAGCACTATAAAAAATTCTGTACTTGGAGGCAGAGAATGACAACCAATGATGTAACTATAATTCTAGAAATGGGCCACATCAAGGACGATCATTTATGCCATATTAACATGCTGGGACATTATTGTTTTGTAAAGTTATGGAAGTGAGGGAAGGGCTTAAGGAAGGTAAAGACATGATCAGATTTCAGCTATATATTACACTAGCAGCAGATGGAATCTGGGTATGTGCAGATGGGAAGTGGCCACATAAGAGGCAAGGAGGTAAATTCATATGTGTGATTGATGAAGAGGGCCTGAATGCACTGTAGTCGAAATGAAGTAAAGCGGTCTCAGAAATGTTTACCACGTAAAACTGCAGAGCTGAGTGGTGAGAATTTACTGATTGAACGTCCAGATAGGAAGATGTTGCCATTTACTGATAATAGGTATACAAAAGAAAAATGACCCGGGCTGGAGGGAAGACTAGTAATTGAGTTTGGGATAGACTAAACTTGATCTGGTTCTGAATTATTTGATATATTCTTGTGAAATTCATGTTAACAATCAAAACTGGAGAGATTTGATGTTTATCCGCATTTAGCTGTTAAGCAAGACTCTGACAGTGTGTGAGAGTCCAGGATGGCTTAGGAAAAGCTTATCTAGAGAGAACCAACGAAACTATGAACCAATGAATCCTCCGAGAATAGCAAAGTGCTGAGGGAAGAAAGAGGATAAGGAACCCATGGATGAAACTGAGAGGGAAGGGTCAGGGATGTGGGGAAGAATCCTTGGCAAACAGCGTTTCAAGAAGGCTGGACCAGTCAATGCTGCCAAATAGAGGAGAAAGGCCTGAGGAGATGAGGAGATAAGGAGAAAGGGGCCCACGGGAGGAGCACACATGCTAACCCTCATCTTACTGGACCAACTTGAATGGAGGGTCCGAAGCCAGAGCACAAGAGTCAGAGTGAGGGCAGGGGAAACAGAGACAGATGGCTATAATGCTCCTTTAAAGCAGGTGGACTAAGAAAAAAGATAGGTGGGAGCTACATACAGGCCCTGGCAGAGAGCAGATTATTAGCAGTTGAAGCGGGGACAGCCAATGAAAAGAGAGCATTTGAAGTTACAGAGAAAAGAGAGCACGATTGGGCAGCAAGTTCCCCAATGAGATGGAGCACGAAGAACAAATCCAGAAGGTGCTTCAGAACAATTCGAAAATTTGTTGAAAATTTTAAAAAAAAAGTACCACTAGGGTTTATATCAATGATGACTGAAATAAATTGCCCTATCCCTTTCTGTGTCTGGGTTACTCTCAAATTTCCTTTGGGTAAATTTCCCAAATGATCCTCCATCAGATTGACACAAATGTGTGCTATTTCCTTACAATTTCAACCTGAGCCAGGCACAGTGGCACAGGCCTATAATCCCAGAGGCTCGGGAGGCTGAGGCAGGAGGATCACAAGTACAAAGCCAGCCTCAGCAACTTAAAGAACAAGGCAACTTAGCAAGGCCCTGTCTCAAAATAAAAAATAAAAAAGGGCCGGGGATGTGACTCTGTGGTTTAGTGGCCCTGGGTTCAATCCCTGGTACCCAAAAAATTGTTTTTCAATGTGAGGATGCAAAGGCCCAGTGAGGCTAAAAGACTGCAGGTTGCAAAGCTTTTAAATAGAAAATGACCAGAACCCAGGTGTTTTCTTCTGTGAAGTTTGGACCAAGGCTTTCTGTACCTGTGAAACTATGTAGACTACAAGGCTGTGGTCCTGCATTGAAAGCTGTGTTTCCATCAAGAATATAATTTATCATTATCTTAAAACTAAATTCACAATTCTGATTAAATAGACATCCCAAATAGAGAAGAAAAAAAAAAAAAAAGAAAGAAGATGAGACTCTCCTTTCCAAACCTAAACTTTAAAAGAAAGGTAAATAGTTTTTACCTTTATATCAAAAAGTTATAGGGACCAAGTTCCATTCATTTATTAAGGTTAATTTATTAACATTGCTAACAATACTGTTTTCTCTGTAGAAGGCAAGATATAGATAGGAGAAACAATGCTTTATTGGAATTTCCCTGACACACTACTCCTTAGACAATTTTTTCATTATAAAATAAAACCATCTTGGGGCTGGGGTTGTGGCTTAGTGATAGAGCACATGCCTAGCATGTGTGAGGCACTGGGTTCGATTCTCAGCACCACATATAAATAAATGAATAAAATAAAGGACTGTCAACATCTAAAAAAAATTTTTTTAAATGGAACCATCTTGACTTCTTTTGAAGGTTTAGTTGTGGATGTATCAATAAAATAAAATTAAAAACCCAAGGCTGAACCAGGCACAGTGGCGCACTCCTGTAATCCCAGCAGTTCAAGAGACTGAGACAGGAGGATTGCGAGTTTAAAGCCAGCCCCAGCAGAAGTGAGGCGCTAAGCAACTCAGTGAGACCCTATCTCTAAATAAAATACAAAATAGGGCTGGGGATGTGGCTCAGTGGTGGAGTGCCCTTGAGTTCGATTCCTGGTACCCCCCAAAAAACACAAAAAAACCAAGGCAGCCAAAATATGGGTCATACCTGTAAAGCAAACATTTCCACTGAATTGACTATTCCCCCTATACAAATACCAAGAATAAATAGCCTTGTAAATATAGAATATGACACCTCATCCATCTAATGTGAAATTTAGATGAAATATACATAAAATTTATATGGACAGAAACATAAAGGAAAACTAAATTGTCGGTATCGTCCTAACAATCCCATTCCAGCTCAGAAAACTTTTTCAAGCTGTAACTTTTATAGTTAAAAAAATTTTTCAAATACCTCACATTTATCAGTAATTGAGAATGTCCCATGTCATATCTTTGAGGAAGCTTCCAATTTCAGAGTTTAGATCATGTAGAAGATGATGCCACAGAATATCATGTCATTTAACTCTATTAAGATAGACTTGTTTTATATAACCCTATGCAACTTGCCCAAATGTATACCTTAGATTAATTAATTATTAATGATTCTAATATTTTCCCCTACCATTACTATAGCTCTCAAATGTAAACCTAAACTTTTCAATGTTGTGATCTCAGAGCAAAACACATCAGTTCAAAAAGTTGGTGGTCCCTGTTCTAACCTCTGACAAAGACCACAGAAAGCCCAGTGATAACACTTGAGTGATCCTTTCACCTGAGTCAGGCTGAATGCTTAAGAGAGATTTCATTCTGTGATCATATATGCATGATTCCAAACTTGTAAGTCCCAGCTTTCCCAACCAAATCTTCCTCCTTCATTCTGCATTGTGCACATGTCTCAAATGACCAGCACCATGAACAGCAAGGACTGTCTGACAGCGCTGAAGGTGTGAAGAGGAGGAAGAGACAGGAAAGGCTGAGAGCAAAAAGTATACATGCACCTGGAAACACACTTGGTAATATGGCTCCTTTGCAGAGTAGAAAGGTAAACCTAATCTACCACGAGGGGCATTTGGGTGTTGAGTTGTATCTCCTGAAAAGATGGTGAATTTGCAATGGTTACCTACACACTGCAGTCACCCTTATAAGTAAAATGAAAAACCAGGAAGCGAGACATCAGCAGAATCTCAGTGCATAGCTTTGGAACATAGAAGCCTGGGGGTCTACCTCCAGAGCAAAAGAATATTAGCCAGAGATTTAATACGGTGGTTCCCAATGGGAGTCAGAGCTATCTGTAGAGCTTTGAAAATATGCAGATTCTTAGCCCACATATGAACCTACTAAATCAGGATGTTTAGACGGAACCTATACTGGTAACAAGAACTTATATTGGTAACAAAATCTCCAGTTATGCAGTCAACTTAACACTGATCTGTGGCTTGCTTACCAACTAACCTGATTCATGGTTAAAGCATACTATGCATTGTTCAATACAAAGAATTTCACTAACTCTATCAATCTACAAGTCTGCATATGTATACTCTTCAAAATAAAGTTTCACTTTAGTTTGGATAAAAGTTCTAAACACATCTAAATTTATCTGAAGAGAAGTAGGAAGCAGAGAAAAGGCAGCCTATAATTCAAGCACCGATGTTTTGGCTTTGTAGTCCACTCAGTAATGAATAATAACCAGAGAGCTTCTGTCCACTCAACTATATTCTGTTCATTAAAACCACAAGATCTATTCCAATAAAAGTGGACAACAACATATGTATATGCTCATGGGCAGAACTAGAGTTGCCTCCTAATAAATATTCTTCCTTACTTCCTGTATAGCAGAATTCTATTTAGAGGCCTACATTGCCAATTCCACCCAGCTAAAAGGCTTTATTTCCTAGACTACCTTACAGCTTCGTGTGACCATAGGATTAAATTCTGGCCAACTATAAGTTTAAAAAGACTTAAGAGTATCGATTTTTAAAAGGAGGGATCACAGCCTTTAGCTCTTCTCCTCTATTCCTCTATTCAGATGCTTGGAAAGTACATGTAATGGCTGGAGCTTTAGCAGCCATCTACAGCCAAAATATTAAAGACTACACCCTAGGGACAGAAGATTGGAAAGAGAAAAGTTTGAGTTCTTGATGATTTTGTGGAACCAACGTACTAGCCTTTTATTGACTGTTTAAAAGCTTATTTTACAAAAGAAAATATTTCATATATACATATACTTTGGGGGGTGGGTTTAAACTACTACATTGATAGATACAGTTGGAATCAAATTAAAACACCCATTGTACATGTCTGTATATCCCACATGATCTACAATATCTACTTCAACACTCATGAACTTAAAATAATTTATGAGTGAACAAGTATGTTAAGCTATGTATTCATATATTATACTTCCTTTAAAATGATACCATTCAAGCGCTCCTGAGTATTAAGCATCTGCTTCTTCATAATGGGATAAATGACAGATATAACACCATAAAAATGCAAGAGACCATAATATAGAAAGGTCTGTGAGCTGCTCTTCTCTTAGTACTCAGAAGTTGACTTGGGAACAGAATCAGTGTAGGGTTGCAACTTGGGTGTTGTGAATTTATGGTCCATGAGCCAAATTTGGCACACAGATGTATTTTATTTGGCTTATGCAAACTTTCTGAAAACATTAATTTTGAATGTTTAAAATGGACATGCATCTTCAATTCTTCACAAGCTCCATCATCCTCTATTAATGTACAAATACTTGCTTCATTTGTTTATATTGCCTGCCTGGCCACTGGAAGCACTGAAGTTTACAATAATGGAAATACAATTATGTCTCTGCACCATCCCTTCTTTCCATAGCTCACCCGATGTTGAATGTAATGATCTAAGATTATTTTCTAAGATTAAGTATACCTACTTCTAATAAGAATGTATATAGTTCCCTAGATATTAGACTTTTATTTTCACTATAAACATTCTGGAATTTGCTCTTACAAAAAAACAAATGTGGAACCTTCCAAAGCCTCCCTGTACACACACACACACACACACACACACACACACTTGAAAGTTGATTTTGTCATCTTGACACCCTTATTTTTTTACTCAATAGTTTCAACTAAAGTTAGCCCAACTCTTAAACTTTTTCTTCTCATTTTATATGACTTAAACAAAAATAAAATCAGTTCTTAAATTTTAGTGAAAAGTTAGTCCATCTTGGCCTAAAATGCCTAAAACTTATTTATTTACTTCTATGTTATTCATATGTCTTTCTATCAGGCAGGCATTGTACTTGTTTTACATTTCTGGGAAATAAGCACAGTAAAATATACCTTCAAGTCATAAAAATAAAAGCTTATACACATGCACTTACAAACAGTGAGAGTTCTCTACATTTCCAAGGAAACATATTTGTACACAAAGTCATACTGTGACATAGTTATAAGCTAAACTCTGAAAAAACACACTAGTTTGGCAGGCATACCTTAGATCTCTATTTTATTTAAAGTATTTACCTGGTTTTCTCTTCCTTAAACTCAAAAGTCACATGGAGTTTCTAAATTCTGACACTTTTATTAAGCTTGTAACATGCATGAACAGGGAAAATAAAGTATTGCAATAGGCATTAAAATATGCATGGTAAGTACATACAATATAAGTTAAATAGTTTGGAATACACTGGACTCCAGAGTTTTTATTTTCTGTATTATCTTTAATTAAGACCATAAGTATTCTTTTTGCTATTGATTCTTTATCATGTATATTAACATAAGTCAATTACCAAAACAGAGGCATTTGTTACTTACAATACATAAGCAAGAAATCACCCCTTCTCTATAAAATCTGATGTTTGGAATTCCAGCTTCTGTGCTGTTTGATTATGCTGGGGGAGAGGGGTAGTTCAGCGTTGGGGACTTCACTGTACCAAGCATCAACATTCCTAACACCTATTTAAATTATAATTAAGGAAAAATAAACTCTCCCTATTTTTCAGAAACACCTACAGAGTAATTACAATTATTTAGGAAGTTTTTTTAACATATGGCCTATCTTATATGCTTTTTGAAACATTTATTTATTCACAATCTCAATTATTTCCAGATCTTATAAATGTGATTAATTTTAATATAAATTAAGAAAGAAAGCTGTATTGAAAGTTTTTAATTAAAGTTGGTTACTTTGGTGAGGGATTTCACAATCAGAGTTTCTATTTCTGTAAATTTTTCTATATTTGTTTGACCTTTTCCTAACTTCTAGTTTCTTTTTCAATTACCTTCTCCACCCCTGCAAATAACACGTTTTTCATGCCTTTACAAAGAAACTCAAGCATTTTTACTTTTTATAAATTGCCTCATTTTTTGAATCATAAAAAGCAACATAAAAAAGTTCCAAGATTTTAGAAAAGTGCCCCCTCTATGGGACTCCTGGCAGATTGTTGAGTAGTCATCTTCAGATTTTTATTTTCATTTTTTAAAACTTTCTTAGAACTTACGGTCTCTAATACATTTTACAAACATCTTCTGAGCAAAAGTACCCAGGAGTGAGCAGTAAAAAAGAATACATAGCTATCTATCTATATACATATATATATGCACACACACATACATGTACACACACATACATATGAATATGGAGATTATGAAAGACAGTAACAGGAAAGGATGATGCATGTGCTGTTTTAAAAGCTCGAGTTTGATGTTCATGGTCATGAAAACTCTGTAAGGGCCTATTAGAAGAGTATTGCATGTATTTGAAACTTCAGGGTTTAATAATCAATGGAACCAGTTTAAAGTTGTTCTTATCTTCTGTGTTAGTTATGCAGTTTTGTTTAACCATATATCCCAACCCTAACGTATGCAAATCACATGGAGGGGGAAAAATTCAGTAACCAAACAAGTAGATTTGTCTTTAAAAGATAATGAAAAGCAAAACAAAAGCTTGAGTCTGAGGGGGAAATGCCCCTAGAGGTACTCCACTCCGAATAAGCTATATGTAAGGCAGGCTGATTTCCTGCCTTCCGCCTTCCAACCGGGAACCACCGCTGTCCTGCTAATCAAGTCAGTGGGGTGGGAAAATACCACTGTTTAAGAAATCTGGCTTCTATCAGCCTCTCTATCGTGGAGAAATAAAGGAGACTCCCTCTCAGTATGCAAGAGTGACTTTAAGATCACAAACAAAACGGGGAAAGAAGTTAAGTCTGTAAAGAGAAAAGAATGGGGAGCCAAAGACAAAGAAATATCAGAGCTATCGGAGTTCCCGCAGGGGTTTTTCTAAACAAAGAATTTTATGAAGCAGCTGAAGTTCCGTACCAGAAAGACTCCACCCTGCCCAGCTTCTGCTGCGACTTTTGCTCGCGCTGAAAGCTCCAGCCCACAGAACAGACCTCTGCAAACCAAAGTGCCCTTAGCGCCCCGATTGAAGAACCGTCTTTTTAACTTCCCACTCCCACACTCGAGCTAACGAGCCGATTCCAGGCTTTCCCCCGAAGGAGTTGGCAGTGTCCCCTCCGAGGGCAGGTATAGTTGCTCCGGATTTACAAACATCCCCTTTCCCAGGTGCAAATCCGACAGCCCCCTTCTCAAACTTCAAAACCAAGCCTCCTCTTCATGCTCTTCCTGAGGCTTAACATTCCACCTCTGTTCCCAAACCGAGCAATAAACACCGCAAGCAAAGCAAAAGGCAAACTCACCATCTTCGCCTTCTTCCTGGGCTTTTATTGAGACAAATTGCCCTAATAAAACAGTAAGAATGAGGAGAGGTCTTGCTTCCACCCAGTTTGCCATCATATCTAAATATTAGACATGTGGGTCCTTCTGGGAGCGAAAAGTAGATTCTGGGGTTATTGTAGCACCATGAAGGCAGCTGTGGGCTCTTCTTTCAGCACCAGCCCCAGGGCAGCCTCAGCAAGCCCCCTTTTTCAGCACCAGCTCCAGCACAGTCTGTGAAAACTTTTTTCAAGCGATGCAGCTTTAAATAGGAAGAATGCTGCCTCCACTTCTTTTCCTGCCCCTTTCAGCTTGTTCAGGCTCATAACCATCCAGTGTCTGCCAAGCAACCGTCTGATTGATGGTAAACAACCGAATCAGAACACGCCTCTTGGTGCCTTGAACTGTCCCTATTTCATGTATGTTTTAAGCACAGATGGAGCGAAATAACAGACACAAACTTTTATTTCTCTTTCCTTTTATTTTTAAAGAAAGCCTGTTAAAGGGAAAGAATCCTATTCTCCCCTCCCTAACTTTCCCTGGACTCACATCCCTTAATTTTTCCACTATATGTTGAAAAAGGACACAGAGAGGAAATACCACATTTTAGCCTAGTTTTTGACATGTAGGTAATCCAGGACCCTCTTCTCCACCTTAAACCTTTAAAGAGGTGCATTTTAACCCTTTATTTTGACTAAATAAAAAGGACTCTTGTCTCCTTCTCAGATTCTGTTTCTTTTCCCATACTCTGGAAGGGGAATATTAGAATGAAGTCCCGGTACAGTCCAGGTGAAAAAAATACACATATTTTAGGCAAATGAATTTGAAATACATCATTCTTCAAATTAAGTTCTTTCCATTTCTCTTAAGGGGCCACATCTGCAGGTTCCTCTATCCCAGACAGTTTTATTGTGCAGAAAAATAATCTACTGAGCTCATGCAGAGGAATGGGAAGAACGCTGCCTTTGGATGCAGAAAAGCTCAGTTCAAACACCAGATCTGCCACTCACCAATTTTGTAAACGTACACATAGTCCTTTATCTCTGTGCACTCCAATTTTCTCGTTTGAAAAAAGGGCTTTGCCCTGACCAATGTTCAGGGTTCAGTGACACTAAAATGAGCAATATATTATTAACTAAGTTCCAAATTGCAAAGAGCTACATAAAAGTAGATGGTGGTGTTATTAACCCTGGCCCAGCTTTTCAGGGAATATGGTAGAACCAGTTGCACATGCCTTTTAAGAGCAAGATATGTGAACTTTTGTGGCAACCTCAGGCCTGTCAAGATCTTAGTGACCTCATATTACTAAGTGACCTTAGTAATATGTAGCAAGACCCTTAGAATCAGAATGGATGTCCCACACAGTACAGGGTAATCAGCTATTAAGTAATGACAGACCTCTTGCGTACTACCAAGCAGTGGAAGGAGAGGAAATAAAAACACACAGAGGAAATAAAAAAGCATGCCCATCACCTTCAAGGGACATATGTAGATGCTGAGAAAATAAATCTGCATAAAACAAATCAATATAAGCCAGAGCATATAAATATGTGCCGGATGCATTAAGCACAGTAGAAATATGGAGAAATGAGAGATTATCAAATGAGATTAGACAAGTAAGGCATTACTCTCATTTTTCTTAAGAAAAGAAATCCAAGAATCTTGCCATTTAACTTTGCAGTGTATCTCTAAAGAAGCGTTCCAGAGGAGGTCAACTTCCCAAGCAGCATCCAACTTTCTAACCCTGTACACATCAGTACAGCTTGTCACTGAGTTGTGTCTCACTTCAATGACTGCTATCGGCAGCACACAGCTCCCAGAAGTGCAGTCCTGCTCCACTTAATGAATGGGCTGAATAGAGACCAAAATCCACAATTCTGCTAATTCCTTGTGTAGTACCTGAGAGAGGGTAGGCTTGAAAACTGTCTTGCTCGATATTGAAGAAAGTGAGAGGAAAATAAAGAAATGCAGAGAAAAAAGAGCTACACTCTGAACTTGCCAGTTCTGTTATAAGAACTTAATTATAAGACCGTTTCAGCCCATCAATACAATTTTGCTACCAAAGGGTCGGCACAATTTCCAGGCATCTTGTATGGAATCTTTACTGAGGTGCACATATTACAGACTTTCATAGAGAATCTGCAACTCTCAGAAACTACTCTCCATGCTGAGGGTACAAGATGATAATATCACAAGATCTGAGCAGTTGGTGTATGTAACACTCAGTGCCTGCTCAAATCAGCATCTTACTATCTGTTATTTAAACAGTTATTATCACTTATTAATACCGTTATTTTAAATTTAACTGCAATCACAGTTTGTAAAGGAAACATTAAAACACAATGCAACCTCTCAGAGTTCCCCCCAGTTTCTGCCACCTCTTTCCATTGTGGTATGATAAGGGTATAGTAAATATTTTCATGAGAGCTGAGATAAATGAGCGTTCTATAACATCCTCCTTTTGACATCTATTGCAGTCAAGGCATAAGTAGGGAAGTATTTTGCCACTTGAGTTTTTCTTCCATGTTGATTTTAGGGTCCTACTTTATAATTTGGAAAAGACTAAAATGTACACAGGTATTGACCAGGTGTGCATACTTAATAGATGTAGTTGAATTTCTGATAGAGGATGATGTTATTTCTTAGTCCTTGAAGAACTGATTCTAGCCTTCAGTGCTAGAGTAAGGAACTCAGAAATCTATTCCAATGCCAATGAACCCATCTCAATAATTCACAAATTATGTGTTTGAGTTAATATTTTTACCCATTCTCACAATGACCCTAAAAGATAGGGTTTTGTTTTTCAAATTACATTTAAAAATTTTTGAATCAAAGAGGCATACACGCTCAAGTTTGCTCAGCTAGTAAGTGTTGAATTTACAATTCTTTATCAGTAATGTCTGGTCCCGAAGTGAATGTTCTCATTTGCTTCCTTAGACTACCAGACACCATACTTCCCGGCTCTGGAGAAAATAAGTATCAGCATTTTCTCACAGTGGATCCCTCTCTCGATTGTTCATTCCATTCCTTCAGTCCCCTTGCTTTCTCAGGGTCCTTTCTCTTCTCTACCTTTCACATCTCTTCCTCTACTAGTACACATTCTGCAACCTACAAACCTGCTCCCTTCCTGTATGTAGCTTAACTTTCTTGGAAGAGGAGGTGCGGGGAGGGAAGGATTTCCCTCAACCTCACATCTTCCTCAGTCTAATTTTTCCTCCCACTCCTTCACCTCCCACTCACTTCCACCCTCTCCATAGGATCCCATCACCAGCACTGCCAGAGACATCAGCAACTCTTTGCTAATAAGCCCAGGGATTGTTCTTCTTTCCTCCCCATAGTGTTTGATATTCTGACCACTCACTCTTACTGAAGCCCTTCCCTCCCTTGGCTTCCCTGGTCCCATGTATTCCTCTGTGCTACTTCCTCTTAAAAGTCATTTATGTTTGCCAGTGAGTACCATCAGCTCTTTCCCTTCATCACCCATTGTCTTGGGTTGTATTAACTATTAGATCCCTTAACTTCATTTCCATTTCTGAGAGCATCCTTTGAACATCTTTCTCTGATCAGATCATGAGATTCACCAAACAGAACCATTATCTCCCACCGTTCTTCATGCCACTTATCACTACTACATCCTCCTAGTCCCACAGATGAGCAACATGGGAGGAGAACCTTCCTTCTCCCTCACTCACCTCCAACTGGTCACCAAGTACTTTTGATTTTGTCATGCAGTCCCTCTGTCAATTATTCCCATTTTCTAAAAAAAAAAAAAAAAAAAAAAAAAATTTCAAGTACTTAAGGCTATAACATGATATTTTAAATAATAATATTAAATGCCTACTTCTTGATTCCCATCTCCTTCTGCTTTCCTTTTGTCTCATCTATAAGAACAGATCTTCCCCAGTCACACAAAGCAGTTTCACACCACGAACTTTACTTAGGCTCTGACTTCACCTAAAATAGTCACCTCCCTGTCTAATTAATTCCCTCATTTAATAAATATTATTGATCATCTATTATCTGCCAGGTTCTATTCAAGACACTGAGAATATAGCTGTGGAAAACACAATGTCCTTGATATCATGGAGTTTTACAACTTTGGGAAAAAAACAATTAATAAGGAAAGAAAATATGTGAATGAGATTATTTCAGACAATACTATGCCATAAAGAAAAGAAACATTCTGTTGTTTAGAGTTGCTCAAGGGTTAGTGGCAGGGATGAAATGCAGGCAGATGAGGGTCACTGAGGAAACATTTAAGGATGGTAGCAAATGAAACTGAGAACCTAAAATGTGAAAAAGATTTATCATTGCAGAACTCCAGAAAAAAAGGCATTCCAGGTAATGGAAACAGCAAGTAAAGGCCTCAAATGGTATATTAGTTTTCTGTTACTGCCACAAAGATTACTATTGACTCTGTGGCATAAACAACACAAATGGATAATCTTAGGTTCTATAGGTTCAAAATCTGACATGGATCTAATTGGGTTGAAACCAGTGTCAGCAGGGCTGTGATGCTTTTAAGAGACATGGAGGGAGAATCTGTGTCCCTGTTTTGTGAGCTTATAGAGGTTATCCTCACTCCTTGTCTTGTGGCCTTTTCCTACATCTTCATAACCAGAACCACAGCATCTCCTTGACAACTTTATTGTCAACATCTTCTTCTCTGACCACCACTGGAAAGATTCTCTGCTTTTAAGGACCCATGTGACTATACTGAGCCCACAGGATAATCCAAGATAATTTCCCCATTGCAAGACCTGCAAATCCTTTTTTGATATGTTAATAAAATTAAATTCACACGGTTCCAGATATTATGACTTGGGTATCTTTGGGGGCCCTTATTCCTCCTACTGAGACAGAAATAAGCTTTGACTGTACAAAAAGTAGAGAGAGTCATATGACTAGATGATACAAGGTTGGATACAAAGCTTATCATTAAAACCTTATAGATAATGGAGAGAAGATTGAATTTTTTTCTAATTGCAATGAGAAACCATCAATGGGTTTAAACAGAAAATGACATACTTCAACTTACTGATTTATAGAAACTGGATTGCATGTGAGAAATGTGTCATAACAAGGTAAAAATGAAAGTGGAAAAAAGCACCCATACATAGTATAATTCCAATAAGACGATGATGGCTTGGGACTAGGGAAATATGGGGAAGTAGAAGTGGGGGATTCAGGATAAATTTGGAAGTAAAAATGCTGATGAATACAAGTGCTAGAAAAAGGGAAAAACTAAAGATGATATTTTGACCAACTCAGTGAATGATACAGCCAGCAAATCTCAGGCATCATCTCACCCAGCAAACTCCTCTGCTTCTTCAAGAACTGGCCAACATGTTCTGTGTAGACCTCACATCACGCTACATGTTCAGAATTTGCTTCTACTGTGCTGAAAGCTCCTTGATATTAAGGACATTGATTACTTAGGCCTAGTAGTTACATGTTGAATGCACATTGTTTGAGAATCAGAACATGATGATTGTATGGCCATGAGAGAAGTGGCAATTAGCACATATAAAGATGATCCCAAGATGTCAACCCTAGAGGATGAGGAATGTGATAGTCCTAGGGAAAGAAATATCTATGCAAGGAAGATGAACTGGTAATTGAGCAGAAGGAGACCACATAACTGGTTAGGGGCACTGTTCGTGCATATGCTATGGAATAGCAAACACAATCCTTGACCAGAAAAAGCCTGCACAATGAGAATATGCTCTCTTTCTGGCTGAAAGGCACTGTGAGAATAATAATGATAACAATAACATGGCTAAAGTGTGTAAATCTTCACCTGTCCAATACTGTGTGAGCGCTTCATATCTATCAACTAAATCCATAATCACAGTGCTGTTATTTTTCTTTTTTACAGGTGAGGAAGGAATTGAGATTCATAGACGTTAAATAACTTTCGTCGAGTTACATATCAAGGAATGACTAGATCCAAGTTTGAAACCCGGATCCCCAATGTTTTTTCTCTTCATAAGAACTTAGGTTCAAAGATATTATATAATGTTTATTTTCTTAGATTAAATTCCATCACTATTTTTTAAACAAGTGCCAATAGTAGAAGAATTACTCAAAATGTCTTTGACACAGCATCATTTCAAGTAAATAACTATATGCACCAATTAATTTGATTATAAATTCAGTCTAAACCAACCTTTTATAAATAAGTTATCTCTATCTGAATATTCTACTGAAAATCTATCTTTATACATGTAAGCATTATACATTTAGAAATATTTTCCATTTGTATTAGAATAGTAAACTTCATTCTGACATTCTTACATGTGAATCTTAAATTTAATTTGAGTAATTATACTTAACTAAGTCACATTTTTAAAAAAATTTTTGCAGTTTACATTTTAAAAGATTGTGTTCTCTCTTAAGACAATAGACACCAAAAATACAAAAACCCAATCAATAAATGGGCTAGGAACTGAGCAGACACTTCACACAAGAAGATATACAAGTGATCAACAGATATATGAAAAAATGTTTGACCTCTCTAGTAATAAAAGAAATGCAAATCAAAACTACCCTGAGATTTCATCTCACTCCAATTAGAATGCTATTATCAAGAATACAAGTAACAATAGGTGTTGGAGAGGATGTGGGGAAAAAGGTACACTCCAAATTAGTGCAGTCACTCTGGAAAGCAATATAGAGATTCTTTATAAAACTTGAATGAACCCACCTTTTGACCAGCTATCCCACTCCTCGGTTTATACCCAAAGGACTTAAAATCAGCGTACTGCAGTGACGCAACCACATCAATGTTTATAGCAGCTCAATTCACAATAGCTAGATTGTGGAACTAACCTAGATGCCCTTCAATAGATGAATGGATATATACACAATGAAGTATTAGCCATAAGAAGAAATAAAATTATGGCATTTGCAGGTAAATGGATGGAATTGGAGAATATCATGCTAAGTGAAATAAGCCAATCAAAAAAACCAAAGGCCAAATGTTTTCTCTGATAAGTGGATGATGGTACATAATGGGGGGGTGAGGAAGAATGAAGGAATGTCCAATTGTGTAGAGGGAAATGAGGGTGGGAAGGTTGGGGAGGAAGGAAAGATAATGGAATGAGACAAACATAATTACGCTATGTACAAGTATGATTATACAAATGGTGTGACTCTACATTGTGCACAACCAGACATATGAAAAATTGTACCCCATTGTGTACAATGAATCAAAAAAACTAAATTAAAAAAGACCATAGTCACCTTTAGAAGTTTAGAAGAGTTTTGTGAGACAAAGTCAAAATCGAATTATAGCATCTGACTCTTTACATTCTATCCAAGTTCACACATACTCTTTGAGGCTCATGATAACCCAGTGGAATGGTATGAGATCAATGATTCTTATTGGGATTCAGAGAAATTAAACAAATTGTCCAAAGTCACAAATACAAAGAAAGTTCTCTAATAGGTTTCCAAGTCCAAGTACTCTATGCACTGCACCCTGATAACTAAAATATAGTTCAAATTTTAGGGATGTATCTGCAAAATGCTGTCTCTACCACCTACCAGCTGGGTGATCCTAGAAAACAACATGTCTTCTCTTTGGCTCAATTTCCTCATCTGCAAAATGGGCATAATATCACCTATCTTGTTGGGTTGTTATAAGTATTAAGTGAGTTAAAATCTGTAACATTCTTTGAAAATGTTTTGGCATAGAGGCAATATTAGTGCTGATTAAGTAAGAATAAGTGTGTTTGTGCTTCTTTTCAAAAACTCATCACTTATCATCAACTTAACATTTAGTTATTAAAAACTACTTGAGGACCAAAAACCAGGGTATCAAGAATGAAGTTTACCACCATACATGCTCTGTCACTCCCTCATTCTGTTTTTTTTTTTAATAAAATTATGTATATTGTTGACATAGAGCAAAATTCATATTATTGGGTGTACATTTCTTTGAGTTCTGAGGAATGTGGACAATCATAAGACCACCACCACAATCTAGGATATTATCTTTACCTCCAGAAACTTTCTCCATTTGGAGTCAACCTTTTCCTCCTCCTCCAACCCTGGCACCATTGATCTGATTTCCATTCCTGTGGTTTGCCTTTCCAGAGTCTTAGATAAACAAGAATCACACTGTACACCATCTTCTGTGTCTGATTCCAAGATTCATCCATGCTGTTCTATGTATAAGAAGTTGATTTTTTTTAACTTTTATGTTTATGTTTTTAAAATGTCTTCCTTTATTCTTAGCCATTAGTCTATTATTTAGTTTTAAGCCTAAGAAACCTTCAAACACAGATGATTATTTGTATTGGAATAGATCATTCTCTGTAGCTGAAATGAGAGTCCATGAGTCAGGGCTTCCCCGAGGGAAACTTTTTAGATGGCAGGACTAGGTACAGGGTACAAGGAGAACTTGTCCCGAAGCTCACTGACACCAAAGGCCATTTACACAAATAAGTGTGTTATGCTCCACATCTGCTTAAAAGAAATTAAAGTATCAAAAGTCTTAAGTTGTTTCTGAACAAAGTAAGGAGTCATTCAGCCCATCAGGCTCTGAGCTCTTGCATTGTTCAATTGACAATTATGTGGCGGCCAAAGGTCTGGGGAATGTGCCTTTTCTTGGTATGGAGAGGGC
The DNA here is from genome assembly GCF_902686455.1 of Sciurus vulgaris. Taxonomy (NCBI): domain Eukaryota; kingdom Metazoa; phylum Chordata; class Mammalia; order Rodentia; family Sciuridae; genus Sciurus; species Sciurus vulgaris. The sequence continues at coordinate 142,507,854 of NC_136463.1, forward strand.
AGCGGAGGGCAGGAAACCATGGGGTGCATTTATCACATCTCATAAGTCTATTGGCACTTTGTTGAATATTTTTATTTCCTGGATGTATTGGGAGAAACTGCCCTTTCAGCCTCTTTAGTAACTTCAGTTCTGTTTTGCAAATCTCTGGAATTCTTTCTCTGACAGGGGAGTCAAGGAGTTATTGTAAAATGGCCCCTGAGAAAGAATAGAACTTTATACAAATCTTTCATTTTAAATGTGATTTATGTTGTACTTTTGTTTTATATTTTGTATTTGTGTCTAGTGTTTGAATGCCCCCAAACAGAAATTTCTCCTCAGAATCCCTACCAATATAATTCTTTGTAGTATGTAAGAACTCTGATAATCATGAAGAAGCTAAAATGCGTTATTGATCTAAAATGTAAGATGCATTTGAATTATAATTTCTATTTAAAAATCTTCAGGTAATCAAGTGAACTCAATGTGATATAAATATACAACTCTTCATTGAAATAGGCTTGGATCATAGTAATTGAAGTCCGATTTATATAGTAACAGGCATCCACTATGTGCCCAGGTTTTTCAATATTCTAAACACCATGAGGAGAGTGGTTCATTGATTAGACTGTTTAGAAATCAAGAACATTCTGTATATTCAGCCCTAATTACTATTTAAACACTTAACCATCCATACACAAAAACATGCACGTATACAAAAAGGATTGGTTAAAGAGCAATTCATAAACTTGACTCAAAGTATGTTCTTAAATTATTGCTGCCTCTAAATCTGAATCCTCCTTGACACCTAAGAATAAAATCAAAGTCTCATAGGATCGCTTGAAATAAAAAGACGTATGTTATTACTAGTATGTCGAAACTTTCTAACACAGTTTTCACTTACCAGGTGGAGAATGTAGTATTTAATTTTTGTATGTGAGTGATATCTCATGAGATTTGGAGGAACACATGGACCTCATTTTGCTGTTTTACAGAGACTTACTTTTGTTTTCTCTGGAATAATTGCAATCATAAGATATTATTGTATGAGTGAGATTTTATAAATGTGCCTTGTCTTTCCTTTCAGCATCATCTCCACTTCGGTGATTTTGGAATGCGAAGAATCTTGAAAACTATTCCTGAAACATCTGAAATCTCTTTTCTATAAATACAATGCATAGCTAAAACAATCAATGTATTTTTTGAACATTTGACAATTTCTCTTCTTAAAAGTCTACTGAAATTAAATTTATATCTATTTATTGGTAAGAAAAGAACTTTTAGTTGTTTGTGTCTTAACAGTCAAACTTGGGAGCTGGTTCCCAAAGACATAACATGCTAATTTCCTATATTAATTCTAGATACCACCAAATTTTTATGAATTTGTTGAAGTCCCTCAACATACTTCAATTATTTGAAACATGGAAATCGTCAGTAGCTGGAAGAAGTAAGAAGTTACTGTGTTCCTAAGGCATTAGCATCAGTCACCACACCCTTGTTTCAAATGTGCTTTGCTCATCCTAATGTGCTCATCATACTTAAGTCAGAAGGGGGTTCTGGTTTCAAAAGGTACATGCAAGTCAATGTGATGCACATTTGTTGAGAGATTAATAATGCAAATATGCACAGGACATAGTCCCAGTCCACTGATGGCTTACTGGGCTTGATAATAATAGACACAAGCACCGATCCCTACAATGCACAAAATACAGGGATGAGTTTTATTGAACAAGTACAAAGAGCAGTGGAAAATGGGGTAGGGTGAAAGGGCTTGGAGTCACAAGAAAACCGGAAAGAGCTACTGAATGCAACAGAATTTGAATGGAACTTCAGAAAATGGACTTTATTGCAACAAATATTGGTTGAAGGAAAGCCAAAAAGGAAAACAGTGGCTTTAAGAAATTTTTAACAGTCTAGCACAGTTAAATCATAGGCCCCTCCCCATAACACAACGGGGAAACAAAAACCTAATATTTTAAGTCTAAAAGCATAAGAGATAGGAAGAATGACCAGGAAAAAAATTAACAACCCACCTCAATAAATCCCAAACTTAACAATGTCTTCTTCTTTTAATGGTCTAACCAATGTTTTAAGATAATTTCTATATTAATTATTATATTTCAGAGCACTGGTATTTTATTATTTCCGTAAGTTAATAGGTTATTAAACTAGCATCACCGGAATGCTCTTCTATCAGGGAAGCACAGGAAGACATCAATAACATCCCACATCTTTACTTTTGTAGAAAAAAATGTGTTTCTATTGCTCTGCATGGTTTTGTTTCTTGTAGAACCACACCCATATCTTTGCTTCCAAACGAAGACATAACTCAAAAAAATGTGGTTGAATCAGCAACCATACATAGATTTAAATTTTGTTTTTCACATAGCAACTTCACTTCATCTTTCAGGCTCACTCCAAAGTGGTCATCTTTGTCAGCAGCTTAAGTCAACATCATAAAGAGAAAAAAACGTATGTGTAGGTCCTTCTCCTTAGCCTCAGGGTATTACTAGCACTTTAAAATATTTAGATAAACTACAGTTCCAAATTAGAAATTTCAAAGAAGGCAGATGAATACCTAATGTGATCAAAGTAATTTTAAGTGGAAAAAACAATGAAATGAAGACTTGTGTCATTAAGAACTTGAAGTATGCTTTCTCAAAATGGATTATTCTGCAGAATATTATGTCTGGCCGTAGGGCCATGGAAAACATGAGATCTGGTCCCAGAACAGTTCTCAGTAACTACTTTACATTATGAAGACCCTATATATCTACAGAGCCAATTCCTTATTTGTAAAATGGGATGGTGGAAGCCCTTTATGTATATCTATATATTGTAGCAGGAGCTATTCATGATGAGTTCTGTAAATTCTAATAACCAACAAAAGACAAACTATCAGTCTAATTTTTTTCTTTTACTAATATATAGTATAAATAGTTTGAGAACGTTATTCAATTCTTTGCTTAAGAAAGGAAAATGTGGGGTTCTGAAGTTATTTTTAGTCATTAAAAGTGCAATTTCACTGGGTAAAAGGACAAGAGCAGTGAGCGATGCAATTTTCCTTGGTTTGGCAGAGTTTCCTTCACACTGCCTAAACTCAGAAAGAACTTCCAAAGTGAGCTCTGATCTCACGGGACGAGCAAAAAAGGGAGCTAGAATTTGGAGGCAACGGGTGAGAAAGAATAATGAGGAACAGAGTCTGATATCCTGCTGGGAAGAAAAAAATTGGACTTTACATTTGCTTAAAAGTAATACACAGGATTAAAATAGAATTCCTATACCATTTATGAAATGAGAGTTTTTTATTAATGTGGAAAATACAAAAACGATCACTGCATCCCAAGTCTGTTTAGGTACTGAAACTTTCACAATACCCCACTGCGTATTCTCAACCACCCAGAGAGACATGAACCTCCTTTTACAGCCAATTAACATTTGATTTGGAAAGATTAAGTGACATACAAAAATTACACAACTCATGAGTAAGCCACTCAGAACTCAAACTCAGATCTGCCTTCCAGTTCCTCTACTTCACAGAAGGGTCTGAGCAGTTCTGGCTGCCCTCAAGGCTTTCTTTTGGGGGACAGGGTAAGAAGTATATAAAGTTTTCCATTTTCCAACTGTATATGTATGAGGCCAGATTTTCTCATATACTTTAACCATAACAACATATGGCAACAAATTGAAATCAGATGCAAATCTGAGAATTCTGCTGTATGCTATTAAGCCAGACTTTAAAGAGATTTTCAAAAAATGTAAAGTAACACCACTCTTCTTATTATTTTTTTTTTGTTTTAGTGAATATATTTATTTTCATAAAAATGCATTATTTATGTTAACATTATGGTCATATACTGTTATTTCAAATTCATGACTTTTTTAAAAGTTCACAATATTAATTTCAAAAACAGTAAATATTAATAAATAAAATCTACAAAAAAATTAATGGTTATTAGAGTACAAAGAGTTCCTGAGACCAAACCAAAAGTTTGACAAATGCTGCTTTACATCATGGTAAGCATGACCATTCTCATCTACATTTTTAATACAGTATTTAGTTATTCAACTTTATGAAAGTACCACACGCTTTTCCCTCCACCCCTAGAAAAAGGAAAATGTAGAAAATCCAAGAAAATAATTTAATTGGTAAGTCCCATGTAATCATTGTTTAATAATTTTTTTAACTTCAAAGATTTTTTAAATGTTTTTATTTTATTTGTTCTATTATTTACACATGACAGTAGAATGCATTTATACATTTTGATACATTATATATAAATGGAGTATAATCTCTCATTTTTCTGATTATATATATTATAGGATTACATCAGTCATGCAGGCATACATGTACATGAGGTAATAATTCTGTTTCATTCTACTATCATTCCATCCCCCATTCCCCTTCCCCTCTCCTCACTCCCCTCTACCTATATAAAGTAATTCTATTCTTCCCTATCTTCCCCATACTTATTGTGAATTAGCATCAGCATATCAAAGAAAACATTTGGCCTTTGGTTTTGGGGGTTTGGCTTATTTCACTTAACACAATATTCTCTAACTCCATCCATTTACCAACAGATGCCAGAATTTCATTCTTCTTTAAAGTTCAGTAATATTCCATCATGTATGTATATATACCACATTTTCTTTATCCATTCATCTGTTGAAGGGCATCTAGGCTGGTTCCATAGTTTGGCTATTGTGAATTGAGCTGATAAACATTGATGTGGCTGGATCACTGTAGTAGGATGATTTTAAGTCCTTTGGGTATAAACCAAGGAGTGGGATAACTGGGTTGAATGGTGGTTCCATTCCAAGTTTTCTAAGGAATCTCCATACTGCTTTCCATAATGGTTCTACCAGTTTGCATTTCCACCAGCAATGTATGCGTGTACCCTTTTCCCCAATTAAGAGACCCAGAATAGCCAAAGCAATCCTTAGGAAGAAAAGTGAAGCAGGAGGCATCACAATACCAGACCTCAAACTATACTACAAATCTACAGTAATAAAAACAGCATGGTATTGGCACCAAAACAGACATGTAGACCAATGGTACAAAATAGAAGACACAGAGACAAACCTGCATAAACACAGGTATCTCACACTAGACAAAGGTGCCTGGAGAAAAGATAGCTTATTCATCAGATGGTGCTGGGAAAAATGGAACGCCACATGTAACAAAGGATTTTTAAATTTCAGAATATATTTTACACATAATGTCTTACTTGATGTACTGCTTTTTCCTCCAATTAACCCTATTAGATCAGCATTTAATGGATATTGCCATAAAGTCTATATAATGGTGGCCTAATATTCTGCCATGTGTCCAATCTATAACTTGCTTAGCCATTCCTTGTTGTTAAATTCTTAACTGTTTCCCAATACAATATTATAAATAGAATAAGGTAGAGAGAATTCTTTGAAAGATTTAAGTGTCTGGGTGGTAGATAGAGGCATCTGAAATAACTCAGATGTGGTTAGGAATTGGTATGGTTAAACTGTTGAATTGACTTTAAAAGAGTTTTTAGGTTTATTTATTTATTTTACTACTGATGTTCATCTTTAACTGGATGAAATAGGAACAGCAAATTGTTAATTCAAGTTAAGTCCCCATATATTATATGCTGATGTATACTATTATTTATCCTTTCATATGACTTTTCTTTAGCCTATGACTCCTTAACAGAAAGAAAATGAGCTGGATTCCCATGAGTGAGTTAGTATTCAGACACATTATTAAGAAAGTAAACAATGGAAACTTTCTAAATTCTATTGTTGTTCAGTAAATAATTATAAAATCTACCCATAAATATTATTAAAAACTTAAATGTAAGGGCATCTTATTTTTGCTAATAAGGGAAATGAGCAATGGAATGATATATAATCATCTTGCAAGATTTATTAGGGAGGCATTTATTTAATTGTTTGTTCCTCTTTTAAAATCTAGGACAGCTATGAAGTTATGTTTGTTTCAACTTCATCCAGCCATCAAGCTATGCAATGGCTAATCAAAACATACAGTAATATGCCAGAACCCTAGAAATTCAGTTGATAAAAATCTGTTAAATTTTGTACAAGCATAGCTAAATAGGATTTTCCACAGGTCGAATATTTGTCCTGATATCATATACTCCCAAAGGGAGCAATACAGATATTCTTGGGTTTCTCTTTTTCCCCCACCAGATTTATTCTCCATCTTTCTGCACACATCTCTATGCCCCAAGAGACAGTTCTCATCAACAGACAGCCTTGTCCTATGACCAACAGAAAGCACAGTAGGAGATGAGAAGGAAAGAAGATAATGTGTTCAGGATATTTATTCCCCTTGTACCACCCAACCAGACTATAGTTAGAGAGGCTGAATTTCAGTTGAAGAGGTTTTTCCTACAGGTATATCACCCTACGTTTCAATAACTGCTCTCTTCCTGTGTTCCTTCAAGCCTAGGTATCTTAAAATGAGACCCTTGGTGCTTCACCATTTGTTGATCCTACTTTGATGGCACATGTAATAAATCTGTGGTATAAATAAGACATTTAAATAATTCAAATTAAGGAGTTAAAGAAGAGAATAGAAAAAAAAGATAAAATGTACCTTTTCATATCTTTCATGGCTCAAAGTCATTAGATACTACTTTAAAATAATTAGAGAATTAGAGGGCTCTACATTTCTGATGGGAAGATTTAAAAAAAAAAAAAAGCTCATTGCTCCTACTGTAACAATAAGCAAATGCCAAATAATTTTCAAAATCATATTCTTTAACCTAGCAACAAAAATGAAGTTCCAAAGCAGTTAAGTAAAAAATATGAGAAGCTAGACCTATAACACAAATGGAAAGAGAAGAGAGAATAGGACAGAATAAATATTTGAAAATATAAGGGCCAACAGTTTCCCCCAAATATAAAATATATCTCAGGTGCTAATCAAGTAGCTTAGAAAACTCCAAGCAGTATAACTATCAAAGGCAAAATACCTGGACACATCATCTTTAAACTCTTTAAACTCTAAAGCAAAACAAAATAAAAAAAGAAAATCTTTAAGGCAGTCAGAATGACACCATATTTCTCTTCAGAAACACTGCAAGACAGAAGACAAATGGAATGCCATTTTTGAAGTGCTGGGCAGGGGGGAAATGTTAACCAAGATTACACAGAAAAAATACCTTAGAAATAAAGACACATTTTTCTCAGACAAACAGTAACTGAGATTACTCATTACTGGAAATCTGCACTGCAATAAATGTTAAAGTTCTTCAGCCAAAAGGCTGAAAACAAAATCTCTACAAAGAAACAAAATTCCTGAAAATCATTAAAATGAAGGTAGATATTTTACTTTAAAAATAAAATGAACCTTACTTATTAGTTCTACTCTCATATGTAATTGAATATCTACTGCAACACTAATAACAATCATGGCATGTTAGAAAGTAAATTATGTGGTAAAGGTAGCAAAATGATATGAAAAAGGAATTGGAAAAATACTTTTGTAAGGTTTAATGATATGTGTAGTGGCAGACTTTGGTTTAAAATGCATATTATAAACCCTGCAGCAACCACTAATAAAGTGCCAATAATAAGTCCATAATGGGGATAAAATGGACCCACACACAATACTTCATCCAAAAGCAGGCAAACTAGACAAAGTGAAAGAGAGAATTGGTAAACTGAAATCTGGAACGTTAGAAAATATCCAGATACAATATAGAAACAAGATAATAAGTAAGGAGACATAAAGAAATGCAGAGATCAGAGTGAGATCTCTGTCATACATCTAAGTACAGTTTCAGAAGGGGTGATCAAGAGTATTGGAAATAGGCAATAATAATAAAGATTTGGCTAATATTTTTCAAAGTTGAAAATTATCCTAATTCCTCTTAGTTACAAAAATGTGAAAAACCTAAGAAAGATATTTTTTAGTTCATTAATAGGCACATTGTATTGAAACACAATACATCAAAGACAAAATATTATAAAGATGGCATGAAGAAAAAGATTGCTTTCAAAGGAAGTCAAATAGTTAAGAGTTAATATCTTAACATAAGAAATCAGAAGACTGACATTTTCAAGGAACAGACTTTAGGAAGAAAGCAAGTCACCTCACAAAAAATATCTGAGATAGAAAAAGGAAAATAGATGCAAAGGTAAATGTTATGCATATGGTAAATCTAAATAATCATTTACCTTATAAAATATTTTTTAAAAAGCCATGTGAGTAAAATATATAAAAAAAAATTGTATGTAATATCAGTTTATATATACATATTATGTGATATATAGCACGCATATACAGATAATAAATATACAGTATATATAACATATACATGCATAGGATTTGGAGAATTAGGAATTTTAAACTATTTTAGTTGATAAGAGGTTAAATATACTAATTTTAGACTAAATTTTACTACATGTTAACATATCTCTTAATAATTAAAATAATGGAAATTAAATGCATAAAGTGCAATGCAGGGATCACTTAAAAGGAGTAGAAATGTGAATAAAACCAAAATACTAAAACCTCCCTGAAAGGAAGTTAAAAAGAAAATGGAAAAAGCAGAATAAAGAAAAGAATAACACAGTAAATAAAAGTCAGTTTACAGTAAATGTAAATCAACTGAATTATGCTGTCAAAAAAACAAAATTATCAAATCATATCTTGAGAAAATGTAGAATTTGGAATGAACAGAAGACAAAGAAAGGTGAGAGAAGAATAAGTGTGAAGGACAGAATGACCTTGACTTACTGAAGTGGACAGACAAAGCAAAGGACTCAAATTCTGAAGTAGTGGGAACTAACCTCTGCAGGTCTTGAATTCATGTGGTAGAAAATTGAGAACTACTGAGCAAAAGAAAGACATGGCAGAGCTAGTACTGAGGTGTGTAGGATGAATTGACAGAGAGAGTTTCCCTTGTCAGATTCCACAATTCTCTGTAAGGAAGGTGACATGCTTACTGTGTGCATTGTGAATTCAGAATCACTAAAATAATTCTCTTGTTGGGATTTGGCCAGACCATAGGTATGAGGAAATGGGGACAGGAAAGTGGGAGCAGAGACAAAGCTCTACCACCAACCTTTTCTATGTGCCAGTTTCCATCACTCATATTTCACTACTCGTTGATTTAAACTTACTAATCTTAAAGTGAAATTCTTTAAAGAGTTTTTCTTAGCCTAATTTCCAGAACAATATTATCACTAATATACTTAAAACCTTTCACGTGCTAGGGACGGGGGGATAGAGCTCACTTGGAAGAGTGCTTATCGTATATATGCAAGGCCCAGGGCTCAACCCCCAGTACCACACACACAAAAAATACCCTTTCATATGCTAGGTATTTTTTCTCTAGAAGCATAGAAATGCATTAAAATGCTAAAAATAAAAATGCAAGTTCAGTAACTTCCCACTGGTTCACATAAAATATAAATCTGTAATAGAGTTTCTTTTAATGCATAGTTTGGAAATAAGAGAAAGGGTAAGTACTTCAAACATAGATATAGGTCAAGGAAATATAATGAGGATATATCATGACCATAATATAATTGTCCTGTCTTATTTCTTTGCACCCTCCCAAATCTAAAAGTGGCATTGCTTTCAAGTTCTTACCAAAAAACATAGAATGAACTTAAGTACAATGTAGTCAAGAACCAAACAACAGAACTCTAGCTTATAATCAACACACCCATCCCATAAATACAGGAGAAACTCTGGTGGATGGTAGAATTACAGGGAGCAGACCAGTATTTGCTTTGGCAGATGTGGAGTCTGTGCAAGTGGGAACACAGCTGTATGCAGAATATTTTGGTGTTTGTAAAACTGCTGAATAAGACATAAAGGAATATCCAAAGTTGCAGTGTATCAGCAAGCTTAGAGAAGAGGGTGCCATTCTAATATTTTAAAAGAATTTTATAGAGCAAGTGATCTGTATGAAGCACTTTGGTCAGAAAACTTCAGCTTCATTATCAAGGTCATATCTTTCTTACATGACTACAATTCTTTCCTCTTCTTGGGTACTTTACTATTTTCCACAAGCTCCTGAGCTGGTTACCCTTTTGCCTGAAAAGAGTGAATCAATATAAATTAGTTACATATGTGTGGGAATCTTAATAAAACAAAAAATTCCACACTTCAGTTTAGGAAAGTAATGCTAGAAAATTATAAAGAACAAAATTAAAGAACTTAGTCCATGACTCTTCCTATCCAATACTGAGGACTTTTCACATAAAACTCTTTAATTTCCCAATTTAGTAAAATAAGTTATTTATGGAAAAGAGGTCTCTTTAGCATTTCAAAAATGAAATGAAATGAAACGGAAGCACCATGACATTCACTAAGTGGGCTTTGCCCAAAGATGTTTATTGACTAATGACTGAATACCTGTTAGTGTCTTACTTCTATCACTCTTAGAAATTTTAAGACTTCTTTCTGGGCCAAGCTGCTGCAAGGTACCCTGTTTCAAAATTATGAGCTCACATCTCTTTAACTTGCCCACTGATTCAAAGCCTTTGACCTACTTGTATTTCAATAATTTTTTAATTGACTTAGACTTACTTTTACACTTTCAAATCTGTTTCATCTTTAAACTTAACTTTTCACACACTGAAATACCACTCTAATTCATTTTCCATTTAGATTTCAATTCCAAAATATGGTAACAAGTGAACACCTAATCCAAGACTACCTATAGGTTCTATTCTGCAGGCTAACTCCTGACTGATTCATAGGGGCTGTCTGGAGCACTGAACTGGGAAGAGCATGAGGATACGTCTGCCTTGCTTTGGATGAGTTATGTCTGCTATGGACTTAGAACGATGGAGGAAGCCTGGTGGAATACTTACCATGAATTTCTGAGCCCAGGTCTCAGGATCTTCTTACTGGTAGACCAGTGTTTTATCTCATAAAACTCTAAACTAGTTAACACTACCACACATTTTTCTGCAGCAGTCTCTGTTTTGCTCCAGTTTTTCACACCATGAAACATGGAAGAAGAATCCTCACATGGTAGTCCTAACAACAGTGACCCCATCTTGCTTGGTTGAAATGTTTTACCAATGGTCATCTCTATTACGGGCTAAGCTGTACAAGCAATGACCAAACAGACTCCATTTTAACCTGAGACTCCATGTCATGTAAGAAATGTTTCTCCCATGAGAAAACTCCACCTCTGCCATCCTGATCCTGCTTAGCACACCTTGCTTAGAAAGGCAAGTGTTTCTGTTCTTATACAATGTGAAATTGTTCTGTTTTGGTTCCCATTTTTCTTGGGCAATATACTCCACTCTCTAAATAGGACAATGACTCCCACTAGAGAATGATTGTCTAGATGTTAGTAACCATTTCTTAAATGTACTCAACTAGGGTTGTTTTGACCCACTTTCCCTTCTGCTCATGACTTTGGTTTATGGTCTTAAATCATAGCAACAGCCACTTATGATTAATGTACTGACATGCTTTAAAAGATTCGCTCTAACCCCTGGAGGGATTCGAAGGGTATAGATTTGCAGCCTGCCCCTTTGTCCCACCAGCTGGTGAATCCGGACCTCCAGCTGGTGAACAAAGATGGTTCTGTCTCCTGCTTTAAGATCAACTGGGTGATTTATTGCAATCTCGCCATAACAGCTCCACCTCCCACCTTCATGTTGAGGCATCTATAAAGAAACGAGGAAACGCAATTCCTTCTCACAGAAATAAGTAGACTTTTGCCTTTAAAACACTGCTTGTTATGGTTCCTATTCTGTTAGCCAAAAGAGGGAAAAAAATATTTTTTAAGGCAAAATGTCTTAATTAATGAAAGAACAATAATTTTCTATTAGATATATACAGTTATGGTGCTAAGTGCTTCACACAGATTATCTCGGCACAGACATTCAATCTTGCTGATGTTAAATAACATTTTCAGGGCCCCAGTGCTAGTTAGTAGCCATAGCAGAGAAGAGCTATGAACCCAGGACATCAAATTTCAAGTCCCATGTTCTTAATTACAATGTCAGGTTGCTTCTCTAAATGGAACAATGACTCCGAAATAAAATAATTGAACTGAATGTAATGTTCAGGACCAGCAAAATTTGTATTTGGCCTTAGGATTAATTCCTGTACTCATGTCAGCAAATGGCCTCTCCATGAGCCATTTCCCCCATATATATATATATATAATATGGAGATAATGAGCCTTAACTGATGGAAATATGAGGATTGGGAAAATATTTATAGACATTTTAATTGCTTATGATTCCTATAAGTAATCAGATCTTTAATTTTTTAAGCCATAATTCACTAGAGAACCAAAAGTAATGAACATTCCTTATAAAGTAGAAACTTGTATAACAGAAGAATCATCATGTCATTTACCGGAAAGATTGGTAGAAGTTTTAAGTAATTACAGGGCCATTTTCTTACTACTTCAGCACAATCCTTTTTTCCTAAAATGAACTGTTTAAAGTAGAAGGGCAATTAACCCCCTCCCCACTCAACAAACTGCTCCCAGCATCTGTTGAGTTTACAATAACCTTTTTAATGATTACTAGGTGTGTATGTCACATCATAGCCTTGGAGTGAAGCTGAGCGGGGAACAGGAAACTGCAGAGAAACAGCTAGTTTAAGTGAGATCAAGCTTATTGGTGGACTCCAGGAGAGTCCCCGACTGTAACCACGTAAACAAATGGCAAGAGAAAGAGCAGTTAACCAACCAAATGCTGAAAGGAGTTGTGTGGGCAGGAAGGATTCAACGAAATACAGACACAATGGCCCAGACCAAATTCCACATCATCTGTTACAACACTCTCAGAGTCCTAAACACAGAAGCCCTACACTCAGAAGTAAATAGAGGGCACGTGTGCTTTGACGTTGAATGTGCATGCCTTGTAGACCAGCAGCCTACAAAAAAGAAATGGCAACTACCCACATAATGGAATTGGAAAGGGAAGAGGTTATTTCTCCAAAACCTATCCTGTGATTAATAAAAGTCCTTCACGCTGAGTAAGAAGTAGTCCTCTGTTAAAGCCAGGAAGTACTAGAGCCCAGTATGAATAACCACTTGGGGAGAAAAGTCTACCAACCTGTATCTGTCATATACAGCGTACCTGAAAAAAAGTATTGGCTCAACCTACTCACACTGACAGCACTTTTGAGGATACTGTTGGAAATCAATAGAATGTGGGAGGCAGAGACGGTCTGAAGATGTGGCAGGCGGAACCCAGGGCCCAGGGTTACGCCATGTGCATCCGAAGATGGCAACTGGCAGAGAGCAAACGGCGTTCTGAATATGCATGGAGAAAGGCAGAAGGGTTTACAATTGGCTGTATGATAATCAGTTCAGCCGCCTAGCACATGGACAGATATACTTTACATGTATGCTCCAGCGAGTGACTGCTTGACCTTTAACAGGATTGGATGGATATATCTGGTTACAATTGCTTATGCATGAGACTGCTTATACATTGAGGGTGTTATTGGAATAAAGGGGAAGCTGCTTCATGAACTTCTAAAGAGTATGTGTCTTCTGTCCCGCTGGTCGGGCGGTAAGCGCCAGGAGCGGCAGTTTTCCGCAAGCGGTTTTCGGTAAGCAAAAAGACAAAGAAGCCGCGCAGTGAGTCACTTGAAGCAGCCCTGTAGGCAAGCAGTCGCGGTTTTCCGCATGAAGAGCCGTAGAGGACAGTAGGGCTGTGAAAGGTGACATTGAAGGACTCTGACAAAATGTCATGTATTAGAAAGGTATAGAATTGGACCCAAGGTCCTCGGATATTTGCTTTCAAGTGCATGATGAGCAGCTATTAAGTACATTTAGATACTTTTGAACTTTGTAGTCTAAATTAGTCTCTTGATCTTACAGATTATTATTGATTAATTAGTCTTGATTAATATTGCAGATTATTTTTACAAACCATCTAAATGTATACTTTTAAATATAGCGAGTATGATTTTGTAAACATGGATTTTATGTGAACTAAAAACTGAAAAATTGCCATGTTTGCTCTTAAAAGATTGTATGCACACTTTAAAAGAAACTAGCAATGATGCAAATCAAAGGAAAGCTTAATTTTCTGCTTATATACACATATATGAATAAAACTAGAATTAAACTAGGGTACACATTACTTTTCAAACTTAAGAGGAATATGGATGAGAGTTTTGAAGGTTTTTTTAATGGTATTTTCAAAAGTCAGACATTAATGAAATGAAAAGTCAGTAATCAATGAAAGAACAATAATTTTTCTATTAGATATATACAGTTATGGTGCTAAGTGCTTAATTAATTAATTCCTCTAACTTCCTTTTCTGGTTTTTCATATATAAAATCTTTGCATTATTGAAACACATCTTCCAAAATAAGCCAAAAGTATCTCAGGAAAAAAAAAAAAAAAAACAATTTTATCTTCCATTCTATTAAAACTAAGTCATAAAGACCTTGTTCTATTATTTTATTTCAATTAATCTCCAAGTTTCATTGGTCATACAACTCCTTTATCAATGTCCACCAAGCCAGTTTTAAGACGAAGTGCTAAGGCTACAAAGATCAATATGCTGCCTCAGGATATGCACATGCTAGATACTTAGAAAACTGATAAATGAATATACAATGAAATAAGTGCCCTGGATCACTTCTTCCAGCGAAATTTCTCATGCGAGTTCCCTATATTAGCTCTCTCCATTTTACTCCCTCATTCTTCACCATACTCCATGTGCCAGGGCCATCCTTCACTGAGACAGAAGTTCCTACGTTCACTAGTGAGATCACTAAATCCAGTGTAAAAAACTTATCTTATGCAACCTAGCAGCATTCAATATGTTGCTACTCCTCCACTCCTTTGACATTTTTTCCCCCTCACTGGTTCTGTTTCTCTTTGAATACTTCTTTTTACATTTGGGCTCATCCTGAAAATTTAACCATAGTCTTCTTTCCTTTACTATCTCCCCAGGACTTTGATTAGAATGTGCAAGCTTGACAATACATTTGAAAAAAGGAATTCCTTTAATTAGCCCTTACTTTTGAGCTATAAACTCAATTGCACAACAGTCCTTTTAATTCCCCTTTTACATGTGTCCAAGGAATATAAAACTTAACTTGTCCTGTGATGATCTTTACAGCCTATACAGATTTATCAAGAGCAGCTAAAAAGGGGGTTTTAATAAGTGCAAACTATACCTCATAAACACCAATTTAAAAATGAAAAAAGAAGTTGTTAATGGGTTCATTAGATTATTGGGGAAAATAAGTAGTGTTTCCACGCAAAGACAAATTCCTTAACTATAAGGACAAGGATGCATATATTGAACTTTAAACACCCTACTACTCTAAAAACATTTCGGGATTTTAAGTTTTATGGTTATAATTGTGTAACATGTGATATATTTCACATTTTCTTTCTGATTTGAAAATTCAATCTTAATCTGAAATCTATAAAATTTGATATCAGATTATTTTGGATTTTTTCCCATAACCTATGTTACCTAGAAACATTGTATGGAGCATTTGCTGAAAAGCAGATCATTTTATAAGGTTATGAATTGGAAGTTATGCTCCTTAAGTAATTTATATTTAGGAAAATAACTGTGAACATGGATCAAAACTTTAAATCCTAATTGAAAAGTGCATAAATATATTATCCACAGACATTATGAATGATTCCTCCAACTACCAAACTAGGTAACATGAGACTCTCCATAGTATTATAACACAAATCTGATCTATGTGAAGTACATCTATGTAAATATTCCATAGTCGTAGACTTTCAGAGCTTAAAGTGGCCCTGGATACTATATCATAGGTTTTACAAAGGAAGAAACTGAGGCCCAGAGAATTTAAGTCACTTCCCCCAAATCACCAAGTTAGTCCATGACAAAGCTGCAATTAGAATGCAGATTTCCTGTGTCCTGGGCCAGTTTTAATTTAGAAGCTTTTCATTAAAATTATTTCAACAATTCATTCATGAAAGAAAGTAACAGTATATTTACTTGAAGCCCTCATCTCTTTAACTGCATGTTTCTCTCTGCCCAAGTAGAGAGTCTTAAAATACACCAGAAAGTAGACAGGCCTGAGAGACGATGGGCCCTTTGTCTAAACACCTGGCTCAGATTGCTGGGGACATTTGTCACCGGTTTCAACTTCTTGCTCCAAGTCACCTTCTGACCCAAGGAAAAGATACATGCCACAAACAGCACTGGTCTTTGATTTGAGACAGGTTTCCTGAGGAGAGATGAATAAGGAAAAGTAATAACAATAGTGGATTCAGTCTTCTGCCGGGAAGCTACATTTTTGCTCATAGAGAGTCTGTGTCCAGTTATATTAGAAAAATACATTTGTTTTTTCATCTGTTTGTTTATCCTCAAGTCAAAGCCTCTATTCTTACTTTTTCCAATTAAATCCTGTTTTGGGATCTGGGGAGGTATTCTAGGAGGTTGTGTAAGAAAGCCATCTTAATTTCCTCAATTCAAGGTTTAAACTTTTAAAAAATCAAGAGCTTTTTTCTTTAATTACTATGATGAATCTTATGTTCCTTTGAATTATTCACATGATTATTACTTCAAAGAACAAATTTATTTTGCAACATCCTAGCAATGGATGCTAAAATAATAACAGCATTCTTATGTAGGGTTTTAACACTGACAAATAAAACTATTTGAACTTATAAGATAGAAAACTATAAAGTATTATAAGTGAGAGAATTAAGGCTGCAGTACATTATACTTACAGCAGTTTACAAGGGAAGAGTCAGGACTTCATTCCAGGCATCTGACTCAGGTCCATGCTACCAGAGTCTCTTGCCATGTTGAGTTAGTGAGGCCAAGTGAGCTCACACAGCTGCCTACTCCTCACTGGCCGATCAGGGAAGGTGCACGCCATCCCTCACAAGGCATTGCCTGCGGGCTCAAGTAAGTCTAGCATGACATCCGTAATAAGCACAGAAAAGTAAACAGAGGTTTTATGTATTGGGCACGGTTCCACCTTTTTCAAACAACTCTGTCTGAGTCAAAGTGCAAACAATTGACCAAAAAATCTTTATATCAAAAAAATTAAATTAAATGAGTATACATAATGCCAAGCTTGTGAAACGCATCCTAATACCAAAGTGTAACTTTTCAGGAATTTTGCAGGTTTGCTTTTTCTGACTTGCTTTGTGAGTAATCAAGAGTTTAGCACAGGTTTGTCGCAAAGAAAAAACAGGCGATTAGTAAGAATTCATTACCACTCTTTCAAATTTCCTAGTTATCCCCCTTGCACACATTTCCCCTGGTTTTGCAAGTAGCTGGGATTCACTGCACCCCTGTCCTTCCTCCTATCAAACCTGGTAACTGGGAATGGTCTTACGGAAATTCAGTTATGAAAGAAATTATCAATAATGGCCCAATCAGGGAACCCATCCTTAATGTACTAACAACATCAAGATTTCTTGGTGCCCACAAAGTACAAAGCATTTAAAGTATCAAGCATGTTAAATTCTTCCATATGAAGACAAAGAAACTGAATCTCAAAGATGATAGTAACTTGCTCAAAGTCACAAATTTAGAAGGACAAACTCAGGACTCAACTGTGAGACTCCAAAGACACTGGCTTTGTCAAATGTCTTTTAGAAAGTAGATGGAAAAGAAGTACTAAATGAAGGAATTGTTAACTGTTTAAAAAAAAAAAAAAAAAAAAAAAGAAAGATGAAAAAAATTGCAAATACTTTTTAAATGCCAATGATTGGAAACTCAAGGAATTTCCCAGGGTCAAAGGAAATCTCACTGCTGAGTCAACATCCTGCTCCCACTGTCCATAGACCTAATTAACAGTATCTTTGCTGCTGCCCCCCCCCCAAAAAAAGAGATGTATTATTTTGGCACCTTTTATTTAATCTAAAATGACTATCTTTTCGGTAGAATTTGAATGATAGAAGTCAAAGAGCGAAAATTGAGAGATATCAAATTCCTTGAAATTCTCTGATAAATCTCACAAGACATTATAAAGGCAGGGTCATAACAAATTAGCAGAAAGCCTCACATTTTAGGGTATTTCAATGAGGCTATGGGAGCCAGTCATCCCCTGGAATTGTCTACACACTCTCGCTTACTGCTTTTTATGCCCTCTCTCCTATCTTCCACATCCTGCTGATTGCCACAGAGGCATGAGGTTTTACTCAAGTAAAACTTGACATTTGCCATTAAAAGGTCCTTAGAAAGAAAATACAAATTTAAAACTTTTTAAGTCACCTAAGCAGGAAAGGGAAGACGTCGACCTTGCAAGCAGGGAGAGAAGGAAGAGGTGGAATAAGGTGGAATGGAAGTAGCAGTTCTGAAATGGTTCCAGGGAATTTGTCACTTGGGAACAACTCCTTAAAGGTCAGTTGGCCATGATAGGTGTCTTTGATTGCCACAGATGATGTGGCGATTGTAGGATTCTATCCTCTTCAGAAACAGTGGGAATCTGGTGAGCAAATTTCAATTTTGAATATACTAGGCAAGTTTCAGTTTCTATTAGAATAGAATTGAAGGGATTGTCATGTTTCGATTGTGGAATCCTCCAGGGACAAGTGTATAGCATCTATGACTGTGGAATTTCATCCTCCTGCAGGTGAGCCGAGCACCCCTAGGATACTGGAGTTTTCACCCAGAGCCAGGTCAGCTGATGCTGATGCCAGAGAATATTGAGGAAAAGATCCTGAAAGACAAATTACCATAAAATGAACTCACATTTCAAGGAAGTAATGTTATTAAAACTGTGCACGGAGCAATAATTACAGAGGGCATGTGGAGTACATTAGCTCCCTATGGAGTAGGAAAGAAGTGGATACCAAATAAGTACTTTTTCACAGGTTAGGCAAGAAGGAAAAGTCTGTAATTTGAGGCAAAATTTGAGAAGGTGACATCCAGATGGAGCAGCAGCAGCATGTGACCCTAGAAAACCAAGGATGGCCTCAGAATCCTGAATGCCTTTCCCTCAAACAAAAAAAGAGGTTGAAAGTATATTTATTAAAAAAAAAAAGAATAAATTAAAATAAGCCTTCCATTTGAAGATTACTTTCCTAGAACTGGCCATTAGCAAGAGCAGCTCCCATGTGCAAGTGTATGAAACATAATATTTATATTTATATACTGAATATACTACAATATTATAAAATATGCTAATTTAATTTTAGTTTGTCATCCTCCAGATACTCAAACACAAGTGCCCACAGTGGCCCCTGCTATGCATTTTTTCATTTAGCATTTAGAACTAATTGTTTCACTTTGGTCTCTTGTAAATGAAAATTCTTACATCAGAATCTCTTACTTGCCCTTCTGCTGTCACAGAGCAAGCAGAAGTCTTCTTTGCTGAAATATCAGAGGTTTTGTGTTTACAACCAGAACAGAAAATTAAAAACTTCTGTGCTATTTATCTTCCCATGGTAGACAGTTAGCCTTATCTCCACCAATCCACCCTACCAGAAATTCTAGCTAAAAATTTAAAAAATTTAATACTAGCATGAGAAACATGATTTGGTAATAGCACAAGAAACTTGATGTTATGAATTAAACTGTAATTTGTTGTTTCTTCAATAGAAAGCTCTGGAAAGAATGAAAAGAAAAGCTTAAAAATACTTTCAAACTAGCATAAATGAATCTGATACATTCTTTCTCCTCAGGAGAAATTAAGCATATAATAGTTCTTGAGATAAATGAAAATACTAAATCTCTAAATAAGATGTATTTGGTATGGAAACTGTCCATATTTTCAGAATTCCATAATGAGAAAATGTAAGGATGATGACCTTGGAATGGTCATATTGAATATCAAAGATTTAATTTTAAATGTCATGGTTACAAGTATCTGGTAAAATTATCCCTGCATCTCTCCTCCCATGTTAAACCCACCATTGTTTTTTTAAAATTGCAAAATCTAAAAAGAAAGCAGAGTGCTGCAAAGTAAGGAAAGTGTATAAATCATGAGGCTACACCATTTTCTGCTTTCTGGAGTCAATTCACAAGAATCTCCTGGGAGTAGAGAGAGTGAAGTAAATTAACAGCGTTTGGAAAATGAAGAGATTTGCTGCAGAGCCTGGGAAAAGATGGTCACCCCCACTACTGTATCCAAATAGTCCTGGGAGCTGCCTTGTAAATCCCTGTGCAGTGAAGCAATTCCTCTCATTCTGAATGCAGCCCAGAGCAGGGCAGAGTGGAAAATAAGCCTCCAATTTTTAATAGAGACTTTTATGACTATCATATTTTCATAAAATAAACTCTGAAACAGAGTTGGTAGACAGGTGTGAGGTAGCACTGGGACATGGAGTGGGTCATGCTTGGCTTGCACACATTCTGGGAACAGTCACAGGGAACTAAAAGGCATGTGGGGCGTGAAATAGGAGAGACTGTGATGCTTCAAAGCACAGGGACATTAAAAGTGTCCAGGAGGAATAGGGCTCTGCTTTTACTTTCTTTTTTTCTTTTCAGTAGTAAACCAAGACAATACAATATATCCCTTCTATCCAAACAGCAAAAATTTTAAGAAGATTGAAAAGAACTTATATTGATACACTATCAAAATAAATAGTAGATAAAATTTCCATTTGAGCTCTACACTAGACTTTAATCTCTTTGAGAACAAAAGTTGTTGCTTTACTTCTATAATATCTAACATCTTGGTTCTCATAATGAACCCAATGAGCATTTGTTATATCTGCTATTATTATTAAAAAGTAATGTAACAATACGTAGTACCATTAACTAAACCCATCCTTTTGTTGGAGCCATGCTACCATGAAGATGGTTTATACGCAGAAGTCTCCATAATCAACATTTGAGGTAAATATTATTAATACAATTTTATAGAAGAAGTCAAGACACAGTGAAGTCCAGACAGTGAAGTCAAGAAAAATGTCCAGGAATATGCAAATAAAATTTGCAAAACCTGAAACTGAATTGTGTTCACTTACACTTGAATGACAGGAATTGTGGAGAAAATTTTTCTCAGATTTTCACAATAATAGTCAGTTGGCATATATGCAGGGAATAGCTAAACAGCATAAATTTATGGCATGGTCCTTATCGCCCAAGAAACAGCATCTGTTAACACCAGCTCACATTAAACCCTTTAACATACACTGAAAGGAAAGGGGATATTTACTACAAACTAGAACCCTCTAATTTATTAGGGAATATGCAGTTCGAAATACAACTTGAAGGAAAATGTCAAGAGGCCAAAAGAAGATGAAATTAGAAGCATGGGGTAACTAATTGCAAAAATTAGATGTGGAAACAGTAAAAAAAGAAATAGCTCTGATCTAAGAAAGGATACTACATGGTGTACAACCATTAACAGTGCTAAGTAACCATAATAACTATAATAATAGTTTGAGATAAGAGTGAAGAAGATCACAAATAGCCTTGAAAGTCAGCTGGATGATTTTGGCATACTTAGGTTTTAAAAAAAAAAGACACCCAAAGAGTTCATGTCAACATGATGTACTAAGTGTGATGCAATAGAAAAGTCAGATTAAATTATTAAACTGGGAGTGACATGATAAAAATAGGACTTAGAAAGACAAATCTGGCAGGAACATGTAAATGGATTCATGGAAAGAAAGCATTCTCAGCAGCATATGGTTTATGTAGTAAGGAAATGTACTGAGTTTTGCAAGATGGCAAACAAGGAACAAGTAGGTCAACTCATGAGAATGTTAGTTCTGAGTAGGATCTGGAGAGAAACATTTAAAAAGCAAAAGTGTGTGTGTGTGTGTGTGTGTGTGTGTGTATGCGCACGCGCCCGTGCATGTGTTGGGAGGTGAGCACTATAAAAATTCTGTACTTGGAGGCAGAGAATGACAACCAATGATGTAACTATAATTCTAGAAATGGGCCACATCAAGGATGATCATTTATGCCATATTAACATGCTGGGACATTATTGTTTTGTAAAGTTATGGAAGTGAGGGAAGGGCTTAAGGAAGGTAAAGACATGATCAGATTTCAGCTATATATTACACTAGCAGCAGATGGAATCTGGGTATGTGCAGATGGGAAGTGGCCACATAAGAGGCAAGGAGGTAAATTCATATGTGTGATTGATGAAGAGGGCCTGAATGCACTGTAGTCGAAATGAAGTAAAGCGGTCTCAGAAATGTTTACCACGTAAAACTGCAGAGCTGAGTGGTGAGAATTTTACTGATTGAACGTCCAGATAGGAAGATGTTGCCATTTACTGATAATAGGTATACAAAAGAAAAATGACCCGGGCTTGGAGGGAAGACTAGTAATTGAGTTTGGGATAGACTAAACTTGATCTGGTTCTGAATTATTTGATATATTCTTGTGAAATTCATGTTAACAATCAAAACTGGAGAGATTTGATGTTTATCCGCATTTAGCTGTTAAGCAAGACTCTGACAGTGTGTGAGAGTCCAGGATGGCTTAGGAAAAGCTTATCTAGAGAGAACCAACGAAACTATGAACCAATGAATCCTCCGAGAATAGCAAAGTGCTGAGGGAAGAAAGAGGATAAGGAACCCATGGATGAAACTGAGAGGGAAGGGTCAGGGATGTGGGGAAGAATCCTTGGCAAACAGCGTTTCAAGAAGGCTGGACCAGTCAATGCTGCCAAATAGAGGAGAAAGGCCTGAGGAGATGAGGAGATAAGGAGAAAGGGGCCCACGGGAGGAGCACACATGCTAACCCTCATCTTACTGGACCAACTTGAATGGAGGGTCCGAAGCCAGAGCACAAGAGTCAGAGTGAGGGCAGGGGAAACAGAGACAGATGGCTATAATGCTCCTTTAAAGCAGGTGGACTAAGAAAAAAGATAGGTGGGAGCTACATACAGGCCCTGGCAGAGAGCAGATTATTAGCAGTTGAAGCGGGGACAGCCAATGAAAAAGAGCATTTGAAGTTACAGAGAAAAGAGAGCACGATTGGGCAGCAAGTTCCCCAATGAGATGGAGCACGAAGAACAAATCCAGAAGGTGCTTCAGAACAATTCGAAAATTTGTTGAAAATTTAAAAAAAAAGTACCACTAGGGTTTATATCAATGATGACTGAAATAAATTGCCCTATCCCTTTCTGTGTCTGGGTTACTCTCAAATTTCCTTTGGGTAAATTTCCCAAATGATCCTCCATCAGATTGACACAAATGTGTGCTATTTCCTTACAATTTCAACCTGAGCCAGGCACAGTGGCACAGGCCTATAATCCCAGAGGCTCGGGAGGCTGAGGCAGGAGGATCACAAGTACAAAGCCAGCCTCAGCAACTTAAAGAACAAGGCAACTTAGCAAGGCCCTGTCTCAAAATAAAAATAAAAAAGGGCCGGGGATGTGACTCTGTGGTTTAGTGGCCCTGGGTTCAATCCCTGGTACCAAAAAAATTGTTTTTCAGTGTGAGGATGCAAAGGCCCAGTGAGGCTAAAAGACTGCAGGTTGCAAAGCTTTTAAATAGAAAATGACCAGAACCCAGGTGTTTTCTTCTGTGAAGTTTGGACCAAGGCTTTCTGTACCTGTGAAACTATGTAGACTACAAGGCTGTGGTCCTGCATTGAAAGCTGTGTTTCCATCAAGAATATAATTTATCATTATCTTAAAACTAAATTCACAATTCTGATTAAATAGACATCCCAAATAGAGAAGAAAAAAAAAAAAAAAGAAAGAAGATGAGACTCTCCTTTCCAAACCTAAACTTAAAAGAAAGGTAAATAGTTTTTACCTTTATATCAAAAAGTTATAGGGACCAAGTTCCATTCATTTATTAAGGTTAATTTATTAACATTGCTAACAATACTGTTTTCTCTGTAGAAGGCAAGATATAGATAGGAGAAACAATGCTTTATTGGAATTTCCCTGACACACTACTCCTTAGACAATTTTTTCATTATAAAATAAAACCATCTTGGGGCTGGGGTTGTGGCTTAGTGATAGAGCACATGCCTAGCATGTGTGAGGCACTGGGTTCGATTCTCAGCACCACATATAAATAAATGAATAAAATAAAGGACTGTCAACATCTAAAAAAAAAATTTTTAAATGGAACCATCTTGACTTCTTTTGAAGGTTTAGTTGTGGATGTATCAATAAAATAAAATTAAAAACCCAAGACTGAGCCAGGCACAGTGGCGCACTCCTGTAATCCCAGCAGTTCAAGAGACTGAGACAGGAGGATTGCGAGTTTAAAGCCAGCCCCAGCAGAAGTGAGGCGCTAAGCAACTCAGTGAGACCCTATCTCTAAATAAAATACAAAATAGGGCTGGGGATGTGGCTCAGTGGTGGAGTGCCCTTGAGTTCGATTCCTGGTACCCCCAAAAAACACAAAAAAACCAAGGCTGCCAAAATTGGGTCATACCTGTAAAGCAACATTTCCACTGAATTGACTATTCCCCCTATACAAATACCAAGAATAAATAGCCTTGTAAATATAGAATATGACACCTCATCCATCTAATGTGAAATTTAGATGAATATACATAAAATTTATATGGACAGAAACATAAAGGAAAACTAAATTGTCGGTATCGTCCTAACAATCCCATTCCAGCTCAGAAAACTTTTTCAAGCTGTAACTTTATAGTTAAAAAATTTTTTCAAATACCTCACATTATCAGTAATTGAGAATGTCCCATGTCATATCTTTGAGGAAGCTTCCAATTTCAGAGTTTAGATCATGTAGAAGATGATGCCACAGAATATCATGTCATTTAACTCTATTAAGATAGACTTGTTTTATATAACCCTATGCAACTTGCCCAAATGTATACCTTAGATTAATTAATTATTAATGATTCTAATATTTTCCCCTACCATTACTATAGCTCTCAAATGTAAACCTAAACTTTTCAATGTTGTGATCTCAGAGCAAAACACATCAGTTCAAAAAGTTGGTGGTCCCTGTTCCAACCTCTGACAAAGATCACAGAAAGCCCAGTGATAACACTTGAGTGATCCTTCCACCTGAGTCAGGCTGAATGCTTAGAGAGATTTCATTCTGTGATCATATATGCATGATTCCAAACTTGTAAGTCCCAGCTTTCCCAACCAAATCTTCCTCCTTCATTCTGCATTGTGCACATGTCTCAAATGACCAGCACCATGAACAGCAAGGACTGTCTGACAGCGCTGAAGGTGAAGAGGAGGAAGAGACAGGAAAGGCTGAGAGCAAAAAGTATACATGCATCTGGAAACACACTTGGTAATATGGCTCCTTTGCAGAGTAGAAAGGTAAACCTAATCTACCACGAGGGGCATTTGGGTGTTGAGTTGTATCTCCTGAAAAGATGGTGAATTTGCAATGGTTACCTACACACTGCAGTCACCCTTATAAGTAAAATGAAAAACCAGGAAGCGAGACATCAGCAGAATCTCAGTGCATAGCTTTGGAACATAGAAGCCTGGGGGTCTACCTCCAGAGCAAAAGATATTAGCCAGAGATTTAATACGGTGGTTCCCAATGGGAGTCAGAGCTATCTGTAGAGCTTTGAAAATATGCAGATTCTTAGCCCACATATGAACCTACTAAATCAGGATGTTTAGACGGAACC
This sequence comes from Sciurus vulgaris, assembly GCF_902686455.1. Taxonomy (NCBI): domain Eukaryota; kingdom Metazoa; phylum Chordata; class Mammalia; order Rodentia; family Sciuridae; genus Sciurus; species Sciurus vulgaris. Next base: position 142,533,292 of record NC_136463.1, read on the forward strand.
TATACTGGTAACAAGAACTTATATTGGTAACAAAATCTCCAGTTATGCAGTCAACTTAACACTGATCTGTGGCTTGCTTACCAACTAACCTGATTCATAGTTAAAGCATACTATGCATTGTTCAATACAAAGAATTTCACTAACTCTATCATCAATCTACAAGTCTGCATATGTATACTCTTCAAAATAAAGTTTCACTTTAGTTTGGATAAAAGTTCTAAACACATCTAAATTTATCTGAAGAGAAGTAGGAAGCAGAGAAAAGGCAGCCTATAATTCAAGCACCGATGTTTTGGCTTTGTAGTCCACTCAGTAATGAATAATAACCAGAGCTTCTGTCCACTCAACTATATTCTGTTCATTAAAACCACAAGATCTATTCCAATAAAAGTGGACAACAACATATGTATATGCTCATGGGCAGAACTAGAGTTGCCTCCTAATAAATATTCTTCCTTACTTCCTGTATAGCAGAATTCTATTTAGAGGCCTACATTGCCAATTCCACCCAGCTAAAAGGCTTTATTTCCTAGACTACCTTACAGCTTCGTGTGACCATAGGATTAAATTCTGGCCAACTATAAGTTTAAAAAGACTTAAGAGTATCGATTTTTAAAAAGGAGGGATCACAGCCTTTAGCTCTTCTCCTCTATTCCTCTATTCAGATGCTTGGAAAGTACATGTAATGGCTGGAGCTTTAGCAGCCATCTACAGCCAAAATTAAAGACTACACCCTAGGGACAGAAGATTGGAAAGAGAAAAGTTTGAGTTCTTGATGATTTTGTGGAACCAACGTACTAGCCTTTTATTGACTGTTTAAAAGCTTATTTTACAAAAGAAATATTTCATATATACATATACTTTGGGGGGTGGGTTTAAACTACTACTTGATAGATACAGTTGGAATCAAATTAAAACACCCATTGTACATGTCTGTATATCCCACATGATCTACAATATCTACTTCAACACTCATGAACTTAAAATAATTTATGAGTGAACAAGTATGTTAAGCTATGTATTCATATATTATACTTCCTTTAAAATGATACCATTCAAGCGCTCCTGAGTATTAAGCATCTGCTTCTTCATAATGGGATAAATGACAGATATAACACCATAAAAATGCAAGAGACCATAATATAGAAAGGTCTGTGAGCTGCTCTTCTCTTAGTACTCAGAAGTTGACTTGGGAACAGAATCAGTGTAGGGTTGCAACTTGGGTGTTGTGAATTTATGGTCCATGAGCCAAATTTGGCACACAGATGTATTTTATTGGCTTATGCAAACTTTCTGAAAACATTAATTTTGAATGTTTAAAATGGACATGCATCTTCATTCTTCACAAGCTCCATCATCCTCTATTAATGTACAAATACTTGTCTTCATTTGTTTATATTGCCTGCCTGGCACTGGAAGCACTGAAGTTTACAATATGGAAATACAATTATGTCTCTGCGCACCATCCCTTCTTTCCATAGCTCACCCGATGTTGAATGCAATGAAATCTATCTAAGATATTTTCTAAGAGATTAAGTATACCTACTTCTAATAAGAATGTATATAGTTCCCTAGATATTAGACTTTTATTTTCACTATAAACATTCTGGAATTTGCTCTTACAAAAAAACAAATGTGGAACCTTCCAAAGCCTCCCTGTACACACACACACACACACACACACACACACACACTTGAAAGTTGATTTTGTCATCTTGACACCCTTATTTTTTTACTCAATAGTTTCAACTAAAGTTTAGCCCAACTCTTAAACTTTTTCTTCTCATTTTATGACTTAAACAAAAATAAAATCAGTTCTTAAATTTTAGTGAAAAGTTAGTCCATTTTGGCCTAAATGCCTAAAACTTATTTATTTACTTCTATGTTATTCATATGTCTTTCTATCAGGCAGGCATTGTACTTGTTTTACATTTCTGGGAAATAAGCACAGTAAAAATACCTTCAAGTCATAAAAATAAAAGCTTATACACATGCACTTACAAACAGTGAGAGTTCTCTCTACATTTCCAAGGAAACATATTTGTACACAAAGTCATACTGTGACATAGTTTAAGCTAAACTCTGAAAAAACACACTAGTTTGGCAGGCATACCTTAGATCTCTATTTTATTTAAAGTATTTACCTGGTTTTCTCTTCCTAAACTCAAAAGTCACATGGAGTTTCTAAATTCTGACACTTTTATTAAGCTTGTAACATGCATGAACAGGGAAAATAAAGTATTGCAATAGGCATTAAAATATGCATGGTAAGTACATACAATATAAGTTAATAGTTTGGAATACACTGGACTCCAGAGTTTTTATTTTCTGTATTATCTTTAATTAAGACCATAAGTATTCTTTTGCTATTGATTCTTATCATGTATATTAACATAAGTCGATTAAAAAACAGAGGCATTTGTTACTTACAATACATAAGCAAGAAATCACCCCTTCTCTATAAAATCTGATGTTTGGAATTCCAGCTTCTGTGCTGTTTGATTATGCTGGGGGAGAGGGGTAGTTCAGCGTTGGGGACTTCACTGTACCAAGCATCAACATTCCTAACACCTATTTAAATTATAATTAAGGAAAAATAAACTCTCCCTATTTTCAGAAACACCTACAGAGTAATTACAATTATTTAGGAAGTTTTTTTAACATATGGCCTATCTTATATGCTTTTTGAAACATTATTTATTCACAATCTCAATTATTTCCAGATCTTATAATGTGATTAATTTTAATATAAATTAAGAAAGAAAGCTGTATTGAAAGTTTTTAATTAAAGTTGGTTACTTGGTGAGGGATTTCACAATCAGAGTTTCTATTTCTGTAAATTTTTCTATATTTGTTTGACCTTTCCTAACTTCTAGTTCTTTTCAATTACCTTCTCCACCCCTGCAAATAACACGTTTTTCATGCCTTTACAAAGAAACTCAAGCATTTTTACTTTTATAAATTGCCTCATTTTTGAATCATAAAAAGCAACATAAAAAAGTTCCAAGATTTTAGAAAAGTGCCCCCTCTATGGGACTCCTGGCAGATTGTTGAGTAGTCATCTTCAGATTTTTATTTTCATTTTTAAAACTTTCTTAGAACTTACGGTCTCTAATACATTTTACAAACATCTCTGAGCAAAAGTACCCAGGAGTGAGCAGTAAAAAAGAATACATAGCTATCTATCTATATACATATATATATGCACACACACATACATGTACACACACCATAATAATATGGAGATTATGAAAGACAGTAACAGGAAAGGATGATGCATGTGCTGTTTTAAAAGCTCGAGTTTGATGTTCATGGTCATGAAAACTCTGTAAGGGCCTATTAGAAGAGTATTGCAATGTTTGAAACTTCAGGGTTTAATAATCAATGGAACCAGTTTAAAGTTGTTCTTATCGTCTGTGTTAGTCATGCAGTTTTGTTTAACCATATATCCCAACCCTAACGTATGCAAATCACATGGAGGGGGAAAAATTCAGTAACCAAACAAGTAGATTTGTCTTTAAAAGATAATGAAAAGCAAAACAAAAGCTTGAGTCTGAGGGGGAAATGCCCCTAGAGGTACTCCACTCCAAATAAGCTATATGTAAGGCAGGCTGATTTCCTGCCTTCCGCCTTCCAACCGGGAACCACCGCTGTCCTGCTAATCAAGTCAGTGGGGTGGGAAAATACACTGTTTAAGAAATCTGGCTTCTATCAGCCTCTCTATCGTGGAGAAATAAAGGAGACTCCCTCTCAGTATGCAAGAGTGACTTTAAGATCACAAACAAAACGGGGAAAGAAGTTAAGTCTGTAAGAGAAAAGAATGGGGAGCCAAAGACAAAGAAATATCAGAGCTATCGGAGTTCCCGCAGGGGTTTTTCTAAACAAAGAATTTTATGAAGCAGCTGAAGTTCCGTACCAGAAAGACTCCACCCCAGCCCAGCTTCTGCTGCGACTTTTGCTCGCGCTGAAAGCTCCAGCCCACAGAACAGACCTCTGCAAACCAAAGTGCCCTTAGCGCCCCGATTGAAGAACCGTCTTTTAACTTCCCACTCCCACACTCGAGCTAACGAGCCGATTCCAGGCTTTCCCCCGAAGGAGTTGGCAGTGTCCCCTCCGAGGGCAGGTATAGTTGCTCCGGATTTACAAACATCCCCTTTCCCAGGTGCAAATCCGACAGCCCCCTTCTCAAACTTCAAAACCAAGCCTCCTCTTCATGCTCTTCCTGAGGCTTAACATTCCACCTCTGTTCCCAAACCGAGCAATAAACACCGCAAGCAAAGCAAAAGGCAAACTCACCATCTTCGCCTTCTTCCTGGGCTTTTATTGAGACAAATTGCCCTAATAAACAGTAAGAATGAGGAGAGGTCTTGCTTCCCACCCAGTTTGCCATCATATCTAAATATTAGACATGTGGGTCCTTCTGGGAGCGAAAAGTAGATTCTGGGGTTATTGTAGCACCATGAAGGCAGCTGTGGGCTCTTCTTTCAGCACCAGCCCCAGGGCAGCCTCAGCAAGCCCCCTTTTTCAGCACCAGCTCCAGCACAGTGTGAAAACTTTTTTCAAGCGATGCAGCTTTAATAGGAAGAATGCTGCCTCAACTTCTTTTCCTGCCCCTTTCAGCTGTTTCAGGCTCATAACCATCAGTGTCTGCCAAGCAAAACCGTCTGATTGATGGTAAACAACCGAATCAGAACACGCCTCTTGGTGCTTGAACTGTCCCTATTTCATGTATGTTTTAAGCACAGATGGGAGCGAAATAACAGACAACAACTTTTATTTCTCTTTCCTTTTATTTTTAAGAAAGCCTGTTAAGGGAAAGAATCCTATTCTCTCCCTCCCTAACTTTCCCTGGACTCACATCCCTTAATTTTTCCACTATATGGTTGAAAAAGGACACAGAGAGAAATACCACATTTGAGCCTAGTTTTTGACATGTAGGTAATCCAGGACCCTCTTCTCCACCTTAAACCTTTAAAGAGGTGCATTTTACCCTTTATTTTGACTAAATAAAAAGGACATCTTGTCTCCTTCTCAGATTCTGTTTCTTTTCCCATACTCTGGAAGGGGAATATTAGAATGAAGTCCCGGTACAGTCCAGGTGAAAAAAATACACATAGTTTTAGGCAAATGAATTTGAAATACATCATTCTTCAAATTAAGTTCTTTCCATTTCTCTTAAGGGGCCACATCTGCAGGTTCCTCTATCCCAGACAGTTTTATTGTGCAGAAAAATAATCTACTGAGCTCATGCAGAGGAATGGGAAGAACGCTGCCTTGGAATGCAAAAAGCTCAGTTCAACACCAGATCTGCCACTCACCAATTTGTAAACGTAAACATAGTCCTTTATCTCTGTGCACTCCAATTTTCCTCGTTTGAAAAAAATGGGCTTTGCCCTGACCAATGTTCAGGGTTCAGTGACACTAAAATGAGCAATATATTATTAACTAAGTTCCAAATTGCAAAAGCTACATAAAAGTAGATGTGTGGTGTTATTAACCCTGGCCCAGCTTTCAGGGAATATGGTAGAACCAGTTGCACATGCCTTTTAAGAGCAAGATATGTGAACTTTTGTGGCAACCATCAGCCTGTCAAGATCTTAGTGACCTCATATTACTAAGTGACCTTAGTAATATGTAGCAAGACCCTTAGAATCAGAATGGATGTCCCACACAGTACAGGGGTATCACTATTAGTAATGACAGACCTCTTGCGTACTACCAAGCAGTGGAAGGAAGGAAATAAAAACACACAGAGGAAATAAAAAAGCATGCCCATCACCTTCAAGGGACATATGTAGATGCTGAGAAAATAAATCTGCATAAAACAATCAATATAAGCCAGAGCATATAAATATGTGCCGGATGCATTAAGCACGTAGAAATATGGAGAAATGAGAGATTATCAATGAGATTAGACAAGTAAGGGCATTACTCTCATTTTTCTTAAGAAAAGAAATCCAGAATCTTTGCCATTTAACTTTGCAGTGTATCTCTAAGAAGCGTTCCAGAGGAGGTCAACTTCCCAAGCAGCATCCAACTTGCTAACCCTGTACACATCAGTACAGCTTGTCACTGAGTTGGTGTCTCACTTCAATGACTGCTATCGGCAGCACACAGCTCCCAGAAGTGAGCAGTCCTGCTCCACTTAATGATGGCTGAATAGAGAACCAAAATCCACAATTCTGCTAATTCCTTGTGTAGTACCTGAGAGAGGGTAGGCTTGAAACTGTCTTGCTCGATATTGAAGAAAGTGAGAGGAAAATAAAGAAGAGTGCAGAGAAAAAAGAGCTACACACTCTGAACTTGCCAGTTCTGTTATAAGAACTTATTATAAGAACCGTTTCACAGCCCATCAATACAATTTTGCTACCAAAGGGTCGCACAATTTCCAGGCATCTTGTATTGAATCTTTACTGAGGTGCACATATTACAGACTTTCATAGAGAATCTGCAACTCTCAAAACTACTCTCCATGCTGAGGGTACAAGATGATAAGATCACAAGATCTGAGCAGTTGGTGTATGTAACACTCAGTGCCTGCTTCAAATCAGCATCTTATATCTGTTATTTAAACAGTTATTAATCACTTATTAATACCGTTATTTTAAATTTAACTGCAATCACAGTTTGTAAAGGAAACATTAAAACACAATGCAACCTCTCAGAGTTCCCCCCAGTTTCTGCCACCTCTTTCCATTGTGGTATGATAAGGGTATAGTAAATATTTTCATGAGAGCTGAGATAAATGAGCGTTCTATAACATCCTCCTTTTGACATCTATTGCAGTCAAGGCATAAGTAGGGAAGTATTTTGCCACTTAGTTTTTCTTCCATGTTGATTTTAGGGTCCTACTTTATATTGGAAAAGGACTAAAATGTACACAGGTATTGACCAGGGGTGCATACTTAATAGATGTAGTTGAATTTCTGATAGAGGATGATGTTATTTCTTAGTCCGTGAAGAACTGATTCTAGCCTTCAGTGCTAGAGTAAGGAACTCAGAAATCTATTCCAATGCCAAATGAACCCATCTCCAATAATTCACAAATTATGTTTGGAGGTTAATATTTTTACCCATTCTCACAATGACCCTAAAAGATAGGGGTTTTGTTTTCAAATTACATTTAAAAAATTTTGAATCAAAGAGGCATACACGCTCAAGTTTTGCTCAGCTAGTAAGTGTTGAATTTACAATTCTTTATCAGTAATGTCTGGTCCCGAAGTGATGTTCTGCATTTGCTTCTTAGACTACCAGACAACCATACTTCCCGGCTCTGGAGAAAATAAGTAATCAGCATTTTCTCACAGTGGATCCCTCTCTCGATTGTTCATCTCCATTCCTCAGTCCCCTTGCTTTCTCAGGGTCCTTTCTCTTCTCTACTTTCACATCTCTTCCTCTACTAGTACACATTCTGCAACCTACAAACCTGCTCCCTTCCTGTATGTAGCTTAACTTTCTTGGAAGAGGAGGTGCGGGGAGGGAAGATTTCCTCACCTCACATCTTCCTCAGTCTAATTTTGCCTCCCACTCCTTCACCTCCCACTCACTTCCACCCTCTCCATGATCCCATCACCAGCACTGCCAGAGACATCAGCAACTCTTTGCTAATAAGCCAGGGATTGTTTCTTCTTTCCTCCTCCCCATAGTGTTTGATATTCTGCCACTGTCACTCTTACTGAAGCCCTTCCCTCCCTTGGCTTCTCCCTGGTCCCATGTATTCCTCTGTGCTACCTTGTCCCTCTTAAAAAGTCAGTTATGTTTGGCCAGTGAGTACCATCAGCTGCTTTCCCTTCATCACACCCATTGTCTTGGGTTGTATTAACTATTAGATCCCTTAACTTCATTTCCATTTCTGAGAGCATCCTTTGAACATCTTTCTCTGATCAGATCCATGAGATTCACAAAACAGAACCATTATCTCCCACCGTTCTTCATGCCACTTATCACTACTACCATCCTCCTAGTCCCAAAGATGAGCAACATGGGAGGAGACCCTTCCTTCTCCCTCCACTCACCTCCAACTGGTCACCAAGTACTTTTGATTTTGTCATGCAGTCCCTCTGTCAATTATTCCCATTTTCTAAAAAAAAAAAAAAAAAAAAAAAAAAAAATTTCAAGTACTTATAGGCTATAACATGATATTTTAAAATAATAATATTAAATGCCTACTTCTTGATTCCCATCTCCTTCTGCTTTCCTTTTGTCTCATCTATAAGAACAGATCTTCCCCAGTCACACAAAGCAGTTTCACACCACAGAACTTTACTTAGGCTCTGACTTCACCTAAAATAGTCACCTCCCTGTCTAATTAATTCCCTCATTTAATAAATATTTATTGATCATCTATTATCTGCCAGGTTCTATTCAAGACACTGAGAATATAGCTGTGGAAAACACAATGTCCTTGATATCATGGAGTTTACAACTTTGGGAAAAAAAACAATTAATAAGGAAGAAAATATGTGAATGAGATTATTTCAGACAATAATATGCCATAAAGAAAAGAAACATTCTGTTGTTTTAGAGTTGCTCAAGGGTTAGTGGCAGGATGAAATGCAGCAGATGAGGTCATGAGGAAACATTTAAGGAGGTAGCAATGAAACTGAGACCTAAAATGTGAAAAAGATTTATCATTGAAGAACTCCAGAAAAAAAAGGCATTCCAGGTAATGGAAACAGCAAGTAAAGGCCTCAAATGGTATATTAGTTTTCTGTTACTGCCACAAAGATTACTATTGACTCTGTGGCATAAACAACACAAATGGATAATCTTAGGTTCTATAGGTTCAAAATCTGACATGGATCTAATTGGGTTGAAACCAGTGTCAGCAGGGCTGTGATGCTTTTAAGAGACATGGAGGGAGAATCTGTGTCCCTGTTTTGTGAGCTTATAGAGGTTATCCTCACTCCTTGTCTTGTGGCCTTTTCCTACATCTTCATAACCAGAACCACAGCATCTCCTTGACAACTTTTATTGTCAACATCTTCTTCTCTGACCACCACCTGGAAAGATTCTCTGCTTTTAAGGACCCATGTGACTATACTGAGCCCACCAGGATAATCCAAGATAATTTCCCCCATTGCAAGACCTGCAAATCCTTTTTTGATATGTTAATAAAATTAAATTCACAGGTTCCAGATATTATGACTTGGGTATCTTTGGGGGCCCTTATTCCTCCTACTGAAGACAGAAATAAGCTTTGACTGTACAAAAAGTAGAGAGAGTCATATGACTAGCATGATACAAGGTTGGATACAAAGCTTATCATTAAAACCTTATAGATAATGGAGAGAAGATTGAATTTTTTTCTAATTGCAATGAGAAACCATCAATGGGTTTAAACAGAAAAATGACATACTTCAACTTACTGATTTTATAGAAACTGGATTGCATGTGAGAAATGTGTCATAACAAGGTAAAAATGAAAGTGGAAAAAGCACCCATTACATAGTATAATTCAATAAGACGATGATGGCTTGGACTAGGGAAATATGGGGGAAGTAGAAGTGGGGGATTCAGGATAAATTTTGGAAGTAAAAATGCTGATGAATACAAGTGCTAGAAAAGGGAAAAACTAAAGATGATATTTTGACCAACTCAGTGAATGATACAGCCAGCAAATCTCAGGCATCATCTCACCCAGCAAACTCCTCTGCTTCTTCAAGAACTGGCCAACATGTTCTGTGTAGACCTCACATCACGCTACATGTTCAGATTTGCTTCTACTGTGCTGAAAGCTCCTTGATATTAAGGACATTGATTACTTAGGCCTAGTAGTTACATGTTGAATGCACATTGTTTGAGAATCAGAACATGATGATTGTATGGCCATGAGAGAAGTGGCAATTAGCACATATAAAGATGATCCCAAGATGTCAACCCTAGAGGATGAGGAATGTGATAGTCCTAGGGAAAGAAATATCTATGCAAGGAAGATGAACTGGTAATTGAGCAGAAGGAGACCACATAACTGGTTAGGGGCATCTGTTCGTGCATATGCTATGGAATAGCAAACCACAATCCTTGACCAGAAAAAGCCTGCACAATGAGAATATGCTCTCTTTCTGGCTGAAAGGCACTGTGAGAATAATAATGATAACAATAACATGGCTAAAGTGTGTAAAATACTTCACCTGTCCAATACTGTGTGAGCGCTTCATATCTATCAACTAAATCCATAAATCACAGTGCTGTTATTTTTCTTTTTTACAGGTGAGGAAGGAAATTGAGATTCATAGACGTTAAATAACTTTCGTCGAGTTACATATCAAGGAATGACTAGATCCAAGTTTGAAACCCCGGATCCCCAATGTTTTTTCTCTTCATAAGAAATTAGGTTCAAAGATATTATATAATGTTTATTTTCTTAGATTAAATTCCATCACTATTTTTTTAAACAAGTGACAATAGTAGAAGAATTACTCAAAATGTCTTTGACACAGCATCATTTCAAGTAAATAAATATATGCACCAATTAATTTGATTATAAATTCAGTCTACACCCACCTTTTATAAATAAGTTATCTCTATCTGAATATTTCTACTGAAAATCTATCTTTATACATGTAAGCATTTATACATTTAGAAATATTTTCCATTTTGTATTAGAAATATTAACTTCATTCTGACATTCTTACAATGTGAATCTTAAATTTAATTTGAGTAATTATACTTTAACTAAGTCACATTTTTAAAAAATTTTTGCAGTTTACATTTTAAAAGATTGTGTTCTCTCTTAAGACAATAGACACCAAAAATACAAATAACCCAATCAATAAATGGGCTAAGGAACTGAGCAGACACTTCACACAAGAAGATATACAAGTGATCAACAGATATATGAAAAAATGTTTGACCTCTCTAGTAATAAAAGAAATGCAAATCAAAACTACCCTGAGATTTCATCTCACTCCAATTAGAATGCTATTATCAAGAATACAAGCAACAATAGGTGTTGGAGAGGATGTGGGGAAAAAGGTACACTCCAAATTAGTGCAGTCACTCTGGAAAGCAATATAGAGATTCTTTATAAAACTTGGAATGAACCCACCTTTTGACCAGCTATCCCACTCCTCGGTTTATACCCAAAGGACTTAAAATCAGCGTACTGCAGTGACGCAACCACATCAATGTTTATAGCAGCTCAATTCACAATAGCTAGATTGTGGAACTAACCTAGATGCCCTTCAATAGATGAATGGATATATATACACAATGAAGTATTAGCCATAAAGAAGAATAAAATTATGGCATTTGCAGGTAAATGGATGGAATTGGAGAATATCATGCTAAGTGAAATAAGCCAATCAAAAAAACCAAAGGCCAAATGTTTTCTCTGATAAGTGGATGATGATACATAATGGGGGGGTGAGGAAGAATGAAGGAATGTCCAATTGTGTAGAGGGAAATGAGGGGTGGGAAGGTTGGGGAGGAAGGAAAGATAATGGAATGAGACAAACATAATTATGCTATGTACAAGTATGATTATACAAATGGTGTGACTCTACATTGTGCACAACCAGACATATGAAAAATTGTACCCCATTGTGTACAATGAATCAAAAAAACTAAATTAAAAAAGACCATAGTCACCTTTAGAAGTTTTGAAGAGTTTTGTGAGACAAAGTCAAAATTGAATTATAGCATCTGACTCTTTACATTCTATCCAAGTTCACACATACTCTTTGAGGCTCATGATAACCCAGTGGAATGGTATGAGATCAATGATTATTCTTATTGGGATTCAGAGAAATTAAACAAATTGTCCAAAGTCACATAATACAAAGAAAGTTCTCTAATATAGGTTTCCAAGTCCAAGTACTCTATGCACTGCACCCTGATAACTAAAATATAGTTCAAATTTTAGGGATGTATCTGCAAAATGCTGTCTCTACCACCTACCAGCTGGGTGATCCTAGAAAACAACATGTCTTCTCTTTGGCTCAATTTCCTCATCTGCAAAATGGACATAATATCACCTATCTTGTTGGGTTGTTATAAGTATTAAGTGAGTTAAAATCTGTAACATTCTTTGAAAATGTTTTGGCATAGAGGCAATATTAGTGCTGATTAAGTAAGAATAAGTGTGTTTGTGCTTCTTTTCAAAAACTCATCACTTATCATCAACTTAACATTTAGTTATTAAAAACTACTTGAGGACCAAAAACCAGGGTATCAAGAATGAAGTTTACCACCATACATGCTCTGTCACTCCCTCATTCTGTTTTTTTTTTTTAATAAAATTATGTATATTGTTGACATAGAGCAAAATTCATATTATTGGGTGTACATTTCTTTGAGTTCTGAGGAATGTGGACAATCATAAGACCACCACCACAATCTCGGATATTATCTTTACCTCCAGAAACTTTCTCCATTTGGAGTCAACCTTTTCCTCCTCTCCAACCCTGGCACCATTGATCTGATTTCCATTCCTGTGGTTTGCCTTTCCAAAGTCTTAGATAAACAAGAATCACACTGTACACCATCTTCTGTGTCTGATTCCAAGATTCATCCATGCTGTTCTATGTATAAGAAGTTGATTTTTTTTAACTTTTATGTTTATGTTTTTAAAATGTCTTCCTTTATTCTTAGCCATTAGTCTATTATTTAGTTTTAAGCCTAAGAAACCTTCAAACACAGATGATTATTTGTATTGGAATAGATCATTCTCTGTAGCTGAAATGAGAGTCCATGAGTCAGGGCTTCCCCGAGGGAAACTTTTTAGATGGCAGGACTAGGTACAGGGTACAAAGGAGAACTTGTCCAGAAGCTCACTGACACCAAAGGCCATTTACACAAATAAGTGTGTTATGCTCCACATCTGCTTAAAAGAAATTAAAGTATCAAAAGTCTTAAGTTGTTTCTGAACAAAGTAAGGAGTCATTCAGCCCATCAGGCTCTGAGCTCTTGCATTGTTCAATTGACAATTATGTGGCGGCCAAAGGTCTGGGGAATGTGCCTTTTCTTGGTATGGAGAGGGCAGCGGAGGGCAGGGAAACCATGGGGTGCATTTATCACATCTCATAAGTCTATTGGCACTTTGTTGAATATTTTAATATTTCCTGGATGTATTGGGAGAAACTGCCCTTTCAGCCTCTTTAGTAACTTCAGTTCTGTTTTGCAAATCTCTGGAATTCTTTCTCTGACAGGGGAGTCAAGGAGTTATTGTAAAATGGCCCCTGAGAAAGAATAGAACTTTATACAAATCTTTCATTTTAAATGTGATTTATGTTGTACTTTTGTTTTATATTTTGTATTTGTGTCTAGTGTTTGAATGCCCCCAAACAGAAATTTCTCCTCAGAATCCCTACCAATATAATTCTTTGTAGTATGTAAGAACTCTGATAATCATGAAGAAGCTAAAATGCGTTATTGATCTAAAATGTAAGATGCATTTGAATTATAATTTCTATTTAAAAATCTTCAGGTAATCAAGTGAACTCAATGTGATATAAATATACAACTCTTCATTGAAATAGGCTTGGATCATAGTAATTGAAGTCCGATTTATATAGTAACAGGCATCCACTATGTGCCCAGGTTTTTCAATATTCTAAACACCATGAGGAGAGTGGTTCATTGATTAGACTGTTTAGAAATCAAGAACATTCTGTATATTCAGCCCTAATTACTATTTAAACACTTAACCATCCATACACAAAAACATGCACGTATACAAAAAGGATTGGTTAAAGAGCAATTCATAAACTTGACTCAAAGTATGTTCTTAAATTATTGCTGCCTCCTAAATCTGAATCCTCCTTGACACCTAAGAATAAAATAATCAAAGTCTCATAGGATCGCTTGAAATAAAAAGACGTATGTTATTACTAGTATGTCGAAACTTTCTAACACAGTTTTCACTTACCAGGTGGAGAATGTAGTATTTAACTTTTTGTATGTGAGTGATATCTCATGAGATTTGGAGGAACACATGGACCTCATTTTGCTGTTTTACAGAGACTTACTTTTGTTTTCTCTGGAATAATTGCAATCATAAGATATTATTGTATGAGTGAGATTTTATAAATGTGCCTTGTCTTTCCTTTCAGCATCATCTCCACTTCCGTGATTTTGGAATGCGAAGAATCTTGAAAACTATTCCTGAAACATCTGAAATCTCTTTTCTATAAATACAATGCATAGCTAAAACAATCAATGTATTTTTTGAACATTTGACAATTTCTCTTCTTAAAAGTCTACTGAAATTAAATTTATATCTATTTATTGGTAAGAAAAGAACTTTTAGTTGTTTGTGTCTTAACAGTCAAACTTGGGAGCTGGTTCCCAAAGACATAACATGCTAATTTCCTATATTAATTCTAGATACCACCAAATTTTTATGAATTTGTTGAAGTCCCTCAACATACTTCAATTATTTGAAACATGGAAATCGTCAGTAGCTGGAAGAAGTAAGAAGTTACTGTGTTCCTAAGGCATTAGCATCAGTCACCACACCCTTGTTTCAAATGTGCTTTGCTCATCCTAATGTGCTCATCATACTTAAGTCAGAAGGGGGTTCTGGTTTCAAAAGGTACATGCAAGTCAATGTGATGCACATTTGTTGAGAGATTAATAATGCAAATATGCACAGGACATAGTCCCAGTCCACTGATGGCTTACTGGGCTTGATAATAATAGACACAAGCACCGATCCCTACAATGCACAAAATACAGGGATGAGTTTTATTGAACAAGTACAAAGAGCAGTGGAAAATGGGGTAGGGTGAAAGGGCTTGGAGTCACAAGAAAACCGGAAAGAGCTACTGAATGCAACAGAATTTGAATGGAACTTCAGAAAATGGACTTTATTGCAACAAATATTGGTTGAAGGAAAGCCAAAAAGGAAAACAGTGGCTTTAAGAAATTTTTAACAGTCTAGCACAGTTAAATCATAGGCCCCTCCCCATAACACAACGGGGAAACAAAAACCTAATATTTTAAGTCTAAAAGCATAAGAGATAGGAAGAATGACCAGGAAAAAAATTAACAACCCACCTCAATAAATCCCAAACTTAACAATGTCTTCTTCTTTTAATGGTCTAACCAATGTTTTAAGATAATTTCTATATTAATTATTATATTTCAGAGCACTGGTATTTTATTATTTCCGTAAGTTAATAGGTTATTAAACTAGCATCACTGGAATGCTCTTCTATCAGGGAAGCACAGGAAGACATCAATAACATCCCACATCTTTACTTTTGTAGAAAAAAATGTGTTTCTATTGCTCTGCATGGTTTTGTTTCTTGTAGAACCACACCCATATCTTTGCTTCCAAACGAAGACATAACTCAAAAAAAATGTGGTTGAATCAGCAACCATACATAGATTTAAATTTTGTTTTTCACATAGCAACTTCACTTCATCTTTCAGGCTCACTCCAAAGTGGTCATCTTTGTCAGCAGCTTAAGTCAACATCATAAAGAGAAAAGGAAAACGTATGTGTAGGTCCTTCTCCTTAGCCTCAGGGTATTACTAGCACTTTAAAATATTTAGATAAACTACAGTTCCAAATTAGAAATTTCAAAGAAGGCAGATGAATACCTAATGTGATCAAAGTAATTTTAAGTGGAAAAAACAATGAAATGAAGACTTGTGTCATTAAGAACTTGAAGTATGCTTTCTCAAAATGGATTATTCTGCAGAATATTATGTCTGGCCGTAGGGCCATGGAAAACATGAGATCTGGTCCCAGAACAGTTCTCAGTAACTACTTTACATTATGAAGACCCTATATATCTACAGAGCCAATTCCTTATTTGTAAAATGGGATGGTGGAAGCCCCTTTATGTATATCTATATATTGTAGCAGGAGCTATTCATGATGAGTTCTGTAAATTCTAATAACCAACAAAAGACAAACTATCAGTCTAATTTTTTTTCTTTTACTAATATATAGTATAAATAGTTTGAGAACGTTATTCAATTCTTTGCTTAAGAAAGGAAAATGTGGGGTTCTGAAGTTATTTTTGGTCATTAAAAGTGCAATTTCACTGGGTAAAAGGACAAGAGCAGTGAGCGATGCAATTTTCCTTGGTTTGGCAGAGTTTCCTTCACACTGCCTAAACTCAGAAAGAACTTCCAAAGTGAGCTCTGATCTCACGGGACGAGCAAAAAAGGGAGCTAGAATTTGGAGGCAACGGGTGAGAAAGAATAATGAGGAACAGAGTCTGATATCCTGCTGGGAAGAAAAAAATTGGACTTTACATTTGCTTAAAAGTAATACACAGGATTAAAATAGAATTCCTATACCATTTATGAAATGAGAGTTTTTTATTAAATGTGGAAAATACAAAAACGATCACTGCATCCCAAGTCTGTTTAGGTACTGAAACTTTCACAATACCCCACTGCGTATTCTCAACCACCCAGAGAGACATGAACCTCCTTTTACAGCCAATTAACATTTGATTTGGAAAGATTAAGTGACATACAAAAATTACACAACTCATGAGTAAGCCACTCAGAACTCAAACTCAGATCTGCCTTCCAGTTCCTCTACTTCACAGAAGGGTCTGAGCAGTTCTGGCTGCCCTCAAGGCTTTCTTTTGGGGGACAGGGTAAGAAGTATATAAAGTTTTCCATTTTCCAACTGTATATGTATGAGGCCAGATTTTCTCATATACTTTAACCATAACAACATATGGCAACAAATTGAAATCAGATGCAAATCTGAGAATTCTGCTGTATGCTATTAAGCCAGACTTTAAAGAGATTTTCAAAAAATGTAAAGTAACACCACTCTTCTTATTATTTTTTTTTTGTTTTAGTGAATATATTTATTTTCATAAAAATGCATTATTTATGTTAACATTATGGTCATATTACTGTTATTTCAAATTCATGACTTTTTTAAAAGTTCACAATATTAATTTCAAAAACAGTAAATATTAATAAATAAAATCTACATAAATGTATTTGGAGTAATTAATGGTTATTAGAGTACAAAGAGTTCCTGAGACCAAACCAAAAGTTTGACAAATGCTGCTTTACATCATGGTAAGCATGACCATTTCTCATCTACATTTTTAATACAGTATTTAGTTATTCAACTTTATGAAAGTACCACACGCTTTTCCCTCCACCCCTAGAAAAAGGAAAATGTAGAAAATCCAAGAAAATAATTTAATTGGTAAGTCCCATGGAATCATTGTTTAATAATTTTTTTAACTTCAAAGATTTTTTAAATGTTTTTATTTTATTTGTTCTGATTATTTACACATGACAGTAGAATGCATTTATACATTTTGATACATTATATATAAATGGAGTATAATCTCTCATTTTTCTGATTATATATATTATAGGATTACATCAGTCATGCAGGCATACATGTACATGAGGTAATAATTCTGTTTCATTCTACTATCATTCCATCCCCCATTCCCCTTCCCCTCTCCTCACTCCCCTCTACCTATATAAAGTAATTCTATTCTTCCCTATCTTCCCCATACTTATTGTGAATTAGCATCAGCATATCAAAGAAAACATTTGGCCTTTGGTTTTGGGGGTTTGGCTTATTTCACTTAACACAATATTCTCTAACTCCATCCATTTACCAACAGATGCCAGAATTTCATTCTTCTTTAAAGTTCAGTAATATTCCATCATGTATGTATATATACCACATTTTCTTTATCCATTCATCTGTTGAAGGGCATCTAGGCTGGTTCCATAGTTTGGCTATTGTGAATTGAGCTGATAAACATTGATGTGGCTGGATCACTGTAGTAGGATGATTTTAAGTCCTTTGGGTATAAACCAAGGAGTGGGATAACTGGGTTGAATGGTGGTTCCATTCCAAGTTTTCTAAGGAATCTCCATACTGCTTTCCATAATGGTTCTACCAGTTTGCATTTCCACCAGCAATGTATGCGTGTACCCTTTTCCCCAATTAAGAGACCCAGAATAGCCAAAGCAATCCTTAGGAAGAAAAGTGAAGCAGGAGGCATCACAATACCAGACCTCAAACTATACTACAAATCTACAGTAATAAAAACAGCATGGTATTGGCACCAAAACAGACATGTAGACCAATGGTACAAAATAGAAGACACAGAGACAAACCTGCATAAACACAGGTATCTCACACTAGACAAAGGTGCCTGGAGAAAAGATAGCTTATTCATCAGATGGTGCTGGGAAAAATGGAACGCCACATGTAACAAAGGATTTTTAAATTTCAGAATATATTTTACACATAATGTCTTACTTGATGTACTGCTTTTTCCTCCAATTAACCCTATTAGATCAGCATTTAATGGATATTGCCATAAAGTCTATATAATGGTGGCCTAATATTCTGCCATGTGTCCAATCTATAACTTGCTTAGCCATTCCTTGTTGTTAAATTCTTAACTGTTTCCCAATATACAATATTATAAATAGAATAAGGTAGAGAGAATTCTTTGAAAGATTTAAGTGTCTGGGTGGTAGATAGAGGCATCTGAAATAACTCAGATGTGGTTAGGAATTGGTATGGTTAAACTGTTGAATTGACTTTAAAAGAGTTTTTAGGTTTATTTATTTATTTTACTACTGATGTTCATCTTTAACTGGATGAAATAGGAACAGCAAATTGTTAATTCAAGTTAAGTCCCCATATATTATATGCTGATGTATACTATTATTTATCCTTTCATATGACTTTTCTTTAGCCTATGACTCCTTAACAGAAAGAAAATGAGCTGGATTCCCATGAGTGAGTTAGTATTCAGACACATTATTAAGAAAGTAAACAATGGAAACTTTCTAAATTCTATTGTTGTTCAGTAAATAATTATAAAATCTACCCATAAATATTATTAAAAACTTAAATGTAAGGGCATCTTATTTTTGCTAATAAGGGAAATGAGCAATGGAATGATATCATAATCATCTTGCAAGATTTATTAGGGAGGCATTTATTTAATTGTTTGTTCCTCTTTTAAAATCTAGGACAGCTATGAAGTTATGTTTGTTTCAACTTCATCCAGCCATCAAGCTATGCAATGGCTAATCAAAACATACAGTAATATGCCAGAACCCTAGAAATTCAGTTGATAAAAATCTGTTAAATTTTGTACAAGCATAGCTAAATAGGATTTTCCACAGGTCGAATATTTGTCCTGATATCATATACTCCCAAAGGGAGCAATACAGATATTCTTGGGTTTCTCTTTTTCCCCCACCAGATTTATTCTCCATCTTTCTGCACACATCTCTATGCCCCAAGAGACAGTTCTCATCAACAGACAGCCTTGTCCTATGACCAACAGAAAGCACAGTAGGAGATGAGAAGGAAAGAAGATAATGTGTTCAGGATATTTATTCCCCTTGTACCACCCAACCAGACTATAGTTAGAGAGGCTGAATTTCAGTTGAAGAGGTTTTTCCTACAGGTATATCACCCTACGTTTCAATAACTGCTCTCTTCCTGTGTTCCTTCAAGCCTAGGTATCTTAAAATGAGACCCTTGGTGCTTCACCATTTGTTGATCCTACTTTGATGGCACATGTAATAAATCTGTGGTATAAATAAGACATTTAAATAATTCAAATTAAGGAGTTAAAGAAGAGAATAGAAAAAAAAAGATAAAATGTACCTTTTCATATCTTTCATGGCTCAAAGTCATTAGATACTACTTTAAAATAATTAGAGAATTAGAGGGCTCTACATTTCTGATGGGAAGATTTAAAAAAAAAAAAAAAGCTCATTGCTCCTACTGTAACAATAAGCAAATGCCAAATAATTTTCAAAATCATATTCTTTAACCTAGCAACAAAAATGAAGTTCCAAAGCAGTTAAGTAAAAAATATGAGAAGCTAGACCTATAACACAAATGGAAAGAGAAGAGAGAATAGGACAGAATAAATATTTGAAAATATAAGGGCCAACAGTTTCCCCCAAATAATAAAATATATCTCAGGTGCTAATCAAGTAGCTTAGAAAACTCCAAGCAGTATAACTATCAAAGGCAAAATACCTGGACACATCATCTTTAAACTCTTTAAACTCTAAAGCAAAACAAAATAAAAAAAGAAAATCTTTAAGGCAGTCAGAATGACACCATATTTCTCTTCAGAAACACTGCAAGACAGAAGACAAATGGAATGCCATTTTTGAAGTGCTGGGCAGGGGGGAAATGTTAACCAAGATTACACAGAAAAAATACCTTAGAAATAAAGACACATTTTTCTCAGACAAACAGTAACTGAGATTACTCATTACTGGAAATCTGCACTGCAATAAATGTTAAAGTTCTTCAGCCAAAAGGCTGAAAACAAAATCTCTACAAAGAAACAAAATTCCTGAAAATCATTAAAATGAAGGTAGATATTTTACTTTAAAAATAAAATGAACCTTACTTATTAGTTCTACTCTCATATGTAATTGAATATCTACTGCAACACTAATAACAATCATGGCATGTTAGAAAGTAAATTATGTGGTAAAGGTAGCAAAATGATATGAAAAAGGAATTGGAAAAATACTTTTGTAAGGTTTAATGATATGTGTAGTGGCAGACTTTGGTTTAAAATGCATATTATAAACCCTGCAGCAACCACTAATAAAGTGCCAATAATAAGTCCATAATGGGGATAAAATGGAACCACACAAAGTACTTCATCCAAAAGCAGGCAAACTAGACAAAGTGAAAGAGAGAATTGGTAAACTGAAATCTGGAACGTTAGAAAATATCCAGAATACAATATAGAAAACAAGATAAGAAGTAAGAAGGAGACATAAAGAAATGCAGAGATCAGAGTGAGATCTCTGTCATACATCTAAGTACAGTTTCAGAAGGGGGTGATCAAGAGTATTGGAAATAGGCAATAATAATAAAGATTTGGCTAATATTTTTCAAAGTTGAAAATTATCCTAATTCCTCTTAGTTACAAAAATGTGAAAAACCTAAGAAAGATATTTTTTAGTTCATTAATAGGCACATTGTATTGAAACACAATACATCAAAGACAAAATATTATAAAGATGGCATGAAGAAAAACAGATTGCTTTCAAAGGAAGTCAAATAGTTAAGAGTTAATATCTTAACAATAATAGAAATCAGAAGACTGACATTTTCAAGGAACAGACTTTAGGAAGAAAGCAAGTCACCTCACAAAAAATATCTGAGATAGAAAAAGGAAAATAGATGCAAAGGTAAATGTTATGCATATGGTAAATCTAAATAATCATTTACCTTATAAAATATTTTTTAAAAAGCCAATGTGAGTAAAATATATAAAATAAAAATTGTATGTAATATCAGTTTATATTATACATATTATGTGATATATAGCACGCATATACAGATAATAAATATACAGTATATATAACATATACATGCATAGGATTTGGAGAATTAGGAATTTTAAACTATTTTAGTTGATAAGAGGTTAAATATACTAATTTTAGACTAAATTTTACTACATGTTAACATATCTCTTAATAATTAAAATAATGGAAATTAAATGCATAAAGTGCAATGCAGGGATCACTTAAAAGGAGTAGAAATGTGAATAAAAACCAAAATATACTAAAAACCTCCCTGAAAAGGAAGTTAAAAACAGAAAATGGAAAAAGCAGAATAAAGAAAAAGAATAAACACAGTAAAATAAAAGTCAGTTTACAGTAAATGTAAATCAACTGAATTATGCTGTCAAAAAAACAAAATTATCAAATCATATCTTGAGAAAATGTAGAATTTGGAATGAACAGAAGACAAAGAAAGGTGAGAGAAGAATAAGTGTGAAGGACAGAATGACCTTGACTTACTGAAGTGGACAGACAAAGCAAAGGACTCAAATTCTGAAGTAGTGGGAACTAACCTCTGCAGGTCTTGAATTCATGTGGTAGAAAATTGAGAACTACTGAGCAAAAGAAAGACATGGCAGAGCTAGTACTGAGGTGTGTAGGATGAATTGACAGAGAGAGTTTCCCTTGTCAGATTCCACAATTCTCTGTAAGGAAGGTGACATGCTTACTGTGTGCATTGTGAATTCAGGAATCACTAAAATAATTATCTTTGTTGGGAGATTTGGCCAGACCATAGGTATGAGGAAATGGGGACAGGAAAGTGGGAGCAGAGACAAAGCTCTACCACCAACCTTTTCTATGTGCCAGTTTCCATCACTCATATTTCACTACTCGTTGATTTAAACTTACTAATCTTAAAGTGAAATTCTTTAAAGAGTTTTTCTTAGCCTAATTTCCAGAACAATATTATCACTAATATACTTAAAACCTTTCACGTGCTAGGGACGGGGGGATAGAGCTCACTTGGAAGAGTGCTTATCGTATATATGCAAGGCCCAGGGCTCAACCCCCAGTACCACACACACAAAAAATACCCTTTCATATGCTAGGTATTTTTTTCTCTAGAAGCATAGAAATGCATTAAAATGCTAAAAATAAAAATGCAAGTTCAGTAACTTCCCACTGGTTCACATAAAATATAAATCTGTAATAGAGTTTCTTTTAATGCATAGTTTGGAAATAAGAGAAAGGGTAAGTACTTCAAACATAGATATAGGTCAAGGAAATATAATGAGGATATATCATGACCATAATATAATTGTCCTGTCTTATTTCTTTGCACCCTCCCAAATCTAAAAGTGGCATTGCTTTCAAGTTCTTACCAAAAAAACATAGAATGAACTTAAGTACAATGTAGTCAAGAACCAAACAACAGAACTCTAGCTTATAATCAACACACCCATCCCATAAATACAGGAGAAACTCTGGTGGATGGTAGAATTACAGGGAGCAGACCAGTATTTGCTTTGGCAGATGTGGAGTCTGTGCAAGTGGGAACACAGCTGTATGCAGAATATTTTGGTGTTTGTAAAACTGCTGAATAAGACATAAAGGAATATCCAAAGTTGCAGTGTATCAGCAAGCTTAGAGAAGAGGGTGCCATTCTAATATTTTAAAAGAATTTTATAGAGCAAGTGATCTGTATGAAGCACTTTGGTCAGAAAACTTCAGCTTCATTATCAAGGTCATATCTTTCTTACATGACTACAATTCTTTCCTCTTCTTGGGTACTTTACTATTTTCCACAAGCTCCTAGAGCTGGTTACCCTTTTGCCTGAAAAGAGTGAATCAAATATATAATTAGTTACATATGTGTGGGAATCTTAATAAAACAAAAATATTCCACACTTCAGTTTAGGAAAGTAATGCTAGAAAATTATAAAGAACAAAATTAAAGAACTTAGTCCATGACTCTTCCTATCCAATACTGAGGACTTTTCACATAAAACTCTTTAATTTCCCAATTTAGTAAAATAAGTTATTTATGGAAAAATTGAGGTCTCTTTAGCATTTCAAAAATGAAATGAAATGAAACGGAAGCACCATGACATTCACTAAGTGGGCTTTGCCCAAAGATGTTTATTGAATGACTAATGACTGAATACCTGTTAGTGTCTTACTTCTATCACTCTTAGAAATTTTAAGACTTCTTTCTGGGCCAAGCTGCTGCAAGGTACCCTGTTTCAAAATTATGAGCTCACATCTCTTTAACTTGCCCACTGATTCAAAGCCTTTGACCTACTTGTATTTCAATAATTTTTTAATTGACTTAGACTTACTTTTACACTTTCAAATCTGTTTCATCTTTAAACTTAACTTTTCACACACTGAAATACCACTCTAATTCATTTTCCATTTAGATTTCAATTCCAAAACTATGGTAACAAGTGAACACCTAATCCAAGACTACCTATAGGTTCTATTCTGCAGGCTAACTCCTGACTGATTCATAGGGGCTGTCTGGAGCACTGAACTGGGAAGAGCATGAGGATACGTCTGCCTTGCTTTGGATGAGTTATGTCTGCTATGGACTTAGAACGATGGAGGAAGCCTGGTGGAATACTTACCATGAATTTCTGAGCCCAGGTCTCAGGATCTTCTTACTGGTAGACCAGTGTTTTATCTCATAAAACTCTAAACTAGTTAACACTACCACACATTTTTCTGCAGCAGTCTCTGTTTTGCTCCAGTTTTTCACACCATGAAACATGGAAGAAGAATCCTCACATGGTAGTCCTAACAACAGTGACCCCATCTTGCTTGGTTGAAATGTTTTACCAATGGTCATCTCTATTACGGGCTAAGCTGTACAAGCAATGACCAAACAGACTCCATTTTAACCTGAGACTCCATGTCATGTAAGAAATGTTTCTCCCATGAGAAAACTCCACCTCTGCCATCCTGATCCTGCTTAGCACACCTTGCTTAGAAAGGCAAGTGTTTCTGTTCTTATACAATGTGAAATTGTTCTGTTTTGGTTCCCATTTTTCTTGGGCAATATACTCCACTCTCTAAATAGGACAATGACTCCCACTAGAGAATGATTGTCTAGATGTTAGTAACCATTTCTTAAATGTACTCAACTAGGGTTGTTTTGACCCACTTTCCCTTCTGCTCATGACTTTGGTTTATGGTCTTAAATCATAGCAACAGCCACTTATGATTAATGTACTGACATGCTTTAAAAGATTCGCTCTAACCCCTGGAGGGATTCGAAGGGTATAGATTTGCAGCCTGCCCCTTTGTCCCACCAGCTGGTGAATCCGGACCTCCAGCTGGTGAACAAAGATGGTTCTGTCTCCTGCTTTAAGATCAACTGGGTGATTTATTGCAATCTCGCCATAACAGCTCCACCTCCCACCTTCATGTTGAGGCATCTATAAAGAAACGAGGAAACGCAATTCCTTCTCACAGAAATAAGTAGACTTTTGCCTTTAAAACACTGCTTGTTATGGTTCCTATTCTGTTAGCCAAAAGAGGGAAAAAAATATTTTTTAAGGCAAAATGTCTTAATTAATGAAAGAACAATAATTTTTCTATTAGATATATACAGTTATGGTGCTAAGTGCTTCACACAGATTATCTCGGCACAGACATTCAATCTTGCTGATGTTAAATAACATTTTCAGGGCCCCAGTGCTAGTTAGTAGCCATAGCAGAGAAGAGCTATGAACCCAGGACATCAAATTTCAAGTCCCATGTTCTTAATTACAATGTCAGGTTGCTTCTCTAAATGGAACAATGACTCCGAAATAAAATAATTGAACTGAATGTAATGTTCAGGACCAGCAAAATTTGTATTTGGCCTTAGGATTAATTCCTGTACTCATGTCAGCAAATGGCCTCTCCATGAGCCATTTCCCCCATATATATATATATATATATAATATGGAGATAATGAGCCTTAACTGATGGAAATATGAGGATTGGGAAAATATTTATAGACATTTTAATTGCTTATGATTCCTATAAGTAATCAGATCTTTAATTTTTTAAGCCATAATTCACTAGAGAACCAAAAGTAATGAACATTCCTTATAAAGTAGAAACTTGTATAACAGAAGAATCATCATGTCATGTTTACCGGAAAGATTGGTAGAAGTTTTAAGTAATTACAGGGCCATTTTCTTACTACTTCAGCACAATCCTTTTTTCCTAAAATGAACTGTTTAAAGTAGAAGGGCAATTAACCCCCTCCCCACTCAACAAACTGCTCCCAGCATCTGTTGAGTTTACAATAACCTTTTTAATGATTACTAGGTGTGTATGTCACATCATAGCCTTGGAGTAGAAGCTGAGCGGGGAACAGGAAACTGCAGAGAAACAGCTAGTTTAAGTGAGATCAAGCTTATTGGTGGACTCCAGGAGAGTCCCCGACTGTAACCACGTAAACAAATGGCAAGAGAAAGAGCAGTTAACCAACCAAATGCTGAAAGGAGTTGTGTGGGCAGGAAGGATTCAACAAAGAAATACAGACACAATGGCCCAGACCAAATTCCACATCATCTGTTACAACACTCTCAGAGTCCTAAACACAGAAGCCCTACACTCAGAAGTAAATAGAGGGCACGTGTGCTTTGACGTTGAATGTGCATGCCTTGTAGACCAGCAGCCTACAAAAATAGAAATGGCAACTACCCACATAATGGAATTGGAAAGGGAAGAGGTTATTTCTCCAAAACCTATCCTGTGATTAATAAAAGTCCTTCACGCTGAGTAAGAAGTAGTCCTCTGTTAAAGCCAGGAAGTACTAGAGCCCAGTATGAATAACCACTTGGGGGAGAAAAGTCTACCAACCTGTATCTGTCATATACAGCGTACCTGAAAAAAAGTATTGGCTCAACCTACTCACACTGACAGCACTTTTGAGGATACTGTTGGAAATCAATAGAATGTGGGAGGCAGAGACGGTCTGAAGATGTGGCAGGCGGAACCCAGGGCCCAGGGTTACGCCATGTGCATCCGAAGATGGCAACTGGCAGAGAGCAAACGGCGTTCTGAATATGCATGGAGAAAGGCAGAAGGGTTTACAATTGGCTGTATGATAATCAGTTCAGCCGCCTAGCACATGGACAGATATACTTTACATGTATGCTCCAGCGAGTGACTGCTTGACCTTTAACAGGATTGGATGGATATATCTGGTTACAATTGCTTATGCATGAGACTGCTTATACATTGAGGGTGTTATTGGAATAAAGGGGAAGCTGCTTCATGAACTTCTAAAGAGTATGTGTCTTCTGTCCCGCTGGTCGGGCGGTAAGCGCCAGGAGCGGCAGTTTTCCGCAAGCGGTTTTCGGTAAGCAAAAAGACAAAGAAGCCGCGCAGTGAGTCACTTGAAGCAGCCCTGTAGGCAAGCAGTCGCGGTTTTCCGCATGAAGAGCCGTAGAGGACAGTAGGGCTGTGAAAGGTGACATTGAAGGACTCTGACAAAATGTCATGTATTAGAAAGGTATAGAATTGGACCCAAGGTCCTCGGATATTTGCTTTCAAGTGCATGATGAGCAGCTATTAAGTACATTTAGATACTTTTGAACTTTGTAGTCTAAATTAGTCTCTTGATTTATCTTACAGATTATTATTGATTAATTAGTCTTGATTAATATTGCAGATTATTTTTACAAACCATCTAAATGTATACTTTTAAATATAGCGAGTATGATTTTGTAAACATGGATTTTATGTGAACTAAAAACTGAAAAATTGCCATGTTTGCTCTTAAAAGATTGTATGCACACTTTAAAAGAAACTAGCAATGATGCAAATCAAAGGAAAGCTTAATTTTCTGCTTATATACACATATATGAATAAAACTAGAATTAAACTAGGGTACACATTACTTTTCAAACTTAAGAGGAATATGGATGAGAGTTTTGAAGGTTTTTTTAATGGTATTTTCAAAAGTCAGACATTAATGAAATGAAAAGTCAGTAATCAATGAAAGAACAATAATTTTTCTATTAGATATATACAGTTATGGTGCTAAGTGCTTAATTAATTAATTAATTAATTCCTCTAACTTCCTTTTCTGGTTTTTCATATATAAAATATCTTTGCATTATTGAAACACATCTTCCAAAATAAGCCAAAAGTATCTCAGGAAAAAAAAAAAAAAAAAAACAAACATTTTATCTTCCATTCTATTAAAACTAAGTCATAAAGACCTTGTTCTATTATTTTATTTCAATTAATCTCCAAGTTTCATTGGTCATACAACTCCTTTATCAATGTCCACCAAGCCAGTTTTAAGACGAAGTGCTAAGGCTACAAAGATCAATATGCTGCCTCAGGATATGCACATGCTAGATACTTAGAAAACTGATAAATGAATATAATACAATGAAATAAGTGCCCTGGATCACTTCTTCCAGCGAAATTTCTCATGCGAGTTCCCTATATTAGCTCTCTCCATTTTACTCCCTCATTCTTCACCATACTCCATGTGCCAGGGCCATCCTTCACTGAGACAGAAGTTCCTACGTTCACTAGTGAGATCACTAAATCCAGTGTAAAAAACTTATCTTACGCAACTTCAGCAGCATTCAATATGTTGCTACTCCTCCACTCCTTTGACATTTTTTCCCCCTCACTGGTTCTGTTTCTCTTTGAATACTTCTTTTTACATTTGGGCTCATCCTGAAAATTTAACCATAGTCTTCTTTCCTTTACTATCTCCCCAGGACTTTGATTAGAATGTGCAAGCTTGACAATACATTTGGAAGAAAAGGAATTCCTTTAATTAGCCCTTACTTTTGAGCTATAAACTCAATTGCACAACAGTCCTTTTAATTCCCCTTTTACATGTGTCCAAGGAATATAAAACTTAACTTGTCCAAAACTAAACCGCCCAACTTGTCCAAAACCAGATTCATTACTGTGCTCCAACCCACTTTCCTATTGCTCCTTGTTACCTCCAGTCCTGGTTCAGAAGACAAGTCCTCAGAAAACTCCACTTCGTGAAGACCAAGGATATTTTGATCATCTTTTTAGGTGCAGTGCTTTGTACAATGCCTCTTACATAATTGATTTGAATGAACGAGCCATCTATGTTAATTCAGAGGAAAGGTCATTTATTTTGCCTAAACCCTCAGTTTAATGAAAGAACCAGCTCTTAAAGGATGAGCAGGATTTTGTCAAAAGATAAAGGGAGGCAAAAGAGGCAACAGAGAAAAACAATGGAGGTATTAAATGTTTGGGGCGCATGACCCAAGAACTGCCAAGGAAAGGGCACGGAACAGCAGGGTCAGGAAGTTAGGAGGCAAGGTGGGGGCAGTGATAAGGGAACAAAGGGAGGAACTGAAGAAAAAAAAACTACAGAGAGAGATTTCTACCAGAGTTTGAGGAATCTGAACTTCATCCCATAGGAATGAAGAACCACTTGATGTTTCCTAACGAAGGAAGAGCGCGGACATTCTAAAATGCACGGTTTTAGAAAGCAAGCTGTATTGGTTATCTCATTTCCTATCCATCCTCTTATATTCTGTTTTGGGGTGCTGCAAATTGCCTTCTTTTATCAGCTGGTTCTCTATTAGATATTGCCAATAGCAGACTATAAAGGGAAAGTGGAAGATTGCTAGAGGGAAAAGAGATGCCCTCTTGCTGTCAGTTTCCTGTTCTTGTTGACATCACTCTACCGTAGCATTTGAGCCTCCTTTGGCCCTCCCATAACCATCCTCATCTGGCCCCTGGAAATACCAATAACATCTAGACAATGCCCCTTCCTCCAAATTCCAGTCCTGCCTCATAGCCTTCATTTTAACCTTCTAGTTTCTGAAATCCCAGCCTCCTGCTGCCTTCCCCTCTGCTCTGGCAGTGGATGAGGCTTCTGCAGTTAATCCTCTGGTTATTCGTCTTGGTTTTTTTAGTTCTATAAGAATTGACTACCAATATACCATCAAGACACCATCAATTCTCCATATTGAAATACCCAGCATGACTTTTGCTGTTCTGACTGTACTGATTGGCATAAGTCCTTTGCTGTGGATTAGAAATGGGATGATAAGAACTGATGTTAGAAGACCAGTTAAAGGCTTTCCCAATACCTAAGCAGAGAGAAAGTAAGTCAATGCTATGTGAGTAAAAATAATAATGGTAAATAATAACAGCTAACACTTATATCAGCGCTGTTCTAAGTCCACAATCCCTCTAAGGTAGGTTCTATATTAGTTCCATTTTATAGACAAGGAAACTGAGGCCCAGAGAGGTTCAAGTAATGGGTCCCGGGCCACAAAGATAGTAATGGTAGACACAGATTTTAAACTAAATTCATCTTCTGGTTCCAAAGTCCTCCCTTTGAACAATTTAAAAGGGGTTGAATTCTTGTGTTACTTCTGAGAAAGAAGCAATAGTGTTTGGCCCCTAATTCAACAGAAAAATCAGGGAGGAGGAGAAGTTTAAAAAAAAAAAAAAAAGAAACTCGGGGATAAACTTAGTTTTGATGACTGATAAAATGAAGAAGCTTTTAATTACAATGGGGAAAATATCAGATATGTGTATCTGAAGGAATAATTAAAATTCAAATATCTTTAATTCAAAATGCTTACATGTAAGGAGTGATGTTAGTTGAAAGCTGAATTTTAGTTGGGGCCTTCCAACGGGTTGACCTTAGAGATAAAGATTCAGGCCCTCAGAATCAGATGGTAGCTAGATAAAACCATGAAAGCACGTGGTAACTCCTGCCCTCAGAAGGAGGCTGGGGTGAGCAGGGTTTTCAAGCTGTTAAATATAAATCTTTGTGGTTCATTTTTTCCCCATAAAGAAGAGCAAATAGTTTTTAGAAAAAAATATATATTAAGCAGAGATTGGAGACATGAGGGATTAAAAGAAACGTATGTGATGTGACGCACAAGAAAAATATGAAACTATTCCAGAGTTGTTTTTTTTTTTTTTTTTTTTTTTTTTTTTAATGGAAGGAAACAAAAAAGAGGAGGAAAAGACAGATAAAAAGAGTTTAGAACAAAATGCCTGAGTTCCTAACTGAAGGCAGGATTGCCTAGATTGATTATACTCCTTAGAAGTGTTTGGCCTTGGAGACTGGGATGACATCAGCAAACCAATCCCTAGCCGAGAAGAATGAGTCACATTTTCGTCTGTTTTCACTTGATTAAAATATTTTACATTTGCTGGGCTTGGGGAAAAAAAAAAAAGACAGAGGAAGCCATTGAAAGTGGAAAACTGAAAGTCCAAAGATGGTGAGTTTCTGAATCACCAGAATTGCAGCATCATGGATGCTTAATAACTTTGATTTAAACATTAAAAAAATAAATCCTGTTCAAGAAATAATTCTCCAAGTTGCATAGGACTTTAGGCCTTTCCTAAACTTTTAATACCATACAGAAGTCATTTTTAAAAAGCGTCATCGTCTATAATATCTTTTAAATATAAAGACCTGACAGCTATAAGAAAAGTGGGTAAGATTTTAATTCTATCTAGTATATATGACTTGTTTTGTTCAGATTAGTATGAACCGCTTATTTTGATGGTTCAAATATCTAAACATTTGCTCCTTTGGAGCAGAGCAGGCAGGAAAAGCAGAATGAAGGAATGGGAACAGAGGTTTGCTTCTTTATAGAATCTTTGCCAAGTAATCTGCAAACAATCCATTTCCTGGCAAATGTCTGCCAGCTGATTTGGCCATAATGTTTTTTATTTTTTTTAATGTGGCTGCTAATACTGACCTTCAGGTTCCCTAGCAATGAGAGAGATTTAGAATTAGGCAATCTCACTTGGAAAAGGAATCCATGACTGCTGACTTCGGCAGTTATTTTTCTAAGTTTGAGAATTAGCGTGAGGCTCAAATCACATAAGTGAAGGAAGTCTGTAAATGTCAGTCCCTTTGTAAACTTTAGATATTGTGGTTTTAACAGGCTGGAGATATAGAGATCAACTACAAATAGGAGTGACACTATTCAGCTCTTTTCAATTCAAGAAAGCACGCTGCTTTCCAAGGTTTCATTGGTTTTTTGTTTTGTTTTGTTTTGTTTTATCCTGTAATGATGTTAACTAAATATTGTTCATTGCTAAAACTTACCAAACTCTTCAACAACGACTAGCTGGGTCTCTCTCTAAATATAACCAAAATGCATTTAAAAAAAATTTTTTTTAATTCATTCGCTTGAAGTTTAAAACTATGTAATGTTAAAAATAAATTTGGAAGAAAAATACCACATTGTGAAAAATCATTATCATTATTATTGCTATAATATATAGGCAAAAAGGTTAATTTTTATGCCTATATAAATAATAATTCTTATATATCATTAAGAACAAGGTTAAGACTCCAACAGGAAATAAAAAAAAAACATGCAAAACTAAGAACAGGTCATATGTAAAAGAAAATACAAATGACTGAAAATAAATAAATAGAAACAAATAGAAAAAAAATCAAGAAATGAAAATTGAAAAACAATGAGATGCCATTCCTTACGTTTCAGATTGACAAAGATTAATAAGGAAAATACCAGGGGCGACTTGGCACATATCTGTAATCCCAGCGGCTCTGGATGCTATAGGATCCCAAGTTCAAAATCAGCCTCAGCAAAAGAGAGGTGCTAAGCAACTCAGGGAGACCCAGTCTCTAAATAAAATATAAAATAGGACTGAGGTTGTGGTTCAGTAGTTGAGTGCTCTGAGATCAATCCCTGGTACCCCGCTCCCCGGCAAAAAAAAAAAAAAAAAGAAACTGGGGCAGGTGGCCTCCAGAGTAGTCCTGCTAAAATGAATTAACTGTGTAATTAACAAAAGGAAGTGTGAAGTTATCCCTCCCTGTTTTAACAAAAATCTGGGGCAGCACAGGGCAAGGCAAGGCAGCAGAGGGCAGACGGACCCCTGGCGATCTCAAAGCCTGAGGAACCATTGAGGTTGGTATGTTTCCCCTAAGATCATTTCCAGCAGTTGCAAAGCTTCAGATCTTTTTTTTTTTTTTTTTTTTTTTTTTATTTTTATTGTAAACAAATGGGATACATGTTGTTTCTCTGTTTGTACATGGCGTAAAGGCATACCATTTGTGTAATCATAAATTTACATAGAGCAATGTTGTTTGATTCATTCTGTTATTTTTTTTCCCTTCCCCCCACCCCTCCCACCCCTCTTTACCCTCTATACAGTAGTTCCTTCCTCCATACTTGCCCCCCTCCCTAACCCTAACTCTAACCCTTCCCTCCCCCCCATTATGTGTCAACCTCCACTTATTAGCGATATCATTCGTCCTTTGGCTTTTTGAGATTGGCTTATCTCACTTAGCATGATATTCTCCAATTTCATCCATTTGCCTGCAAATGTCATAATTTTATCATTCTTTATGGCTGAGTAATATTCCATAGTATATATATACCACAGTTTCTTTATCCACTCATCAATTGAAGGGCATCTAGGTTGGTTCCACAGTCTGGCTATTGTGAATTGAGCAGCTATGAACATTGATGTGGCTGTATCTCTGTAGTATGCTGATTTTAAGTCCTTTGGGTATAGGCCAAGGAGTGGGATAGCTGGGTCAAATGGTGGTTCCATTCCAAGTTTTCTAAGGAATCTCCACACTGCTTTCCATAGTGGCTGCACTAATTTGCAGCCCCACCAGCAATGTATGAGTGTACCTTTCTCCCCACATCCTCGCCAACACCTGTTGTTGCTCGTATTCTTGATAATCGCCATTCTAATTGGGGTGAGATGGAACCTTAGGGTGGTTTTGATTTGCATTTCTCTTATTACTAGAGATGTTGAACATTTTTCCATATGTTTGTTGATTGCTTGTAGATCTTCTTCTGTGAAGTGTCTATTCATTTCCTTAGCCCATTTGTTGACTGGACTGTTTGAATTCTTGGAGTAGAGTTTTTTGAGTTCTTTATAGATTCTGGAGATTAGTGCTCTATCTGAAGTATGATTGGCAAAGATATTCTCCCACTCTGTAGGCTCTTTCTTCGCATTGCTGATAGTTTCCTTTGCTGAGAGAAAGCTTTTTAGTTTGAATCTATCCCAGTGGTTGATTCTAGCTTTTATTTCTTGTGCTATGGGAGTCCTGTTAAGGAAGTCTGGTCCTAGACCAACAAGATGAAGATTTGGACCTACTTTTTCTTCTATAATCTGCAGGGTCTCTGGTCTGATTCCGAGGTCCTTAATCCATTTTGAGTTTAGTTTCGTGCATGGTGAGAGATATGGGTTTAGTTTCATTCTGTTGCATATGGATTTCCAATTCTCCCAGCACCATTTGTTGAAGAGGCTATCTTTTCTCCATTGCATATTTTTGGCCCCTTTGTCTAGTATGAGAAAATTGTATTTATTTGGGTTTGTGTCCGTGTCCTCTATTCTGTACCATTGATCTACCTTTCTATTTTGGTACCAATACCATGCCGTTTTTGTTACTATTGCTTTGTAGTAGAGTTGAAGATCTGGTATTGCAATACCCCCTGTTTCACTCTTCCTGCTAAGGATTGCTTTAGCTATTCTGGGTTTCTTATTCTTCCAGATGAATTTCATAATTGCCTGCTCTATTTCTGTAAGGTACGTCATTGGGATTTTAATTGGAATTGCATTGAATTTGTATAGCACTTTAGGTAGTATGGCCATTTTGACAATATTAATTCTTCCTATCCAAGAACATGGAAGATCTTTCCATCTTCTAAGGTGTTCTTTAATTTCTTTCTTTAGTGTTGTATAGTTCTCATTGTAGAGGTCTTTCACCTCTTTTGTGAGATTGATTCCCAAGTATTTTATTTTTTTCGAGGCTATTGTGAATGGGGTAGTTGTCCTAATTTCTCTTTCTGAAGATTCATCACTTATGTATAAAAATGCGTTGGATTTATGGGCATTGATCTTGGAACCTGCTACTTTACTGAAATCACTTATGAGTTCTAAGAGTTTTCTGGTGGAATTTCCAGGTTCCTCTAAATATATAATCATGTCATCAGCGAACAGGGATAGTTTGAGTTCTTCTTTTCCAATTCGTATCCCTTTAATTTCTTTGGTTTGTCTAATTGCTCTGGCCAGAGTCTCAAGAACGATGTTGAATAGAAGTGGTGAAAGAGGGCATCCCTGCCTTGTTCCAGTTTTTAGGGGGAATGCTTTCAGTTTTTCACCATTTAGAATGATATTAGCCATGGGCTTAGCATAAATGGCCTTTACAATATTAAGGAATGTTCCCACTATCCCTATTTTTTCTAGTGTTTTGAGCATGAAGGGGTGCTGTATTTTATCAAATGCTTTTTCTGCATCTATTGAAATAATCATGTGATTCTTGACTTTAAGTCTATTAATATGGTGAATTACGTTTATTGATTTCCTGATGTTGAACCAACCTTGCATCCCTGGGATGAAACCCACTTGATCATGGTGCACTATCTTTTTAATATGTTTTTGTATGCGATTTGCTAAAATTTTGTTGAGAATTTTTGCGTCGATGTTCATTAAGGATATTGGTCTGAAATTTTCTTTCCTTGATGAGTCTCTGTCTGGTTTAGGTATCAGTGTGATATTGGCTTCATAGAATGAGTTTGGGAGGGTTCCCTCCTCTTCTATTTTATGGAATACTTTGAGAAGTATTGGAATGAGCTCTTCCTTAAAGGTTTTGTAGAACTCGGCTGAGAACCCATCTGGTCCCGGACTTTTCTTTGTTGGTAGGCTTTTGATGACTTCTTCTATTTCAGTACTTGAAATTGGTCTATTTAAATTGTTTATGTCCTCCTCATTCAGTTTAGGCAATTCATATGTCTCCAGAAACCTGTTGATGTCTTCGAAATTTTCTATTTTGTTGGAGTATAGATTTTCGAAATAGCTTCTAATTATGTTTTGTATTTCCATCCTGTCTGTAGTGATATTTCCTTGTTCATTCCGAATTTTAGTGATTTGGGTTTTCTCTCGTCTTCTCTTTGTTAGTGTGGCTAAAGGTTTATCAATTTTGTTTATTTTTTCGAAGAACCAACTATTTATTTTGTCAATTTTTTGTATTGTTTCTTTTGTTTCAATTTCATTGATTTCAGCTCTGAGTTTAACAATTTCCTGTCTTCTACTACTTTTGGTGCTGTTCTGTTCTTCTTTTTCTAAGGCTTTGAGCTGTAGTGTTAGGTCGTTTATTTGTTGAGTTTTACTTCTTTTATTAAATGCGCTCCATGAAATAAATTTCCCTCTAAGTACTGCTTTCATAGTGTCCCAGAGGTTTTGATATGATGTTTCTTTGTTCTCATTTACCTCTAAGAATTTTTTAATTTCCTTCCTAATATCTTCTGTTATCCATTCATCATATAATAGCATATTGTTTAATCTCCAGATGTTGGAATAGTTTCTGTGTTTTACTCTTTCATTTATTTCTAACTTCAATCCATTATGATCTGATAGAATACATGCTAGTGTCTCTATCTTCTTGTATTTGCTAACATTAGCTTTGTGGCATAATATATGGTCTATTTTAGAGAAGGATCCATGTGCTGCTGAGAAAAAAGTGTATTCACTCTTGATTGGATGGAATATTCTATAAATGTCCGTTGAGTCTAAATTATTGATTGTGTTGTTGAGATCTATGGTTTCTTTGCTCAATTTTTGTCTGGAAGATCTGTCCAGTGGTGAGAGCGGCGTGTTAAAATCACCTAGTATTATTGTGTTGTGGTCTATTTGGTTTCTGAAATTGAGAAGGATTTGTTTGACATACATAGATGAGCCACTGTTTGGGGCATAGATGTTTATGATTGTTCTATCTTGCTGATTTATGCTTCCCTTAAGCAGTATGAAATGACCTTCTTTATCCCTTCTGACTAACTTTGGCTTGAAGTCCACATTATCGGAAATGAGGATGGATATTCCAGCTTTTTTGCTGAGTCCATGTGCATGGTATGTTTTTCCCCATCCTTTCACCTTTAATCTATGGGTATCTTTTTCTATGAGGTGAGTCTCTTGCAGGCAACATATTGTTGGATCTTTCTTTTTAATCCAGTCTGCCAGTCTATGTCTTTTGATTGATGAATTCAGGCCATTAACGTTCAGGGTTATTATAGAGAAATGATTTGGTTTCCCGGTCATTTGGTTCATTTTTAAAATTTTGTTTATTTATTTGTTTGACACAACTTGTTTCCTCCTTTATTTGACAATTCCTTTAGGATAATTCCTCCCTTTGCTGATTTGCTTCTTTGTTTTTCATCTCTTCCTCATGGAATATTTTGCTGAGAATGTTCTGTAATGCTGGCTTTCTTTTTGTAAATTCTTTTAGCTTTTGTTTATCATGGAAGGATTTTATTTCATCGTCAAATTTGAAGGTAAGTTTTGCTGGGTATAAGATTCTTGGTTGGCATCCATTTTCTTTCAGGGCTTGAAAAATGTTGTTCCAGGACCTTCTAGCTTTTAGGGTCTGGATTGAAAAATCTGCTGATATGCGTATTGGTTTCCCCCTGAATGTAATTTGGTTCTTTTCTCTCACAGCCTTTAAAATTCTGTCTTTATTTTGTATGTTCGGTATTTTCATTATAATGTGCCTTGGTGTGGGTCTGTTGTAATTTTGTGTATTTGGAGTCCTGTAAGCCTCTTGAACTTGATTTTCCATTTCATTCTTCAGATTTGGGAAATTTTCTGATATTATTTCATTGAATAGGTTGTTCATTCCTTTGGCTTGTTTCTCTAGGCCTTCCTCAATCCCAATAATTCTTAAATTTGGCCTTTTCATGATATCCCATAGTTCTTGTAGATTCTGTTCATGATTTCTTACCATCTTCTCTGTTTGTTCAGCTTTGTTTTCAAGGTTAAATATTTTGTCTTCAATGTCTGAGGTTCTGTCTTCCAGGTGTTCTATCCTATTGGATATGCTTTCTATGGAGTTCTTAATTTGGTTTATTGTTTCCTTCATGTCAAGGATTTCTGTTTGGTTTTTTTTCAATATCTCTAACTCTTTATTGAAATGATCTTTTGCTTCCTGTATTTGCTCTTTTAACTGTCGATTGGTGCGATCAATCAATGCTTGCATTTGCTCTTTCATCTCATCATTCAATGCTTGCATTTGCTCTTTCATCTCCTCGTTTGCTTCTCTGATCATTTTAATTATGTACATTCTGAACTCCTTTTCTGTCATTTCTTCTGCCATGCTGTCATTGGGTTTTATTGATGTAACATCTAGATTTGTTTGCAGCATTTTCTTTCCTTGTTTTCTCATGTTGTTCAGATATCAGTGGACCGCTGAGATATTGCAGATTTCCTCTGTTGATTTACAATGACCCTGAAGATTTCTATATATATCCCCTCTTAGCCTTCAGTAGGCTGAAGTCTTGGAGGAGGTTGATAATGCGGTGCTCCACAAGGAAGCTGCCTCTCTAGGAGTGGTGGCCTTCAGGTGGGGTATATTCCCTGCTAGTGGGCAGAGGTGCCTCCACTTGTTGACCAATGGTCATCCAAAGGGGACCTAGGCTGTGGGCTGAGGCAAGGCCTGTTTGGGCCTGAGTCTCTGGTTTTACCGTCCTTGTGGGAAACCTCACCCAGCAGGGTCGACTCACCCGGTGGGGAGGTCTCGCTGGTCAGTTTCCTCCTAGAGGTTCCCCTCAATTTACAGCTACTGCCTGGGCTGGGCTGCCTTCCTCTGCAAAGTTTCCAGGGGCCCGGCCCTACCTCCTGGGCCTGGGAGCCTCACCCTTCGCAGATGAATCTCCTTAGGCTGCCCCTCCTCAGAGAATTTACCCATAGGCCTGGAACCTTCGCTCCGCCCTAAGCCTGTCTCTGTGCGGCTCTTCCACCCAGAAGCCTCCTAGATCCTGGGACCCTGTTCTGCACCTAATCGCCTGGCTGCGTGGCCCCTCCTCTGAGCAGCCACCTGTGGCCCCGAACAATCGCTCTGAGTCCCAGAGACCCGCCACAGGCCTCTTCCTCCAGACAGCCGCCCAGTATGCCGGTGCGGTCACTAGGAGTCCAAGAAACTCACTTCGTGCCTCCTCCTCCCACCAACCACCCGTAGCCCGGGGCAATCAATCACTCCGAGTAGAAGTGACCCTGCCCGTTCCTCCTCCTTCTCCAGATAACCCCCCGGGTGTTGAGGAGCAGTCCCTCTGAGTGGCTCTGAATCCACGTGACCCGCTGCACGGGTCCTCTGGGCAACCGCCCGGAGCTCTGGTGTGGTCCCTCAAGACCAAGCGTCCCACCACGCTTCTCCTCCAGGCAGCCCCCCTGTGTTCAGGAGCTGTCACTTTAAGACCAAACAACTCACCACTCGCCTTCTCCTCTGAGCAGCCGCCTGGAGCGCTAATGCAGTCACTGCGAGTCCAAAGGACCCGCCGCGCTCCTTCTCCTCCTTCTCCTACTCCTCCGGGCAGGCCCCGGGGTTCAGAAGTGGTCAGGGTCCAAACAGCTCGCCACGCAGCCCCTTCTCTGGCAACCGCCTGTAGTTCCCGTATAGTCACCCGAATCCAAGCGGCTGCTCCTCTTCCTCCTTGTCCTCAGGGCAGGCCCCCGTGTTCAGAAGCGTCGTTCTGATTCCAAACAGCTCGCCGCGCGGCTTCTCCTCTGGCAACCGCCTGCAGCTCTGGCGCAGTCTCTCCGAATCCAAGTGGCCACGCTCCTCTCCTCCTCCTCAGGGCAGGCCCCGGTGTCCTGAGTCCACACAGTTCTCCTCGCCACTCCTCCCCCGGCAGCCGCCGGAGCCCCAGTGGCTGCTCCGAGTCCCAGCGCTGTGCCGAGCGGCCTCCTCTATGGCGATCCAGCGGGGGGAGGGGCGTCTCGCCGGCAGTTCTACTTCACAAAGTTTCCTGCGTTCCGGGACCCCCGTCCCATCCGGGATGCCCCCCCAGGGGGTGAGAGTCACCCGGCTACTTTGAGTTGGTCCCAAGCGTCTCAATATCTCCTCTCTTGAATCCTGAGTTCTGGAGCAACACGTAATGCAGCCACCCTCTAGGCCGCCATCTTGAAAAACCCCCAAAGCTTCAGATCTTAATCCTAGCTTTTTGCTCCATCCTGAGTTGACTTTGGTAAGACATAGGACTCTGGTTTAAATTTTTTACATATGGATATCCAGTTTTCCCAGCACTATTTGTTCAAGAAGCTGTCTTTTCTCCAAGGTAGGTTTCTTGGCACATTTGTCCAGAATCTACTATAGCTGTGTGGGTTTGTCTCTGTGCCTCCTCTCCTGTTCCATTGGTCTGTGCTTCTATTTGTACTCCAAGCTGTTACTTTTTTAGCTCAGAATTGCTGGGTCTCTTGTTTTTCCACATGATTTTTTTTTATTAAAAATCATAAATTTACATAGAGCCATGTTGTTTGATTCATTCTGTTATTTTTTTCCATTTCCCCACTACCCCTCACACCCCTCTTTTCCCTGTATACAGTCCTTCCTTCCTCCATTCTTACCTCCCTACTTATCCCTAACCCTAAACCTAACCCTAACCCTAATGCTAAACACTCCTACCCCCCCCCCCATTATATGTCCTCATCCACTTATCAGCGAGATCTTCTTCCTTTAGTTTTTTGAGATTGGCTTATCTCACTTAGCATGATATCCTCCAATTTCATCCATTTGCCTGCAAATGCCATAATTTTACCATTCTTCTTGGCAGAGTAATATTCCATTGTATATATATGCCACAGTATCTTTATCCATTCATCACCTGAAGGAAATCTAGGTTGGTTCCACAATCTGGCTATGGTGAATTGAGCAGCTATGAACATTGATGTGGCTGTATCTCTGTAGTATGCTGATTTTAAGTCCTTTGGGTATAGGCCAAGGAGTGGGATAGCTGGGTCAAATGGTGGTTCCATTCTAAGCTTTCTGAGGAATCTCCATACAGCTTTCCAGAATTGCAGCACTAATTTGCATCCCCACCAGCAATGTATGAGTGTACCTTTTTCCCCACATCCTCGCCAACACCTATTGTTGCTTGTGTTCTTGATAATCACCATTCTAATTGGGGTAAGATAGAATCTTAGGGTAGTTTTGCTTTGCATTTCTCTTATTACTAGAGATGTTGAACATTTTTTCATATATCTGTTGATTGCTTGTACATCTTCTTCTGTGAAGTGTCTGTTCATTTCCTTAGCCCATTTGTTGACTGGATTATATGTATTCCTGGTGTAGAGTTTTTTGAGTTCTTTATAGATTCTGGAAATTAGCACTCTACCTGAAGTATGAGTGGCAAAGATATTCTCCCACTCTGTAGGCTCTCTCTTCACATTACTGATAGTTTCCTTTGCTGAGAGAAAGCTTTTTAGTTTGAATCTATCCCAGTTGTTGATTCTTGCTTTTATTTCTTGTGCTATGGGAGTCCTGTTAAGGAAATCTGATCCTAGACCAACAAGTTGAAGGTTTGGACCTACTTTTTCTTCTATAAGATGCAGGGTCTCTGGCCTGATTCCGAGGTCCTTGATCCATTTTGAGTTGAGTTTTGTGCAGGGTCTGAGATAGGGGTTTAATTTCATTCTGTTGCATATGGATTTCCAGTTTTCCCAGCACCATTTGTTGAAGAGGCTATCTTTTCTCCATTGCATATTTTTGGCCCCTTTGTCTAGTATGAGAAAATTGTATTTATTTGGGTTTGTGTCCATGTCCTCTATTCTGTACCATTGATCTACCTGTCTATTTTGGTACCAATACCATGCCGTTTTTGTTACTATTGCTTTGTAATAGAGATGAAGATCTGGTATTGCGATACCCCCTGCTTCGCTCTTTCTACTGAGGATTGCTTTAGCTATTCTGGATTTCTTATTCTTCCAGATGAATTTCATAATTGCTTGCTCTATTTCTGTGAGGTACATCATTTGGATTTTAATTGGAATTGCATTGAATCTGTATAGCACTTTTGGTAGTATGGCCATTTTGACAAAATTAATTCTGCCTATCCAAGAACATGGAAGATCTTTCCATCTTCTAAGGTATTCTTTAATTTCTTTCTTTAGTGTTCTGTAGTGCTCATTGTAGAGGTCTTTCACCTCTTTTGTGAGATTGATTCCCAAGTATTTTATTTTTTTCGATGCTATTGTGAATGGGGTAGTTTTCCTAATTTCTCTTTCTGAAGATTCATCACTTATGTAAAAAAATGCATTGGATTTATGAGCATTGATCTTGTAACCTGCTACTTTACTGAATTCACTTATGAATTCTAAGAGTTTTCTGGTGGAATTTCCAGGTTCCTTTAAATACATAATCATGTCATCAGCGAACAGGGATAGTTTGAGTTCTTCTTTTCCTATTTGTATCCCTTTAATTTATTTGGTTTGTCTAATTGCTCTGGCTAGAGTCTCAAGAATGATGTTGAATAGAAGTGGTGAAAGAGGGCATCCCTGCCTTGTTCCAGTTTTTAGGGGGAATGCTTTCAGTTTTTCACCATTTAGAATGATATTGGCCATGGGCTTAGCATAGATGGCCTTTACAATGTTAAGGAATGTTCCCACTACCCCTATTTTTTCTGGTGTTTTGAGCATGAAGGGATGCTGTATTTTATCGAATGCTTTTTCTGCATCTATTGAAATAATCATGTGATTCTTAACTTTTAGTCTGTTGATATGGTGAATGACATTTATTGATTTCCAGATGTTGAACCAACCTTAAATCCCTGGGATAAAACACACTTGATCATGGTACACTATCTTTTAAATATATTTTTGTATGTGATTTGCTAAAATTTTGTTGAGAATTTTTGCATCGATATTCATTAAGGATATTGGTCTGAAATTTTCTTTCCTTGATGAGTCTCTGTCTGGTTTAGGTATCAGGGTGATATTGGCTTCATAGAATGAGTTTGGGAGGGTTCCCTCCTTTTCTATTTTATGGAATACTTTGAGAAGTATTGGAATTAGCTCTTCTTTAAAGGTTTTGTAGAACTTGACTGAGAACCCATCTGGTCCCGGACTTTTCTTTGTTGGTAGGATTTTGATGACCTATTTCATTGCTTGAAATTGATTTATTTAAGTTGTGTATGTCCTCCTCGTTCAGTTTAGGTAATTCATATGTCTCTAGAAATTTGTTGATGTCTTTGAGGTTTTCTGTTTGGTTGGAGTATAGATTTTCAAAATAGCTTCTAATTATATTTTGTATTTCACTCATGTCTGTTGTGATATTTCCTTGTTCATTCCGAATTTTAGTAATTTGAGTTTTCTCCCTCTTTCTCTTTGTTAGTGTGGCTAAGGGTTTATCAATTTTGTTTATTTTTTCAAAGAAACAACTCTTTATTTTGTTAATTTTTCCGATTGTTTCTTTTGTTTCAATTTTGTTGATTTCAGCTCTGATTTTAACTATTTCCTGTCTTCTACTACTTTTGATGTTGGTCTTCTCTTCTGTTTCTAGGGCTTTGAGCTGTAGTGTTAAGTCATTTATTTGTTGATTTCTACTCCTTTTGTTGAATGCACCCCATGAAATAAATCTTCCTCTAAGTACTGCTTTCATAGTGTCCCAGAGGTTTTGATATGATGTGTCTTTGTTCTCATTTACTTCAAAGAATATTTTAATTTCCCTCCTGATGTCTTCTGTTATCCACTCATCATATAATAGTGTATCATTTAATCTCCAAGTATTGGAGAAGTTTCTGTTTTTTATTCTGTCATTTATTTCTAATTTCAATCCTTTATGATCTGATAGAGTGCAAGGTAGTATCTCCATCTTGTATTTGCTAACAGTAGCTTTGTGGCATAAAATATGGTCTATATTAGAGAAGGATCCATGTGCTGCTGAGAAGAAAGTGTATTCATTCTTTGTTGGATGGTATATTCTATATAAGTCAGTTAACTCTAAATTGTTGATTGTGTTATTGAGAACTATGGTTTCTTTATTCAATTTTTGTTTGGGCGATCTATCCAGTGGTGAGACAGGTGTGTTAAAAATCACCTAGTATTATTGTGTTGTGGCCTATTTGATTTCTGGAATTGAGAAGGATTTGTTTGACATACATGGATGAGCCAATGATCGGGGCATAGATATTTATGATTGTTATGTCTTGCTGATTTATGCTTCCCTTAAGCAGTATGAAATGTCCTTCTTTATCCCTTCTGACTAGTTTTGGCTTGAAGTCCACATTATCTGAAATGAGGATGGATACTCCAGCTTTTTTGCTGTGTCCGTGTGCATGGTATGTTTTTTTCCCATCCTTTCACCTTTAGTCTATGTATATCTCTTTCTATGAGATGAGTCTCTTGCCGGCAGCCTATTGTTTAATTTTTCTTTTTAATCCCATCTGCCAGTCTATGTCTTTTGATTGATGAGTTCAGGCCATTAACATTCAGGGTTATTATTGTGATATGATTTGTATTCCCAGTCATTTGACTCATTTTTGTTTTTTGACATGATTTGGTTTCTCCTTTATTTGGCTATTCCTTTAGGCTAGTTCCTCCCGTTGTTGATTTGCATCGTTGTTTTTCATCTCTTCCTCATGGAATATTTTGCTGAGAATGTTCTGTAATGCCGGCTTTCTTTTTGTAAATTCCTTTAGCTTTTGTTTATCATGGAAGGATCTTATTTCATCGTCAAATCTGAAAGTAAGTTTTGCTGGGTATAAGATTCTGGTTGGCATCCATTTTCTTTCAGGGCTTGATAAATGTTGTTCCAGGCCCTTCTAGCTTTTAGGGTCTGGATTGAAAAATCTGCTGATATTCTTATTGGTTTCCCCCTGAATGTAATTTGATTTTTTTCTCTCGCGGCCTTTAAAATTCTGTCTTTATTTTGTATGTTAGGTATTTTCATAATAATGTGCCTTGGTGTGGGTCTGTTGTAATTTTGTATATTTGGAGTCCTATAAGCCTCTTGTACTTGGTTTTCCATTTCATTC
Source organism: Sciurus vulgaris (assembly GCF_902686455.1). NCBI lineage: Eukaryota > Metazoa > Chordata > Mammalia > Rodentia > Sciuridae > Sciurus > Sciurus vulgaris. The sequence goes on from NC_136463.1 coordinate 142,577,298, forward strand.
TTCAGATTTGGGAAATTTTCTGATATTATTTCATTGAATAGATTGTTCATTCCTTTGGTTTGTTTCTCTAAGCCTTCCTCAATCCCAATAATTCTAATATTTGGCCTTTTCATGATATCCCATAATTCTTGTAGATTCTGTTCATGATTTCTTACCATCTTTTCTGTTTGGTCAACTTTGTTTTCAAGGTTAAATATTTTGTCTTCAATATCTGAGGTTCTGTCTTCCAGGTGTTCTATCCTTTTGGTTATGCTTTCTATGGAGTTTTTACCTTGGTTTATTGTTTCCTTCATTTCAAGGATTTCTGTTTGGATTTTTTTCAGAATCTCTAACTCTTTATTGAAATGATGTCTTGCTTCCCATATTTGCTCTTTTAACTGTTGATCGGTGTGATCATTTAATGCCTGCATTTGCTCTTTCATCTCCTCTTTCAATGCCTGCATTTGCTCTTTCATCTCCTCGTTTGCTTCCCCAATTGATTTAATTATGTACATTCTGAACTCCCTTTCTGACATATCTTCTGCTGTGCTGTCATTGAGTTTTATTGATATAGTATCTAGGTTTGTTTGGGACATTTTCTTCCCTTATTTTCTCATATTGGTCAGATGTCAGTGGGATTCTGTGATATTGCAGATTTCCTCTATTGGCTTATAGTGTCCCTGTAGATTTCCAGTGTATCACCTCCCAGCCTTCAGTAGCCTGAAGTCTTGGAGTAACTTGATAATGCAGTACTTCCAACGAAGGCTGTCCCTAGCCCACTACTGGTTCCAGAGCTTGGAGCTGTCTCTGTGTAGAAAGGCTCTCACTGGGGGGCCTGCTGCGAGAAGCTGGCTGTGTGGGAGGAGCCCACTGCTGGAGTCCCCAGAGCTGCCTGGAGAAGACTCTAGCTGCCCTGCCCTACTCTAATAAGCTGCCTGAATCCGGGCCAGCCGCCCAGGCCAAGCTTAACCGGGTGAGGGAGACTCACCCCGTGGTTCTATTTTAGTCTGAGTCTCTCAATGCCTCCTCTTCTTGAATCCTGGGTTCTGGAGCGACTGGAGATGCAGTCACCCTCTAGTCCACCATCTTGGATCGCCCCATTGAAAAAGCCTGCGGTCAGAGGGGGATAGGTCCGCCTGGAGAGGTCTCTGGCTGGCCTGCCCTGGTCCCAGAGGCTGCTTGCGGGTCGGAGGTCTCCGCTGGCTTGGGGACTTGTGGCTGGCCCTGTGTAGAAAGGCTCTCACTGGGTGGTCTGCTCCAAGAAGCTAAGCCTAAAAAGGCACTTCCCACCGGAGGGAGCCGGGCTTCTTGGGAAAGTCGCTGGCTGCCCAGTCCTGGGTCTGAAGCAGCATGTGGGTGGGCCAGAGCTTGCCGTGTGCTGGATCAAGGACTTGGAGCTGGTTCTGTGCAGAAAAGCTCTCACTGGGGGGCCTGCTCCGAGAAACTGGAGTATCTGGCCCTGTGGGAGGAGCCCACCACCGGAGTGCCCAGGGCTGCCTGGGGGAGACTCTAGCTGCCCTGCCCTACTCTAATAAGCCACCTGAATCCAGGCCTGCCACCCTGGCCGAGCTTCACCAGGTGGGGGAGACTCACCCCGTGGTTCTATATTAGTCCAAGTCTCTCAATGCCTCCCCTTCTTGAATCCTGGGTTCTGGAGCGACTGGAGATGCAGTCACCCTCTAGTCCATCATCTTGGAATGCCCAAATAACTTTATTTACACCACCCTGTGTGGTGAGTGAATTGAAAGCATCCTTTTCTAGAGCACAGGTGAGTTCCACTGAGTGTCTCATCAAAGTTGCCTTTCCAGGGCACAGCCTTCTGATGCACAAAACATTGCTGGTGGGACTGCCACTACTCACAGCCACTGTGATACAGAGGAAGCCAGGAGAAGTCCACTAGCTTTGGTTTGAGGGTCAGAAAAAAAAAGCTTTCCACATGATTTTAGTATTGTTTTTCTAGTTCTGAGAAGAATATCATTGGTATGTTGATAGGGATTGCAATGCATCTGTAAATAACTTTGGTAATATGGGCATTTTAACAGACTGTTGGTGGGAATATAAATTAATGCAGTCACTGTGGAAATTAGTATGGGGCCCCTCAAAAAACTAAAACTGATCAGCTATACTACTCCTCAAATCTATCCAGAAGAATTAAAGAAAGCATACTTTAGTGATACTTGTGTTCCCATGTTTATAGCAGCCTGAGTGTCCATCAAGAGATGAATGGATAAAGAAAATGTGGCCTATATATACAATAGAATTTTATTCAATCATAAAGAAGAATGAAATTATGTCCTTTGTAGGAAAATAGATGAAACTGGGGAGCAAGAAAGCCAAGTGCTATAGATTTTCTTTCATATGTGGAAGCTTAAAAAAAAAAAAGCAGATGGGAAGGGAAATCTCATGAAAATAGAAGGGAGATCATTAGGTTGGAGGAAGTGGATTGGGGGAGGAAGGAAAAGAAAGCCAGGGGACGTACTGGGAAATGAAACTGATCAAATTATTCTTATATGCATTACAAATGTGCCACAGTGAAACATAACATTCTGTATAACTAGTAGGCACTAATTTAAAAAAAATTTTTTTCTTGACTAACCAAAATAGTTAATTCTCAAAAACGAATGTGTAGATTCCTTGGAGTTTTGTCAAAGGTGCTTTTTCTATTATAAGCATAATATAAAGAGCACCTTTAGATATATCTTATGCTTGACATCTGTGTTACCTAACACCTATTATTTTCACCTTTTGCCAGGACAAGATATGAGTATGTTTTCCTGTGCAATTTTATTATAATCCTCAAGAACTTTCTGTGAACTAGATCCTATTATCTTCACCTTAACACTGCAATATAAACTCAGGCTCAGAAAACCTAAGACAATTTCTTATTGACACCTGGCTAATAAACAGCAGATCTTGGACTTACACTTAGGTCTTCTGAGTCAATCACAATTGAGCATTTGAAGCTACAGGGGAAACAGTATATACACACATACACACACTATATATATGTAATATATATATATACACACAAACACATACACAGTATATATATGGCATGAAGATTTCCTGAGGAATTTTCCCCTCCTCCAACTCAGGAGAGTGCTTGAAATTCAAATACTACTCCAGTATAACTGGCGTAGCAATGAGCTTATGAGTTTGGACTTTTCTTCTTTCCTCCGCCCTTCTGTGGCTCAATTACTCAGCTTACCTGGGTAGCAATAAATAAAACATGGTATTGGACTTTGAGAAAATCTCATTCCTCCAACAAAATATAAAAGTTATTTTAAGGTGCGCAAATCTCATAACAAGCACTTCTCTGGCCACATTTTTAGCAAGTAGAGAAAGCAAGTCAAATTAATTGTAATAGCACCAATATTTTCATTTGCAAAATGAAAACAACCTTTTTTCTTCTTATGACTGATACTACACAAATACAGAGCTGTGTAAAATGATTTGAGGCATCACCCTGATTTCCCAAGTCTCCATCTGCTCTGCTGAACGTCCTGTTTTAGTCTGGAATCATCATCTAGAAATTCATTCCTTTGTGTTAAATCACTAATCTCTACTGGCTACTGCTAGATTCATTTGACAGCTCACTAACTCATTCATTTACTAATATTCTTTTCTCTAGGAACTGGGTGATGAGAATTCAAACATGAAAAATCTAAGTACCTGCTGCCTTAAGATCTTGAGATTTAATCTTCAAGTTTTAGGATATGTCTGCCCTAGCAATATGTTCACATAATCATAATTTTTTTTTATAAAATCTTAAAATTAAGATATTTTAACTGAAATAAATTAAAAGCATCCAACTTCCTCTTTGTCACACTTTTGGAGTAGCAGCAGGTGTTTCAGGGATCCAGCTAAGAAACCGAGTTGGGGGTATATTATTTTGATTTAGTGGGATGTTGGGGGCATAGGTCCACATCCATTCCACATGTAGTTGAATTATTGCTAGTATGCCAAGTATAGAAATAATTTCTAGAAATATTCCTACCTATTGTAGGACTAACCTGGTATTGTACAACAAAAATTCAGGGCTAGAATTTACATATTAACATGAACATATCCTATGACACCTTGCAATGAGAATATATGAGTAATGGAGAAAACGCAAGGTGTAAGATGTAAAACACATGTAACCAGTGTGTGGACAATTCTTCCAATCCTCATCTCTATACAACTGAATTCAAGCATTAAGTTCTCACTGAGGCTTCATCAACACTGAAATTTTCTTCTGGTAGCAGTATATTTGATAATTCAGTATTTACACTGATAAATGCATCATATGTTCTTAAGAGGGGGTTGTGTGTATGTGTGTATGTGTTTGTGTATGGGTGGGGGAAGAACAGAAATGGAATTTCTCACATATCTTTATTTATAGGATACAAACACACAGAAGTGGTAATAAAAGAAAGTATCTCAATGCAAGAAAATGCTTGTTTTTTACACTTTGTTGTATTAGATTATATTGGATATATTGCATTATATCTGATTCATCTTGTCCAAACAAAGTCTGGTGCTTTCAGAGCCAACAATGTGCAAAATTGCCACTGATGAAACACATTTCTTGAAAAAGCTAGTGATCCAATTACAAAACTACTACACATATGCATAAGTGATGTACAATACAAAAGAGCAGCCATACAAAAATAAGTTTAAATTTCCTGTTTAAGCCTTAATTTTTGGTTAATTTTGTTTATTTTTCATACTCGATTATACCAAAATTCAAATGTAATAGAAAGAATTCTAGTAGACACCAAAAACTTTAACATAAGAAAAATTATTTAAAACTAAGTAAAAAAATTATTCAATATTAATGGTATTTGTCAGGTTTTTATATTCAAATTTAGTGTTTTCTCATTCTAAATAAATATTCACTTGTACCAAATTTACATTGTAATTGCATAGTCTTTTGCTTATGTAGACCTTCTCACAAAATCTAGAATCTGCAGGGGCAAAAAGTAAATAAATGGATAAAATTATTACATTCATTATGATATAGGTGGGCAGGTGGAGAAATGCTGTAAAATATTTGAATATAACTTAGAAAAACAGTGATTGATACCAAGAGTTGCTCATGTTATGGTACTGAAAGCTCTAAGTGAATCTGAAAAGTATGTAGTTTAATTTTTTATTATAATATACTTGAACTATAGAAAAGTAACGAATAGGAAAAAAAGTAGGTTTAGAAACCAGGTTGAAGTGCCGTGTAAGCCTGGCAAATGTTCAGCCAAGTACCTTGGGACTTTGGAGCCAGGCCAACTTTACAGACATTTGACCTGTGCATTCAGAGGCCCAGCTCTTAGAAGCACTCCTTGCTGGGTTAACAATCTACTGTCACCTTCTTGAAACTTTTAATAAATTTGAACAAAGGGGCCCAAATTTTCATTTTGCACTGAGCCCTACAAACCTTGCTGCCAGTCTGTATGGAACCCATAGTAGCCCAGTACAGTGTTTCTTGTTGAATTGGAATGAGGGCTTTATGTCCACCTGGCTGTCACCAGATACAGATTCCACAAAAGGGCCATGAACTCAGGTGAAAAAAAACTGTAGCTAGATCCATGTGGAAGTTGCTGCCAGCTTAGAAATCAGGCAACATACTGCCATGTCCACAACAGGCTTAATGCTCATTTACTCCATGTGCGTTAAGCTTACTAGAGTATTTTGATGATTTTGATTTCAGTTGCCTGAGTATCTCCTTTTTCACAGTAAGTATGTAAGGATTCCTAGAGAGTTTAAATCATTTTCCATCAATTCCTTAGTGAGAAAATTCTTTAGAAAACTCAAATTTGTTTGAGAATTACTTCTTCAAAATTATTTTAATTACATGCTAAATTGACAGTTCTAATAAGTTCACTATATCAAAATATGATAAGTTTTTTCTCCATGGGTTTTAATAGGCCAATCACCCCCATACTAACCAATACAAAGAGAAAAATTTTGGTCTCTGATTTTTTTAATCAAATGTCACTTGGATACACATTCCAAATACACTATTTCAAATACAGGCATATTTTAAGAAGATCTTGAATTTAGGGGAAACTGGAAACACATTGGTAGTATGGGTTCTAAATTAGGAAATAAACCATTAACAGTCACAATACGTAAAGTGAAAGGACCAAAGCAAACAGTATTTTAGCATCCCAGTATCATTTCAGATGCTCCACAGTCTGTGAGCATAGTCTAAAACAGGATGACCATGGCCAGCCCTCCCCACCCCTCTTGCCAGGATCATTTTCTTTCCATAGCACTTATTTATTTCTAACTTACTAAAGTCACTTGTTATTTTTCTTGTCTGACTCTTGCTTGCCCCAACATAAGCTCTGTTAGGGAAGGGCTTTTAGTTGGCTTTGTTTATTGTCCAATCTCCAATACAAAGAAAAGTAGCTGACCTATAATGAGTGCTCAAAAATCAGTTATTGAATAAATGAGTAAATCTAAATAAATTTATTAAAACTTTCCTAGAATTGTGACTAAACATATGCCATCTATAACCTCACATTTGCATAATTAGCAAAGGCCAGGAGCTGTTAAAACTATGTCTCAACAGAATTCAAAATGGAACAGGGATGGCAATGCTTATACTTTCAAGCACTGCAAATTTTGAAAAATTGTTACAGCAAAAAGTAGTCTGTACTTTGGCTTCTGTTTGTGATGATTCAATCTTCTCACAGTCATGTTTTTGTTGAAGTTCAAAGGCTATCTTACAAAGTTGAGGCAAGCATAGGAAAGGTCTTTAAATTCTTTTTTTTTTTTTGATGGAGAAAAATCTAGAGAATAATACCATGTGCTAGTTATAAGGCTTTGTTTCTATTTAGTTACTTCAGATATGATTAAGCTGCAATCCAGAGGCCTGTAGCATGTTTGGACATGGAGAGATCAGAGATCACAGACACTGCCTGACTAACCTGAAAGGCATGTTGTACACTATCCTTGTGCAAGACAGGGGCCACATCCTCCTGGGTGCCAGGGGACAGAGAAAGGAATCATTTTTGCACTGCACTACCTGGGTCAGCAGCTGTGGGAGCTGATGCTTGGTAAACTCAAGCTGGGCCCAAAGGATGGGTCTAGCAAACCTACACTGTATGGCATAGAGAGTTCCTAAGAAACCAAAAGAGGGTCAGATGTGAGAAGCGGTTTACAAAGGGGAATACAGGCCACTGAAATCCACCCAGTCCCATCCTCCCCCTCCTGTTCAGGCACTCACAGGACCTACTGGTAGGGACATGCCCAGATTGGAATTAGAGAGAGAGGGGGTAAGAGAGATTGAGTTTGGAGACTGAACCCAAGACTAGGAAATGCAGAGTACGTGAGTGAAGGGAGCCAAGAATTGCTCCTCCACCAAAGGGTCTCCCAGCATAGATTGGCAATTCTGAGCTCTGAAGGAGTGCTGATTTAAAATATTCAGGTCAATCACTACTCGACAAAGAACCTGGAGCCTATTCAGGCCTAAAAGCCACCATTAGGAGCTCTGCATATGGGATCTCCTCTCACACTCCAGCAACCTCACCCAGACGGTGGAACAGATATCACATTCCAGTCCACCCCACCAAACACTGATGAGAAGGGAACCAAGAGTTTTTTGAACTCCAGTGGAAACTTCTTTAACTTTTCATTGAGAACTTGACCTCCTCCTCCTAATCCTCCTCTTCTACTCTTCTTATTTTTCATCTTCTACTACTACTACTTCTTGTACTTCTTCATCTTCCTTCTCCTCCTGTCTTCTCCTCTTCTCCTCCTCTTCTTCTATCTGATTAGTTGTGAGCTGAGTGGTTCATGGACACTTATACATAAGCATATTAGTCTCTTTTTTCTCATTTCTAGCATTTTTTGGAGGCAGTTATCTTCCATAACTCAGTCTTTTGAGAGCCAGGATATTTGATTAGTATATTTTGTAGTTTTTTATTTTATTTATCTTTATTATATATATGTTTGTGTGTGTGTGTGTGTGTGTGTGTGTGTGTGTGTGTGTGTATGTATAGAGAGAGGGAGAGAGAGAGAATTTTCCTTTTTCTCTCACTTAACTGTTTCTCTGTATCCTTTCTCTCTTACTTCTGCTAACAGCCAATCTCTGTTTCACTCTTACTTTAATTTTTTATGTATATTTTCTCTCCTCCTCCCTCATAATCATCACATCCTACATCTCTTCTTTTCTCTCCCAGTTCAACATTCAGAATTGTAAAACCTTTTGCAAAATTAGTGTTTTTAATGTGGGCATTAACTGATTACATCATTTCTGTTCATTGCGACGATTAACATTGTAGATGTCATAGCAGAAACTATTTCTGTAATATTGTTTGCATTGGTTTTTCATATTATTTGTCTCCCCCTAAACTGTGAGGAACAGGAAACCTTCAGGGACACTACAAGTCTACAGGGTATAAACTCTACTGTCTCAGAGCCATACTGTAAGAAGGGTAGACTTTACAAATGACATGAAAAAGCAAAAGAACAAACCTTCAGAAACAAACCAAAATACTTCAATCACAGAATCCATCCATACCACAGTGGAAGAATGTCAGAGAAGGAATATAGAAAGTTCATAGTTAAACTGATTCATGAGGTTAAGGACTGACATCAGAGAGAAAAATACAGGAAGTGAAACATCACTTCAAAAAGAGGATAGAGAGCCTGGGGGAAAAAAAAAGCAGAAATCCTCAAAATGAAGGAATTGATAACCAAATTAAAAATTCAATGGAAAGCATCACCAGGAGACTAGACCCTTGGAAGATAGAGATCATGCAAAGAAGACAAAATATATAATTGCAAAAATAAAGTAGACCATGGAGAAAAGATGTTAAGAGGCCATGAACAGAACTTCCAAGAAATATGGGATAATATGAAAAGACCAAATAAAAGATTTATCAGGATAGATGAAGGTTTGGAGATACAAACCAAAGGAATGCACAATCTTTTCAATGAAATAACAGCATAAAATCTCCCACCACCTTAAGAATGAAATGTAAAATCAAATACAGGAGGCTTACAGAACCCCAAATATACAAAATTACAACAGACTCATATCAAGGCACATTATTATGAAAAAACCTAACATACAGAATGACAGAATTGTAAAGGCTACCAGAGAATATGACAGGTTACATTTAGAGGTAAACCAATCTGGATCTCAGCTGATTTCTCAGCCCAGATCCTCGAAACTAGGAAGTCTTAGAGTAATACATACCAAGCTCTGGAAAAAAAAAAAATGGATGATGCCAGTCAAGAATACTATTCCCAGTAAAATTGAGCTTCAAAAATGACAAGGAAGGGCTGGGAATATAGCTCAGTTGGTAGAGTGCCTGCCTCGCATGCACAAGGCCCTGGGTTCAATCCCCAGCACCACAAAAAAAAAAAAAAAAAAAAAAAAAAATGACAAGGAAATAAAAACCTTCCATGATAAACAAAAGTTAAAAGAACTCACAACTAGAAATCCTGCACTACAGAACATACTCAATAAAAATATTTCATGAAGAAGACATAAAAAAACAAAAGTGCAAACCAGGAAAGGCAGGAACTACACTAGAATAGTCAATGACAGGAGAAAATAATTCAAATTAAAAATCAGAAAAAAATAAAAATGACATGGAATAAAAATCATTTCTCAATAATAACATTGAATGTAAATGAACTAAATTCATCCATCAAAAGATGTAGACTGAAATATTGAATTAAAAACAAGACCCAACAATATGCTGTCTGCAAGAGATTTACCTCATAGCCAAAGACTTCCACAGACTGAAGGTAAAAGAAGGGGAAAAAGCATATCATTCCTATCAATCTCAAACAAACAGGGCTTTCTATTCTCATATCAGATAAAGTGTACTTCAAGCCAAAATTGATCAGAAGAAATAAATACAGAAAGAAAGAAGGTCATTTCATACTGCTTAAAGGAATTATCAATAAGATATAACATTCATAAATATTTATGCCCCAAACAATTGAGCATCTACATACAACAAATGAATCCTTCCCAATTTCAAGAATCAAATAGACTACAAAACAATAATACTGGGTGAATTTAACACATTTTTTCACCACTGGATATACCCTCCAAACAAAAACAAAATAAGCTATACAATTAAAAAAATCAATCAATAATTTAGACTTAACAGACATGTAAAGAATATTCATCCATCAACAGCTGAATACACTTTCTATTCAGCAGCATGTGTATCCTTCCTAAAAGATATCGTATTGTAGGCCACAAAACAACTCTTAGAAAATATGAGAGAGAGAGAGAATCCTTGCATTCTATCACATCTTAATGAACTAAACTAGAAATCAACAATAAAATGAAAAATAGAAGACACTCTAACAGTTGGACACTAAATAGTACTCTATTGCAGAACCAATAAATAACAGAAGAAATCAGGGATGAGACAAAATACTACTTATAGGTAAATGAGAATAGCAATACAACATACCAAAATCTCTGGGACACCATGAAGGTGTTCCTAAGAGAATAGTTCATTGCATTGAGCTCAGTTATTAAAAGAATAGAAAGTCACCAAGTAATAATCTAACATTACATTTCAAGGCCCTAAAATAAGAACAAACCAATACCAAAAGCAGTAGAAGACAGGAAATAAGGAAAATCAGAGCCAACATCAATGAAATTGAAACAAACAAGCAATTCAAAAAATCGACGGTTCTTTGAAAAAATAAATACAATTTTTAAACACTTAGCCAAGCTAACCAACAGAATTAGGGGAAAAACACAAATTACTAAAATCTGTGATGAAAAAGGAAATATCACTGTGGATAGTACTGAAATACAAATGATAATCAGAAATTGTTTGATAATTTATACTCCAATAAATAGAAAATCTGGAAGACATTGACAAACTTCTAGAGACATACGACCTACCCACATTGAATCAGGAGAACATAGAACATAAAAAATTTAAACAGATCAATTTCAAGCATCAAAATTGAAGACATCATCAAAAGCCTACTGACAAACAAAAGCCCAGGACCAGATGCCTTCTCAGCCAAGTTCTATCAGACCTTCAAGGAATGACTAACACCAATACGACTCAAATTATTTCAAGAAATAGAAAAGGAGGGAACCCTTCCAAACTCATTCTATGAAGCTAGTATTACCCTGATATCAAAACCAGACAAAGACACATCAAGGAAAGGAAACTTAAGACGAATATCCCTGATGAACATAGATGCAATAAATAAAATACTGGCAAATAAAATATGGCAAACTTCATATTTTATACAAAATACAAATGCATATTTAAAAGATAGTCCACCATGACCAAGTGGGGTTTATCCCAGGGATGCAAGGTTGGTTCAACATACAGAAATCAATAAATGTAATTTGCCATAATAATGAACTTTAAGACAAGAATCATATGATTATTTCGATAGATGCAGAAAAACCACTTGACAATGTACAGCATGCATTTGTGGTCAAAATACTAGAAAAATTAGGGATAGTAGGAACATACCTCAACATTGTAAAAGCCATCCACATTAAGCCCACAGTCAACATCATTCTAAATGGAGAAAAACTGAAAGCATTCCCTCTAAAAACTGGAACAAGAGAGGGATGCCCTCTCCCACCACTTCAACATAGTCCTTGAAACTCTTGCCAAAGCAATTAGGCAAAAGAAAGAAATTAAAGGGATACAAATAGGGGGGAAAAAGCTCAAACTCTCTTTATTTGCAGATAACATAATACTATATTTAGAAGACCTAAAAAACTACTACACCAGAAAACTTCTGGAACTCAAACAAACTGAGCAAAGTAGCAGGATATAAAATTAGCACCCATAAATCAATTGCATTCCTATACACCACTTGAAAGAGAAATTAGGAAAACTAAATTTAGTTTAGTTTTAATTTAGTTAGGCCATTCACAAGAGCCTCAAAAAAATAAAATTAATTATTTGAGAATCAACATTTAAAAAAGAGGTAAAAGACCTCTACAATGAAAACTTACAGAGCACTAAAGAAAGAAATTGAAGAAGATCTTAGAAAATGGAAAGATCTCCCATGTTCTTGGATAGGCAAAACTAACAGTGTCAAAACAGCCATATTACCAAAAGTGCTATACAGATTTAATACAATTCCTGTTAAAATTCCAATGACATTCTTCATAGAAATAGAAAAAGCAATCATGAAATTCATTTGGACAAATAAGAGGCCCAGAATAGCTTAAGCAATCCTCAGACAGAAAAGTGAAATGGGAGGCATCACAACACCAAAACTTAAATTACACTACAGAGCAATATAACAAAACAGCATGGTATTGGCACCAAAACAGACATGAAGATCAATGGAAAAGAATAGAAGACACAGAGACAAACCCACATAAATACAGATATCTCATACTAAGCAAAGATGCCATAAACACACATTGTATGAAAGATAGCCTCTACAACAAATGGTGCTGGGAAAACTGGAAATGCACATGTAGCAGGAAGAAATTTAACCCTTATCTTTCATCCTGCACAAAACTCAACTCAGAGTTGATCAAGGACCTATGCATTATCCAGAGACCCTGTACCTACGAAAAGAAAGTATAGGCCCAACTCTCCATCATGTCAGCTTATGAACTGATTTCCTCCATAAAACTTCTAAAGCTGAAGAAGTAAAATTGAGAATCAACAAAGGAATGGTATCAAACTAAAAATTTTCTTCACAACAAAGAAAAAAATTATGAACATGAACAGAGAGCCTAGTGGAGAGAATCTTTGCCACCTGCACCTCTGATAGAGCATCAATCTCCAGGATATATAAAGAACTCAAAAAACTTAACACCAAAATAATAACAATAATAACCCTCAATAAATTGGCAAAGGAATTGAACAGACACTTCAGAGAAGAAATACAAATGGTCAACAAATATATAAAAAAAAGTACAACATCTCTAGCGGTTAGAGAAATACAAATTAAAACTACACTGAATGTCAGAATGGCAATTATCAAGAATACAAGCAACAACAATTGTTGTCAAGGATGTTGGGGAAAAGTTACATTCATACATTGCTTGCGGGACTGCAAATTGTTGCAACCACTATGGAAAGCAGTATGGAAAGGAAACTTAAGATTTTTGAGATTCCTTAAAAAGCTTGCGATGGAACCATCATTTGACCCAGTTATCCCACTTGTTGGTATATATCAAAGAATTTAAAATCAACATACTATAGTGATGCAGCTACATCAATGTTTATAGCAGCACAATTCATAATATCTAAGGTATGGAGTCAATCTAAGTGCCCTTCAACAGATGAATGGAGAAAGAAAAATATGGTATATATACACAATGGAATATACTCAGCTATATAAAAGAATGACTTTATGACTTTGGTCAGTAAATGAATGTATCTGGAGACTACCATGCTAAGTGAAATAAACCAATCCCCAAAAAAACAGAGGTCAAATATTCTCTTGAATATGCAGATGCTAGCAGACAACAAGGGTGCGGGGAAGAACAGTAGAAGTTTAGTGGATTAGACAAAGGGGAATGAAGGGAAGGGGGAGGGAATGGGAAAAGAAAAGAGTGAAATGAATTGGACATAACTTTCCTATGTTCATATGTGAAGACAGAACCAATGAAACTCCACATCACAAGAATGGGATCATAATTAGAATAAATTATACTCTGTATATTTATAATATGTTAAAATATACTCTACTCTTATGTATATCTAAAAAAGAAAAAAAGAAAATGTTAAAAAAAGATCATTCTCTGAGACATAGAAACTTCAGTCTTTCAGGGAGAGAGCAAGATGGTAGAATTTATAAAAAGAAAAAATAGTCAGGCTAACATTAACACTGAAAGTACATGTTTAGGTGAAGTCTACATCCAAACATTGCACCTTCTTTACTAACATGTATTTATTAAAGAAATGCAATCTAGACAAGCGTACTTTTAAAGAAAAAGAAAAAGGCACATAGAGCTTACATAGGAGTTTATGACTCTCAGTGATTGGTAGTGTACCTAAGAAAAATTCATTCACTTTTTTTCATACTCTTCTCTCCTAATCTGCCCCTCATGGTACCAAGGGTGAAAAATAGTGCATGGCAATGTGATAAAAATTGGACTAAAATTTAATGAACGAACGATGCATTGTTTGTGCAGAATAGAATTTTCTGTAGTGTGGGTCTATTCAAGACTCAAAGCTAAGGACATTTATCTTCTGAAACATGAATGTGTTTATGAGATAGTTTCACCATCTCCTCAATCCATTCTGTCATCCATAGGCCTTAAGGCCTGGAAAGAAAATTCTAGGGTATTACTACCATGAATCACATCAAATAATGCTTAACTTCATTTCAACTGATTCAGATAAGCCATTATCATTTTGTTGCTAAATTTCCTCTTGTTCTTGAATTCTTTTTTTTTTTTCTTTCTTTTTTCAAGGCTGAAGTTCAAACTCAGGGATTTGCCCATGCTAGGAAATTGCTCTGCTACTGAGCTAAAACCCCAACCCCTTTCCTTTTAGTCTCAAATGGCTAAGTAGTAAATTTAACAAAGTGTACCCTAAGCCAGATGTTCATAAAGGTTAGTGTACCTCAGAATCATGTAAAATGACTTATAGAAATGAAAATTTTTAGGCCCTTTCCCCAGAGATTTAGATTCAGTAGGACTAGGAGTATGGTCCACATGTTAAGAAATATCAAACTCATTCCTATGAATTTAAAATTTTTGTTAGTGTTAGAAATATTATTAGAAATAATGTTATGTGGCACAGATAATAAACATGTGATAAAAAAATCTATTATGAAGCATGATTTTTTTTCATCACATAGTCTCCAACCTCTGTAGGTCAATGAAAAGTATTTTCTCTCTCTTACTAGTTGTCTGCTCTTATCCAGGAAAGGTGCCAGTTCAAGTTCATTCTCTTTCAGAATTGAAAGAAACAGCTGTGTACTCACAAATGCCAGAACAGAAATGATTGGATAATTTCCTTCCTAGGCTACCAAAGACGAATCCTCAAAGAAACTAGTCTGGACACTTGAAAAAGCACTTAAGGGCTTGACTCCGGTCCACTGGACTTTGGCCAAGGCAAACCTGACTGCTTTCCTCCTCAGAAGGGGCAGTTGTGTTTGTAGTTTAGGAAAGGAAATCACTTATGCCCAGTAGAAAGCCTCCCAGAATCCCAAAAGTACAATTCTGTTACAGGCCGAACACAGAACATCGCTGAGCATGTGAAAAATGGGTCTCAGGACCAAAGTCAGTCAGCCTTGATCCGGTGAATGATTTCACACGACATTGGTCTAGTCTATGCTGACAAATTCCCATTTACCCACTACACATATTTCTAGGATGTATGTCAGAACAATTCACCGATAATGTTCAGGGACTAAAAATAAATAAATTCTAAATTTCTTTTGTAAAAGCCAAGTATCTAGGTTTTGTTTAAGTCAGCCTAGCTAAAAACATTTTTTATGTAAATTAATTATGTACCAAAATATCTTATTACATTGTATTCATTATACATTTCTCCAAATGACTTAATATACAAGAAACTTTCACCAAAATAATTACTAAGTGACGCCATCATGGAAAATGTATTTTTCCCATTCATATTTAAAGGTGTTTTCTCTTCCAAATTATCTCACTCACAAGATTTAGTGTAACAAAACCATATGCTTGGACAGTACTTTATGCAAGTAACCAGTCTACTTATACTCATCTAATCCGTAATTCATGGCTGTTTTTTTTTAAATTCAGATCATTTCCTCCATTCAGTGAGTCTCGGTAAATACCAGACCAAACTAAGCAACTGAAAGTTCAAAAATAAACCAGGAAGTCCAGAAAAAGTGAATCAGATTATAAGGAATCTTTGTGTGTGTTCATGAAAAGACACATACAAGAATATTCATAGCAGAACTATAAAAGCCCTAAACTAGCAACCATTCAAATGCGCATGATAACATCATGATAAATTTGTGGTTTTATTCATATAGCAATTACCCTAGATGATCCATAATTATACTCAATCATGCAAAAATCCTTCAAATATAATACTTCAAATATAAAAATAATACATAACCAGTACTATGTTGTTGCTCTGTACTGCATATTTCTATTCATATAAAGTGAAAAATTTTTAGTGCTATAAATCAGAATAATAATTAAAAGTTAGAAAAGATGGTAGTGCTTGGTGATGACTATGAGGGGAGGCACAGAAGATTCTGTTTATCTGGGTCCTCGTAACAGGGGTCTGTTCACACTGAGAAAAGTTATTACAGCTGTTGCACACAAATGATATGCACTTTTCTGTATGTATATGGCACATCAATAAAAAGTTAATTTTAAAATATCCTGTCACATTGTAATACCTGTGAGAAAAAAATAATATGAACATAGGTTAAATGAGAACATGAGAGATAACAGCAGGGAAAGGGAGTGGTCCCAGGAGAAGCCAAGAGAAAGGAACAGATGAAGGAAATTTCTTCTTAAATAACTGCCTGTCTCTTCGTGGAGGAAAGAAAAGAAACTGAGGATACAATCTAAACCAAAATCCTTGGGTAACCTGAAAGATCAAAGCAAAACAGAAAACCACCACCAAAAATTTTCTCCATAATGAGAAACTGTCAAAAATCAGTGGAACTTAAAACAATAGATGGCCTCTGGGTTCTTAATTACTCTTAAAAAAAAAAAAAAAAAAAAGCTAGTTCCCTATCTCACACCATATGATCTCTCCAGAAATCACTTGCTCTTCCAATTTAAAGAAGATAGATGAAATATGAAGGAGGATATAGATATAATATGAAAGAGAAGTTCATTTTTTAAAAAACCAAAAAGTAAAATTTTTAAGCATTAATAGTAAGTCTAACAGTTTTTTCAACTTGACAAAAAGTTCTATGTATTCGAAAAGTAATAAATGGAAGCAAGAACATTTGAAAGAAACTTGGGTTCTTGATCACAGCCATTCTAATTGGAGATGAAATCTTAGAGTTGCTTTTATTTGCATTTCTCTAATTACTAGAGTTGTCAAATGCTTTTCATATATTCTGCAGTGTCTGTCCAGTGCCTTTGCCCATTTATTTATTGGGTTCTTTGGATTTTTGGTGTAAAGTTTTGTAAGTTCTTGATAAATTTTGGAGATTAGTGTTCAAATTGGTACAGCCACTCTGGAAAGCAGTGTGGAGAGTCCTCAGAAAACTTGGAATGGACCCACTTTTTGACCCAGTTATTCCACTCCTCAGTTTATACCCAAAGGACTTAAAATTAGCATACTACAGTAATACAGACACATCAATGTTTGTAGCAGCTCAATTCACAATAGCCAGATTGTGGAACCAACCTAGATGCCCTTCAACAGATGAATGGATAAAGAAACTGTGGTGTATATACACAATGGAATATTACTCAGTCATAAAGAATAATAATATTATGGCATTTGCAGCTATATGGATGGAATTGGAGAATACTATGCTAAGTGAAATAAACCAAATCCCAAAATCCAAAGGCTGAATGTTTTCCCTGTAAGTGGACAATGATATATAATGGCGGTGGGGGGTGGAGGGTACGAGAAGAATGGAGGAACTTTAGATTATGTAGAGGAAAATGAGAGGGAGGGGTATAAGAAAATGGTGGAATGAGACAGACATCATTACCCTCTGTACATGTATGATTACATGAATGGTATGAATCTGCATCATGCACAACCAGAGAAATGAAAAGTTGTACCCCATTTGTGTACAATGAATCTCAATGCAGTCTGTAAAAATAAAAAATAAATAAATAAAAAATTTTAAAAAGTAAAAGAGACTTGGGAAAACATTTGCAACTTACTTGAAAAGCAAATAGTTCATATACTTGATCAGCTAAGAAATTTTTTAAGACCAATAAAAACATTTTAACAGAAAAGCAGACATGTCACCGGGCACCCTGATACACACCTCTAATCCCAGAGGCTTGGGAGGCTGAGACAGGAGAATCTTGAGTTCAAAGTCAGACTCAGAAAAGCAAGTCACTAAGCAACTCAGTGAGGCCCTGTCGCTAAATAAAATACAAAATAGGGCTGGGGGTGTGGCCAAGTGGGTCCTAAGTGCCCCTGAGTTCAATTCCTAGTGCTCATAAAACAGAAAGAAAAAAAAAAAAAAAAAAGCAGATGTATCACAAAAGAAAGTAAGTGAAAAATGAATCAACCTCAATTCATATCAAAATGAGACAATTTTGAGATTATAAAATTTGTAAGGATTATATTAATAAGCAGTGTTGTATAATACAGAATACAATGGGGGTACAAATATTAAAAGTATCTTGGAAGACAACTGGTCCTACTGAACCAAAACACTCTATAGTGTACATACCCTAGGGGATTCAGCTCAGCCCTCCACAGTCTTTATAAGAGACTAAGGAAGAGGCAGTTGTATGGAACCGGTGATAACAGCATCTCTGACACCCCCAGAATTGCTAGGGCTGCTGCTGGATACAGCACAGATGAATGAGCAAATGTTTGGACTTGTGAAGACCTTTGCTATAACAGGAATTCATCCACAATGAGGTCAAAAATAAAAGAAAATATTCATGACCTAGATGGACTAGCTACAATATGGTAATCACCTTACCAATCTTGAAAACAGTGCCTACAGTTATTTTGTACTTAGAAAACTTGCCACAGTTAAACTATCACAGTCAGACTCTCAGAGAATCCTGCATTCAAATTTGGAAAAATGTCAATTTTGTTAAAGGAAAACTTTGGTAAAAGTGTTTTGTTTTTGTCCAGTTAAAACAAAAGAAAAAAATATAACCCGTGTTTTGGGAAAAAAATTGTTTAAGCAAAAATGGATACTTTCAACTATGAAAAATAAAAAGAAGCAACCTCTCAAAACCAAAACTACAAAAAAAAATCACTTTTACAAATATGTTCTAAGTTGAACACTGATCTTAGGAGGTTTTATGTTTTTTAATTTTTAAAATTTTTATGTGGTTGTGCCATTTTATTGTTTTTTCCCTATACTTTTAAAAATTAGAGCTGTATAGCTATGCATAGTAGTTGGGCTCATCCCAACAAATGCATATTTGCATGGAAATGAATTTCAGTTCGT
Organism: Sciurus vulgaris; assembly: GCF_902686455.1. Taxonomy (NCBI): domain Eukaryota; kingdom Metazoa; phylum Chordata; class Mammalia; order Rodentia; family Sciuridae; genus Sciurus; species Sciurus vulgaris. Next base: position 142,596,303 of record NC_136463.1, read on the forward strand.
GATCCCTGTTTTTCCTTCTATCCTCCCTGCTCCCTTTCTCCTTCCTCTGCTACTGGACTTCCTTTTGCACATTTATTAATTTACATTTGATTGGTTTTTTAATGTTATCTTATCCTTCTATCCCCCCTTTTCTTTATTTTACTCCAGCTTCCACATAGGAGAGAAACATGCAACCTTTGAGTTTCTGAGTTTGGCTGAATTTACTTAGCATGATATTTTCCATTTCCATCCATTTGCTGTCAAATGCCATAATTTCATTCATTTTTATGGCTGAATAAAATTTTATTTTATTGTGTGTGTGTGTAACAATTTCTTAATCCACTCATCTATTGATGGGCACTAAGGTTGATTCCATAATTTAGCTATTATGATCATGCTTCTATAAACTCTGATGTGGTTTTGTTGCTATAGTATGCCAATTCTACATCATTTGGGAAAATACTAAGGAGTAGGATAGCTGGACCATAAGGTGGTTCCATCCCTAGTTTTTTGAGGAATCTCTATACTGCTTTCCAGGGTGGGTTTTTAGTTTTGATTTGCATTTCCTTGATTACTAGAGATGTTGAACATTTTTCCATGTATTTATTGGCTTTTGCATTTCTTCTTTTGAGAAGTTTCTGTTTAGTTCTTTTGCCCATTTTTGATTGGGTTATTTGTGTGTGTGTGTGTGTGTGTGTGTGTGTGTTTGAATTCTTTGTATATTCTGGATGTTAGTCCTCTGTCAGGGTAGCAGCTAAACAAGAATTTCTTCCATTCTGTAGGCTCTCTCTTCATGATCTTAATCATTTCCTTTCCTGTGCAGAAGCTTTTTAGTTTGATGGCATCCCACTTTTGATTCTTGGTTTTATTTCTTGTGCTTTGGGGGTCTTGTTAAGGGAAGTTGATACAAGCACCTATATGATAGGGTGTTGATCCTATGTTTTTTCTAGCAGACGTAAAATTTCTGGTACAATTCCTAACTCTTTGATCTATTTCAATTTGATTTTTGTGCAAGTGAGAGAGAGGGGTCTAATTTCATTTCTCCAGTTTCCCCAACACCATTTATTAAAAAGGCTGTCTTTCCTCCAAGATATATTTTGGCATCTTTGTCAAATACCAGACAGCTATAAGTATGTAGATTTGTCTCTGTTTTATTTCATTAGTCTAAATGTCTATTTTGATTCCAATACCATGTTGTTTTTGTTACTATAGCTCTGTTATATAATTTCAGATCAGGTATTGTATGTAATATTTCCTGCTTTGCTTTTCTAGCTTAATATTGCTTTGACTATTCTGAGTTTCTTATTCATCCAACAATTCAAGAATTGCTTTTTTTTCCCCTAATTTTTTGAAAGATGTCATTTGTATTTCAATGAAATTGCATTGAATCTGTATATTGCTTTTGATAGTATGGCCATTTTTGACAGTATTGATTCTGCCTATCCAAGAATATGGGATGTCGGTCCATCTTCTAAGGTCTTCTTCAATTTCTTTCTTCAGTATTCTATAATTTTCCCTGTAGAGCTCTTTTACCTCCTTGGTTAGATTAATTCTCAAGTATTTAATTTTTTTGAGGTTATTGTGAATGGGATGATTTTCCTGATTTTTTTTCCTCAGCTGAATCACTTTTGGAGTATATAGTAATGCTAATGATTTATGGGTGCTGATCTTATATCCTACTTTTTGCTAAACCTATAAGCTTTAAAAGTCTCCTGGTAGAGATTTTCAGGTCTTCTAAATACAGGATCATATCATCAGCAGAGAGAGCTTGATTTCTTCTTCTCCTATTTGTACCCCTTTGATTTCCTTTTCTTACCTAATCACTCTGACTAATGTTTTAAGAACTCTACTAAATAGAAGTGGTGAGAGTGGGCAGCCTTGTCTTGGACCTGATTTTAGATGAAATGATTCTAGTTTTTCTCTGTTTAGTATGATGTTGGCTTTGGGTTTGTCATAAATGGCCTTTACAATGTTGAGGTAAGTTTTGCCAATCACTAGCTTCTCCAGTATTTATAACATAAAGAGGTATTGGATTTTATCAAAGGCCTTTCCTGCATCTATTGAGATGATCATGTGATTTTTAATCCTTAATTCTGTTTAAGTGGTGAATTACATTTATTGATTTGTATATGTTGAACCAAATTTGCATCCCTGTAATGAAACCAACTTGATTATGGTGTATTATCTTTTTGATGTGTTTCAAATGTGGTGTGATTATATTTTTCTTAAATATTTTTACATCTATGTTCATCAGGAATATTGGTCCATAGTTTTCATTCCTTAATGCATATTTGTCTGGTTTTGATATTGGGATTATACTGACTTCTTTTCCTTTACTTTTTTTACTTCCAGAACAACCACTGAATTAAATTACATGGGCATAGAGTTGCTGTGTAGTCTTTTGGGCTCCTAGGCACAGGCCTTGCAGTTAAACGTCTGGATTTAATTCCCAGGTTTATTAATAAGCTGCACGGAAAAAAAAAAAAAAAAAAAAAAGAAAAGAAAAGAAAAAGAAAGCTGCACGATGTTGGGCAAATTACATATTCTTCCAGTGATTTAGTTTTTATCCTCTCTAAACTTGAAAAATAAATATACAAAATGTTTTTGTCAAAATTAAATACTATGGATGAGTATATGTGCTTAATAAATTGTATCTTTGATTATATCTACATCTAACTATTTTCTCTACTACAGATACCATTCCTAGAATATGATATGTTAGTGATCACACTCCCAAGAACTCAGAACACAAAATCATATGTAAGTAGCAAGATCTAATACTAAACAGAAGAATGACAGAGGAGTGATATAATCAAGATGGAAGAATAAGTAGCCCGGACCTTCCTTCCTTCCTTCCAGAGAAACACCAATTCAACAACAATTCATGGACCATTCCCTTTATGAGAAATTCAAAAACCAGGCAAGAGCTTCCTGCATTCCATACCAAAGCAGGTACTAAAATTTGTAATACCTTTTCACTACAGTTCCTCAGCCTAGAGCAGCTCATGTGATTGGGAGGAAATTCCCAGCTCCCCATTTCTCCACGAGGAAGGAATGGTAAGTCCGGATCACATGTCCCATGTTCGGACTTTTCAGAGACTTCTGTCTTGCCTGTCTTGGACCACTGATACTCTAATTAATAAGAAGTATTGTCTAACACAGAGATATAATGTAAGTATAAACACAAACTATCTGGGGAAGACAACTGGTCCCACTGAATCAAAACACTATAGTCTGATTCCTGCAAGCTACTGAAGACACAGAATTGCTGAAGTGTGTGCTTCTGCTCCAGAGCCCATGGTACCACAGACAGGGACATGGTACCACAGTGCAGTTCAGGGACCTCTCCCCAGGGAGAGGAAGAGAAAAATGGAACAGATGTCAAATAGTCCTACTTTTTAGGGGACTACCATAAAAAAGAAAAAGCAAACCCCTCTACTTAGGAATTTGCATGCATAAGCCCAGAGAAGATACATCCACTGATAGAAGTTTGAGAAGCCCTGCAGAATATCTTCCTGGGCTGACTGGTAAAGGTCTTTCCAATTGTACAAAGCTAGCTTGTGCCATGCGGAGACATGCACGCCTGTAATCTCAGCAATTTAGGAAGCTGAGGCAGGAACTCGTTAGGTTATCACCACCACCTATTGTTCAGATATACTATTTAGAATAAACAGGGTATGGATGCATGCCTATAATCTCGCCAACTTAAGAGGCTGAGGCCAGAGCATCACAAATTCAAGGCAAAATGAAAAAGAAAAAGAGTTGGAGACCTGGCTCAGCAGTAGAGCACCCCTAGGCTCAAACCCCACTACCAGGAAAAAAGAAAAAGTTAGTTTATAAAGACTTGGAGAAGTGGTTGTTTCTCCAGACATGAGGATACTAACACAAGGTTGTGAGTGACATTAAGAAGCAAGGAAAAAAGAAAAAGTTGTCCAATCAAAAGAACAAAATAAATTTCTAGAAACCAACGTGAAGAAAGAAAATGGAGGCATATATGAATTACCTAACAAAAAAGTTTAAAATAACCCTCATAAAGAAGCTCAATAAGGTCAGGAAACTGATGCATGAACAAATTAACATAAAATAAGTTCTTCTCTAACAGTAATTACTCTAAATATAAATGGGTTAAATTTCTCAATCAAAAGACATAGAATGGCCGACTGTTTAAAAATATAAACAAGATTCAACTCTGTATAGTCTAAAATAGACTTGCTTTTGAGTTAAGGACACACACAGGTTAAAAGTGAGAGGATAGAAAAAGATATTCCATGCAAATTATAACCAAAAAGAAGAGGGATGAGCATGCTTCTTCTCAACATTATTAAGTCAAAAACAGTAACAAAGGGCAAAAAAAAAGAAAAAATGAAAAAGAAAGAAAAGGCATTTTGTAACAATAAAGATTTAATTTCCTGGGAAAACATAACAATTATAAATATATATGAAACCAAAAATCAAAGCACCTAAATATATAACACAAACACTGACAGAATTGAAGGGAAAAACAGCAACATAATCAAGTGGAGATTTTAATAACCCACTTTAAAAAATAGTAAATCAAGATAAAAGACCAGGGAAAATAGAGCATTTGAACAACACTGTAGATCAAATGGACCTAAATGACATATCTTGGACATGGATTCCTGGAAACTACTGAGAACAAACAGGAGCTGGACTTTGTGCAGAGGCTGAGACACCAAAATACATGTTCTTCTCACGCACAGAGAACACTCCATAGGATAGATCACATATTAGCCCACAAAACAAATCTTAGCAAATTTAAAAAGATAGAAATCATATAAAGTTCTTCTGATCACAACAGAATGAAACTAGAAATCAATAGCAGAAAAAGAACTAGAAAATTCACTAAACAGCATACACCCCTTGAACAAGCAGAGTCAAATAAGAAATCAAAAGGGGAAATATAAAGTGTTTTGAGACAAATGAAAATGAAAACATACATTGTTACAGGATGCAGGAAAAGAAGTTCAAAGAAACAAATGCTTACATTATAAAAGATCTCAAATAAGCAGCACAGTTCTACACTTCAAAGAACTAGGAAAAGAAAGAAGGCTAAGCCCAAAATCAGCAAAAAGAATGAAATAAAAAAGAATGAGCAGAAGTAAATGAAATACAGAATAGAAAAACAATTGAAAAGTCAAGAAAATGAATTAGTGTTTTGAAAAGATCTTTGAACCTGACAAACTAATTAAACTAAAAAAAAAAGAGATAAATCTCAAAATATAAAACCAAAAATTAAAGCAAAGACAATATAACTTGTGCCACTGAGAGAATTAGAATAAATTGCTATGAACCATTATAAGCCAATGAATCAGATAACCTAGAAGAAACGGATGAAATTCCAAGACTGAATCATGAAGAAATAGAAAATCTGAACTGACCTATAACTAGTAAGAAGATAAGATCAGTAATCAAAAACTTCCCCCAAAAAGTAAAGCCCAGGACCAGATGGCTGCAGTGGTGAAATTTCTGAAATATTTTAAGAATTAATACCAGTCCTTTTCAAAGTCTTCCAACAAATATGAAGAGGAGTAAACATTTTCAGACTCATTTTCTGAGGTCAGCATAGCCTGATACTAGAGCCAGACAGTGACATCACAAGAAAAGTATAGGTCAATATCCCTGATAATTATAAAGGCTTTATATTTTACTTGGTAGCACTAACCCTCTCTCTCTTAAGAAATAGCTTGTCTATGATGGAAGTGTTAGTTAAGGGGACAGAGTTTGGTTCAAGGAGAAGGCTGTGAACTGAAGGAAGAAGTGGTTTTTGAGTATCATGGTGCCTATCCAGACATGTCCTAGCAGACTACAACCTACATCTACAGAGGATGAGTTGCAGCACAATGCTGTAAACCACTCAGGGCATCAGAAAACAAGACAGCAGCAGTACTGGTGCCAACAGCAGAAATGGGAGATGGAGCCACTGACCTTGATAGAAGTGACTGCAAACATCTTCCACATATGTCCACAGCATTATCCTGAGTTAGCATGAGTAACAAGCTTCCTTGTTTGAAAGACAGGAAATCTTACCACAATGAGGTAAAGCAGGGAAGAAAAGAATAGCTGATGCCTGACAGGTGATAGTGGGATGCATGCCTGGAATAAGAGAAAAACACCTACTGAGAATAGGAGTGTAGGTGGAGGAGCACTGGCAGTGTGGAATCACACCTGAGCAAGAGGCTTTCTATTGTAACTAACGTGGAGACAGTTTACGCCCAAGGCTGTTCTAGCCTCAGAATACTAATATATCAATACAATTTAAGAGAATAAACGAATTTCTAGTACCCCAAGTTTTCTATTTCAGATTTGTCTCAAAACATAGCAAGACAATTTCAGTCAAAAGCAAGCATGTAGTAATAATAGTCTCAGCACCAGGAATACATATGGTTATTATACTGAGTACAAATCACTGTTTTCTTGTTGGCATCTGGACATTTCTCTGACTGTCTTCATTTTGTTTCTAGGTAATTGGAGACTGAGATTCAGGAAAGATAAACAATGTTTTAAATACTTCCATTAAAGAATAAAGTTATTATTGCTTTCTAAAACAAAGCTACATGTAGCCACAAGTTGGGATAAACGGGATAATTCCAAATAAAACAGTATTCGTAATTCATGTGGCTACTTATCAATGGCTATAAACATTTTAAGTAGTCACTAGGATCTGAAACCCTAAGAACTCTGAAAAACCAGAGACGCATATGGAGTTAGATATCTTGCGATCATTAAAAACAACTTGGCTAGCACAACTTTTCTTTTGATATTTACAAAATAGAGTCAAATAGAAAATGTGTCTATTAATGTTCCTACTCAATATATTTTCTTTAAACTCCTTTTATTTTAATTGAGTTTAGTCTACATTTTTATTGTTAGAAGGACTGTATCTTACCTTCTTTAATCTTCTAATTTTAAAGTTTGTTTTATTTGGTTTTTGGCTGTTTTCTCTATTTTATATTTTCTATAATACCTCCTCTAAGCATGTTGTAAAGCATATGTTGTGTTTGTAGTTCCACTAGTGTTTACATTAGCATATTTTAATGGCATCAATTAAGCACATGGTTATCACTTTATCAAATTCAAGAATGAAATAGCCATTAATTTCCTCCTATGAATCACAAAGACACCGGGTGCTGTGGCACATGCCTGTAATCCCAGTGGCTCAGGAGGCTGAGGCAGGAGGATCACGAGTTCAAAGCCAGCCTCAGCAAAAGCGAGGTGCCAAGCAACTCAGTGAGACCTTATCTCTAAATGAAATAAAAAATAGGGCTGGGGATGTGGCTCAGTGATCGAGTGCCCCAGAGTTCAATCCCTGGTAACCCCGTCCCCACAAAAAAAAAAAAAAGAAAAAGAAAAAAAGAATCACAAAGAACTTCCTCTACCTAGTCCCATCCTCTGACAAACATCCTAGCTTTTATCTGTATTCTTCACAATCTTGAAATTACTCTATTGCTATGTTATTTTCATTCATGAGTTTAAAGAAATAATGATGTTTCTCCTATATTTCTATTGACTCAATTCTATGTCTGCATAGATTCAGAACTCATCAATAGCTCTTTTGCACCATGGAATCCCCATTCAAGGATACTTTAGTTTCCTCATAGATTGGTTGAATTACATATTTAAATAGAAATTTTGGCAGGATAGATACAGATGTAATTTTTTTCCAAACCTATAGATACATAAGAAAGTTTTTCTATTTAATTTGCATGAGGTTCAGAACTCAGTTAGATAGAATTCATTCTCTGAAAATCTAGTAGATGATGTTCTTTTGTCATCTGAAAGTTAGAGCAGGAGGTGAAAGGCACAGGACCTAAAGTCATACATATGTTTGACTTTAGCTGTGCTAATGACTGCCTAGGAGACCTTCGCAATTACATAATACATGCTTTTTCTTTGTTCTCTAAATCTCAGTGTCTTTATCTGTACAATGGGTCTAATGCCTCTCCAGTTTGATATAAGGAATTAATGATATGATCTACATTAGTGCTATTGGAAATGTGAGCTACGTATAAAGCTTTAATAGCTTTAATTTTCTGTTAGTCAAATTAAGAAGGTAAAATATAGTTTAAATAACAAGTTTTACTTAATATGTTCAAAAACATGTGTTATCCCAACATGTAAAATTAATCCAATACTGAGATGTTTTCTGGTGTTCTGTTTTTAATACTAAGTATTCTGGTGTATATTTTACACTTATAGCCAAAAGCTATAGCATGCACATATAATGTAACAATGTGGAGCTACCACATTTCAAGTGTTAATAGCCACATGTGTGCAGTGGCTCCTGTACTGTACAGTACTGGGCTATATAACATTAGTCAGTAGAGTTCTGTCATAAGCATTCACTAAATTGCCCATATTTTATTGTTTTATTTTAATGACATAGAACAGCCAGAAAAATCTCTGCTTTATTTTATTTCCAAATAATCAGTTTCTTCAGCCTAACTTTAAGCCAGTCTTTATTGTTTTTTCCGGGTTAAAAAAAAATTTGTAAGTAAGCTTTTATTGAAATCTAAAACAGAAAAGACCACAAATAATAAGTAGTTGGCCCAAAAAATATTTACTGACTGAATATGTAACCAATGCTCAGATCCAATAAACTCCCCAAGTAACTTCAAACACTATTTTTAATTTTACATATGTCTGAACTTACTACAAACAAAAATATGCACTATGGATTCCTATGTCTTGCTTCCTTGGGTCAGCATTATATTTCATCTGTATTGTTGCATATGAATTTTGGATTATAATATTCCTATTGTTTAGAAACCAATCATATAAGCATATCACACTTTATTTATCCATTCTTCCATTATACTGTTGATAGGTTTGAATAATAGTTATGCATTACCTATCAATGGATATACAATCTGAGGAATAAATCACTAGGCAATTTTGGTATTGATTGTACTTACACAAGTCTAGATGGTGTGGATCAACCACAGGAAGTGGTCTTATAATGTGAGTTGTATGAGGCTGCTGAAAATAATAACAGAATTCTGTTTTACAGTGGACTTTCTTATTATAAGGAGTAAACTTTAAAATAATGATTAAAAGTATAGCATCGTACATAAACCAGTGATGTAGTTGTTAATAATTATCAAGCATTATGTACTGTACATAATTGAAATGGATGTGCTATACTTTAATATGCTGGCAGGGTGGTAGATTTGTTTCAAATCACTGAAAATGTGTGTGGCAGTAGGACATTAGGACATCCATGACATCACTGGGCAATAGGAACTTTTCAGCTCCATTATAATCTTAGGGAACCACCATTATATGTACAGTCTGTCATTGGCTAAAAACATTATTATGCAGTTCATGACTACAATTCTAGTTAGGAGCTTGTGCAGAAAAGATTCACTAAGAGAGCATGCCTGTCTTTACACAGGCCTGCATATACTGTTGGCCCTTGGATGACACGTGGGAACTTGGGTTTCATTGTAACCAACTGGTGTAAGTGGTTACCGCTTGTAAAAATAATATGGATTATGCTGAACACCTGCTTTCCTTCTTGGAATCTGGAATTTCAGGACATGCCAAACAGCCTGCATACTTGACCTTTGCCCACTAAAAACCCTCTGAGCACTGAATCTCTAGCAAATTTCCCTTGTTGACAGCATTTCCCACATGTTGTCACAACCTGACGCTGGGGGATTTATGTCCTGTGTGATTCCACACAGGACATACTACTCTGGGAAATTATACCAGTTTTCCTCTGGACTTGGCCCCTTGAGCCTTTTCCCTGTGCTGACTTTGTGCACTTCATTTTAATAGATCATACCCATGAACATGACTCATGTCATATTGAATCCTGAGACTCCTCCTGTGAATCATTAAAACAAGGGGATTGGCAATCCCTGACACAGAGCTACTGCAGATAGTGCAGATGTTCTTGTACAGGCCCATTGGAACACATGGTGAATATACACTGAGGAGTGGAACTGTTGATTACAGACTATGAATATGTTCAATGCTACTAAACATTGGCAAATATCCAAAGTGGTTGTAGGAATTTACAATTCCCACCAAGAACTAATGAAAGTTGTAGTTGCTCCTAATGAAAGTTGTAGTTGCTCCACATTCTCTCCAACATTTGGCATTGTCATGTGAGCCAATCTGGTGCATATAGAGTGACATTTCATTTTGGGTTTAATTTATAATTTCCCTGATAACTAAAGTTGAGATTCATTTTGTAGCTTATAAGTCACTTGAATATTTTTATGAAGTGATTATTCAAGTCATTTGTCAATTTTTCTACTGGGTTGTCAATTTTTTTCATATTGATCAATAGGTATTTTGTATGGATCATGGATATAAAACATTCATCTTATATATGGGTCAGTGGGTGTTTGTATGTGTGAGTGTGTGTGTGTGTGTGTGTGTGTGTGTATGTATATGACAAATATATTCTCCCATTCTCTTAATGTTAACCTGTGATAAGCTGAAGTTCTTTATTTTCATGTAATTCAATATATCAATTTTTCCTTTATAACTAAAAGTTGGTATCTCTTCCTTAAACAATATTTACTATCCAAATACCATAAAGATATTCTCTTGTGCTATAAATCCTTGCCATTTATTTATTTACTTATTTATTTTTGTTTTGAGCATTTTTATTGTGTTTTGAATTTTTTTTCCTCGTTAACATAATGCATTCTCATTGTAGAAAACTGGAAAGTTCAGAAGAGTCTAAGGTTGAGAACTGGTCCACTAAGACACCACTGCTTCCCCAAACACAAGATGTGGCTGTCACCACCACCACCATACTTGTGTTGAGTCCCCAAAACTGAGCTGAAATACTATCCAGAAGTGAACACTAGAAATCAAAAAAGCAATTGTGAAATTCATTTGGAAAAACAAGAGGCCCAGAATAGCAAAAGCAATCCTTAGTGAGAAAAGCAAAGCAAGAGTCATCACAATACAAGACTTTAAATTATACTGTAGAACTACAGGAACAAAAATGGTATAGTATTGGCACCAAACAGACATGAAGACCAATGGAACAAAATAGAAGACACAGAGTCAAACCCACATAAATACAGTTATCCAACACTAGAAAAAGGAGCCATAAACAAACATTGGATAAAAAGACAGCCTGTACAATAAATGGTCCTGGGAAAACTATAAATCCATATGTAGCAGAATGAAATTGAACCCCTATCTCTCACCCTGCACAAAACTCAATTCAAAGTGGATCAAAGACCTAGGCGTTAGACCAAAGACCCTGACTTTTAAATTAGATCTTAAATTAGATCAGAGAACTCTCTGAAAACAACTTTGTGTATGTTGTGAGGTCTTTCATTTTACTAAAAGTCAAATAATTTCATCAGGATACAATTCACAATTGATCATTACCATTAACTTTTAAAAAAAAAAATGCTGGTGTACTCGTCTAGTGCACTGGTTTACTATTTATATCAGTTCAAGAAAATTTTTCTTCTTAATGACATACCTCAGTGTTTCCCCATTCTACTTATTTTGTTTTTCACTTCAGAACAACTCTTTCCTACACTGTGTATGTTCTACTTGTGAACTTACTCATGAACATTTCTTTAGAAATTTCATATTTAATTCTCTTTTATCATTCTCTAAGCTTTGTCTCTTATTTTATAGAGTTCACAAAAGAGAATGAGAATAAGGTCAATAGAAATAATCATTGCAAGATAATAACAACACACAAAGAAAGCTGGGCTCAAGATAATGAATATGTCAATATTGCTGATGAGAAAGACTTTGTTAAATTGTATATAAAATGATACACATACTAAAAAATTGCATTGGAATTCAAAGGAATAAGTAATCACATTGATCTAGGGTTATAAAGGAATGTAACTCAAGAAGTTGATGACTTTGATGTTATAATGAGAACATTATTGTCTTAAAAATGGAAATATGCATAATTACTGGTATTTTACTTACCTGACAATGTATCTAATTACTATGAACCAAACAAATTTTCAATGACAGACTACAGAGGTATAGTCAAATATATATTCTTATTTGACACAGATTTTTCATTTGATCATGGAAATTTATAAAAGTCAAAAAAAAAATAATTAAATGTGAACAAGTAGTTATAACTCTACAATTGATAGACTTTGGATTTCACTGAAATTGAGTACATCAAGGTCCAGTTTTAAGTCCAATAAATTTCAACATCACCATGTTACTCAAGGTAGCATAAATCCATTGTTCTAAAGCTTTCATTGGACTAAGTGAAAAAAAAATAACTAGTGTTGATCAGGCATTTACAGAACAAAATATTTCCAACATTACTGAAATTATCAGTGGTATGCAGGAATAAAATAAACTTTCTTTGTAAGTTATTCCCATTCAAAGTCAAATACATATGCATATAATAAAAATTCATTCTAATTTTTCAGAACATTTTCAGTTACATTTGTCCTTTTCCTGTTTGAGTTTCACATTGCTCTAATCAGATCCCTTCAGCTTCCCTGTTATAAATGTGAACATAGTATGTTTTTTTCTTTTATTGATGGTGTTTCAAAATGCAAACGAGATAATCAGCAAGACCTCTTCAAAGAGGTCTCCATGAATATCACCATTTCAGCAACATGATAAGAACAGGAACTAGGCCTTCATTTTGTAGATTCGGAGACCTGTTTTTTTTTTTTTTTTTTCTCTCCTGTACATTGAAAATGGATCTTGAACCTAAATTTTGAATTCAAACTTCAAATGGATAAAAAGGTCAGTAAGAAATAAGATTCTAAACAAAAAATAAATCTCTCCACACCCCTGCTCCTGTTTAACTACCATTTCATCTTCACTTCTTTACTCTTGCTCTGTTTAAGGAATTGTGACTAATATGGAGTTAAAGCAACCACCCTGTTTTAATCACAGACCAAAAAAAAAATTCTGACGTGAATTCTTCAATTGGTATGTTCTAAATAGAACAGCACTTTGTGACTAGATGTACAACCTGCTTGGTACTGGTATGAATGCTGGCCACTAACCACATGCAAATTGGGAGTCTTGATGCCTAGCTCACTGGGTTCCCCTGAGGATTACATGTGATCGAGTATGAGTAAATAACCCCCACAAACTGATGTTGTAACAATAAATAAATAGGAAATAATTGTTGAATATGAAATTATATTATAAAAGAAAAAATATCCTTTAATAGTAGTGAACAAGGACCATTTGACAGCCTTATTAAATGTTCACAAATCAGTGGGGGCATACATATGTTAATAGACATGTTAAAAGTGCCATGTACCCCATTCTCTCTCCAAAAGCAGCCACATGTTTAAATAGGATTGTGAAACATGTGCTCATAGCCTCCCTTTAAGACTCAGAACACATATTAGAATCTGAAAAACTCCAAGTAGAGAACCCCAGTCCTTTGGGACAGTTTTATATACAATAAACCCACTGACACACCAGGAGCAGAGTACACAGCACACTACGTTAGGAACACTTTTTCAAATCTTTTTTAAGTTTTGAAACTGCCACAACACAGCAAAAAAACTCAACATATTGAGCCAAGATAGGTTCTGAAGAAATATTTAAAGCTTTATTCCACAACATTAAAATCCGTACATATTCTAATTTTTCTAGAAGTAAAAGTAATTATTTTAATTCATTTGGAAATATCCTACTCCCCAAAATAAGAAACACTTTGACATAGTTTTTACTACTGGCTCTAAAATACTATAAAAAAGCAATGTAGATATTCAATCTACAAAATGTCACAGTTGCTATCATAACAGCACATACTTTTTTCAATGTCAGAGATTAATAGTTTTCATTCTCAAGATACAGTTGGGTATGCCATAATTTATATTTGTACAACAATGTTTGGCATTTTAGAGAAGTTTCCCTTATCTACAGTTATTCCATGTTTTAAAATATCAGAAGAGAAACAGATGTTGAATGGCAAAATATATTTTAAACTATTTCAGAAATATTTGGCAGGAATTAAAGGAGTGTTGGTGGAAGAACTGCTCTGTAAAAGGGGCAAGTTTATTTTTCATGTACTTTCTTGAAAGAAAAATAATTTAAAGTGAGATGAAGGAGTATTATTAAATGTGTATTATATAAATATATTACATAACATTTATTAATATGGGAAACAACATTTAGTGAATATTATACTTCATCATGATTTTGTGTTTATAAAACTCTGTATACATACTCATAGAATATATTGAAAAACAAGTTCATTCTGCTTTTTATAATCTATGACTTAAATTACTTTTGATGATTTCTACCCTTTTTCCGACCTTTTTTATATCAATCATAGCTTTCGAACTAACTTAGACTTGAGAAAATATATTTATTCATGATTCACTATTCTTCTACAATAATTTCTGAAAGATTCTTGTCATTTGAGTAACAGTGAAAGTTTCTGGACATATCTTGTCATTTTGCAGAATATGTCCATTTTATTCTTGTTCAAGATATGCTTCTACAGCATTAAAATAACTTTAAAGTATCCTTACAGTTATTATGGTGTACAATGTAGGAGATAATTTCAATTAAAAAGCAGGATGTTATACTATTTGAAAGGATTTAGAAAAAAATCACTAGGTGGCTTAACTCAAAATTATACTATATATATATATATATATTTTTTTTTTTTTTAAATACCATTTGTAACAACGGTAGCCAATTCCACAATTTTCTTTGGCAAACTTAAAAAGGTTTTATTAAAGCAAACTTTCAGGAAATGAAGTTGGCAATATAAGGTAGGAATTATTATCTCAGAATTATTTTTTCTTTGCTAAAATTCTCCAACATGGCTGATGAAATTTCATACTAGTAATTCAAACAACATGGACATTGCTCAATCACAAATTGTCAACAGGATTGTGACCAGTGTGATTATTGTATCATGCCATGAAAATGGGTATTGTTAAAAAAAGTAGGAAAGAATACTATGTTTCACTTCTGATGCCTGGTGAGCCATTATCTTCCAATGAAAATATATACGCTAAGAAAAGGATGAACAATATTTAAGATAAGTAAGGTGTGGGAAACTGGAACATATCCAGCAGCAGTTCCCACTTGTAGAGGCTTTCTGTGTGCACAGGATCATTCCTAGAGCTTTGGATATATGAATGCATTTAATTTGCATCGCAAATCTAATGGGGTACTGTATTACCCCATTAATAGATGAGGACTAAAGCACTAAGGGATTAAATAGAGGAGACAGGATTAGGACCCAGACAATTAGACTTCATAACCCATTCTCTTAACCAAGTAACAAAGTTTAACCAGGTTCTTTTGCTTCTCTAGAGAGTAATACTTAGCCATTGCCTCACATTTTCTATGACCAAACAATTTGTAATCACTTTACCTAGAAACTTTGAAAGAGGAGCATTTACTGACAGTATTTCCTGCAACTATCATTCTTCCTCTGCTTGAAAAATTATCTTAGAGTTCTCCTGTTTCCTTTACTTTCTTCCTACGTTGGGGAATAAGTATCCCTTTTCCATTCCAAGACTAACTAAAGCTTTAGTTCATTAATTAATTCCATCTCCTACCACATCCTTCCCATGATCCTGACTCATAACAGTCCTCACATTCCTGCATAGTATGTCTTTTTTTGCCCAAATATATTTGCATCCTTCAAGAAAATAAGTCTCTCCATAACCTGTTCCCCTCAGAGCAAAGGTCCCATCTTTACTACTTTACCTTTGCTATTTTTAAGGAATGCTAACCATCCATGGGAGCACGGAGACAGAATAGTCATCATGTTTTAGCAAGAGACCAAAAGGGAATTGTGATGTGAATCCATCAACTGGTGTGTTGTAAAGAAAACAGCACTTTAGGACTAGAAGTTCACCCTGATTATTGGCAAGAATTCTGGGCACAATCAACTGCGAATTGGGAGTAATGATGCCTCACTGGGTGAGGATTACATGCCATCAAGTATGAATAAATCCTCCAAACTGATCTTGCAACATTAAATAGGAAAAAATTTGTTGAATATGAATTATAATAATTACAACATAAAATAAAAAAAATCCTTTAATAACTAATGAGACAAGAGGTCAGAATGAATGAAAAAGAAAGGGTTCATATATGTGAAGAGAGAAATGGAGATCAAAAGGGAAAGAAAAACCATAATGTAAACACAAATCACTCAAGGTATTCTGGAAGTCATTCACTCGGGAAATATTTACATATGTAAATATGCAGTGTTCATGGCACCTGGGATTCATAGTGAACTAAGCAGACACAACCTCTCTACCATTTGATTTTGCCCACTAAAACAGATTAATCATTCAAATACCCACCACGACAGAGGGTTTCCCTTGTTCAAAAGTCTTCAAAAGTTATTCCATGACTACCTAATATCTTTCAATGCCACTAACCAGTCATTCAATGTCATTTTCATTTTTTTGAACTCCAGTCTATTTTTTCAGCTGAAATTCTTACTATTTCAACTTGTTCCTTACATGAACTCTCAAGAAATACTTAACAAGGTGACATTTTAAAGAAACTCTAGAACTCCTCTAGAGTTTTTGAATTGTTGTATATTTGAGAGCAGCTGGAACATCTAGAAGGCTTGAGGGAAAAGGAGAGTTGTAAGACATGGTTGTGAAGGATAGTTGGACTGCAGTCAGACTATAAAAGACAATATGTATCACACTAAGAATGTCAGAACTATTTCCTAAAGGTAAAAAGACATTCTGTTTTAACAAGGAAGAGTAGTGACCAGGTCTGTGTTCTTTAAAAAGTAATTCAGGAGGTACTTGTCAGCTGGATTCGAAGAGAAAATGTCTGGTAGCATGAAAGGTAATTGAGAGAACATTGCCATAAGGATGAGACATGTCACAGCTAAACAAGTAATGTAGGGAAGCTGATGACGTAAAATATCTCATTCCTAACAAATATTTCAGAATTATGACAATAAGCTCAGAATTATGACAACAAGTTGACATGGTTCTGTGGCTCTGAACTCATGTCATGTTTTCCTTTCCTTTTCTTTTTGTCTTAAGTGCAAGGTCTCACATGTGCTAAGCAAGTGCTCGACCACTGAGCTACATCCCTAAATCGAGTGGCTCTGAAATCAGACTGCCCTTGTCCCAGATTCTTTTTTCCCCACTTACTAGCTTAGGACTTCAGTTGAGTTACCAAACCTACTTCTGTTGAGGTACCATAACTTCCCTGGATTTATATTCTCATCTGTAAAGTAGGGATGACCATCCTCTACAGAGGTACAATTAGAGCCAACAATCCATTCCAAGTGCTTGGCACCAATGCTCACTTATGAAGTGCTCCACAAATGTCAGCCTTAAATCGAATCCCCAACAAGTTGAGTCAGACACACTGTTCACACTTAGGACGCTTTGTGCGTCCTCTGATTTGTTAAACGTTCCCTGTACTCTACACATACTGCATTTTCACCTCTCTTGGATCACCTTTTCATGCCATCTCTTTCCAGTTTCCATTGGTCAAAATCCAACATAACTGCCGAGTCCATAAGTTAGTCATATGTGAATTTTCAGCACTTAGCACATTTTAGATTTTAATCAAATCTGATCTAAGTTTTCTGAACACTTTACCAAACATAATTTTTTCTGCCTCCAAACTTTCATAGGACTCTGACTAATTAACACCTCATCTTACACGTTTGGTGTATGTAACCAAATTCTACTTATTTCTCCATGAGTCATTTTTCCCATTGAAACTCTTCTAGTGCTTTATTCTTTTTTTTTTTTTTATTGTAAACAAATTGGATACATGTTGTTTCTCTGTTTGTACATGGCGTAAAGGCACACCATTTGTGTAATCATAAATTTACATAGAGTAATGTTGTTTGATTCATTCTGTTATTTTTTCCCTTTCCCCCACCCCTCCCACCCCTCTTTACCCTCTATACAGTACTTCCTTCCTCCATACTTGCCCCCCTCCCTAACCCTAACTCTAACCCTAACACTAACCCTTCCCTCCCCCCCATTATGTGTCATCCTCCACTTATTAGCGATATCATTCGTCCTTTGTCTTTCTGAGATTGGCTTATCTCACTTAGCATGATATTCGCCAGTTTCATCCATTTGCCTGCAAATGCCATAATTTTATCATTCTTTATGGCAGAGTAATATTCCATTATATATATATGCCACAGTTTCTTTATCCACTCATCAATTGAAGGGCATCTAGGTAGGTTCCACAGTCTGGCTATTGTGAATTGAGCAGCTATGAACATTGATGTGGCTGTATCTCTGTAGTATGCTGATTTTAAGTCCTTTGGGTATAGGCCAAGGAGTGGGATAGCTGGGTCAAATGGAGGGTCCATTCTAAGTTTTCTAAGGAATCTCCACACTGCTTTCCAGAGTGGCTGCACTAATTTGCAGTCCCACCAGCAATGTATGAGTGTACCTTTCTCCCCACATCCTCGCCAACACCTGTTGTTGCTCGTATTCTTGATAATCGCCATTCTAATTGGGGTGAGATGGAATCTTAGGGTGGTTTTGATTTGCATTTCTCTTATTACTAGAGATGTTGAACATTTTTCCATATGTTTGTTGATTGCTTGTAGATCTTCTTCTCTGAAGTGTCTATTCATTTCCTTAGCCCATTTGTCGACTGGATTATTGGAATTCTTGGAGTAGAGTTTTTTGAGTTCTTTATAGATTCTGGAGATTAGTGCTCTATCTGAAGTATGATTGGCAAAGATATTCTCCCACTCTGTAGGCTCTTATTCGCATTGCTGATAGTTTCCTTTGCTGAGAGAAAGCCTTTTAGTTTGAATCTATCCCAGTGGTTGATTCTAGCTTTTATTTCTTGTGCTATGGGAGTCCTGTTAAGGACGTCTGATCCTAGACCAACAAGGTGAAGATTTGGACCTACTTTTTCTTCTATAATCTGCAGGGTCTCTGGTCTGATTCCGAGGTCCTTAATCCATTTTGAGTTTAGTTTCGTGCATGGTGAGAGATATGGGTTTAGTTTCATTCTGTTGCATATGGATTTCCAATTCTCCCAGCACCATTTGTTGAAGAGGCTATCTTTTCTCCATTGCATATTTTTGGCCCCTTTGTCTAGTATGAGAAAATTGTATTTATTTGGGTTTGTGTCCGTGTCCTCTATTCTGTACCATTGATCTACCTGTCTATTTTGGTACCAATACCATGCCGTTTTTGTTACTATTGCTTTGTAGTAGAGTTGAAGATCTGGTATTGCAATACCCCCTGCTTCGCTCTTTGTACTGAGGATTGCTTTAGCTATTCTGGGTTTCTTATTCTTCCAGATGAATTTCATAACTGCTTGCTCTATTTCTGTAAGGTACACAATTGGGATTTTAATTGGAATTGCATTGAATTTGTATAGCACTTTAGGTAGTATGGCCATTTTGACAAAATTAATTCTGCCTATCCAAGAACATGGAAGATCTTTCCATCTTCTAAGGTTTTCTTTAATTTCTTTCTTTAGTGGTCTGTAGTTCTCATTGTAGAGGTCTTTCACCTCTTTTGTGAGATTGATTCCCAAGTATTTTATTTTTTTCGAGGCTATTGTGAATGGGGTAGTTTTCCTAATTTCTCTTTCTGAAGATTCATCACTTATGTATAAAAATGCGTTGGATTTATGGGCATTGATCTTGTAACCTGCTACTTTACTGAATTCACTTATGAGTTCTAAGAGTTTTCTGGTGGAATTTCCAGGTTCCTCTAAATATATAATCATGTCATTAGCGAACAGGGATAGTTTGAATTCTTCTTTTCCAATTCGTATCCCTTTAATTTCTTTGGTTTGTCTAATTGCTCTGGCTAGAGATGTTCATTAAGGATATTAGTCTGAAATTTTCTTTCCTTGATGAGTCTCTGTCTGGTTTAGGTATCAGTGTGATATTGGCTTCATAGAATGAGTTTGGGAGGGTTCCCTCCTCTTCTATTTCATGGAATACTTTGAGAAGTATTGGAATGAGCTCTTCTTTAAAGGTTTTGTAGAACTCGGCTGAGAACCCATCTGGTCCCGGACTTTTCTTTGTTGGTAGGCTTTTGATGACTTCTTCTATTTCAGTACTTGAAATTGGTCTATTTAAATTGTTTATGTCTTCCTCGTTCAGTTTAGGCAATTCATATGTCTCTAGAAACCTGTTGATGTCTTCGAAATTTTCTATTTTGTTGGAGTATAGATTTTCAAAATAGCTTTTAATTATGTTTTGTATTTCAATCCTGTCTGTTGTGATATTTCCTTGTTCATTCCGAATTTTAGTGATTTGGGTTTTCTCTCGTCTTCTCTTTGTTAGTGTGGCTAAAGGTTTATCAATTTTGTTTATTTTTTCGAAGAATCAATTATTTATTTTGTCAATTTTTTGTATTGTTTCTTTTGTTTCAATTTCATTGATTTCAGCTCTGAGTTTAACTATTTCCTGTCTTCTACTACTTTTGGTGCTGTTCTGTTCTTCTTTTTCTAGGGCTTTGAGCTGTAGTGTTAGGTCGTTTATTTGTTGAGTTTTACTTCTTTTATTAAATGCGCTTCATGAAATAAATTTCCCTCTAAGTACTGCTTTCATAGTGTCCCAGAGATTTTGATATGATGTTTGTTTGTTCTCATTTACCTCTAAGAATTTTTTAATTTCCTTCCTAATATCTTCTGTTATCCATTCATCATATAATAGCATATTGTTTAATCTCCAGATGTTGGAATAGTTTCTGTGTTTTACTCTTTCATTTATTTCTAACTTCAATCCATTATGATCTGATAGAATACATGCTAGTGTCTCTATCTTCTTGTATTTGCTAACATTAGCTTTGTGGCATAATATATGGTCTATTTTAGAGAAGGATCCATGTGCTGCTGAGAAGAAAGTGTATTCGCTCTTGGTTGGATGGTATATTCTATAAATGTCCGTTGAGTCTAAATTATTGATTGTGTTATTGAGGTCTATGGTTTCTTTGTTCAATTTTTGTCTGGAAGATCTGTCCAGTGGTGAGAGAGGCGTGTTGAAATCACCTAGTATTATTGTGTTATGGTCTATTTGGTTTCTGAAATTGAGAAGGATTTGTTTGACATACATGGATGAGCCACTATTTGGGGCATAGATGTTTATGATTGTTATATCTTGCTGATTTATGCTTCCCTTAAGCAGTATGAAATGACCTTCTTTATTCCTTCTGACTAACTTTGGCTTGAAGTCCACATTATCGGAAATGAGGATGGATACTCCAGCTTTTTTGCTGAGTCCATGTGCATGGTATGTTTTTCCCCATCCTTTCACCTTTAGTCTATGGGTATCTTTTTCTATGAGGGGAGTCTCTTGCAGGCAACATATTGTTGGATCTTTCTTTTTAATCCAAACTGCCAGTCTATGTCTTTTGATTGATGAATTCAGGCCATTAACATTAAGGGTTATTATAGAGATATGATTTGGTTTCCCGGTCATTTGGTTCATTTTTAAAATTTTATTTATTTATTTGTTTGACACAACTTGTTTCCTCCTTTATTTGACAATCCCTTTAGGATAATTCCTCCCTTTGCTGATTTGCTTCTTTGTTTTTCATCTCTTCCTCATGGAATATTTTACTGAGAATGTTCTGTAATGCTGGCTTTCTTTTTGTAAATTCTTTTAGCTTTTGTTTATCATGGAGGGATTTTATTTCATCGTCAAATTTGAAGGTAAGTTTTGCTGGGTATAAGATTCTTGGTTGGCATCCATTTTCTTTCAGGGCTTGAAAAATGTTGTTCCAGGCCCTTCTAGCTTTTAGGGTCTGGATTGAAAAATCTGCTGATATCCGTATTGGTTTCCCCCTGAATGTAATTTGGTTCTTTTCTCTCACAGCCTTTAAAATTCTGTCTTTATTTTGTATGTTCGGTATTTTCATTATAATGTGCCTTGGTGTGGGTCTGTTGTAATTTTGTGTATTTGGAGTCCTATAAGCCTCTTGAACTTGATTTTCCATCTCATTCTTCAGATTTGGGAAATTTTCTGATATTATTTCATTGAATAAATTGTTCATTCCTTTGGCTTGTTTCTCTAGGCCTTCCTCAATCCCAATAATTCTTAAATTTGGCCTTTTCATGATATCCCATAGTTCTTGTAGATTCTGTTCATGATTTCTTACCATCTTCTCTGTTTGTTCAACTTTGTTTTCAAGGTTAAATATTTTGTCTTCAATGTCTGAGGTTCTGTCTTCCAGGTGTTCTATCCTATTGGATATGCTTTCTATGGAGTTCTTAATTTGGCTTATTGTTTCCTTCATGTCAAGGATTTCTGTTTGTTTTTTTTTCAATATCTCTAACTCTTTATTGAAATGATCTTTTGCTTCCTGTATTTGCTCTTTTAATTGTCGATTGTTGCGATCATTCAATGCTTGCATTTGCTCTTTCATCTCATCATTCAGTGCATGCATTTGCTCTTTCATCTCATCGTTTGCTTCTCTGATCATTTTAATTATGTACATTCTGAACTCCTTTTCTGTCATTTCTTCTGCCATGCTGTCATTGGGTTTTATTGATGTAACATCTAGATTTGTTTGCAGCATTTTCTTTCCTTGTTTTCTCATATTGTTCAGGTATCAGTGGACCGCTGAGATATTGCAGATTTCCTCTATTGACTTACAATGTCCCTGAAGATTTCTATATATATCCCCCCTTAGCCTTCAGTAGGCTGAAGTCTTGGAGGAAGTTGATAATGCGGTGCTCCACAAGGAAGCTGCCTCTCTTGGAGTGGTGGCCTTCAGGTGGGGTATAATCCCTGCTAGTGGGCAGAGGTGCCTCCTCTTGTTGACCAATGGTCATCCAAAGGGGACCTAGGCTGCGGGCTGAGGCAAGGCCTGTTTGGGCCTGAGTCTCTGGTTTTACCGTCCTTGTGGGGAAACCTCACCCGGCAGGGAAGACTCACCCGGTGGGGAGGTCTTGCTGGTCAGTTCCGTCCTAGAGGTTCCCCTCAATTTACAGCTACCACCTGCCCTGGGCTGCCTTCCTCTGCAAAGTTCCCAGGGGCCCAGCCCTACCTCCTGGGCCTGGGAGCCTCACCCTTCGCAGATGAATCTCCTTAGGCTGCCCCTCCTCAGAGAATCTGCCCGCAGGCCTGGAACCTTCGCTCCTCCCTAAGCCTGTCTCTGTGCGACTCTTCCACCAAGAAGCCTCCTAGATCCTGGGACCCTGCTCTGCACCTAATCGCCTGGCTATGCGGCCCCTCCTCTGAGCAGCCACCTGGGGCCCCGTACAATCGCTCTGAGTCCCAGAGACCTGCCACATGCCTCTTCCTCCAGGCAGCCGCCCAGTATTCTGGTGCGGTCACTAGGAGTCCAAGAAACTCACTGCGTGCCTCCACCTCCCACCAACTACCCATAGCCCTGGGCACACAATCACTTCGAGTCGAAATGACCCTCCCCGTTCCTCCTCCTTCTCCAGATAACCCCCCGGGTGTTCAGGAGTGGTTGCTCTGAGTGGCTCTGAATCCACGTGACCCGCTGCACAGGTCCTCTGGGCAACCGCCCGGAGCTCTGGTGCGGCCACTCAAGACCAAGCGACCCACCACGCTTCTCCTCCAGGCAGCCCCCCTGTGTTCATGAGCTGTCACTTTAAGTCCAAACAACTCACCACTCGCCTTCTCCTCTGAGCAGCCGCCTGGAGCGCTAATGCAGTCACTGCGAGTCCAAACGACCCGCTGCGCTCCTCCTCCTCCTCCTCCTAGTCCTCCAGGCAGGCCCTGGTGTTCAGAAGTGGTCTGAGTCCAAACAGCTCGCCACGCAGCCCCTCCTCTGGCAACCGCCTGTAGCTCTGGTGTAGTCACTCTGAATCCAAGCGGCCACGCTCCTCTTCCTCCTCCTCGTCCTCAGGGCAGGCCCCGGTGTTCAGAAGCAGTAGTTCTGAGTCCAAACAGCTCGCCGCCTGGTGCTTTATTCTTGATCAAATTTGTATCTTCAAAGAGCAAATTCAATGCCTAACTATCTGACAGTTCATTCTCTCACTCACTGACAAATATAATTCAAAGAAAAGCCACCAAGTGATAAACATCTTATTGCCATAAACCAACTGTCCTTGAAGTCAATACTCACTTCTAATGTTTCATCATTCTGGAACCTCTTGCCTGGGAAGCAGTCTGGAAGGTGCTCATCAAATATTCTGAAGTTTATACAATTTGCTCCTCTGTTGATTTCTATGGACTATGTTATTTTATACTCATGAAATTTTTCCAAAAATATAAGTCAAAATCTCCTCACTTAAGGCAATTTTAAGAACATGTTCTGCTATAACTTAACAAAGGTGATAAGTTCCATTAGGCTTTATTGTATGGACAGGAATCCCAATGTTCCACATAATTATGAAAATTATGAGAGGTGTAAATAACATAGTTTACAAGCCTAAGGCAGCTTGGCCAATGATCCCAAGCAGCACACATAGCCCAACTAGGTGATCTTGGGCAGGACTTTAAAATGTTTTTGGAGGGCAGCCAGAAAAATGCATGTGCCAAACAGATTCCCAGTACTTAATGGAAGTGATGGGGGAAATGACAGGGAATGCTCTGTCTGAGCATGCTCTGGACTGACAGCAGTCAGATGGCCACTTCTGTGTTTCACTGTGGTGTGGTACTCCTTCCTGCCTAGCCCACTGGCTGGCAACTGTACCATACTAACTTCAGCCATTCCAGGCCTATGGCACAGAGCAGTTCCTCTGACATTATACCAGAACCTGGCTGCATCTACCTGTCACTAGGAGCCAAAAGACAGTTTTCTGCTGAGGGATGCCAGGAAAACTAAGAATCTGAGGCCAACTGGGAAAGTAAACCACTTTACAGATTCTGACTCAACCTAAGAACAAATTTCTATCTTTCGAAGGCATCAGGACACACATCTTTCATTCCAAAGACACCAAAATCTTTCTATTTCATAATACTAGAACTGCTACCCACAAATGTCCTATCCATTCATCAACTACACATAAAAAGTATCTGCACATGCTATAATACAACTCTTCCCAAGGGACATGACTGATGGGTCAGAGAGAGCAAAAGCGATGGATAAGTCTCCTTCCATCAAACAGAAAACAGGCGAGCCAGGGTCTTCCCCACCTAATGAAAACATGTCTCTGATTCAAAGATTTTGAGTTGATGTGAGCCTCAGAATTCAAACATAAATCCAAATGTTGATTCATAGAATGTGTGATTAAGTTAATTTAAAAATAAACAATTCAAATCCAAACACATTAAAACTCTTGTTCCAGGAAGCCAACCAGAACACATTCTGCAAAGAGGAGGGTCATTGGAGAGGAAAATGTACCTGATGCTTCAAAAGGAAGCCACACATGGTCAGCAAGACCTTGACCCATCCTGGCAAATGACACAACTGGTAGAAGGCCAAAGGAGCCAAGAGGCTTCTGATAAGTTCCCAAGAGTGATCTCTGAGGACTCTCAGCTTAACCTAAGAGTAGGTAAGAACAAGGTCAGTTTTGACCAACTTGGTCTTAAACCCCTGGCAAGAGAGTACAGCCAAAGTACAGTCTTGCATGGGACATTTAAAAGAAAAGATAATTTTTTTTAATGTAACTTAAGATGTATGCTTCTGTCAGCCCTACCAAAAGTAAGTACAGTTGAAAGCAGTAAAGGAAAGGTTCTTGGTGTGAGTGCCTAAAAATAAATATCACAAAGGGCTCTAGATTCACAAGTTTGTCCTAAGTCAATTTGAGCCTAATCTCATAGTCTTGCAAATATTCCTAACATCCTACATAGATAAACTTGATCTGTTTTCACTGGTATGATTATATAACCCTGATATTTAACCCTCGGATTGGTCTACATTGATGCAATGTGGCACACAAAAGCCCTAACTAACTTTACCAAGATATCCCTAAATGACATAGTCAAAAGGGATCTCTCTCCTAAACACAGAGGTAATGCTAATGAGAAAGCTATTTTACAGAAATCAGATGACATTAGACACCTTAACTACAGCTCGAGAAGATGCCTATTCCACTGTAAAAACTAAATATTGTATATGTTTTTAATAATTCTGCTAATGTTTCTAAGGCCTTAAATTGCCTCCACTTACAAATTAGTAGCATATTGAATCCCACCTTACGCTTTAATGAGTTATTGTCTTCACAGCTTTTAGAGACTGACTGAAATACTGATTTTGTGCTAATTGTTCACGAAGAAGTGTTGCTTTGCTGTCTTGTTTATTGTTGTCCCATCATGATCCCTGCCCTATGTATGCTTTGTTCAGTCACCTGCCAACTGTCACCATGGACCTCTGGACTGCCCTGATGCTAAATACCCTTAATTGTCCATGTTTCCCCTGATAGAGGACAAGGACTTCAGGACACTTCTCCCAACTTCATTCTCTCTCAGCAGGAAGCAGCTTGGAGATGTCATTGCCCATTTTCACAGAAATTTAATGTAGAAATTGACAGTGGGGAAATGTAACAGTGGTCCACTTTATGCTTTGACTATAGTCCTTACTGCTCTGCCACAGCAACTTATTTTTTTAAATGGACAGGTTCCTTTCTCTTCCTCTCTCCTTAATCCCTCCTAATCCCTCCTCCTCTAATCTGGGTGGGGGCAGGGGGAAATTACCTTTCTTCCCCATCTAGGCAGAGTTACTTGTCCTTGAGCATACATCCTTAACAGGAAGGAAGTAATTTGGACTTGGGGATGGTACCAGAAGATCTAAGAAATTTCCCAAATTAACAAGTGAATTACAACTCTAGACAGAAAACACATGAAATGCAGCCTTTGAATCACCTCTCTAAAAAGCCCCTGGGTTCCCTAATAGGCAGCAGCCTCTAGGATAGGAGTCCCCTGTGTCTCCTTTGCTAGCAAACAAGAAAACTTCTTTTTCCTTTTCCCAAATAAAATCCAAAAATACAAAAACAAAAAAATCCTTCTTGTTCTAATCTGAATCCCCTAAAAATCAAAAATTTCACTCATCAACTCATTATTAAAACAATAAAATGTGAGTAGGCATTCAATGTTCTTTCCAATGTACAGTAATATTTATAGAGTTATCTTAAGATAGCATCTGTACCATCCAAATGGTTTCTTCTCTTCCCCAAACCCATACCCAAAATCTCTTTGGATGGAACTTTTTTTTGAAACCCACTGTCATTTGGACAACTGTTTGGAAAATGGTGATATTCTCACAAAATAAACTAAAGTTATATTGCTCATGCCAAAATATCTATGCATCCAAGATTCACTGCCATCTCAATTAAAATTTTTTTAAATTTGGGCACAATTCAATTTTATAAATATTTATTGATTCTTACTATAGCTCCTTCTTGCAGGGGCTTATTTATTTCACACCAATTAGAAGCATATCTCTGGCATACAGACTGATGGGTAAAAGACACATGAAAATAACTAACTAACATAAGGGGGGATGATGTAAAAGCCAGAGAGAATCTCTAACAGGCTTTGAAGGTAAAGTGGGAGAACTACACATATTCATGGAAGGATCAGAGAATGTTTCATAAAGGAAGCGGCACTCCAGTACCATGAAAGATGAGCAAGATTGTGACAGGATAGAGACAGGAGAGCACTACTAGAACATCTTGCCTTAAAAGCACAAGGAGGATGCGATGACACAAATAGCAGGAAATGCTGAGTACATGCAGGGCAGGAGAGGAGGCCAGGTTCAGAAACCACCAGGGAATTATTATGACCTTCAACACTGGTACATCACTTATTGGCTATATATGCAGGTGAATCTCTGTGTGCCTGTTACATCCCAGGAAGAGGATGCCATACTGAAGATTTAACGAGGACTGAGATTCAGTCTTACCTTCCAGTCTAGAAAGTCCAGAAGGTGAATTTAACATTTCATTTCTGTAGGCATCAAGAAAGTTCTTGTGGAAAGAAATAGAATGAATGAGCCTGTGTTTTCAGACACCGTTTTTGATGTGTTAAACAGGTTGGAGGGACAAATGGTTAGAACTAGGAAGACAGGCTATGCCTGGGAAGGCACTCATCCTGCCCCCTCCCCGATCCTGCTTCCTTCCTGACAGAATGAGGGTCACTAGCAGTACTACCCACAGCTTCTCTTCTCACTCTGAGGCAGAGAAATGACTACCAAGATGCAAATTCCAAGGGAAACCAGACATGTGGGTGCTACTCATTTCTCCTTCCTGCTCTACTGGGAGAGCACTGGACCTTGGAGATTGTCCATTCTCCAGGTTGCAAGTTTTATGCAGCTGACTATAACTGGGTGGATAAGTTTGGCTAATTCAAGAGTACATCCTAGGAAGAATTTGGAGATCTTTGCAAATCAAAAACAAATGCCCTTTATATTTACTTAAATACACTATTATTCTTGGAAATACATTTTTTGCAAACTTCTGTATTATAATTTACATATAATTATAGTTTACATATTATAATAAATATTATAACATATATGTAATTTTTCTATTATAAACAATACTGCTATTAATGCCTTATATGTACCTCATTTTACAATGCATCCATTCATCTGTAGACTAAGAACCTAGAATGAAAGGAGATACATATATGTCTACATACTTTTATAATTATAGTATATATTGCTAACTTGTCCTCCAAAGGGTTGTACTATTTAAGCATAGTCACAAATGAGAGGGGATATTTTTCCTCATAGTACTCAACTCTGCGTTTATATTTTTATGTAAGTTTCCTTATTTTTAGAACAACTCTTTCATTGGGTATTTTCTAATCCTGGAACGTGGTGAAATTTTAACTTATTATCATGTGATGATTACCTTCTTAAGTAATTCATAAGGTTCTGAAAAATAACAGTTTTCTAAACATCAGTAATGCAATATTTGATTGTATTAATTTATCCTAAGATATATTTTCTATTTCAGTATATAGAAAATATAATCTGAGACCCAAAAAAGTCAAATGTATTCCTAGTTCATAGCTATTAAACGGACTTTGCCTTTCTGATTTGGAATTTGAAATGCAATTTATATATATATATATATATATATATATATATATATATACACATATATATGTATATATACATATTCTATATAAATATATATGTATAAAACATTTAGGTAAAATATTCATTACTTCAGAACAGTAACACATGTCATCATTATCAATTAAATACCTTCAATATATGTGGCATACAGAGAAATGGACCAGATCCTTGGGATAGAAAAACATCATAAGTTATCCTTGCCCTCAACAATAACCATCCATTTGTAACTTCCCTAAAATATATTTTAAAAGTAAAATTTCCAAGTATAATATAACCCCAAATGGATATATCTGCATTCTACCTTACTCAATGGAAAATTTTTTAGCTATGTAATACTATCTCTTATTAAAACCCATCTGATTCCCTTTTATGTAAAATAAGTATATTTAAGTTGCTTGTGAAAGTATATTCAATTGAGGCAATTCCTGTTACTTTCATTGTAAAGTTAATTTGTCACTGCAAAACTATGGCTTCAAATTATTAAATTGATAATGCCACAACTTTCACAAAGTAATCTCTGCCTCAAATTTTCTTCCATTGGTCCACAAAAACTAAAATAGTTTAGTTAATAATTAACCCATGGTATCAAATTTTATATTTAAAATAATCAACATCCATCTTTGCCTTACTCCATAATTTTAAACGACTATTATTTTCCAGGCACACATCTTACCCAAGGACACGTGATTATTTTACTGGAACAGGAAATAATAAACTGAGCACAAAGTGAAAGTATATATATTTCCTTAACATAATAGTTTTGGCCCAGTACAGCTGAAAAGTACAGTATGCAGTTTCATAACTAAATCCTACCCTCAAAATGAAAGATTATAAGGAATGTGATATGTGTGTGAATCTGCATGTAAAAAGAAAAATTTAGAATGTTAGTTTTCTTTTCATCCATATTTGGGACTTTGTTGTTTTGTCTGAAAGAATTGGGAGACAAACCTTCCCAGGAAAAAGTCAACTGGTCAAGAGTGATAAGTGAAAGAGTAAGAACCTGCATCCAGAAACCAGGAGAACTTGGGTGTCTATCCTCAACTCTGAGAGTCAAAAGACCAGGGCAAATCACCTGCCAAACTTTGACCCATTTACTCAGCTGAAAAACTTAACCAGATGGTCTCCAAGACTCCTTCCAGGTTTAATATCTTTGAATATATTCTGAAAATATATACCTTGTGCTTTATCCTGTATCTTTTCTTTCCAACATCCCAACAGAGAGCATCAGAGAAGTGAATTGAATCAGAGTATAATAGGAGTAATTTGTGATTTCACTCCCCTTTTGCACACCCTAGTCAAGTAATCTGTAAAGAACCCTTGGTGCAATCTAGTCTATAATTAACTTTGATGACAGAACAGTTGCTATTCAAAGAAAACAATGCATTCAGAGAAAAATCATAAAAAATGTATTAGTTTCCCTCTGAAAATGTGACTGAGTTCTTTATGCCATTCTAAAAGTTTCCATTTATAGACACTTGTAGCAATACTCATTCAAGTTCTAATTTTCCAAAATTATTTTTAACCCCAACAGTAACAGTATATGATTATACTACTTCACTATGGTTACCACATCATTGATTTTCCAAGGCAACCTCAATTCCAATTGTTTTGTCCCAAATTTAGAATCAGTATCAGACTTGATCCTTCTTTGAAGTTTAGGGAATATGATTTACTATATATTCAATTATTCCCTGTCTATCTTTTATCCCCTGATTCCAATAACAAATTTGACATGAAAAGTCTAACGATAAATCCAGATTTTCAACGTTTACATGTTTGTATTTGCAAATGATCTCACAAGCTATCATGGTGACAGAAGAAGCCAGAACCTGACATAAGATTTGCACACCAAGTAGAGCTTCCCAAAGCTTTCTGGAAAGGGTGGGCTAATGTCCAAAAAAGGACTATGAATATCAGCAACAAGTGCAGGACGTGAGGGCATTGGAGAAGGAGCCCGCAGCCATCCAGCCCCTCGGAGCCAGCTTTTATTTTGCAGCCAGCCCATCCCTCCAACGGGAACCCTCTCCCTTGCCCACAAGGGATTTGAGTGAGGATAGCGGCCTCAGCCTCATGGAATGTGTGTGGGCGGCCATGGGGAAGCAATACTTCTGCGACTACTGTGACCACCCTTTCCATGACAATCTCCACAATTGAAAGAAGCACCTGATTGGGCTGCAGCACCTCAAGGCCAAGAAGGTGTGGTAGGCATGTTCCAAGAAGCAGCTGCTGCATTGACTGGCCACCAGTCCAGGAGCTGCCTCCATCCCTGAGGGCACACCTACCTGGGGGGTGGCCCCTGCAGCCCAGAGTCCAGTGGGATTGAACCCCACACCCCTGCTTAACTCTTACCTGGTCAGCTCTGTTCTGCCCTACTGGTCAACTGCTCCTACTGGGGAGACCGAGCCCTCTATCGGTTAACCCACAGAGCCCCTGAGGCTGTAGGCCTTATATCCTCGAGGCTCAAAAGTCCCCAGTACCAGCTGCAGCCCTGGTCCCAGTCTGTGCTAGGCAGCTTCACCCTCTACTTTACCCACTCTCCCTCCTGGGATGTCTTGAGAAGATGGATGAGAAAACTTGCAGATGTATATAAAGAAAGCCTCCCTTGGTGGTTTGGCTGTACTTCCCTTAAAAGAAAAAGAAAAAGTAGACATAGGTACCAGGAGATATTTGCTTATGTAACTGACTACACACAATTTAGAAAACCTGGAAAGCAAAGTCAGGATGGCTCTATTGTTAATGTCATTTTCAAGTGAAGATATTAGAGTTCCTACCAGAGAACAGGAACAAACCAATTCTAGGAAGCCAGAAGGTCATCTTCCACTCAGAACATACAAGGGCCTGAAGTCCCAACTGCCACCTGGGAATCCACATGGGAAAGAGAACAGGACCCAGCAGATTCCAGTATGGGATATGAGAACATATATGGAAGAAATGCTAGTGTTTACTTCTTAATTTAATTCGTATTGGCCATAGACCTCTTGATATTGTACTCCTAATCCTTCAGTACACATCTCTAAAATGTAAGCTGTTTTTTTTAAGTTTGGTTGCATTAGATTCCTCTTTGAGGAACTGTTGAAAGCTATATTGCCTCTGAGGAAAAAACACATATACACACAATATTTTAGTACATTCAGGGGAATTACATCTTTTCAGAAAATCAAAGATAGACATCAATTCACAACCTTTAGCAAAAAGAGATGTCTTTATAGGGTAACCTAGTGGTGCAGCGACCAGCAAATTTCAAGTCTGGTTGACCACTAAGACAATTTGGATAGCCCAGTGACCAGAAGAGGCCCCAGTTTCTAGAATTGAGAGAATAATGCATAGATTTAGCTTCTCTGGGGAGTCAAGGATGTTTATTATGACCTTCTGAGTGTCCTGTTTTATCTAGAAAGTGACTCAGGGCTCAGACTTGTGCCATGAAAATCAATAGACCTAGCTCTTGGGAGTTGAATCTAGTCAAGGCCAGAAAATTATATATGTAATGTGACTGAGAAAAACAAAGAATCCACTGCTTGTGCACTATGCCCTAAAACACAGGCAAAAATAAAGTGGGACGTTTTTAAGGGTCAGACTTGAATAGTAAAGGTCAGAGGAGAAGTTTCTGCTAATGGCATTTGGCAAAAGGTAAAAGAAAGAAAGATGGGGAACAGATGTTCTCTCTTTAGAATCTGTAAAAGGGAAATTACAGTAGTAGGAATTCAGGTTATATAAAAAGAAAAACTTCCATCCAATGAATTTTGTAAAGTAAGATAGTTACTGATGGACATTGTCATTCTCCTTCCATGAAATATTTAAAAATAGAACATATATCTTTGTGTTTTGAGTGATTTGAATATAAGTTTGACAGAAATAAGAGTTCAGATCAGACATAGATGGAGACACTCAAATTCTTTGGAAGACTGACATAGCTATATACTAGAACTTTATTTCATTATAAGAATTTTATAATTATTTTTTAAATCTACTGAATTCTTCTAATTTGATGCTTCACTCAAACTTTTCTATATAAAATCACTGAGGATAAAAATATGCTTGATAAAATTTACAACATAATTACACATAATTCATTCAGCATTTTAAGTACTCTTTAATTTCTAACTCATTTGTATTAATAAGCATTAAGATGTTTAGGTGTGCCTAACTGAAATTATATTTTAAGCAAAATGACTCTAGTATCTACATACATATGTTGAAAATAATATCTAAAGTACATTCTGGAAAACTATAAAGAAAATAAGGGAAAAATAAACATAAAAGAAGTTCTGGAAAGACTGTTAGAAAAGTAATGAGATTTACAGATTGACTAAAAACACCAGGAAAACCTCCAAAGGATATTTGACATTTGGTCAGTCAGTCAGAAAAGAGCTGGCAGATGGTCAGGAGAAAATATGACTCATAAGAGCCTCTCTCCTCTCTCATACAATGCATATGAATCAGATGTCTGCTGGTTACTTCTTGGTCTCAATTCTAAGAGTCAGGAACTACTTGTATATTTGGCTTCATGACCCAGCTTAGATTTCCTTTTCTTTCAACTTGTAATGCGTGTAGCTCAAACTCACACAGAATTTGGGAAGATTGTAATGATCCTCCCATCCATTCACATCATCCTTTACTTTGGCCAGTTGCTGGGGCAAAATTGCCATGTCTATCACCTACAGCGGAAGTTTGACCTTGCAGCCAAATGTTAGGAAGCACAGTAGTGACTGCTATAGCAACAGACTAAACAGACTATCTAAAAGGCAGAGTTAGAAGAAGCAAGCAATTCCAAATACAGGAAGGTATAAAGTAAAAACTTTCCAACATGACCACAAAGCATGAAAACCAAAAGCATACACATCCTAGTTAATGGCAATCTTAACACAAACATAAATCATTGTTTTATATTATTGTTTTACCAATATTACTTTTAAAGAATGTATTCAATTGTTGAACTTAAATTTGCAATGAACAACAAATTCAAAGAACAGCATCAAAATGAGAATTCTTATCCAAAGTTTTTAAGTAATACAAATACCTTGAAACTATTCCATTCCTTTAAAGATGTTTCCATTTAGCCTCCCAGTTGAAAAGGAAAATATTAGCAGCACCAAGTGTAAATCACAAAGGAAAAATAGACAGCACCTGTCCAAACCCTGCCTCCAGATTTTCAGGTTTTCTCTCAAAGTTTTTCTTTAAACCTTCCACTATAATCTTCCTTTCTCTCTCTCTCTCTCTCTCTCTCTCTCTCTCTCTCTCTCTCTCTCTCTCTCTCTCTCTCTCTCTCACACACACACACACACACACACACACACACACACATCTTGCCATCCTCTTATTAGGAAAACATCTTTTTTTAAAAAATCATTTTGTACAAAAGATAAGATCATTGCCAATCTCAGCCCACTGTATTTGTGAAATCAAGTAAAACTTTAAAAATGGAGAAAGCCATTTATGGTCCATCAACTATTTATGTTTTTTAGATCCTAAACTGGTCTAACTCAGTATCTTCCTTTATTAAAAAAAAATATATATAATATATATTATGTATATTATATATATTTTTTAACCCTTTTGTACTTAGATGCATACCTGATTTTAGTAAATCAGTACAATGTACTAATTGCAACACAAAGAAGAAATTTAAAAGGGATTTTAAAAAGAATAATACATATTTCAACCTGTAAATTTTGGACCTAGAAAATAGTATCTTTATCTACTTAGAGTCAACTAATATGGATTTAATACAAGTAGGAAAATATTCATCTGATTATTGCAGATACTTTTTTATGTTCAACATCTATATATAGTTAAATAATTTTAGTCAGATTGAATGAACTTGGCAGATGAATTCCAGAGAAATTTTTTATATATAAAAACTATCAAAAAGGGCTGGAGTCATGGCTCAGTGGTAGAGCACTTGCCTAGCATGTGTGAGGCACTGGGTTTGATTTTCAGCACCACATAAAAATAAATAAAATAAAGTTATTGTGTCCATCTACAACTAAAAAAATACTAATTAAAAAAAAAAACAGAAACAGAGAAACATGTTTTCAAAAAAACTCTCAAAAATTGTTTGCTGTGGGTCGGGGTTGTGGCTCAATGGTAGAGTGCTTGTCTAGCACATGTGAGGCACTGGGTTTGATCCTCAGCACCACATATAAATATACGAAATTTAAAAAAGGCATTGTGTCCATCTATGACTAAAAATATTTTTTAAATAGAAGAAATTAACTCCTTTATTAAAAACAAATCTATCTGTAAAAAAAAAAAACAGTTTGCACTTGCATATATATGAAGTTATTTCTTGGCTCAAATAATTAAAATGGATTTTTTAATTACATGAATGACCAAAAAGACTGCCAAGCCCTTTATCCAATCATGTAGGACATGAGATAATTCTTCTTTGCCTTCCGGAAAAGATAGTGTCTCCAGCTCCAGACACTAAATGTCAGTTCCAATTATGATGTAAAAAAAAATGCTCTTACAAATATCCAAAATGATCACATTCATCCTCAACTGACATAATATTTAACATCATTCCAATCAAAATTTCACAAGAGATTTTCTGTAAAGATGAAAAAGCTTATAAAATAATTTTAAAAGTTGTGATATTAGTTCAGAGAAAGATAAATGAAGCAATGGAAGACAATGGAGAATTCAATAACAAATTCATCCATTATAAAATCTTTAAAGAAGGCACACTGCAGAGGAGTGAGTAAAAATATAAATTATTTCATATGAGTTGAGAATTTATGAGTAAAACAAAATTTTAATTCTAGAAAAATTATACAATGTATTTCTGACTTCACTGTCCTTACTTAAACCAAACATAGAGAAACTATAATATGAATTATGATGAAAATCACCAAAAAAATTAAAAGGCAAGCCATACTTGCAGAATATGCTTGAAACTTGTTTAATAAAAGGTCTGCATGTTCTAACATGTATCTACCAAGATACATATTCAAGAATATTATCAAGAAGTAAAACTTTAGTAGTTTAAGTTCAGAAACATCAAAATACCCATTAAAAGTAAAAACCAATAAATAATTAGTGCTATACTTTTATGCACTAGCATAATATACAGGAATGAAAATGAATAAACTACAGCTATTTGAAGCAACAGATAAATCTTTTTTTTTTTTTTTTTTTAAATACGGAACACTTCACGAATTTGCGTGTCATCCTTGCGCAGGGGCCATGCTAATCTTCTCTGTATCGTTCCAATTTTTTAGTATATGTGCTGCCGAAGCGAGCACCAGATAAATCTTAGTAACACCATGCTGATAGAAAAAAGGCAGACCCAAATACATATTTACTGTATGACTATATAATATATACACACATATATATATATATCTATACATATAAAATTCAAAAACAGGAAAACCTATTTATTTAGAAATGTGTACATGGTGGTAAAACTATAAAAAAAAGCATATATATATATATATATATATTCAGAATTGTAATTAACTAGAGGGCAGTGGTTATAATGGGGGATTCAATATGGGACACACACACACGTTCCAATACAAAATGGGCAAAAGATATGAATTCTCAAGCTCAACAAAAATAACAATAAAACTGAAATTCTGACTAAGTATCTCATAGTAAGACTGAAAAGAAAAACAAATATTTAAAACAACCAAAGGTAAAAGAAATACCAGAAATAGACCAGGTTTAAAATCAATCATTTGCAAAAGTAATAATGGTGATAGAGAGGAATATGCTAGGTTGATACCAGTGCCTGGTGCATAGTGAGGGAGCAGGCAAATCAGGAAGGTGCTTTAGAGTAGTAGAAAAGGCCAAATGTTACAAAAATCCCTTTGGAAACTGAGACCAGACACAAAATGTACTTCAAAATGAATTATTCACTTAGCAGAAAAGAGAAGTCAGTCATAGTGACCTTAAGAACAAAGAACTAAAGAAAAGTAGATTAACCAAATTACAGCAAGTAATTTAGCAACTTAAAACCACAGATTTTTAATGTCTCACAGTTCTGAAAGCTGGAAGTCCAAACCCAAGGTGTCAGTACAGTCACACTTTATATCCACACAATGGAATACTATTCAACCACAAAAAGAAATGAAGTACTGATATATGCCACCACATGGATGAACCTTGAAAACTCTATGCTAAGTGAAAGAAGCCAGAAGGTATAAAAGGTCTAATAGTGTATGATTCCATCTACATGACATATCCAGAATAAGTAAAAACACAGAGACAGAAAGTAGAGTCGTGTTTGCCAGGGAGCAGGAAAGAGGGAAAAATAGAGAGTGACTGCTAATGGGCATGGAATGTCTTTTGGGGGTGATAAAAATATTCTAAAATTACAAAGTGGTGCTACTTAAACTCTGTGAATATACTAAAAAACATTGCCTTATAAACTTTAAAAGGATGAACTTATGGTATATGAGTTATACATCAATAAAACTGCTATAAAAGATACTTTAAAATATTGCTTGACAAGGCTGGGGTTGTGGCTCGGTGGTAGAGCACTTTCCCAGCACATGTGAGGCACTGGATTCAATCCTCAGCATCACATAAAAATAAATAAATAAAATAAAAGTAATATGTCCATCTACAGCTAAAAAATATATTTAAAAAAATATTGTTTGAAAAGCCCTTTCTGACACTAGGTTGTTGAAGCATACAGATAATGTACGATCAGGCATTATATTCATAGGTATATGAATCTAAAAATTCTTGGGCAGTTACATCATGACATCTCTGAAAGTGTTTATTATAGTATATATGTAGTACCAGCAAGTTGGAAGCAATCTTGGTGTCCATCACATTTATTTAAAATAAGTGCACAAAATGTTCATTTCCAAAAACACATAAAAATGAAGAGGTACACATTAAGTACATTCAAGTGTTTCCTAAGGCATGAGGAAGGAAATAGGAACAATGAAGATAGAACCAAAAGAAATTAATTAATTTCTATGATGTTTAGCCATTATTTTAAAAGAGCAATAAAATTAGAATGCCGGAGAAATGAGAACTAAGCACACTAAATGCAGTGCAGGATGGGAGTTGATGCCCAAGTCTGAATTTTTATATGATTCTAGAAGCATGATTCAAGGGCAGAATGACTTCATTTAATGGACCAGGGCTAGAGTACAAACAAATGTGTGTCTTGTGTTATGTTTATATTTACAGAAATGCTTTCAGAGTCAAAAATAAGGTTTACTGAAAGTCACTGGCCATCCACAGAATGACTCCACCAAATCAAGTTGGCAGACAAAACCCATCACCACAAGAGTCTTGTCATTACATATATTTTTGTATTGGTTTCATAATGCAGTGCTTTGAATCAGTCCATTTGTCCCTTAAAAATATTTTTGGCCTATGACTTCTACAGTGTCTTTGACTATTTAGTTCAAAGGTGCATTTCTACCTATTTGGACTTTATATGTCTCCCTATCCAAAAATGTCATTAAAAATTATATTATCCAGCCAGGCACAGTGGTGCACACCTAGAATCCCAGAGGCTCAGGAAGCTGAGGCAGGAGGAACGCTCGTTTAAGGCCAGCCTCAGCAACTTAGCGAGGCCCTAAGTGACTTAACAAGACTGTATATCAAAATAAAAAAATTTAAAAAGGATGGGAATGTGGCTCAGTGGTTATGTGCCCCTGGGTTCAATCCCTGATACCAAAAGAAAAAAAATTGTATTATCTACCATTTTTTTCACTGGTCAATATTATTTGTTTTGATTTTTTTTTTTCCTACAGCTTTGGGTTCACAATATTTTGAAATAAATTTTTAAAACAAGCTCTTCATGACTTTGGTCTCTTTATTTAGTCAGAATTATAATTGCCAAACTAAGAATTCTAAGGAAATTGGTATTATTTACACACACACACACACACACACACACACACACACACACACAAAATGGCATCGTTTCATTTATAAGTTATAACATTCTCTTCTGTTTGAACTAAACTTCATTTTGTTGCCTAAAGTTGTCAGTAGTTCCAGCACCATTTCTCTGGCTGAGTGAATATGTGGCAGAGGTTTAAATCGTTTCCAGACCTTGTGCTATTTTTACATTAGTCATTTGACCAAATTCTATTCAGCATACTCTTCACTTAGAAACAATTTTTCAGACAAACATCCTACCTCCAACAAGTAAGAAGTACTCTGAATTAGTGTGTTTGAGGTTCAGAAGAAATTCATTTGTTTGACAAGTGTTAGATTTGCTCTTAAGAAATTATTATAAATAAACAAAACTTCTTCACTGTAAGCAAACATATAGAAAAAAATATGCTATTTCTAGGGAAAAAAACTATGAAGAAAGCACTAGAAAGACTTTACCAGTTGGTCAAAAGATGAATTATCTCTTTTTAGCAAATCTTATTTAGGGGAAAAGGCCACTATTGGTATCTATTTTGTATACATGTAATTCTGAATTAAAACATATCCACACATTAGAGAAGCTGGAGACATTGTGTAGCTTTTGGTTAGGAAGACAATTTATACAAATTAGACTTTGGTGTTAGATCCAGTTGTGCTATTCAGCAATTACTTAACCTCTCAAAGTCTTTGCAAGGTAAGGATATTAAATAAGATGACCACTTGTGTCCCCAAATTTTTTGAGACTCTAAAACCAAGGTCTAACCTTATCTTAAAGGAATGCAATGAAAGAGTCCATAGATTTGGTTCAAGACCAACTCTAATACCTAACAATTTCACAGTAAGGAAATTCTTCTTGGCTAACCTAAATCTTAAACCCTTCCAATATTTCTTTTTATAATGTGGTTAGAAAGCAGATAATTACTTTCCCTTGGATGGAAAAAATTAATTCCATACTTGAATAAAGCCAATAAATCACACCTCACATTTTCTTCTCCAGACTGAATAGTCACAAACTTTCCTTTAAAATCTCAGTTTTCAACAATTTAACCATGTAGCGGCTTTCCTCTGATCCTCCCTCAAGTTTTCTAGATTTTGACCCAGGAGTTCAAAACCAGACAAGGAAATTCATGGAGGAGTTGAGGACAGCTAAGTATTATTTTCTACCAATTTGAGAACATAGACAAAAAGCATATATATTTCAGGAACTAAGACAATTCTTACTCCTTGTATATCTGGACCACCAATTTTGCAAAATGATTATAACTTTCTCTTTGACCAGAATGTCATGTAAATGACTGGGTGGTTCTTTCTCCCATCCACAAACCAAAAGAAGGCACAAGAAATTCTTCTTTATAGGTTTTAA
Organism: Sciurus vulgaris; assembly: GCF_902686455.1. Lineage (NCBI taxonomy): Eukaryota > Metazoa > Chordata > Mammalia > Rodentia > Sciuridae > Sciurus > Sciurus vulgaris. Next base: position 142,636,392 of record NC_136463.1, read on the forward strand.
AGAAGGATGGATTTCAAACTAGGTGGATCAAAACACTGGTTATTTTCTGATCTCCCACAATAGTGGTGTAGATATATTAGTCTTTTGTGCATGAAGCTGTTGATAATATTATATTGATATAATAATGGAAGGCATGATGATGACATAAAGTATAGGAAGTTTTGAATGTGTGAGGGCTGACTCAAAATTTATCACTCTCTATCATGCCAATGCATGTGTTTTCCATGGGTAATTAATTTCTGTGGACATTAGTTTTCTCAGGCATAATTACAAATAATGATCTATCACCTCACACCTATTAGAATGGCTATTATCAAATGAACTAAGGATCTTAACTGTGTCAAGGATGTGGAGAAAAGGGAGTCCTGGTACACTATAAGTAGGAATGTAAAGCAGTTCTGCTATTAAGGAAAAAAATACAGAACTTCCCCAATAAATTAAAAATAGAATTACCATATGACCAGGAATCCCATTATTGGGTATATATCGACAGGAAACAAAATCAGTATGTTGAAAAGATATCTGCATTCTCATGTTCATTGAAGCATTATTCACAATAGCCAAGATATTCAATCAACTTAAGTGTCCAGCAACAGATATGCAGATAAAGAAAATGCAATCTATATGCACAAAAAGAACGAAATTCCATCATTTGTCATGACATGGATGGACATTTTGCTAAGTAATTTAAGTCAAGAACAGAAAATGAAATACTACATGAATCTCCTTTATATGCATGAAATCTAAAAAATGTCAAATGTATAGAAAGGTGGTTACCAGGGGTTGGGAAAGGGAAGTTAGGATATTTTGGTCAAAGGATACAAAATTTCATTTAGGAGAAATAAATTCAGGAGATGTATTGTATAATCTGGAGACTGATTAGTAACAATGTACTGTATGTTTGAAAATTGCTAAGAGTAGATTTTAAGTGTTCTCAACACACACAAAAAAAGATATGTCAGGTAAACCTTATGTTAAATAGCTTGATTTAGCTGATCCACAATATGAACATATTTTTTAAACAATACGCTATACAACTCAAATATCCACAAGTCTTATTTGTCAATAAAAAATGGGATTGTTTTGAGACTAAAAAGGTAACTAAGGCATAATCCAAACGTGCATTACTCTCTTATCTATTCTAGTCAACTCTGGAACAACACGAATACAAAAATAGACTCCTTCACAAACATCCACAGGAAATCCATTTATGACAGGCATATTATGATTTGGATATTTTACTGAAGATTTACAAGGTCTCAGGGGGTCACATCACAAAGCACATAGCATTTCACTTACAGTTTTCTGCAATCTTTTCCCTAAATTTTAGCCACAAAATCTGCCATCCAACCTTGAGTTCAGCCTTGCAAGTCCTTGTCTGCTCCCTCTTGCATCTCTTCCCTTCACAACCTTGACCGTCCTACCCTTTGTCTACATACCAACTCAGCCTAGCCCCAGTTTCTGATTAAAAAACACCAACCTTCCTCTAGCAAAGTGCTCAGTAAATTACAGAAAGCACTGGAGAATTACACATAACTTTTTTTTTCCACTACAAAGCAAGACATTTTCTTGATAAAATGCTTAATGAACCTTACATTCCTTCAATCATCCCTGTGAGAAACTGCACCAAAGGTAGATTTATTAAATGCAAAAAATAAAAAATAATAAATATTGAATCAGGGTATTTTAATCATAAAAATAGTCCTATTTTCTAGCTTTATTAGCTTTACAATTAGTGCTTTCAAATATTTCTAGTGTCTGTGCTCAAACTATCCAGTACTGAAAACCAAAGTCAAATATATTAATACTCTTCAAAGCAAGACCTGTGGGGGTAGTAGATAAATCAGGCACCATTCTTATTTTTTGAACTTGTGCATAATTATTTTTGCCTTTACTTGATCATTCTCTTTTCTTTACTAATGGTATTCCTATTATTTGTGCTCTGCTGATTTAATTAATCATTCCTAAGAAAATAATGCTGGACAGGAATATTTTATTTTATTTCTAATATTTTAATTATTTTGACTATAGTAAATCAGGTATTGATCATACAACAGTGAATCTTACTGACAATCTGAGATGACTGACAAGAAAATAATCTTTTGATTTGCATATTTTAAAATCACATATATTCCTACTTTTGCATTTAAAATTTTATATTTGGCTCCTAGACTACACTATTTTAAAAGTCAACAAAATATATTATTAGCATTAAATTATTCTCATAAAAGGAAAAATATTATCTGTAGCACATTTTTCCTTTTTATTTCTCTCTCTCTTTTTTTTTTTTTTTTTTTTTTTTTTTATTGTGGTGCTGAGAATTGAACCCAGGGCCTTACTGCTTGACAGGCAAGCACTCTATTAGCTGAGCTATATCCCCAGCCCACATTTTTCTAATTTGCTCTTTTAACACCTTTTTTTTTTTCAAAATTACATTAGTTGTATAGTAAATTACAAATACACTAGTTGAAACATGGGATATCTCTTTAACTATATTATTTTTCAAACAAAAGAGAATACTTCTAAAATTCCCTAATTTAGAGGTGAAATTTTGTAGATTACCAATAATTTGAAGCCTTTCTTTTTGAAACATTACCCATTAATCCATTAACTGAAATCTGATTATACAGAAAGTTTTTTTGTTTCTAAATACCAATACTCCTTTTGATTATTTGTAATAAGCCAATATGATAGACCAATTAATTGTTTTTATTAGGATAAACATTATAAAATTGTCACTTAGGTTCAAATTGGTTAAATACCAGCAACTTCACATAGATCAAATTAATAAGTATCTTTCCATCCCAGAAGAAAATCTTGACACGTATTCTTTCCTATCAGTTACTCATAAAGTTGCTAGGGATTTGCGGTGATCAGTGTAACCTACATAGATTGTTTACAATTTCAAATTTTTATCTCAGCCAAAATCAACTTCTACATTTTTTTTTTTCTCCAAATTAGGCAGTCTGAGCTCTGGGGGAAGAGTTGGGGTTGGTTGAGTGTTGGGACTTCTATTCACCATCTGTAAAGACCACATACTATTTACTGGATTACATGTCTGGTGAGATGTCTTACCCCCTGTTGCTTATTTATGGTAAATTGCGTCCTCTGTGGTTAAAGACATAGAAGAACTGGGAATTTTTTCTTCTGGTTTTATGAATGACATCAGATTTCTAAAAGACAGCTAAATGAGTATTGCAGTTTTAAAGTGAATGCTTACCATATTACATACAACTATTATCCGATTGCCACATTTAAATTTCCTAAGGAATTGCTCATGTATGATTCATATTACACAACTTTGACTCGCTAAAGGTTCTTGAAGTAGAAAACTACTTCAATAAAAGATATTAAACAGAAGTTGGTATATTTTAATACTGTTTATAGAAAATAGAATCAAAACTTAGATTTAATCCTTTTAAAAAAAGAAGTTTCCTGCAATGATGAATTGTATTTCATATTGTCTAGCAGTTTTCAAAATTTTTGAATTTTCATCTCATTTCTATTACATTCATTACTTGAACTTTGTTTAATTTCCATAAATCATGTCCCCAAATTAAATACTTGATTTATTAGCATTTAAGTTTTCTTATTTTTCTTGCATAGAAAAGGCATATTCCATGAATGCTCATTATTATAGTTTAAATTGATTTTTGAAGTAAAATAGATCTGAATATAAATCTCACCTTTTCATGTGTCAGCTATAAAACTTTAAGGACACTATTTTACCTCACTAGCTATTTTATTTTCTCATTTGTATAATAATAATAATAATAATAATAATAATAATTAGAATGTAGAAATAAAACTAAGTAACAAATACAAAGTATGTAACTTTATTAATGAAGAATAAAAGTACTAAATCTTAGTAGTATTAATATTATTTACTTAATAAACTCAAAGAAGCCTTAAAATCATAAATATTTTAATCATCTAAAAGCTATCTACATATATGAATTAATCAATCAAATTGCTCCTAACTTGACCCCAAGATTCACTGAAGCACATCACAGAATTAAGGTGAATCAAACTAGTAAGAACAAGTATCACTTACTTAGCTAAATAGCAGATTGAAAATACATGGGCTGGGTTAATTATTACCTGTGAGTTCAGGTCAATCATCGAAAATCCTTACCCCTCTCTATATTCCTTAAGAACAAAACATCGCAGACATTATGAAGGTCTATTTAGCCATTTTTCTTAGTCTTATGTCTCAAGAGGCTTGGGGATTTTTCAGGCAAAGATTGGGTTGGGAAGACACTAGATTTCAGAAACAAGAAGAGCCTTGCTAGTCACAAATTACACACAGATTCTGTGGAAGCACAAATCTTGCTCCATACTGTCATGAATATACAAATACATATCGATCCAGTCTCTTATTCATCATGGACTCATTTAAAATATTCTAGAAGAATAGCCAGTTGTCATCTACATATACCTTCTTCAAACACATTTGACAAAACAGTGGTACTCCATTCAGTCCCTAATGGCAGTATCTGAATATGGTTTTGGCAGTAAGGAACTTTCTTTACCCTTCAAATCAGAGTCTGTTTTGATAGGTACCAAGAGGTCAATGAATGTTCCCAGAAGCATTACCTTTATTGCTAAAAAATAAGGAGGTTTCAGGAAAATAAATACCCCTACTCCCAGGATGTCAGTAGCAGACCCCTGAGAAAAGTTCAAACAAGAACAAGAAATCATATAAACTATAGAAATGCAACGTGCTGTGGGCAGTACTGGCCATAAAGCCAGAATAGACAGGATGTGGCTAGCAATGAAACTGCAATGACTAAAGTAGCTCTGGCAACTCTAGTCAATGTATCCAAGACGGTCAATATAAAAACTAACCCACGCAACAAAATGAGGTAGTTAAGTCTGCAGTCATGGGAGACTAAAGCAGGATCTCCTGGAGGAATCAGAGACTGCATTCCCATTCTCAGTGGGTTCAATATTGAAAATGAACTACAAGAACACAGGGAAATTAAGCTTAATGCATCAGCTTCGACAATGCAATGCAACAAACCAAAACTGGGTCCAAAATTAGGCCTTGGAACCAGCTAATTAGTCATTGTTTGAAACTGGACAGGAACAGAATGACTCAAGAGTATTAGACAAATTGTGAATTAGGACATTGACAATCAGCCTATATAGATGTAAGTCCTAGGAAAGATAAGAGTGATACTTATATTTAATGTTGAACAGAATTTACCTTAAATATTTTATTAATAATTTTTTTGGTTCCAATTCAACTTATAATTCAAATATTATAATCTGACAATCCAGACATAAAGGAGCTTAAAAATTTGTGCATCAAACAACTGATCCCAAAAAATGCTATGTGGTTATGAATAACTGGGAAAGAATGACAGTTGTGTGGTCTAACTCCTATAAAATTGCAGTGAATGGATCTGCTTATATGAGTAAAAACCTTGAGCTTACTGAATTAATTGTCTCAAAAAGTCAGACTCCAAATAGTGATTAAAGATAGATAAAAAGACAATTAACATCGACTCATCTTTCCACTTGCTTCATGAGACAAAGAATTTCAGTTCCCATATTAACCTTTTAATTAACAAATACACCCTCTTACTAGACTGTCTACCTCTAACATATCTGTTAAAACAATAAGTTCAAATGTCTACAAGAATTATTTTATTCAACAAATGTCTACTAAGTATGTACTATGTGCAAGATTTTTCTAAGAATATATAACAATGTATAAAACAAAGTCCCTGATATTTTGGGACTTTTCCACTGAAAGTATCAATAGGAAAGAAATTAATGGTTGTTTAAGTGCTATTAAGACTACAGGGCAAGGGGTTGCCAGGACTCTCTGATGAGGTGATTTGAGCAGAGATCTGAAGGAAGTAAAGAATAAGGCAAATGAATAACTGAAAAGAACATTGTAAGCAGAATATCAGAAACTAACTGCAAAGTCCCTGAGACAGGAGCAAGATGGGCATATAAAAATTAAAATCCTTCTCTCATCATACCAAGTAAGGCAATGGGACAGGGTTGAATGTGTGGAGGAAAGAAACAAGAGAGAGTTGATTGGAACATCTGGAAGGAACCTACATGATAGTTTCATAACCTGCCTAAGGACTGAAATAGAACAAAGTCTAAAAAAAAGAGCATCACAGCCAGTCACAGAAACCTAAATGCAGTCAAAGCATAGATTGTAGAAACGGGTAAGAAGAGGTCTCCCTGTGGCCCTTTTAATATTCTCATTTCATCCACACACAACCAGCTGAACCCCAGGAAGCTCCCAAGCATGGATTACCTGCTGCCACCCTTACCCCACCAAAGGAAAGCACCTGTGTTGGAATTTTATTTAGATAGGTGTATCAAAAATCCAGTTACAGTGACTTATCAGGAAAAAGAAGTGTGGTTTTCTCATTTTCACATTTAAAAGTGTGCAATCTTGTATTGGTGTAGCAAGCATATGGCATCAGCAGCATCTTTACGACATGAGATGGCTGCTCCCCATCCAGTCCCCCATCTTGAGAAAGCTAAATTCTCCTGAATTCCCCAGTTAAACCGACACAAAATACCTATCAGTCTTCCACATTTCTTCTCAGTGGTCATACTTGTGTAAGCCCCAAAGAATCTGGAAGCTTTTCTCTCAATAAAAATGAATTCAGCAGCATTGAGGAATTATGATACAAATAAGGAAAGGAAAGGAAACATCCAGATACCAGTTCATCAGCAAGCATCAGGGGTGGATAAGGTGTTCTTTGATCTGACAATCCTTTATACAGCAGAGACAGAAATTGGAACCTACATGCTGAAATATATTAACATTTCCATTATTAATAATAAAAACATAATAATTAAGATTAAATAAAATTTATCACATATAATTCTCATGCCCTTGTGCTCTTTATTAATCTCTTAAAATATATAGCATATGATAATGTATGCTGAATATTTAAGTTGCTTCCCAATGTCTAGAAAGTTATCACAAAGATTAAAAGCTACTAAATAGTTCAAAGGAAGCAAATTGTATTAAATAAATATGTGTTAGAAATAAGAATCAGTAGTTCCACCCTATATCTTCTTCCAGTTTACTGTCTAACACAGTCACTCTCTGCCAGCTTTTCCACTTGCAATAGTGAAATAATAAAACGATGATCAGAATAGAGAAACTATTGCCAGAGAGGCAAGCACTAAGAGATGTCATTGTGATCAGACATAAAATCATCTGTTTTCACCTGTAATATATCTAAACAAAATGCATTTGTTTCTAGCACATGCTTGTACATGCATTGCCTTCCATTCTTGATTTATATGTCTCTGTCAATGCCTGAATTCATTCTTTTTAGGTCATTAATTCTGTTTTATGAGTAGACTATTGAGTAAAGATGCTAGTATGTGTGGGTGGGATTAAAGCAAATTACTAGACTCAATAGAACTTTAGTGTCATAATATTCAAGCACTGTAAAAAGATCTAAAATCTAGAAAAATACAAATTATTTTAGGTATTACAAATAATACACATTATATTTTCTATTGAAATCAATTGCTAGGGTGATAATGAAGTCTGTGAAAGTTATGTCATTCCAAAGACATGGTTAGAAAAAAGGAAAATCTGAGAATCTAACACAGTAAAGAGAGACGCTAAGGATACAAACTGACTACCTACAATGTGATATCCCGAAGGAGATCCTGGAACAGAAAAATGATATTCAGTTATAAAAAACAGCACCAACACCAACCAAGGAACTCTATATAAAGTATGGACTTTTCTTAATCATAGTGTCTCAATACTGGTCCATTCATTGGGACACATGTGCCAACTAATGTAAGACATTAACAATGGAGTATATCAGGTGTGGAGTATATGGAAACTCTTCATATTATCTTCATAAATGTTGTCAATAAGACAATCATTCTAAAGTTTACTTTTTAACTATAGACCTAAAATTCACTCTAGTAACTTCAAAAAATACCACTAGTCTAGAGTCAATCTCTAATCTGAACCACATTCACCATTAATCTAAAAAAAGTACTAAAATTATATGTTACAAAAAATAATGCTGCTTAGTCTAACTGGTCAGAACCAGAATCAAGATCCTTGTAGTAAACAGTACCCTTCCAATTCCCTCAGGATACACATCTTGAGCCAACAGGTTGGCATTTTTTCATCAAGTTCTTCTTCTCTTAAATGGAAGAGTATAATAGTATCATGCTTCACACAGGAAATACATAGATCTTCATCCTGATACCACTCATGTTAAATTAGAACACTGACCATTATGGACATTTTTAACAGTAAAGCATGACTATAGTTGCTACCACTGGTAGCAAACACATCTGACCCTATTATTCACTGTATCTGTTCCCTTGGAGAAAGCATTTCAACTTCCTAATCTTTTCTCAGTTTTAAAATGAACATGGTAATACAACTCACCTCATAGATGTGCTTTACATAAAAGATTACATGGAAATCATTTTATGCAAGACTTGTCACACAGCTCTCAAAAATATTAGCCAGATTTTTAATTTCTATGAAAGCTTACCTTCACTTATAGTCATTAGAGCTATGTACCAAATACTTCTGGCCTTATCCCCTTCCATTCCAGGTACAAGGTAAATTTCTTCTGGTTAGGTAGGAAGTATGATTCATTCTGGCCAAAAGATTGTGAACAAAATCATGTATGTCCACTTCCAAGCCAATAGGAGATCATGCAGAAATCCTGTGTCTGAGGAGGGACCATGCACATTCAGGGACATGGCTCACCACTCAGTCAACCTCAGTCCCTGACTAACATCAATGAATGAGGCTCTGATGTTGACCCACAACATAGAGCATGAGTAAACCTTTTGCGTACTAAGCCACTGAGATTTGATAAGCATGACCTAGCCCATTCTACCTGACATATAGAGTTCTCAATATTAAGAGCAAGCTGTGACAATGTAATTCAAATGAATATGCCACGTTGAAATGGAATTTTTTATATAGACCATTTCTGTTAATAGCTAAAAAGGGTAAGGATGCCTGTTCAAGTACAAGAGATAATGAAAATTTACTTGTTTTATATAAAAATGGCAAAATTCTTCAAATACTATAAAAGAAATGCTTACCCAATCAGTATTTCCATTATGCTACACAGTTTTCTCCACCCCTAAGCATCTTATTAAACCTAATGATATTCATAGGTTTTTTCAAAGCAGAAAAATTAATTATTTAGAATATGAAAGTGTTCCATTTTTTAAAATATGAATATTCCTAGTCAATGGCCACTCTTTGGTTTAATATGGCAGCCAAACATATCCAGTTCTTAAAAACCCAAGGTCTGACTCCCTTATAAGGTAACCTTGGATAATAAGAACTTTTCAAGGTATTTTATTGTTTGGGAAGGAGTTATACTTGTTGCCTTTGCTTTTATTTTATTAAGTCTCTTCCTCTATAATATCCATAGAGACATACAAACATCTCTGAGTTAGCATACAATCTACTATTAAAATTTTAAGTGTGTGCATGAGTCTCTGTGTGTGTGTGTGTGTGTGTGTGTGTGTGTGTAAGACGGAGAGAAAGAGAGACTCAGAAAGATTTCTCTTGATACTGTAACCTTTAAAAAGATAGGAAAATAAAAGCACAGAGCAAAGCAGAGGGAACTCCCCTGCAGGCTGTTGTCTTTGAATGTGAGCATCTGTTTTCTGAGATAGGCCATCATGACAAAAACCGGTGCTATTGCCTTAATGCTAGACCATATCCTCACTGCTTGAAATATCACAATTCTACCTAATAAAATCTTACACTCATAAATACCTATACACAGCTTGCAATTCCAGGGCCTGCACCTCCAGAGAAAGTAAAGATAATGGAAAATATTCCTTGAGTTCTGAATAATAACAATTAGTATTCGCAGGACAATTTCTCATCAGTACCATTTCATTTGGTACTCACAGAAATCCCATAAGATAGGCTAGGCAAGAAATATTCTCTTTGTTTTATAGAGAAGAAAAAAAAACTGAAGTTGAGATGGAATAACTGATTTCTAGAAGGTCACATACCACAACTACCATGGCAGGACTAGCAAGATCCTGAGTCATCTACTCCATGTCCTCCCACTAGCTACTCTGCTTCTGATCAGGACTGGTGTCAAAAGCATAGTTTCTGAGTTACTGGTAAAGTGGAATGTTAAAGTAAAAGGGAGCAGATTTTTCTAAAGATATGTGTCCCTAAGGAAATGCCTTTGATAAAATAGAATGTTCCTTAGAGCTTAATTTCTCTGGCTTCTATAATATTTTTGCATATTTTCCTCTTATAAACTATAACTAGAGAATCTGTCCATGAAGCAAATGAGTAATCAGCTGAGGCATGAGCAAATCATTTTATTAGGATATTGCCTATCTCCTCAAGTTACCCAATGAACACACTTTACATCAGTATCATAATATCCCATTAGCATATATTTCTGACACTACCTTATTCTGCTGGGAAACCATTTATGTAATTTTACTTTGAAATTAAGTGCCTGGATTCTTTGGGTGGCCTAAGGGTGCCTCAGCAGAAACTCACACATGGTAAAAACAAATGACTAAAGACAAAAGAGAGCACTAAATGGCATGGGCAGGTCAGATTGCACAGTTTGGCATCACATTTAGTAAATTATAGCCAAGTAGCTCATAGTTGCATCCTAAGTGTCCATTTTCCGATGGTACTTCTGCCAAACACCAGATCACTAGGGCTCTACTTTTAAAAAGTTCAAAAAGCACATTCAAATTTGAAAATACAGGTCTTATTTATTTCTAGTTTTTCAGCTGGCTTACATGAAAAGCACTTTTGAGCAAGCAGTAAAAGAAGATGAAGAAATAATACAGTGAATGGAAAATGTTAGGAAAGCAAAGGCTAGACAATTCTGTGAGTCACTACTGAGATAGCTAAAGGAAGAGGGATTCCAATCCACTCATTAAAGTGTGGGCTGAAACATTGCTTTATTTTTCAAGAATTTCCATGGGAGGCACTTGGAAGGAAAAACAGGAGGTGGCCACATTTGACAAGGGCCAGAAAAGTTCTATCTTGAGAGTAGTGAAATACTGACACAATGAGAAGACACTCCGTAGCACAGATGAGATCCCAGTCTTCAATGATTTTTTTTAATTTATTTTAATTAAAAATCATAAATTTACATAGGGCAATGCTGTTTGATTCATTCTGTTATTTTTCCCTTCCCCCCCACCCCTTCCACCCCTCTTTTCCCTCTATACAGTCCTTCCTTCCTCCATTCTTACCACCCAAAAAAAGAATTTATGCCACTGCTTCGAACGAAAACAGGATCCTTAGAAAATATTCTAAATGAACAAATGTAGCTTTTAAATTACTTTTAGTTTACTTCTGGGTTCAAAAATGCAACACAGAGTTAGTTTTGCCTAAGGTTTAAAATCTTAGAATGTCTATTTTTAGCAAGGGAGAAAACTATTCTCAGGTAGAAAATAATTTTAGATTCACAATTTTCTTTGCAGGAAGAAATTATTATCTGTTATTCTTCAAAAAGAAAAACGGGCATAAAGTAAACTTAAAAATTACCATTTACTCTATAGATATTAATTTAGAGTAATACCAAAATATTGGTTACTATTTCCTAGGGAAAAGATGGTTAAGCTCTTAAGACAATCCACCCAAATTAAGGAAATGGCAATTGCCTCCATAAGAGACCTTGCAGTGCAAAGAACACAGAGCAAATCCTGGTTCTGTCACTTACTAGCTCGAAGTTTCGTTGTCCTCTATAAAAATGAAAAAAAAAATAGTAGTACCTAATGTACACTTATTAAAAGTTTTAAATAAAATAATATTTATAAGGTGTTTAGCACTTAATAAATGGTAGTTATATTAAAATTTTAAAAATTTTTCCACAAAAATCCTAAAGAATGACATAATACTGTTATTTGCTTTTCCAATTTTGTTACTGACCAATGAGATTTGGCAGAGATGTAGCACAAGCACTTTAACATAGGGCCGGTGTCTTGCAAAATGGGGAATTTTCAGGGAGATGTAATCTGGAGTAAGTGGAAAGCCCCCACTTTCTCTGTTCAGACCCTTTCTCTGTTCAGGTCAACAAGCATTAAATGGGTCCCACTATGACCCCAGTCATCTCAAAAGATGCCCTATCCTGGCTTTCAAAAAGATACTCCTGATGATGTGACAAGACTGCCAAGACTTGCACATGAAATGAGGAAATATGTGATGAAGTATAAAACTTTGGGGTATTTTAAGGATCATGCAATGAATAACACAAACATTTCATGTTCAATTACAAGATTTAGAATCATGCATGTATAGAACCAACCGCAAACATTCATAATAATCTTCTTAATGTATCTCAAAATGCCATACTCTACTAGTCTGACTGAAAAGTGTGTAAAATCCTGACTATTTTTGGTCACTGTGCTTCAGTCATCTATTTTACTCATGCTTTCTAAGTTAAACAAGAAATTCGCTAACTTGAGTTTTATCTATCTGAATTTCATATGTAACATTTACCTAATAATTTCTTGAGCATTTCAAAGATATAAAATTATGGTTGTACTTCACTCTTTATGAGTCCAAACTATTCGAGATTTTCCAAAATTACATATGAATGTGCATTACACATGAATGTGCAAGAGGCAACAAGCAATAGCACTGTGAAGTTTAACACGTGTCCACAATAGCCTCCCAGAGAAAAGATCTGAAAAGAAAGCATGCCCCCTGCTGTTTATGAAGTGAACAAAAGCCCAACAGTAAGTATCTGAACATATGGGTCCAAAGCCTAAAAAACAGCTTGGGTTGCTTCCTAGATACTGATTCCAGCATGTTGGAACAAGTTTATGACCCTGTGTATATAACTAAAGTTATTACAGACAAGTCTAGTCTTTGTCTTTCTCCTCTGCACATTAAAGAGGTGTGGAGTTATTTATCTCATATTTGATCTTTTAAGCACCTGAAGGCAAAGGATGATGTACGCTCCTAACTATGAATGTGTAGTTATTAAAAAGCACTACATGTCATATCAGGCCATCAAAAATAATACAACCACCTGGAGATAAAACAAAAAGAATCATAGGAAGCTTTCTCATTCCTTCTTCCTTTAACCCCAAACAGAAAACAACATAAATCACAGGAACTCCAGTGCTTAAAAACTGCCCAATGGTCTGATTGTTTCATGTAATTCTATAAACAAATATTTTACATTAATCACTATACCTAGTTTTATGTGCTGTCTTATTGATTCAGGGTATAATTATAACTTAAAAAATAGAAGCAATTTAAATTCATTAGAGCAGCCAGCAATAGTCAGGACATAAATATCTATGGAAGAAAATAACAACTTTGTTGATACATAGAAATGAAGTCTTACAGAAATCAAGAAAGCTATGCCATGATTTTTAATATGATAAAAAATTATAACGATTATGACTATTTGTATAGGTACTTAAAAAGTAATGATAAAACTAACGCAAGATGGCTTTAAAACATAAAGAAAATTTGTTGACCTACCTAACTTCCAGGTATATCAGTTGAAGTTGGATCCAGTAGGATAGTGATGACACAAAATACCTGACTTGATTCTAGTTCATTCTCTGACTACTTCTTAATTTTAAATCTAAAAGCAAATGCATCTTTTCTCAGCATCCAGGAGTTTTGATATTCCTTATAAGTGAGTCAGTTTAGGTCACCTGACCCACATCTCTGACAAAGGAGAAGGAATGTATTGATTGGTTTAACTTCCCTGAAAACATATGCATCCCTGTTGTGATTTAGATATGAGGTGTACCTACCCCAAAAACTCATGTGTGAGACAATGCAAGAATGTTCAGAGGTGGAAATGGTTAGATTATGAGAACTGTAACTTTATTAGTAGATTAATCTACTTATATGGATTAACCATGTGGTAACTGTGGTAGGTAGGGTGTGGCTGCAGGAAGTAGGACACTGAAGGTTTGATTTGGGGTTTTATATTTTGTCACTGATGTGTGGGGCTCTCTCTCTCTGCTTCCTGTTTACCGTCTTGAGCTACTCTCCTCCTCCACACCCTTCCACCATGATGTTCTGCCTCACCTCAGGCCCAGAGAAATGGTGTTGGCCATCTATGGACTGAGACCTCTGAAACCATGAGCCCCAAATAAACATTTCCTCCTCTAAGTTGTTCTTGTTGGATATTTTGGTCACAGTGATGAAAAGCTAACTTAAATAGTCTCCAAATGAGAGAAAGGTCTGATGGGAATGAGATAGGGAGGATACATATTTTCAGAAGATGCACAAAATATTTATCCATCCAAAATTAATTTGTAGGTAAGTGGAATTCAATCAAAATTTAATTTGGTTTTTTGAGGGTCACTGCATAATATAATCATGAAGAATTCTAGAAAATTACACATGTAAAAAAGAAACTAATTTGAGAGAGGGTTAGAAGAACGAGTATATCAGGGATGGCAACTTGATGTGCCATATAAAAATATAAAGCTATGGTAATTAAAACAGTATAGTATAAAAGTAGGCTAAAAGATAAGTCCATAAATAATAGGACATTATTAATAATTGAGTAACCACTTGGAAAAATTAAATTTCAATTCTGACTGCAGGTCATGTAATTATAAGTGGATACAGAGTTAAATTTAAGAAATTAGCCCATTAACATTGGACATTTATTAGTAAATATAATTTCTCTGAATTGGGGATAACTTCTTATATATAAGGAAAAAATAAAAATAAATATAAAAAGGTTATTAACTATGATTAGCTAAAAGAAACAAATGATTACTTAAAATAAGAAACAAATTGGCCTAAAACAAATTCTATGATTAAACCAAAAGGCAAGCCATATTCCCCCTCAAAAAAAAAATTTTTTTGCTAAATTTAAGAAGAATTAGAAATAAGGAATTACAAGTGATCAATTAATTAAAACACTAAAAATGTATGATAAAATTGATAAATATAAACTACTACTTTATAAAAGAACTATGAATAATTACTAACATGAAAAAGTTAACTTCTTAATAATCAAAGAAATAAATATTATGCAATTAAGTATATCTTTTTAGTCATCAAAGAACAGAAATTAATATATATAATATCAATATAGGTTTACAATAAGTATCTTCATATTCATATAGCAGAATTGCAAATTGATTAAATTTCCTACAGGAAAAAGAATTTGACAATTTACACCAAGAATCTCAATTATATTTTAACTTTTTCACTTAACCATTTTGTTTTAAGAATCATTCCTAAAGATGTAACTTTAAAACACAAAGATTTATACACAAAATTTATTATACCATATACAATAGAAAATATAAAATGTTCTATAATATGAGAATTAACAAATTTTTTATCTCTATTCTTCAATAACATGCGAAAGCTAATATATATAATATATTAACTATATATAGTATCTTAACTATATATATATAAATATATATATATATATAGTATCTAGAGGTGTGAGAAAATTCTAAAGTGCACAGAAAATGTACTATACAACATGTGTTTTTATATGTGTACTCTCATTGAAAAAACTGGAGAAAAGTAAACATGGATGGAATATATTATTTTTATTTATAAAAATGTCTATATTGTCTACTTTTAATATGTAATAAAATCAAAAGCATTTTAACCTATTAAAAAGACTAATTTGCAATTATATTACTATTAGTTACTTGCAAAATGAATAATTCTTTTGTGAAGAAATATTTACAAATGCATGGAAATCAAACAAGCTCCTGGATAACCAATAGGTAAATCAAGTAATTAAAAGAGAAATTTAAAAAATCTTGAGATAAATGAAAATGGAAACATAACATACCAAAATGCAGAATGTAGTAAAAGCAAGAAGGGATTTTTATAGCAATAAATTAAGCCTGCATTAAGAAAAAATGCCCTCAAATGTGCAACCTAACTTTGAGATGTTCAAGGAACTAGGGGGAAAAAAAAGAATGAACTAAGCTCAGATTTTTCCAAAGAATGGAAATAATAACAATCAGAACAGAAATAAATAAAAGAGTCTAGAAAATTAATTCTAATAAAAAATAAAATTGAGTTGGTTTTTTGAAAAGATAAAATTGATGAACTTTTATCTAGACTAAGAAAAAGAAGACTCAAATAAAAATGAATAAAAAGGTGACATGACAACTGATATCACAGCATTAAAAAGGGTTATGAGAGAATACTAAAAATAGTTATAATCAATGTATTGGAGAACCTAGAAGAAATGGATAAATTCTTAGACTTCTACAATCTACCAAGACTTAAGCATGAAAAAAAAAAAAAAAAACAGAAAAGCTGATTAGATCAATAGAGAATAAAGACATTGGATCAGTAGTTTAAAAGAAGGGAAAACAAAACCTCCCATTAAAGAAAATTTCAGGACATGATGACTTCACTAATGAATTTTACCAAATATTTAAGGAAGAATTAATAGCAATATATTTCAAATTAATAGCAATATATTTTTCTTTGTTCTCAAAAAAAAACCCAACAACAACAACAAAGGGAATACTTCCAAATGAATTTCATAAGACTGCTTTAATCCTAATACCAAAGCCAGACAAAGACACTGCAAGAAAATTACACACCAATATTCCTGATGAATGTAGATGCAAAAATCCCCAATAAAATGCTAGCAAACTGTATCGAACAGAACATTAAAAGGACCATTCACCACAATCAAGTGGAATTTATTTGTGGGAAGCAAGGAAGCCTCTCATTTGCAAATCAATAACTGATACACCACATCAAAAGATTGAAGGGCAAAAACCATGAGTTGAGTGAGTGTCTCGATGCATGCAGAAAAAACATTTGACAAAAATCCAACACCCATTCATTACAAATACAAATTAGATATAAAAGAGTTGTACTTCAATATAATAAAGGCCACATATGATGAGCCCAGAGCTATCGTACTTGTATTAGTGAGGGTTTTGTAAAGGAACAGAATCAACAGGAATATTATTATAAAAAGGGGACTTACTAGACTGGCTTACACAACCAGAAGCTGGTTAGTCCACGTTGGCCTTCTGCAGCTGGAGAGCTGGAGAACCAGCAGGGGGGCAGTCCAAGATGCAGAAGCACCAGAACAAGAAAGATTAACAGTGCTACCCTAATCCTTCTGGAAACTACCTGGAGAATCACTGGCAGAGTCCTCTTTGGAAGAGTGAAGAAGTAAGAGTCTGATATCCTCAGACAATCAAAGCAGCAATCAAGAACCCTTTCAAGAAGAGTTGAGCTTGCATCTACATCTGCTTCCTTGTTCTTCCAACTTTTATTCCATCCTATTGGGTCATGCTGTCCACACGTAGGGAGGGTCTCCACTTCAGTTCACTATCCCACATTCCAATCATTCCTAGACACGCCCTCATTGACACACCCCAAAGTCTAATCATTGGCATCTCTTAATCCAATTAAGTTGACAATTCAAATTCACCATTACAGTACTCAATGATGAAAACTTGAAAGCTATTCCTCCAATGTCAATAATAGGAGAATGATGTCCATTCTTGTAGCTTCTATTCACCATAGTACTAGAAGTCCTAGCCAGAACAAATAGACAAAATATAGAAATAAAATTAAATGAAGAAGTTAAATTATCTCTTTTTACAGACCACATGATCTTATATGTAAAAATCCCTAAAAAACTTCACCAAAAAAACTATTAAAACTAATAAGTGAATTCAGTAAAGTTGCACAATAGAAAACAACACATCTAAATCTCTATATTTCTATACACTAACAACTATTCAAAAAAGAAGTCAAGAAAACAATCCTATATATAACAGTTACCAGAATAATAAGATCCTTAGGAATAAATTTAACAAGAGTGGTAAAAGACCTATACCCTAAAATATATAAAATATTGAAGAAAAAATTGAATTAGATACAAAAGTGGAAAGATACCCATGTTTATGAATTACAAGAATTATTGGTATTACAATGTGCATACTACCACAAGCAATCTACAGATTCAACATAAATCCTATTGTAATATTGTAATCAAAATTCCATGACACTTTTTTTTATTTTTTAATTCTAATTTATTTTTATTGTAAACAAATGGGATACATGTTGTTTCTGTTTGTACATGGAGTAACAGCATATCATTTTCATAATCATACAATTACATAGGGTAATGATGTTTGATTCATTCTGTTATTTTTTCCTTCTCCCCCACCCCTCCCACCCCTCTTTTCCCTCTATACAGTCCTTCTTTCCTCCATTCTTGCCCCCCTTCCACCCCCCATTATGTGTCATCATCTGCTTATCAGTGAGATCATTCACCTTTTGGATTTTTAAGATTGACTTATCTCACTTAGCATGATATTCTCCAATTTCATCCTTTTGCCTGCAAATGCCATAATTTTATTATTCTTTATAGCTGAGTAATATTCCATTGTAAATATATACCACAGTTTCTTTATCCATTCATCAATTGAAGGACATCTAGTTTGGTTCCATAGTCTGGCTATTATGAATTGAGCAGCTATGAACATTGATGTGGCTGTATGTCTGTAGTATGCTAATTTTAAGTCCTTTGGGTATAGGCCCAGAGTGGGACAGCTGAGTCAAATGGTGGGTCCATTCCAAGTTTTCTAAGGAATCTCCACACTGCTTTCCAGAGTGGCTGCACTAATTTGCAGCCCCACCAGCAATGTATGAGTGTACCTTTTTCACCACATCCTCTCCAAAACCTATTGTTGTTTGTATTCTTGATAATTGCCATTCTAATTGGGGTGAGATGGAATCTTAGTGTAGTTTTGATTTACATTTCTCTTATTACTAAAGATGGTGAACATTTTTTCATATGTTTGTTGATTGCTTCTAGATCTTCTTCTGTGAAATGTCTGTTCATATCCTTAGCCCATTTGTTGATTGGGTTATTTGTATTCTTGATGTAGAGTTTTTTGAGTTCTTTATAGATTCTGGAAATTAGTGCTCTATCTGAAGTATGAGTGGTAAAGATATTCTCCCACTCTGTAGGCTCTCTCTTCACATTGCTGATAGTTTCCTTTGCTGAGAGAAAGCTTTTTAGTTTGAATCTATCCCAGTTGTTGATTCTTGCTTTTATTTCTTGTGCTATGGGAGTCCTGTTAAGGAAGTCTGATCCTAAGCCAACAAGTTCAAGATTTGGACCTACTTTTTCTTCTGTAAGATGCAGGGTCTCTCGTCTGATTTCGAGGTCCTTGATCCATTTTGAGTTGAGTTTTGTGCAGGGTGAGAGATAGGGATTTAGTTTCATTCTGTTGCATATGGATTTCCAGTTTTCCCAGCACCATTTGTTGAAGAGGCTATCTTTTCTCCATTGCATATTGTTGGCACCTTTGTCTAGTATGAGAAAATTGTATTTATTTGGGTTTGTGTCCGTGTCCTCTATTCTGTACCATTGATCTACCTGTCTATTTTGGTATCAATACCATGCCATTTTTGTTAGTATTGCTTTGTAGTATAGTCGAAATTCTGGTATTGTGATACCCCCTGCTTCGCTCTTTCTACTGAGGATTGCTTTAGCTATTCTGGGTTTCTTATTCTTCCAGATGAATTTCATGATTGCTTGCTCTATTTCTGTAAGGTACATCATTGGGATTTTAATTGGAATTGCATTGAATCTGTATAGTACTTTTGGTAGTATGGCCATTTTGACAATATTAATTCTGCCTATCCAAGAACATGGGAGAGCTTTCCATCTTCTAAGGTCTTCCTCAATTTCTTTCTTCAATGTTTTGTAGTTTTCATTGTAGAGATCTTTTACCTGTTTGGTTAGACTTATGCCCAAGTGTTTTTTTTTTTTTTGTTTGGTTTGTTTTGTTTTTTGAGGCTATTGCAAATGGAGTTGTTTTCCTCGTTTCCCTTTCAGATGTTTCATTGCTTGCATATAAAATTGCTTTAGATTTATGCATGTTGATTTTATAGCCTGCTATTTTGCTGAATTCATTGATGAGGTCTAGAAGTTTTCTGGAGGAGTTTTTTGGATCCTCTAGAATCATGTCATCAGCTTAAGTTCCTCTTTTCCTATTCATATCCCTTTAATTTCTTTAGTCTGCCTAATTGCTCTGGCTAGAGTTTCGAGGACAATGTTGAATAGAAGTACTGAAAGAGGACATCCCTGTCTTGTTCCCATTTTTAAAGGGAATGGTTTCAGTTTTTCTCCATTAAGAATGATGTTGGCCATGGGCTTAGCATAAATAGCCTTTACAATGTTCAGGTATGTTCCTACTATCCCTATTTTTTCTAGTGTTTTGAGCATGAAGGGATGTTGTATTTTGTTGAACGCTTTTTCTGCATCAATTGAAATAATCATACGATTCTTATCTTTAAGTCTATTGACATGATGGATTACATTTATTGATTTACGGATGTTAAACCGTCCTTGCATTCCAGGGATGAACCCCACTTGATCGTGGTGCACAATTTTCTTAATATGCTTTTGGATACAGTTTGCCAATATTTTGTTAAGGATCTTTGCATCTATATTCATCAAGGATATTGGTCTAAAATTTTCTTTCCTTGATGTGTCTTTTCCTGGTTTGGGTATGAGGGTGATATTAGCTTCATAGAATGAGTTTCGTAGGGTACCCCCTTTTTCTATTTCCTGGAATACTTTGAGAAGTATTGGAGAGATCTTCTTTGAAGGTCTTGTAGAACTCAGCTGAGAATCCATCTGGTCCTGGGCTTTTCTTGGATGGTGGGTTTTTAATGGCTTCTTCTATTTCATTGCTTGATATTGATCTGTTTAAATTGTGTATGTCCTCCTGGTTCAGTTTAGGAGGAGCATATGTCTCTAGAAATTTGTCAATGTCTTCGGTAGTTTCTATTTTGTTGGAATACAGATTTTCAAAGTAGCTTCTCATTATGTTATGTATCTCAGTGGTGTCTGTCGTGATATTTCATCATGAATTTTAGTAATTTGAGTTTTCTCTCTCCTTCTCTTTGTTAGCGAGGCTAAGGGTTTGTCTATTTTGTTTACTTTCTCAAAGAACCAACTTTTTGTTTTGTCAATTTTTTGAATTGCTTCTTTTGTTTCAGTTTCATTGATTTCAGCTCTGATTTTAATTATTTCCTGTCTTATACTACTTTTGCTGTTATTCTGTTCTTCTTTTTCTAGGGTTTTGAGCTGTAATGTTAGGTCATTTAGTTGTTGACTTTTCATTCTTTTCTGGAATGCACTCCATGCAATGAATTTTCCTCTTAGTACCGCTTTCTTAGTGTCCCAGAGATTTTGATATGTTGTATCGTCATTCTCATTGACCTCTAAGAATTTTTTTATCTCCTCCCTGATGTTTTCTGTTATGCATGTTTCATTCAATAGCATATTATTTAGTCTCCAGGTGTTGGAGTAATTTCTGTTTTTTATTTTGTCATTAATTTCTACTCTCAGTCCATTATGATCTGATAGAACACAAGGCAGTATCTCTATTTTTTTTGCTTATCCTAAGGGCTGCTTTGTGGCATAACAAAATTTTCAAGAAGGTTCCATGTGCTGTTGAGAAGA
The DNA here is from genome assembly GCF_902686455.1 of Sciurus vulgaris. NCBI lineage: Eukaryota > Metazoa > Chordata > Mammalia > Rodentia > Sciuridae > Sciurus > Sciurus vulgaris. Next base: position 142,657,859 of record NC_136463.1, read on the forward strand.
AAGTGAATTCGCTCGTTGATGGATGGAATATTCTATATATGTCTATTAAGTCTAGGTTATTGATTGTGTTATTGAGTTCTATGGTTTCTTTGGTTGGTTTTGTTTGGAAGACCTATCTAGTGATGACAGCGGTGAGTTAAAGTCACCCAGAATTATTGTGTTGTGGTCTATGTGATTCCTGAAATTGAGAAGGATTTGTTTGATGTACAGGGATGCACCATTGTTTGGGGCATAAATATTTACTATCATTTTTGTCTTCCTGATTTATGGTTCCCTTAAGCAATATGAAATGTCCTTCTTTATCCCTTCTGACTAACTTTGGCTTGAAGTCCACTTTATCTGATATAAGGATGCAAACCCCTGCTTTTTTACTGAGTCCATGTGCATGGTAGGTTTTTTTCCCATCCTTTCATCTTTAGTCTGTGGATGTCTTTTTCTATGAGATGAGTCTCTTGCAGGCAGCATACTGTTGCTAATCTATTATTGTTTTTAATCTATTCTGACAGTCTATGTCTTTTGATTGATGAGTTTAGGCCATTAACATTCAGGGTTATTATTGAGATATGATTTGTATCCCCAGTCATTTGGCTTATTTTTGGTTTTTAAGCTGGCTTGGTTTCTCCTTTGAGTGGTTTTTCTCTAAGGTAGTTCCTCCATTTGCTGGCCTACATTGTTGTTTTTCATTTCCTCCTCATGGAATATTTTGTTGAGAACATTCTGTAGTGCAGGCTTTCTATTTGTAAATTCTTTTAACTTTTGCTTATCATGGAAAGATTTTATTTCATCTTCAAACCTGAAGGTTAGTTTTGCTGGGTATAGGATTCTTGGTTGGCAACCATGTTCTTTCAGAGCTTGAAATATGTTGTTCCAGGCCCTTCTAGCTTTTAGAGTCTGGGTTGAGAAGTTGGCTGCTATCCATATTGGTCTCCCCCTATATGTAATCTGATGCTTTTTCTCTCACGGCCTTCAAAATCCTATCTTTATTTTGAATGTTAGGCATTTTCATTATAATGTGCCTTGGTGTGGATCTGTTGTGATTTTGTGCATTTGGTGTTCTGTAAGCCTCTTATATTTGATTTTCCATTTCATTCTTCAGGTTTGGGAAATTTTCTGATATTATTTCATTGAATAGGTTGTTCATTCCTTTGGTTTGTATCTCTGTGCCTTCCTCAATCCCAGTAATTCTTAAATTTGGTCTTTTCATGATGTCCCATAGTTCTTGGAGATTCTGTTCATGATTTCTTACCATCTTCTCTGTTTGGGCAACTTTATTTTCAAGATTAAATATTTTGTCTTCATTGTCTGAGGTTCTGTCTTCCAAGTGGTCTAGTCTGTTGGTGATGCTTTCCATTGAGTTTTTTATTTGGTTTATTGTTTCCTTCATTTCAAGGATTTCCATTTGTTTTTTTTTTTTGTTTGTTTGTTTTTTGGTTTTTTTGTTTGTTTGTTTTGTTTTGTTTTGTTTTGAGAATCTCTATCTCTTTGTTGAAATGATCTTTTGCTTCCTGCATTTGCTCTTTCAGCTTACTGGTATTATCATTCATTGCCTGCATTTGCTCTCTTATCTCATCCTTTGCTTCACGAATCAGCTTAATCATGTATAATCTGAAGTCCTTTTCTGACATTTCTTCTAACATACTGTCATTGGATTCTATTAATATAGAATGTAGATTTGTTTGGATCATTTTCTTCCCTTGTTTTTTCATATTGTTCGTGTATCTTCCCCTCTAGCAGTGCAGATCTGGGGTATTGCAGATTTCCCCCTATAGGTTTATAGTGGCCCTATAGGTTTCCAAAACCTTTTCTTTAAGGGGAGATCAATATTAGCAGTGCCCAATTCAGACACTATGCAATCCTAGACCAAATAGCCCTTATTGGGACAATAACAAAATTGTCATAATAAACAAAATGAGTTCAAATATTATCTTCAGTAAAACAAAGAGGTTTGCAATAAGGTCTGCAATTTCTAATGGAGGACAAAGAGAATGCAGAGGGATGTAGAATGTGGCTGTTAATGGAATAAGAAAAGATCATACAGAAGTTCTAGATAATAGAAAGGGTGAGAGTATAATCAAAAGAAATTGGATGTTAGCATGCAAAAAAGGGAGAAAGAGACTCTGAGGGAACAGATAAACAAAAGGAAAAGAAAGCAAGAAAAGTAAATAAATAAAAACTTAAATTTTTCTATAAGGAGAAAAAGAAAATCTACAGTATAACAGTCTTATAGTAATGAAACCTCCCAGTGTGCAGTAGCCTGATATATGAGAGGTACCTGACAATGAGCTTCAAGCCTCCAGTAGGCGTCTCAGGATGGGATTTGCTCCACCTAAAGATCAGAGCTATGGCTTCCAGGATTATCCAAGATGGCCACTCTGGCTTCCAAATGTGTTGGCCAATGGGGAGCTGCAGCTCAGGGTGTGGACGTGGTTAGCTGGAGGTCCTGGAGGCAGGATGTGGTTGGTCAGGCAGGGGTCCTGGAGATCCGGGGTGTTTGGTGTGGTTGTGGGATCCTGGAGGCCAGGTGCAATCAGTTGGTCTGAGGTCCCAGTGATAGGGCGCAGTCAGTTGGTCTGGGGGTCCTGGCGATGTGAGGGCCCCAGAGGCAGGGAGTGATAGGTCAGGCTGGGGGATCCTGGAGACAGGGCTCCGTCAGTTCGGCCAGGGGTCCTATGGGGCCTGGCTGTTGTCTCAAAATGGTGGCAGTCACGTGTAATCAAACCTGCAGGTACTGTGACACAGAACTTCCAGGCAACAGCAGGCAGCTGGTGCTCCACTGGCAGTAGGCGATCAGTTTGCTGACTGTTGTTGGACGATCAGGAGGTGAACCTCCTGCATTGGGTGATGGATAGGTGTAAAGCAGACGATGGACAGGCGAGAGGCAGGCAAATGGGGATGATAGGTTCCTGACAGTGAGCAATCAAGAAACAGCTATCCTCTGCTTGAAACCAGAGTTACGGAGTGACAAGGAACGCAGCCTCCCTCTAGTCTGCCATCTTGGATCCCCTCCTCCACTTTTTATAGAAATAGAAAAAATTCTAAGATTTATATGGAAATACAAAAGATCCCTAATAGTTAAAGCAATCTTAATTTAAAAGGACAAAACCGGAGGCATTACACTACCTGATTTGAAAATACACCACAAAGTTACAGTAATCAACATAGCATAGCACCAACATATAAACAGACACATAGACCATCAGAAAATAATAGAGAGCCCAGAAATAAATCCACATATTTATGGTCAATTTATTTTTAATAAAAATACTAAGAACATACAATGGGTAAAAACAGATAATGCAATAAATACTGTTGTAAAAAGCGTACATCTACATGCAGAAGAATGAAATAAGACCCTGTCTCACATTATACACAAACAGCAATTCAAAATGAATAAAAAGCTTAAATATAAGACCTGAAATCTTAAAACAGGAAAAGGGTTTCATGCTTTAGTTGGAGAGATAATATTTTTGGATATGAACCCAAAATACACAGGCAACAAACTAAAATGCTTCTGCAGAGTCAAGGAAACAAACCACAGAGTGAAAGTACAACCTACAAAATGGGAGAAAGTATTTGCTAACCATACATCTAATAAGATGTCAATATCCAAAACATATAGGGAATTCTAACAACTCTAAAGTGACAAAACAATAAAAAAAAAAGTGGGGAGGGCAAAAATCTGGACATTTCTCAAAAGCAAATATACAAATGTCCAGCAGATATATGAAAATATGCTCAAAATTACTCATCATCAGAGAAATGTGAACTAAAACCACAATAAGGTATCACTTCACACGACTTAGAATGGCTATTATGGAAAAGGCAAAACAAGTGTTGGAGATGATGTGGAGAAAAATGAACACTTGCACTCTGTTATAACTTAGTATAGCCATTATGGGATATAGTAATATGGAGATTCCTCAAAAAAGTATAAAAGAAACTGCCATGTGACCTAGAAATCTCACTACTAGGTACACATTCGAAGGAAATTTATTCTGTATATTAAAGAGACATCTGCAGGCTCATGTTCATTGAAGCATTATTCACAACAACCAAGAAAAAGAATCAAACTAAGTGTCCATCTGCAGAGGAATGAATAAATACACACACACCACAATGGAATACTATTCATCCTTTGCAAAGAAAGAAATCCTCAGGGATCTCATGAAAATCAAAAGGAGATCAGTACAGGTAAAGGACCAAGGGGGTGGGAGGAGGGGAGAAAAGGGGGAAGTGTTGGGTAGTAATATTGACCAAATGATATAGTTACATTGTGTGCATGTATGAACATGTAACAACAAATTCCATCATTATGTACAACTATAATGCACCAATAAAAAAATGTGGAAAGAAAAAACATTTTGTAAAAAGGGGGGGGGATGAAAAACCAGAGAGGTAAAAGACCTATACCCTAAAATATATAAAATAATTTGCCTGTCCTGTACAACATGCATGGACCTGGAGGATATTATGTTAAGTGAACTGAGCCAGGCACCTGAAAACGTGATCTCATTCATGTGGAATCTAAAACAGTTGACTTCATAGAAATAGACAGCAGAATGCTTATCAGGGGTGGGAGTCAGGGAAGATATTTGTCAAAGGATATAAATTTTCACTTAGGAAGATAAGTTCAAGAGATCTATTGTACAACAGGGTGACTATAGTTATAACAATGTATTGTATTCTCAGAAATTAGAAATTAGATCTAAAGTGTTCTCAACACACATACACATACACACACACACAAACAGTGTGTATGTAAGGTTAATACACACATTAATAGCTTCATTTAGCCATTCCACAATGTATAATATATTTCAAAATATACACAATAAATATCTACATCTTTTGTCAATCTTAGAAATTAAAAAAGAAAAAATTCAGACAACTTTCAAAACACACACAATAAAAATATACAACTTTTATTAATTTTGTAAATTAATTTTTAAATTAGACATTAAAATATACATTATATACAAATTACTATTTTTGTGTATCTTTTATTTAAAATTATGTACGTTTGCAAAGCAAAGTTAAGACTTATGTTTTGGTCATTATTAATCCCAGAAAAAAATACATGACCAAAGCACTTTACAATGTCTATAAGAGAACTCGTTCTTTTACTAGTTTAATGTAATTTTTACTCAAGTTATAATGCTGAAGAAATAAAAAATGATAAAGAAATAGATTTTATAATTGAGAAATTAGAGATAATTTCAAAACAAATATTGGTCTTGTTATCTGACATTAGAAAATAATGTATACCATATTTTAATTTTAAAATCGTATACAGTCAATTCTCCATATCTATAGTCTCTGTATGCACAATTCACCAACTGTAGATCAAAAATATTATCAAAAAAATTGCACCTTACTGAACATGTACAGACTGTTTTATAGTCACTATTCTCTAAACAATACAGATTACCAACTATTTACATAGCATTCCCATTATATTAGTCATTGTAAGTAACCTAGAGGAGATTTAAATATACTTAAATCCTGAATCATATAATTTAGGCATACAAATACTATAACATACACATAGATTACATGCAAACACCATGCTGTTTTACATAAGGAACCAGAGCATCCATGGATTTTTTGGTCCATGGTGAATCCTGAAATGAATCCCCTGCAAATACTAAGGGGAGACTGCACAATGTTAATGCAGTAATACAGATGTATATTCTTTAAAATTAAAAATGTTGGGGTGGGAACTGGGGCTCAGTGGTAGAGAGCTTGCTTAGCAATTGAAAGGCCCTCATTCCATTCCAGCACTGGATGATGATGATGATGATAATTGGGAAGGTTGAACTACGTATTTCTAAGTGCATATTTAGAAAAGAGATTAAACAAGAAAATCTAGTAGATGGAGAAGTGGGCAGAGTCTCCATATATTTAAGGAATGAAAGTCTAGAAAATAATTGTCAGTAAGGGAGAAAGAGGTATCAACACTGATTCCCATGCTTGTGATTTGTAAGAGTAGGTGATAGATTGGGCTATTTACTGAATAGGAAGGAATTGTAAGCTAAGGGAATCAGAGTTTGATTTGGATTTGTTGAGTCTAAAGTGCTTTTAAGGCCTCCAATGGTACCATCAGGTAGGCATTCAGATATTTGTGCCCAAAGGAGAGATGTGAACAAGATAATTTTTTGATTCCATCTTATAGATAGTAATTGAAACTATATGTAGAGATAAAAAGATTCTAGATTAGAGAAGAAAGAGCCCTATGACAGAGCTTGAGTGACTACATTTAAAATGCAGGAAAGGAGTAATTTGACAAAGGAGACTGAAAAGGAATTATCTGAAGGAAAAATCATAAAAGCATAGCATCATGGTAGCCAAAGAAGTCAGGAGCATTTGCTAAGATGGAGAATGCCTAGTCATGCAGAAGGCTGCTAGAACAATCAAGTAGATTGAAGACAAAATACACACTGAGTTTGCAATTTGAAAATAAAGAATAAGAGCAGTTTGAGGTAGAGGTTTTAGGAAAATAACCAGATTGAAGAGTAAATTCACCACACATCCTAAAAAGAGAATATACATGTAGACAACTCAAGAAGTTTTCCTAGGTTTACTGAAGGGAGAAGTGAGACAGAAATATGTTTGAATATTTTTGTTCACACACATACACACACACACACACACACACACACACACACACACATCATTGTATATAGGGTCCCTAAATATCTTTTAAAAGGAGATTTGATAAGCATAACAAATAAATGAATAATATAAAATCATAAGACATGGAAAGATATCTCTGTATGTTAGAAAGGACCCATTATTGAATTAAGAAGTTCAACAGAAACATGCAAACTCTTAATGACTTTGTTCTAGGTTCTAAAGTACTGGACTTCATCCTTGGATGTTTTACTAAATTTAAAATGTTTCAAATTTTTCATACGCTGTTTTTCTTTTGTGTGACACTATGTCACATTAGGATACATTCAATCAAAATTTCAGAACACTTAATGAACATAGTTAAGAAATCTCATTTTAAAAACATCAGTGACTCTCATCTAAATTCCATAAATGATTCCATAAATCTCAATAAACACACCTTTGATACAGATAGACTTCTTTTAAAAAAGGTTTAAAGAAATCCAATTGTCCTGGTAGATATCTTTATATTCAATCAAGGTAACAAATCTAGGTCAAGGAAATAGCTCTGTAATCTTAATTACTTCCTGGCAGGAAAAAGAAAATCAGGTTTTCTCATTTTGTTACACGTGTTATTTCAACCATTCATTCTATAATTGCTGAAGAATAAAATAACAAAATCCCTAAAATTGTGAAACTCATTTTGTCAGTCATATTCCCTTACACTTGAAATTGATTATTTCATCTGGCATCTTTCCCCACAACTTATTATGATATTTGAATAATTTTCATATAAATTTAATCATGGACAAATTCTTTCAGAGTAGGGCTACTCTCATTTCAGAAGTACTTCTGATACGTCCTACAATTTATTTGGTAACCACACTCTCAAAGAAACTAATTTGGAAATTACAACTCCACTATATTGGCATCATCATTTTTCTTCATTACAGATTGAATTTTTATCTAGGTAAACATTTCTTTCTCATTCTGTACTACTGAATTTTTTTCTGGTGTTTTTTATGGGGACAATTAAATTTCTTCATTTAAAAAGAGTTTGCTCTATTTTATATTGATTTGTTCGGATTCTTGGATTGTACTGAAGATTCATTAATTTAGTATCTTTAGTATATCTTCCATGTTGATTTTTTGAACATTTTTGGGTTTGCTTTTATAAAAATGAAGAGTCCACTTCCAAAAACTGTGCACTATTTTTATTACGTGATCATAACGAATACCCTAGAAGTCAACCATTTTTATCAATGGACAACTCTTGGACCTATGAAATGGAATTTTTGCATTTTTCTAGACAGAAAAACACAGTCTATTCCAACCCAAGAAACTGCACTAAGTGATATGACTTAGGGTAAATCATCTGCTTTTCATGGTTTGGATATGAGATGTCCCCCAAAAGCTCATGTGTGTGACAATGCAAGAAGGTTCAGGAGAGAAATGATTGGGTTGCCAGAGTCTTAACCTAATTAGTGAATTAATTCAATAGGATTAACTGGAGGCAGGTGGGGTGTGGCTGGAGGAAGTGGTTAGATGGGGGCATGGCTATGGGGTATATATTTGTATCTGGCAAGTTGAGACTCTCTCTGCTTTCTGATCATCATGTGAGCTGCTTGCCTCCACCAGACTCTTCTGCCATGATGTCCTACCTCACCTTGAGCCTGGAGAAAGGGTGTCTTTTGTCTATGGATTAAGACCATGAGCCCTCAAATAAACCTTTTTTCCTTTACATTTGTTCTGGTCAGATCCTTTTAGTCATAGCAGCAAGAAAGACTAACTAAAGCACTGCTATACTCTATCTGACCATATCTCACAGGTAGGTAAAGACAATATATATTGTATGGAAGACAATGGCTTGACACTGTCTACATTAATTGGTAATTTATCTTGAGGTGAGAAAAAAATCTACTTAGGAAAATGGTCCATGATTAATATTTATTTTAGTAGGTAAACATTTATCTGAAAACTAAACTGAAATTGTAGAAGACACTGTCAATATCTCACTCTTATACCTTGACATTGACCATTCTGCTGCATACCAATGAACGGCTTTCGAAACCTGAGGGTTTTATCTGATCAGAGTCTGCTTACATTGTACAGGAGTCAAACGAGAAATGATGGAGAATTAATGCCTTTTGGGATCATTTCTTAGTCAATGACTTATAGGAATTAGTGTGTAATTATCCCAGTTAACTTTTCCCTCAATTGGGATAAGTTTGAGGCATTTTACTCCATCTCCCAGAATTTCCCAGCAGACTAGGCTAAATAGTAACTTGTTCCGTAATGTACCCACTGTGGTTAAAGGTGCTCCCTGGAATTTATATGATGAAATCCTAACCAACAAGCTAATAGTATCAGGAGGTGGGGCATTTGAAAGGCAATTAGACCATGGGGATGGAGCCCTCATGATTGAAATTAGTAAACTTAAAAAAGGAAACTCAGAGATTAGATTTTTCCTTTTGTTGTGAGGAGACAGCCATCCATGGATCAGAAATATGGTCCTCACCATACACCAAGTTTGCCAGTGCCTTGATCTTGGACTTACCATCTTCCAGAATGCAAGACACAATTATCGTTGTTTTTAAGCAACTCAGTTTATGTTATTTTGCTATAGCAATCCAAAGGGACTAAGACAACACCTCATTGCCTGCCTGCATTCAGTGCCTCACTCCCTTACCAATGTGTCCTGGAACCAGCATTCAAATAACTTCTTGCACTCAAAACCTTGACTCCAAGTCTGCTGCTGGGGAACCTGAAAGAAAATAAAGGTTGTTTAATTTTTTTCTCCTTTCAATTATAAAACTGTATTTGTATAACCTCATTTCAAATGGCTCTCTGAAAACATATGTGCTTCTACATAATGAGACAGCAACTGTCACATATTTACCTTAATTAACTCTAAGTTTTAAAGAAAAAAACACATACTACCTTTTAGAGATTTCAGAAATTTTGTAACATCATTAATAAACTATAATTCTTGGAATCCACCTCATATGTCAACACAGTTAAGAATAAATTTAGTTCATCATTCATTATACCCATTCTTTTTATTGATTCTTTCCATAGTTATGTTGTTCATCATTTTTTTAAGGTCCTTCTGCTAATTCTAACATGTATTTATTGATCTGTTTCTGGTGATTGATTTTTCTCTTAGTCATAGGTCACTTTTGCTATTTCTTCATTTGTTTAGTTATTCTAGATTATATATCAGATATCATTGATTATAAAATGTAGAGTCCTTTCCTTGTGTTATCTTCCTCTGAGGAGTTTTTGGTCTAGCAGTAAATAGATAAGTTTTGCCTTGAATCTAAATGTGAATTCCATAGTATTGAAAGTAGTTGTATTCTTAAGGAATAGTCCTTTGTAGGTATCAGTGAAAACCCTGAAGTTTTTTTCCTAGACCCTGTAATTTTTTATTTGTTTGTTAGTTATACATGACAATAGAATGTATTTTGACATAATATACATACATGGAGTACAACTTCCAATTCTTCTAGTGGTACATTATGTGGAATTACATTAGTTCATATGTTCATATATCAACATAGAAAGTAATATCTGATTCGTTCTACTATCTTTCCTATTCCAATTCCCCCTCCCTTCCCTTCATTCCCCTTTGTCTAATCTGAAGTACTTCTATTCTTCCCTACCCTTCTGCCTCCTACTTATTGTGAATTATCATTGGTATATCTGACAGAAAAGTCAGCTTTTGGTTTTGGGGGATTGGCTTATTTCACTTAGCATCATAGTCTCCACTTCCATCCATTTACTGGCAAATACAATAATTTCATTTCTCTTTATGGCTGAGTAATACTCCATTGTGTATATATACCACATTTTCTTTATCCCTTCATCTGTTGAAGGGCACCTAGGCTGGTTCCATAGTTTAGCTACTGGAATTGGGCTGCTATAAACATTGACGTGACCACATCACTACAGTATGCTGATTTTAAGTCCTTTGGGTAAATACCAAGGAATGGGATAACTGGATCAAGTTTTCTGAGGATATTCCATACTGCTTTCCAAAGTGGTTACAACAATTTGCAGTCCCTCCAGCAATATATGAATGTATCTTTTTCCCCACATCCTCAGCAATATTTATTGTTGCTTGTATTCTTGATAATTGCCATTCTGACTGGAGTCTGACAAAATTTCAGTGCAGTTTAAATTTACTTTTCTCTAATTGCTAGAGATGTTTAACATTTTAAAATATATTTGTTGACTGAATTTCTTCTTCTGTGAAGTGCCTGTTCAGTTCCTTAGTCCATTTATTGTTTGGGTTATTTGGTGTTAAGTTTTTTGAGTGCTTTATATATCCTGGAGATTAATGCTCTATCTGAGGTGCAGGTAGCAAAGATTTTCTCCCATTCTGTAGGGTCTCTCTTCACATTCTTGATTGTTTCCTTTGCAGTGAAGAAGCTTTTTGGTTTGACAATATCTCATTTGTTGATTCTCAATTTTACTTCTTGTGCTTTAGGAGTCTTCTTAAGGAAGTCAGTTCCCAAGCCAACATGATGGAGATTTGGTTCTATTAGGTGCAGGTTCTCTGGTCTAATGCCTAGGTCTCTGATCCACTTTGAGTGGAGTTTTGTGCAAGGGGAAAGATAGGGGTCTAATTTCATTCTACTACAAATAGATTTCCAATTTTCCCAGCAACATTTGTTGAAGAGGCTATCTTTTCTCCATTGTATGTTTTTGACAACTTTGTCTAGTTTTAGATAACTATATTTATGTGAGTTTGTCTCTGCATCTTCTATTGAGTACCATTGGTCTACCTGCCTATTTTGGTGCCAATACCATGCTGTTTTTGTTACTGTTGCTCTGTAGTTCTGGTATCGTGATGCCTCCTGCTTCACTCTCTTGCTAGGAATTGCTTTTGGCTATTCTGGGCCACTTATTTTTCCAAATGAATTTCATGATTACTTTCTCTATGTCTATGAGGAAAGACGGGATTTTAATTGGAATTGCATTGAATCTGTATAAACCTTTAGTAGTATGGCCATTTTGACAATATTAATTCTGCCTATCAAAGAACATGGGAGATCTTTCCATCTTCCAAGGTCTTTCTTTCATGTTCTGTAGTTTTCATTGTAGAGGTCTTTCACCTCTTTTGTTAGATTGATTCTCAAGTTTTGTTTTTTTTTGTTTTGTTTTGTTTTGTTTTGTTTTGTTTGAGGCTATTCGGAATGGGTAGTTTTCCTTATTCCTCGTTCAGTGGATTCATCACTGATGTATAGGAATGCAACTGATTTATGGGTGTTCGTTTTATATCCTACTACTTTTCTGCATTCATCTATGAGTTCTAGAATGTTTCTGATGGAGGTTTTTGGGTCTTCTAAAATCATTTGTCAGCAAATAGGGATACTTTTGAGCTCTTTTCTTATTAGTATCCCTTTAATTTCTTTCTTCTAATTGCTCTGGCTAGAGTTTCCAGGACTATTTTGAGTAGAAGCAGCAAAAGAGGGCATCCTGTCTTGTTCCAGTTTTTAAAGGGAATGATTCAAAATTTTCTCCATTTAGAATGATGTTGGCCTTTGTTTAGCATATTTAACTTTTACAATGTTGAGATCTGTTCCTGCTATCCCTAGTTTTTCTAGTGTTTTGAACATGAAGAGATGCTGTATTTTGCTTAATGTCTTTTCTAAATCTATTGAGATGATCATATAATCTTTTTATTCATTTTATTTATTTATTTATTTATTTATTGTGGTGCTGGTGATTGAACCCAGGGCATTGTGCATGCAAGGCAAGCATTCTACAAACTGAGCTATATCCCCAGTCCCTGATTCTTGTCTTTAAATCTATTGATGTGATGAGTTACATTTATTGATATCCATATGTTGAATCAAACTTGCATCCCTGGGATGAACCCCCACTTGACTATGGTGCACTATCTTTTTAATATGTTTTTGTATGTGATTTGCCAGAATTTTATTGAGAATTTTTGCATCTATGTTCATCAGGGATATTGGTCTGAAGTTTTCTTTCCTTGATGCGTCTTTGTCTAGTTTGGGTATCAGGGTGATAATAGCCTCATAGAGTGAGTTTGGAAGGGTTCCCTCCTCATTCTATGTGCCAAATAGTACTTCTGAAAATATGATTGCTTTAGTGATTAGAAGAATGTATGTTAATTGATAAATCAATTATACTAAAGTATAATATATCCATGGTCTCCAAATCACATTTAGTAGGTTAGTATGACATGGGAACTTAAAGGGATCTAAACAGAGAATGAATTAAGAATCACATTTAGTAGGTTAGTATGACATGGAAACTTAAAGGGATCTAAACAGAGAATGAATTAAGAGAGCACGTACTACTATCAGAAAAAAAAAAAGTGTCAGATGGAAAACTTTCTGAAAAGAGAAAAAATAAGGTAGGAACACTAGGAAAGATGCTATAATAATCCCAGTAAGTAATTTGGAACATGAACTTGGCAGCAAAGATTGACAAGAAACTTTTCATCCTAGAGATATCTTACAGGAGACACAATAGCAGTATTTGGCAAAGTGTTGGATTTATGGCAAAAAGAAGAGGGAAGAAAACCTTTATTATACTGAATTTGTAAAGAAATTCTGCAGTGGTCATGCATTTCAGTCTACAAAGTTCTCGTAAAAAATCCTACAAACCTCTCATTAAAAAAATGAAATATTTTATTTTATTTCCCCTTAACCTAATCTAATTTTTTGACTCTGAGATCCCAAGCTACCATATTAAAAGGATAATTTCATCACTTTCTAGTAGATTTAATCCAATGGAGTAATTTTAATGACTTCCATTTAAATATCATCACACTGTCCTTTTTCTCACTCCCCTTTCCTTGATCTGAGGTTGACATTCAGGAATATAAAACTTACCCCATAATGGTTCTCAGGTGTCCTTGACTTCTATCATCACTATCCAGGGGGCTTCTTCCAAAGGTCCTAAGTCCTGACATGGCCTCATATGTCAGCTTCTCACAGATTCCTTTGCTTCTCACATTACTTGAATTATCAGTACAGCTTTATTCCCTTATACCCTTCTCATGGGAACAGGAAAGAGTCTCCTGAGGCCTGTTGAGGTCTGTGAGAAATTTAGGGATGAATGTAGGGTTTTTCCCCTGACTCCTCACTTTCATTTTTGTGAGGTTGCAAGGCACACAACCAGGTGGGATGGATATGAGGCAGGGCCCTGTTCTCATATCTCTGAAGCATGATGGGGAACGTAAACTCAGTTCACTGCCTACTCTGTTTCTTCTTCTTTACCACTAGAATCCTCCTTGTGTACAACATGGATATTTTTTTGACCATAAAGACAGATAGATCTGTAGGTTGGTATTGCCACTCAAATCATGCCTCTGTGCCTGAATCTGAACTTTATAAATATTTGTTATCTTTGGTTATTGTTAATTTCTTTTAAAAAAAATGAAAAACCATTAGCCTCCTTCCTCATGAGCAAATGATGGTTCCTTATTTTACCCTTTGAGAATGGAGTTAGAAGTTTGGGTAAGACAGGACATTAATATTATCACATGTCATTCTATCACATATGGTTTCTCCAGATGCAAAGAGAACTGGATAGATAGAATTATATTTAAGGAAAAACAATTATATATATATGTATGTATGAATATATATAAATATATACCATATATACAGTATGTATACTATATAATATACTAATCCAAGTGCAAAATTTGGATAATGAACTTGGCAGCAAAGATTGATAAGAAAATTTCATCCTAGAGATATCTTATAGGAGAAACAATAGTAGAACAATAGAGTATATAATATATAGTATATACATATTAGTAATCTTGCCCAAGACAGAAAATCAAAAGTGGTCAAAAACAAGGTTGGTCAATAGAAGGTAAAATTAGAAACCAAAAATGTTGTCTAAAGGAAAAATAATAAAATTCTTAGCAAATAGTAAGGTACAAGAATCAGAGAGAGTTATAATTATTCCTTTAATAAATTATAAAGAGGGACTAGGTCAAGTAAGAAAATCCAAACTAGAGAGAATTTTAGAAGGTGAATCTAGAAAGAATTTCTTAAAACTCTAGCAAGTTCTGTTGTATAGTACAAAAATTGTGATTAAAATTATCAATTCTTTTCAGTTACAATGCTTTGGGTTGCAAATAACAGAAACTGTGCTTGGTTAGCTTAAACGTTAAGGAAATCATTGTTGTATCTCAAATTTTGCAATCTAGGGATTTACCGAACCTCAGGATAGGACCTCACTGAGTTTCTGGACTCGATATGCAGATAATTATTTTATTGGCTGGACTTTGTAATCAAAGACAGGGGTTTTTCAATTTTCCAGTCTTCTATCCTTAATTTTGGTTTTATTCTGAGGCTGTTACACTACTGGTTGTCATGTCTGCCTTCAAAAAGCAGAGTAGAAAAGAGAGAACCTCTCTTTCTATAGTGTAAGATATAAGGAAACCCAGCAGGCCTTCTCAGCCTTCTCAGCTTATATTAAAGAAAATATTTAATTTCTGGTGTGGAAACACCACCTTTTTGAGCTGGGACTAGGACCATCTAGAATTCAATATTCTTCACCCAAGGTAGAGCCTCAATCCCTTGAGTGGGAAGTTGCAGAAGCCCTCCTACCTCTCAGCTGCAGTCACCAGGCTGGTCTAATGTTTGGTTTGGTTTGGGTGATACTGAAGATTTTAACCCAGGGGCACTCTACCACTGAGCTATATCCCCAGCCTCTTCATTTTTATTTTGTGACAAGGCCGAGTTACCAGCCTGACCTTGAACTTGTGATCCTCCTGCTTCAGCCTCCCAAGTCTCTGGGATTATAGATATGCACCACCATGCCAGTTCTTTGGCTACAGTTACCAAACTCACCAGCCTGTAGCTGGGCTCAGGATGAGAAATGCAAATGTTGAACTCACTTTTGACTTCCTCTCTGTCATTAGTTTCTATTCGTTCTTCCCTCAAGTTAACCTCTTTTGGTTCACAGTTCTATTCGCACCCTTATCTCCACCTTCACATGTACATCATAACTCACTTAGCATGTTCAATCTGTGCTAGACGCCTAAGTACCTCATGTGCATTCTTGTTTAATATTCATACAACTATTTGAAGTACTTAGTGTCATCTTCATTTTAGAGATGCAGAAACACTACAGAGAGCTTGCATATTATTCTAAAAGTCGCAAAGCTTGAATGACTATTAATTACTATTAATATTATTAATTATTATTATCAGCAACTATACCCACTTGAAACTACCCTTTTTGAAAAATAATCCCATAATATCTCACAGTTGGATTGTTTATTAAATTATAATGGACAGAAGTATAAATGTAAATGAGAAACACTCCCAAAAACAGACTTGAAATAATGATTTTGTTGAACTAATTTGCCTTTAATATTCAATGTTTCTTCAAGAACAACAAAAAAAAACCTCAAACCTTTAGATAGCTTATGATTAACTTTTTCCATAGCAAAGTACATAGATTATCAGAAATATGTGGGTTTTATCCTGGATTTTTGTTTTAGGATATAATTGCAGGGTAAGGTAGAAAAATGTTGTTTATTTGATCTGAAAGTTTTTCAAGTCCTTTAAAAATATATATCCTTAGGTTGGAATGAGGTTTTTATTTCATCCTGATGCTTTTAACATGATGGTAATTTCCAGAGGAAAAAAATACTTCAGTTTGACTTGACAGCATATGATGATGACTCTGTGGGACCAAATATATGAAAAATGCCTCGAAAACATATGAGAAACAGCTGTACTTTTAACATAAAATGGAAATTCCTTCTGCGACAATATAAAATGTCATTACTTAAAAAACAGGTGCCTGGGGCTCTCCGAGCAGCTCATTTCTCACAGAGGCTGCATGCTTTACCATCTGTACTCCTTTGATAATTATGCAAACTGGCATCTCCCAGATGTGTCCATTTCAAAAACAGATTCACAATTGTTCATTCTTCTACTCACATAACTCACAACTTGTTATTTGAGGGAAAAAAAATCAAGAAGTGGGTCAGGATGTGGCTCCAGGCTAGAGTGCTTGCCTGCATCATGTGTGAGGCCCTGGGTTCAATCCCCAGCACTGAAAAACAAGAAAGACAAAAAAAAAAAAAAGAAAAAGAGAAAGAAAGAAAGAGAGAGAGAGAGAGAGAGAGAGAGAGAGAAAATAAATCAAGATTCTTTTCATATTGTGTGAGATTTACTTTTACATGTTCTTACCTAGAAGTCTAACCCATAGAAAACCACAACCACAAAGAAATGCCCGTCATGTCATTGATTGTAACTAAATACACAAAAGTCTTGAAATTATTACTTTTTCCAGAAGCTGTAGCATAGATAGCCCTCAGTATACATTTCTCTCATTATTTCTCCACTCCATTTGCCAAACCAATGAAATAACATTTTCTCAAAATGAACACCACTCCAATTTCAAACTGTTGGAACATGAACATGATATCATGCATTTTTTCAATCACTGCTTTTAATAATGCTTTGTGAAATCTTTTTGCCATCTTTTAATGTCACATTTGGTATATTTTATAACTTTCTGGACACTTTTGGTTATTAAAATTCAGACCAATATAAAGTTTCAATTTCAAACTCAATCTAAATCTCATCAGTTTAAGCATAAGGACAGACCTAGACTTCTAGAAGCAGTGATGGGGTGGGGAGTGGAGGGAAGTCTTGGTTTGTATTATTTTTCTCCCTCTGTACCCTTTCTCTTCATGGCCTAGCCCATTTGACATATTGTGGATGGGATAATGGAGCGGGTGTGAAGGGCGAAACAAGTGCTTCTTTATTTAACTGATGCTATCATACCACTCTGCACTGACTTTCTCTGCTTCTCCTGTTTGACATTGTAGCCCTGTGCCTGGCAGCCCTCCAAATCCTGAGTCTCTTGTGGGGTATGAATGAGTTCTTGGAAAATGCTGAAGAGTTCTCTGCTAAAGGCAGATGAGGATCCATATCAACCTCATTCTCCAAACCCAACTTCCTCCCTTGGCAGTAATTTCTTCTGGGGCCTCTCTGCTCAAGAAGAAACTCTGTAGGGTGGGCAAGCAATCCAAATTCTGCTTACCTTCCAGGATATATTTCTGATCTCATCTTTGCCCCACCAGATGGAGGGAGTGCAGGCTCTCTCATTCTGCCAACCATCTCTCATTAAGTTCTCCTTTGTTGAAACAGGCCAAGAGGCATGCATTGGCAATAATTCAGATTCCTGTCTCCCCAACTTAATTATATTAAAGGTGGTGGGGAGGCAGCTGAGGCAGAAGGGCTGGTTCTAGCACTTACTAACTCTTAGGGAAAATGTTGGTAATTCTCTGTTTGGAGCAGTCCTTTTCACTATATTTAAATATGCCAGACCAGCGTTCTTGCTAACTAAGCAGAAGCCCAATCAGGAGACACAAAGTCAAGCAGTCTCTTCTTCTCATAGGAACCCTAATTCTTTACGAGTCATTCTCTTGGAGTACTTCCAACTCCCAATTTTGCTTTAAAGAAAAAGACATTTCTAACACAATCATTGTATTTCTGTCTCCCCAACCCAGTTATATTAAAGATGGTAGGGAGGCAGCTGTGGAAGAAGGGCTGGTTCTAGCTCTTACTAACTCTGAGGGAAAATGTTGATAATTCTCTGGATCAGTTCTCTTTGCGATATTTAAAAATAGCACAGGTTTTGGTTGAAAATGTGGAAAAATGAAAAAATTCTATGCTTGGGGCAAGAAGAAAGGAGGAAGAATGGAACTGTATCCCACACTCATCAATTGGTCTTGGGAGAAGAAGAATCCCAAAGAATAAGGAAGAAAATAAAAGTAGACAGGTCCCCAGGGAGCCATTACAAGAGTTGGGGAAAGCCCTGCATATTGAGCATAACTGAGAATAAAAATAGTAAGTTAATGAAAGGCATCCAGAATGGTTCCCAAATGTGCAGTGTTATCCCATAGTGAAATAGGCCTGGACTCTGGTGTCAGACATGTTGGGGTTTTCATTCTGAGGCTGCCTCAATGAACAGAAATGTAGCTTTGGGAAAGTCAGATATTCTCCCTAAAGATTGTTTCTGCTCAGGAAAATGGACATGCATTTACCTTCTCAAAGGACTTTTCATGAGGATATCAAAGATGATCTATGACAGCATCTACCCTAGCATCTGGCATATTCACTGTTCATGGAAAGAATAAAATAAATATAAATGCGACAATGTTAGTTACACTGGAATAACTTTCTTAAAATATACCTTTTTACTATCCCTACCCAGCTCACTGAACCAATTTAAACCAAGCTAAATGATATTTTACTACCACTAAATACTTAGGAATCAAGAATTCCTACAATTTTATTTTAGCAGTTGTCAAATTTTTATGTCTTTATTTATATTCTAAGAAAATGGATTAATCATTTTTATAGTTTCTTTCCTTAAAGTACTGTAACTTACACCAGACTGACATATCCACATGAGATTGTTTTTCTAAACTTTATGGACTATCATTTTATTGAAGACTGCCACTGCAAAATAGTTAATAACATTAAACAGTACCACAATTTGACTTTACCATATGAGTTTTTCAAAATACAGAAATTTCACAGAGATTCAATGTATTAATCAAGCTAAAGGCTAAAATGCCTTGAATCCAGAAGAAACAACAAAATAAGACATTCTTCATAAGATATTTTCTTTAGACATTCATAAGATATTAATCTTGTGTATCTTTATGTCATTAGAAAACTAAGACCTAAAAATACATGGATGAGGAATTCCTGAGGACAGAGTTTTGTGCTAATATTGGTCTGTATCTAAATCATAGAAAAATAGATCAAAACACATAAAATTTTGCCTCTATACATCATAGAACACATTGTGATCTGACTCAAATTGAAGCATATGATACTGTCTCTAGTGATTGAGAAGATTATTTTATTTGAACAAATTTTAGTACTAAATTCTTCATTTAATCTGATCATTCTATGTTGAACATCCCGTTTCTCCATATCCTAAATTTAACATTCACTGAGAATCCACTTTAATTTTTATTATTAGTTGCTATCAGCCAAATTAACAATTTTGGAAGCATTTGACTCATAATTATTACATGTTAAGATTTCTCACTGGTTTCCCCATAAATCACATAATTCTGAGATACAAAAATTGTATCTCATGAAATCTCCCTAATGTTGTATCCCAGTATTTAGGATTTGAAAACTTCTGTGCAATTGAGGGTTTATTTTCTTAGCAATATTTTAGTATAATGGCAAAATCCACAAGGAAAACATAAGGTTTGAAACGTGGAAAAAGACAAAGATCAGGAAAATGCAAACAACAAAAATAGTAATATAATTTTTTATCATTAGAATTCAAAATGAAAATTAGAAGGATTAGGAATAACATTTCATGTTAATTCTAGAAATTAAAAAAAAAAAATTGCTGGCCATCTTGTATTACCAACTACTCCCAGTGTGACTCCAAAGTGGCACAGGAAGTAGCCATGGAGGCAAAAATGGAGGTTATACATGGGCTCTCACTTACCATGGTTGCTGCTATGGTTTGAATATTTGTGTTCCCTCCGATTCACGTTGAAACTTACTTCCTAGTGCAACAGTATTATGGGATGAGGGCTTTAGGAGGTGATTAGATCATTAGGGCTCCTCCCTTGTAAATGGAATTACAGGCTTCAGACGGCATTTGTTCCTTTTACCCTTCTACCTTCCACCATGTGAGAAGGCAGCAATAAGACTTAGTGTTGAAAGTAGACAGCAGCCCACACCAGACACCAAACCTGCCAGCACCTTGATCTTGGGCTTCCTAACCTTTGAAACTGTGAGAAATAAATTTCTATTGTTTATAAGTTACTTAATATGTATTATTTTGTTGTAGTAGCACAAACAGACCAGGATAGCTATTTTACATATTTCTGCCACAAAACATCCTATCTGCTGGCAGGAGAAACCAACACTGAGCTTCTACTCTAGCACCATTTCTTGAGAAGACCAATGAACCAACAGGTGACATCTTCCACCCTGGAAGCAGGAAATGCTGGTTCTGTTAAAACTAGACACATATGTTGAATATAGATTTGCCTTACTTCCCTCAGGGCTTCAGCCAGCATCTCCTTCTCTTAAGAAGTATTTGATTCACCAGCATGGGATCTCCTATAACATTGCATCAGATCACCAGATTCACTATGTAGGAAAAGCACACAATGTTCCATTAAGATTGTATTCAGTTGCAGCACTACCTAAGCTCATAGGCAATGCTTTCTGAGGATAGGGTCCCATCCTCTTACACACAATACACGCACTGAATCAAAGACCTTTGTAGTGTACAATGTACTATGTGCTAAGTACTCTATGTGTCCTCTAATAGGAACAATGCAGGATTCAAGATTCAGGGATGGTAGCTAGATGCACCCATTTTCTGTCATGGCATACTGAGGTGATCAGAACTCCTTCCACCTTGTATTATGACCACCTTCCAGATCTTTCTTGTCTTCTGCCAGATCTCTGCATTCATCCAGCTGACAGCATAGAGGAAGCATGTGGATGTTTGCAAGAGGTTTTAGAGGCCATGTAGAGTTGGTTTGCATCCATTTATAATGGTTGACTGTATCTAGTTACATGGACCATGGCCCCACCTAGATGCAGTGGTTGGAAAGAGATGTCTTTCTCTGTGATTAGGAAGAAAAGAAAGTATTGCACTGAACACAGCAAATTCTCTACTTCATGAGGGAAAAAAGATAGAAATTATGGGCTTACTCATTCTTGTTTCCTTATAAAACAAAATAGAGAGGTTGGTCAGGGAAATATTTCCCTGTTAATAATTTTTTAAATACATCAAGTGTTTATATAAACACTTGTGAGTGTTTATATAAAGAAACAATTTATAATTGATAAGGCCACCAAGTGATTTTCAGAAAATACTGAGAGATCACTCATATTTTTATTTATATTAATCTTTGTATAAAGCCAAAGTTATATTAGTTTAGAAAAAAAACTTGTGAAGCCATTTCTATATATAAAAAGCCAATCATCATGTTGTTTTATGGTAATCAAAATGTCATAATGATAAAGTTCAGGTCACCAAGATTATTTTATGGAGATTATATTCCTATAGGTTTCAAATTTTTATTTAAAAGTTTATTAGGAATAAGATTTCCAAGTAATTTGAATTACCTTGGGATTATTTCCTCTACATATATTATAAGAAACACTCATTTGGTTTTGGCAGTATTTCATGTTTTCAATTTTTAGCTTTTTAATACATTTTATTCTCTGATAAAATAAGGCTTCCTATATGCCAGGTAATATTCTATAAGGCTTCATATATGCCAGGTAATATTCTAAATATTTTTCATGAAATTTTAGGTTTTAAGACTTGAACTGAGACAGTCTGGTCCAAGAATACATGCTTCTGATCACTAGCAAGGATCCTTAATACTATTATCGATTCAAAATAATATGTAAAATTTGTAAACAAATTTATTTCTCCCTATTACCAATGACTCTATCTGCTAGTTTTATTACATAGAAGGCCATGACTTAATTTCATTTACACCAATTGAGTAGAAAAGGGTATATAGAACCCCAAAGAGTAGTTAATCCAAAAATTTGGCATGCAACTTTAAGGTAATGAGAATTCCTATGTTTGAATTGCACATTGCAATATAGGTAAAACTGATATGCATGTGACAAAAGAAGCTACGACAACATTCAAAACTACTCCAACTGAAACTGAAAAGTAAAATTGATGAGCTGGTGCTCAAGACTATTGGACTGACCAAAATATAGGAGCAATAAATACAACTGTAATTTTTTTTTTTTTTTTTATGATAAAGAGGGGTGGGAGGGGAGGGGGGGAAGGGAAAAAAATAACAGAATGAATCAAACAACATTGCCCTATGTAAATTTATGATTTTTAATTAAACAACTGTAATTTTAATGAAATGAAAATGTAAGCACTCACTAGACCCTGACAATACTTTTTCTCTTCAGCTGTAATTTCAGGAAGTTTACTTACCAAGAGAGTTTCTGAATTCTCTAGAGAGATGTACAATACACAGAATTGATATGATTTTCTTGCCTCTGTGTGTGACACATTGTGCACCCCTGTGTCTGCAACCACTAATAGGAATGGTCCTACTCATGGCTGTCTTCTAAATTCTTGAATCTTTCAGTGTCGGAGAGAAGTTGGTGTGAGTTAAGTTTAAAAGTTAAAATAAAGTATGAGCGGGAGGGAAAACACCATTTAAGCAACCCCACAGATCCAGCCCGGCATTTCCGCTGAAGCTCCCAATCTACCAACATGTGGCAGCCTCCATCTTGGAACACCTCTGCCACCATCTTGGATTACTGTCGCTGCTGCTGTCACCATCTTTAGTTGGGGCAGCTTCCATCTTTGGATACCTGCTGGAGACTAGAAGCCCATTATCAAGATACCTACAAGTTAGCTGCTACTGCCATTGCCAACTAGGGACATAGTCACTTCCACCTAGGGATAACAGCCAGAACCTGAAAGATCATCATCAAGGGCCCTGCAGGGTTGGATGCATCCAAGGTATCCCTGCTAGGTGTGCTAATAGCCACCATCTTGCTGCAGAGGCAGGAGAGAGCCTTGCAAGTGATTGTAGGTGGGAAAAGGGTATAAGGGCATCTTGATCCTGGCTTGTTCATCCAACCAGTCCAGCACCCATTGGGATCCCAGAGACCACTCAGGCAGCACTTGTTGGGACCTGACATCAACCTGGTCCATGACTCCCTCCCCAATACAGCACCCACCAATCACCTGGTCCTGCCAGTTTGGCAATCAGTGGGGCCCTCCAGCTTCTCAATCCCAACCACACCCTAGCCACCTACAGGTCCAGTGCCTGCAGCTACGTAGCTGGCACACAGCTTTCAACACCTGGTCCTAATTTGCCCAATACAAAACAGCTTTCTGAGACAGGCGCACAGGTCTTGGTGCTCAGCCCTCAGGACCTCCAGAGAGCGAGGTTTCTGATTGGGAAGTCAAAAGGGCAGGGGCAGGAGAGATACAATTTAGAGGCCAAATTACAGACCATGAATTGTGGGATCCATAAATGAGAGGAGGGGCTAAGACCAGGCTCCTGAGTCACCAGAGAGGACCCCAAATAAGAGTCCTGAGGTGCAGTCTTCCAGAGGGACTGGCAATAGCTATATCCTGCCTCCAGGGGTCCCGCCTCCAAGTCTAATCCTCCCACCTTAGTAACTGTCATCATCCTCAGGGTGGATGACAGCAAACTCCAGATAACCCACCTATCAGAAGAGAAGGGAAGCAGAGAAGATATTGAACTCAACAGAAATAATTGTTCAATTTTACTTCAACTTTTTTTTCCCCCACTTTTTTTCTTTTTTCTCTTTTTGTTTCCCACTTTCACATCCCCATCATCTTTGAACTCAAGTACCTTTCATGCATCAGGTTACTGAAGACTGGGAGGTTTGAATAGTATATTACAGTTTTGTTGTAGATTTTTGTTTGTTTCTACGTTTGCTTATTTTTTAAAAAAATTTTTCTCACTCTCTATATTTTCCTTTTATTAATGTTTCCTCAGAGTCCCTTTCTCCCTTTTCTCATGCTAATAACCATCTTCTTTTGATTCTGCTTTCACTCTTCCTATGATCTAGTACTTCTATATTCTCACTTCTTACCTCATTAACATTACACCCTACACCCCTCCCCATCCTCTTTGTCCACCATTAGAAATTGTAGACCTTATTGCAAACCTACTGTTTATGCTGTAGATAATAATCTAACTCATCATCTCTGATTATTATGACAATACTGTCAACATCTCAGTAGGGGCTATTTGGTTTAAGGCTGCATATTGTTTGCATTGGGTGCTGTTAATATTGATCTCCCCCTTAAAGGTGAGGTATTGGAAACCTGCACTTATAAACCTATAAGGGGGAAACTTTAACACCTCGTATCCACACTGCTAGAGGGGAAGATACATGAACAACATGAAAAAACAAAGGAAGGAAACACCCAAACAAACCAAGGTGCTATATTAATAGAATCCATTGACAGCACAGTAGAAGAAATGTCAGAAAAGGAGTTCAGAATTAACATAACTAAAATGATCCATGAAGGAAAGGATGATATAAGACAGCAAATGCAGGCAACAAAAGATTACTTCAATAAAGAGATAGAGATTCTGATAAAAAAAAAAAAAAAAAACAGGAATCCTTGAAAAGAAGGAAACAATAAACCAACTTAAAAACTCAATAGAAACCATCACCAATAGACTAGATCACTTGGAAGATAGAACCTCAGACAATGAAGACAAAATATTTAATCTTGAAAATGAAGTTGATCACACAGAGAAGATGGTAATAAATCATGATCAGAACCTCCAAGATTTATGGGATAACATGAAAAGACCAAAGTTAAGAATTATTGGGATTGAGGAAAACACAGAGATACAAACCAAAGGAATGAACAATCTATTCAAAGAAATAATATCAAAAAATTTTCCAAGGCTGAAGAATGAAATGGAAAAACAAATACAAGAAGTTTACAGGACACCAAATGTACAAAATTATGACAGATTCACACCAAAGCACATTATAATGAAAATGCCCAGCATACAAAAATACAGAAAGAATTTTAAAGGCTATGAAAGAAAATTATCATACTACATGTAGGGGGAAAACAATATGGATATAAGCAGATTTCTCAGCACAGTCCTTAAGAGCTATGAAGGCCTGGAACAACATATACCAAGCTCGGAAGGAAAATGGATGCCAACCAAGAATCTTATATCCAGTAAAACTAACCTACAGATTTGATGACAAAATAAAATCCTTCCATGATAAATGAAAGTTAAAAGAATTTACAAATAGATAGCCTATACTACAGAACATTCGAAGCAAAATATTTCATGAGGAAGAAATGAAAAACAAAAATGAAAGTCAGCAAAGGGAGGAACTATCCTAAAGGAAAAGCCAATCAAAGGAGAAACCAAGTCAAGTTAAAAACTAAAAATAAGCCAAAATGACAAGGACTACAAATCATATATCAATAATAACCATGAATGTTAATGGCCTAAATTCATTAATCAAAAGACATAGACTGGTAGATTGGATTTTAAAAAGACCCAACAATATACTGTCTTCAAGAAACTCATCTCATAGGAAAAGACATCCATAGACTGAAGGCGAAAGGACGGGAAAAAAACATATCATGCACACAGACTCCATTTAAAAATCTGGGGTTTCTATTCTTGTATTAGATGAAGCGAACTTCAAGCCAAAGTTAGTTATAAAGGATAAAGAAGGACATTTCAACAAGACTTAATGATCATAAATATTTATGCCCCAATCAATGGAGCATCTATGTACCTCAGACAAACCTTTCTCAATTTTAGAAATCAAATAGACCACAACACAATAATACTGGGTCACATTAACAAAGATAAGGAGAGAGAAAATTCAAATTACTAAAATTCATGATGAAAAAAGAAATATCACAACAGACACTATTAAAAAAACAAACATAATTAGAAGCTATTTTGAAAATCTATACTTCAACAAAATAGAAAATCTCAAAGAAATCAACAAATTTTTAGGGACATGTGATCCATCCAAACTGAATCAGGAGGATATACACAATTTAAACAGATCAATTTCAAGGAATGAAATAGAAGATGCCATCAAAAGCCTACCAACCAAGAAAAACCCAGGACCAAACAGATTCTCAACTGAGTTCTACAAGACCTTCAAGGACAAACTAATACCAATACTCCTCAAAGTATTCCATGAAATAGAGAAGGAGGGAACCCTTCCAAACTCAATCTGTGAAGCTAGTATCAACCTGATAACAAAACCAGACAAAGACACCTCAAGAAAAGAAAGTGTCAGACCAAAATTCCTGATGAACACAGTTGCAAAAATCCTTAACAAAATTCTGGCAAATCTCATACAAAAACATGTTAAAAAGATAGTGCTCCATGATCAAGTGGGGTTCATTCCAGGGATGCAAGGTTGGTTCAACATACAGAAATCAATAAACATAGTTTATCACAAGGGTAGACTGAAAGACAAGAATCACACCATTATATCAGTAGAAGCAGAAAAAGCATTTGACAAAATACAGTATCCATTCATGTTCCAAACACTAGAAAAACAGGGAAGAGTGGGAACATATATCAAAATTGTAAAAGCTATCTATGCTAAGCCCAAGGTCAACATTATTCTAAACAGAGAAAAACTGAAATCATTCCCTCTAAAAACTGGAATAAGACAGGGATGCTCTCTTTCACCACTTCTATTCAACATAGTCCTGGAAACTCCAGCCAGAGCAATTAGACAGACCAAAGAAATTATGGATAAGAAAAGAAGAACTCAAACTATCCCTATTCTCTGATGACATGACTCTATATTTATAGGATCCAAAAAATTCCACCAGAAAACTTCTAGAACTAATAAATGAATTCAGAAAAGTAGCAGGATATAAAATCAATACATAATTCTAATGCATTTCTATTCATAAGTGATGAATCCTCTGAAAGATAAATTAGGAAAATTATCCCAATTGCCTCAAAAAAAAAACTTGAGAATAAATCTAACAAAAGAGGTGAAAGACTTCAACAATGAAAACTACAGAACACTAAAGAAATTGAAGAAGACTTTAGAAGATGGAAAGATCTCCCATGTTCTTTGATAGGCAGAGTTAATATTGTCAAAATGGCCATACTACTAAAGGTGTTACACAGATTCAATGCAATTCCAATTAAAATCCCAATGCCTCTTCTCATAGAAATAGAGAAGGCAATCATGAAATTCATTTGGAAAAATAAGAGACCCACAAAAGTCGAAGCAAGAAGAGTGAAGGAGGAAGCATCACAATATCAGAACTTGAACTATACTACAGAGCAATAGTAACAAAAACGGCATGACATTGGCACAAAAATAGGCAGGTAGACCAATGGTACAGAATAGAAGACACAAAGACAACCCCACATAAATACACTTACCTCATTACTAGACAAAGTTGTCAAAAACATACAATGGAGAAAAGATAGCCTCTTCAACAAATGGTGCTGGGAAAACTGGAAATCCATATGCAGCAAAATGAAATTAAACCTCAATCTCTCACCCTGCACAAAACTCAACTTAAAATGGATCAAGGACCTAGGAATTAGACCAGAGACCTTGCACCAATTAGAAGAAAAAGTAGGCCCAAATCTTCAACATGTACCTTAGGACCAGACTTCCTTAACAAGAAATAAAAATCAAGAATCAATAAATGGAATGCATTCAAACTAAAAAGCTTCTTATCAGCAAAGGAAACAATCAATAACATGAAGAGAGAGCCTTACAGAGTGGGAGGAAATTTTTACCACATGCACTTCAGATACAGTATTAATCTCCAGAATTTATAAAGAACTAATAAAACTTAACACCAAAAACACAAACAATCCAATCAATAAATAGGCTAAGGAACTGAGAAGACATTTCACAGAAGAAATACACAATCAATCAACAAATATATGAAAAAATGACCAACATCTCTAGCAAAAGAAATGCAAATCAAAACTACTCTAAGATTTCATCTCATTCCAATTAGAATGGCATTTATCAAGAATACAAGCAACAATAAATGTTGGTGAGGAAGTGGAGAAAAAAGTACACTCATACACTGCTGGTAGGATTCCAAATTGTTGCAACCACTCTGAAAGCAGTATGAAGATTCCATAGAAAACTTGGAATGAAACTACCATTTGACCCAGCTATCTCACTCCTTGGCCTATACCCAAAGGACTTAAAATCAGCATACTACAGTGACACAGTCACATCAATGTTTACAGCAGCTCATTTCACAGTAGCTAAATTGTGGAACCAACCTAGATGCTCTTCAATAGATGAATGGATAAGGAAACTGGTATATATACACAATGGAATATTACTCAACCTTAAAGAAGAATAAAATCATGGCATTTGCAGGTAAATGGATGAAGATGGAGAATATCATGCTAAATGAGATATGCCAATCCCCAAAAAAGGTCAAATGTTTTCCCTGATAAGTGAATGCTGATACATAATGGGGGGGGGGGGGTGTTAAGGAAAGAATGGAGGAACTTTGGATTGTGCAGAGGGGAGTGAGGGGAGGGGAGAGGGCAAGGGGTGGGAAAAATGTTGGAATGAGACACATCCTTACACTGTATACATGTATGATTGCATGAATGGTGGGATTCTACATCATTTACAACCTAAAAATGACAATTGGCAGTCCATTTGTGTACAATGAACCTAAAGAAAAAAGAAAGTCCCATTTAAATGTTCCTCACCTCTAGGGTCAACCTACATAATGTATAGTTCATCCTATAGTCAATGGTTTTAGGAAGCCCCACCCATTTTATTAAATTTCCTTCTCTTACATCACATTGTCCCTGATTTCCTTTCCAGTTGAAATTAACTAATTCCCTCTATACACCTTCCTCTTTTAGTTATTCAGTTCAATATTATTTTTAAAAACCCATGGGTTAATTGCCATGATCTTATGAAATAGAATTCTCCTCATGAAGAGTTCTTTTCAACTTATTCTACCCCACAGCCTGCTTTTCTAAAGTTCTCATGCTCCATGAACTCTCCAAAGTAATAGGAGCTGATGGGTAAATGGTATTTTAACACGGCCATTTTGACATGGGACATTTTGAAGCACTTAAAAATCAAGCCATTAAATTTTGTTAATCACTTTTATTTTTAATTAATATGTAAAGCAAATATCATTAGTCCATTCTATTCCCCAGTAATGCAGGATGAGATAGAAGAAGAGCCAAAGACAGAGAGACTCTGGGATGCCCATTGCTACACCTGTTTTGAATTCTGACACAGCTGTTTTAGTCACCTGCACATAAACCTCTGCCAGAATCAAAACAGTTGCCTCCAAGTAGACAAGCTGCCCCTGACCACGTGTAGTCTATTATTACACTGTGTACTCTTCAAAGGAAGGTATACAAGTCCCCCAGGATACGTGGTACTGGGCCAAGAGACGCTCAAAAGCAAGGCTAGACATGACAATGCTGCTTGGGGAGTCTAATTTGGACATATCTGAGGATAAACTAACCTTGTCTATTATTGTTTCTATCTTAAAACAAACATGGATATAACATGACATAAATGAAAATGTGAATAAATAATTAAAACATGACATGTTGAAGGATATTGTTTCTGACCACTCCATCCTTTAGTCTTCTCTGTTTCTTCTCCTTTGTCTTTGGTTGTCCTTCAACAGAAATGTTTAAAAAAACCCAGCCACAAACAATTCTACACCTCCTTGCTTTACACATACACACACACACACACACACACACACACACAACAGAACTACTTTCACATCTTCTACTTATCTTAGCACTTAATTATTCATATGCTTTTGTATGTGCATGTGCATGTATGTAATTTCAAGTGACTTTTATTTAAATATTACTTGATTATATTATTTAAGAGTAAACTTCTTTCATTGAAAGGAACATTCAAGGAGAGGAAATATACTTCTACTTTCACTTTAACACTTCAGAGTTCCCAAACTCTGTAATTCCAAAAGTTCCAAAGATATATACGGGTACTCCTTGAAACATTTGTTTGTAAGTGCAAACACATTTACCATGGAAATGATGTTAGAAATGGTGATGAAAAAAGTAAATCAGACTATAAAAGTATATTCAATTCATTATGCAGTTAAAACATATTTTCAATGAAATGTTGAACAAAACTGGTTTATTGTAATGATAGTAATTATCAAAAACAAGTACATCAATTAATAATTTATTTTAAAAGCTTGATTTTTTAGGTCAATGAGGGGTAAAGCAGTTTTAGAGGCAAAGACAAGTAAAAATTTTAATGAGATTCTTTTCTTTTTTAATTTTTTTTTTTTACGGACTGCATTTTGATTCATTGTACACAAATGGGGTACATCATTTCATTTCTATGGTTGTACACAATGTAGATTCATACCATTCGTGTAATCATATGTGTACATGGGGTAATGATATCTGTCTCATTTCATCATTTTTCTTACCCCCCTCCCTCTCATTTCCCTCTACATAATCTAAAGTTCCTCTATTCTTCTCTCGCTCCCTACCCCCCACCCCCATTATATATCATCTTTCACTTATCAGGGAAAACATTTGGCCTTTGGTTTTGCGGGATTAGCTTATTTTACTTAGCATGATATTCTCCAATTCCATCCATTTATCTGCAAATGCCATAATATTATTATTCTTTAAGGCTGAATAATATCCCATTGGGTATATATACCACAGTTTCTTTATCCATTCATCAATTGAAGGGCATCTAGGTTGGTTCCACGATCTAGCTATTGTGAATTGTGCTGCTATAAACATTGACGTGGCTGTGTTAATGAGATTCTTAAAGGGACTTCTAAGGTCTTTGGACAAGAAGGTTATTTGTAGGCTCCTGTCCAAAAAGGATGAGAACATCAGCAAAAGTCAAAATGACATGGTAAGTTAGGTCATGATCCTGCCAACCAGATGAGTTGAAGCACATGTACTTTTTTCAGGTTTTCTCCTAGTCCTTATATATCTGACCATATACTGATTTTCACTTCAGAACATGCTTTCCATTTCCCTCCATAATAAGGCATCACCGCGCTACTGTGTTAGTCAGCTTTTCATTGCTGTGATCAATATCTGAAAAAAGCAACTTAAAGGAGGAAGATCTATTTTGGCTCATGATTTCAGAGGGTTCAGTCCATACTTGGTTCCATTGTTTGGGGCCTGAGGTGATGCGAAGCTATTCAGCTCATGATAGGCAGAAAGCAGAGGAAAAGGGAGGAGGGGCCTAAGGGAAGATAAACCCTTCTACATCCCCAGTCCCAGTGGCCTACTTCCTCAAACGAGGTCTCTCCTACAGTTTTCATCACCTCCCAATAGTCCATTCATATTATTAATCCAGTAAATGAATTAACCCACTGATACAGGTAGAGCCCTCATGATCCCATTAGATCTAAAAGCCCCACTTTTGAGCATTGCTGCAGTAGGGACCAACCCTTACACAAACGAGACTTTGGGGGACATTTCAGATCCACACCATAACTGTAGTCTTCAAATTTTTTACCATGTTTACAGGAACATGTTTAGATTATGAATATCAAGAGAGAAGTATCAGGAGGGGGAGGCAGGGGAATGAGAAAGAAATGAGATAGAAGAAAAAGGAGGAGAAGGCAAAGGAAGAGGAGAGAAAGGGAGACTTTGAAAGAAGGGAGAGAAAGTACCGAAAAATGGTGAGTTGAAGAAAGAAAACTCAGGTCAGGAAGAATTTGAAAGGAGTAGAGAAGTACAATCAAAGAGATATGTGAGAGATCAAGGGTTTAAAATGGAACTGAGAGAGAAAGAGAAGAGTAAGAACTTTATGACTGAGAAAAAGAAAAAAAGTTTGGATAAAGAGACTGTAAGTGAAGACCCATACTGGTCGTCAGAGGGTTAATGTTCAGGGCAAAGGCAAGTAAGGAGAAGACAAAGAATAAGCTCAGATTCCTAGGTAGGGGGAAACCACCACCCCAGACATTCATCTGCAAGGTGTCTAACTCAGGGAGCTTCTACTGCACATTGTACAAGCCCAGGATTTATAAATGAATGAATGATTAGGACGTTATTGTCAGATACTTCTCTGGTTATTAATTAAGCAAAGGTGATTTGTTGTATTATTAATTGTCATAGGACATATTGAGAATGGCTCAGTGATGCTATTATTCTTGCTATGTCTATATGTATGTTAGCAGGTGACCTCACAATAAAGGATTTTATACAGTGGACTGTTGTGTTAGCTTTCTGTCACTTGACAAAACACTTGAGAGAAACAACTTTTAAGAAGAAAAGATTTATTTTGGTTCAGGGTTTTAGAGGTTTCAGTCCATGCTTGTTTAGCTCTGTTGCTTTAGAACCTGTGGTGAGGCAGAACATCACACCGGGAAATACACGGTGGAGCAAAGCTACTCACTTCATGGCAGCAAGAAAGCAAAAAGGGAGAGGGAAAGGGACCAGGATTCCATTATCCCTTCACGAACATGCTCCCAGTCACCTAACTTCCTTCCACTAAGCCCTACCTCCTAAAGATTCTACCACTTTCTAATAGTGCCATCAGTTGGGGACCAATCCTTCAAAGCATGAGTCTTTGGGGACACTTAAAATCCAAACCATAACAATTATATTTCAAAATTCTGACATTACTAAATAACAAATCACTGGGTGTTTGTTTGTTTTGTTTGGTGTTAGAGCTTTATGGTTACATGTAGTAGTCGGGTTCATTCCAATATACATTCATGGACACACATTTTGGTTCATGATCTCCCCCTTTTCCCTCAACTGTTAGGCCACCTGCAATTCCCCTCAGTGCTTGACAAGGATTCCGCTGAGTAAAGAAGATGTTTGCAAAGTCTCATCTCATTGGGAATTTGGGTTGTGGGCTTTCCTTCCTTGCTTGCTTAACATGTGTAGGTTTACTATTAATATTTTATGTGTTTTCCCTGAAAATAGGGGTCTTAACAGAACCAGGGTTAGAACATAAAAATCAGACTTCTTATGGAACAGTGAGTTCAGATTTACTCATTTGCTATGAAACTCTGAGTAACCAAGATTACTATGAGAAAATACAAAAACAGATTCTAGCTGCCGATCCCTGTTGACTACTCTCAGATGACCTGAAACACGTAGGCAAATAATTCCAACCCCATCAGGAAGGAATAACAGGAACAGAAGAAATAAAGGGTTCCTCAATGTTTAAGTTCACACAGTATAAGATGATATCATATATTTGTTAGCTTAAAATGTCTAGTATTTATTAACTACAGTAGTAGTCACACGACTGACGTTTATTTAACCCTGCTGAACTTGCTTTAACCTTTATGATCAGTTAAATATTAATATGCCTTATTGTTTAGTTATAGGTTATCACAAGTAAACAATTACTAGAATAATTAGAATACTTCATTGTCTAGTCTAGTAATGATCATACAAAATATTTTTGTTTTTCTCCTTGTGACTTTTTCCTGTTCTGAAAAAACATGTGTAACTGTCAACCTTTTAATGCATAAAAAGCTGGCTGGGAAAAATAAAATTTAGAACTTAGCATCCATTCCTTGAGTTGGTGTTGCTTTGTTCTCCACCTCGCCGATGCCTGCTCCATCACCTGCGACCACTACAACCCGGCACCCTACCTTTTCCTTCCCTCCCCTCTCCTCTTCTCCTTCCTTTACTCTAGTAGCCTTCCATTCACTCATCTATTGCCTATTAATTTGTATTTGACTGGGTCTTATGTTAACCTATGCTTCCCTTCCTTTATTTCACTCCAGCTTCCACATATGAGAGAAAATATTCAACCTCTGAGTTTCTGAGTTTGGCTAATTTCACTTAGCATAATATTCTCCATTTCCATCCATTTACTGGCAAATGCCATAATTTCTTTCTTTTTAATGGCTGAGTAGAATTTCATTGTGTATGTGTGTGTGTGTGTGTGTGTGCATATATATTGCTCACAATTTATTAATTCATTCATCTATTGACAGGCATCTGGGTTGATTCCACAATTTAGCTATTGTGAATTGTGCTGCTATAAACATTGATGTGTGGTTATGTTGCTGTAGTATGCCAATTTCAGATCTGTGGGGAAAATACTCAGGAGTGGAATAGAAGGGTCATATGGTGGTTCTATCCCTCGTTTTTTAAGGACTCTCCATACTTCTTTCCAGAGTGGTTGTACTAGTCTGCAGTCCCACCAACAATGTATTGGTGTTTTTGAAATAAGAAGAGATCATATGGGTAACCTTCAAGCAAAATGATTTACAGATTATCAATATAAGTTGTATATGAAAAGTCAGATTCTAGCCTTGTTGATGAGTTAACTGTATATAATTGCTAAAGAACTAAAAACATACAAAAATAAATGAAAAGTTTATATTATCTGCATATAAAAGCAAATAGTATAAGACAAAAATGTATTCTTTATTAATGTTTAATCAGTAACAAGACAAAAATAAGACATTAAGATCATTCCATTTCACAAGAAAAACATAAGACCATGCTGTGAAAAAAGTAAAAAAAAAAAAAAAATAGGTTTAAATACTACCTTGTTTTTCTATGTTACAGATTCTGACCCTGTTTAAGGAAAATTGAAAAGGTTTTCTTAAGTTTTTAACATATGAATCTTATTTGGCTCTAATAATAATGAAATCTTTAAGGACATAATGGATATATATTAAAATGCACATTCCCTCATCTTCTAAGTAAAAGTCAAATAAACATTCTCTTCAGTGCTTCCTTTTGGTGCACTGAATGAAATAATCACATTTGATGAAGGATCAAATAAAGTGTTGAAAGCTATGTGAACGAGGTCATCAGGTAATCTGATAAAAATTTACTGAGGCTGCACACATATAAGGAATTACTCAGGCTACAAATAACCCTATAACTAAACATGATCAATTAGTTTTTCAAGTAGAAGTTTAAAGTGATGCTGAGCCACAGACTTTTGAAATTTATAGTTCATATCCACATCTTAGTCCCACCTAATTGGAATGTTCAAATGCTTATTTTTAGGATAGAGTGCATACTGAATCGATTAAGGGATTCAAATGTTCACAGCAAGAAATATGTTGTTATTTTCCAAACCATTATATTCTTTGCAAACAATCTGTAATACTTCTAATGGGATTCAAAATGTGGAATTTAATGGCATCTTTATCCTCTGAGATGAGACACAGAAACACCTACCAAGTGCACATGAAGAGCCCACATCATTCTTCCCCTATTTCATAGCAATTCTTTCAACCAAGTTGCCCTGTGCCTTGTCCAGCAAAACTGGCATTCTGTACTTCTTACTAAATCCCAGCAAAAAAAATAACAATGGGCACTTTTCGAGTGCTTACCACTTTTTACTTCCTGTGCCTTGGCACAGTGAATTCACATTCCCTGACTGATAGCCAACTAATAATATTTCAGAGCATTAACTATGTAACCAAATCATCTAGTTTTATATATAGTATTTTTTGAGATTTTTTGTAAGTTCCATATCCAAAATTGATGAGGCATGTCATATTGGTAGTAAGTAGATAGAGGTTCAATTCATAGAGAGTTGAATAAAACTACAAAATCCCATACCGAGGTTCCTACAGGGAGCCTCCCTTAGGCCCAGGCAAACTCACATGTTAGTGAGGTCCTGACAGTCTCTTGACATCAAAGATCAGGAAACAGTCTAATGTTTTAGAATTCCAGTTAGTATCCCCATCTCTATATGAAAACAGATCCAGGTCTTTCCCAATACCACAGAACACTCATCACTAATCCAAACCTTTCGGAGAGATGAAAAAAATCAACATATCTAAAATAAAAAGAGAAAAAGAATTTTAAAACCTGAACCAAGTAACCAATATGCATGGGACAATAGCGCACACCATAATGTGTGTACTTTGATTCAAGGAGAGGACAGAGAAAATGGAAAAGCATTATTTAAAGTGATAATGGTTAAGAGGTTTCCAAAATATGTGGAAAACATCAACCTATAAATCCAAGATTGTTAAACTCAATGCAGAATAAAGACACAAGAAGAAAACAATTTACAAGCTGACAAGAAAGACCTCGGAAGAGATACTCCTACAAACACTTGTTCCAGGCTTCTGTCCTCCAAAATTGTGTAAATTTTCATTGTTTAAGAAATGAAACTTGGTATGCAGCTATAGAAATTAACACACTCTACTTCTGATAAAGAAATGGAAGTTTTTAAAAAATATTCTCAAGACTCTAATGGTGTCTCTGTTGAATTCCATGAAACATTAAAAGAAGAAAATAATACCAATATTACACAAACTATTTTGGAAAACATAGGAAACCATAACACTTCTGAACTACTCTTATTAACTCAACATAATCCTGACACCAAATGTATCAAATAAAGTTGTTACAAGAAAAGAAAATTACAAACCAATAGCAGTCAAGAACATGGCACTAAAAATTTCCAAAAGTTTTTAGCAAATCAAATTAAGCAACAAATCTAAATAAATAATTCATCATGAACAAGTTGGGTTTATCCAAGGAATGCAAAAACAGTTTAATATTTAAGAAATAATCAATGTAATTACCAGAAAATTTTAAGATATACTGTTCATCTCAATACATTAAGAAGCATATTTAGAATATTCAACCCATTCATGATTTCTCAGCAAGTTAAGGATAGAATCTCCTCAAATAGGATAAAAGGCATTCATTAAAAAAATACCATCTCATAATAGTGAAATACTGGAATCTCTCACCCTAAAATGGAAAATGAGGTAAAGAGGTCTGTTCGCACCATTTTATTTTCGTTCCTGAGATTAAAACCAAAGTTTTCTGAGGACTCCACAAGCACTTCTCCACTGAGCTACATCCCAAGCCCTTCATACTTCATTTTGAGACAGGGTTTGACTAAGTTGCCCAGTTGGCCTCACATTTGCCATTCTCCTGCCTCTGCCTCCAGAGTAGCTGGGATTATAGGCCTGTGCCACCACACTAGAAATCCTGGTCAGCACAAAAACAAAAGCAAGAAATTGCCAGAATATTGGAAGAAACTAAAACCATCATTATTGGCAGAGAATATTAAGGCATATTATCAGAAAAAACCCTAGGGAATGTAAAAAAAAATACCAAAACTAATGGGTGAATGAGCAAGATCTCAGAATATATGTCCAATACACAAAAATTAACTATAGTTAAATGTGGGGGTCTCTCGGCCATGTCCTGTGTAGATGAGAAAAGGGTCAACTGCTGGAGGATGATACTGGCTATAAATCAATCAATTACCCACAAACTTATCTAATCAATAAACACACAAGAGCCAATACTCTTTTTAAATGAGAGGGGGCGTGACAGGTCTGGTCATACCAGCTCTGGCCTCTAACAACATGGAGTAGCCCAACTCTCCTTTATTTTATATTCACACAGGTCAAGGGGGCCAGGACAAGGAGAAGCTTCTTCTGTGATGAACAGGATAGGGTTGGAGGTAGGGAAGCCATTTTCTTAGAGGACTACTGCAGAAGCAGACAGGGAACCACTCCCACAGCATCACATACCCGCTGGCAATCAGGGACAGACTTCCCTATCTGCCAGTTCCAGGAAGTCAGACCTTTGCGTCATGAGGCTTCACCTAGTCTGAGTCTGCTAAATAAGGATGGCTCCCTACAGTTACATATCACCAACAATTAGAAACTGTGATTTAAACTCTAACTTAATACAGTACATTGTATTCGTTATTATGAGTAAACTAGAAATGACTTAGAGTATGCAGAAGGTTTGTGGGTTATATACAAATACTATGCTATTATATATAAGAGACTTGAGCATCCAAAAATTTTTGTATCATTAGGGAATCTTGAAATCAAACCCCCATGGAGAGCAAATGCAAAATGTGCTCATAAAATTAGAAGATTAAAATTTATAAGATCTTGTTTCTTCCCAAATGGAAAGAGAGGCTTAGTGCTTACAATCCTAGTTAAATATTAGAAGGTGTTTTCATAAAAATACAAGTACTTTCTAAAATTTATGTAGAATGACAAAGGTCCTAGTAAGGCCAAAGCAGTGTTAAAATAGAAGAAAAAAGTCAGAACTTGCATTACCTGATTTCAAGGCTTACTATAAAGCTGCAAGTGTCACGTGATATTTACACAAACACAGACACACCTACCAATGGAATAGGAAGGAAGTCTCAGGAAAAAAAAAAAGGTTTTAGTCAACTTTTTTGCCACTGTGACCAAAAGATTTTAAAATAACATTTTTTTTATAAAAGGAAAAGTTTTTTTGGCACCCCTGGTTTCAGAGGGCTCAATTCATAGACAGTCAACTCCATTGCCTTGGGCCCATTGTGAGGCAGAATATCTTGGCAGAAGCTCAGGACATGGCAATCTGGAAGCTGAGAAAGCTCCACTCAACAGCGACAAAAATATAAACCCCAAAACATGTCCCAAGTGACCTACCTCCTCCAGCCACACCCCACCTGCCTATATTTACCATCCAGTGAATACATTCAAGTGTGTTAATGCACTAATTAGGTTAAGGGTCTCATAATCCAATCATTTCACTTATGAACCGTCTTGCATTATCTCACACACGAGTTTTTAGCAGACACTTCACAGCTAAACCATTATGCCGCACATATAGGGTCAAATGGTTTGGGGGGAAATGTCAAGATAATTAAATAGGGGAAATAATTTATTCAAAAACTTATGTTTCAACAACTCAATATCTATACTGTGGGGGGGACTTGAAATGTTTACTTCACATTACTTGTGAAAAATCAACTTATTGATTATCATTGATCTAATGTTGTAAAACCAAGAACCATAAAGCAGGAACAAAAAAAGAGAGTATCTTCATGACCTTGGGATAGGCAAATATTATTTGGACAAAGCACATAAAACACTAGGCATAAAAGAAAAATAAACCTTTTATCCTAGTTCATCATAATCATCAAAGCAATAATTACTCATTAGGGAAATACAAACCAAAACCACAATGAATACCTGTAACTTTTTTTTTTAACAGACAACAAGAAGTATTGACAGGGATGGTGAGAACTAGGAATTCTCTTGAATTACTGGTGGAAATGCTAAACAGTACTGTTGGAAAGTAGCTCCTCAAAAAGCTAAACCTTCCAATTCCACATATAACTGTAATGCACCAATTAAAATAAACAAATAAAGAGAAGGAAGGCCAATTGAGCAGAGGAAGGGGATCAGAGACAGGAAGGGGAGAGGAAGTACTATGAATTGAAATGGAGCAAACTATATTATATGCATTTACAAATAGGAAAAAATGAACATCACTATCATGCACTAAGTATATTGCACTAATATATATTGTTAAAAAGTTAAACCTTGTCAAAATCTTTGAACTGTATACTTAAGATTTTCACATTTTAAGTACACCTCCATTTTGAAAATTTAAAAAGATTAGAAAAAAATTGTAAATAATAAATCAATTTAGAAGTTATCCAGATTCCATGAAAATGTCAGAGCTGAGATTCAGGTTGAGTTTATGGACAAGGATTAAGCACTATTTCTCTCTCCCTCCCTCTCTCTCTCTCCCTCTCTCTCTCTCTCTCTCTCCTCTCTCTCTCTCTCTCTCTCTCTCTCTCTCTCTCTCTCTCTCTCTTTCTCTCTCTATCTTTTCATGAATTTCATGAATTTTTTAATGCTATTTGCTTTTTAATATTCTTTTTACATTTGATGTACCTTTGCATGCATTTACTACCAATTTACCAACTCACGATTTTTGACTTGACTATATTTTTCTGGGAAAAAGATCCTTCTAAATATTCTACCCTTGTGAGATCAGAGACCTGTTTTTTATTCATTCTTAACATTAATACTATGTTTTGAGATATGCCTTTGTATGTGTACTTTGTGCAATTCTAGCACTAATATTTAAACCAGATTAAATGAGCAAGACACTCGGAAATCTCTCTGACAGCTTTTTGAAATGTTTTTTGACATCTTTTTTTAATTGAATGAAAGCATATGTCTTCAATTACTAGTACTATATAAGCTTTCAGAATTGTGGGAGGACTCCAAACTGCTTCTTTCAAAGACAAATGAATTAATATGCCCATGGAAGAAGCATAGGTTAGAATCAAGGTTTTTATCTATTTTAGGAGAATACAAGAGCACAAAGGGTTATAATTCTCTTGTATTATGCAAGTCTCCTGCTTCAATATATCAAAAACTTGATGATCCAAGATCATGAAGAACAGCTGAGAAGGAATCAAAGTAAACAGTGTACCTTGTAGCCAACAGAGCCTGCCAGTAAGAGATTAGAACTCTCCATCCTAGCAAGAAAATGGCTTGGAAAGTTCTCTACAACATTTTATGACTCACAGATATTCCCAGAGGTTCCTGTTTCCATTCTGCAGTAGACAGTGTTTGAAGGAAGACGTGCAGTTCTAGTCATCTGTTGTTCTTAAGCAACTTGGCTAAAAGATCTGTTTAAAAAACATTCGTTGGAAAGATGATATGTTTGGGTGTTTTAATTTTTTTAAAACAAAATTCCAGATTTTAAATTTAACTCTTAATTCAACATTGACTGAAAGAGTAGCCTAAGAATAATTATGATATTATATAACATGGATTATGAGTCCAGCAATTTTCCCATCTGAAAACTCCCAACCAAGGGGTACGTATCCTTGGCATACCCCTCTTTGCATATTCTTCCAAACTGCCTCCACATCCCTGGCTCTGTGTTCAGCAGTCCTGGCTGTGATCTTGACCACCCAGTTCAGTATCTCACCTTGGCTTCTACTTTGAACAACATTGCCAAGTCACCTCCCATTCCACCAGGACTTGGATCTTGGCTAATCTCCACTTTTGTCTAACCCCGGCAATCTCTTTCTCTTCTAGAGTTGCATAATGTTCCCAAGCTCCATTTTCTCCCCAAACTACTCACCTAACCTAATCCACTCTACCTGCACATTAGCAGTTCTCATCCCTAAGACCCCTTCTTTATTCTAGGCCTGCTCCCTTATTCTTTCTTTTCTTCCCAAATTAATGAATCACTTGGCTTTTCAGTTTCTATTATCTTCACACATGGTTATTTTGTTTGTTTTTCTGATAATAATATAAAGACCTGGACATAAGAGAAGATGTAATATTATGGAATATGTTAACATTATCCCAATAAGTCCTTCTTCATTTTTTAGGCATGCTCATGAAAGGAGGCCTGACCTCTCCTGACTCCTTGAGTGACTCATAGCTGCTCTACTCCCTCAGTCTTCCATCTCTCTTTGACTCTTGGCAGTCCTCTCACACATGCTTTCTTTGAAAAGAAAGGTCCTCTCCCAGAATCCACACCCATCCCTCCCTTGATTCAGTAGATCACACTCTGCACAGATGTGGCAAACTGGATCCATCCCAGATGCATGCCTACGTTGACTTACATAGCATTTTATGTTTTTGTTTTTCAATTATTTGCCAATATGTAGATATTGGAAGAATAATCCTTAAAGTGGAGTTTCAGTCTCACTTGATGATCAGATCATGCCACAGGGGGTTCATATTTTACATGGCAACATCTAGAACCGAGAAATGACCAGGTAGTGCTCTGGCTCTGATGTAGTAGTATTATCTCTCTTACCTGACTCACCTCAGTAGATGTGAGTTTGTACCTCCGACTACATAGAAAAGAACTGCATATGGTGCCTAAAAATATACCAAAAGGCTCAAGAGGGTTTCACAGGTATCTTGAAGGAAGTACAGTCTGTTGCTCTCTACTTCAGCATCTTCCTATTTCACCTTGAAAAATGAACTCAGATGATTCTGAAAGAATCCTGCTCTTTTTAAATCTACAATTCAGTCTTCTCCTTCATTCAGCCAGTGAACATCTCTATCTATATTACTTGCTTCATTTTCTTCTTTGTTTTACCATTTTCTCCATTCTTCTTTATCTTTGAATTTACAGCAGGAATTGCTAAAATGGGATAGATATGGAAAAGTATAATCTATGATTTAAGCTGAAATTCAGTATAAAGATGTTTTGCACAATTTGAAAATGAGAGCAATTTTAAGAAATATGATTTCTGATTTAATAACAAAAATAGTTTTATAAGATCCAATATCAGATAATGATATAGTGAGATGTATGTATATGAAACTTCCATAAAGTCCATAAGTAGTTATATTGGGAGAGAAGTATGTTCATTTGTTTGTCATATTTAGTTTTTCCACAGTTATGCTTTAAATTTGAAAAATTCACAGTGATGATCAAAGAATATATAGTATGTTTTGAAGAAATAGTGATTAATCAGGAAAATACTATAATTATTCATAGAACTTTACCCCAATTCTCAGGGGATGGAGCACTGGGCAATTAGGTGTACTCTTACCTCTGCCATTGATGAACAGATCATCTTAAGCATTTCACAAACGCCTGCCAGGCCTGAGTTGTATCACCTGTAAAATGAAGAGTTGTTTATTCTAGATCAGAGGTCAGCAAACTACATCTTCAAATTTCAGTGCCTTATCTATGGTTGCTTTTTGCACAACAGTAGCATAATTGAGTAGCTGTGTCTGAGACCAGATGGCCCACAAGCCAAAAATATTCACAATCTGGCCTTTACAGAAAGTTTGCCAACCTCTGTTAAAAGTGATTCTCTACACAGGATGCCCGACTCCCAGAGATTCTAATGTGACTAGTTTGTAGTGAGTGCTGGTGCCCAGCACCAGAGACCATGATGAGATTTGTCAACGGGGATGCCGGCATTGGCATCTTCAAGCTCTTAGACGATTCTGCTGTGCATACAGTTTGTGAACTCCTCAATTAGGCATTCTGAATATTTTTAACTGTCTCTCTTTGAGAACATGTATTTCTCCTCTTTAGATAGAAAAGACCGTCTTCTACCTACTTCACAAGTCTCCTCAGCAATGCAGAAAAGTCCTTTGCATCATCAAAAAGAAATCCTCTAGATCAGAGACTTGGTGCTTTATAAAAAGAGATCTCAGACTTCAATCTCAGACTTCAACACAGACCTGTCAAGTAAAACTTTCTAGGACTTCAATAATTTTTAATGTTCCCCAGATAATTCTGATGAGTAACACATACTGATAACTACTACCCAGGATCCCAGGTGGTCCTACTTGACCACAAGCTAAACCTTTTACTCTCTATGGCACCCTGTAAGGAGGTGGAAGGTGATCATGGTTGGGTGGATGTGCTATTCAATCTAGGTTCAGTAATTCAGCCACAACCTTCTCAAAGGCCATGTGCTTCTCTTGCACTCAAGAACATGGCCTCATGACCTGGCAGTTACAATTATCCAAGTATGTTAGAAAACACAAGTGAATTTAGAAACTCAGTCTTATGGTTTAGATACAAGGTGTCACCCCAAAGTTTATGTGTAAAACAATGCAAGAATTTTCAGAAGTGATATGACTGGGTTATGAGACCCTTAACCTAATCGGTAGATTAATCCACTGATGTGGTTTAACTGAGTGGTAACTCTAAGTGGGTAGTTTTTGGCTGGAGGAAGTAGGTCATTGGGGACATGTCTTTGGGGTTTATATTTTATCCCTGATAAGCAGAAGTCTCTATGCTTCCTGATTGCCATGTTCTGAGCTGTTTTCCTCCTCCACATCCTTCCAACAAGAAGTTCTGCCTCACCTCTAGCCCAGAGCATTGGAGTTAGTCATCTATGAACTGAGACCTCTGAAATCGTGAGTCCCAAATAAACTTTTCCTTCTCTACATTGTCACTATCAGGTCTTTTAGTCATAGCACTG
The DNA here is from genome assembly GCF_902686455.1 of Sciurus vulgaris. Taxonomy (NCBI): domain Eukaryota; kingdom Metazoa; phylum Chordata; class Mammalia; order Rodentia; family Sciuridae; genus Sciurus; species Sciurus vulgaris. Next base: position 142,701,703 of record NC_136463.1, read on the forward strand.
AAAATACTGACAAAAACACTCAAGAGAAATGAGAAATGGTCTAAACCTAGGAAACCATAATCAGTATGTTTAAATTCTTTATTCCAAAATGTGATCTCATATAACTTGAACTTGAAGACCTTATTCCAACTTAATATTTTTTTTAACATTTGAAACAAATATACTAAGATTTTTTTAATTCATCAGTCTTAAAAATGTGTAGTTTCTTTTCACTTCTCAACTGTGTCCTTCCTTAGAGGCCATTCAAATTTTGGTTGAACTCTCAGCTCTACCATGTTCTAAATCTTTCTAATCAGAAGGGACACTCATGTATATAGTGCAAATGGAAATAGTAACTAGTTCATAGGATAGATGTATAGATTAAATTGGATAATGGATGTCACCCACAGTGCCCAGTGTTTGCAGCTTTAGTCTGTTAATGCTGATGTTGTTAATATCACTAGGCAATAGGTTCTCAAACACCATTTTCTTCCAGTTAAAGATGAGTGAGGTTAACAACATACAATAAATTTCCCAAAAACTTAAAAACGAGCTCCTGTCTCAAATAAGTACAAATAGTGGATGTACAAAATTACCCCCCAAAAATGAACATAATAAAATACTAATGTATTAGAATGTATTGGTCTAAATATCATTCTCTTTGTTTTTAAATATTTCAACTAGAAAACTTTGTAATTAAAATATGCAAATATTTCAATTCCATTTTGTAGTCCATAGATACTTATTTTTAAGGTGGAAAATATTTATTCAGTGTTTGAAAGAGATGTAGCTCACCTTTTGATGCATTCTTTCATTCCATAGACAACGCTTATTTAGTAGCATTCACATGTATCCACAATACTAAGTGAAGGGACTCCAAGTAAATTATTTTATTCACCCTCATATACTTAGTCCCTAGTACAATTATAAAACATAACAGAAACCCAAATATTATACTTATGAATAATTATTTGTTACATATTGCTACATAAAAATATACCCTAAAACTTAGTGGCTTAAAGCAAATTATGATTACTGAAGATTCTGTAGGTTAACCAGACCTAGTGAGGCTGTTTTGTTCCACGTGTTGTAAGTGAGGTGGTTCATAGAGCTGTAATTGCCGAAAGTAACACAATTAGGCTCAACTAGGGCTGAAATAACCATGACAGCCTCTCATCCTACAAATCTCCCTTCACACGGTCTCTAGTCATTCAAAAATCTAATTTAAACCTATTTAAAGCCTGATAACTACACTCTAAGAGGTAAGGGCAAAGATGTGTTTTAAGGCTTGGCTAGAACAGCCTAAAACATCACTTGCCACATGCTTTTGACTAAAGCAAGTCAAAAGGCAGCTCAATTCTGCCAGGCACAGAGTCGCACACCTGTAATCCCAGCTGCTGGGAAGCTGAGGCAGGAGGACCATGAGCTCAAGCCAGCCTCAGCAAAAGTGAAGTACTAAGCAATTCAGTGAGATCCTGTCTCTAAATAAAATACAAAATAGGGCTGGGGATGTGGCTCAGTGGTTGAGTGCCCCTGAGTTCAATCCCTGGTACCCAAAAAAAAAAAAAAAAAAAAAAATGCTAAATTCAAGGGGAGAGGAAATAGACTCCATCTCTTGATGTGAGAAGCAACAAGTACATTGAATACAGTTGGCAAGATATTGATGGTGCATCTCTTTGGAGACTACCACAGAAATATGGTAAGGGAGAAGTGTAAAACCATGATAATAGAGAAATAATCTTATTGTGGTACGAATTTAAAAGGAGGCATGAACAAGAGACATATGAATGACAGAAAGGAGCAAAAAACAAGATTGTTCTCAAAGAAACATTTGAACTAAAACAATTATTTCAACCAACATATTTAAATAGTCATTTGAAATAAGTTATTACAAAATAAGATATTAGAGTTGGGCATGGTAGTGCACATTTGTAATCCCAGAGACTCAGGAGGCTGAGGCAGGAGGATGGCAGGTTCTAAGTCAGCCTCAGTAACTTAGCAAGGCTCTAAGCAACTGAGTGAAACCATGTCTCAGAATAAAAAATAAAAAATAATTTTTTACAAGTGCATTTTGATTCTTTGTGTACAAATGGAGTATATAATTTCATTTCTGTGGTTGTGCACGATGTAGATTCATACCATTTGTATAATCATACGTGTACATAGGGTAATGATGTCTGTCTCATTCCACCATTTTTCATACCCCACTCCCTCTCATTTCCCTCTACGTAACCTAAAGTTCCTCCATTCTTCTCTCACCCCCACCTTCCCACCCCCTTTATATATCATCATGCACTTATCAGAGAAAACATTCAGCCTTTGGTTTTTTGGGATTGGCGTATTTCACTTAACATGATATTCTCCAATTCCAACCATTTATCTGCAAATGCCATAATATTATTCTTCTTAATGACTGAATAATATTCCATTGTGTATATATGCCACAGTTTCTTTATCCATTCATCTGTTAAAGGGCATCTAGGTTGGTTTTTTGGTTCAGTGGTGAAGCATCTTTGGGTTCAATCCCTGGTACCAAAAATAATAAGAATAAGATATTAGAAAATAGTTTGGCCTTAACTAAATGAAGAAAGTGAATAAACGAAACATTCTAAATTGGGAGATGATGGTGGAATAGAGATGTATGGAGCACAATAAGAGTCAGAAGCTATAAGACTTTGGTATGTGTAGAATAAGATATATACAGATGAAGAACTTTCCAGCAGGGAGCTGTAGGAAAAAATCTGGAGCTCATGGGAAAGGTCTAAGCTGGAGGTATGGATCTGAGAATCTTCAGAATATAGTGTCAAAAGGTCAGAAGAGGGGCTAAAATAGGGTCATATGGGAGAGGAAATATCATGAGAAGGGCAGAAGACCAGGAAGATAGCGTGGGAGATCACTGATATTTGAGATCCTACCTAAGAGATATAAGAAATAGCAGCAAGAGGATCAAGGGAATAACCGTTAGAGAAGTATCTCAGAAGAAAGGGAGAGTCTTCAGGAAAGAAGAACTGGTCAACAGTGTCAATTACTTCAGAAAATGGGTCAAATCGAAAGCAAAAAGTGTTTATTGGGTTGGGCAATATGGGGAAATCAAGAATTGTTTCAAAAGACGACGTGCAGAAGCTGCAAACCACTTCAGTAATTGTGAAACCTAACTGGAATTCCACTGTCAAATATTAGGTATTTTTTACAAGGGAAAAGTATTTTCAGTGTTAACACTGATTTTTGCCTTGGTTACATTTGAAAGTATGTATACATTTCACAAGATGCATTCTATATGAGTAATCGAAATCAACACACACATCATATATGACAAAGGCCCAAATCAGAAAAGCTTTTTAAAATATAAATCCGTGACATGATGCAATGAATTTCCTACTTCCTTTTCACTATTTTTAACATTAAATGTAATTTGAAATATACATGACTCTGTGTGTGTGTGTATTTGTGTGTGTGATGAAACAACTCTGGAAAATAGAAATGATATTGATCTCAACAGAGGACATTTAATGGAGAAAATTGGTTTCATGTGTGTTAGAGGGCTGAAAAAGTAAAAAAGAGGGAACTCGGGACCAGCTACGATGCCTGAGGTTAGGGGAACAGAAGGGAAAACGTGAGGATAACCAGAATGTGGGCACTGGAAGGAGGAGCCTCTAACCTGGTGCCCTAAGCAAGAGGCTGGGGCTGGCTGTTACTGGAACCCCCGTGGGACCACGATAAGCCTGGTTCTAGAAGTCACAACAAGATCTGGAGTCACTTCCACAGAGAGGGCCACCAGCTGATGCTTAGGAGAACTGCCACTTTGACTTGAAGCCAGTAAAAATGCAAGTTTAAAAATGGGAAGAAAGTCAGGTCTCCTTTCCCACTCCTTGCTCTACAGTACGTTTAAGTCCCACCTTAAAGCCTTCAGAAAGCTGCCGAAGAAATCTGAGGTCTGAAGTTGCAAAGTCATTGCCCTCGCAGCATGGGGTAGCGTCAAAAAGGAGCGTGTGACGCTGAGAGACGGTCAGTAGATAACTCACCAATTTACTAGAGAAAGCGAAGGCAATTCCATTATAGTTAAGAGCACAAAAATTTATGTTGAAGAAATTGTCTTAGAGAATAGGGGACTTTGCATCAACCAGTTAGCACATCTGAGCAGAAAAGAGAAAGGTGTTCTATCCCTAATAAATAACATCTAGAAAGAGGGACAAAAGAGAAAAAATTGGACTTCATGGACAAGATCTCTATTAAAATTGAAACGTGAAAATAATGGGGAAAATAACTATAATAACAGTCATATCGAGTTCTATGTAATTAATTTAGGTTCCAGGGGTAAGAAACTGACCCTTATATGAGAGCCACAGGACATCATGAAATGTGCTACAAGACCGTGCTGCCTAAAATGTAGGATTTCTGGGCTCACAGGCTCATAAGTAAACACTAGTCAGGAAGCACCCTAAAGTTAAGATAGACCAACAGTGACATCTGCTGCCATGGACTTATTTTTAAAAGGGCCAGTCTCAACATTTACAACTGAAGACTCCTGCCAAACCGCTGGACTTCTGCTGTCATGAGTCAGCACTCTTGGAACTCCTGTTTGTCATCTGTGCTATTAGAAGATTTTCCAAGGCGAACATAGAACATGGGAAAATGAGAGAATGTTTGAAAATGTAACTAAAACAAACAACAGTGGGGGTAGAGGCATAGATGATGAGAAAGAGACTTTGCATTATCTTTTCTCATCCTGTTTTGCCTTTGGCTAAATAAGTCCAAATTAATTTTGAAGTTGTTAGCAAGCATGAGCATGTTCTCCATGAAAAGAAGGATTAATTTAACCATAGTCAGCTTCAGTGGATTCCAACCCAAAATTTACAGCATAATATCCAATCCAGAAGAAAGTCCAACCATCAAAAAGAGGGTATGTGGAAAAGTTTGAGAGGAACTCTTGCTTAGAAAACCACTTCCTAATTATCTAATTGTTTACCTTGATTATCCCTCCTTCAACATCTGCTGACCCTCAGGCATTTTCTTTTTCTTTTCTGGAAGCCAATAAAACATAAGGTTTGAATCAACACCATGTTTTTTTTTTTTTTAAAGCACATATAGTAGCCAGTGTGAAGTGATCAGTGTGGTTCATTTATGTAAACTAACAAATATTAGATGAAGAAAACCGTGTGTTAATGTATTTGCTTGTGAAAAATGGACAATGATAATGAATCCCTACTCCAGTTATTATGAAAGATGAATAAGAAAGACAGATGTTGCAGCTGAAGAACCCAAGAGTGTTGGCTTCTCAAACAGGTTTCTACCCACATCTAACTGGGTCATCTTGAGGAAATTACACAATGTCTCTGGACCTCAGTTTTCTCTTCTGAAAAATGAAAGCATTGTACTGTTTGAGCAATGAGAAATGGGTTGTAACTCATTTCCCTTCTTGAATTAACTGTCCATGGTTGCCTGTGAGTTAGTCACAAAGCTACACCCAGACTCGGCGGGAAAGAGTGCTAATTATACTACAAAAAATGTAAACGTGGAGTGGAAGCATGCACATCACATCTATATAAATCTCAGACAGGATTCCTCTATTTTTACTGATTTTTTTTTTCAGCTGTAGATTCTGTTATCAGCTGTCGATTTTAGCATCTACTATAATTCCCTTGTGCAAGATGCTCAACAAACAAATTATTTCCAGTCTTCACAATATTTTCAAGACAAGGAAACCAATCCTTAGAAGAAGAAATTTGGTTCCCCAAGTTACATAACATGAGTGTATTCTATTACCTCCATAATATCTTTACATTCTCTATTATGAATAAAAAATCTTTTCATATTTTGGTCATAACCCCCAAACCTCTTGAAATACAAAAGCTATAATATCATTATCTCTTGTCTAATGATACCTTAATACACCCATATACCTATAGAAAGGAAAAATGAACCTTTTGGCATGAAGTTAGGCTAACCCACATAGGGCAGAAGCCTCAGGAGGAAGGTATCCAAGAAAATGCTTTTTCCACATAAATAAACTAGAAGGATTTCATGTTGACTATTAAAACTGACAAAAGGAATAAACAGTGACCAAAAAAAAAATGTTCAACTTAAAAGCAAGTAGAATTCTAAATAAATAAAATCAGAGGTATACTGAATCCAAAGTTAAAAAGAATCATGAAAAAAGTACATAGTATATTGCATCAATTTGGTAAGCATAGCTAACTTAATTGATACAGTACTCAGGGATGTACTAGTGCCTGTGAATGTTCTCTACATACTGTCCAATGGTGATTGTATATAAATAACACAGATGATGGATTCCTGAAAAAATATTTTTTGAAGTTTCTTTAATTTGATGTATCACCTTGGACATTTTTTAGGTTATAAGATCCAGATACATGAGAAAATACAGAGTCAAATTTTCCATTAGAACAAACTAACTCTTCCCTTTAGATAAAGAATCCCCAGAAGTCTTTGAAAGTGGTCCACACTAATTAGAGAACTAGATACTGATGCTTTCAAAGTACACAAAAACATACCATTGCCAGTGGAAAATTACCCAGCAATAAAGCTAGTAAAAAGTTTTAAGTAAACCAGATACAAAAGTAGATCCATAGTAGAAAAATGATTATTAGTGGTCAGATTGGATTTCATGTCAAGGTGACTCATGGTCTTATCATTAGCTGACTGTCTCATTCATGTTATAAATATTTATTCTTTACTCATCATGAACAGATACTCCTCTAGTCAGAAGATTAATGTTGACAAAATAGTCCTAACTTTGAGGAGTAGGTATCTAATTGGAAACAGGCATATAAATAAATTAAAAGACAAAACGACAAGCAATTCAGCTGGATTGTGTGAAGTACATAAACATTATGTGCAAGGGAAGTAATAATTTTCTCTCATGGAGTCAAAGGAAGATAAGAAAGACACAAAAGTACAAGAAATAATTGAAGGTTGGTGTGTTTCTTTGGACGCTGGTAGTTTACATGTTGCTTACCTAATTCTGAAATTGTAAAAAATGTTAAAACTGGGGTTGGGGACATAGCTCAGGGGGTAGAGTGCTTGCCTTGCAAGCACAAGGCCCTGGGTTCAATCCCCAGCACCACACACACAAAAAAAATGTTAAAACTGAAGTCATAGACTTTTAGCCAAGCTTCACTCATATACGTGTATATATACATATACACACATATATATGATATTCATATATCATATGATAACTTATCTATAAACATATATATACACATACATATAACTCTAAAAAGAGTACAGTCAGTATCTACATAAAAAATAGCACTTACATAATCTTACAAAGCAAAGCGTTACATTATTTTTCATCTCTACTGTCCTGAACCAACATCATTCCAAGGTGTGAAGGCCCATCATGATATCATGCACCAAGAAAGGCAACACAAAAAGTCCTGCAAAGAGTGTTGTTCCACATGCACTCTGTGACTAATTCTGTTTGTGGAATGAACTGAGCTGTGGTCATGGGTCACACTCAGCCAGCCAAGAGAATGTTTCCAGAGTGTAATTGTTCTGGGCATCGAAGCACTTTACAACATGTTCCCAGTGCCTTTTGATACTCTGCGGCCAGGAGACTGCTGAGAAAATATTATTCACCAGAATTAGACTGGACTAGTCAACCACCGGGTTATTACGTCTCCATGTCAGCGCAAGCCGTGTCTGCAACTGAATTTACCATATGTTTCTAATTTCTCTACCTTCTGAACTACAAGTTGGATTTTTTTTCCTGGCTTTGAAATATCTTAAACAAAGGACTTTCTGTGATGTCTCAGGAAACTTACAAAATTAAAGTCCTAGCTAATATCGAAATAAGAGTCCTGGCTATCCTGCTCTGCCTCACTCCCTCCACTCACTATCACCTTCTTTCAACAGGGTTTTTAGCAGCAGGAGGTTCTTTCGTTCATTCTGTAAATATTCCTATCCTACTAACAAATAGAAAATCATCACCGATATATCCTCTGTTGCTGTGTTAACTAGAATAAATACTACTTCAAATTCAGGTCTTACCATGTATAAAAACCATCATATGTGTTCCAAACTAGCAACTGTGTTCTGGAGAATTATCCAAAGATTTTACACATGTCCATAAAGAAGTTTAAGCAAATATATTCACTGCAGCATTTCTGTTGCTGTTGTTAAGACTTGGTCAACAAATACATGAAAAAACATTCAACATTTCTAGCAATTAGAGAAATACAAATTAAAAGTACACTAAGATTTCATCCCACTCCAGACAGAATGGCAATTATCAAGAATACAAATAGCAATAAATGTTGGAGAGGATGTGGGGAAAAGATACACTCATGTATTGCTGGTGGGACTGCAAATTGGTCTGATCACTCTGGAAAGCAATATGGAGAATCCTCAAAAAACTAGGAATGGAACCACCATATGACCCAGCTAACCCACTCCTCAGTATACATCCAAAGGAGTTAAAATCAGCATACTACAGTGACACAGCCACATCAATGTTTATAGCAATATAATTCACAATAGCCAAACTATGGAGCCAACCTAGGTGCCCTTCGACAGATGAATGGATGAAGAAAATGTGGTATATATACACAATGGAGTATTACTCAGCCATAAAGAAGGGCGGCTTTATGGCATTTTTCAGTAAATGGATGGAACTGGAGACTATCATGCTAAGTGAAATAAGCCAGTACCCAAAAGTCAAAGATAGAATGTTTTCTCTGATAGGTGGAAGCCAGTTCAAAGTAAGAGGGAGGGGTTAAAAAAAGAATAAGAATAGAAGAAAAATCAGTGGAGTAGAAAAAGAGGAATGAAGGAAAGGGTAGAGGGATGGATAGGAAAAGATAGTAGAATGAATCTGACCTGACTTTCATATATATGTCAAGAGCAGAAAGAATGGTATAATAGAGGGAAGAAAACAGGAGAGAGGAAAGGGAAAGGGGAAATACAGGGGACTGAATTAGGACAAATTGCATTCCATACTTTTATAATACTGTCAAAATGAATCCTACTGTCATATACAACTAAAAAAGAACCAATAACAACCTTTTTTAAAAGAATTTTTTTTTAAATTGATTTATCTATTTTAAAAAAGAGACCTAAAAGTGGAAACAAATCTTTCTAGGGGGGTTACCTATGTCCACACAAGGAATAATATGCAGCCCTTAATATTATACATAGATGAAAGATATTAAGATATATTTATATCTATTTAACTACATATATGTGTATGTGTGTATATACATGTGTGTACATATATGTATAATAACATGAAAAATTCTCATAATTGTTAGGTGAAAAAAATAAGAACAAATTTAGTAAGTGGACATGTATATAAATACACACGCACATATATACCAAGCACACACATAGACATACTACCTAATTTTTTGTTGCTTTGAACTTACAAGTGTTGTTTATTCAAAAAGAAATGTTTGAGGGAAATAAACTAAATGAAAATAAACAAAAAATAAGACCTCGAGGAAACGAGGCACATGAATTAACAGAAAGCGGGGCAGGAAGTAAGGAGAGAGAAAACAAGGAAAAGAAAATTGCAGGAATTCTAGCTTCCAAAATGATGGCTGGATCTGTCCCTTATTCTCACGAGTAGCATTTCTTCCTGTGCTACGTGTTGGCCATCCCAGGCCTGCTTCTTTGCAACTTCTCAGGAGCAGCATCTGACATTGGATTGCAGCTTCTCTTTCATGAACTTCCTTACCCTGATTCCTGACAGTCTCCTGTAGCTGCTCTCAGCTCTCAGGCAGCTCCTCATCTCCTTTCTCCCTGAGTTACTCTCTTCCAGGATTTGTCGTTCAGCATTTCCAAGAGCTCAGGGACTAGTCTTCAGTATCTTCAGATACTCCCTTGGCATATTTTAATTGTGCATGATTTCCAAAACTGTACTACCAGTATTTCTAAGCCTTCTGTCATTTTTCTTGTCTTCCTTCTCCTGTTTGCAGTTCTTACCCATGAAAGCATCCACCACATTTTCTATGAAATGCCAACCTTAATTTCACTCAGTCTCTCCTGTTTTTATGTTTTATATATGTATATGCGCTAACTTCAAAACTGAATATCAGATTCCTCACGGGAAGATTTTGACTCATTCGCCTCCTTTTTCAGCCTCCTTTAGCCTAGAATAGTATTTTATACTAGATGATTACTAAATTCTTGTCCAATATTGTATTTTTGTGAATAAACCATTTCTTCCTCATAACCACCATATTGAATACAAAATTTGGTATGCATAATAGCATTCAGGAAATTAATTTGTGAATGATTGCTTTATTTATTTCTAACCCAGGCTGTTCTACAATGGATCTGAAATGCTCCACATCATAATTACTTGTTTACATGTCCTTCTACCTCATTAGGCTAAGCTTTTTGAAGCTAGAGCCCATATGTTATTTTCACATTTCTGGAGACCAACGTTCATTAGGAACTGATATTAATTCTTTATTAAAATAATGAGTATAAGAGAACAGAAAATACATGTTCAGAAGTATCTTCCAGTGTTTTAATATTTATTAAGTTAATCATTTTCTAATAAGTGTTTTGCACTCACATGGGATAAAATATACATCACTATTAAATTTAAGGTGAATTTAGTTCACAAATTTGTATTTGCAGTAAATAAATGAATTTTAGTTACTCAACAGAATTGTTGTAAGTCTATAAGGCATTCTAGAAACTTCCACTTGAGTCTCTTTGAAGGTGTCCTCCAGTTTTCCAGAGTCATGTTGAGGTTTAAAGAAGAAGGATTCCATAGGGTTAAGAATTGGAGAAGGCTTTTGGGTATAAACCAACAAGTAGGATAGCTGGGTCAAATGGTAGTTCCATTCCAAGTTTTCCGAGGAATCTCCACACTGCTTTCCATAATGGTCGCACCATTTTGCATTCCCACAAGCAATGTATGAATGTACCTTTTCCCCCACATGCTCATCAACATTTATTGTTGCTTGTATTCTTGATAATCACCATTCTGATTGGAGTGAGATGTACAACAAATTAGAACAAATTTTTTTTAAAAATTTTTGAAAGAATTGGAGAAGATAGGAAGTTAACATGGCCTTCAAGTCACCTCTCATGTAAAGGTAACTACTGAAAAGTCCATCATGCCACAGCATTTTGGTGTTTCAGGTGGGAGCTTCCATACCATTCTTGGAGCTTAAAAAGTTTTCCCATGAGTTTTCCTAGTCCCCCTCTGCTGGAAGCCTCATGGGGCTACATCCTTGGTGGCTTATTACCAAACCCCAGCCTCTCCAGAGCATTTGCTAAGAAACAGAGTGGAACACTCAGATCTCTGGAATGCCATCGCCTCTTTCCTCTCTCTTTCCCACCCAATGCATTACTTTTTAGCCTCAAAGCAATTCTCCTTTCAAATATCCAGTCAAAACATTATTCTTTACTTTCACATCAACTTTATTTTACAGATTACACAAATCATTCCCTCTTTATGAGATTTAAATTTCTAAAACAAAAGTCAAATTTAGTGTTTCCACTCAGCCATATTCATCCCTTGAAACAATGAGCCCAAAACCAAACATGTACTTGAGAAGAAAGAAAAATAGAAATACAACATCAAGCTTAAAAACTAGGTAACTATGTCAGTATATGATCCAATTCTGCTTTTCCCGACTCATGCATCATTTGTCTCTTGTTTTCCTTTCCCTTTTTTATTCTCATTGTATTCCCACTTCATATGACCCTTTCATGAGCACTTACCTCACACTTGAACTACTACAACAGCCTTCTTGAGTCTCAATTCATCCTGGCTTCTGTCAACTCTTTCCTCTACAAAAGCATTTGCCATGTCTCTGTATAATCTTCCACTGGCTATTGCAAAAAACGTTGTATTTTTTCTGCCAACTTGAAAATTCTGTGTAAGTTGTCTCAGCCTAGTTTATTTTCACCTGATTCCCAGCATTCTATTTCTTTTCCACAAAGACTAATCCTTTTATTGCTCCTCTCATGCTCCCCTTACTTATTTCTACTACATAACGTGAGTTCACACTGTTATTCTCGCTTGGGATAGTCTTCATCATTTTCTCCTCTTACACAAAATCTATTCAACTTTGAGGAACAAGCCTATATTCACCACCAGTCTAATCTCTCTCTACTTCTCTTATGCATAATAATGGCACATAGAGCATGCATTACCCAATTGGGTATTTAATTATTTATTTATTATATATTTTGAATTGCACCTTATTTATTTCATGCATTTTATTTTTTGTACCCTCTACTAATCACAAGCACCCTGAAGGTTGGATGCCTATCTTCTCTTATCTCCTTCCCTGTGTCCACAGAAAGCACCTGCCATGTAACAGCACTCACACTTGTGTGGTGGGATGGCCGTGTGAACTACTTACCAGTGTGGCCCCTCACAACCTCTCCTCCATCCCCGACCCCAAATTTACACATACTTCCTTCTACCTGATATCTTTTCTCAAATCAGGGAAAGGTTAAGTGTTTCTGTACTTATCTCCAGAATACAGTAGCTCTAGAAGAAATGCAGAAAGAAAGAATAAAGTGTAGAACCAATGCTCAGATCATCAATTTCAAAATAAAGATGTAAAGTCCACAACAGAAACAATACAAAAGTCAGAAAATCTTCAATCAAGAGAAAAAAAACCCATGTTTTAAACAAAAGATGATGAAGAAATCGACTTTTCCATTTAAGAAGAAACTTTTTTAAAGTCTCTAAACTGAAATAAGGAGAAAGAGTCCGAGAGCATTAGCATGTAATGCTCATGTGAGTCCCTTAGAAGAGACTCCACCCTACCTACTCCTACAATTAACTCCAAGCAGGGGTAAAAAGAATCCCCAGCAAGTGTGAGAAATAAGAGCTTGTTCTTTGTTTACCATCTACTGCTTGAGAAGGAGCAAGCTACCAGGTTTTAAATAAGCAGTGGCATTAGATGGTTTCATGCATGCTTTGGGGACCTGGGGGACATAAGAAGCATAGGGCTTTAAGCTAAATTGGCTAATAAAACTTATCTTCACTTAAAAAGAGGAGAACCAGGGCTGGACTGGAGCTGTGACTCAGTGGTGGAGTGCTTGCCTAGCACATGTGAGGCACTGGGTTCGATTCTCAGCACCACATAAAAATAAATAAATAAAATAAAGGCAATGTGTCCACCTACAACTAAAAAATATTTAAAAAAATAAGGAGGTGCAGAGAAAGAAAGTCAGTCCACTGAGTATGCTACAAATTATGGAAATTAAACTTTTGATTCTAGATAAAGTGATGACTCAAAATAGACTGTGAGTTATAAAAAGTAATGTTACACTGCACATCTACACATACTGTCTGAGGAATATCATATTCACTGTATTTACTGATTGATTCTTACTTGATCAATTAATAATAAAATCACAGAAGTTTAGGCCAGATTCGAAACCTGAAGAAACAATTTCTAAATAGTTCCAAGTCTGTCCTAAACTTCTATTGATCAAGTCTGTTAAGCTGAATTGAATTGATCAAGTCTGTTAAGCTGGCTCTAGTGGTGCACACCTGTAATCACAACTCGGGAGTCTGAAGCAGGAGGATAGCAAGTTCAAGGCCAGGCTTAGCATCTTAGAGGGTCCCTCAGCAACTTAGTCAGACCCTGTCTCAAAATAAAAAATAAAAATGACTTGGGATGTAGCTCAGTGATAAAGTGCACCTGGGTTCAAACCTCAGTACCCCCCCTCAAAAAAAGTCTGTTGAAATATTGATAAAATTTTAATAGCAATATAGTCTCATGAATCCAAAGAAATCCCTCAGGAAAGTATAATACTAATAAAGCTTACTTTAATACCTATAAATATAACTTTTAGATAATGAAGAGAAAATGTGTGATAACATAAATATCATGGTGGGATGAGAGAACAACGAACTATGTTTTGAAGGCATATGTTTTCTTTTAAAAACTAGGAAGAATGGAATATAGAAAAATGAGGAGATGAAGATTTTAAGACTGTACAAAAACTTACTATTTTGAAACATTCTACAAAGCTATCAATTGCCATCATTAACAAAGCCTGAAAAGCAAAAATTTTTCTTATGTAATCTTTAGGTAATCATATAATGGTTTTACAAGGCCACCGGGAAATTGAAGAATGTAGAGCATTGTAAATATTTCAACTCACTAAAAAGCATTCGGCTTATCTCTTAAACAAATAAATCATCTTCCCTTTACCCATAATTTTGCTTCTATTTTTTTCCAGCAGGATTTTGTCAACCTAGAGCACTCAAATCTCAATGTTGGGAAAATACTGGTCATTTGTTTCTTTCTTGCATTCTGCAAGTTATTAATCAAGAGCACAGCTGGATGATTAACTGCTTGTATTAGTGCAAAATGTTCCAGTTGCATCCTCACTGCCAGTTTTGTTTTTCATTTTTGATTTATAACTTTCCTGGCAAGCATTTTATTAACATTACATTGCCAAATGTAAACAATAACTTATTCAACTTATGGTCTCCCCTATTCTTCTGAGTGAACCTTAGTTCCTTCTTACTAAGGAAATATTAAGTGAAAAGTGCTATATTAGATGAAAAATACTCCACATTTTAAAATTAATGATCCAAATTCACATCCAAGTCAAAAATTAAATGAATTGAATATTATAGAACTGGTTGAGATAGATTTTTCACTTGGAATACTTTGAGAATATGTTCAGTCTTACCAATATAAAGTATAAACTTCAGATAATATTTTATAGCCTCAATTTTAAGTCATTAAAAAGAAACCTAAAAAAAAAAGCCAACCTGAATGTAGGATATTGAAGAAGATAAATTTAATAGTGGATACAAAAGAACTTCAGGGTATAAAGATCATACAGAAAAAAAAAAGAAAACTGTATTCTTATAAAAGAAGCCATAAATAAAGACTATGCACCCATAAAAAAAAACATGGGATTTATATTTTACAAATAATGTCTTCAAATCATATCAAGAAACAACAGACATAACTGCAAGAAGAGACGATAAATCAACACTTTAAAAGATTGTAGTAGCAACTTCTTAGAAAGTGGTAGATTGAACAGATAGAAAATGAGCAGAAGTATTGAAAACCTGAACAACTGCTTTATAAAATATTTATGACGCTACATGAGAAAAAAATAGAGAAATCATTTTCTTGTCAGACAAACCTAACTCTACAAAAACAGAGCAAGTGTTGGGTTTCCAAGGAATCCTCAATAAGATACAGGGGATAAATATCATATAGTTTATTAAATGAAAGAAAGTGAAATATTGGGGAACAATGTATTTAAAATAAATTTGACTCAAGAAGTTGGAAATGAAGAAAGAGAAAAACTCATGCAAGTATGTGTGTGTGTGTGTGTGTGTGTACACATATATAAGATCAAGGGTAAAAGCAACCAGTAGAAACAAAAAAGGGTTCTTTGGAAAATATCTCATTACAAAAATGTCTGGAAAGATTAAAAGAATAAAAAGCAACATAGCACAAGTAAAATTAATTTAAAAGGAAATACAATATAAGATTTTTTAAATTATAAGAATTTGAGAATTGGCTCCATACGAAGACATTTTAAAACTGAGAAAGTGTGTATGTTTCTAAAGAATATAATATGTCACATTGGCATAAAAGAAATAGAGAACATTGATTACAGATACATACTCAATACAGCCTAAAGAAATTTAAACAGTAGTGAAAATAGTTTATAAAGTTACAGATTTTTGTCTCTTTCATTCTAAAATTAACACCATGGAATGTTTTTCCCCCCCTTATTTTCTCAGCTTTATCTAGGACTTCTACAACTGTTAAGAATTACCAGTGATAGTGAAAGCCTTGTTTTCATATCTACCTACAAGGCAATGCATATAAGTTTTCTATATTAATTATAATGCTTGCCAAAATTGTAATGTATTATATTTACTAAGTCCAGGAATTTTATTTTTCATATGTTTCTAACAGTTCTCAGTCATAAATGTGTTTTGAGCTTTATCAAATCCTTTTTTCCATATAAAATTAAAATTATTACATACTTTTTATACTTAATATGGTAAATTACTCCAGTGCATTTTTTTCACCCTGAAGCATCCTCACACCCCTGGGATAAACCCTTTCTGATTATATCTTTATTCATGTAATTTATGAATTTATTATCAATATTTACAATAGTATTTATTGAAATAATGCTTTCAGTCATGTGATCACACACCTATAAAAGTATATAAGTCTCTTAGAACTAGTAAGAGATTTCAGAACAATTATCAAACACAAGATCAACCTTCCCCCAATTATGATTTCCCTCAGCCTGTGGCGGCACTGGAATCTGACAGAGGAGAGCTAATTATTCATTTAGATTGAGTATGGTAGAATATATCTGAAGTTCATGGTCACTTCTAAATAGAGTGAACCAATTGGTAGCCTTCTCAAAATAGAAATGACTTCCAGGAATCTTACTGTAACACATTGTGTTGACCCACCTATCATTATGATACCAAGGCACAGGTAGACCCAGGAAGGGAAACAGGGCCTTAAATGTAGAGAGCCAGAAATTAATCTAATGAATATTCTTCCAGTGATCACACATGGGACTGGGGGTGTAGCTCAGTGGTAGAGAACCTGCCTAGCATGCACTGGGTCCTGGGTTCCATATCCAGCACCACAAAACCAAACCAAACAAAAATCAATCATCGTATACATAAAATTGCATGCAATGGATCCAGGTTCACAAATGTCTAGTGAAACCAGAAGTAATCTCCATCAGGAATATACATGATAATACAACTAATACAATTAATAAGTCACCACACATCTTCCCATTTTTTTTAGTTTTGTGAAATAGCATTTATCAAAATTTCTGGGTTGGTATGATAGAATTTATACCTGTGCCATTAACTATGGGTAATGCCCCATGTCTTCCTCATGCCTACTATCAGTAACACATAATTTGATTAAGTATGTAAAAGAAAGACTAAACTACTTCTCTATCCTCCCTGTATATGGAAATATATATATATATAAATATATATATATTTAATTTAGGTACTTGCAGAGGTGATTAAAATGTATGTAGCAACTTGCAGTTTCAATTCTGACATGTAAAAGGTTTGAAACATCATCTTGTTCTTAAAATAAGGGGAAAAAATGCAACTAGGTGAAAACTGATGATTTCTCTTGTCCCAGCAGAGAACTGAGGACACAATGCAAACCAACATCACGAAGTATGGAGAGATAGGACTAAAGAGAAACACAGCTGAAATCATTTACCTGGAACAGAAAGTAATAGAATCGTAAACTGGTAGGTACACTTGCATGATAATTTTGGCAAATTTCTAGAGGCTCAGTGTAGACTACCTTGAGAGTAAGAAATTCCTAGGGGCTGCAGTTTTACAGGCTCTCCTGCCAGCATGAGTTTTATCTCCAGGAATGCCATCAAATCTAATGGTAAAGAGTCAAGAAAAATTACCTCATGTTTAGCAGGAAGGAGAAAACAACCATTCTGATATATGCCTGTTGCATTCACTGTAACAAAGGCCTACTCTCCAGCAAAAAAGACTTTTCCAGAGACTTACAGGTCCAAGGGCAATTTTCAAACTCCATTACCATCTAGTCTTACCTTCTCACCTAAGTGTCTAGAGGTGAGCAGAGGGAAAAAAACAAATAAAAAGCTTTGAAACACTTTGGACGGTCACAGCCTAAGGACACAAGCCCATCAAAAGACTTAAATCTTAAGATTATAGAACACTTCTTTCCCCCCAGTCCTTACCAGAGTCTCCAAAAAAGTCTGCAGTGTAATAAAGGATTGGAGCTGAAAGGCCTGGAAGGCTATGGCTCTGTATTAGAAGGACTTCTTGTTGAAACTCAAAGACAACAAAGGAAGCAAAAATTCTACAGATATTTGATAACTTTAGCACAAAACAAGCATCAGAACTACTCAGAGATGACAGAGATTGTGGAATTTTCAGATGAGAAATGTAAACTAACCATAATTAATTTATTAAGACTCCAATGGAAAAAGTAGGTATCATAGAACACAATGATTATGTATATTTCATTTTTATGAACCACAAAACTTGTTAACACATCAGTTCTTCTCAGTTCACTCTACTGATTTAACACAATACCTGCAATTCTACAGGTATTGAAAAATTGATTCTAAAGTTTATATGGAAAACCAAATGATCTAGTATTGCCAATGTAATACTACAAAACAAAGATGGAGGGCTGATGCCATCTCACTTTAAGACCTCCTATAAAGTTGTAGTAATCAAAACAATACAGTATTATTGAAAGAATTATTGAAACATAGACCAATGCAATAGAGAACCCAGAAAAAAAGCTCACACATATATAATTATCTAATCTTTAACAAAGAAGCCAAGGCAATCAATGGAAGGGAAAAGAATGGTCATTTCATTTTTCAATAGGACCCTTGAAACTCAGGAAATAATGCCAGGAGTTAATAAATAGGATGGCATCAAATTAAAATGTTTCTGCACAGCAAAGGAAACAATTAGGAATGTGAAGATTGAATCTACAGAATGTGAGAAAATCTTTGCTAGCTATTCTTCCAGGTAACCTTAGTTTTAATGATAAGTTTTGCTTTGTTTTGTTTTGTTATGGTAATAGGAATGGAACCCAGGGATGCTCTACCACTGAACTATGTCCCCAACATTTTTTTTTAACTTATTTTGAGACAGAGTCTCATTGAGTTACCAAGGCTGATCTGGAACTTGCAATCCTCCTGCCTCAGCCTCCCTAGCTGCTGAAATTACACATGAACACCATCATACGTGGCACCAAGTTTTTAAATACAACACTGAAAGAAAGGTCTGTAAAAGAAAGAATTGATAAATTGGACTTCATTAAAATTAAAAACTCCTTTCTGCAATAGACATATTAACAGAATGAAAAAACAGCTACAGATTGGAAGAAAATGTTTCCAAAACATATATCAGATAAAGAATTTCTTTTCAAAATATACAAAGAATACTTAAAATTTTACAAAAAATAAATAAATAATTCACTTAAAATGGGTAAAAGATTTAAACTGGCACCTCATCAAAGATGTTCAGATGGGAAATATGCATGTTAAAGATTCACAAAATCATTTGTCATCGTAGAATTACAAATTAAAACAAGAGACCAAGACTGTTCTTTGAATGTCTAAAATCTGAAGACCTGGCCTCACCCTCATCCCAGAACTATGGAGTTGGCAAGTTGTGGACTGAACCTCTGAAACTGTGAGGCATAATAAACTTTTCCTCCTCTACTTTGTTCTCATCAGGTCTTCTGGTCACAGTGATGCAAAGCTGACTAAAACAGACATAGGTACCAGGAAGGTGACTAACCTGACCATGTGGTTCAGAAGCTTTTGGAACTGGTTTGCAGGGGAAGGAATTTTTAAAAGTTTAGAGATGAAAGTTGGAAAAGCATTAAATTGTTGTAAGTGGAGCTTAATGGGCAATTTTGGTGCAAGTTCAAAAGACTGTGGAAAGTAAAGACTGGGCTCATGAAATTGCAGAGGAGGAAGACTCTGCTAGAAATTGGGCTAGAGGCAATTCATGTTATGTTCTGACAAAGAACTTGTCTTCATGTTGCCCATGTCCTGAGACTTTCTGTGAGGTTGAATTTAAATATGATGGACTAATTCATCTGGAGGAGGAAATTTCAGAAGATATCATGGATACTGCTGGCAGTATTAGCCAAATATACTGTGATAATCAGAAGCAGACTGTAGAAAGATCTAAAAAACTTGCAGTTTGTACAGAAAAATGCAAATAAAACTGGGGCTAAGGAAAGTGTAATTGTTAAAGATATTACAGCCACTAAAGAAATGCTAAGTGCCTAGAAACAATAGGAAAGATGGCTTGAGGGCATCTCAGGAATTGGCACACCCATTGTAGGCTAAAATGTACAAAAGTAAAAATTCCTTTGAGAAGAAGCCATGGGGCACCTTGCTTGCAGGGGGTTGTGGGGCGGCTAGAAAATTTCTTTTACCATGATCAGCTTCCCAGGCACTCAGAGGCTACAGCAGTTATGATCCCAAGGACTTGGCTACTGCTTGAGATGGTGCAGACCTTGGCATCAGCCATATGGTGCTGGATCAGCAAGAATGCAGAATGCTGGAATTGGGGGATCATGGAGGTTTCCACCAAGATTTCAAAGGCCTGGGAGGTCAAGGAAAGTGTAGCAGGGTCAGAATTTTTGTGGGCTGTCCCTTAGAGAGTGATGCATAAAGATGTGAGAAGGAACCTGAAGCTGCAGTGGAGACCCCTATGATTAAATGATGCCAGCAACGTGGGATGTCTGCCAAGGAAAGCTGCAGGAACTGAGCAGAAACAAACCAAGACAGAGGCCATGTGTATTTCAACCAGCAAGGTCATAGAAGGAGAACTATACAAGCCCTTTGGAGAGAACATAACAATGCCATGTGCCCCAGCTGCTGGATTTGGAACTACAGAATTTGTTTGTCCAGCAGAATTTTGGTCTTATTTGGTCCCATCCCTTCTTTCTGTGCCCTATTTCTCCCTTATGTAATGGAAATATTTACTCTGTGTCACTATACATTGGAGATGTGTGTATGTATGTATATATATATATATATATATATACACACACACACACACAGACATAACTTGCTTTTGATCTTTACAGGGAAGACATCCATGAGTGTACCTTGAGTCTCATGAGAATTTGGACTTGAACTTTTGGGTAATGGTGGAACTGTCAAGGGGACTTTTGAAAATGAACTAAATGTGTTTTACGTTGTGAGACAGGCATGCTCTTTTGGGGACCAGGGGCAGAATGCTATGGTTTTGACATAAGGTATCCCCCAAAATTTCATGTGTGAGATGATGCAAGAATTTTCAGGTGAAATGATTAGATTACCAGAGATGTAACATAATCAGTGAATTAACCAGGTAGTAACTGTAGGTAAATGTGGCTGGAGGAAATAGGTCACTGGGATACACCCTTGAGATTTATGTTTTGTCCTTGGTGAGTGGAGGTCTCCTCCTTCCTGGTTGCCATGCCTGAGCTGCTTTCCTCTGCCATGTCCTACTGCCATGATGTTCTGCCTCATCTGGAGCTATGGAGTTGGCAGACTGAACCTCTGAAACCATGAGCCAAAATAAACTGTTCCTCCTCTATGTTGTTCTTGCCAGGTCTTTTGGACACAGCAATTAAAAAAAAAAAAAATCTGGCTAAAACAGGTGCCTTATAAGAGTACACTCTGAAAGTCTTGAAAATCCTTTCATTTTTCAACCTTGTGTAGCACCAACATCATAAGACCCTTGTAAGGATTAATTGACATAATAAAAGTAAAGCCTTACTTATAATTTTTACCTCCTTATGTATAATAAGTGTTCAATAAATGATAGCCATGAATGATTATTTTATCTCTCTCCAACAAGATCCAATTTCCTCCATTAATGGCAGTATTAATTAAAATGGAATCCACTGCTTCAGATATGTTTAAGTCATCTTTACATGGCAGTATGGACTACCAGTATGTATAGTAGTGGTTCTCAACAAAGAGCAATTCATCCTCCCGAGGACATTTGTCAATGTTTGCAGACATTCTTGACTGTCAGAACTTGGGAGAGGTACTATTGCTATCTGGTAGAGATCAATGGAGCAGATAAACACCAACCCAGGACATTCCCTCAAAATAGGGAATTATTCAGCTCCAAAATTCAAAAATGCTAAAAACCCTAGTCTGTTGCTCTTATTGCTCATCTTAATTGTAATCACATTCCCCAAGTACCTAGCAAGATTCTTATGTATGTGTGTATGTGTATGCTTTTGTTCAACAAATGTCAGACCTATAAGAGAACCTGGATATTTGCTTTTCCTAACCAAAGAGTTATTTCTCTTTACAGTTTCTCTTTGGCATGCTGACTGAGGAACAGCTTCTTCCTTTTGCTGTTGCCGCCCACAAGCAAGGACTCAAGGACTCAAGGCGTGGGAACTTCATGCTGCTACGTTCGCTCTCAGGGAGTCAGCCCACCTTCCTGATTATATCACTGTCACAGACTTACTCAAATCTTATGAGTTGGTTTTCCTCTGCATGATCCTTCTCCCATCCCTGCAATGAGATTGTGCATCATCCCACCAGAAACTCTCGTAAGGGGTATGGATGTTGGTGCATGATACCATCTTATTTCTCTTCAATGCTGCAAGATGAATGGAAAAACTGTGACAACCACAAGCTCAGTAACGCAGGCAGAAATTCTTCACCTCACAAAACACTTGGTGAAACTATATTACAGAGACATTCCTAAGAACGTTGTTAATTTTCTTCACTTTGTATTCAGATTAATTGGTGCAACTTAAAGGCCAGACATTTATCTGATATTTTCCTCTTAGGAGGACCAACTGTCCTAGTTTTCCCAGAATGGTGCCAAGTTTAGCAGTGAAAATCAAAACCCCTTTGACCCAGACAAAGCAGGATAATTTGTCACACAACTCTCAACTTCTTTTCAACATATATAAAAGCTATCTTTTAATAAATTTGTGATAACACGAAAGTCCCATGTATTCACTTTCGTGTTATACTGAATTTAATTTCTGTATTGGAACACTGATCCAGGACATTCTTTCTCCCAGGTCTGTTTTACTTCTATGACCTTTATATGACTGATGCTCTAACACAAGAGTTCTTTGGACCCTCCTAATATTAAGAAGCTACTTTCCACACTATTACAAAATGGATAGGACAAAACCAGGTATTTCATCCAAACAGCTTCTTAGCCAAAACAAGCTTCTTATTTAATAAAAATAGCAATTGAAAAATTCCACTCTCTGGTTTCAATGACATCACAGCTTCTAGTAATACTACCTATCTCTCTAATATACATTTGCAGCTCCAGCCCTTCAGATGTGTTTAAGTCATCTTTACGTGGCAGAAGAAAGAATCCTTAGTGCTTACAAAGCTCCTTTGAATTACTGAAAATAAACAGTCACCTGTTTTAATCATAGTCTTTTGCTTGGATAGGTCTCACTTTTAAGCAATCTTAAGATTTTAAAGAATTTTAGCTTTTAAGTCAAAGGCCTTCATTTAACAACATTTTTCAACCCTTTTGCCTTAAAATGCCTATTACAATACCTCCCACCCTCAACCCCTTCCAGTTTATATAAATGAATAACAAATATTTGTATTTACTTTTTTGTTGTTGTTTCACACAACCCTGCAAATTAGGTAGCCCAATTGTCATCTTCATTTTTATAGGTGAGCAAACTTATTTGAGATCAAAGATAAAGACAAACATATTTTGAGCATACCAAGCCCTATTACATTTGTATTTGCAGTCTAAAAACACTTCTTAAATGCACAGTAACTTATTCAATCACTCTGAGTTCTTTAGGTATCTCATTTGCCAGGATAATATCCTCATGAAAACTGTCCACTCATATCAATGGCAGTGGCTGAAACAAGGGCTGATATATATCATGCTGTACAACATATATCATGTGGTATGTGTTAAGAAAAATCACTGATTTCTGGGGGCGAGACCTAGAATTATGCAAAAATACACCACAAAAAAGGCAAGTTAACATGTTAGCAAATATCAAAATAATTTAGGAGCTAAATTCCTGCTAATTCACTTTTCCTTACCTATCACCTGACACTGAAGTCAACATCTCTAATCAAATAGAATTTTTTAACAGTCTGCTACATAAAATCACCAATATAACATGTCCAACAAATAAACTTCATTGCCCTGATAGTACTGATTTGACCTCACACAAAATAAAAATATTTATACAGCAGCATAAATGTCGGAAGGAACAAAATGAGTTTATGCCAAAGGAAAGTCCTTAATCCTTTGGCCACTGTGGAGGCTTTCTGCTTCCCCAGTGCTAATGCTTATTTCTGTGCCCTATCCATTTAGTGAGGACACAGTAGCTTTGCTTACCCATGTACCATAATTAACTTGGCCTATTCAGGTGATCGTGAAGAAAAAAGAAGACTGTTCCCTGAGGCATGCTATCCTTCTGAAGTTACTTTCTCATTAATTAATATAAGTCATCCATCCCCTAGTACACAGTAAATGGAAGTGATTTCATTTGTACCATGAGAATGTGTCCCTTTTGTTGCTGGACAACCAAATAATAATGCCATTTATATTGTCCAGACGACATATTTGAGAATTTAAAACATAAGTTCATATGAAAAACAAAATACATTAGCATTAATAAACTAGAAGAAAGTTACTATGATTTACTAAAGACTTAAGTTACAACATGGACTGCTAATGCTCAAACATATAATATTATAAATTTATGTTTTGCACTAGCCTAAACTAATTTGCCAATTTGAAAACTGTCAAGTTCCTTTGATTAATATCACTACCCTCTAATAATCTTAAAGTGTATTTTGTCTGATATTAGAACAACAGAGCCAACTTTATTTTAGCTGGAATTTGCTTATTTTATTTTCAAACACTGAAGTTCATTTTAGTTTTGCTTTATTTTATTTATCAATCGGGTAATCTTTGTCTTTTAACAGAGAACTTGTTACATTGCACACACAAAATGCACATAGCATATACACATAATGATACTCAACATATATAAAACATACACATACAATAGACAACATAATATGTATAATGAACAATATATTCATATAAACACACATACCCACACACATACATAATTCTGTGTACATGAATCATACTTCATTTCCCTCAAAGCATTTATTCGGTGTCTGAAATCATACAATTAACTGGTTTACTTATTAATTACCTGCATTCACCAGAAGGTAGGCTCCAGTGGAAAGGGAAAATGGTCTAGCTACAAGTACTGAGGAGAGACTAACTCTTCACAGAAGAGCATATGATTTAATTCATTCAAAACAAAATGTTAACATTCTGGGTGTGTTGGCCAGGCCTAGACTTCCAGCAACTCAGGAGGCCCAAGCAGGAAAATTGCAAGTTCAAGGTCAGCCTGGGCAACTTGGTGAGGCTCTGCCTCAAAACAAAACAGGGGGCTGTGATGTAACTTGATGACACAGTGACTTGCCTCACATGCTAGCAGCCCTTGGTTCAATCTCCAGCACAGAAAAAAAATGTGAAGATTACTTTGTGCCTAAAAGCAGAGTCAGGAGACTGGGGAGAAAAACTCTCTGTCCTCTTGATTTTTATATTCTAACAAGCTATATTTCTTATGTTTTTAAAAAAATTAAATTATATATACTCAAACTTTAAGACTGAGTAAAGTTCACTGTGCTTTTAAGAGCAAACACTGGCTGTGCTATTTGTTTTTATTAAGTCATGGAACATGTTACTTCACTTCTGAGCCTCAGTTTTTGACCTGTAAAAATGGAGAACCTACACCACAGAGAGTGTAAGAATTAAATTAATGAGTAGAAAAATGGGGAAACAACTAGAACAAAGCCAACTACTCAGTATATATATATACACATATTTACTTTAAATTGGAATTTTCTGAGACTATTAGTATAAAATCATCAGTATAATACTAATTTTATATTTTATCTACTCACAAAGTACTTAGTGTATGTGTGTGCATACACTGAGGATTGAATTTAGGGAACTTTACCACTGAGCTACATTCCTGGTTCTTTTTATTTTTT
Organism: Sciurus vulgaris; assembly: GCF_902686455.1. Taxonomy (NCBI): domain Eukaryota; kingdom Metazoa; phylum Chordata; class Mammalia; order Rodentia; family Sciuridae; genus Sciurus; species Sciurus vulgaris. The sequence continues at coordinate 142,727,221 of NC_136463.1, forward strand.
ATTTTGAGACAGTCTTGCCAACTGCTGAGGGTCTTGCTAATTTGCTGAGCCTGGCCTCAATCTCGCAGTCCTCCTACCTCAGCTTCCTGGGTTGCTGGGATTACAAACATGGACCACTGTGCCTGCTCAGAGTATTTACCTGCAGTTCAATAAAACATTTAGAATTGATTTCAGGATTAACTAAAATCTGTACTGCTATAGTTCAAATTATTTTATGGATATATTTATGATTATTTATATCCAGTTAACTTGCAAGCAGTTTCCATTCTATACTATACATACTATACTATACTTAATTTCCATACTAAACATACTTATAAAACATTGAAAACAGATAAAAGTCCATTTTTTATTATTTATATTTATGCTTACAGAAAACCTCTAATTGCATATGAAAATCTATAAATGGTGCTATTTCTAGAAATAGATTAGCACAAGGATTTTTCACTTTTTAAACTTCACATATTATTTAAGTTGTTCACAAAGAGCATGTATTACTCAAATGATCAACTAAAACAGTAAGCACAGATTTTTCCAAAAGTCATTATAAAGTGGAACAGTGGAACAGATCCTTTGTTTATTCTGAAGAACTTTTTGAATAAGTAGGTATACCTACAAATTACATTTCAAAGGACAAAGTTTGTTGACTTCAGTCATTATGTCACATTCTGTTTGTAGACTTTTATTATAGCTACTCAAACAAGATTTATTTCTTGAACTCACACCTCTCGCATTGGAAGTTAGGACTGTTCCAGAAGGTGAATTTTGCAAGCCAATCAATTAGTAGCAAACGCAATGACTTCATATTTTGGGAAAGTTGACATATTTTAAAAAGCAGTTTTCATACACTTCACTTGGCACTCACTTCAGAATGCCCTAGATTGTTCTGGATCATTTCATGGCAAAATTAATTTATGTATTACCTCATTTTCTCCCTAAGGATGCCCTTTTTTCTGTTCAAGTTAAGCAGACATTAATATCTCAGCAGGGAATATATGACTCTTTTAATTTTTATAATAGCCTTTTCAGGCCCAAACATTACAGTGTTGTTACAGTTACTGCTCAATAACTATGAAAGTTTCCTTCCCATTCAACAAATATTTATTAATCATCTTATAGACCACAAATTGAGTTAAGCTCAAGAGTTAGAAAGGTAGTTAAGTGTTCTCTGCTGTCCGAATATTCATCAACCAAAGGGGAAAGAGATATCTAAGGAGAATTTCAACTTAAGTCCTGCAGGCAAAGGACCCACAAAAGAGGTGAACATCTCTGGTTTTTCCTTTTCAAAATAAGCATAGAGTCTTCCATTCAAAATGATACTTCTGTTTTATGAGTTCCTGCTAGGTAAAATTCCTTTACTCTCTCAGTGCCAGACTTTCTATACAGCTGTAAATAATCAGACTCTGAATAATATCCCATATTAATGACAATGATGACAAGTGTCTGGGAAGAAATGTGGCAGAGACATATACTTTGGGTCTCACAATCTGTGAAACTAGAGTCGGTATAAGAAACTCAAATCCTAAGAGAGCAGGGAAAGAATGGAGCTGATGGCAGAAAAGAGAGAGAGAAGGAGAAAGGGAATAAGAAAAATGAGAGAAAATGAATCAGTTCTGTAATTCTTCAATCCTGTAAGCAAAACATCTGCAACCCAGGAAATGCCTTCAATCCCCATGTAACTAAGGTCACGGCATTGCTTCCTGATACCAATTTTTAACTTTTTTTTTTTTTTTTTTTAAGCAATGGGACAATGGGCTGTTGACTTTTGCTGTAAAAACGCACAACTAAATAGAATTTATCCTTGAAATTGATTTCATTTTTTGAAGTAAAATGAGATATAGGAGGCAGTCTCCATGAACCCCACCTCGGAAAGTAGGCATAAAAGAGGGTATAAAGGCCCAAGACAGTTATAACTTGAAAAAGAGTACTCCAGAGAACTTACAAGAAATTAAATGATATCCAGTACATGAGAGACAGGGTATACCGAAGGACACAAATTTCTCCAAAGACTGAATTAATTAAATTACCATTTCCACATCTTTTTTTCTTTTCTAAAGACAATTTCAAAGGTCTTCTTAAAAAGGGAAGTATTCAAATTTTGTGGTTGCTAATGTCACTTTGATTCAATTTTGCCTTTTTTTGTTAGTTTTAACATCACACTTAGAAACAAATTGATCATTACCTCAAAATAATCTTTAATGAATTTATTTATCATATTTAAAGCAATGACTGGTAGAGAACCAATTTCACTGGGTAACTGGAACACATGTACAAGATGTATGTTGTTCATGGATGGATTTCTTCAAAAAATTATCAAAGATTCACATTTCTTCAATATTTGATGAAGGGCAGAAAATGAAAGCACAGTTGGAAACTTCAAAGAACTTCTAAAAAGAATTTTTTGTGTCATGACTCTTAAGTGTGTCTGCATTTAAAAATCCAAGATGAATGTGCAGTCATTATGTTTCACTATAAGATATATTCTCCAAAATTGTATTCAGGTTAAGGGTGATATGAACTAGAGAAGTTGTGAATTAATAAGTATATATTAACAAATATAAATTATCAGTGCATAACAGTTTATAAATTTTCCTTTCACACTATGGGTCTCTAAACAAAGGAGAATGAAGTACTTTACTTTAATCTTCAATCAAGTTCACAGGAAGTATGACCTCTTAGGTAGAAGATTTAATTATCAAATTTTCTCTCATAATGTGAATCTGAAAGAAATATAAATATTTTAAGTCATATGCCAAGATATAGATATCCAAATATATTTTAAAACTTATATCTGTGTATTCATACATTTGAAGCACATTATTTAGAGGAAATTTAAAGCTCAAACCAAGGAAAGTAGAAAAGAGATATTCTGAAGGCTTATATTTACTTAAGAATGACTCTACAAAGGTAAATTAAGGTATAAGATCTAATTATTAGGATAATATCCATGATATGAGCTTGTTGGGATGAACCCAACTACTGTTTATAAAGCTCTAACAAAAAATAGGAATAATGTACATGAAAAAAAAGCAAATCATTGAATAAGCTATTTTTAGATCTATAACAATTCCATTTACCAAATAGTATTATTTCATAACTATATTTTGCTAGCCAGCTTTGAGGTCCAATCTTTGATTTGTTGAACAAAGTATGCAGGTTATAAATATGTTTTGATTTTATGATTCTGTCTCTTCATCTTCAAAGCGAGAACAATGGCTTCTTCTGTCAACTAATATGATATCCATGTTTTGTTTCTAAATTGCACACTGTTAACTGATGTATAAATTCTTACAGAAAAAAATGTACTTTCTCAAATTATTCAGGCTTTTAGGATAAGAGGGCAATTTTCCAAGTACAGTATTATCTCTTTTTATAGTACATTCACAGGTCTGGAAGGGATTGTACGGCTAATTGGCCCAAGATCTTGCCTTAAGATATGTCTAAAGTGGTTAACAGGCCACACAACTAAATAAAAATTATGATATATGAAAATAATCACTTATCCATCTGGAATTGAGGGGGAAAAAGTAAGTAAAAAGGAAAAAGTTAGTCTATTCTGCATGGTTTTAATAGTATATTAACAAAGTCTCAAGGTTTGCAGAGGTCAGAACAGTGGAAAGAAATCTTCAACTCTTCCTGAGGAAGCTTTGAACTCATCCCAAACTTCAACTTGGCTTTCACTCTTCTTGTCCTCCACAGGGAGCATGAGATCTTTTTGCTCTTTTCTGTTTTTCTGGCATGCATGGTGACTTCATGAATCTAGCTTTTCCAGCTTCAGGAAAATATTACACCTTATTATATTCTTCAACTCTCCTTTATTGAATACTTTTGCATTGACTTTTTATGCTTATAATCTTTGCATTTTGCACTATTCATTAGTATTGGCATTTGATCACCTAAGATCTTGCATCTTTGAAATTGTTTCTCTTCATCTTCTTATACTTTTTTCACCTTTTAACAATAAAGAGCTGATTTAATTATCTCATCGCTAAATACACTGTTTCTTCCATGGTTAACCCTGGAACTCAGCCGACTAACTTTCAACCAAATACTTTAATATGCTTTTTAAAAACGAGAATATATTTGTGAAATAAACAATAAACCTTGACTTATCTCAAAAAGGATATAACCAGGGACAATGAAATTGTGACTGTACCTCCCCTTGGAAGATATTGCTGTAGCACTCTTTCCCTCTGAACCCAGATGCAGCCATAGGATCTTTACAAACAATGCCCCAGGCAACAACAACTACTCTAAAAATGTTGGCATAGGAGTAGAGACATATTTATATTCTCTGGTATAGGAAGATTTGTGCAATTTTGAATTTATATTATCTATACAATTGTGAAAACCTGGTGGTTAATAGTTCTCAGTTAAATGGATGAAATATTGGAATAAACAATAAACTTTTCCCTTGGTAATCACTAACACAGGCAAAGCACTTATGGTCACTTGAATCTTATTTGGAAGTAATAAACAGTAACCCATATGGCACTTTACAATTTGAGTTAGGTGCCAATGCCAGTAACTATAGATACATGGGAAAATACGGTGAATTTTAAAAACAAAGAGCAGTTATTATTATTTTGTGTTAGAATTATAAAGGGTAGTTAATGACCCTGACCAGCTAAGCATGGTGGTGCACCCCTGTAATCTCAGCACCCAGAAGGCTGAGGCAGGAAGATCATAAATTTGAGTCCAGCCTTCCCTTGGCAACTTAGTGAAACCATGTTTCAAAATTAAAAGAAAAAAATAAGGGGACAGGGGACATAGCTCAGTGGTTAAGTGTCCCTGGATTCAAATTAAGTGCATGAATGACTGAGACTAAGGCTCATCTTATCTAACATAAAGAATTCCAAACACCTTAAAATGATCAAGGCCCTTTGCGATCTGTTCCCAACTTTTTGGCTGTATCCTGTACTACCTTTTAGCATGCACCCAGAAAACATAGATTAAATTGCAGCCCTGCTCAGTAGTACCCAAGTGCACTGTGGCTTTTGACATCCCCAAAGATTTGAAAGTCACTCCCTTTGACTGCAACATCCTTCCTTTCTCTGCTTTATGATTCTGTGTATTGGTAAAGACCCAGGTCAAAATCAGAACCTCTGAACTTGGGAAATGCCAATAATCTTTGTCCCTATGTTCTTGCAGCACTTTGTACAAACCTGTGTTGCTCTTGGTGGGTAATGATAGGATTATTCATCTCACATAAACTACATATGTGATCCTCAGAAACAGGAAGCAATAATGCTTTCCTGTTTGTGTCCCCAGTTTCTTGAAGAATACTTATGCAGAGTAGAAACTCTTTGAATAAAGAAGTGAATAACTTTGAATAAATAAGTGAATGTTTGAATAAATCATACACCAACATAAAATGATGCCAGGTTATAACCAAGACCCTTTCTTAGATGCACATTAATCTCTCTATTCCATTATCAAATTCTTAATTACACCATCTTTGCATGCCCAACTCAGAAACGACAACCTGAAGCTTCTGTATTTACCAACCCTAATGCCTTCACTCATTCCCTTCTCCATTTCTAGAGAAGAGAGTGAATACAAAAGTAAGAGTCTTTGACTTAAAGGAATAAGAAGCATGCATTGTTCCAGAATAGACAGATGAGCTGCTTGATTTCTATTCCTTTTGTGACTCAATTATTCAGTAATTTGTATTGAGTAAATGAGTTAGATTGTTCTGCAAGGCCTGAAGTATACTTATGAGTCATAGCTGACCAATTTTTAAGGGCACAAGCAGAACGCAACTGCTGAGAAAATCCATTTCAAGAATTGCCTGACAAGTGTGAAGGGCAATGATCTGTTATAATTGATCATGAAATAAGTTTTCATCCTTTGTTGTCATTCTCTTTCTTCCATGAAGAATGTATTTGCCTTACTCATTGTAATTAAAATCTTCCTCTCATGTAATCCTACAGTCAGTAGCAAAGCGATTTATTTTTAATGCACATCTGTAATTTCCCATTGTTTATATAAAGGACAATACAAACATATATAATAAAACTAATTAGAAATAGAAAACAGTTTCTATGGAATAAATAAATATGTCATTTGTAAGAGCAACTTAGATGCTTTCAGTGAGCTCAAATTCTGAGTTTCAGTTGCCTGAAAGCAAGGTAAAAATGAAAAATAGAATGAGTAATCAAATTCTCATTATTTAAAAAGAAAAAGAAGCTGGAATTGCAGATACTAAGACAATGCTAAGATTTTTCTGATACTGGATTCTAAAAGGAAATTTTCATTAAAACGTGTACATGTGAAATATGAGACACCAAGTAATTATTGAACTTTGCTGTCAACGATTATGTTTATAGTATTTTCTGAGGGAAAATACAGCTATTATTTGTTTTATTAAATCATATACACATATTATAAAAGTAAAACTCAGTGAAGATTATTGTACATCAGGCTAAAATAAATATAGTCCGATGAAATAATCTTCTCTTGGTCTGATATTTTTTCAAAGATAATTGTAAGAATAGCTTGGAAAGTGATTTTAAATTCAATTTGAGCCATGAGTCATTTTAAGAATCTTTAAATACTATAGACTTCTCAGCATAAAATACATGGAACACCGGTTTTGTATACAATTTCAGGGAGTTTATTGGCCCGTTGAAAGCCACCTATAGGTCCCAAGGACCAGAGAATAGTTGGATTAAATAGTCTTCAAACAATCTATTATACTAAATGATTTTCAGCCTTAAACCAAATAATTTATCATAATACCTTTCAGACTTAACACTTTTGATAAAAAGAGGAACAAATGAATCAAGGCTACAGTTCCTGTGAAATTCCTAAGATATTTCATCTGAATAACTCTGAAAACCCACAGGGAAAATTCCTTTCTTTAATAACTGTTCTACGTTAACAGTACACTTAGCTGCTGAGGCAATATCACTTTTGCTTTCTGCAGGCATTATTTTTCTTTTTTTTTTTTTATGGCTGAATGATAATGGGTCCTTAGGCTCTGGTAGCTAAACTGTCAGGTTGTAAAATTGACATCTCATTATTAAAAGACTCAGAGAGGCAGAGTACAGAGGGACTTAAGTTAAAACCAAATTTTCTTCACAGACATATTTGGTATTCACTCTGATCAAGAAATGGTAACTGATTCTTCATTCTTGATACTTTACATACATTATTCCACTTAATTCTTATAATATATTAGTCATTATTGTATTACACATATGAAGAAAGCAAGTCTAATAGATGTGAAATAACTTGCCAGATTTTCATAGTTAGCAAATGACAAAATTAACATTCAAGCTGAGTTGTGTAACTTTAGGGTCATGGCCTTCCTTCGTTGTTTTTTTTTTTTTTTTTTATCCTAATGCTCCTTATTTTTTAATCTTTTTTTTTTTATTAGAGTTCTATGGTTATACATAATAGTTGGATTCATTCCAAACTCATTGGTAAGGTCATGGTCTTTCTAACCACCATATTGGCAAAATTTCTCCTCTCCTTGCTTTGCCCACTAATACTAGCAGGAGCTAAGAAACCTACATTATGGGACCCCTTCCATAAGTCTTCCATAAAGAAGGTGAAAAAGATAAGGGTTTTTGTTAAAATTAAATTAACAGCAGTGTATGAAGGTTTTTGCATTAATGGAATCTCCATTTGTTTCTACAAGAGTTATGGAGTCATTTAGTTAACCAGATTTGTCCAATATGCACTGGTTGTTGATGGATTTTAGAATCCTCTCAAAGGAAGTCAAATGGTGAAAGAAACAATCTCAGCAGTTAATAAAACTCACATAAGTAGTTATTATTATTGGAAGGAATTTTGCTGGTGGATAAATAAAACATTTTGGCCTTCATTTTTAAATAAAAAGTATAATGATATATTCCATTTTAAAACCTAGAGTTAATTTTTAAAATAATAAAAGCACAAATGAATGATTAAAATAGATCTTACATGATTAATCTGTTTGCTTTGCTATTCAGTATTTTTATGTATTAAATACAGGAACTTTTTAAATAGTATTAAATATGAGAATTTTTTTCAGAGTGGTAAACCAAAGAAACCACCCTTCTGAGAAAACAAAATGAGTCACCTACGGAGGGAAAGAAGCTAACTAAAGTAGCCTCAGAATCTCACCAACAATCAGTAGTGCCAGAAAGTAAGAGAATAATAATATCTACAAAGTTCTTGGTAGCAAAATATGACCCAAATATTTTACAACATTTTATAATTTGTATAAATTTATCTATTGTATTCAGAAGGAGTGAATCCATCAATTCAATCTTTTGCATAGAATGGCTCTATAAATTTTAAATTGGAAAAATGCAATTTGACTATACAACCATATGTATCATTTGTATGAAGTTTGTGCAGGGATTGTGACACTGTTTAGTCCTATTGTCAAGAGGAAAATGTCATCAGCTAGAGGCCCTAATCTTCTACCTCATCATATAACATACTTCCATCATTAATCGGATCATTAATGAAAACAAAGACTATTCCAACCTAAACTAAAGATTGCTATGATGGGAGGTGTCAACTGCTTTTGACCTGCCAGCAATAATGAGTTTATAGTAATCTTATCATATCCAAAGACTGGAAGGAATGTATTTTTGCGTCAAGAAGTTAGAGTTCATCAACCCAGTTTTGTTTGTCACTGAACCCCATAAATCCTGGAAACATTGTGAAGCATTTTGAAATAAGAAAACACAATAGATGTAGAGTCACGTTGGTCTTCCTTCCTAATGAACAAGATGACTGATGCCTGGAACAGACGCAAAGTCTTGTGCGTTTCCTGGATCTCCAGGACCTGTCGAAATCTGGCAAATCTAGCCTAATGCATGATCAAACAGAGCATAATGTTACAAAGTGGGTCCCCAGAGGATTACTGTGTGTTTAATTACAGACTCCCCACCTTAGCAAACTCAGGCAAGGAGATCACCAGCACAAACCACAGCAGTTTATATCCAGCTGGTTGATCCTTCAAGCCAAGATATGCATAGTTCCACAGAGCAACTCTATATGCTATGACTTGAGCATCACCGAAAACATTTACAAAGACAGATAGAAGCCTAATATACCTGCCAAAATGATTGACAGCACTAAACATCAGCAAAAAATTCTCAGGACCAAAGAGTAAAGGCAAACGTGACTTCCACACTTCCTGATAGTGAGAAAAGTCCCAGAAGAATAGCACAGAAGACAAGTTAATCTTTATGAGAATCACATCAAATATGGCAGCTGCTGTCACAGCCTAGTGAGCATGGTCACAAGGGCTGGGATGGAGGAAGGAGCAAAATGAGGTTATGAGTTAAGGATGACAGACAGAAAAAGCCAAGCATAAAAAGTTCTGATAATAAGATGTTCAAACACAGTGACTTTCCTGTCTTCAAAGGCAATAGAAACCATCATGAGGTATGGTCTACACTCACCTTTTTCCCAAGGTTGTTTAATAATATTAGTTCCCAGTTCCCATCAGCAGTCTTCATTTCTCATTGAGTACAAGAAAATAAAAGATCAAAGGTAAGGATAGGTAGTCAGTACTTAAAAGTATTTCTGTGATTTATTTAGCAAAGTGAACAGTGTCTAACCACAAATGAAGGCCTCTCTAATTTATTTTTGGATTTCCTTAAAACTGAACTTGTTTTGTTTCAGGCTCAGAAAATGTCCCTTTGGAGTGAGATGCTAACTATTACAATAGAAGCTAATTTCTTAAAGTAATCAGGCTTTCCTTTTGGTTGTTGAATTGTTTACCTTAGATATGAGTTTACTGAAGTTGGCTGAAAAGTTAAGTCATTAGGGATAATGTTGATTATCAAGTTTCTGAGTTTTTTTAAACTACTTATTTGTGAAATGTGTACAAAGCATTTCTTCTTTGCATCATTTCTAATACTGGAGGTATAAATTGTGTAAAGACTCTCAGATACTTCTAATTTGTTTTATGATTTTTTTTCAAATTTGACTCCAGGAAAGTGCATCACCACAATGTTCCCTTTGTTTGCAAGCATTATTCACAAGTGTTGTTCGTATATGTAAAACCATTAAAATTTCCTCCAAAAACAATGTGAACAAAGTAATAGCACTACTTTGAAAGCAGCAAATGTTCTGAGACCCATAATGGGCTGGATCTTTTAAGATCCAGAGTGGCGAGATACCTCCTACCTTGAATTCCATGCATATCTGAGAGTTATGCTGTATGGGGAACTGAGTTTAACCTTTGAGCTGGGCAGGCTTTTAGGCTGTGTGACAGTGAGAATCATGGAGTATATCTCTGGCTCATGGCTAAGTGTCTGTGGATGTTGACAAACTCGAGATGAGAACCACTGCTCCCATAGAGCAGAAGAAATTAATTTGCTTGTTTCTTAAACTAAGGTTGATTTCACCCTAGTGCAGAACTAGGTTGAAAAAGTATTATGTGAACAAAATACCAATATAATCTCCCAGAAGAAGTGATGGGCAAGATATAATTTATTCTAGGTTCTCTTTTAGCAATAGAAAGCTGATATATTATCTGATATGTTCAATATATACACTATTCTCTAATGCTGTCCTCAGAAAATATCCATCCACCAGTTTTCTCCCACTAGTGTAAGGAACATTCATTCATTCTGAAAAGATGGATCTATAAGGCCTCTTTCAGATACACCCATAAACCATCTTCTTATTTCAGGAATATAAAAAGAGGAAGAGTAAAGCTTGCTTTAAAGATATATCACATTTAACTCACTCAAAATGCTAAAATTTTCTTTTTTTTTTTTTTGTGGTTGATGTTTTAGATAATTGGTCATTAGTTCTTTCCATTTGAATGGATATGTTTTCCTTATATTAATTGTGTATTTCAATTAACATGTTTCAACTGTCCTAAGAATAGGTATCTTGACAAATTCAGTAATAGATCTTACATTAAATCCAAACTGGAAATATCTAGAGCATTCAGGAAATTCTTCCTCAAAATGTCATACTGACTTTGACCTTATCCTCTCCAGGGGTAGTTATATCCTCATGTGGTTTTTATTGTCACCATCTTTCATGCTCATATCAAATGATTAGCCCTTTTCCTTAACACTAAATCAGTGTTTGTATGCCCTTACCTCTGGAAGTAAAGAATGTCCCTTCTTTCTTCCTCCAACTTTATAGGACAAATGTGCTTCCACATCCCCCGGCCTACAGAAACAAGTCTTCTCCTTTATCACCAGTATAAGTGGCTGCCTTCCATCTCACTACTCTGAGGCTGTGAACAGCTTGGTCCCATCTAACAGAAACAAGTGGTAAAAAAAAGGGAGAAAAAGTAAAAACAGGGTAAGAATCTACTGAGAAGATAATAAGAGGGATAGGCACAGGAAATCACACACAGTACCTGTCCCAAGGTACAGATAATCATTTGAAAGACCTTTCATTTTCTAACTCTGCCTGGAAGACTTGCTAAGCATCAGTTCTTTTGATTTAGTATAAGGATGAACTATCCAATCACTTGGGCAGTTTAAGGGTCTATGCTGAGGGAACTAACTTTAGAGATGTCACCTTTATCGATATAAGAAAAAAGCTGTAATAGTGGTTACATGAAGGTTGCCCTTACAGTTAGGTTTTATTATTTCCTGTTTTCTGCATATAACTCAGCTTACAAATTATAAACTTTAAAGAAAGAACAGTAGATTAAAATAAACCCTTTGCCAATGTTCTCCTAACTAGCAATCCTGCTTAGAATATGTGCCCTGGGAACCCATAACCTCTCATTTTTTCAGAACTTTCTTGAAATATTCAAATTCTTTTTACAAAAACACAAAAGGTAATTGGTTCCAGCTGTGACTTCATTCCATATGTTCAAAGGTAGCATGATCTTCTACTCCTGAGTCTGGCAACATCTATTTTATTCTTTAGTTCAATGCTTTTTAAAAAATCAACTGTAAAATGAAAGAAAATTAATAATTAAATGAGATTAGACTATGTCTCATTTTGTAGTAGCTGGAATACTTCATATTTTACACATTTTAATTAATACACTTTTAAACATTTTTAATAGCTTAAATAATGGCTAGAATGACAGAAACCTTTCTACAGTCTAACATCTCTACTTAAATTTTATAAAAGTCCCATTCTGACTCACAGAAAATATGAGTCATTGCCAAAATAGTATCTGTAAATTGTCTGATGGGTGATGGAACAGGTTGGCAAAGAATGCTGTTTATAACAGGGAGATTTAAATTTGCCCTTTTTATTTTTTATTTTGAGATAGGGCCTCACTAAGTTGCTTAAGGCCTTGCTAAATTGCTGAGGCTGGCCTTGAACTTACCATCTTCCTGCCTCAGCTTCCCAAGTCCCTGGAATTACAGGCATATACCACAGTGCCCAGCTCACAAGCTCTTTTTTAATCTACACAGAAGTATTAGTCACAAAGTGATAAATGGATATTTCAATAACTAGTTCTTATCCTTCTATTCTTATACCTCCTCTTTGGTCAGCTATTCCTAGAACAGCAGAAGAAAGAAACTTGTAAGCACCTCCATTTTATGCCAAAATCTCTTCAGTACTTTGAGTTAAAAATAGTAAGTCATACTAATATCTGATTTTCACTGCATGCAAGACCTTCACCAAAATATGCTCCAGCTGCCTGCCTGCCCTTAATTTGCACCCCTTCTCAGCCACATTTGTAGTGTTTCCCATCCTTCATAGGCCATTTCCCTCAGTTCAGCTTTGTTAATCAGAAACCAAGTGATGTCTCACTTGGACACACCCCCCAATCTCAAATCCCCATGGTGAATAATTCTGTATGATTACTGGAATCCTTACTAATAATTATTGTGTTTTTTTCTCAAGGGTTTGCCCCTCCAACCGAGAAGGTCCTGGATAATGTTGATCTTAACCCACTTAGGGTAGGTAATGTGCTATAAGAGTTAACTACCTAAGAATTGAGAAATATCAGGATGATTGGGGGGAGACATTTAGGTTCTTCAAACAAAGTTTCTCCCTTAAAATGTGAATACTCCTAGAAGGATATGGACCGAATGGTTGTGTCACTCTAAAATTTATGTCAAACTCTTAATTCCTAATGTGATAGCATTTAGAGGTGGTACATTTGGAAGATAAGTAGGTCATGAAGATGGGCCCCTCCTGTTAGGATTAGTGTTGCTGTAAGCAGAGGTGTGCAAGAGCTTGCTTCCTGTCTTTGCTTTCTACCAGGTGAGAGCATGTCTACTGTTTACAAACAGGAAGAGTGCCTTTGCTAGAACCTGACTATGCTGGCACCCTGATATCAGATTCCCAGTCTTTGGAGTAGTCTTTAACAGCAGCCCAAACTGAGGCAGGTTAAGTCAGCCAGCAAGCAAGGCACACAATAGATTTGTAAAATCTTTTCTCCCTCAGTAAGTTTACACAAAATACGAAAGACAAGATGGAGGGGGGAAAAAGATGCAATAAAAAAAGATACAGTTTGCTGAAGGCTAAACATAGGTTTTTTTTTTAAAACATTCCTAGTCATACACACAAAATCCATAACTCATTGTATTAGTCAGGGTTATCTAGAGGAACAGAGTCAATAGGAAGTATGATCATAAAAGGGGGATTTATTACATTGGCTTACACGACCAGAAGCTGGATAGTCCACAATGGCCATCTGCAGGATAGAGAGCTGGAAGAACCAGTAGCTACACAGTCCAAGAGGCAGAAGCCCCAGAACAAGAAGGATCAACAGTGCTAACCTAATTTGAGACCAAGATTTCTGGAAACTACCTGAAAAATCACTGGTAGAGTCTGCTTTGGAAAAGTGAAGAAGCGAGAGTCTGATATCCTCAGACGATCGAAGCAGCAATTAAGAACCCATTCAAGAAGAGCCAAGCTTGCATCTGCTGCTGCTTCCTTGTTTTTCCAACTTTTATTCCATCCTATTGGGTGGTGCTGCCCATGCTTAGGGAGGGTCTCCAACTTCAGTTCACTATCCCATGTTCCAATCATTTCTAGACACTCCCTCATTGTCACACCCAGAAGTCTCTTAATCTTGGCATCTCTTAATCCAATCAAGTTGGCAGTTCAAATTAACTATTACATTCATAATCCTTAATCCATAACTTAGATCCATAAGCCCTCTTTTTCATTTCTACCCTAGAAATCCCAAGTGAAATTTAAATTTTTTATCAAAATAAATTTATTCTAATAATAAAAATGAAGCTGATAATTTATATTTCTAAATAGAATCTGGAGCAAAGATATTACAGAAAGCAATTCTTAAGAAAATATTGGCTAATTTTTTAATTTTGCATGAAATGTGATAGTTACATTATTTTTGTTGGTAATTAGACAATAATATTTATAAAGTATATATAAAGCATTTACTGCATAAATAAATGAGGGTATTTGAGTAAGACTGTTTGTCAGCTTTTGGTTTGGTTACTATTAAAAATACCCAAGCTAATCTACTTATGAAATAGAAAAGGTTTATTTTGGCTCACAGTTTTGTAGATTCTAGTCCATGACTGATTGGTGCCATTGCTTTGGGAACCATAGTGAGGCGGCACATCATGCACGTAGCTCATGGTGAAGCAAAGCAGCTCATCTTATGGGCAATAAGTGAAAAAGAGTGATAAGGGATCCAGGGCTCCACAATCCCCTACAAGACTATGTCCCCAGTGACCCCAAGACTTCCCACTTCTTAAAGGTTCCACCACCTCCCAAATTTGTCACTCAGAAGGTCAAATCCCCAGATCCAGGTGGATCTTTGGGAACAAGATCCAAACTATGGCAAAGTAGAAACAAGACCTAATAAAAGAAGCTTTATTAGCATTTGATCCCAATTTCTCATTGATACTAGTTTTACTAAACTTCATAAAATTTAGAAATGTATTCATACTTTTCTTAATAGTAATAGATGAAAAAGCTCAGGTGTGTGATCTCAATTTACTTAACCTCTAGCATTCTCAGTATGCACTTTTCTAAATTTTTTTATCCTCAATTCAGTATGCCCTAAGTTCATAAAATCAATTTTGGGACTGTTGGTGTAAGTGCAAATGGGCTTGGAAGATAGTTGATTCACGTCTCAAGTCTTGTTGTGCAACTATTTCTTCTTTTCTTTTTTTCCTGCCATTCTGGCAGTTGAATAAACACAGGGTCTCACATGTGCTAGGCAAGCACCCTACCACTAAGCTACACTCCTGCTCTCTACCTGTGCAATTTCTGAACACAAATAAGCTAGTTAGTTGATTGAGGATATAGGCCCTTCATGGAACTAAATATTTCTCTCTCATAAAAGTATCATCAGGAATAAATGAGGGGCTTTGCAAGATGGTGGAGTAGAGAAGGTCACTTTCCTGGCTGCTCCATAGTAAGAAACCAAGAAAGCAGATTGGCAGCTTCTCAACAAGGTGTGTGGGAAAAGGGAGAAGGAAATTTACTGGGAATTAATACTGGGCATTCAAAGCAGACTGGGGACTCAGGAGGTTGAATATAACAAAATAAGGAAGAAATCCCCAGTACCATTGCCACTGCCAATGGTGGCAGCACCAGCAGGAGGAGTCCCCTCTCGCCCCCAGAAGAAAAGTAGAAGGATAAAGGAATTAAAGGAACCCACATTTTTAGGAGGCCTGAGGCATGACTGGGTATGGAGAAATCAGAAATAAAACACACTGCCCAATTAACCTGAAAGGTATGCTGCACAGTATCCTTGTTCAAAGAAGAACTAACACCAATATTCCTCAAATTATCCCATGATGTAGAAAAGGAGGGAACCCTTCCAAATTCATTCTATGAAGCAAGTATCACCCTGATACCAAAATAAGATGAAGATACCATCAAAGAAAGAAATCTTCAAACCAATATTCCTGATGAATATAGATGCAAAAATTCTTAATAAAATACTGGCAAATCACATACAAAATATATTAAAAAGATAGTGCACTATGATCAAGTGTGGTTCATCCCAGGATGGCAAGGTTGGCTCAACATAAAGAAATCAATAAACACAATTCACATCAAGAGACATAAAGACAAGTGTCACATGATTATCTCACATCTGCAGCAGAGCACAGAAGAGCAATGTAGGGAAGTAGATATAGGAGAGTAACTGGAATGAGGGGAAAATACAATGAAAAGCTCATGCTCCTAGCTCTCAGTTCAAAATAAGTCCTACCTAAGAGATGCTCCACATAGATTGTCTTTGAAGGTATGATTGCAGTCGGGAACACTAGTCAGGCATGTCTGCAGGTGAATCTTGACTTTGTCATTTGATTACAAACTGTGTGATCTTGGGTAAGCAAATAGAAAATGGGGATGACACTATATGCCCCAAGGTATTATGTGAGCATCAGATGAAGTAATGTTACAATGGGCATCACGTTTGGTAAATATTTGTTTTTATTCTGATAGGAATCATAGAGCAACAACAAAATAAAGAAAGAATTTGTAAGAAAAAAATTGCATGATTATCTCAATAGATGAAGAAAAAACACTGAACAATACACAGCACCCATTCATGTTCAAAACACCAGAAAAATGAGAGTAGGAACACACCTCAACATTGGAAAAGCCATACACATTAAGCTCAAGGCCAACACCATTCTAATGGAAGAAAAACTGAAAGCATTCCCTCTAAAAACTGGAACAAGACAGAAAGGCCCTGTTTTAGCACTTCTATTAAACATAGGCCTTAAAACTCTAGCCAGAGCAATTAGACATAAAAAAAAAAAAAATTAAAGGGATACGAATAGGAAAAGAAGAGTTCAAACTATCCCTATTTGCCAATGACATGATCCTATATTTGAAATAATCAAAAAACTACACTAGAAAACTTCTAGAACTCATAAGCATAAGTAACAGGATATAAAATTAATACACATATATCAATTGCATTCCTGTACACCAATGATGAATCAGCTCAAAGTAGGAAAACCACCCCACTCACAATAGCCTCAAAAAAATAAAATACTTGGAGTTAATCTAACAAAAGAGGTGAAAGACCTCTACAATGAAAACTATACAACACTAAAGAAAGAATTGGAGACTATCTTAGAAGATCGAAAGATCACCCATGTTCTTGGATAAGCAGAATTACTATTGTCAAAATGGCCATATTACCAAAAGTGCTATATAGACTTCAAGCAATTCCTATTAAAATACTAAAGACATTCTTAATAGAACTAGAAAAAGCAGTCATGAAACTCATTTGGAAAAATAAGAGACCCAGAATAGCCAAAGCAATCCTTAGAAGAAGAGTGAAGCAGAAGGCATCACAATACCAGACCGTGAACTATACTACAGAGTAACAAAAATGGCATGGTATTGGCACAAAATTAGGCAGGTAGATCAATGGTACAGAATATAAGACACAGAGACAAATCCACATAAAACCAGTTATCTCATGATAGACAAAGATGCCATAAACATATATTGGAGAAAAGACAGCCTCTTCAACAAATGGTGCTAGGAAAACTGGAAATCCAAATGTAGCAGAAATAAATTTAACCCCTATTTCTCATCCTGCCTAAAACTCAACTCAAAGTGGAGGCATTAGACCAGAGACCCTATGCCTACTAGAAAAAAGTGGAGGCCTAATTCTCCATCATGTCATCTTAGGAACCAACTTCCTCAACAAAACTCCTAAAGCTCAAGAAGTAAAATCAAGAATCAATAAATGGGATGGCATCAAACTAAAAAAACTTCTTCACAGCAAAGGAAAGAAACAAGAACATGAAGAGAGAGCCTACAGAATGGGAGAGAATCTTTGCCACCTGCACCTCAGAGAGAGCATTAATCTCCAGGAAATATAAATAACTTTAAAACTTAACACCAAAAAACCAAATAACCCTATCAATAGAAGGGCTAAGGAACAGAACAGACACTTCACAGAAGAAATACAGTCAACAAATACATGAAAAAATATTCAACATCTCTAGCAATTAGAGAAATTCAAATTAAAACTACACTGAGATTTCACCTCATTCCAGTCAAAATGGAAATTATTAAGAAGACAAGTAACACTAAATGTTGGTGAGGATGTGGGGAAAAAGATTCATACATTGCTGGTGGGACTGCAAATTGGTGCAACCACTCTGGAGAACAGTATAGAGATTCCTCAGAAAACATGGAATGAACCTACAAGTTGACCACTCATTTATCCCACTCCTTGATATACACCCAAAGGACTTAAAATCATCATACTACCGTGATTACAGCCACATCAATGTTTATAGCAGCTGAATTACAGTACCTAAACTATGGAACTAACCTAGGTGCCCTCCAACAGATGAACGGATAAAGAAACTGTGGTATATACACAAAATGGAATATTACTCAGTCATAAAAAAGAATGGCTTTATGACTTTTGCTGGTAAATGGAAGGAACTGGAGACTATCATGCTACATGAAATAATCCAATCCCCAAAACACCAAAGGCCAAAAGTTCTCTCTAAAATGTGGATGCTAATACAGAACAACTGAGGGAGGAAGGAATATTAGAAGTTCATTGGATTAGACAAAGGGGAATGAAGTGAAGAGAGAGCAGATGGGTATAGGAAAGACAGTAGAATGAACTGGACATAACTTTGCTATGTTCCCATATAAATGCACCATCACATACAACCACAAGAATGGGATCCTAATCAGAATGTTATACTCCATGTATGTATAATATGTCAAAATATACTCTACTGTTTTATATATCTAAAGAGAAAAAATTTAAAAATCAAGAAAAAGAATAAATGAGATATGTTAATGATCTTAGCATAGAGCCTTGTATACAAAAAGCACTCAGTAAACGTTAGTTGTTTCTTTGTTTAATTCAATTATTCAACAAACCTTTATTGGCAAGTTATAATACTGGCGCTAGATTCTGGGTATACAAAGGTAGCTAAGATACTGCTCTATGCCCAAGAAGTCCACAGTTTAATAGGGGAGAAAAATGTAAAAACAAATACAAGCAATAATGTAAAAATATTTCATTAGTAGCTTATTTACTCATCCAACTGGCAATACCTGAGCACTGGTACGAACCAGTCCTTGTACTTGGTCCTGGAGATTTAAAGGTAAGGTGATCCTGGTGCAGAAGTTTTTCAATTAATTCTATTTCTTTAATAAATCTAGCAAAGTTCATATTTTCTCTTGATTCATGTCCATTGCATTGAGTTGGATTTAAAAGAAAATGTTTTTCTAAATTAATAAATCTATTTGCTCATGATGCTTCCTTATCTCCCTTTTAATAATATCTGTATAATCTGGTATTATTTCTTTTCTGTCATTCCAATATTGGGCAACTGTACCTTCCTTCTTTTCTTTGATTAAACACACTAAAAGTTTCATCAAAATTTTTGTAAGACTCAAATGTTGGCTTTTCTCTCTATTATCTATTTGTTTTCAATTTTATTAATGTCTCTCCTTATCTTTATTATTTCCTTTATTCTCCATTATTATAGTTTGATGTGCTGTCCTTTCCCTATCTTCCTGAGATGCTGTTTGGTGCTGGGAGTCAAACCTAGGGCATCACACACATGAGGCAAGTACTCTGTCACTGAGCTATAACTCAAGCTCTTGAAATGAATTGTTGATTTTTGGCCGCCTTCTATGATAAATTCATTCAAAACCATAAGTTCACCTCCAGGCAGGGCTTGTCCTGCATTCCACAAATTTTGACATGTCATACCTTCACTACCATTCATTTCAAAATGTTTTCTAATACCTATGGCAACGCTTCTTTAAACTCATGGGTTATTCACAATAGTATTGCTTAATTTCCAAAAACTTGGAAATTTCCTAGTTGATATTTTTTCATTCATCTTTAATGTAAATTCAACTATGCCCAATGAACATATTCTGATGTTCAATCTGATATTCATCTGCTAATCAATTTGATGAAATGTGTTGAGCCAGTCAATCATATGACAAATATTTTATATGTATTCTGCTATTTCTGGGTAGTTTTACTAATGTGTATACATATTTAATAGATAATGTGTAGTATTATTCAAATATTCCATATTACTCCATGTCTTCCCAATCTATAAATTATGTAGAGAGGTTAAGTCCAAGTCTCCCACTATAATTGTGGCTTTGTCTGTGTTTACATTTAGTTACAATTAATGCATGTTTACATATTTTGAAGCTATTTCACTAGTATACATAATCTTATAGTATCTTCCTGAATCATTGGTACTTTTATCATTCTGATCCATCTCCACTTATCACCTAAACTTGCTCCTTTATAGACTCATTTGTCTTATATTCATTTTTATATGCTTTCCTTTGATTACTAGTTGGATGACATATCATCCTCAGTCCCTTTTCATTCAGTGTTTCTGTTTGCTTATCTCTAACCTGTATACCAGTATCAAAGAGAATACATTAGGTATTTGCTTTGTATCCAGTCTGACAATATTTTGTCTTTTAATTGCTGTATTCATCCATTTACATTTAATGCAAAATTAATCTTTCTGGGTTGAATCTTCCATACTATTTTTTATTTTCTATTTTTTCGTGAATTATTTTGCATTGTATAGTTTTACTATCTCAATTTCTTCCTCTTTATTTAGATATTTAGTTACATAGCCTTTTTACTGTTAGGGGATATGTGTAATTACAATATGTATCCTTGATTTTGTTAAATCTAACTATTTTTACCATTTCTTAGACAATGTAAGAACCTTACAATAAATAAATTCCATTCATTCTCTCTCATTCTTTTTGATGTTTTGATCATGTTTTAACAACAGAAGCACATTTTTAGAATTGATTAAAGCAATCAATATTCACTTGTATGCACTCATATTCTTACCCTTTTCATAATTTTCCTTCTTGTACACATTCTGATCCTTCCAGATAGGAATATTTACCTCTTTCTGTTTCATTAGTATTTCATTTTTGAACAGATTTCCTGTGTATAAATTTTCAATCTTTATGTAAAAATATTTATTTTACCTTTTTGAAGTACCTATTTTGTAAGATATAATTTTTGTGGTTGGTGTATGCCACATACAATATTTTTTGGCCCTTTGAATTATGAGTCCAAAGTCTTCTGCCTCTATTGTTTTTGGTAAAAAGCCAACTGTCATATTCATCCTGTCTCATTTGTTACATCTTCTTACTTGTTCTGCTTTTAGTTTCTTTTTCATTATATTTCTTTGCTATAGGTTCAGCAGTTTTACCATGATTAGAATATATATGTTTTTCTTAATACTTATCCTGCTCAGAGTCTCTTTGCACTTCTCAAATATATTTGATTTATTTAACCAGTTTGAAAATTTCTGTCATTATCTCCTCAAATATTTCTTCTATCCATTTTCTTTCTTTTTTCTCCTGCAATTCCAATTATACATATGTCAGACCTTTGCATTTTTTCTCATATATTTCTTGTATTCTTTCCCACATGTTCCATCATTTTGTTTCTGTGATTCTATTTAAAGATTTTCTTACATTCTACATGCAAAATTATAAATTCTTTCTGTGCCAAATATGCCGTTAGCTGTCTATTCAGTTCTTTATTTTCGTTATTTCTTTTGAGCTCCAAAATTGTGTGGTTTTTTGTGGTTGCTGATTCTTTGGCAAAATTCTTCCTACATGGCTACCAATGTTATTTATTCTAAAATATA
Organism: Sciurus vulgaris; assembly: GCF_902686455.1. Lineage (NCBI taxonomy): Eukaryota > Metazoa > Chordata > Mammalia > Rodentia > Sciuridae > Sciurus > Sciurus vulgaris. The sequence goes on from NC_136463.1 coordinate 142,748,757, forward strand.
TGTTATCACACCAGCACTTGGACCTCTTGATGGTACGTTTCTATCATTCTTGCTTTTGGTCAAGGAGTTCTTTATATGAATAGGTTATATTATTACTGGGTACCAGATATTGCAGGGTTTTTTTTTTTTTTTATTTTTAGTTGTTTTGGTTTTGTTTTGCTGTTTGGGAGATCGAACCCTGGGCCTCACACGTTAGTCAAGCACTTTACCACTGAGCTAAAACCCCAGCCCAGATAATGCAGGTTTAACAAGAGCATTTAAAAAGAAAAATCTGGATGATGTTATCTTCCTCCAGAGAATTTACTTTTACTTCTACTAAGTAGCAGGACTAAGAGAAGTTTATATTAATCAAATCAGGGATTAAGATAATTTGGAACTAGCAATCAGTGCCTATATGGGCTGTTCTATTGGTGGGTTACCTTTACCCTCGAATGCAGACCTAACTACATAACTCTGGTTAATCTAGTAACTAGGTTTCAATTGAAGAGACAGGCTATTGACCAAGGGCCTAGACCTCAATAAACCCTTAAATCCAAATTTAATTCCTCCATCTATATGATACTTAGAGAAGCCCTACTCGATTCTCCACCTTCCAACCACTGGTTCCACTTTTGAAATCTATAATTTTTTGAGGAAAAGTCTGTCTCCAAATGCATATCTCATTTTTGTTAGTTTCCCTCTACTTTTAGATTTTGCTCTAAAAATATTTGATGGCCATCCTATACTGCCATGTAGATAGATATCTTTTCTTAATATTTTATCCAGATCTTACTGTCACTTTTAATAGAATTAGCTTTAAATAATCTAGTCAGTGACTGACATATATGAAACTCTATGATGACTCATGTTCTTTTTTCTCTTTGTTTTGTGATGCTAGGGATGGAACTCAGAGCCCTTCACATGCTAAGCACATGCTCTACCACTGAGCCACATCCCTAGCACTCATGCCTTTTTTAATTTCACTCTTTAGTCCACGGGGCTTTAATTACTCTCTTCCTTTTATATGGTGTCTCTGAATTTTTAATATTCCAAAGAATTCGAGCCAGACGATTGGTACATTTGTACTAGGCATAGGTAGCTCAGAATGTCCACATCAAGAATGCAGTCTGGAGGTGGGGTGTGGTGGGAACATAATTTAGCAAAAACAATCCAGCATCTAGGACATTTTAAAATGTTTGACATATCCTAAGGATTTCTCCTATTGTTTGCTTTCTTAAAAAATCTATTGTTGGGAGAATTCCAAGTGACTCACTTATTACTAGGGTTGGAGCTCTGAGATTGAGATGACTGGCAGAGGCCACTGCCACCAGTTACTAGGCCCACTCATGCCTTGACATGACTTTAAAAAGCAGATATTTCCAGTTGAACTCCCCCCATCATTTACAAAAAGAAAATACACAGCAGTGGAATTAGTGGTATATTTCCCTTCATGATAAACAACCATTATTCAAGGAAAACATTAAAACAGCTCTAAGATCACATGGTATAAGCATGAAGTAAAGTTTGTTGAAAAGAAAACTTGTACATGGGGAAACAGCAGCATTATGTAATACACAAAGTGTTCTAATCCCACAGGGTAGGGCACGTGGGCTGACCACAATTGTATTCATCACTGGAAGTACCCCAGGAAAGAAACCCTGTCCTTCTATCAAAATCAAGTGGCATAAGGGCAAGATAAACTTCAAATGGACACTAAAATAATGGGAGCTTACTGGTTGAAGGAATGGCTAAAGAAAAGGGGAGCCTCTGGCATTAAGAGAAGGGATTCATTATAGCAATGTAGAACGTGTCAGTGACTTACCTGGTTCTTTTCACATTAAGCAGGTTTAATCCTCTTGCTGAACCAAGTTTGTGCAAATCCAAGAGAGGGAACCCCAGGTTAGCCACCAAAGCAAGCCAAAAGTCAAAGGATTGTCTCTTTCATACTTTGAGCCATAGCTCTAGTATTATGTATGTTGTTTGAATTTAAATAGACACTTGGCTTCCATGGATTTCAATCTCCTCCTCATCAGTATGCTTGGAGATAATGACAGGTGAGACTTGATCAATTTAACCCCAGCTCTGATATTATGATGCTGTTTTCTGTTTTCTAAGATGTCACTGAGGATTTGCATAACACAATTTGCTCTTGCTCTAATCCACATAGATCAGTGCTTCTTAGCCTTGGCTGAGCATTAAAATCATCTAAGAAAGTTTTTAAATTTTTCATAATAGAATATGTCAAACATATTACATATCAGTAATGAGACTAGTACATTGATCTTCATGTAGCTATCATCTGATATTTTTATAAATGTTTCCTCTATTTTTTATAACTTTATTTTATTTATTTATTTATGTGGTGCTGAGGATCAAACCCAGTGTCTCACACATGCTAGGCAAGCACTCTACCACTGAGTCACAACCCCAGACCGCTATTATCTGATTTTGACCATTTCAATGTCTTCTTTTGTCTGTATCTGCCATACACCTTAACCCCCATTTTCATTATTTCCAACTGATTCTAGGGTCACTATTTTTCACTAGCTGTTGGCTGATTCTTCCCAGCTCCTAGAGGTTATCTGAGGTTTATTGCTATGTTGCTCCCATGGGTAGTTCATGATATGGATGTTTGCTTTCTTTTAGGTCAGCCAGAACATGTCTTTCTGATTTCTTTTCCGATCAAAAGTTTTAAAAATTCTCTTCTTTTAAAGGACTCATTTGATTATACCAGACCCACTTATAATAATCTCTCTTTTGTCATTTAATATAATTAATTGCATGAATGATGTGCTGGTTAATTACATGTGTCAACTTGACTAAGCAAGTAGATGTCCAAGTAGCTGAAAAGCATTAGTTGGGAGTAATGTTTCTGGACAGGATAAGCATTTGAAACAGAGACTAAGTAAAGATCTGCCCTCACCGATATGGGTGTCCCTCATCTAACCCACTGAGGGCTAAAATAGAAAAAAGAGGTAGAGGAAGAGCAAATTCCTCTCCCGCCCCCCCAACTTCTCCCTGAACTGGGACATTCATAGTCTCCCGCCCTCCCACATCAGAGCTGTTTTCTAGAGCCTTCAGCCTCAAGGACTTACATAGCCAATTCCTATAATAAATCTTCCTGTCTATCTACCTCTTATATTTATCAAGGAGTAAACCTCTTGGAGGGCATCTGATATCCTGTCTACCTCAACCCATCTTGTTGTACATATGAGTAGTTCATCTTTTTTACTACTGAGTAGCATCGCTTTGTATGAATATACTACCTCGATATAAGAGGTAGATAGGAGATTTATTATAGGAATTGGCTTATGTGATTATGGAAGGCTGAGGCATCCCAAAATGTGCCATCTGAAAGCTGGAGAAGCAAGAAAGATGATGGTGTAATTCAATTTGAGTATGAAGGCCTGAGAATCAGGGGAGCTGATGGTACAACTACTAGTCCACACTACTGAGTAGTATCTCTTTGTATAATGTACTACAATGTGTTCTTTCAGTCTCGTGTTGAGGTACATTTGGAGACAGACAATCTGAATATAAATATTGGTTCTGTCATTTGCTAGCTAAATGATTTGGGATGAAATATTTAAAATCTGTGTGCCTCAGTTTCCTAATGTAGGAAACGATAATATGTGTGAGTACTTACAGGTGAGTTGTAAGAAATAAATCAGATACTCCAGCAAAAGTAATTTCCTGGAAAACAGGAAATTTTTAATAGACATTAGGCATTATTATCAAAATTTCTATTACTACCTGGAAACTATTAGAATTAATTGAATGAAAATAAATAAAAAGAAACACTTAAAAATGCCATAGGCTATCTATGTACAATTAAATTACTTTTTAACAACATTTAGTGTTACATGACTTGCTTATGATCATTGTGCTCTATAGACCATTCTATGTGTTAGCCACCAGGGAAGTATGCAGGAAATACAGAGCAAGAGAACAAGGTTAAAAATACAGAGCAGATGCATGTAACATAATACTGTGCTAAATCAAAAAGACAAACACACGCAACTTATTTCATACTCTCCATGGAAAATGCATGTAAGACCAGATGGGTATCTTTAAGCATGAACCCAATGTGAAATTACAGCATATTTTAGTCTGAAATTTATGTTGTACCAGGTCTCTTCTGACAATTTGTAAAAGTCATGTCAAAACCTTGTTAACATTCATGATCCATTAAGAACTACTTTTTAGGCTAATTAATCTGTTAATTAATTTGTTACATGTTCAAAGCATGAATATAAATAGCTTACTTCTTCCTAGAGTATTTGTAAATATTGCATAGAGTGATAAAAGGAAAATATACAGATAATTTCAGCCAAGTTCATAGTCATAACAATAATTAATTTTTACATTTCCAAATGCTAATATTAAATTTTTACTAAGTGAATAACTAATGAAATTTAACCAGAGATATAAAATAAGTTCAGTAACAGAAAGGAAATCCATTATCAAAATGTACTAGAAATTGCCAATTTTAATTTTAATCCCGTTTTACTTTTATGCCATAGATCTAAACACATAGAATTGATGCTTAAGAGATATTTATTCTCATGTGTTTTATGTTTTGGTAAAAACATGTTTTATAAACAAAAGAAGTAGTAGACTCCAACTCTGAGATACTATCATCTCAGATGCTACTAAAAGTTGAAACATTCAGAAATATCCAAGACCATTCAATGCATATATTGCTAAAAATTGTTTAATTAGGTTTAGTGTATGTTTTCTGCTACAGAGTATATTCTTATGCTTGCATCCCTACTTAGTTTAAAATCAAGTTCTGCTCAACTCCACCAGAAAATGCACTGCTTTAGCTCCTATAAGAACACTTCTATAGGGAAAAAATTTCTGTAACTCAACATGTTTGACCCAGTTCTGACCTTTAACCACACAACTGCAAAAATTACTCAAAAATGGGCTTATACTCATTTACTTGTGTATTACAAGCCACATGAGAATGATATTATTCAGATACAAAATACCAAGAGGCAGCTATTAAATCTATGAATACAATTTCTAAGGTGTGGGAAATTGACCAATGATGATGCAAAATGATTTCCTCTGAACATTACTGAGACAAAGAGCTCTCAGACAATCATCACAAAAGCATCAAGAAAGAGGGAGCTGCAATTTATAGGTGTTGAAGAAACTGGAAGAAGCATGTCCTACTAAGTAAACGAGAAAATAAATGTAATTGGCTTAACTGTTTCAACTCAGTATCTATCAGATGTATATTAATTTATACTGTCTGCACTGGCCACAACCATCCTAAGCAGAAAACTCATTTAAAGATTTGTTAATGGCTATTCTACTGTCTTTTATACTTATTCTATTTTTTTTTAATTGTTAATGTTTTCAACCATTTTTAGGCTATTTGCTTCAAGTAAGAGTTGCAGTTCCATCTTGTAAAAATTTTCTTTAAAAGTGTTATTTAGTTTAAAAGGTAATGGTTATGGGAAATGCATGATAAGAAGAAATTGCAAAGTTTTAGATCCTTTGCCTTGAGCCTGGAAAGCTTACTATGGGGGAGGTGGAGGGGAATGTTTATATCACTCAAAACACAGCTACAGCTGTTTTGCATCAAAGGAAAGGTTTTTAAAATATGCTAAATGCTGAGTTCAGAATATCTAAAAAGAGATGCCCTGTGCTCTAAAAGAACATCCACCTCCTTCAAAACTTAGTTTTCTAAAACATGTTACTTGGTGATGTTTTAAGGTAACCATGATCTAAGGTTTTAATCACAAAAGATAACACTCTTTTTGCCTTTGAAAAATCCAGAATCCTCCATCAACTGAACAGCTGCATATGATTAAGAATGTAAATAGGCTCAAGAGACTGATTCCATTTCCAATCCTCTGTTTATGAATCACCTACCCAGAGACATAATTTTAATGGAAACAGAATTTCTTTCTAAAGCAACAAATAAATTAGCCTGCAGGAATACTGTAGCAAGACATCATATCTTTACTAGTATGGTTGTACTAAAAACGCAGGCTCCATTTTCTTTGCTTTAAGCCATTTGTAACAGTTGACATGTAGTCAGGAAACAGGAGTTTCTCTGTTTTTCATCTTCTGAGGGAAAAAAATATTAAGGTTGCCTTTCCAGTAATTGCAACTTAAACTCTAGATCTTGTTATGGCAGATGAAAGGTCTTTTACTAAATATACAATATTTTTTTGATGAAAATAAAGAGCATTAGTTAAGGCTGTTCAAACCAGGCATAGATTGACTGGCTTTGTTTACTGCTGCCCTTGGCCCAGCTGCAGGTACTTGATTTATAGATCAAGATGCAGTCCACTCTAATCTGAGGTCATCATGAAACTGTGTGTACTATTTAGCCAATTATTTAGCACAAGAGACCCACTTCAAGTCAGAGTGCCATTATTCTTTTTAAGTGAATATAAAGCTGAATAAAAATAAGTTATCTGAAATTAAAGGATCCAGCAGAAGCTGAAGCTAAAATAAATTAATTCAAGCCCACAAACATTAATATACTCCTATGGTATATAAACTATCATGCCTAATCATATGTTCAATTTTGCTTTTTAGCTCTCAGATGGTATAATGTATTTTTTAAAAAATTTTAGTTGTAGATGGACACGATACTTTTATTTAATTTAATTATTTTATGTGGTGCTGAGGATCGAACCCAGTGCCTCACACACGCAAGGCAAATGCTCTACCACTGAGCTATAACTCCAGTCCCAAAAAATATAGAGACAGTATTAAACAGAGTTGACATGCTACATTCAAATCAGACTCTTTAAAACATCTGTGACTATCAATTCTTAATACTACTTTGAATACCACAAGAAATGAGTCATAGATAAGAAAAGCAACCCAGAGAATAAAACTGAGTGACCGTGATGGTCTTTAATAGTCATACTTTAAATCGGAAAATAATAAAAATTAAAATAACATGATTCATATGTACTACTTTATCTTTTTATCCTCACCCTTACTTTGTATCATCTTTCTAAATGGAACTGGAAAGAAGCCACACCGGGCACAATCACCATCTCTACTACTTCACTGACCTCCTGTATAACAGAATCACGATGGCATGTGGTAACAAAAGGCGCTTCACATCATTCTCAGCACAAACAATTAACAACATCATCCTAGTTATCAGTATATTATGAGTCTGCCAAGTGCTCTGATATAGTGAACTAGATAACTGGTCCTCTTGACTTTTGTTGCAGAAACCCAATCTAAAAATAATAGAAGCTAAGTAGAATAAGTGAGGGTTGCCATAATCTGAGTATTTTACAAGGTTAATTTTTATGACAACACTCATTTACCTGAAAATCAGCACCAATCCATTCCCTTAAAGTTTTATTTATTAAAATTTTCCCTTCATGGCATTTAATCTTATAAAGATATACTTTCCTCTTTTTTCCTGAATATCACTGGTATGCTTTTGTTTTAACAGAAAATTATACTTGCAAAATGACACAGGATAGATTCTGCTCACAGAATGATAAGAATACCCTTAGACTTTATTGATTTTTATAAATCCACTATCAATGCTAGGATACATGCCCTCATCAATCAGAAATACAGGTCTAATTGTTCAACTAGAACTGTTCCACAGTATTCTGTAAAGGATTAATGAAACAAGGAAATTATCACTAGTTTCTCATTAATACTTTCTCTGAGAAGTCTTAGAAATGAGAAATTTCTACTTCTCATTGGGAGGTGAGAAACTTTCAATAATTATAAAAATTCAGGTTAAAACCACCACTTAATTTCTTTAAAATCTTAATTCTGAAAAATAATTATTTTAAAGTAAAAATTAAAATATGTTTTATAACATCCCTTCAAAAGACTGAACTTATTTGTGACAAAATAATTTAATTAACCAATTATTTCTCCAAGTGGCTTTACCAAATGAAATTACTGAACCTTTACTGTTTGTTTATGAAACAACTCAAGCAGACTAGAAAACCTAAAGAATTTCATAAAAGTTTTCTATCCACTCCCAAACCACAGTTTGATGGAAACTTTAAAATGGAAAGTAGAGCACTTAGGATCTGTCTGCTTTATAATTATATTTTAGGCAGAAAAAATAAAGAGAGAGTTCAAAGTCAGGCAATAAATGGAAGCAAGCAATATGAAAGTTTCTTTCTTAACCTAGAAGTATGTTGTATTCTGAAAAAATAAGATTTATAAAGCCCTTGAGGACAAACTTCCAACATTTTTAAAGACATCCACATATGTTCCAACAAATAACTTACCATTTTTCTTCCATATAGCCAAAACGTTAGTGTCAAAACCAAAAAATATATGACTGGAGAATAAAGCAAATGTAAAACCAGAAACAGGGAAATTTAACTTATTTTATAAAATAGAAAAATAGTATTATATGTCTAAAAACAGAGAGCAAGTGAAACATTTCCATCAATGAGTCTAAAAGTCAGACAAAAATAACAAAGAATTTATTTTTAGGAAATTTTGAACTTGGTTTTACTTTATCAGAAAACACTGTCCAGATAATTAAATTATCTCTTATTTATATTTAATATATACTACAGCTACCATTTAGTCATCAAATTGACCATTAAGAAAGGCCAAATTATCCATTAATACCTAATACTACATTATAACCATATATCTGCAGCATTTTTCACTTGTTTTGTTTCTTAATCTAGAAACTAAATATCTATGGACTTGAATGATTAAATATAAAGGCAAATCCATGGAGACTTTTTTAAATGTTTATGTAACAAAGCAAAAAAATGTGACTATGTATGAAATTACCTAAATTTTTAATCAATTGGTATTTTGGATTGGGTGGATGAGATTAGAAAGTAACTGTTATCTATTTCAATTTTTACTATGCAAAGTAGGATCATGTTATCATCCTGGAATAATATAACTCAAAGTACTTGATAGTTATAATTATTAGCTTTTAATTAAAGAAAGTGTTACATTCATATCCCCAAACCTTTCAGGGTGACTAACTCTGGCCTCATCCTTACTTTCCATTCTGGTCGCCTACTTCCTCCAGCCATGTGTCTGTAAGAAAACCACACCACAGTTGTTCATGTTCCACAAACCCATCACACTAGTGCTCCTTCCATTCTGCTACCTGGAAAATATGCTTCCCTTTCACTACCTAGAGAAATTTCCCTCTGTCTTTCCATGCCAAACTCCAACATCATCTCCTGTGTTAAGTCTTCTTAGAACCTTAGAATTATGGATGGTCTCTTCTTTGCTGTCAGAGAATTTTTTCTTGGCCAATATGATAATGAATTATGATTTGATGTCCCCATGTTTCATACCTAAGTTATGCTCAATGTTCCTTAATACTGAGATGTTTTAATCATCTTTTGAATATTAGCAAAGTACATGAGGTACATATCTCAACAAATATCCTTGAAAAGAGAAAGGCAAAGAGAGAAAGAAGAAAAAAGAAGTGAAAGAGAGAAAAGGGCAGTCAGATGTTCTAATAACTGTTTTTCATTTGGAAAATTACTAAATGTACAAATCATCACACTTGGAAATCTATTAACTATCATCAATTCACATATTGGAAGACTTAAAATATTTCATTTATAAATACAATAAATCTGGAACTGTAGCAGTGAAAAGTTGTATTGGTGTTGCACAAACATCTGATTATTACTGTTAATATTTGGAGAAATAATGTCAGAATTCCTCCTTAAATGATATCAATAAGATCTTATTTGGTTTTGAGAAAACTTACATTATTGGGGTAAGCAGCTTTCTAATTAAAGAATAAACAAAGCTTAAAGTTTATAGAGAAGTTTATAGAAGAAAATCATATCATTATTGAAGAAAGAATTTCAAACAGAATCTAACATTTATTTGGGGCAACTGTTTCCCAGGAAAGAATTGCTACACACTAATGGGGTCAAAGACACTAGATGGTTCTCCAGAGGCCTTTATCTATTCAAAAGGACTTTCAAAATAAAGTGGGAGTCAAAGAAGAGGCTAGGGAACAGTTTCTTCGTGAACCAAATGAATTCTCTGAGAACTAACATCTGTTTCAGTTTACATACTTTAAGTATGACTTTACACATGGAAATTAAACTTAGGCATCATGCCTAAGAAGAAGCTTGTCTGCAAAAGAACTACGTGTACCATCAACAGCTGGAATTTGTATAGGTTCACATTCTATACAGCATAATATCCTGTGAGTCACCAATGACCCCACTCTCAAAGCCCAAATGTCACAGAACATCATCCTAATGTTCATGAAACTTATAGTACAGAGGGAGAAGACAATGAAGAAGAGGAATCTGGTTGTAAAAACAGAAGGAGTTCTAAAATTTAAGATGCAAGAAATGTTTTTGTAAAGATAATTAAAACTTCAAGGACCTTTTTGAACTTCTTTGTACTAAGAAATGTTCAATGTATAACATTCCACTAAACTTCCCTGTTAATTAATTAGTCATTTATAATACTTTTAAATTTGCTAAAAGGATAGTTACAATTTCTGGTAGACTGAAGGATAATGGGAACCAGGAAAAATAACGATGTACCTTTGCTGCCACCATGTGGTGCATCTGTATTTTTGCAGTTGAAGTTCAGGTTTTTAAATAAGTTTCTAATTTAGTTTTTGAAGTCATAATCCCGAGCTCAGACCTTTGATTTAAAGTACTATTAAATACCCAATGAACATAGGATATATTGACAATTTACATACCAATGAATCAGTAGCAAATTTATACTAAATAAGAGCCAATAACACAAGGATTGTATTATGATATTTAGAAGAGTGTAAGTCTTGCTCCAAAGACCACACATCTTTTAAGATTAAAACAGACAAATTGAGTACTCATGTGAAATAGTTCAAGAATTATTGTATAATTGAATGTCAATGAATGTCAAAGAAAATTTTAAGTGCCCTGTGGGGAAAAGAGGGTGCACAAGAATGTGCATGGGAGAAAACATAAGTTTAAGAGTTGTTGGAAAGGGGTTAGACATACAGAATGAAAGCAAGAGAGCATTTCAGGCTGACATAACATTAAAGGGATAAATCTAGAATTATGGAATTTTCAGGGAAAATCTACAGTGAATTTTATGGAGGCAAGAAAAAGAAAAGAAAATATTAAGTCAAGACAATTTTTGATGGGCCTTATTGCCAGGCCATCACAGGAAGGACCCTAGTCATAGGACTCAGTGATTCCCATGAGTTACAGTTACAGTTACAGTTCCCTGAAACCAAAGTCAATCAGTGAATTATTGCCACATCTCCAAGAGAAAAAAAAATTAAATATTTTTTAAATATGGGGCTGGGGTTGTAGCTAAGTGGTAGAGGGCTTGTCTGTCATGTGTGAGGCCCTGGGTTCAATCCTCAGCACAGTAAGTAAGTAAGTAAGTAAATAGTCCATTGACAACTAAAAGAAAAATTTAAAAAATTTTTAAAGAAATAATGACTGGGCCCAGGAAGATGTGAGAGCTTCTTCCTGGTATTTCACAAGAGATCTGTTCTGAGAAAATGCTATGTGCACTGCATAAAAGAACTTCAACAAAGCAAGAAAAGAAATTTAAACTCATGGGGTCTTACACAGCAGGGTATAATGTAATTTGCATCAGGGAGGTGCAGGATTAGGCAAAGGACTCAAGATTCAAGACAGATGCAAGGTGAGTGAGACTCAGATGTCCCAGCAAAAGCAAAAATTCCAGGATTTGTTCCAATTACTCAAAATAATTGATGAAAATTATTTTAAAAAGAAAGCTTTATTGTGGGTCATATTTGACTGGATGCTATATTGGTTTTTTTTTTTTTTTTAATGGAGTCACAGAGCACCATGAAGCATAAAGTATCTACAGAACAAGGTTCAAATAGCTTCTCATTTTTCACATGAGAAATCATGAGAGAAATTTACACACAGCTCTCATGAGACAGTAATTCCAAAATGGATGAAATAAAAATTCACGCTGTAATTTTCCTAATTGTAATATAATATGTGCAGATGTTGCTAATCTCTATGGAAACAGTTCTTTACATTAATATTCAGAATAGCAATAATTTTCCTTTATTCTCCTCCAACTTCCTTACTGCTTCCTGGGACCTTAAAGATGTCTAAAAATTTTTCTGTTCTAGGGTCGTTTGCTGCTGTGTGGCAACCACTTAGCCCAAAGACACAGCAATATTAAATATGAAAATCTTTCTTAATTCTTCATTTTCTGAATAAAAAAAATTCATAGGCATAGCTCAAGCAATGCCGCCTCAGCTTCTCCAATGCCATGTTATAGAAGGGGCATCCAGGATGTTCCTTGAGCATCCAAGGTTTTTGTTTGTTTTTGTTTTTTTGACACAATACCTTTATTTTATTTGCTTTTATGTAGTGCTGAGGATCAAACCCTGTGCTTCACACATGCTAGGCAAGCACTCTACCACTGAACCACAACCCTAGCCCCCCAAGGATTTTTTATCTGTAGGGCAACCTGAAATCATCTCCCATGGATACCAGGGGACAATCACAATACAATCCACTTAAAGGTAAAAGCATGCCCTACCACAGAACTGCTAAATTGGAATATTCCTCTGTTGCCTCTCTTTGGTCACATATGATCTCACTTAAGGAACGTAACCTGCAACTTCAGTATCTAAATTCTTGTGGCCTTCAGTTTCAGCTTCTATATCCCAAATTCTTAGGTAGGAGGATATGATATGACTGGCTCCTTGGTTCAAAGACCCTCCACCTTGGGAGGATTTCTCTCAGACTAGCTTCCAAAGACAGCTGCTTCTCAGATGATGCCTGGGGATTTGAGATTTAAAAACTGTAACTTCAATTTACCTTCAAGTTTATCTCATCCACATCTCTTCAAAAAGGTTCGTGGGCTGCTCTGCTTAAGAGCCTCATGTCTCACAAGAGATGTTATCTCTTGCAACAACTCCACAGGCATTGCTTCCAAGGTTCACATGAAGCATATACTAAATTATGCAAGAATTAACATCCTTGGGAAAGCCAAAATTATAAACTCTGCGTCAGGTATTTATGGGAACTTTATAGTGCCTCCCTGTCCAGATGTAATTTATCATTCAGGGGTCATCTTATCATAGGTGACATAGCTGACATTCTATCTTTATCAGTTTCCAGTGGAACAGAGATAGAGAGTTAACTAAAGGTCACATACTTATGAGAAAGGAAAATTCTTTACCCACATTCTTTACCCACATTCACAGGATGAGTTCTTTAAGGTGCTTTCTGGCATTGACAGATTTGATTTGAAGTTGCTCTCAAAAAGGAAAACATGAGCCACAGCATGAGTGGAGTTGGGCAGATTTTCTTCCCTATGCTGCACCCATCTCCCAATTCTCCTGTCCGAGAATGTTTAAGGAATATCTGGATTGCCCAGGAAGGACTGTTGCCCAAGGAAGGAGTACAAAACAAAGGAAGCCAAACTGAAAACAGATTCAGCTGCAACCCTGAGAGAAAAGTTCCCAGGACTGACTAGGATTTTAGGATCTGAGAATCAGAACAGTGGTTTCCAACAGAAATTCCATTTCAGGTCATTCATTCCTTTTTGTCCTCCAAAAAGTGCTTGTGAAGTAAAATTAAAAAAAAAAAAAAAATGCATTGCTACCATAGTCTCCTATAATGCTACTACTGTAGCGACTTCTGAAGGCACCAGAGAAAACCGTTCCCTATATATGGCTGGGCAAAAAGAGACCTCAACAAGAACACACAAACTGGGGCGAGAGGGGCACACATAATAGGAGGGAAACCTCTAGAAGATTGTGAACTCTGGGAGATTGTATCCTAATGCACATGCTTTTCTATGAGGTGATGCTGCCACTCCTCCCACTGAGAGGCGAGTCCATTTCCCATTTGAAACAGACAGGCTGTGACTGTCCTGAAGTCTCCAGCTACAATAGTGGATGCAACTATTTCCCCTTGCATTTCTATCAGGCTTTGCCTTTTGTGTTTTTATGATAAATGGTTAGGCACATACACATCAAGGATTATTATGTCTTCTTGGAGAACTGGTCCCCCTATTATTCCTTATAATTTGTCTTGAAGTTTGCTTTGTCTGAAATTAATAGAGCTACTCAACCTTTCGTTTGGTTAGGAATAGCATAATACATATTTCTCCCTTTATCTCTTAATCTATTTATCTTTGTATTTAAAGTGAGTTTCTTATAGACAGCATATACTTAGGTCTTGTTTCTTCATCCACTGTTAACACTCTGCTTTTCAATTGATGCAGAGACCACTGAAGTTTAGTTATTAATATAATTGGATTAATATCTAACATATTTGTTATCATTTTTATTCCTCACCCTTGTTCTTTCTTTTTTCATTTATTATACTCTTGCTTATTTTTTCTCTTATTTTAAATTGAGCATTTGATGATTCTGTTTTCTCTTTTTTAGCATATTCATTTCTCTTTGTTTTCTTTCTCTATGGTTGCCCCTGAGTTTGTGATATATATATATATATATATATATAAATACATATATATAAATGTAATTAATCCACATCCACTTTAAAATAATAATTCATAGGTAGTCCAAGTATTTCATAACAAAGTATTCTCAATTCCTCCTTCCCATGCTTTATAACATTTATTATCTATTTCATTTATTCATAAGCTGGAATTATTCAAAACTCAATGGTTATTGCTATTATTACTTAGAAAAAAACTGTTATTAGCTCAATTTAAAATAACAAAAATAAAAGATATTATCATTTTCACTTATTCGTTCTCTAACACTTTGGCTTTTTATGTAGCTCTGAGTTTCTAACTTATCTTCTTTCTGAAGAACATTTTTCTCATTTAAACTTACTTTTTCAACTTATACTGCAAGGTGGGTTTAAGAAAGTCTTACTACTTCCTCATTTTAGAAAGATAATTTCACTAGATACAAAAATCTTAGTTGTTGTTTCTTTCAACATTGTAAATATTTCACTCCACTCTCTTGCTGCTTACATGGTTTCTAAAAAGAAGTCCAAAGTAATTATCATTGTTTTTCTACAGGTAAAGTGGTTTCTTTCTCCTCGCTTCTTTAGAGATTTTCTCTTTGCCTTTGATTTTTCTATAGTTTGCTTATGATATTACTTCACATAGATTTTTGGTATTTATTCCTCCTGGTTTTCTCTGAACTTCCAGGATCAGTGATTGGATGTTCACCATTAACTTTGGAAAATTCTCAGTTGTTACTACAACTACTTCTTCTGTTCCTTTCTTTCCTTCTCCTTCTGGTATTCCCATTAGACATATCTTAAACCTTTTATAATTTTCTCATAATTAATAATGTTGACTTTTTCATACTTTTTTCTCTTTGCATTTCAACGTTTGAAGTTTCTACTGACTTTTCTTCAAGATAACAGATATTCTCCTTAGAAGTGTCCAGTTACCCATGAGCCCATCAAAGGTATTATTCATTTGTTACAGATGTTGTAGTTGTTTTCTAGCCTCTCCTTTTGATTCTTTCCTCAAGTGTCCAACTCTCTGCTTACATTATCCACATGCTCTTGCATGCTATTTACTTTTTCCATTAGAGACCTTAGCATAAAATTTCCTTTTATTCATAAGTCAATATGTTCTAACTACTTCCTGATCCTTAGTTAAATGACCTCTATCGGAGGTAACTAAAATAACATATTTCACTGGGTGCAGTGGTGTATGCCTATAATCCCAGCAATTCAATAGGCCCGCCAGCAGGACTGCAAGTTCAAGGCTAGCCTGGGCAACTCGGTGAGGTCCTGTCCCAAAATTTTTTGAAAAAAATAAAAATAAAAATAAATTAATATGAAATTACATTTCATAGATTTTAACCTGCCATCTGTAAATCTATAGCTATATCATTACTTTACATAGCACTGAAAAAGACGTATATTCTCCAATTCTGATATTTTCTTTTAGAATTTTTATTTAATTCTTGATTCAGTTATCTTATACTACATAATAAATTGCCACAAAATTAAGTGGCATAAAGTAATATCCAGTATTTTATTTGTAATTCTAGGGCTCTGTAATATGTGCAGAATTCAATGGAGATGCTCAATGTGCTATTAGCTAGGCTTCATTGAGTTTGAAAGATCCAAGATGACCTCCTTTACATGTCTGGGACCTTGGTGTTAGCTGTCACCTAGATTCTTCAGTTCTCCTCCATGTGGAAGCTCTCTTTACATGGCCCCTCATCATTCCCTATTCTAGCCCAAAGAAGACATATAACTAAAATCAGAAATGAGAATGGGCCATTATTGCTGGCCTTACAGAAATTAAAATAATTACTATAGAATACATTGAATAATTGTAAACACACAAATTAGATACCTAAATTAAATGTACAGGTCCTTAGATACATACAAATTACCAAAACTGACTAAAGAAGAAATAAAATAGCCTAACAAACCTATAACAAGTAAAGTGATTGAATCAAGAATCACAAACCTAATAATAATTTTAAAAAATCCAAAAACAGAAGTCCCGCCAGCAGTGAGCTCTAGGCCACGGGCAGCTTCAGGGACCAGGACAGGGCAGCCAGGGACTTCCCCAAGCAGCTCGGCTCCCTCCGGCGGGAGGCACCTTTCAAGGCTAGCTTCTCGGAGCAGACCGCCCAGTGAGAGCCTTTCTACACTGAGCCAGACACAAGTCCCAGAGTCAGCTGAGAGCTCCGACCCACAGGCAGCCTCTGGGACCAGGACAGGGCAGCCAGAGACTTCTCAAGGTGGCCCTGCCCCCTCTGACCGCGGGCTCTTTCCATGGGGCGATCCAAGATGGCAAACTAGAGGGTGACTGCATCTCCAGTCGCTCCAGAACCCAGGATTCAAGACGGGGAGGCATTGAGAGACTTGGACTAAAATAGAGCCACGGGGTGAGTCTCCCCCACCAGTGAAGCTCAGCCTGGGCGGCAGGCCCGGATTCAGGTGGCTCATCAGAGCAGGGCAGGGCAGCTAGAGTCTTCCCCAGGTAGCCCTGCTTACTCCGGCGGTGGGCTTCTCCCACACAGCCAGCTTCTCAGAACAGGCCACCCAGTGAGAGCCTTTCTGCACAGAACCAGCTCCAAGTCCCGCCAGCGGCGAGCTCTGGCCTGCAGGCAGCTTCAGGGACCAGGACAGGGCAGCCAGGGACTTCCCCAAGCAGCCTGTTCCCTCCGGAGGCAGGCTCCTTTCACAGCCAGCTTCTTGGAGCAGACCACCCAGTGAGACCTTTCCGAATAGAGCCAGCTCCAAGCCCTGGAACCAGTAGCCGGCTAGGGGCAGCTTTCTTGGGAAGCACTGCATTATCAAGTTCCTCCAAGACTTCAGGCTACTGAAGGCTGGGAGGTGATACACTGGAAATCTACAGGGACACTATAAGCCAACAGAGGAAATCTGCAATATCACAGAGTCCCACTGACATCTGACCAATATGAGAAAACAAGGGAAGAAAATGTCCCAAACAAACCTAAATACTATATCAATAAAACCCAATGACAGCACAGCAGAAGAAATGTCAGAAAGGGAGTTCAGAAAGTACAAAATTAAAACAATCAGGGGAGCAAACGAGGAGATGAAGGAGCAAATGCAGGCACTGAAGGAGGAGATGAAAGAGCAAATGCAGGAATTAAACGATCACACCAATCAACAGTTAAAAGAGCAAATACAGGAAGCAAGAGATCATTTCAAAAAGGAGTTAGAGATACTGAAAAAATAAAAAAAACAAACAGAAATTCTTGAAATGAAGGAAACAATAAACCAAGTTAAAAACTCCATAGAAAGCATAACCAATAGGACAGAACACCTGGAAGTCAGAACCTCAGGCATTGAAGACAAAATATTTAATCTTGAAATCAAAGTTGACCAAACAGAGAAGATGGTAAGAAATCATGAACAGAATCTACAAGAATTATGGGATATCATGAACAGGCCAAATATTAGAATTATTGGGATTCAGGAAGGCTTAGAGAAACAAACCAAAGGAATGAACAATCTATTCAATGAAATAATATCAGAAAATTCCCCAAATCTGCAGAATGAAATGGAAAATCAAGTACAACAGTCTTATAGGACTCCAAATATACAAAATTACAACAGACCCACACCAAGGCACATTATTATGAAAATACCTAACATACAGAATAAAGACAGAATTTTAAAGGCCGCGAGAGAAAAGAATCAAATTACATTCAGGGAGAAACCAATAAGAATATCAGCAGATTTTTCAATCCAGACCCTAAAAGCTAGAAGGGCCTGGAACAACATTTACCAAGCCCTGAAAGAAAATGGATGCCAACCAAGAATCTTATACCCAGCAAAACTTACTTTCAGAATTGACGACAAAATAAGATCCTTCCATGATAAACAAAAGCTAAAAGAATTTACAAAAAGAAAGCCGGCATTACAGAACATTCTCAGCAAAATATTCCCTGAGGAAGAGAGGAAAAACAACGATGCAAATCAGCAATGGGAGGAACTAGCCTAAAGGAATACCCAAATAAAGGAGAAATCAAATAATGTCAAAAAACAAAAATGAGTCAAATGACTGGGAATACAAATCATATCACAATAATAACCCTGAATGTTAATGGCCTGAACTCATCAATCAAAAGACATAGACTGGCAGATGGGATTAAAAAAGAAAAATCCAACAATATGCTGCCAGCAAGAGATTCATCTCATAGAAAAAGATACCCATAGACTAAAGGTGAAAGGATGGAGAAAAACATACCGTGCACACGGACACAGCAAAAAAGCTGGAGTATCCATACACATTTCAGATAATGTGGACTTCAAGCCAAAACTAGTCAGAAGAGAGAAAGAAGGACATTACATACTGCTCAAGGGAAGCATAAATCAGCAAGACATAACAATCATAAATATCTATTCCCCGAACATTGGCTCATCCATGTACATCAAACAAATCCTTCTCAATTCCAGAAATCAAATAGACCACAACACAATAATACTAGGCAATTTTAACACACCTCTTTCACCTCTGGATAGATCATCCAAACAAAAATTGAATAAAGAAACCATAGATCTCAATAACACAATCAACAATTTAGACTTAACGTACATATATAGAATATACCATCCAATGAAGAATGAATACACTTTCTTCTCAGCAGCACATGGATCCTTCTCTAAAACAGACCACATTTTATGCCACAAAGCTACTGTTAGCAAATATAAGAAGATAGAGATACTACCTTGTACTCTATCAGATCATAATGGATTGAAATTAGAAATAAATGACAGAATAAAAAACAGAAACTTCTCCAATACTTGGAGATTAAATAATATGCTATTATATTATGAATGGATAACAGAAGACATCAGGAGGGAATTAAAAAAATTCTTAGAAGTAAACAAGAACAAAGACACATCATATCAAAATCTCTGGGACACTATGAAAACAGTACTTAGAGGAAGATTTATTTCATGGGGCACATTCAACAAAAAAAGTAGAAATCAACAAATAAACGACTTAACACTACAGCTCAAAGCCCTACAAAAAGAAGAGCACACCAACACCAAAAGTAGTAGAAGACAGGAAATAGTTAAAATCAGAGCCAAAACCAACAAAATTGAAACAAAAGAAACAATCAGAAAAAATTAACAAAATAAAGAGTTGGTTCTTTGAAAAAATAAACAAAATTGATAAACCCTTAGCCACACTAACAAAGAGAAAGAGGGAGAAAACTCAAATTACTAAAATTTGGAATAAACAAAGAAATATCACAACAGACACGAGTGAAATACAAAACATAATTAGAAGCTATTTTGAAAATCTATACTCCAACAAAACAGAAAACCTCGAATACATCAACAGGTTTCTAGAGACATATGAATTACCTAAACTGAATGAGGAGGACATACACAACTTATATAAATCAATTTCAAGCAATGAAATAGAAGAGGTCATCAAAAGCCTACCAACAAAGAAAAGTCCAGGACCAGATGGGTTCTCAGCCAAGTTCTACAAAACCTTTAAGGAAGAGCTCATTCCAATACTCCTCAAAGTATTCCATGAAATAGAAGAGGAGGGAACCCTCCCAAACTCATTCTATGAAGCCAATATCACCCTGATACCTAAACCAGAGAGAGACACATCGAGGAAAGAAAATTTCAGACCAATATCCTTAATGAACATCGACACAAAAATTTTCAACAAAATTTTAGCAAATTGCATACAAAAATATATTAAAAAGATAGTGCACCATGATCAAGTGGGTTTCATCCCAGGGATGCAAGGTTGGTTCAACATCAGGAAATCAATAAATGTCATTCACCATATCAACAGACTTAAAGTTAAGAATCACATGATTATTTCGATAGATGCAGAAAAAGCATTCGATAAAATACAGCATCTTCATGCTCAAAACACTAGAAAAAATAGGGATAGTGGGAACATTCCTTAACATTGTAAAGGCCATCTATGCTAAGCCCATGGCCAATATCATTCTAAATGGTGAAAAACTGAAAGCATTCCCCCTGAAAGTGGAACAAGGCAGGGATGCCCTCTTTCACCACTTCTATTCAACATCGTTCTTGAAACTCTAGCCAGAGCAATTAGACAAACCAAAGAAATTAAAGGGATACGAATTGGAAAAGAGGAACTCAAACTATTACTGTTCGCTGATGACATGATTATATATTTAGAGGAACCTGGAAATTCCACCAGAAATCTTTTAGAACTCATAAGTGAATTCAGTAAAGTAGCAGGTTACAAGATGAATGCTCATAAATCCAATGCATTTTTATACATAAGTGATGAATCTTCAGAAAGAGAAATTAGGAAAACTACCCCATTCACAACAGCATCCAAAAAAATAAAATACTTGGAAATCAATCTCACAAAAGAGGTGAAAGACCTCTACAATGAGAACTACAGAACACTAAAGAAAGAAATTAAAGAAAACCTTAGAAGATGGAAAGATCTCCCATGTTCTTGGATAGGCAGAATTAATTTTGTCAAAATGGCCATACTACCTAAAGCACTATACAGATTCAATGCAATTCCAATTAAAATCCCAATGACGTACCTTACAGAAATAGAGCAAGCAGTTATGAAATTCATCTGGATGAATAAAAAACCTAGAAGAGCTAAAGCAATCCTCAGTAGAAAGAGCGAAGCAGGGGCTATTGCAATACCAGATCTTCAACTCTATTACAAAGCAATAGTAACAAAAACGGCATGGTATTGGTACCAAAATAGACAGGTAGATCAATGGTACAGAATAGAGGACATGGACACAAACCCAAATAAATACAATTTTCTCATACTAGACTAAAGGGCCAAAATATGCAATGGAGAAAAGATAGCCTCTTCAACAAATGGTGCTGGGAAAACTGGAAATCCATATGCAACAGAATGAAATTAAACCCCTATCTCTCATCCTGCACAAAACTCAACTCAAAATGGATCAAGGACCTCAGAATCAGACCAGAGATCCTGCAACTTATAGAAGAAAAAGTAGGTCCAAATCTTCAACATGGCGGCTTAGGATCAGACTTCCTTAACAGGACTCCCATAGCACAAGAAATAAAAGCAAGAATCAACAACTGGGATAGATTCAAACTAAAAAGCTTTCTCTCAGCAAACGAAACTATCAGTAATATGAAGAGAGCCTACAGAGTGGGAGAAAATCTTTGCCACTCATACTTCAGATAGAGCGCTAATTTCCAGAATCTATAAAGAACTCAAAAAACTCTACACCAAGAATACAAATAATCCAATCAACTAATGGGCTAAGGAAATGAACAGACACTTCACAGAAGATGTACAAGCAATCAACAGATATATGAAAAAATGTTCAACATCTCTAGTAATAAGAGAAATGCAAATCAAAACTACCCTAAGATTCCATCTCACCCCAATTAGAATGGTGATTATCAAGAACACAAGCAACAATAGGTGTTGGAGAGGATGTGGGGAAAAAGGTACACTCATACATTGCTGGTGGGGTTGCAAATTAGCGCAGCCACTCTGGAAAGCAGTATGGAGATTCCTCAGAAAGCTTGGAATGGACCCACCATTTGACCCAGCTATCCCACTCCTTGGCCTATACCCAAAGGACTTAAAATCAGCATACTACAGAGATACAGCCACATTAATGTTCATTGCTGCTCAATTTACCATAGCCAGATTGTGGAACCAACCTAGATGCCCTTCAGTTGATGAATGGATAAAGAAACTGTGGCATATATATACAATGGAATATTACTCCACCATGAAGAATGATAAAATTATGGCATTTGCAGGCAAATGGATGAAACTGGAGGATATCATGCTAAGTGAGGTAAGCCAATCTCAAAAAACTAAAGGACGAATGACCTCGCTGATAAGCGCATGAGGACATATAATGGGGGGTGGGAGGGGTTAGTGTTAGGTTTAGGGTTAGGTTTAGGGTTAGGGATAAGGAGGGTAGTAAGAATGGAGGAAGGAAGGACTGTACAGAGGGAAAAGAGGCAGGGAGGAGTGGGGGAATGTTGTTTGAATGAATCAAACAACATTACCCTATGTATATTTATGATTACACAAATGGTATGCCTTGACTCCATGTACAAATAGAGAAACAACATGTATCCCATTTGTTTACAATAAAAAAAAAAGTCCAAAAACAGATGGCTTACTGGTGAATTCTGCTTAGTATTTTAAAGAATTAAAATAATAGAACAGGAGGGGAAAATTCCTACTTCATTCTATGAAGCCAGCAATATGCTGATACCAAAGCCATACAAAAGTACTACAAGAAAACCACAGACCAATATACCTTATAAATATACGTACAAAAATCTTTTGACAGGTGGCTTGTGCCTGTGGTCCCAGCTATTCAAGAAGCTGAGGTGAAAGGATCAGGGAAGCCTAGGAGTCCAAGGCCAGACTGGGCAATACAGCAAGATCCCATGTCAAAAAGAAAAACAAAACAAAAAAAACCTTAGCACATGAAAAAAATTACATAACACAACTAAATATAATGTATTTCAGAAATGCATGGGTGTTTCAATGTATGAAAATTAATATCACTCTAACAATAACAAACAACCTCACATAATCATCTTAACTGACACAGAAAAGTCATAACAAAATTCAACATCATTTCATGAATAAAGCACTTAATAAACTAGGAATAAACAGGTACTTCTTCAACATGATATATAGGATTTATGAAATACCCACAGCTAACATCATACTCAATGATGATAGACTGAAAACTTTCACCGAAGATCAGGAACAAGAAAAAGATGCTCATTTTCTTCACTGCTATTCAGTATTGTACTTGAAGTTCTATCAAGAGATATTAGGCCAAAAAAGAAATAAAAAACATACAAAAGGAAAAATAGTGAAACCATCTCTATTCACAGATAATGTGCTCCCTATACATTAAAAATTCTATAGAATGCACATATACACAAATTAGAGTTAATAAATGAATTTATAAAAGTTGCAAGACATGAAATGACTATACAAAAATCCGTGGTATTTCTATAGACTTGTAAAAGGAGAAAATAGGAAGCAGCTGATAAATGGGAACAGAATTTTCTTTTAAGGTAATGAAAATATTCTAGAACTAGAAAGAGATTGTGGCTGCACAAAATTGTGAATGTACTAAATATCACTAATAGCAAATTTTATGTTTTTTTACTATAATTTTTTTTAAAAGCAGAAAACCTGATACCCAAGTGACATTGCAAATCCATTACATGGGACTCTCTAGTAGTAGAAATAACATTTCATTATTTTCTGAAGTCCCATAGGTAGTTCCTCTGTAGCCACAATTAACTAGTTTGTAATAAGAATTCATTGAAGGTTGGATACAACTAGTAAAAATTACCTACTTAAATGTATAGTATTTTGCATAAGTTTATTTTAACCAGCTAGGGCTTAAGAGTCTACTCAATAGTCATTAGTTTGCATAGTTGTTATGAAGATATGAATTTTTTTGGCTTTATGAAGTCTTTCTTCATTGACTAGTCTTCAGAGATGAGTGTGCTATGGTTTGAAAGTGGGTAGTTTCTCCCAATGGTACATATTCAAAGGGTTAGCCACACCAGCAGTGCTACTGGGAGTGCTGTGAACCCTTGAGAGTTGGAACCTAATAGGAGATTTGTAGGTCATTGAGGACATGCCCTTGGAAGAAATTGTGGGACCACAGTCTTCCTATCACTGTTCCAATTCAAGAGGTAAGCAGTTGGATTCACCTCACACTGCCATCATGATGTGCTGCCATCATAAGAAGTCCAAACAAATGGGGCTGCCCGGTCTTGGACTTAAACCTCCAGAACCATGAGCCAAAACAAACGTTTTCTACTTCACAAGTAGCATATATGTCAGGCTGGAATGCAGCTCAGTGGCAAAGTGTCTGCCTTACATTCGCAAAGCCCTGGGTTTGACCCCCAGTTCAAAAAAAAAAAAAAAAAAAAAAAAAAAAAAAGCATGTCATGTATTTTACTCAAGTGATGCTGCAAAGCTGACTAACACAAAGGGGCTAACAGTTTAATTTAAAAATTCTGAGATGTCAATTTGATAATCTGAAAAAAAAATTCTAGCAAAACAACGAAAATTTTCCATTGCAGTGATACATACTTCCCAAGTTAAGTAAAATCCTTGGGTTAAATCCCACTTAACAGACTACTTTTGTATGGTCTCAAGATAAGAATGATGTTTATCTACTTAAAGGGCTGTAAAACTAACAAGGAACATAGAATAGAAAATACATCTAATCAGAAAACCTAAAATATTTACTATCTGGCTTTTTATAGGAATAGGTTGTCAACCCCAGCATTGTTACTTAGGTTTTCTCAAAGAGGTTCAAATGTCCCTCCCTACATAGTGTATCATCGATTTTCATATTCTTATTTATCCTCTCTTACTCATAGACCTATAATGCAGTTTCTATAAGAACTGGGACCTTGTGTAGTTCAACACTGAATCCTTAGCACCCAAAACAGTGAAAGGCACTCAAAAGGTATTAATTGAAGGAATATATAATCCTAAGACCTAATATATAAATTCTTGTGAAATTTTGTTATTAAGATACTCTTTTCTATATTTTATTCCACAAGTTATGAATTTATCTTCTGAGTTTTGTCTCTGAATGTCACTGTAGTCTCTCACAAGTCATAAAGAGAAGAAAAGGTAATTTGATAACAACTACGTCTTATTGAGTAGACATATTGTATGAATCAGAAGATAGCACATACACTATACAGAGATGCATTAATCATATTTATCAAAAATTTAATACATAACATTGAATTTCAGCGCAGTATAGTGCTCTACTGACGCTATGTGTGAAAGGCTTTACTATTTTTTCCATAAGTAGCAGAAATATTTATTTAAAAACTCTAAATAAGACATTTAACAATAATAACATTAAAGTATTATGTGAGGCAGACATACACTTTTACAGCATCAGTTCTTGTTAATTGTATTCCATTTATGACTATAAAAACTGGTTGCTGGTGCCACACTGCTGAAAGTCTTTAAATCACATGTGAATTTTGGGGTACCCTGTTCCTTCACCTAAAACAAAAATTCAAAAAATAAAAACAAAACAAACAGTAGCCATAAGGTCTAGAAACAGAGTACATAATAAATGCTATTGATTACATGGCAATACATGGCATGTTCAATAACATCAAATTATACATTAAACACACTGTATATCAAAATGACAGTAAGAACCACCCTTGTATAAGCTTTGCAGGAAATGTATCTTAAATAGAGGAAAGACATTTGTCTTAATCTCTGGATAGTACTATGAGAGCCCCAGCTCCTTGGATGTCCCCACAGGTTGACCTTTTGGGGTTGGTTTTACCTTTGCAATAACTGTTCCCTCATCTAATCAGAAACAGGTGGCCAATCACAATAGGGTTTGTCCAACACACTAACTGTACCCTTGGACTTTTGGACCAGCTTTCTAACTGTGCCATGGGAAACAACAGCTCTCCCAAAATGGCACAAACTGAAGTGTTGTGCTCTTGTCAGTATAGAGCCTTAGCATCCACTCACCACAATCAGTTCAACCTATCTGTCCTTTGTCAAGGCATCTTCAATCAATAAAAAGTAAACTGAGAAAATGGAAAGAACAAAGTAGAGACAGTGTAAGCCCCTGGTGACACTAGAGAACCACTGCACTAGCCCTGGACTTCACATCTCAGTCTGCTTGTTACCTGATAAAAATTAAGTTGCTATAGGTTAAGCAGCTGAAGGAGGATTTGGTTTCTAAATGATCATGCAAAAAGAACTCAAAACACAAATGATTTACCTTTCTGGACACTT
The DNA here is from genome assembly GCF_902686455.1 of Sciurus vulgaris. Classification (NCBI taxonomy): domain Eukaryota; kingdom Metazoa; phylum Chordata; class Mammalia; order Rodentia; family Sciuridae; genus Sciurus; species Sciurus vulgaris. The sequence goes on from NC_136463.1 coordinate 142,774,944, forward strand.
TAGTAGATTAGATTCCTGTATGAACATAATCCTCCCAAAGACTTATTGATCTAGCTAGTTTTTATTCATATCAGAATTTCTGATTTGGGCTATGGGAAGAATGGTGATAGAACCCAGGTATGGTCTACCACTGAGTTACATTCCTGTCCCCCTTTTTTTAAAATGTGTTACTTTATTTTTTGAGACAGGGTCTCACTAAATGTAACAGGCTGGCCTTGAACTTGTGATCCTCCTCCCTCAGCCTCAGAATTGCTGGGATTACAAACTTTGGCCGCCCATGCCTGGATTCTGATTATTTAAACAAAGTTTACCATACCCTAAAACAATTGAAGCCCAAACTGATTTGACTGAATCTCTATATTTCATTCCTTGGCTCTCGGTAATAAGCCTACATCAAATTTGAAACTCTACAAGTTTAAAGGACTGGGCAAAAACCAGATTAAGTCTATAGAATCAAAACTGACACTCTGGGGCCCTACACCATTCCGAAGCATATCACAATCATGAAGGGCAGGGGCGCTCTACAGCTTGAGATAAACCAAAATAATTGGTGTCTCCCAACTAGCTCTGGCTTCCAAAATAATGCTTTGAACATTTCCCTTATGTTGGCCTCCTTAACAAAAAGTAAAGTTATCCCTCATTTTTGCAATGGTGATGTCTAAAGATATGTCTTGATCTTTGTGAATTTTTTTTCCATGATGAATAATAAACTTACATATACTGGAGACCACAAGAAGTGAAAGGTACAAATCTTCTATTTTATTTTTTGAGACAGGGTCTAACTAAATTTAACAGGCTGGCCTTGAACTCCTGTCAAAGTCAAGCCAGCAGTGGTTTTCTTATTAGGAATGATTATAACTAGCACAGATGTAAATGTTAAGATGAACGACTGAACAAAAATAGGCATTCCCTAATACACAAGGACCACGAAAACGATACACAAAATTTCATAAAGAGGACCGATAGACAAGAGACATTGATATTTTCGGAGTCCAGGGCTTCCTAACTCACGTGCATGGTCGACTAATGGAGGAAGTTAAAATCAAGGCAACTCACAAAATAATCCCTAGCAAATCAGAGAGCAAGGGCCCAGGAATTTCCAGGGTTGAGGAGCAATGCCTTACAGGCCAGAGCAGCTACTTTGAAGGCAGGCGAGGATGCACTAGAATCCGGGGATAGAAGCCAAACTTCCGAAGAAAATAGCGAAGCCCTGGGAGATGTGAAGATTCTGCAGGAAAGTTACGCGATGCTCACAAAATCAAGCCAAAGTAACGGTTAATAACAGGCCAAAAAGCTAAGCTAGTAGAGAGAAACTTTTCCACCCAAGAACCCTACTGAGCGACCGAGGAACCAGTTGGCGCGGGATGCTTGCGTCATCTCGCAACGCCCGAACCAGTTACAAAAGAGGCATTCTGTGGGAGGAATGAGCTCACGTGACATATAGTGGGCCACCTTCCGCTTCTGACAGAACCTATAAAAGTCAGAGTGATAAAGCCGGAGGGAAATGTCTGTGTACTAAATAATTGTGTAGAGATGGCTCACATAAATTCACTGTCTTCGTGTTTTGCTTTTACCTTTTTTGCAAGTCTCGGTTTGACGTTGCCCACACAAAAGATGGCTGCGCAGACGCTGGGGTGCTACCACAGAGTCTCGGGCCTAGAGGAGCCCGTGGGTGGGCGGTGCGGGCTGGGAAACACGCCCCAGACCCAGCTCTGCGAAGGAAGTTCGGGGTGGGGCCAGCGGTCCGCAGTTCCTGCGTCTGCGCGAAGATGGTGGAGGAGGAGAGCGTTCGCGTGGTTCACTGTGGCGGTAGTGAGCTGAACTTTAGAAGAGCGGTGTTCTCTGCGGATTCTAAGTATGGGGGCACCGCGCGTGGTTGACTCGGCTGAGGGCCATGAGCCCTCTGGGGGTTGGAGAACGAACTGTCAGACGGGTCCGGACTCCGCCGCTGGCCGACCTGGGCTCTGCGGAGGGGCGCGTGTGCCAGCTCCCCTAGAGCATTCGAGAGGTTTCCAGTGCCTTTGAGGAGTGGGACCTCGAGACCCTGTGCCTGTTGCACTACAGGCGGGGTGCTCCTCCCCTCCCTGGACACTGACCTGCGGTGGATTGATGGGCCCGGAGGCGGGTCCACGTGTTTAGAATCGGCTGGGTGCTGGGGCGGCTGGAAAATGGTCCAGGCGTGGCAGTGTGTGCACACTGTCAAGGCCCGTGCAATAACCCAGAGTATCCCCATTCTCTCGTACAGAATAGTGTTTGGGAATTACTAAACCTTTAAGGATTCTGCTTTGTCCCCGCCCCCCACACAACACACCCCCCACGAAAGTTATATGCCAACCGATTTTGGAACTTTGCATTAAAACTGATACTAGACTCTGTATGAGAAACACCACGAGTCCCTCTGGGGTTCAGTGTATCTGGAAACCAAACTCTGGGTTTGATATTCGATTCTTACATTGTGGGACCTTTTCAAGTTTCTTACTCTCTGCTTCTATTTTCCCATCTGTAAACTAGGGATAATATTTAGTAATCTACCTCTGGTGGGATTCTTGAGAAGAATTCATGCTTTGAAACATATAAAACCTCTACAAAAATGCTTGGCACGTTATGGCCCAGAGTCAGCTGTCATTTTTGCTACATTGTATCATCAGTAAGTGACATTGTATTAAGAATAAGTCTAAAACTCACTTAAGAATGGAGTGATAGTAAAAATCCTTTCTGCCTTAGAAGAGAGTAGAGACTGTAACAGTCTGCATTCCCACACCCCCACAATATTCTACATAGGTACAGGGCAAGTAGTTGTTGAAAGCATGCATAAGAAAAGTAGCTCACACACACACATACAAATACACATCAAACACTTTGTCTTTACAAGTACTAGGGGCTTTGTTGACTTTTTTCTTACCAATCAGAGGAAGAAACAGGCTTCAAGAACCTGGTTGTCACCAGGTTCTGCCTCCTCGGAACCATATGCAAGTATCCAGTTTCTTCTGTGTACTGTTTCGACATCTTTTTCATTTTATTCAATGTATATTTCTGGACTTTATCCTATGGGTGACATCTATTATAAAAATAGTCAAACAAAACTTACCCCAACTTATCCACTTTCGTAGTTAAGTTGCCTCTACTACTTGAGAGAAAGCCACAAATCCAGAAAGACAAAAGTAAAACCATTTCAGCAACAAGGAAAAAAACTGACCTGGACCTCACCAACTACAGCAGAGCCTTTGATTCAGCATTTGGAGAATTTAAGAACATAGGAATATACTGATGTTAGCAGAATCATAAAGAGCAATAGCTGATATACACTTGAATAACAGTATCTATATCCACTTCATAAACAGGCAACTTAGTTAAGCTGTTTTGCAGAATGCTTCTATGTAGCCTCCATCTGTAAACAGGCAAGAAATGTGACATTGGCTTCATTAATCTGAGTTAATGAATGACTCAGTCTTAGATGTCCCCATAGACTTAAATAGCACACAAGTTTGAATATATAGTTCTTAAACAACTTTGAAAGAAACCTCTGTTGCATGTAATTTTGGCAATGGACCATAGAAAACTATACTACCTATAGAGGAGGTGGTATAACTTATTTTTCTTTTTTCCAGGTATATTTTCTGTGTCTCTGGGGACTTTGTTAAAGTCTATAGCACAGCTACAGAAGAGTGTGTGCACATACTTCAGGGGCACAGAAATCTAGTGACTGGAATCCAGCTTAACCCCAACAACCATCTGCAGGTACTGTTTTATAACTGAATATCTTAACCTTGACCTTTGACAGAAAATTTTGAGTTAAATTTGACTGGGAAACTTTCCAAGTTATGATCAAGGAAACATCTGTTGATTTTCTGTTTCAGGGTATTATTCTTAGTTATGAAAGTAGGATCTGAGCTAATACTGCATTGCCCATAGTGTATTCTGTGACCATTTAATCCACAGGATGCTTAATAGATGTAAACTTGAGATGGATGTTCTTGGCTATACAAGTTTCTAAAATTCTAGAATTTAGACACAATTAAATGAATTTCTTGATTGTGGAGCTTGGGTCCTCTTATAGCATTAGCAATGTGAATATCCAAAGGTATTTTCTATCCTCAGTTTTTAACGAAGCTACTTAAAATTTATCTCAATGATATTTTGCTCTTGCAATAGTTTTTAACAAGTACCCTTTTTCTGGATTAGTCACAGCCAAGTTGGAAGTTATTGCTTGATTTTAAAATGAATTTGCATTGCCATTCACTGCATTATCACAAAAGAAGTAGGATGTAAAATAACATGGATCTTTTCTTTCCAAAACTAAATGAGCTACTCTTAAAAATGAAAGTTAAGTAACTTTTTTGCAGGGTCCAGGTACACTTTTTATCCTGTTCTTTGAAGGTTTGACAAAAATATATTTTTATGCATATCACTTGAAGTTTGTAATGACAAAAAATATTATCTGGTTAAAATTGAAATTTGTGAAGTATGCATTACTAAGCTTTATAGCCAAACCAAAAAAAAAATACACATCACATAAAAGTTCTATTTCAGGTCACTGAGAGTTAATTAAGTATGAGGAGGTCAGTTTTATCAGTAGGGTTGGTTGAAGTTGGAGGGCAGAGATTACATAAGTTTAGGAGTCACAGTATTTGTTTTGATTATATACGTTTGACTTGTTTATTTCACTAATCTATGATTCTAATATGTAGTAATTGTGATATACATTTTCTATTTAATATAATTATTTTACTTGAATAGATGGTCTATCTTTAACGTTTTTTTTTCTATTCTCTGAATTTATGTCCCTATTTGCAGAAGTCCTAAAATTGCCACTTTCCTTCAGAAAACTTAAGATTATTTAATAAACGAGGTATTTTCACTTAGCAATAACAACAAAACAAAATCTCAGTAAAACTGAGTCCACTGAGACAAAAATAAACCCATGTATTACTCAGGCCTTCTAGTGCCACTGAAGTATGGTTATCAGTCTGCAATAAGATGGTATAGAATTGTGTGCCATAAACTTCATAGCACGTTAACAATGCCACAGCATCCAAGTGCATAATAATTTCAGTTGCATTTAATGAGAATATTGATCCTTGATGGATTAGAAATTTTTTCGCGGGGAGGGGATACCAGGGATTGAACTTAGGGGCACTCAACCACTGAGCCACATCCCCAGCCCTATTTCGTACTTTATTTAGAGACAGGGTCTCATTGAATTGCTTATTGCTTCACTTTTGCTGAGGCTGGCTTTGATCTCACAATCCTCCTGCCTCAGCCTCCCAAGCCACTGGGATTACAGGCATGTACCCCGTGCCTGGCTGGAAATTTTTTTTTTTAACAGGACATTGTCCAGTCATTTGAGAAGCACTCCTTGAATACTTGTGTAAGCTGAAAGCAGTGCATCTAATGAAAAGGGACTGAGCTCTGGGAGAAATAGAGAAAAATTGAGTACTTTTCATAATTCAGTATCTTATCATGTCCCTTTTTAAAACAGATTTTTTCCTTCAGTTTTAGTTAAAACTTGAAAATAATGTATTTGCTTTCTCCAGAGGGTTGTGACAAGATTGTCTATTTTGAAGAAGCAATATAAGTTGAGTATCCTTTTCCTGAAATGTTTGGGACCAGAAGTGTTTTAGAATTTGGAATTTTTTGAGTTTGGGAATATTTTCATAAACTTCACTGGTTGTGCATCCTAATCCAAAAACCCAAACCCAAAATGCTCCAGTCTGAAACTTTTTGAGCATCATGTTGGTGCTCAAGAAGTTTTGAATTTTGGGTTTTCAGATTAGGAATATTCAACCTGTGTAAACTTCACCTCTTTAAGGTTAATAGTGAATTAATTAATGAACAGAAAATGCTTTCTGTATCAGCTCTTAATTATTCATTTGAAATCTTAATGGAATTCTATTTTTAATCTGTTTTGTACTATTTTTACCTTTTAGCTGTATTCTTGTTCCTTTGATGGCACAATTAAACTGTGGGACTATCTCGATGGCATTTTGATAAAGGTAAATGGATTGAGCTTCAGTTTTCATTTTGTAAAAAGGTATGACAAGATAATAACAGACATATTGTTTTCTTCTACAAGGTCTAATCTTTACAGAAACTTCCTGAACAAGTCATGAAGTTACAGCATTTAAAAAATACAAATTTGACTATGTAAAAATTGTATAAGTTTCCAAGACAAAAGGCAAGTAAAAACACTGGGAGAAAGTATTTACCAAAACTACTTTCTCACATACACACACACACACACACACACACACACACACACACACACACACACACACAAAATTTTTTCCCAAGCCAATAAGGAAAAACTAATAACCCAATAGAAAACAAAAACATGGGCATAGGTGAGAAATATATAAGATCACAAAAGAAGAAATACAAATAGTTAATAAACATGAAGAGATGCTTAATCTCATTAATAATTTGAATAGTAAATTGAAACAAATGGTATTTTTCCCTATCAGTTTAGACAAATTGTACATGGAAAAAAATTCTGTTGATAGGTGAAATGTAGAGAAACTGTTACTTTTTACATAATCAATTAGTGTAAAACTGAAAATACATTTTTTCCAGCAACTCTCAAAAAGAATTTCTCATTACAATAAAGGTTTTTATACATAGTGCTTAAAAATATTGTTGTGATAGAAAAAAATTAAATATAACCTTGATGTTACTTAGAACTATAATAGAATGTTATATAACCACTAAAGACTCAAGTAGATCTATATCTATATATAGAATATTCAAAATTATTCAAAATATGTATTGATTGTTCTCTGTAGATAGATATTCTGCTTGTGTCGGAATAAAGCAGCAAGCAAACCAGGTAAAAATCCCTGCCCTGTGGAACTCGAAGTTCTACTAGAGGGAACAGACAGTAAACAATATGATGCTTTTTATCTTTCAGACTTTCATTGTTGGACATAAACTTCATGCCCTCTTTACTCTTGCTCATGCTGAGGATTCTGTCTTTGTTACAATAAATAAAGAAAAACCAGGTATAGTACAATGAGCTTTTTTTTTCATAGGACATTGAGTGACTCTTGACATTTTACAGTTCCTTAAAATTTAACATTTTGGTTTTAATCTGAAACTAACCGTCCTTTGAAGTCGAAATTTAAATTACCTATGTCATCACTGCATTCATTTGAGAAGGCTATCAGTTCTGAAGTATTCAAAGGGAATGATTATACATGGTTGTATTAATAGACTTCAGAACTCAAATTTGAAAACTGTTTTGAAAGGCAGGCTAGACTTTGTCTTCTTAAAACTTAAATCTTTGCAGATATAATTCTATTCATCACCAAGATTTGATAACCACCTTCTATACTCACCTGGATACCCTTTTGAAAGGGTAGTTGCCAATAACTATAGCAAACTTGTTATACATATCTGTAAGACCAGTGATTCTTAACTTTAACTGCACATGAAAAGCTCCCAAAGAATTAAATATTATGATTCTCTGTGAAGGGACCTAATTATTTGCTTAAAAATTCCCCAGTTGTACCTCATGTGCAAGTCAGGGTAAAAAGCTACTGATTTTGGTCATTAGCCTTTTGGAGTTTGTGGCAATTTCAAGTACCATAATCTAATCTGAATTCCATTCACAATAGGATCAAGTGCTACTCTTCAGTATTTGGCACATTATAGGTATCCAGCATATGAAAAATCTAGGTATCTGTTATATAAATCTGTTAAATAAACAGATACATAAGTGTTATCTGTGTTCCATAGCCCCAAACCATAGTCTCTGATAGAAAATTTTATAAGTCATATGGGAATATCCCTCCCTGGTTTAAAAACAAGTTAATCTTTTATTTATATTTTATCATTTTATTTCTTGACTTGAATATAATATAGTCTTTTAACAGCTGACTGAGCATCTACCATTCTGCTTGCACTGAACAAAGCAGACAGTAAATCCCAACAGTAAACTGGCTAGATCAATTATATGGTAGAATTAGATGTTCTAAAGAAAAATAAGCATGGGTGGGGAATAGTCAATGTTGAAGGAAAATGTATTAAGTAAGTGTTCAGGGAAGGTCCCCAGAGGAAGAAGAGAAAGCTATGTTTAGCTCTTTTGGAGAATCAAATTCTAGAGCATTAATGATGTGTTCACAGAATAGCAGAAAGACTAAATTGGAGCAAGCCAAAGGAGAATATATTACATATTGCCTTGTAGATAATTGGAAGGACTTTTTCTTTGAGCGTAAAAAAAGAAGAAAGTTTAAAGGCCCATAAGGAATATGTCAATATTACTTGAAAGGAGATTTTATCCTAATAGAATGTGTGGTAAGCCCATAGCATTTCTGAAAGCTCTCACAGATGGCTCAGATGGCTTTTGGCTGCTCAGTTCATTACTACAGTATCCATATTTCATCTCCATTTTAAACCTCAGCTCAGTACTTTAGAATGTAGAATGCACCAGTATAAGACATAATTATTTCCACTTATTGGGCATGTATGTGTGTAAGTTGTGGAATTAGACTTGGTTTAAAACTTGTATATTTAAACAAAGAGTCTAAGGTACATTTTGTTCAAGATAGTTAATGATTATAATCTTAATGTTCTAGAGTGCTGATTATCAGTTTCCTGTGAATGAGTGATCATGTTCACTCTTGTTAGAGATGCTTTATCAGTTTCCTATGAACGAGTGATCATGTTCACTCTTGTTAGAGATGCTTTATAATAATATAGCTTCCTTTGGCTAGATATATTTCAGCTGGTTTCAGTGAAACTGCCAAAATCATCAAGCCAGGAAGTAGAAGCCAAGGAGCTGTCTTTTGTTTTGGATTACATAAACCAGTCACCGAAGTGCATTGCCTTTGGAAATGAGGTAAATTGGTTTTGCTGGTTTTGTGCTGTATACATAAAATTTCTTTTTCCTGCAGTCTCCATATTTTATATTATGATGCTATTATATTGCCTCAATGATTGTATTTTGGTATTAACTTAGAAACCTGTTTCATTACTTTAATGTTTATTTATGGTATTGTTCTTTAGGACAGTCCTTATTTTTTATATTCTCTTCTATGGCCCTTGTAAACCCTCTCATTTTCCCAAAAATAATACTGTTTGCTGTTTGTACTGCATTTCTTTGCCTGTCCCATGTGAGCCACTTAAATTATTTCATTTTAAACTGTGTGCCTTTAGAAAATATGACCTCTCTACCCACAGTTAATATTCCCATTAAGGATAACTTGAGTACTACAGAAAAATATAGTGAGGAAAGAAAATCTATAATCTCCCTAGTGATATTTAAGGTCTTCTTTTCTAGATTTTTTCTTTCACTTATATGAAATAACTTCTCCCAAAAGAAATCAGGATTAGAAATCTTTTTATCCTTTTTTTTTCCCACTTAACATTGTAGCATAAGTTCATACTAAAATGTTTTCCAGAATACTGTGTGTAGTTCATATATTGATTTAATTAGCCAAGCCCTGTTAGTAATTACTTCATTATTTTGAAATCATATACCACCCAAAGACCCTAGACATCACTGTAATGGTATGTTTCTTTAGCCTTAAGTTTTGTAGCATTATTTTGTTACTCTTCTGAAAAGGATAAATTTTTTCAAATAGATAAAATTCTTTTTTACGTTATTAAGTCATCATTCTTCAGTACTATTAGTCATTAGTTAAGTTAAAACCATGGCAACATACCACTTTACATCCACTAGAACTGCTAATGTTGGAAAGATAGAGCAAAACTAAATACCCCTACCCAATCATTCCCCTCTTAGGTAGACAAATGAAAACACGATCACAAAAGGATATGTATAGAAATGATTATTATTCATAATCGCTCCAAAATGTAAACCAAATATTCATCAACTAGCAAACAAATTATGATATGCTTTTATTTAGTAGAATGTGATTCACCAATATAAGTGTGTGGATTAACCTCAAAAAGATGAAGTTGAGCAAAAAAGTCCAAACACCAACAGAAATAAGCAATGGTGATAGAAATGAGTTGTTGCTGGTGGGGGTGGGGACATTTGGAATGACTGAAGAAGATGGAGGGAACATTCCTGTGTTGAAGGAAATACTACAGATCTTGATTGTGGTAGTGGTTATATGGACATATCTATATGTAAAACCTTGCATTTTGCTGTATATAAATTATGCCTTAATGGAAAAAATATTTAAAGCATTATACTTTAGAGAGTCTAGTTTTAGGATTGTATACTTAAGTTCTTCTTGTTTCAAAACTAAGATTTTTCTTTCTGTAGCCAAAGCATTATGTATCATTTTATGTTCATATACTCTTAAAGGGTGTTGACTATTTTTGTGAATGTTATCTTCTCTGAAACTATAGGGAGAGTATGTTGCTGCAGTACGAGACTTTTATTTGTCTGTTTATTTTTTCAAAAAGAAAACAACATCAAGGTAAGAATTCCTTTTTGTTAGTATTGTCTTATTTACTGAAAAGTTTGTTATAATATCAGTTTTATTAACTGTGACCAAAACTGCTTCTAGTTCTACATTTGAAGACTGTGAGACCACGAGGTACAGTAGAGTTTTTAACCCACCATGGGTAGCTTTGGGGTATGTTAGTTATAAAAACCTAGGGAACTTTTACCAGCCCAAATTCCCAATGCAATACACCTAAATTCTGGTCTGTATACATGCTTTCAGAATTGGATGTAGATTGAAATGACTACCAGGTGATTCTCATTGCAATTTTATGGCTGTAGGTATGAATATAAACTTTGGGATACCTAGGTTTATAAATGGATCAAATTTAGTCCATTGAAACCCCTGTGTAGTTAAATTAATAAGTATTTAAAATGGAGATATTATATACCTAATAAAGTTGTAGGGTTAGATGAATAAGATGACTTGTTTCTCTGAGAGACTGGTGCTAGGTATTGAGTAGTGACTGACTAGTCACTCCTCAACCCTGTCCTGTCTTCCCATTTATTCTGCTCAGATTAACATTTGTTAATTTTTTGCAATATAATAAGGATCCTGACCTCTTCAGAGCCAGAAGATAGACAAATACTTGGCCCAAGGGTGGGAAAGGGCCTATATATATGGCAAGTAGCTTTTCAGTAAGCTGTTCTCTAGTCAAAAGAAGACACTGAAAATATCGGTCTTCCTCACTTGGATGTCAGTAGCTCCCATAGGCAAGTTATCTTGGTAGGATAATAGTGGTCACATGGAGTTTATATCATATATTAATAGATGTTTACAAAACAGAATGCTTGATTCTTGATCAAAAGTTCTTTGAAATATCCCACATTGACATTGATTGAATTCTTAGAACTTCCCAATGTAGGTTGGAACTGCCTTTTACTTATCTACATCATCACTTCCTGGAAACTTTAATAATGAAGGGAAGATTTTTTCCCCCTAGGTTTACTCTGTCATCATCAAGAAATAAAAAACATGCTAAGAACAGCTTTACCTGTGTAGCCTGCCACCCAAAGGAGGACTGCATCGCATCTGGTCACATGGATGGCAAAATTCGTCTTTGGTCAGTGAACGCGTGGAAAGCACTATGGTCACTTTTATACTAGTTTTATAATTGCCCTGCAGAACAGGGCTGTCGCAGAGTCAGGGGAAAAGGACCATACTGAAAAACTACTGCTGGTTATAGGGAAGCTTGCTGACATCCTCCATTTCTTTTATTACTATGGTCTTCATTTCATACTTAACTACTTTACGATGATTCATAACCTTGGGTTTGTAGGGAAAGTGAAAAATTCCATGTTGCCTACAATCATCTTATTGAAGAGAACTTTTGTGTCAGCTTTTACCTTAAAAGGAAAGAGTGACAATATATCTAGTAGGGTACCCACAGATGACATATTGTTTGTAGAAGTGACTCTGGTTAGAAATAAAAATGTACTTTTTACACTTTAAGACTAGAAAGCTTGATATTATGATCCATTATATTTGGCATGCCATTGTTTATAACGATGGTTAAGAATTTTGTTTTCTCCAATAGGAGAAATTTTGATGATGACAAGAAATACACATACACTTGTTTACATTGGCACCATGATATGGTTATGGATTTGGCTTTTTCAGTGACGGGTAAGTGCCAATTTAATAAAGTATATGTATGAATAGTGTTTTACTTTACTGCATTTATAGTCCAAGAGTTTTAAAATTGCATAGGTAGGTCAAATGAATTAAAAAGAGTTGTCTATGATCCCTGCGTTTGGGGCTTTGCTCAACATAGTACTGTGTACTTTGAGTTTCAAAGCCCTTCAGAATTCCAAAGTGTACCTTTGTGGCAAAGTCTTTGAGGAACATAAAGAACCTCTTTAAGTTATGTTACCCTTTTTTTCTTTATTGTATGTCTACATAGCTAGGTGCTTGTTTTCCATAACTTAGCTACAGTTTGTCAGGCACAAAAAAATGATGTTAGTATTTACATCCATTGTCTGATTTAATTTTGACCCTCTGAAATATGTGTCATTAGTTTTCCTTTTACAGATGAAGTAAGTGGGGTTGTGTGAGAGTATAATGAGTGAAATAATGAGTATAATGAGGGAAATAATGAGAGTATAATGAGTGAAATGCCTATTGAAATTCTGTCTTCAATAGAAATATGAAAATGTACATTTTGCATTTGGTTACTCTTAGTAAGTTATGTCAGTATACTATAACAGGATGCTGAAAAGTGTAGTGTACCAGAAAAACAAGAAGGCAAAGAAGTAATTTTTCTTTCTGAGTCTTACAAGAGACTGGCAGGACAAGTATTAGATGGCACCATGTGCTCAGGTTCCTTAGAGGTTTAATTGGTTTTTAACTCACTGAAAATCTGAGGCAACCTGAGCCTACTTAAAATTTTGGATTTGGGGAACAATAACCAGTGTGTATATAGGTGAAAACCCACCTAACACAATAGCAATAGCAGGAGTACTATTGTGACATGAAAACTGAGATTAGAAGAGAATGAGGAGGAATTAACCCTACAGATTAAAACTGTACTGTTTACTCTCCTTTCCGCACACTCCCCAGAATACTAAAAAGTGATGCACTGGTGTGCGTGCATGCACATGTCCGAGGCATTGTCTTTATTCCCTCCTAACCCAAATTCATTTCTTCTCACCTTCCTCTTTATAGCTTCTTTTGCTATAGCTTCTGCCTAAATCAGGGAAAGAACCAATTATGTGCATATATTAGCATACAGTATAGACTTCATGTGACCATTATCCTAATGATCATTTCTCTTGGAAGCCGTTGACATTTAAGTAATAAAAAGACAGTCCTTCTTGTGGCTTTTGTAGTATGGACACAGCTTAATCAAATTCCTCATTGAACCTAACTTTTTATATTTGTTATCAAACCTAGTAAATTATAACCTTTTCAGCATACTGATTTTATTTCTTTAGGGTGTGTACCCAGTAGTAGTATTGGTGAGTCATATGGTAATTTTGATTTTTTTAAGAACTTCCATACTCTTCTCCATAATGATTATATTTAAAAACTTACGATCCCATCAGCCAATAGTGTGTAAAGGTTCTCTTTTCTTCAGCTCACCAGCATTTATTTTCTTTTGTCTTTTTGATAATAACCATTCCAACTAGAGGGAGGTACTATCTCATTGTGATTTTGATTTGCATTTTTCTGATGATTAGTGATATTGAGCATCTTTTCATATATCCATTGGCCATTTGTATGGCTTTTTTTTGAGAAATGTTTATTCAGGTTTTTTGCCCATTTTCATTCATATTATTTGCTGTTGAGTTGTTTGAATTCCTTACATATTCTAGATATTAACCAACCCCTTATCCAGATGTTGAGTTTGCAAATAGTTTCTCTGTGGGTAGTTTCTTTGCCCGGTTGATTATTTCCTCTTTTGCACAATAGGGTGCCCACAGGTAGTAATAATGTATTGTGTGTTTCAAAGATTTTTAATGTTTCACTACAAAGAAAAGATAAATGTTTGAGTTGATAGATATGCTGATTACCATGGTTTGATCATTATATTATATATACCAATATGGATTGCATTGTAGCCCATAATTTGTATAATTACTTGATCAATTTAAAATGAGACTTCAAAAATGATAAAAACAAAATTAGAAAATAATGACACTTGTATTTCTAAAGAGTTTTATTTCTCTAGTTTGATAAGAAAACTAAAAGTATTAATTATTTTTTTCCGTTTTCCCCCAAATATACTGTTCTTTTAATTTCTTTGGATGAATGCAAAGGCACCAGCCTGCTAAGTGGCGGGCGTGAGTGTGTGCTTGTGGAATGGCGTGATGCGGCAGAGAAAAACAAAGAGTTTCTCCCTCGTCTAGGATCTACTATTGAACATATTTCCGTCTCACCTGCAGGAGATTTGTTCTGTACTTCTCACTCTGATAACAGTAAGCCTAAATTTATTATGAGGAAGTATAATTTGTGTAATGTCATAGATCAACCAGCTTCTGTAGGAAGGAAAAATAGAGACCTTAAACTAATTAAGGATAATATAGAGTGAAGAAGCATTTTTTTCTTTCATTCCTCTTTTCCCCACCTGTCTCTACCCCCACATGTCTCTACCCCCACATGCCAATAGAAACTAACATGTTTAGAATTATTTTTATGAAAATGGAGAGTTAAGTATATTTGGTTGTTGCTATGCCACTTATATATTTTTAAAATCTTAGAGTGGGATGATGTGGGGAAGTAAAAGGAGGGTTTCAAATGGGCATTGGTGCTTTCATAAATACTATGCCATTCAAAAGAATGCTCTGCAGTTCTCTTTTGTATAGTCATTAGTTCAGTATAGTAGTCCTGTGAATTCTAACAGAAATAGGGACTTTCTCAGTATTCTTCCAAACTTTGTTCATCTTGCTACTATTCAGCCTAGATCAGGGCCTCCTTCCTTGTAAATTTGATAGCCCATTGCTTTCTTTCCCTTTGAATTATTATGTAACTCTGAGCAACCCATTAGTGGAATGACTTATTTCAAAGATAACTATCTTTTATGTAGTATGTACTCGTGGAATGGCAAATGCATACTATTAATAAGTGTAGTGTCTGAATTAAACACTTCATATGTTCATAGGCACAGTTTGTAGAACTTAGACTCTAACAAAAGCCCCCATCCCCACTCTAGATTTTTTAACTAAATTTCAAATATAGTCCTGATTTATAATAACATTGAGTTAATTGAACTTACTGAGCTATTTTGTATTCTGGCATATTTCAAAATGATATAAATTCACATGACTTCTTCACCTCAAAGTTCCAACCTACTCATGTTTAAATGTTTCTTTTTCTTTTACCCATAGAGATAGTAGTCATTCACCGAAACCTTGATGCATCTGCAGTAATTCAAGGCCTGGTGAAAGGTACTGCAACATCCCTTAAATTTGGAATTGAGTACATTTAACAGTGCATGTTTCTCTGATTTCAATTTGTTTATCACTTCCTTTATAGATAGGAGTATCTTTACTGGTATGATGATTGACCCAAGAACTAAAGCTTTAGTTTTGAATGGAAAACCTGGTCACCTGCAGTTTTATTCTCTCCAGAGTGATAAGCAGTTATACAATGTAAGATTTTGATCCATTAACTGGTCATAAAACTAATGAAAGTTCTTTACAGTACAACCGGGATCAAGTCATTTATTTGTAGTTTCATGATTCTGCGCCTATGTGTACTTGAACATAGTATTGTCTGTGGTTACTAGTTCAGTTGTTTAAAGCATAGTTTTCATGAGGCCACCATTCCAAATTACATGGCAGTCAGTTGGCACTCTTACACATGCTCTCTTTTTGTATTTTATTTTGTTTTAGAATGCACTGCAGTTAGCTATCCCACACATCTGTGCCTTTGAGTCACAAGGATAAGGAAATGAGAACATGTGTTGGCAATACAAGTCTATATCTGCTTTATGGTGAAATGATGTCATTCATATACTGAAGATTCAATTTTCAGTATAGATTAAAGAGGAACAGTTTATAATCCTGATCAATATATCCTACCTTTTCATTGTGCTCTGCAGTGCTCATTATAGATTTCTGTCATTTAATCCCTTTCTCTCTGTGTCTTTTAAACCCCTCAAAAAAGAAAGCCTATTAATAACCCCACATCTAGTACAATGCCTGAAAATAGTAAGCAGTTAGTACACATAATCCTTTACCTGAAAAGCTGCTCCAAAATCTGAAGCTTTTTGAGTCCTGACACAGTACCACAAGTGGAAAATTCCATACCTGACCTCCTGTGACAGGTTGCATCACAATGCTGATGACTAAAAATATTGTTAAAAGTACCATCAGAATGTGTGTATAATAAGATGCATATGAAACATAAATGAATTTCATGTTTAGACTTGGGTCCCATCCCCAAGATATATCATTATGTATATTCAGAGATTCCAAAGTTCAAACTAAATCTGAGGTCCACAACACTCTCGGTCCCAAGCAATTATGATAAAGAATGTTCAACTTGTAGTAGCCACTTTATTTACTTAGTAAATAAGCAAGGAAATGGGATTTTTTTTTTAATTGTAAATAAAATGCTGGCCTACTTGAACTATTATTTTTCTTAAAGATTATAAGTTTATTTCTTCTCTTTTATTTCTAGTGATAACCTGGAGATTTTATGTAAAACTATTTATTCTTTTAAAGAAAAGCACTCTTATAGGTTAAAGGTTTTGTTGAATCATATAATGGGTCTTAGTCATCACTAATTTATCAAGGTCATTGGAGAATAGTCACTACCAAATTAATACTGTACAGTGTATTCCCCTTTTTAATGGCAATTTTAATGTAAAAGGTAGCAATTGGTTTATTTTTCCCATTATCTAAAAATCTTATTACTTTAGATTGTGGCAGTTATCTTAGATATAGTTAATCATGCCTTGCATGCTTTAACATTTATGTATTAATAAACATTTTGGATTTTTTTAACCCTTCAGTTAGATATTATACAGCAAGAATATATCAATGATTACGGTCTGATCCAAATTGAACTAACAAAAGCTGCATTTGGCTGCTATGGTAACTGGCTTGCAACAGTGGAACAACGACAAGAAAAGGAAACTGAACTTGAATTGCAAATGAAACTGTGGATGTATAATAAGAAAACCCAAGGGTAATATTACCTTAGAGCTACCTATTAATTTAGAATATGAATTATTTGATTCTTATTTTATGTTTGTAATTATCAGACCTCAAGATGTTTCATTTTGATGAGATTTAGATTTAGAGATATCAAAGAGTTGTTATTCTCCTAATAAGCCTTTAATTAAGCTTTCTGTTCTGAGAAAGCATTGCTGTCTGCCACGTTCCCTTGCTCTTCCTTAACATCATGCCACCTTCCTTGGATAAAAGGGTGGAGGTGGAGGTGGAGGGTAGCATGTGTATTGTGATTAGACAAGGAATCACTGGCTTTAACAGCCAATTATCAGGTCCTTGCTGTGAGCCAAAAATTAGGTTCATTGCTTTTATACCCATACCCGTTATCTTGTTAATTTTCAAAAGAACATTATAGATAGGCCTGTTTGTCCACATTTTACAGGTAAAGAAACAGGCTCCAACTAAGTGATTGTCCCTAGTCACCCCTCTTGTAACTGGGCTTTTTAAAAATCATGACACTGTGCCTCCCTGATGTTTTTTTAGAACACACAGACTAGCATATATTTCATTTAAATCATTCCCCTCTTAAACTGGGAACAACCTTTGAAAGGTAATGTGGGTGACTGAAGATAGTAAATAAAGATGAAGGCAGTTTGAATGTTTTCTTGTTACAAGTGGGATCTGTCACACACATTGAATTTTTTAACCTTTTTTTTTAAACTACATAGTCTTAGTTTCTATACAGTTTTTCTAGAGTTTGATGCAGTAGACTTTGGACTATGAGTGAGGAACTCCCTATTTATACTTATAAGACACACAAGGACACAGGTGTTGTGTTAGATCTCTGTTTCCTGAATAAGCACACTCAATTCTAACTCTATGTGGTAATCTATCAGTTACATTTTTAAAGATGCTATTGTAAAATGTACAATATGTAAGACATTCTCTGAGTTATGACAATATGTCATATTGTCCTGATGAGAAAATAAATTTGTAGGTTTTCTTCCAACTAGGTTTGTTCTTAACACAAAGATTAGCATGCCACATGATGACCATATCACAGCTCTCTGCTTCCGTAATGCAGAAAAATCTGAAAACCCCACCTTGGTTACTGCTAGCAAAGATGGTTACTTCAAAGTGTGGATATTAACAGATGATTCCGATATATACAGTAAGTAACCGAAGAGTATGTTCAAAGAGTATACAGTTTTAAGAATTGGTATTTTTGTCTCATACCCATTTCAGGAGAACATTTTTCTATTTTTGCAAATAGAAATTGTTTAGGATATTGCTTAATTTTAGTAGATTTAAGAGATTTTTACACAAAAATCCATACTTTTAAAATGACATTCTTAATAGTGTGCTATTTAGTTGAGAGGGTTATAGTACAGAGAGCTTTTGCCATTAGTCCTTTCTCCACTCCACTAGAGGGAGATCAAAGTCTCTAGGAAGAGCACAAGGGCAGAATGGCATATAGTTAATAAAATTGTTTCTAATTCCGAACATATCTGATTCTGAATTTCCTATGTAAAACTTTTCTTCAATGCTTTACAGCACTTATAAGTGAAAGAAATTGTGGGGAATAGACTTGTTTGTTTTGTCTTTGTTTCTTAACCCTTAATGTTCCTATAAGGTTATATAGCATTAATGCCATTATTGAACATTATGGCTTCTATTTCCACAGAGAAAGCTGTTGGCTGGACCTGTGACTTTGTGGGTAGTTATCATAAATATCAAGCAACCAATTGTTGTTTCTCCGAAGATGGTTCTTTACTAGCAGTTAGTTTTGAGGAAATAGTCACCATATGGGACTCGGAAACATGGGAACTTAAATGTACATTTTGCCAACGGGCTGGGAAAATAAGGTAGGTAAATTGTTTGGGAAGCATGTAGTACTTTTTTTAAAAATTTATTTAAGTATTTCTTTGAACCTTAGTAAATTTAAACTTTAGGCTTTCTCTAAAGATGGCTTATAAGTCAGGAGGCAAATAGCTAACTAAACGGTTGGAAAGCTAAAAATTTCTGACTGTGTGAACTATATGCCAATATTTCTGAAATCAGGATTAATATTTAATCCTGCAAATTGTTTTCTTTGTATTAAATATTTCCATGGATGTGCTATATGATAATACAAGTTATATTTAAGCCTCAGTGGATTTAAAACATGCTCATCTTCTCTGTATTCCCATAAAAATATTGTATACTCAGACTCACTCTTTTCTGAGAAGGACAGGAGAAAATCAAAGTGTCTTCTGATTTACTTCTGTCCTCTTTCAGCACAAGGGCAGAATGGCATATAGTTAATAAAATTGTTTCTAATTCCGAACATATCTGATTCTGAATTTCCTGTGTAAAACTTTTCTTCATAATTCAAATTACAAGTTTCCCTCTTTTTGGTAGAGAACATAAAATAGAGTGTTTAGTTACGTGAATTTGTATATTTTTACATACATTTCCTTTTTGTGTTGGTTGCTGTACTACACATATTTTAGAGAATTGATCATCAAACCTTTTTTCCTAAAGCAAACTTTTCCATTTATAATCCCTAAAAGATTAGCATGCCACATGATGACCATATCACAGCTCTCTGCTTCCATAATTCCCCTTTTTCTTCAGGATTATTATAAGCATATGCATCTCCTTAAAAATCTACATTGCATTAAACTAATAACAGTGTTTGAAAGTCTGCAGCTCTTTGTAACTAAATGTTAACTTCCTTTTGGTTTTAACTTAGACACCTTTGCTTTGGGAGATTGACATGTTCAAAGTATCTTCTTGGTGGAACTGAAGATGGCATTCTTTGCTGTTGGAATCTGCTCAGTTGTGCATGTAAGATTATTTTTTTTACTCTAAAGTGACTTGAAAAAACACATAGAGGAGGCTGGGGATATAGCTCAGTTGGTAGAATGCTTGCCTTGCAAGCACAAAGCCCTGGGTTCAATCCCCAGTACCACGAAAAAAAAAAAAAATAGAGGAAGTTGTTAAACTTTGTCATTCTACCTAGATGTTATAGAATGTTTTGCATGACACATTTTGCCACCAAATTTGGAGTGGTAGGCCTACAGATTACTTACAAACCACCTAATTATCAATAAATTAGGTACTATTATCTTCACTTTTTTCTACTGTCTTCAAGGTATAAGACTTTTGTTGTCCTCTATATTCTTCATCCCTTTAACATTTTGAGGAATATTTCTGCTAATTTGAATGCATATTAATTTGCAGTATCCCTGACAGTATGAAATTTGAATGTAGTCTGGTATAATCCTAATAAATGTGAACTCAGTGCTGTTTTACTCATTAGAGAGTATGGAAGATATGGTAGTTGCTTAGTAATCAATGTGATATTCTTTGTGGTGACTTTGGGTAACCCAAATTTAGCAGCAGCAAAAGCATAAAGACATAAGAATCAATGAAAGAATAACTATTTCATAAGAATCATTGAAATAAAAATGCATAGTATATGGAAGAAATACTGAAGTTCCATTTTATTTCTCTCCTTCCTGTTCCTCACTTCAGTAGACCCCTTCACACATAATTTCATTGTGTCTACACTGGCAATTAGAAGCATAAAATGCTTCTACCTAGTAGAATATTGTCCTGATAAGACCATCAATTAAGAATATGTACTTCAAATAGATTTGGTAAATCTGTTCTCAGTAGTAAATCATCTTTTTTCCCCTTCAGTGGAATGGAGTGCAAAATTAAATATTAGAGTTATGGAATCTGATCCTTATTCAGAGAATATTGCTGCAATTTCTCAGTCTTCAGAGGGTTCAGACTGTAAGTACAAACTATGCTTTGATAATTAAAGGGAATCTACTACCTAAATTTTCTTTTAGTGTCTTTAATATAATTTGAAACGAACTTGCCTTCAGATCAGATGTTCATTTGAAGCCATTTTGCCTGAGGCCCAACCTCTCCTTTCTTCCAACATCACATATAAATTCAGACTTAATTGTAGGAGAGCTCCAGTACATCCCTTGTTTTTCCACAGGCCAGTCGCACTCAGTCTGCAAAATCCAAGAGGCCTCACTCCTTTGGTGCATTTTCCATTCCCCTAACTAGTTTTAAATGTCCTGTATGCTTTTTGAAACAACTTCTACATACATCTTTTTGGTACTTCAGACAAAGTAGTTCAATAAAATTTTTGTATCTGTCCTCTATAGTAGCCCCAGCTTTCTGGAACAGGGATCCTTTTTTCTCTTTTTCAGGTTCATAGTCCTCATTCCCAACCTACTTGGTACATAGTAAGCATTCAGTAGATATTTGTTGAATCAAAACCTAAGACAGTCCTGAGCTGGGCCATATACTCAATGGGGTGAGTCCCAGAATTAGTGTGGTCTACCAGTCTGAGGTTAGAGCTAACTTTTGTAGGCAAAATGTCATTGTCTTTTTTTTTTTTTTTTCCCCTCTAGTGTTTGTATTTAAGCCTAGTGAGCCAAGGCCATTGTATATTCAAAAAAATATCTCCAGAGAGGAAGTCCAGTGGGGAGTGTTTGTTCCACGAGATGTCCCTGAGTTGTTCAACTCAGAAGCTCACCAGTGGCTGAACAGATCCCAGTTTTACTTCCTAACAAAGTCACAGGTAACTGACCCCCCCTCACCCCCCACCAAAGGTGGACACTTTGTACCTGCAGTTTTAAAGAGAAATTGTCAGCCCATGACTATTGGTGTGTTTGTTTCTAGATGGAATAGTTTCATTAAAAGTTTATTTCCCAAAAGAAATAACCTGTGAATGTTTAATACCAATTTACCCTCACACCTTTGAACTTTGAGGCTCTTTAAACGTGTACTGCATTAACTCTGTGGCACCAAAAACAGAAGACAACAAAAATACTTGAAGTTGTTTTTATTAGCATGGTTCATTTTTCTTTTGAGTATTTGATTTGCCATTAAAAAAATGGTGACTTAAGTTTCAGCTATCAGTTGAATTTTACTTCATTACCAATTCTTAAATCTCTCCCAGAACACAATCTTATAACTCTCACAAGGTTATTAAACAAATTTAAATCTTCTCTGTGGGCAGATATATATATATTTGAAAGACTAGCCTTGTTTTTTAACACTTTGTATAACCTTATTTAGATTTGCACTCTACAATTTGATTTTTCACATCATTCATTGATCTCTCTTTGTAGAGTTTATTGACATTCAGTACAAAGTCTCCAGAAGAAAAACTCACACCAACAAGCAAACAGGTATGTTTTAACCATTCAAAGTGCAGGCTGCATTGCTTCCCTACAAAGCTAGTTATCTTTTAGAGTCCAGTCTGAAAAAAATGTTTCATCTGACCGTAAGGTGGAACTTTAAAACATACATTTATAAATTGGTGTTGGTTTAATTTAAAATGTCAATAAGATAGGCTTGTGATTTAAAAAGTCAAATATAGTTGGCCCTTATGTCCATGGGCTATATGTATATCTGTGGAGTCAACCAATTCTGTATCAAAAATATTCAGGAAAAAAAATGCCAAAGCATATGAGAAGATGTGCATAGGTTATATTTAAATACTATGACATTTTATATGAGAGACTTGAGCATCCTCAGATTCAGAGGGTTCTGGAACAATTCCCCCATGGATATTGAAGGATAACTATAGTACTACAAACTTCTTACAAAAAAAATCTTCTCTATGCCACTGCCTTTTTCTTTAAAGATAACCACCCCCGACTCTTTTAGTCGAAGTTTTCATTTAACCGTATATCTCTCAAAAACATTTTTATGCCACTAATTCTGGATTTTTCAGATTTAGTATTATCAATTAACTGATCCATTGAATCTGTTGAAGTTGAAATCTTGGCTTTTCACATCATTCCTTGCATATACACAAAAACACATTTCCCCTACCTGCCCCCAAATTTTCCCAGTATTGATGAGTCTTCAGTTGGTCAGGTCCATACTTGTTATCATAACCTTGTAAATAAAATTCATAGCTAAGCTACTTAATCATACACATAGTGTCTTTCCTTTTGTGATCAACTCTTTGTTTTCTCTGGCTGTAATAACTGCCTCTTTTTTTCAGTTCTTTTCACCTAACTCAACCCCCGACTTTATCCAAGTTATATATATCTTCTTTCAGTGTTTTCAGACCCATTAGATATTCTTTGAAATCATGAAGAAATATCTGCAAAAGCCTCTGACTTTTTTCAGTCTGGAATGATTGCTCCGTAGATCAGTCGCACGGTAGTCATCTTAGTGTACAGACTCGGCATCATTTGGGGGATTCATTGTACCTCTACCTTATTAGCTCCCACAGTGTTCCTCTTTCTTTGGTTACACTCTTGTTTTGGTAAAGCACATTCTTTTGGTAAAGGGAAGGTAAGTTTAAGACCTTGCATGTTTGGAAGTGTTTTATTATCTCCCATTTGGTTGGTTGAGTAGAGATGTAAGTTAAAAATCATTTTCTTTCAGCACTTTGGAGGTATTTTATAGATTATTTTATAGATTCTGGTGTTACTCCAAGTCCAAAGAATTATTATTCTTTGATCTTTTATCCTTGACTTGTTTATTTTCCTCCACCATTCATTGAATTTATTCAAAAACTTTTTTGTTGATCATCATGGCAGGATCTATTCTAGACCCCTGCAGTACACTAGTGAACAAAATAGGCAAGTCTCTAAACTTGGGGTGTTTATAGTCTACAGGGAGATATAGAACTAAACAACAAGCATTAAGTAAGTAAAATATGTAATACTTCAGAAGGTAATAAGAATTATGATGGGGTGAAGAATATAGTAAAAGAGGGTAAGTGAAGGGTAGTTTGCAATAAATAGAGAAGTCGAGGTAGATCTTATTGAAAAGACTGTTTTTCCTTTGAATGAAACTTAGAACCCCTTAGGGTTTTGAGTAGAGAACTAAGTAGGAATTAATTACTCCCCACCCACCAGCACTCATTTCTTTGTTCTTTTTTTGGGTCTTCTATTATTTAGTACTGAGCCTTCTAGAGTAGTGCTATAACTTTATTTTTGCCTGCTTTCTTTCCATTTTCTGAGGAATTACTTCATCTTTTATCATCAAATTTTTTTTCTCCCTCTTGCATGGTCTGTTTCATCAGATTTTTGTTTCAGTTATTTCATTAGTTATCTTTCATATTAAGGTTTTCTTCAGTCTTTTCATTTTTCACTGTCTGCTCTTACTTTTAGATTTGAGCATAAGCATCTGTTTGAAAACTCTCTGACATTGTGGACCCTGTCATCTGGCTAAACTATTTTGTTGAGAAAATCTCTAATGTCATTATTTTTGATTTTTCTTCTCTTAGGCTGGTCAAATTACACAGACAAAAATTTTCTTCTTAGGATCTTGCCTGGCCAGTCACAGAGTCCCACACCTGCAATCCCAGCCACTAAGAATTCTGAGGTGGGAGGCTCAAGAGTTCAAAGCCAACCTCAGCAAAAGTGAGGCACTAAGCAACTCACTGAGACCCTGTCTCTAAATAAAATACAAAAAGGTCTGGCAATGTGGCTCAGTGGTGGTCGAGTCCCCCTGAGTTCAATCCCTGGTCCAAAAAAAAAAAAAAAAAAGATCTTGCCTAAAGGATTTAAACCTGTTTACCAGTGTTCTGAGAACTCCCCTGTGTGAAGGAAAACTGTCTCCAGCTATGAAAAGGATACCACCTGCCCACCCCCAGTCTGACATACTTTTGTTGTTCTCCAGGGAATATACTTTGAGCCCTCTGTTGGGACTTAAGAGGAAATATGGGAATCTGAGGACTTCTGCAATAAACTTTCCACCAACCCATCTGTTTCATTTAGCCCTGCTTTCACTATTATTTATAGATACAGTTGGTACCAATTCTTATGCGTTTATGGTACTCTGCTGTGAATTGGGATGTTTCTTGACTTTTTCATTGCCAGCTTAAATTCTGCTTTCTCGGCTCTATTAAAAGTTATTGTCCTTCAACCTGCTTCATCCTTTCAACATGTTATTATCCAGGCCTCTTCCCCCTCTGTCTCTTCGCATCTACCCTTAGAAACCCTTTTTTGTACTTTTTGTAGGATTAGGCAAAGAAGCAATAATACATGCCTGTTTGGATATGTCATCTAAGTGTCCATTGTTAGCTTTTCCTGTAGTAAGTGGGATACGAGGCCTGTTGCTTTACCTATGAGACATGCTTAATAACTTCTAAAATTGCTTCCATGCCAGACATCTTATGATTCTATAGTCAAAGGAGTTCCCCCTTTTTATTCAGATAATTTCCCTTTTTCTTAAATCCTTACAGCTATTAACAGAAGAAAGTCTTCCTACAACCCCATTTTATTTCATATTGGGAAAGCACAGGCAACAACAGGATGAAAAATTAAATGAAACATTAGAGAATGAACTGGTACAGCTGCCCTTAACAGAGAACATACCTGCAGTTAATGAGGTAAGAAATTAGTTGAGCAAACCATGTAAAATCAATAAAATCCATTACAGCACCTTAAATTGACATTTTTGTACAATCTGTTACAAATCACTTTTGAATAATCACTTGTATACTATACAGTGTTAATACCCAAACTAAGTTACATAACCTTAGGATTTGGGATTATTTTGGCCTCAACCTGGGGTGAATGAGATGGGGTTTGCTTTAAATATTGGAAGGTAGAAATGTTTTTTTCTTTGGTTTGGCTTTTCTGTGGGAAGAGTCTTTTTGTTTTTGACTCTTGGTATTTACAGCAAAGGATACTAAGGACTCTGAAGGAACAGATTGTGCCAACGGATATTCTTAAATGAAACCCTGTTTTTCTGTTTTTCATTCCAGCTTCTTCACACTCCAGCCCATGTACTGCCATCTGCTTCTTTCCTATGTTCCATGTTTATAAATTCCTTATTACTATCTAAAGAGACCAAAAGGTAAAGTAGTTCTTAAAATGTTTGTTATTCTCTATTACAAGATGGTCTGTATTATTCCTTATTATAATATTCTTCCACTGTACTTTTCTTTTTACTTCAACTTTAAAATATAGGTAAGAATATAGGATTATTAAGTCCAATACATTGAAAATAACTCAGAAAAGATGTTCTGTTTATGTGTGTAAGGATTCAATATCTAATTTTAAATCACACATTTTATAAGTTCACCTGTTCTCTTTCTAATAACCCCTAATTTTTAAAGTGCACTCAATAGCAAGATTTTTCATTCACTGTATATGATTATATTTCTACATAGGTGCTTTAAATAAGCACATTGTTATTACTTAGTAGTACTTCTAATGGTGTTTACATCTTCTGTTATTATTCAAGTGCTGAAGAAATTCCCGATGATATAGATATGGAAGAAGAAAAAGAAAGTGATGATTCAGGTGAAGAAAATGATCTTACAGAAAAGGCCCAGGTTACAAATGACACAGGTTTGGAAGAAGACATTTTACATCAGTTGTCAAAATCTGAAGAAAAAGAACTAAGGAAATTAAGGAAAGTGGACTACAGCTGGATAGCTGCTCTTTAGGCCTTGGAGGTGGGTGGGGTGGGAGGTTGTACTTTGTATTTTTTAATCTTGTTTCTCTTGTTAAAATAAAATATTAAGTATTTACAGACTTTATATTTTTTAAAAATTGATAACGTGAACCTTTAATTTGCATCATGCTTTACAGTTGCTATATATATTCCATCACATATTTTTTATTTTGAGTCACATATTAGTATTATAAAATAGGTAGTTATTTTCTTCACAAGTGATACAAGCCTGAGTCTTGAACTTACACGTGGTGTTCCACAGACCTTACTGAGACAATTTTGTAGCAATATGGGCTGCCTAAAATCTGAACGATTGTAAATTCAACTTAATCTGGCCCAAAGTCCCATTGCTAATGGAAAAACAATTACAAATACCCAATTTTACTTTTAAAAAGTCACTGTATCTTGACTGCTCAGCACTTAGCATTTCCCTGATAATACAATCATAAAATTTATATTAAAAAAGTAAACATAAAAACAGTAAGGTATATAAATCACATCTCAATGAATATTCACAAAATTGCTGCAAATGGCTTTTTAGCATGTGATACAGACAAAATGTTTGTATCCCTACAAAATTCATGTTAGAATGGGATCTAATCTGCTAGTGTTGGCCTTTCGAACTTAATTAGGTCATGAAGATGGAGCTTCATGGATAGGATTAGGGCTCTTATAAAGCAACCTAGAGAACTCTCTTACACCTTCAACCATGTGGGGACACAAGAAGACAACCATCTAACAACCAGGAAGCAGACCCTCACCAGACAGCAAATCTGCTGGTGCCCTTTTGTCATTCTTCCTACCTAGCCTCCAGAACTATGAGATGAATTTCTGTTTATAAGCCACCAGTCTATGGTATTTTGTTATAGCAACCTAAATGGACTAAGTACATTTTAATCAGTATTCAAGTAAGATCCATACTTTTTTAAATAACAGCTATATTGAGATACAACACAAACCACAGCATTCATGTAAAGTGGACAGTTGGTCGGTTTTAAGTAAATTCACAAAGTTGAACCATCATTACAATTTTAGAACAGTTCATCATCCCAAGACTACTCATTTCCCTCAAGCTTCCTCTCTACCTTCTAGATGACAATTTATCTGTTTTTGTGAATTTGCCTATTCAGAACATTTCATATACAAGAGGAATCATGCAGTATATAGTCTTTGTGACTGACTTGTCAGTAACCATCAGTGTCACAGCATGTATCAGTACTTAATATGTATTATATTCTTTTCTCCTGGGCATATTATCATTCAAAGTTCATAACTTATGAATTCATTTTGTATTTTATATTCTGTAGTCTTGGACAAATGACATGTGTCTATCATTATAATATTATACAGGGTATTTGTATTGCCCTGAAAATGCAGGGTTAGTTTTTGAGGCTAGTCTTTGAGGTTTGTCCTAATCCCAGTAGGACTCTTTCTTTTTAGCTGTTTTTTCCCCTGGTTCTTCCTGGTAAACTGTCTGGTCTGTGGTTGAGCTTGTTCTCATGGAGCTACCAGGCTTTTAATTGCTTACCATAAAAATCTTCACTATTATCAAAAACACCCTTAAGACTTGAACTTCTCCACTATATTTTAAATAATTTCCATTTTCCATTATTGACTGCTTCTTGCTCTGGGTAAACTCTTAGCCACTGTTCCAGAGCTGTGGGCAGGCACAAAAGTCCACATCTCTGAGTGACACTCCTGCTTCCCAAACAGCTTGAGGCAGAAACCTCTGATCATGTCTCCACTGGCTTGGACCTTAAGCCCTATGAGGAGACTGGGCAAGAGCAAAAAGTCCTCAAGGATTCTCTGCTTACCTTGGGTAGAGGCTCTCAGTTAACCTTTCCAACGTGGACCTTGTGGCAAAAAGAAAGGCTGGCAGCCTACTCCTGGGAGCTGAGAGGAAAAGAGAAATTTCTGTCATGCCATGTTGAATTGGGGAGGAGGAAGCAGCTAATGGCTTGAGTGACAGGCTTGCTAATCCACATAGATTTTCTTCAGTAAGTGTTTCTTTATTTGCTGTGTGCCCTTAGGACAATTTCTGGAGACTTTAAATGGTTGGGTTTTTTGAAATAGTTTTTACCAGTTACGGTTGTTCTGATAAAGAGGTCCATGGATCTCATCCTGCCATTCCAACAGCAGAGATCTTCAAGTCTCAGTCTATTATCTTCTGAACCATATATATCAAAAAATATTATCTCAACATGTAACCAATTTTTTAAAATATTTGTTGTGATAGTTTACACTTTTTTCCACGTGACATCTTCAGAAATTGTGTGTATTTTACACTTAAGCCCATCTCCACTTGCACTAGCCACACTGCAGTGCTCAATAGCCACATGTGGCTAATGGCTATCATTTTGGATAGCACAAATCTAGAGGCTTGATCATGTTAACTTGGAACTTTTAACTAAAACAAAGATTGTTTTGGTCTTGTCAGCTCTTTACCCCTCCCTGGTGTGATGGATTATTATTTTGCTATATCCGAATATATATGAATATATGTTCATATGTATATGAATATATGGACATATCTCCAAGAAATTCTTATTTTTTGCAGTTACACATAAATAACTTAAAGTTAGAAATATAAGTATATAAAATATGCCAAAATTATATATAAATTGCAGATGTGTAAAATATATGAAATTTTTGATTTTATACTTACTATCAAATTCAAGTAAACTTGGGACATGTCTTTCTTAATAGTAGTTACTATATAACCCGAAAAATCATTTTATAAGTATATATTTAATTACTTTTTCTTCCACTAAAACATGACATCCTTGTTGGGATTATTTTGTTTCCTCCTCCAATATTTAAAAGTGATATCAATTTTTTTCCCATAGAAAACTATACAGTAAGGAGGAAATGGCTGCTCAATTCCTTAAAATCTCGATATATGCCCAGCAGATTTGTCTCCCTCGGTTTCTTTACCACCAGAAACTGGTCCAACTGTAGTAGATGAATTCATAAGGACTACTTCTATCCTTCCTCATTGTTCATTGCCTTTATCCAGGAGTGAACCCCTTGCACTTGGTGTTCTCACTATTGTTTCCATGATGAAAGGCACAGCCTGTAATTTGGGAAATACGTAATCTCAACCTCACTAGTGGAAGGACCACACAGGCTAACCACTTACCATGTGTCGTTTATTTCACACACATCACATTTTGTCTATGATTCCACGTGTCAGGTATTATCCCAATTTGGCAAATGAAACGGTTTCCAAAGGGATTAAGTTAATCCTACTTAGATCTCTAGACTGTCAGAAGTGTAACTAACACACAAGAATCCTGCCTATCAAATTCCAAATTGTGTGCCCTTCTAGAATAACCCTGCCTCCCAGAGCTTAAAAGACTTAGCGTTGCAAAGGCATCTACAATTGAGGAGGAACTGTGGTAAATGATATGGCCCAGCTTTAGTACTAATCCCAGCTGCAAACAAAAATTAGCTAGTTCTGTGACCTGGCTAAAGTCCTTTAAACAGTTACCTTCAACCCAGCACTCCCCCATGCAGATGGTTTTGTTTTCCTGACCAGTACTATTATGTTTCAGGTACAGGAAAAGTATGTCAAACTTGAATATTGTGTGAGATTATGGACTGAAGTATACATAAAATTTTGATGAAAAGTCTATGCTAATTGAATAACTATTAATTAGATAGGCTTAGTTTTAATGTACTGGAACAACATTCCTCTTTGGGGTTTTATTTCTTATCAAAGACTAGCACTCAGTATAAAATTACAGAATACATTGTAATGTTATAGATGATGTGTTTAAATAATTTCAGATCTTTGTACCATAACTGTAGAGAAGCTCTCAGTAGAAATATTTTAGGTTAAATATAATAGAATGGTTAAAAATAACTAAATCTTGTAAATGGTACTCATTTTTCTGAGACTACCTGAACTACTACTTCCAAAATTTATGCTTTCTCTGTTAATTGTGTTTGACAGCCCTTAAAATGATGAAAATTCCTTATGACACCAAAGTCAAGCTGAGGGGTGAGAATGGAGACAAGATGGAGGGGGGGGGGTGAAGAGAGAATGATTAACAGGTATTTGGATGCAGTTGGAGAGGAGGAAAATTTTCTAGTGTTCTATAGTACCATGGGACAATTGTAGTTAACCAACAGTTATTTGACTATTTCAAAGTAGCAAGTAGAGATGATTTTGATTGTTCCCCACACAAAGAAATGATAAATGTCCAAGATGATAGATTCACCAATTCCTCTAATCTAATCATTACAGTTTGCATAGCATCTTGAATTGCCACTGTAGCCTATAAATATGTACAATACCTATGTGTCAATTAAGACTAAAATATCTTAAGTAAATAAAGGAGAAAGAGAAGAAAAGGAAAAGGTACCAAAAAGGCAGGTAATAAGGCGCAGTGGATGGAGCACACCCAGGTGGTGAAGGGCCATCTGAAGGAAGATGAGGTTCATGCTGATGGGCAGACAGCATTCCTGCCTCCCTGTAGGTCCTGAGTTCACTCTGCCGGGGACATAGAAGCTTTCTGTTTACCTTCCTAAGATAACATTTCAGAATAATTACTCTAATACCCCTCCAGACCTCTTTTTTCCATTCCTCAAAGTCCTCTTCATCAACTACAGTGCTTCCTTTTGGATGACATATCTCAAAGCTTTTAAATAACTGAAAAACTTTCAACCATTGAGGTATTGTGACATGACAGATGATAATGTGTGTGTAAACTGAAATTTTTTTAACTAAAAAAAATTAAGTCCAACTGACTGGGTAAGGTAAGGAAAATAATGTTGCATGAGATAATTGATGTTTCTTTTTGTTTGTTTGTTTTGTGTTTGTTTTGCTATGTGTGCTGGGAATCTAGTGAATGAACATTTTATTTCTTAGAAGTCATTTCTGCTCAAGAGGAAAACCTCAAAGATCAAGATTTGTGTTTAATAAAATACATTAAATTTTAAAAAATAAAAAACTGGTTTTCAAGATGGCGGCCTAGAGGGTGGCTGCATTTCGTGTTGCTCCAGGACTCAGGATTCAAGAGAGGAGATATTGGGACGCTTGGGACCAACTCAAAGTAGCCGGGTGACTCGCACCCCCTGGGGGGGCATCCCGGATGGGACGGGGGTCCCGGAACGCAGGAAACTTTGTGAAGTAGAACTGCCGGCGAGACGCCCCTCCCCCCGCTGGAGCAGTGAACTCGGATAGCTGGGAGCGCCGTAGAGGAGGCTGCTCGGCACAGCGCTGGAACTCGGAGCAGCCACTGGGGCTCCGGCGGCTGCCCGGGGGAGGAGTGGCGGGGAGAACTGTGTGGACTCAGGACACCGGGGCCTGCCCTGAGGAGGAGGAGAGGAGCGTGGCCACTTGGATTCGGAGAGACTGCACCAGAGCTGCAGGCGGTTGCCAGAGGAGAAGCCGCGCAGCGAGCTGTTTGGAATCAGAACGACGCTTCTGAACACCGGGGCCTGCCCTGAGGACGAGGAGGAAGAGGAGCGGCCGCTTGGATTGGGGTGACTACACGGGAGCTACAGGCGGTCGCCAGAGAAGGGGCTGCGTGGCGAGCTGTTTGGACTCTGACTACTTCTGAACCCTGGGGCCTGCCCGGAGGAGTAGGAGAAGGAGGAGAAGGAGCACGGCGGGTCCTTTGGACTCGCAGTGACTGCATTAGCGCTCCAGGCGGCTGCTCAGAGGAGAAGGCGAGTGGTGAGTTGTTTGGTCTTAAAGTGACAGCTCCTGAACACAGGGGGGCTGCCTGGAGGAGAAGCGTGGTGGGACGCTTGGTCTAGAGGGGCCGCACCAGAGCTCCGGGCGGTGCCCAGAGGACCCGTGCAGCGGGTCACGTGGATTCAGAGCCACTCAGAGGGACTGCTCCTGAACACCCGGGGGGTTATCTGGAGAAGGAGGAGGAACGGGGAGGGTCACTTCAACTCGGAGTGATTGATTGCCCCGGACTACGGGTGGTTGGTGGGAGGAGGAGGCACGAAGTGAGTTTCTTGGACTCCTAGTGACCGCACCGGCATACTGGGCGGCTGTCTGGAGGAAGAGGCCTGTGGCGGGTCTCTGGGACTCAGAGCGATTGTTCGGGGCCACAGGTGGCTGCTCAGAGGAGGGGCCACGCAGCCAGGCGATTAGGTGCAGAACAGGGTCCCAGGATCTAGGAGGCTTCTGGGTGGAAGAGCCGCATAGAGACAGGCTTAGGGCGGAGCGAAGGTTCCAGGCCTTTGGGCAAATTCTCTGAGGAGGGGCAGCCTAAGGAGATTCATCTGCGAAGGGTGAGGCTCCCAGGCCCAGGAGGAAGGGCCGGGCCCCTGGAAACTTTGCAGAGGAAGGCAGCCCAGCCCAGGCAGTAGCTGTAAATTGAGGGGAACCTCTAGGAGGAAACTGACCAGCGAGACCTCCCCACTGGGTGAGTCTTCCCTGCCTGGTGAGGTTTCCCCACAAGGACGGTAAAACCAGAGACACAGACCCAAACAGGCCTTGCCTCAGCCCACAGCATAGGTCCCCTTTGGATGACCATTGGTCAACAAGTGGAGGCACCTCTGCCCACTAGCAGGGAATATACCCCACCTGAAGGCCACCACTCCTAGAGAGGCAGCTTCCTTGTGGAGCACCGCATTATCAACTTCCTCCAAGACTTCAGCCTACTGAAGGCTAAGAGGGGATATATATAGAAATCTTCAGGGACATTGTAAATCAACAGAGGAAATCTGCAATATCTCAGCGGTCCACTGATATCTGAACAATATGAGAAAACAAGGAAAGAAAATGCTGCAAACAAATCTAGATGTTACATCAATAAAACCCAATGACAGCATGGCAGAAGAAATGACAGAAAAGGAGTTCAGAATGTACATAATTAAAATGATCAGAGAAGCAAACGATGAGATGAAAGAGCAAATGCAAATATTGAATGATCGCACCAATCGACAGTTAAAAGAGCAAATACAGGAAGCAAAAGATCATTTCAATAAAGAGTTAGAGATATTGAAAAAAAACCAAACAGAAATCCTTGACATGAAGGAAACAATAAACCAAATTAAGAACTCCATAGAAAGCATATCCAATAGGATAGAATACCTGGAAGACAGAACCTCAGACATTGAAGACAAAATATTTAACCTTGAAAACAAAGTTGAACAAACAGAGAAGATGGTAAGAAATCATGAACAGAATCTACAAGAATTATGGGATATCATGAAAAGGCCAAATTTAAGAATTATTGGGATTGAGGAAGGCCTAGAGAAACAAGCCAAAGGAATGAACAACCTATTCAATGAAATAATATCAGAAAACTTCCCAAATCTGAAGAATGAAATGGAAAATCAAGTTCAAGAGGCTTACAGGACTCCAAATACACAAAATTACAACAGACCCACACCAAGGCACATTATAATGAAAATACCGAACATACAAAATAAAGACAGAATTTTAAAGGCTGTGAGAGAAAATAACCAAATTACATTCAGGGGGAAACCAATACGCATATCAGCAGATTTTTCAATCCAGACCCTAAAAGCTAGAAGGTCCTGGAACAACATTTTTCAAACCCTGAAAGAAAATGGATGCCAACCAAGAATCTTATACCCAGCAAAACTTACCTTCAAATTTGACGATGAAATAAAATCCTTCCATGATAAACAAAAGCTAAAAGAATTTACAAAAAGAAAGCCAGCATTACAGAACATTCTCAACAAAATATTCCATGAGGAAGAGATGAAAAACAAAGAAGCAAATCAGCAAAGGGAGGAATTATCCTAAAGGAATTGTCAAATAAAGGAGGAAACAAGTTGTGTCAAACAAATAAATAAACAAAATTTTAAAAATGAACCAAATGACCGGGAAACCAAATCATTTCTCTATAATAACCCTGAATGTTAATGGCCTGAATTCATCAATCAAAAGACATAGACTGGCAGATTGGATTAAAAAGAAAGATCCAACAATATGTTGCCTGCAAGAGACTCACCTCATAGAAAAAGATACCCATAGATTAAAGGTGAAAGGATGGGGAAAAACATACCATGCACATGGACTCAGCAAAAAAGCTGGAGTATCCATCCTCATTTCCGATAATGTGGACTTCAAGCCAAAGTTAGTCAGAAGGGATAAAGAAGGTCATTTCATACTGCTTAAGGGAAGCATAAATCAGCAAGATATAACAATCATAAACATCTATGCCCCAAACAGTGGCTCATCTATGTATGTCAAACAAATCCTTCTCAATTTCAGAAACCAAATAGACCACAACACAATAATACTAGGTGATTTTAACACGCCGCTCTCAACACTGGACAGATCTTCCAGACAAAAATTGAACAAAGAAACCATAGATCTCAACAACACAATCAATAATTTAGACTTAACGGACATTTATAGAATATTCCATCCAACCAAGAGTGAATACACTTTCTTCTCAGCAGCACATGGATCCTTCTCTAAAATAGACCATATATTATGCCACAAAGCTAATGTTAGCAAATACAAGAAGATAGAGACACTAGCATGTATTCTATCAGATCATAATGGATTGAAGTTAGAAATAAATGAAAGAGTAAAACACAGAAACTATTCCAACATCTGGAGATTAAACAATATGCTATTATATGATGAATGGACAACAGAAGATATTAGGAAGGAAATTAAAAAATTCTTAGAGGTAAATGAGAACAAAGAAACATCATATCAAAATCTCTGGGACACTATGAAAGCAGTACTTAGAGGGAAATTTATTTCATGGAGCGCATTTAATAAAAGAAGTAAAACTCAACAAATAAACAACCTAACACTACAGCTCAAAGCCTTAGAAAAAGAAGAACAGAACAGCACCAAAAGTAGTAGAAGACAGGAAATAGTTAAACTCAGAGCTGAAATCAATGAAATTGAAACAAAAGAAACAATACAAAAAATTGACAAAATAAATAGTTGGTTCTTCGAAAAAATAAACAAAATTGATAAACCTTTAGCCACACTAACAAAGAGAAGACGAGAGAAAACCCAAATCACTAAAATTCGGAATGAACAAGGAAATATCACAACAGACAGGATGGAAATACAAAACATAATTAGAAGCTATTTTGAAAATCTATACTCCAACAAAATAGAAAATTTCGAAGACATCAACAGGTTTCTAGAGACATATGAATTGCCTAAACTGAATGAGGAGGACATAAACAATTTAAATAGACCAATTTCAAGTACTGAAATAGAAGAAGTCATCAAAAGCCTACCAACAAAGAAAAGTCCGGGACCAGATGGGTTCTCAGCCGAGTTCTACAAAACCTTTAAGGAAGAGCTCATTCCAATACTTCTCAAAGTATTCCATAAAATAGAAGAGGAGGGAACCCTCCCAAACTCATTCTATGAAGCCAATATCACACTGATACCTAAACCAGACAGAGACTCATCAAGGAAAGAAAATTTCAGACCAATATCCTTAATGAACATCGACGCAAAAATTCTCAACAAAATTTTAGCAAATCGCATACAAAAACATATTAAAAAGATAGTGCACCATGATCAAGTGGGTTTCATCCCAGGGATGCAAGGTTGGTTCAACATCAGGAAATCAATAAACGTAATTCACCATATTAATAGACTTAAAGTCAAGAATCACATGATTATTTCAATAGATGCAGAAAAAGCATTTGATAAAATACAGCACCCCTTCATGCTCAAAACACTAGAAAAAATAGGGATAGTGGGAACATTCCTTAACATTGTAAAGGCCATTTATGCTAAGCCCATGGCTAATATCATTCTAAATGGTGAAAAACTGAAAGCATTCCCCCTAAAAACTGGAACAAGGCAGGGATGCCCTCTTTCACCACTTCTATTCAACATCGTTCTTGAGACTCTGGCCAGAGCAATTAGACAAACCAAAGAAATTAAAGGGATACGAATTGGAAAAGAAGAACTCAAACTATCCCTGTTCGCTGATGACATGATTATATATTTAGAGGAACCTGGAAATTCCACCAGAAAACTCTTAGAACTCATAAGTGATTTCAGTAAAGTAGCAGGTTACAAGATCAATGCCCATAAATCCAACGCATTTTTATACATAAGTGATGAATCTTCAGAAAGAGAAATTAGGACAACTACCCCATTCACAATAGCCTCGAAAAAAATAAAATACTTGGGAATCAATCTCACAAAAGAGGTGAAAGACCTCTACAATGAGAACTATACAACACTAAAGAAAGAAATTAAAGAACACCTTAGAAGATGGAAAGATCTTCCATGTTCTTGGATAGGAAGAATTAATATTGTCAAAATGGCCATACTACCTAAAGTGCTATACAAATTCAATGCAATTCCAATTAAAATCCCAATTGTGTACCTTACAGAAATAGAGCAAGCAATTTTGAAATTCATCTGGAAGAATAAGAAACCCAGAATAGCTAAAGCAATCCTTAGCAGGAAGAGTGAAACAGGGGGTATTGCAATACCAGATCTTCAACTCTACTACAAAGCAATAGTAACAAAAACGGCATGGTATTGATACCAAAATAGAAAGGTAGATCAATGGTACAGAATAGAGGACACGGACACAAACCAAAATAAATCCAATCTTCTCATACTAGACAAAGGGGCCAAAAATATGCAATGGAGAAAAGATAGCCTCTTCAACAAATGGTGCTGGGAGAATTGGAAATCCAGATGCAACAGAATGAAACTAAACCCATATCTCTCACCATGCACGAAACTAAACTCAAAATGGATTAAGGACCTCGGAATCAGACCAGAGACCCTGCAGATTATAGAAGAAAAAGTAGGTCCAAATCTTCAACATGGCGGCTTAGGATCAGACTTCCTTAACAGGACTCCCATAGCACAAGAAATAAAAGCTAGAATCAACCACTGGGATAGATTCAAACTAAAAAGCTTTCTCTCAGCAAAGGAAACTATCAGCAATGCGAAGAAAGAGCCTACAGAGTGGGAGAATATCTTTGCCAATCATACTTCAGATAGAGCACTAATCTCCAGAATCTATAAAGAACTCAAAAAACTCTACTCCAAGAATTCAAATAGTCCAGTCAACAAATGGGCTAAGGAAATGAATAGACACTTCACAGAAGAAGATCTACAAGCAATCAACAAACATATGGAAAAATGTTCAACATCTCTAGTAATAAGAGAAATGCAAATCAAAACCACCCTAAGATTCCATCTCACCCCAATTAGAATGGCGATTATCAAGAATACGAGCAACAACAGGTGTTGGCGAGGATGTGGGGAGAAAGGTACACTCATACACTGCTGGTGGGGCTGCAAATTAGTGCAGCCACTATGGAAAGCAGTGTGGAGATTCCTTAGAAAACTTGGAATGGAACCACCATTTGACCCAGCTATCCCACTCCTTGGCCTATACCCAAAGGACTTAAAATCTGCATACTACAGAAATACAGCCACATCAATGTTCATAGCTGCTCAATTCACAGTAGCCAGACTGTGGAACCAACCTAGATGCCCTTCAATTGATGAGTGGATAAAGAAACTGTGGTATATATATACTATGGAATATTACTCAGCCATAAAGAATGAT
Source organism: Sciurus vulgaris (assembly GCF_902686455.1). Taxonomy (NCBI): domain Eukaryota; kingdom Metazoa; phylum Chordata; class Mammalia; order Rodentia; family Sciuridae; genus Sciurus; species Sciurus vulgaris. The sequence goes on from NC_136463.1 coordinate 142,812,939, forward strand.
AAAATTATGACATTTGCAGGCAAATGGATGAAATTGGAGAATATCATGCTAAGTGAGATAAGCCAATCTCAAAGCGCCAAAGGACGAATGATATCGCTAATAAGTGGAGGATGACACATAATGGGGGGGAGGGAAGGGTTAGAGTTAGGGTTAGGGAGGGGGGCAAGTATGGAGGAAGGAACTACTGTATAGAGGGTAATGAGGGGTGGGAGGGGTGGGGGGAAGGGAAAAAATAACAGAATGAATCAAACAACATTGCTCAATGTAAATTTATGATTACACAAATGGTATGCCTTTACGCCATGTACAAACAGAGAAACAACATGTATCCCATTTGTTTACAATAAAAAAATAAAAATAAAAAAAATAAAAATAAAAATAAAAAAATAAAAAAATAAAAAACTGTATCACCACCCAATCCTCACCAAAATGGAGAAAAAGATAAGACCCCAGAAGGATTTAGGATCCCTGGCATACCCTTCATTGATGAATATCTCTGAGATTAAAACAATAGAAATAAATGTAACCAGGATTCCATAAGGGGTGGGGTGCAGGTGTAGAATAGAATCAAAGTAACCACTGAACCACAGAGGTGCAATCAAAGATTATATTGCCTAAATTACTTTTGTTTTCCAAAAATCATGAGCAAACCACTTAATCTCTGAATCACACTTCCTTCCTCTAAAATTTGCAGAATTAGACAAAATGATCGCTTGCAGCACTGCTAATCTGTGACCACAAAACTAAATTTGATGCCAGAGTATGCATTCCCATGTTATGTCCCAAAATGCAATCAACTTGTCTTGAATGTACCAAATGTGTGATACATGTACATGAATTGTGGAGGCATTGCTATCTCAGTTTCCCATCTTCAGGCATGACATACCTTCTTTGGCTTAGAACTCCTTCAGAAGACTAGGGATGTAGCTCAATGGTAGAGCACTTGCATGGGTGAGGCCCTGTGTTCAATCCCCAGTACTGAAAAAAAAATAATTTTTAAAAATTTAAAAAGCCCTGGGAGATCAGAGCACTTGGTTCAAAATGAAATAATCAGACATGAAAGTCCACTAGTTCCTCCCATTGTCTTGTTGAGTTTTCATAATCTTTGTTAATCAATGGTTGCCTGCTTTGACGGAAGGATGAATATGTGCTCTGAAAACAAGCACTTCAAATGCAAATATTGATATTATGCTCTAGCTCACATAGGAAAGTAAATTTAAACATCTCCTTTCTTCAGAAATGCCTGTCTGCAGTTGTGAAACTGGAGTGCCCAAGCTCAGCTTCATCTGGGGAGCAATGTCTCTGCCAGAAGAGAAGTTGGAATAGGAATCTGGAGACCCCTGACTCCAGCTGTCTCTTAGTAGCTTCCATGGTGCTTGTGTTCACTTATTTGAGCTTTTATTTTTAATCTCTAAAATAAAAGGGGTGCATTCCATTAGATGGTCCTCCGAGGCCCTTTCTTGTCTCAAATTTTGGTTCTCTGAAATGCCCAGAACCCTGTTGGTCAAAAACGTGCTACTTAATTCCAGCCTCATTCCATGCAGTAGGAAAGGAACCAAGCAGCTTCAAAGACTGTTTCTAAATGAGAGAGAAGATTTTGCACAGAAGCTCAAGATGTTCTTGGCCTGAGTCTCCACAGACCGTACCTCAGGGAGCACGATTGGAGTCCGAACTCCTCATTAACAGCAACCCCAGCAAAACATGGAATGAGGAACAGGTTGCCTGACATACAAGAGATACTCATATTTGTTGAATGAAGACTGTAGAAGGAGGAAGGTCAGAGAAAGGAGGGTTGTGACTTTATGTACATTCAACAGTTAAGGTGAAAATGAAGAGTGACAGCTTGCCTTGTATACACACGTCTTTTTCCTAGGCTACAGGTATTCCCGTAAACCACTGGGGAATAACACCCTCTACAACATGGGCTGTAGTCTCTGTGAATTTTAGTCAGGCAGTGAAGGAACTTTTGGGACTCTTGCTAACTAAATGCCTCATTCTGTTCTACTCCATCCGTTTATCACCAAGATGTGTAATACTCTTCCCTCATCTCTCCCTGCTCATAATCTTGGCAGGAAAATATCCCATTAGCTATCAAAGACAACCTAAAGGAAACCCTGAATGCTACAAAATATACCAAATTGCCCAGGTCTCTTATAGTAAGGGACAGAAAGAGAGGTGACTGCTGTGGAGAACCTTTACTGCCATGTTCTACAATTAGGAATATCTTGAATTGAAAATAAGAAATTGCTCTTATATATTTGCCTTTGCCTTCTTCCTGAGTCATCCAACTTCCTCTTCCTGTGGGAAATTTCACCATTCTATTTCTGCTTCTTTTTTTGGAGCATATCTAAAACAGGAACAATCTCTGTAACAGTCACCTGGGCTACATTTACTATGAAGGATGTCTTGGTATCTGCCCCCAGGGAGCTCTTGGAATGCAAAGAAAGTGTAACTCAACCCCCAGTCTGGACACAGTAGCTCTGCAAAGTTACTGGGAGTCACTTAAACTTTGATGGCATGCATTTCCCCATCAGGAAAGTTTGAGGCAAGGAGTCTGAGTCACCTCAGGGGCCTTTCAGTTCTGATGGTCCTTGATTGCAGTGTACTACATATTACCTTTTGCAATTCAGATGGCAGTTAGTGCTTCGATAATGGTAATTCATTGCCAAAAGCGCTAATAGACTAGAGAATTCTACTATGCTGTAAAATATACGTTTCACAACTAAAATGGGAGGCATGGCTCAACACACCTTCACCTGGCATACAGGACAGTGATGCCCACCTGGCTCCTGCCCTGGTGGATACTCAAGTCCAGATGTGTGTGTGTTCATGTTGTGGAGGATGCAAGGAGTTGAACATAAAACAAGTCGTCACAGAGATCCTTATAAGTTTCTTAAGACCCAAGAGTCACACTAATAAAATAACAATAATGAGAAAAAAGTCCAATGTTTGTTTAGAGCTAGCTCATTATGGGCCATTTAATTCATACCTTAAAATTTAGTTATGCTTTGGCTGGGGAGATAGAGCTCAGTCAGTAGAGTGCTTGCCTTGCAAGCACAAAGCCCTGGGTTTGATCCCCAGCACCGCAAAAAAGGAAAAGAATAAAGAAGAAGTACTCTTCAAAAAAAAAAAATTTAGTTAATTGAAATGTAATCTTGTTATCTCTATCTTGCAGGGTAGGACACTGAGGCCCAGGAAGGTTTGGTAAAGGCCCAAGGTCAAAGTGCTGGTCAATGGATGAGCTAAGACGAGTTCCATTTTGTTCTAGGACTTGATCTCTTAGTCACTAGGTACCCAAATCAGTAAGTGAGATTTTATTACCACTAATACCAATACCACACCACCATCCCCCAGCATCCTATAATCATGATGCCCCCACCAGTCTGGAACATCTCCCTTTTGACTAGGCTGGGTTCAGCCAGGCCCCCTACCCCTCTTCACCAGATAGCCATAAGATGGTGTAGCGAAACCCCTTCTTCCCCAACTTCCACCCTCGGGAAGCCCTTCTGTCTCCTTCCTATCTCTTTCAGCCTTGCCACAGTCTGCACTGCTCTGCAAATTCTGGACATCAACCTGATGCTGCTTAGCTCAGTGAATTCCTGGAACCTGGCCTGCTGGATGGTGACCTCCAGCCTCAACACCAGTACCACTGTCATCCCAGCTGGTATGAGATGGTCTGTGGATGTCTTGCATGGTACAGAGCATGGCTCATCCTATGTAGGCCTTCCTGATGGTGCTGCCTAGGAAGCTGGAGGCCTCCTACTCCCTTCACCTCACACCCTCCTTCTAACCCTGCCGGGTCTGCTGGTCTGCCTCTCCAAAGCCAGGTATGACACCTGTGTGGAGGATAGGAGTCCACCAGCCCACCTGGTGCACACCTCTGGGACTATCTTCCTCATTCTAGAACTAACCCTGATCTCCATCTGCTGCATAGCCCACAGCATCATCCAGAACTTGAAAGAAATGTGAAAATTGTCAGAATCAAAATGGAGTCTCTTGCGTCAATCCTAACCAAAACACACAGTAATTAAGTGACTGTTTATGAAGGAAGGAATCCTACATATGATTGCCTGATAGTAATTATTGTAAAAGACACTGTTGAACTACAAGCTTGCACAGAGGCCACCACAACCTTACACAAAAGTTACTTCTACAAGTACATCTTTCCAGCAACTATCTGTTCAAACTCAGACTAATGCCACTCTTGTTATTAATCGTTGCTGACCTAGATTCAAAATAGCTCATGTAATCTCTCTAATTTATGCCTTTAAAGACTTTACCTTGCCCCAATCTCTTTGAATATGTCCACATATACTGTAACACAACTATTTCCGTTACAATGCTCTGCTGATTACCATTGTAATGCTCTACCAGTCCCAAATAGATATCATTATTCCTTGGAGAATCTCTCTGATTTTTCTTTTATTTTTTTATAGTGACAGATTTGAACAAGCATCTGGAGACAGGGACCTCCCTCAGCCTGGGCTGGGCTGGCTCTGCCCCCTACCTTTTGCTGTATAGAATGTGCATGGGGTCTGGTCTGGAATGCTGTCAGTGCCCCTGTAGGGTTCCAGGGCTACAGCTGCTGCTTTCCTAGTGCATTCAGGTTGCTTGTTCTAGTCAGCTTTTTCACTGCTGTGACTGAAAGATCTGACCAGAACAATTTTAAAGGAGGAAAAGTTTATTTGAAGGCTCACGGTTTTGGAAGTCTTAGGCCATAGAAAGCCAGCTTCATTCCTTGGGGATCCAGGTGAGGCAGGACATCATAGTGAAAGTGTGATGGAGGAAAGCAGCTCACAACATGGTAATCAGAAAGCAGAGGGAGAGACTCTACTCTCCAGATACAAATGTACACCCAAAGCCACACCCTAATTAACCATTTCCTCCAGCCACACCCCATCTGCCTCCAGTTACCACTCAGTTAATCCCATCAGGGATCAATTCATGGATTAGGTTAAGAGTCTCATAACCCAATCATTTCTCCTCTGAACCTTCTTGCATTGTCTCACACGTGAGCTTTTCGGGGACACCTCACATCCAAATCATAATATTGCTATAACAAAATACCACAGACTTAGTGACTTACAAAAACAGACATTTATTTCTCACAAACATCCAGCCTACAGCAATGACCCTTAATTCTGCCTCTGGCCTACCTGTTTGGGGACCTCTGTTTGGGGACCTCTGAGTATGCACCAAGAATTATATCTGAGGAAGAGGGTGTGGCACAGGAGCTCCCTTGACCATTTAATGGGGATTATTCCTCTTGAGGAGAATTCATTGAAGAGAGAGGGTAAGACTGACAGTTTTGGTCTTGGTTTCATCTTTTTTTTTTTTTTTCCTGATGTTTTTATTTTTTCTAGTTTTTTTTAAAACCATTGAATGATGGAACCAAGAAGAAGAACCAAGAAGAAGAAGCTCAGATTGGCACCCTGAACCTGCTGCTGGAGTTCTCACCTTTGGATGATGAAGCCAAAGAGAAGATGGTTGGAAACCTCGAGGTCTTCCTCCATGCCTCCTCCTTGCTTAGAAGCTGGAGCTCCTGGATGCATCCCCACCTTGGAGGCAAAATGGAGCTGCAGAGGCAATAGAAAGGGCTGCTTTCTGCTCTGGCTCTTCTTGATGAGATAGTCCTTCTCTAGAGGAAATAACTACTGAAAAAAGAGGAGCCTGCCAGACCTATAACCCACCCTACCCACTGGGTTTCTAAAAGACCCCCACCCCCCACCCAGGCAATGCTTCTAGACCTGAAGTTACCAAAGTTTGGGTTTGAAGTTACCCAAACCTCCAAGTCTTCTGGCCTTTGGCTCTTGTGTCCTGTTTAGTCTGCTACTTTGTTCCCTCCAGGACTGAGACTGCTCGTCCCCAGATTCCTCAGACTCAATTTTTAGCCACTGCATGTATCTGTCTATACATTGCCCCAGACTTAGCAGGTGTTTTGTTGTTGCTGTGTTGTTGTTCTAAGCAAAGGATGTTATGTTAAAAAAGAAAAGAAAAGAAAGAGGCATATGTGGAGCCATCCACAGGTCAGGTCACATCTGAGCCCTCAAATCCCTTGCCAAGAAACTCAGGAGATAATTTTATAATTATGTCAAAGACCATTGAGTTTTTAATGCTCATTTTAATCTTATCCTGAATATACACACAAATATTCTGGATTGGAAATAGATTTCTTATTAATTACAGTTAAATAACTGGCATGCTGACCAATGCCTGTGTGTCACAATGAGTCAGGCTAGATGTCTTATATGGAATCTGAATAACCCATCCCTTAGGTAGGAAATGTGGAAAAGTAATTTTTCTCTGTTTCTAAAGAGGAGAGAGTTCCTGTCCTCAACCCTCCCAAAACAGTCTTCTTAGAAAGATAGTGGTCTGAGTCCTTGATCCTACTTAAAGAAAATATCTCCCGGGGCTAGATGACCTCACATGTCTCCAAGGTCTGGGCCTCCCACAGAAGAGATAGCACCTCCACCTCCTGACACCTCAGGGCTTGGTCTAGGGACCTTGTCTGCATGTGACCTTTTGCATCTCTCAGAGATATTAAATAATTGTTATTTTTTTCATATCAGAGCAATTAACTAGACAAATTGTACAGATTCGGTTCTCATGATATGTGAGGAGTGCCAGGAGGCGAGGGTGTTGAACAGGAGAACTGAGAAATTCAGGGAAAGCTTCATCAACCCTCGCCATGCCCACAGTGTTCTAATCATACTAAGGCGTGCTTAGAAATTTACCATGTCAAAAAGTTTAATTTTATTCAACAAGTTTCTGCCTATATTACAATGGTGCATATGATCGATGTTTTAGGTTGGTAGGACCTGGAACTGTGCCTTATCCAATTTCAAAGCAGGCCCATGGTCATCAGAGAAAGGCAGAGTTAATGTCAAATGGCAAGAGAAGGCTCTAATCACATGCCCTGCCACCGAACAACCATATGAAAATCGCTGCCTCACTGACCCTGTCCACAGCTGTGCTAGGGGCATGTGCAAGGAATAGAAACTTCTCTCTCCAGAACTCTCAGCAGATTACAGCCTGAAAAATGCCTCAGTGATCTAAGCTAACTAAAAAGTGGGCAGAAGAGTGGATGGCTGGGCTGGAATTGTAGCTCAGTGGTAGAGAGCTTGTCTGACGTGTGAGGAACTGGGTTTGATTCTCAACGCCACATACAAATAAATAAAATAAAAATCCATTGACAACAAAAAATATTTTTAAAAAGACTGAATAGCCTAGAAGTTGTGACTTGTAAAGATCAAATGATAAATAAGTGATAGAACTCAAATCATAATCCCAGTTTTGTTCTGTTTTGTTTTGTACCAGGTATTGAATCCTGGGGTACTTAACCACTTCCCCAGCCCTTTTTATTTTTTTATTTTGAGACTGAGTCTCATTTAGCTGCTTAAGACCTTGCTAAGTTGCTGAGGCTCACTTCAAACTTTTCGTCCTCCTGCCTCAGCCTCCCAACCCGCTGGAATTACAGGTGTATCACCATGCCCAGCATAATCCCAATTTTCGACTACAAATCCAGAACTTTTCCAGTAGTTACATTTTATGTAAGTCTATGCAAACCCTCAGTAGTATTAATAATATAATGTTAATTACTATGATTGTTATTCTCATTTTTAGGACATCAAAATGTTAAAAACTTCTTAAACCAGACAAACTTAAGACATTCTATAAGAATACATTGAAGGCTTACTTGTTGCCATATGGCATTACTTGAATATTGTAAAAAGACAGTTGTTAGTGGCTAATTGGGTATAACACAATTTAAAATGGCATCACTTTTTTCATAAAAATTTATAAACTTTTTAATTAAAAGAATGTTTTAATGCAGAATACTGAATGCCAAATGAGCACCATGTCATTTAAGTTGAAACTCTATTTAGCTGAAGATGGTTAACCCCAAGAATCATATAGTAGTTGGCTTCTGGTCTGTACTGCCAGTCCTATACAATAAAATACAAAGCACATCACATTTGCTCTTTTCCTCCACTGCTCTTGTGACCCCCAAGGCAGGGAGATACTCAGACAAGCATGAAACAAAACAGCCCAGATTAACGGCACAGAGGGATTCCTAATAGTTATAAATACATTTTAACTCAGTTATTCATCAGATCAACCAAGGTATTTGTTCCAGAGTTGATAAAAAATTTAGTAAAAGTAGGTGAAAAATCATAGTCTGAGGATGCATGTTCTACAAAGTTACTATGCAGACACATTTAGTGTCTGTAAACATTAGACAGAGTACCTTCACAAGTTAGGTACAGTTAAAAAAATAGATGAGGAGGTAGCATGATTTTCAAAGTCCACAGGAATTCCACCTAAAGAGTTGGAACACCTGCCAATAGTGCACTTCCATTACAGAGGGGTTAAAGCATCTCTGAGTCCCTGAGGGTTTGACAAAACTGGATCCACTGGCTTTCAATATAGCAATATCTTTCACTACATGATAGATAACATTCTTTACCCGTAGTATACATTTACAATTGATATGTGCCTGTGACAGATAACAGAATTCCCGAGTAAGCCAAAATCATTATTTAACATGCTTAGGAGAAAAGAAAATCATTAGCTATTTCAGTACATCTAGGTACATAATGAGCCTATCTATATACAGTTCATGGTAGGATAAATACTGCATCTCTGAGAAACTGTACAACAGCCCAGACATGAACCCCATACTTTAGATGAAGATGCTATCTAAATACCAGCTCTGATCACAGATAGGATCATGGTCTGCTGGGTCTCATTGGCCTTGCCCTTCTGATATCTTTTTTAAGGAATTATTTTATCTCCTCAAGTGTCTTTAGTTATGTATATGTGAATTATCTTAATTTCTCTTTTTCTTCAATAAATTGTTTTTACTGTGAGTTCATCAGCATCTCCATCTAGAATGGTTTTAAGAACTTCTTGGCCACACTGTCTTTAGAAATTCGTATATAGACCATAACATTAACTGCATCAGATACATCTAAATAAAGACTTGTTTCTCCATAATTTTAATTTTCTTGATTAATTAATCAATCCATAAGCATTATACACCATGGGACTCAGATCTGACCAAATCCTACCTGCCTTCTCTCCTGTGTACTCAAGCAATGGAATGTGGATCATCAGATCATCAAACCTGGAGGAGATAATGTCTTTAAAATTTCCTGGTGACTGGTATTTAAGTTTCAACATCATTTATCCTTTTTCTGTTTCAAGCGATTTGGAATAACTTCAAATCCATTCCAGAAGTCTTCTACAGTAGCCTATGAAATCATTTTATTGCTCCTACATTTAACTAGGTCAACTTCCTGATTACCAAACTCTTCGCTGAAGAATTCAGGTTTCCAAAGTTCAATGTTCAATTTATGATTCATTCCTGACATCCTCACTGGCTGCCTCATTGTTATAGCACTCTCCGAACACATTCCAGTTCCTCCTGTTGTCTCGATCTTTCAAGAAGAGCAAGCAATTATCAAAGAGCCAGTATCAGAATACTGGGCTTGTCATCATACTCAAGGTCTCTGAGACAAATCACAGGATATCTTATTTTCCACCAAAGACACAATGATGTCATCAAGAATATTTGGTGCATTCTGGCATCCATTTCTGTCTCTATTTTCCTTGTCGACATTCTGGCCAGTTAGTCCTACCAGCCAGTTTAAAAGGAGATGCATTGGCTAGACAGGCAGACTTTGTGCTTGGAAGTTGCACCCCACCCATGGCTGCTATCTCCAGCACTGAGGAATCCTACCAGGGCACAGTACCCAGAACAGATTTTTCTCCTACTAAGGAAGTCTGTTTTATGACTTTCTTCGAGACTGACTTTGAAAAATTCTTAAATTGCCTGTTTGAACACAGTTTCTCTTTATTCCACATTTTGTTCTTACAAAATGAACAGCTTCCAACAGCATAGAGAGTCTTTCCAGGAATATTTTGTAGGCATCAGGTTCTCTGGCTCTTGTATCTGACTCTTCAAGCATCTTCAACATGGGAAAGTCTTAAAGTCAACACTTGGTTAGAAAAATTTCCCCTTCCTCTGGTAGCAAACTCCACACACACTTGTACAAGTTGAAGATAGTGGTGTCCCACACAGCACACAGTTCTTGAACTCTTCGACAGTTCATTCATAATAATCTTCCTAGAGATGCTCTTCCTATGTGACTCAATACTTGGTGTAACTTTCTTAAAAAAAAAAAAAAAATCACCATTTGAGAGTACCAGGATGTACTTCACTCTATCCAAATCAATTCCCATCATGTTTTTAATTAAAGGCAACCCTAAGTCAATTGTTTTGTTGTTTCATTTTGACAAAGAGGGAGCACAGAAGAAACCATCAGATTCTGGCATCCTAATAAATAAGAAGATAGGTTTCCCAGGGTGCATATGAGTAGGCAGGATCATTTCTCTTTGGTGCCTCTCACCTCCGATGAACAGCAACTAGTATGACTAAACTGCCATAATAAGTACATTAAGTTAAGAATGCCTTGGAGGACAAGAAACAGACAACTGGACTCAGAGATATGTAGTTGCCAATGTTGACCAAGCAATAAAATATACCATCTTTTTTCCACATATTTTTATTGGTACATTATAATTATACATAGTGGCAGGATTTGTTGTTACACATTCATACATGCACATGTCAGAACAATATAATTTGACTAATATCACTCCCCAGTATTTTTCTTTCCCTCTCCTCCTCCTGCCCCCTGGTCCCTTTTCCTCTATTCTACTGATCTTGCTTCCATCTTGAGCCACGATTTCTGTTTGCTCCATATCCTTTGCTGTAAATTTTCATCCCTGTGCCTTTCAACTATATGAACTATGGTTTCAAGATAGACACTGAAATTTCAAGAAAGGAAAAAAGGGACCATTTCTAGTCCTTAACTACCTTTTCCCAGGGACACAAAATCATTTCCAGAAGTCCTGAATAGACTGTTATCATATAGTTCAATGGCTAAGAACAGGTCATTTGGCCACTATTACTTTCAAAAGAATCTAGATATCAAATGTCCGGGAAAAAATAAAAGGGTTTGCTTAGTCTGATATGATTCATTCTCTGGAGCTGGGCAGAGTGCCATCCTGTATTACTGTACTCCATAACAAGCAACCTCAACATCTTAGTGGTTTTTAAGAACAAGCATTTGTTCCTTATTTATGAGTATGTAGGTCATCTGTGAATTTGCTGGTTTGGTCAGGATTGGCCAGACATGGGTCCTGGTTGTGTACGTATTCAGTCTGCCCCATAGATGTACTTGTTCTGGCAGTATTGTCCCATCCCTCCCTCCCAGAGCATGTTCTTCTCATGAAACGTAGGAGATGTTCAAGAAGTCAGATAAAAAACACATGGAAACACACTGAAGAGTCTCCCTATGTTCATGTCATGTCCAGTAACATTCCACTTGCCAAACAAATCACCTGGCCAAGTTCAACACAAATGGGGCAGGACTATATATCTCCCCTACTCCAGTGGAAAGTGCTACAAAGTTACATGCCAAGAGAGACAGATGTATAATTCACTACAGAGAGGGAATGAAAGACTGGGAACAGAAGTCCTGTCTATCACTTCATTCCAAACAAGACTGAAACCTGATTGCAAGCAAGAAAGGAATGGCTGCTGGATAGCCATCCAACAGTAACGTCCACATTACAGTAATTGAAACAAGACTTAGAAATTATTTTTCTGGTTTACTTGGCAGGAAGAAGAGGAGAAAGTGGTGAAACGGTAGAGTTTACAAATTTCCTTCCTGGGCTGGGGTTTCTGTTACAACCTTGATACTGATTCCAGAAGGACACAGCTGGGTATATTTACCTCAGAATCTGAGTGCTCTAAATCCTACTACTTTTCAATGTATGTTCTTCATGTTTAATCTAAAGCATTTTTGAACATGAAGAATATGAGCCTCAAACATAAAGTTTCTGTAAATTCCATACATTTATGAAATTCTATAAAAATTTCATACGTTTTAAAAAATCGGGTTCATGCTATTTTGAATTCTCCCACCTCACTTTTTCTTAAGTGATTAATTGATTGGCTGGAGGTACAGTTCACTGTTTTAGTCAGATTTTTCTCCTCTGTAACTAAAAGACCTGACAAGAACAACATAGAGGAGGAAAAGTTTATTTGGGTATTTGGGGTTCACAAGTTTCAATAGGTGGCCAACTCCATTGCTCTGGACCTGAGGTAAGGCAGAACATCCCAGCAGAAGGGCATGATGGAAGAAAGCAGCTCAGGACACGATTATCAGAAGAGAAAGAGAGAGTTCCATTCATCAATGACAAAATATAAACCCCAAAAGCATATGCCAAGTGACCCACCTCCTCCAGCCTCACACTACCTGCCTACAGCTACCACCCACCAATCCATATCAGTGGGTGAGTTTACTGTTTGGGCTAAAGCTCTCATAACCCAATCATTTCACCTCTAAACTTTCTTGAACTGTCTCACAAATGAGCTCACCATAACAGTGATAGAGTGCATACTGAGCATGGATGAGGCCCTGAGTATGATCCTTAGCACCCCACACACATATGTGCATACATGCACACACACACACACACACACAGAGATATATTATTTTGAGTTAATATTCTTAGAGTTCACACACCTAAGTAAACTGAGAGAAACCAAAATTCACAAATGCAAATTCTTCCAGAGTTAGGACATGATGTAAATGTGCTAAGACAGTATTAGTTATAGTGAGAGCCAGAGGTGGTCTGGGTTACCCATGGTATACAGCAGAAATGACAATAGGTCATTTCTAAGATTAGGTTGAAAAGATGCTGGTACTTCTGTAATGTACACTACTCATCCCTCCCTCTATTTCTCATACCATTCACTCTTGGGGAAACCAGTTGCCATGATGTGAGAAAATCTATGACAAGTCCATGGTGAGGTATTGAGGTTTTCTGGTAATGGCCACCTGAAGACATCTTGGAAACAGTTCCTGCAGCCCCAGTCATGCCTTCAGATGTCTCCAGATGCCTGCAACCCGTAAACTACCCTGAGAAAGAACCACCAGGAAAAGTCACTCTGGGTTCCTGACGCACAGACACTGTATGAAATAGTAAATATTTGTTTTTAACTGCTAAGCATTGGTGTATCTTATTGCACAGAAATAGAAAAATGTCAGAAAAATATGAAATCAGCAAGCCTCCATTGGAAATACTTACTCAAGAATACACAGCCTTTGACTCAGGGATCAGGAAGCTGTCATTGTCACATCTGCCTCTCACCATTTATAATATTAGTGTCTGAACTCTGAAAGGCTCATAAAATAAAAAGCCAATACCCAGTCAATGGTCATATTGACAAATAGTTGAAACAACAGGATTATGACCTCTGCCTCACTTCACCTTCCAAATTTCACACATTGAAAGGAAGTTGAATGGATGCCAAGTGCACATCTTAAATAACTAAATGACAAACCAAATTTGCCCTTAGAACAATAGCTGAAAGAACATTGAAGAAGTTCAATTGAGCTATTAGGTTTCCAGAGGTACAGTATGGGAAGGGAGTATGTTAATCAGCTTTCCATTGCTGTAACAAATACCAGAGATAATCAAGTTACAAAGAGATAAGGTTCATTTGGCCTCACAGTTTGGGAGGTTTCAGTCCATGATCAATTAACCTCTGTTATTTTAGGTCCTGTGGCAAGAGAGCAAAACATTTGTTGGGGGTGGAGGTGGGGACATGGTGGAGCAAAACTGCTCTTATCAGTACCAGAAAGTAAGAGGGAGAGCACGAAGAGGACCAGCCATTCCTCTAAAGAAGATGCCCCAATGACCCAAAGACCTCTCTCACAAGGATGTACCTTTTAAAGGTTCCATCCCCTCCTGCCATTCTCCTCCTGGAGAAAAAGTCTTTATAACACATGGGCTTTGGGGGACATTTAGGATCCAAACTATAGGACACAGTAAAAGGTAATTCAGTTGATGCCAAGTGCCAGTTCACCTTGTCTTCCTCAATGAGTTTCAGTGGACAATGTTATACAAATTATTTGAAAATAAGAGAGGGAAAAAAATGAAAAAAAATTAAAACCAAAACACTAATGGCCACAATTGACTCAAGAAGAAGAGTAAAACCTGAGTAAGCCATATCTATTAAAGAAATGTTATCAGTAATCCAGATTCTCCTTCAAAAATCAGTAACAGGCTGACAATTTTAAAACCAAGTTTTATCAGACTTACAAAAAGGGTTCATTCCTATCCTAGAACATATATTTTTAAAAAGAAAGAAAATACAAATAAATGCAAAGCTATGAAACTGATTTCACAAAGTTAAGATAATTTTGACACCGAAATTTGGACAAAGGTTGTATGAGAAAAAGTTATAGGTAATCTGGCTGATGAATACAGAAATAAGAACTTCTAAATGAAGCATTAGAACATCATACTATTTAATGTACAAAACTATAACTAAATCATAAGCAACAGTGAACCTAAGAATTGAAGGATTTTCCAAAACTGGAAGGTCCATTTATGGAGGCCATTGGCATATGAGTTATATTAAATCTTTGGTAATAAAGGAGATTCCCTAGGAAAAACATAGATTAAATGATTTGCAAGAACACAATCTCAGAATTTTAAAATCCTATGAAGGAGACCCCAGAGAAGCAGCCACTGAACCTGGGAGTGGGAAAGAGGTACTGAGGGGCTGGGGTTGTGGCTCAGTGGTAGAGCATTTGCCTAGCACATGTGTGGCACCGGATTCAATCCTCAGCACCACATAAAAATAAATAAATAAAATAAAGGTATGCGTCCATCAACAACTAAAAAATATTTAAAAAGAAGAAGTGCTGAGGTAGTGGAAAAAAGAAAGTTCTGAGTGGGCAAGTGCTGGGAGTTCAGTTAAGACAAGGACTGAGAACTGACAATTCACAACGATGGCGACTACTTCTATGATAAGCACAGTCTTCATGGAGTAATGGATGGAAGCCTACTGGAATGGGTTAGAGGCAAATGGGAAGTGAGGTACTATCATCAACAAAAATCTTCATTTAAAAATTTGCACAGGAAAGCTATCCCCCAAAGAAAATAATTTCAATAAAATAAAAATGGAAAATTAGTAATATTTTAACCATGAATATCAATCAAGGCTATAAACAGTTATTAAATTGCTGATATTTAGAAATAAAGTCAAAACAATCTCATATGGAAATATTGGTGAAAAATCATCCACACAGAGGTCAAAATCTGACCTATTTAATTTAGCCAATTTCCTTCCAACTGTTTTCCTGTATTCAAACTGAACAGCTGAGGGCCCTCCCCACTACTCTCAAGTACTTTTAGTTTGTAAACTCTCTCCCATGCCATCCCCACAGGTAGTTCCCCTTGGGCTAATAGGTGTATGTATATAATTTATGCATATGGTAAAAAGGTACTTGGGTTTTAAAGAGCATTTAAAGAAACTAAGTCTGCCACTCATATGCTTTCCAATTTCCCAGTTCTCTTCTCCCTAGTTGCTTATTTATTATTTCGGATGTTGGGTGAGCCATACAAGGAAAGCCATTTTGAGATCAAACATGGTTTAAGGAAATGCAGTATGGTTCCACTTAATATTACATATACATCCATTTACTTTTTCAAACACATGGCCATAGTTTACTCAGTGATTTTGTCACGTATAGCAGGACATTTTGCTACAAACTCACTTTCTCAGGACAAACTATCTGAAAGTCAGTTTTTAAAAATGAAAACTGCCATTTTTAAAAGTCATTTTTTAAAAATGAAAATGTTAGGTAAGTGGAATAGAGGTCTTGGGTGTGGTGTTGTTATTCATTTCCGTAAAATGAAAAACAGTTTCCTTTAACTTGAAGAGGGAGAAACACTTTTGAAGTCTATAAATTACATAAACAAATGATAGAAAAACATGTGGCATTAAGAAAGTCTTCAATTAACAAAGCGCAAAGCCCAGTGCTGTTCTCTGGAATCCCAGAGCCCAGCTTCTGGCTTTGCAGACATGCAGGCTAGAGGGTGCTGTGGTTCAACCTTACAGTGGTGGTGCTGGTAGCCAGGATTTGGGAATAAAATGGCCTGAAATAATTTTTGCACCAATTAAGAACTACAGATAGTTGGTTTACTGAAACCTCACTTCCTTAAGTAGATTTTCTGTTAGAAAAGCAAGAAGAAATTATTGAATCTTCATAAATGTATAAGTAGAATAATATCTATTTATATGGAACTGGAAGAGACTTTACAAATCATTCAGGTTCTTGATTTTCTATCAGTTGGGAATCATCAAGATTGTCCCTGGCATTTTGACTAATTGATTAAACCACAGTTTAATGGAATCCAATCAGTTGACAGATGAAGAGAACAAGTACAAGGCAGTAAAAAAGAAAAAAAAAAAATTCCGAGTTTGAACTCAGGCTGTAGACACTACAAAAATGTAAAGGGCTTCTTTCTATGTCAATCTTCCAGTCTTCTAAAGTTACTACTCAGTTATCTTCTCTCAAAAACTCTCTTTATTTTTCTCCTCTCAAAATTTATTTAGAATCACTATATTGTGGTCAACTCTGCAAATTTATGAACACATTTCCTCACCCCAAACCCAATCCTTCAAATATATTTGTCCTTATATCCAATACAAACAATGGTTGGTATTTCTATCCAGGCCACTGAAACTATTTAATCTATAATTTACCTACATCATGGTAACCCTTTTTGATTATATCTGCACACCATTAAAGTAGGCATGCATTGGAAAATTCCAATGTGGGATTATCACCAACAAAAAAATTTCTCTGAACTTCAATAAAAGCCTGACCTCTATAGAGACAAAAGGTTTGCTGGTTTATCAGTCTCACTGTTCACAATATCTGGAGTCCTCAGGATGCCCTTCTATGAAAACAAGGTTTAACTCTTATTTTACGTTCAGTAGATATTGATTATTCTGACAATAATGCGTAGAGGATCTTGAGCAAATTATAAAATGAAAATCTGGCATTACTGAAATTGAGTCAGTGAGTTCAGAAGGCATGTAGTTATTATTAAATGAACTGAGTCAAAGTAAGTCACCCTACAAAGCACAACCACCCCAACCGTTTCCTTTGATCCGAGGTAGCAACAGATATGCAGAGAGCATTCAGGCAACGAAAAGAAGAAACTTGGAAGATTTTGCTAAGTCTTGCCATGTTTTCTTTCTCAAAGTAGAAGTAAACATTGTAGGGAGAATTTAAGGAGAAAATAGCAAAAGTCATCTGGAATTTTTTTTTTTTTTTTTTTGTGATTGAGAAATGTGGACACTTCTTGTGGCTGGTCAGGTGTGGTTTGTTCTGGTTCATTTGTAAATGAGTATATGAGGTTTTCCTAAAAGCAACAATTATCTGTCTGTTGTTTTACCAGTTTGCATCACCCCATAAACAAGAACGTACCTGGTCAAGATTAAAGACTACAGGTGCAACTTACATTCCTTACCTCTGCCACTGTTCTCAAATTGCTTGTAAGGTCACCAGCAATGAAGCAAACAAGTGTGACTGGATCTGTGAAAAATCCACTGCTAGGAATGGGAAAACAAATCCCAGCGTCTGATCCAGGGTCAATAAGTCAATAACATCCTATTTGTAAGGAAAAGACAATGGTGTTTATTGTACAGACAATGGTTCATTAACACATTTTTTTCAAAATATTACTTTATCTACTAAGAAGTGAGCATATCCTTGCATAAAGACAAGTGTCCTCATGCGGAGAAGTTAAATATGACTGTCAGTGTTTCCATGCTTAGAGGAGCTTTGCTGTTTGCCTGGAATATGAAGAAGAGTGATGGAAAACAGGGAGGATGGATTATGGAAAAAGTAGCAAATGTTTCCTAGTGGGCAGTTTACATAAGATTAAATGCATTTACCAGTTCTGACTCACTAAAAAGTTTCTTAGTCCAAAAGGCAAGGTCCGTACCTGGTATTTAAGGGAAGCCAAAGACCTTTTCTGATTACTTACTTCCCAGAATATCCACAATTCCCACAAAACATTAACGCAGATAATGTGAGTAGACTGTGTCCCTCTAAGAGAGAAAAATGTCCCTAGAAAATAAAGGAACCCTGTTGAGATTGAGGTCTGATAATAGAAGAAAAGTGCTATAGAAAGGGAAAGAGTTTTAATGTTATATAATTAAAGGACGTTTTCTTGGTTTAATTCAATTAATGAATGTGCATTACAGAAGTGCTAAGTTTGAGTTCTTTGCTGGAAATACTTAAGAGATGCGAAAAAGGCATAGATCTATGAAGGTAGGTTTGTTTTGTTTTTCTCATAAAAGTATTTAAGAATGTCCAAGCTTAGATCCCACAAACGTGTTCTGAGACAAAAGGTATACCCTTAAATTTTACTGCTTCTGTGTATCTTTGTACCAAGGCAAGACCCTAGATTATCACCAAACAAAATCAACCAAACTCAAACTAAGTAGTACCTCCTGTAAGACCATACACTAGCCTCATCTCCCCTTGAGACATAACAAAAACTTTCCAATCATCCTGGAGATTTCACTCATGGCAATAATACATTTCCAGAAATCTAAGAATGGATCCAGTAATGACAAGCAGTACCAGTTGTAGAGTTGAAGGTGAAAAAAACGTTCAATTATACTTGACCTAGTTTAAGATATTTATATAATGTTTGGACATTTTTTCAATTAGAGGGAGAATTATATAAACAAGAAAACATTTGTTTAACAAGTTTGGCTTTTTAGTAACTCAATAATAATCAAGAGATCTAAGGGTATTTTGACAGTTTGGTTCACGTACACACACCACAGATTATATATTGTGGTTTTTAAAATAATGACTCCTCATAATGTAAACTCTCTTTATAGTTTCTCCCATTCAAACAATGAAATATATTTTTAGAAATCCCATTACACTTCTAAAAGGTAAGATGATTTTAGACAAATGGTAATTCAGAAGGAATTTATAGAAAAGAGACTAATCATTCTTTTAGGATGATACTGAATTAAAATCATTGCAATTATTTTCTTATTTTTCCTAGTTGCAGCTATTCACAAAAACTTTCTAAATTTTAAGCCACTAACTTTTTTCTTTTAAGTAATACAACAGGTAACAGGTCATCCCACATTAAGAATCGAGAGGTTTCATCAAAAACATCTTAAAAGCATTCGAGCCTTCATATGTAGCAACGTCAGTCATTCCTGAACAACATTCTCCAGCAACATCAGAGGGAGTTAGTCTCTAACATGCATTTGACAGATTAGGTTTGTAACAATACACTCCACTACAGTCAGGTTATAAATCAGGAGATGATTTTTTTCAGCCTACAAAATCAAACTTGTAAAAGTTGTTACAGTAAATTTTCTTCTGATTATAAATGTTATATTTTATAGGCCACTTCAGTACAAAAGAGTTTATCTATATTTTACATTTTATAAGTTGATTTCTAAGCCATCTGCATGAAATTGCATTAATCAACATGGATGTTTAAAAGGGGTATTTTTTTTTTAAATCATACACAGAACATAAAGATTGTGGATTGATTCTTCCTGTATTTGTATTTAAAAAAGAGTCTAAAATGTTTGGAGATTTTTTAAAAAATATATTTCTTAGTTGTAAGTGGACATAATACCTTTATCTTATATTTAAGTGGTGCTGAGGATCTAACCCAGGGCCTCATGTATGCTAGGCAAGTGTGCTAAGCCTGAGCCACAACCCCAGTCCTTGGAGATGTTTTTGAAAAAGAAATATTAGTTGCAAGTAATTGCTCATTACTTAAAAGCTCTATCTTTTCAAATCTGTTTAGTTGCACACTGTCATGAGATATTTGGTAAGCCATTTATATGGTCACAGGCCTGAAGTTCCCTGCATTGAGATATTTGGTAAACAAAATCTCTGATGTGCTTTCCACCAATGATTCAGTCTAATATAAACTGGAAAATAATTGGCCCTACAGATTTAGCTACCGGGCTTCCTCTATCCTACAATGCACTGCTCCTAGTTTTAACTTTTCTGAAGGCAGAATGTCTTTGTATCAGTGTGCTGTACTTAAAATAGTGCCATATTCTTTTCCAAGGACCTGGTAGTAGGGGTTGTTTGTTCATTTGTATGAAAAAGTAAAGGCGCTGTTTACAAATAGTGGTGAATCTCACAACCAAAAGTGCTTGCACAATCGCCTGCACTTATTAAGTATATTGCACAAGCTCCTTTTAACCTCTTTCTTTCTTCCTTTAGAGAATGTGTTTTCTTCCTTCAGAGAATGTGTTAACCACATTAATGTTATTGGCTTTAAAACCATGACCTAAGTTTACAGGTGACCTTTAAATAAATATTTATGTAGCCAAGAATTAGACTACCTGCCAGAAAACTTACCTTAAAAAGAAGTCTTTCTTCATAAAAATCTAAATAGGTCCAAATCAGAAAGACCCATTACTCATGTTCAATTATTTTTCTTAATTTCTTAGCAGTAACTAATCTGCCATTCGGGACTGAAAAATCTTGAATTGTAAGGTGGAAAATCAAATGAAATGATTTTTTTTCCACAACTAAATGACCAACAATAAGAGGGCAAGTTGTAACTGCCAACCTGAATGATTTTATATTAGGATGCTTAATCAGCTTTTATAAAAATTTCTCAATCCAAAAATTGATTTATATTTTGGATATTTACCTGAAATACTATAGGCATGACTAGGTATAATGAAAAAGCAGTAATCGAAAGAATAGATATCAACTTCATTTCTCAAGGAGTTGAGGGTTGCCCTGTTGCTTTTTTGTCAACAATTTCTCTAAATGTTATCAACTTAAAAGAAAATAAGTGGTCATATTACAAAGATAACTGTATAAATCAAATGTCTCCCACTCCCATAAAAGAGACCAATACAGAGAAAGTCATCCCCAAAATGAGGAGGTGATAGTAATAGATGGATGAATAGATAGATAGATAGAGATATATAATGCTATGAGATACATAAGCACCTTTGATAACAGTTCTATCATTCTTGGAGTATTGCCTTTTCATTTTTGTTTTTGTTTTTATTTTGCTTTTGCAGCACCAGGGATTGAACTCAGGAGTACTCTACCACTGAGCTATATCCCAATCTTTTTAAATCTTATTCTGTTTTTTGGTTTTTGTATTTTTTTTTTTTGTTTGTTTGTTTGTTTGGGTTTTTTTGAGATAGGGTCTCTCTCTAAGTTGCTGAGGCTGGTCTCAAACTTGAAATACTCCTGCCTCGGTGTCCCAAGTCACAGTGATTACAGGCTTGGGTCACTGCACCAGGTATTCTTGGGGTATTGTTAACAAAACTCAGTCTTGACTAGGTAAAGGGAAGCCCTCACCAACTCTTTGGTAGAAAGACCAGGACTTAGCACTGAAAAAACCCTGGGATGATGCCCCTGCTCAGTCACTCTATGCCTCATTATCCACATCTGGTAATTAAGAAAAATAGATTACTTCAGTGGGTACTAGAGATTTGTAGTGGAAATATATATACTTTCTAAATTATTAAATGCTCCATGGATGTTATTTTATTTTATTTTTTATTTTTCCTTGTGCTTCTTTTATATTTTATACATTATTATATATTATAAATATAATATAATATACATTAAATATTTTCTTAGTGGAAAATGCAATTAGTATCTTAGACAATCTACTTTAAAGTAAGACTAGCTTAATTTCAATAGAATGTTTTTTTAAAGCATTCAAATAATAAAATATTATTTTTTGAAAAATGAGCTGGGTTTTCAGGAATTATTTAAATAATCAGAAAGGGCAGGTTTGGTGGTGCATACCTGAAATCCCAGTGGCTCTGGGAGCTAAGGCAAGAGGATCACAAGGTCAAGGTGAGCCCCAGCAACTTAGCCAGATCCTGTCTCAAAATTAAAAAATAGAAAGGGCTGGAGATGTAGCTCAGGGGTAGAGCAACCCTTAAGTCAATCTCCAGAGCCACAAAATCACCATCATCATCATCATCATCAACGAAAACCACCAGAAATAACTGGCATTGGCACAATTAAGTACAAGACCATCACAATCCAGGCTCACTCCCAAGACTGTTGTAGCTATTCCCATTTCCTCACGGCTCCTGAGTGTGAAAAACTTATTCCATGAAGATTTTGGGACCAAAAAGAAAATGTTCAGATTCTTGAACTATTATTACTAGTAGCTTTCTGGAGATACAGAAAGAACAAATAACCAAGGCATAAACTCTTTGGAGCTGAGTGTCAAATAAAAGAGACATACATTAATCAAATCATCAATCACTCAGATACTTAAAAACAGTTAAAAGCCTTTATAGGCAACCAGGGGCCCCTGAAGCACGAGAGCAAGAGACTTAATCTATTTTTATTGTTATTGTAAGGAATGATGCTCAGGAAATAACATGGGTTAAAACATAAATGAGATTAGCAACAATCAGATTTGGAGGGAAGTAACTGACAGGAATATTTCAAGCCAAGGGAACTCCCTTAGCAAAGGCTTTGAAACAAAGGGGCCTGGGAAGATGTGTTGATGGAGCCCAACCTGGTGGCAGCAAGAAGGGAGCAGGAACAGGTTTACAACTGAAAGCAATGGGATTTATGCAGAGAGAAAAAAAAAAAAAAAAAACAGACTGTTTTATTTAAACAACATTATGGAAAATAAAGGTGGGCAACAAGAATGAGTAACAGTTAGTTTGATTATTATAGTAAGTTTGGTTCCATGGAGAATTTGATAGTGTCAAAAGGAGCATGGGTAACAACCCCTATCAATGGCTGTAGATGATGAGAAAAGGTTTGGGAATAGTTTTGAGGGGCTACAACTTTTAAGATCTCAGTAGAGGAAGACAACTGTGAAAGAAGGGATAAGAAAATAAAAGGGACGGTAGAAAGATATGGAGACACAGTAAAAAAAAATGCTACTAGGTAATGGAATAAGATGAAGACTGAAGAAAAAACACTCATTGCATTCAGTGACACAGAGGTCATTATAGGAAGAGAGATGGGGACAAAAACTAAGTTAAAGATTAAGGAAATGAGAATAAGGAAATGGGACTGATTTGTTTCAGAGATGCGGCTATGAAAATTCAAAATAAAATACTGTGGTAGTTAGGGAAGAAGATTGGTAGGGAAAGATTTGGGACATTTTATTCATCCCTCAAGTTATAAAAGTCAGTCCCTTAGTCCATCAGTCTAAAATTTTTTCTCTCTCTTCAATTTGGGGGTAGTGTTGGTCCTATCCATACAACAGATTTACTATTTGAAGAAGAGAACAGGGATTGAACTAACATATTTAGACTCCAGAAGTGAAAAAAGAGTGGGTTATTCTTCACTCACTATCCACTAAAAACAAGTCTCACACGAGGGTTTATGGTTTCTAAAAACTACTTTTTGTGATGTTTCTGGAAAGGGAAATAAAAGATGCAGTTTCTCTATGGACATCTGGGCTTCCTTCTCATTCAAAGACTTCTTTCTCAAACAATTATGCAGAGCCAGATCCTGTTCCCTCCTAACCTCCCTTGTGGGTTCATCTTATCCACCTCTGTCTTCACTGGCTTGGATCCAATATTGGGCAATCGTCAGTTACGGGCTCTTGGGAGACTTCTGCTCTTTCAGTCACTAGTGCTGTGCTGGTCTTCATGCAGTTGACAAAATGAGATTCTAGCCCCTCTGCCACTCTCTTTTGTCATTCACTGATAAGAAACCACATGTCAATGGTTGGCAATTGGTGCTTGTCTTGCAGATCCTGCTGAGCCCTGCTTCCCAACAGAAGATTGGTTCAACATCATACAGACTCTGCCACCTCTTTCTGGAAGTTTTCTTTAGCTAAACCTACCAGTTGATACAGAGTTTAGTATACTCTGCAACTCAGAAATACACAAAGAGTTTATTTCCCATTTCTGACCACATTTATTGGCTAGTCAACAGAAATGATTAGAATCCCTAAGGATCCCAAATACTTTATGAAATAAGAACAAAAAATATTTCTAAGAATGTTCTGGAAGCTACTTCCCTGATCCTTGGCAGCTGAGTTCTCAAATGAATCTAGAGAACAAATATAAGGGTATCTGTAGGGAATGTGTTGAGTTCTATTTTTAAATGAAATATAACAGATAACTTATATACAGTATCCACATATTTTCCAATTTGGAAAAAACCCAGTGACTGAAGTTAGAATGGTATACATTTTAAAGTATAATGCAGGACAAAAGACATGAGCAAACATTTCATTGAAGAGGATAAAAAGATGGAAAATAAGCACGTGAAAGGATAGAGAACATTATCAGCCATCAGGTAAATACAAATTAAAACCACAATAACATCATATTACAAACCTATCAAAATGGCTAAAACAAAAAGAGCAACACCACCAAATACTAGTGAGAATGTACAAAAATTAGATCACATATACATTGCTGATAGGAAGTAGAAAGATACTTTTTTACAGGAAAACAGCCTGGTAGTTTCTTATGCCACTTCACATGCAATTACTATTTGACTCATCAGTTGCACTTTTGGGTATATATCTCAGAGAAATTACAACTTACTTTCACACCAAAATCTGCACATGTTCATAGCTGCTTTATTTGTTATAGTCAAAAACTTGAAACAGTCCACATGTCCTTCAACAGATGAATAGTTAAACTGTGGTACAGCCAAGGAATATTATTCACTCATAAAAACAAATGAATTATTAATGTGGACAATAACTTGGATGAATCTTCAGAGAACTATACTGAATGAAAAAGGCCAATCACAAATATTATATAACTTATAATTCCTTTAATATATCATTTTGAGATGACAATATTTTAGAATTGAAAGATAGAATAGAGGTGGCCAGGAATTAGGGACAGGAGTGAGATGTGCAGATTGGGAGAAAAGTACATGTGATTAGAAAAAAGCAAAAGGAGGGTTTCTTATAGTGATGGAACTGTTTAAGAACTTGACTTTGGTGGTAGAAACAGGATATCTATAAATGGTAAAATTATATAAAATCAGACCAACACACAAATGAGTGCCAGTAAAAGTAGGTACATATAGATAAAGTCAGGGGACTATATTAATCTCAATGTCATTGTGATGATATCATACTAGTTTTACAAAATGCCGTCATTGAAAGAAAAGGGGAAAAGAACAAATAGAAGTCTCCATATTATTTCTCAAACTGCATGCGAATCTATAAAAAGTTGAATGTATGTGAATCAATAAAAAATTTTAAGTAAAAGAGAACACAAAGCACACCAAGAATACAAATAACCCAATCAACAAATGGGCTAAGGAAACTTAGTGAACAGACACTTCACAGAAGAAGTTGTACAAGCAATCAACAGATATATGAAAAAATGTTCAACATCTCTAGTAATAAGAGAAATCAAATCAAAACTACCCTAAGATTCCATCTCACCCCAATTAGAATGGCGATTATCAAGAACACAAGCAACAATAGGTGTTGGCAAAGATGTGGGGAAAAAGGTACACTCATACATTGCTGGTGGGTCTGCAAATTAGGGAAGCCACTCTGGAAAGCAGTATGGAGATTCCTTAGAAAACTTGGAATGGAATCACCATTTAACCCAGCTATCCCACTCCTTGGCCTATACCCAAAGGACTTAAAATCAGCATACTACAGAGATATAGCCACATCAATGTTCATAGCTTCTCAATTCACAATAGCCAGATTGTGGAACCAACCTAGATGTCCTTCAATTGATGAATGGATAAAGAAACTGTGATATATATATCATATCATATATATATATGATATATATATATAATCACATATATGTGTATATATATAATGGAATATTACCCAGCCATAAAAAATAGTAAAATTATGGCATTTGTGGGCAAATGGATGAAATTGGAGAATATCATGCTAAGTAAGATAAGCCAATCTCAAAAAACCAAAGGACGAATGATCTCACTGATAAGCGGATGATGAAACATAATGAGGGTGGGAGGGGGACAAGAATGGAGGAAGGAGGGACTGTATAGAGGGAAAAGAGGGGTGGGAGGGGTGGGGGGAAGAAAAAAATAACAGAATGAATCAAAAACTATTACCCTAGGTAAATGTATGATTACACAAATGGTATGCCTCTACTTCATGTACAAACAGAGAAACAAGAGGTATCCCATTTGTTTACAATAAAAATAAATTTAAAAAAAAATACAAAGCAAATTTCCTTCTCACAGTCTTTACTATTCTTTGTTTAGGTCTTCCTCTAAGCAAAATGGCAATGAGGAATGCCCATTAAAAAGCAGTCATTTTGCTGGGCAGGTGTGGTTCATGCTTATAATCCCAGCAGCTCCGGAAGCTGAGGCAGGAGGATCACGAATTCAAAGCCAGTCTCAGCAACTTAGTGAGGCACTCAGCAACTCAGCAAAACCTCATCTCTAATAAAATATTTAAAAAGGGCTGGAGATGTGGCTCAGTGGTTGAGCACCCCTGGGTTCAACCCCTAGTACTAAAAAAAAAAAAAAGGCAATCATTTTGCCACACATAGGTTAAGACAGCTGTATCAGTAGGCTACCCCACCCCATGAGCTGAAAAATGACAGTTTAAGCAGTTTTTTATCCAGATTGTCAATAAATACTTTATATTATTTCCAAATGATATGCTAGTAGTCAGTTTACTATATGAAAACCATAATCCTTGTGGGGTTTTGTTTTGTTTTTTTCTAAAACTGAGTTTTTTCAACTCTCTTCTGTGAAAATGTATGTAGGAACTTCCATCTTGGCAGGAGTTTGAAAATGCCTCTTTAACTTGCCTAAGAGAACTTTGGCTTTGCTTCCTATACAAACAGCAGCTATGTGAGAATCTCCCGTCAATCTGCAACCCAGAATGCTCTGGTTTCAGGAGCAGGCTTGCTTATGAATCCTCTCGGCTTCTCCTCTCACAAGTTCCTCTGAGACATCTGACTTATGAGAGGAGCTCGCCCTCGCTCTTCTCAAAGGTTACATATAGCAATCAGGCCACACAGAAACATTCCACTGCTAACCTGTTCTAGCACAGACACACTTCCACAAATTTTATTTTACCTTCTATTTTAGAAAGGGTTGTTCTAAGAAATAGCCATAGGAAGATTGTTTCTGCATTTTCTAAACTATGAGTAAAATGTGTTGCCCACTCCATATTATTAAATATCTCATATGTAATAATTTTTGAGATAAATTTATCTTTTTCACTTAGTGAGTTTGGGAAAACAAACTGCCCCATAAGCTACAAAAGTATAATTCCTTGGATTCAATTATGAGAAATATATAATGCAACATGATTTATTTTTGCCCTACCAAGAAATTCAGATGTAATTTTTGTTCTCATTTACTACTTTTAATTTAACCACAGCTATTTTCTTCATCCTACCAACTACTTACATCATTATAATTTGTCTTAAAGGCAAATTTAAACAAAAAAATTTTATCAAAATTTTAATCAACTTACCTTCATTTTAAGTCTAACAATTAAATAATAAAGTCATTTGCATAATACCACTTTAAGCATTTTAATTCCTTTTTAGAAAAAAGACGAGCAATATATTTGGGAACAGATTTAGCAAAGAGGCACATGCAGGATTACGTAATATGTTTGTGTTTTCATTTGTTTGAAAATTTAAGACTCAGGGATATTCAGTTCCCTATTTTATTAATTTCATATACTTTGCTCTGGTTTTTTTTTTTTTTCTGTACTGGGGATTTAACCCAGGGGTGCTTTAGCACTGAGCTACATCCCCAGTTCTTTTTTATTTTTGAGAAAGGGTCTTACTAAGTTGCTTAGGGCTTTCATAACTTGCTGAGTTCGGCCTCAAACTTATGATATTCCTACCTCAGTCTCCTGAGCTGCTGGGATTGCAGGTGTGTATCACAGCACCTGGCAGTGATTTAGGATGAATTGATTGCTTGAATATAAACTAAAATCACTAAGCATAATTCATGTAGCAGATGAGACAGAGAGAGAGAGAAAGAAGGAGAGAGAGAGAGAGAAAAAAGAAGAAGAGGAGAAGGAGGAGGAGGAGGAGGAGGAGGAGGAGACGGGAGGGGAGAAAAGATACTGTCAGAGATTTCTCAAATAGTTTCTGGTTCCAAATAAAAGAAATGACTCCTGAATAAGCAAAATCAGAGAGGAGGAAAATTTATGATTACTAAAAAGAAATTTATTTTTAAGAAATGACTGAGTTGCAAGAGTTCATCAAGTCACTATTAAAAGAAGCTCATTTTTGATATAAAAGTTTGCAAATAAAAATAATAGTAAAGGACATTACACATTTCTTGGTTTATGCAGCAATCTTTTCTCTGACCCTCTACTAGGAATCAAAGAACAGATCATAATTCTG
The DNA here is from genome assembly GCF_902686455.1 of Sciurus vulgaris. Lineage (NCBI taxonomy): Eukaryota > Metazoa > Chordata > Mammalia > Rodentia > Sciuridae > Sciurus > Sciurus vulgaris. The sequence continues at coordinate 142,841,179 of NC_136463.1, forward strand.
TTCAAGCCCCAACCAATAATCTGTTTCCTAATTCCTTTCCCTCTCTATTTCTCTTGTCTTCTATGAAAAGTAATGCCTATTAGAACTTCAGAGAAAGCTACTTGGAGACCATTAAGCCATGTGGTTTTCTGGCTTGCTCCTCTATCCGCTCTCCTAGGGGCAATTTTCTTTTCTTTGGTGTTTTGTGTTGTTTGTTTGTTTGCCTATCCTACTTAGCTTTATTTTCAATTCTAGAATCAGGAAGCAATTTGGACCAAAAGGAAAAAAAAGAAAAGATTCCAAATGCCCTGTTCAACCACACAAGCAGGTTATTTTTATAGCTAGATAAAAAGATGTGACATACAGAAAACAGAAGGGAGGTACAGAGGCGACCTGATTGGTTACAGCTTGAGTCTGTCTTATTTGAACATGATTTGAACAGATGGCTGACTGTAATTGGCTGAGATTCAATACTTATTATAAGAGCAGGTGTTAGTCTGTTTACACATCAAGTTAGGTTACAGTTCACTATGCATGGAGAAACCTTTAGGCCAAACTTAAAATATGTAGAGGCAGCTTTGAACAGAACTTATCAAGATGAAGAACATTTTTATCATCATCAAAAGCTCTTATCTTCCCCCATGGTGAGAAAATAAAACCTTTCTGGATTTCTCCACACTCCTACAAAAACCCTTAGCCTCCTAAAACAGAAAAGTAAAGAAAATATCATAGAGAATGTTTTTGTTTTCACTTTCCCCCCAAATATTTTGCTCTTGTTACATGATGAGCCAAAGATGAACTCTGTGTTTGCCCCTAAGTTGTTCACTTCTTCACTTTAGGCAGAGATCTATTAGCTTAAAAGCCTGCTGGAACCAAACTCAAAACTTCATATATCCAGTAATTTTAGAAAGGACTCAAACAACCAAATTTATAGGCATTTAGAGTCTAAAATATCCTATAAAATTCCACTGGACAGTTGTTACCTATAGATAAGACAGGGCCTTGCAAGTTTGAGCCCTCAAGCTGCCATGGCACTTCCTTTTGGAGATTGCTGATTCAGAGACTCTTCAGGGGCCATTTCCATCTTTTTCTTAGCTGTGGTTTTCACTGGATTACCTGGGCAGTAGTTCCCAGTTCTGGGTTTGCCGTGGCTTGCCTTGATGAGGACTCTTGTGGGTGATAGTTCTAATCAGTAGTGACCATCCACTTCAAAGTATCCCTCACTTTTGTTCTTGCCTCCAAAGACCCTTTGTCTTAAAGAGGTTGACCTGCTTGTGCAAGTTCAACCAAGTAAAGAACTCAGGCATCGTTATTCTGCTCACTACAAAGATTCCACACCTAGACTCTTTTGCTCCTGAGATTTTTACTCTTCTTATTCCTGGATTCCTGCTTAACTTTTGAACCTGTAACTGGTTCAAATTTTCTGATTTGGATACCGAGCTCCTTTTCTTAGGCATATATTGTAGATAAGCTCTCTTGTTATCTCTTATTTCTAGAGTTATAAAGTGACTACTTTGTGTAATGTCCCATAGGTCTGCCCACTCTTCCTTGAGCCCCACTATCAGGCTCTACAGCTTTTTAAGGGTCACCTTCAAAGCCTCTTATGAAAGCTAATTCCCATGTCTTTGGAAGGCTAGTGAGGAAGGGAGATCTTCAGAGTTGTCTCCCAGGCTTTCTTCTGTTCTTTTCTGAGCCAAAGTCTAAGCCTACTTTCATCACAAAAGAGCCATCAGAATACTGGAGAATGATCTCCCCTGAGATGTTGTTGCTCCCTGTGTCCAATTCAGACATGAAGACGACTTGAACCCAAATTATTTTTCAGTTTTTTTGCTCACACATGGCACTCATCCAAATTGGATCATAGGAACACCCTTAATTAATGCATTTTCTCTCTAGCTGGATAAGTTAATTGGACTCTAATGTTCAAACAGGACACCACTTACTTATACTGATGATGTTAAGCATTTCACATAGATGGTTCCCACTACAATGGTCTCCTTTCAGTTCTGCATATACCTCAAATACATGTGGACAGGCATTACTAGGCATTACATGATCTGGCTTCTGCTCACTTCTCCATCCTCATCTCCTGTCACTTTCCTTCTCAATCCAGCTACATTAACTTCTTTCTGTTCCTCAAAATGCTCTTACTGGCATCAATGATTCTGTAGTTGTTTTTTGGTTTTGCCTGACATTATTTAAACCCAGCTCTTCTTCCTCCACAAATCTTAGTTCCCTTAACGACATCTCTGCTCAGGGTTGGATTGCATGGTCCATCTGCACATATACGTGGTGGGGAACTGCAGGGTATCATGATATAAAGGTAATTAAAATAGCATCTGTTTTGCATTTTCAAAATATTATCTTGGTTACACTTCCTTGCATGATGGTCTTTACCTGTACACTGCAAGCTCTGTGAGGTCAGAGACTATATCAACATAGCAAATGGTTAACGCACATTTGTTAAATGAATGCCTAATCAAACTATGATTTTCTAATAAATCCCCTCAATGAAATATCTCAATTCCACTTAGATTGGTTACACTATGAGCATATTTACATTACTTTGCCAACATAAAAATTGCACCTGGTGGTATTGCTGACTTTGTCTCCTTACATTACCCTACCATTGGGCTTTATCTATTCCAAAAGTGAGAAGTAAAACAAAGTTGCCTTTGCATTAGAGTTAAATAACCCCCCGAAATAAGGAAAAAAGCTCAGACAGCAAGGATACCAACTTGTTCACGCTGGAAGTCTAAAAGCTTCAACAGAGAGGTACTTGAAAAGACATTCCATTCTTTAATCTTCATGTTTGCAAACGTTGACTTTGACAGTTTGTAGTCCAAAACACAGAAACCTCAAAGCTGGCAGAAAGTGTTATCTGGAAGGGAATGTCTGACTGAATACTCAGTTATCTCATGGCCAGGAAGTGTCTTCTCTATCAGTCAATTTTGTTATGATTGGGAGGATTTTCCTAAACAGTCTGGTTTTTCTTCTTGAGGGAATTTTAAAAGCAATATTTTTGAGAGAAGTGGTACTAGTGTGAAGATTTGAATTGTCTTTCTCTGACCAAAGTCATTCCTATTTTTGCTGAATCACCCACCATGGTATGCTCTGCTTTTTTCCCCAATTGAAATTTGTTTATATATCTTACCAAAATAGAAACAGTCACTGTAATCAGTTCCCTCAGAAAGGCAGGAAACATTGGCTCTTCCTTCATAAGAGGATGTTGGTTCATGGGAACAAGTACCAGAGTAAGTCCTGACCAGAATGCAGGGAGAACTGATTCTTTTTATTTCATTATTGTAACAGACCAGGTTTCTACTACTATAGAAGGTTCAACAACTGTTAAGAAGAAAACACTCAGTTTTTATATGAGTCTTGAGTTCATCAAATCTAATGAATGGATCGTTAATCAAACTTTTGAAGATGTACCATTTCATCCTTAAACATTTTAATGATTATTTTATTAATTCAATAACTTCAAAAATCCATATTACCTTTCAAATACTTTTATAATTAATGCAAATTCCCAAGAAAATACACTAATCTTATTCAACATCTTCAAATCTTCATTGTCCTGAGATCTAAGAGCAGAACATTCAAACCAGAGATCCTAAAATTCTCAGATCAGTTCTGAGATGCTGGAACATGTCTACTGTAAGAGCCATTGTAATGAACTGAGGGTAAAGGGAGGAAATATTTAGTCAAATTATCAAGACCAAATGCATGGGAACAAAATAGAGAAAGAAGTGTTAACAATGAGGAGGAGCTGAGCCCCAGACTAGCTTAGGATGTTGACCAAGGAGAGGTTTGAAACAAGACCTCATTCTGGAGTTGTTAGAGCAACTTGATGGTGAACCCCAGGCATGGGATGTTCTGTTTATTGTCCCGAGCAAAATTCTCTCCTTTCTTACCTGTTGTGCATATCTATCACGAGTATTATCTAGTAATTCATCTGTCTTTTTATGCTTCTTGAGGCAAGCACTGTGTCTTATAGCCATGCATGCCACCACACACCCGTGCCTGGCATGGAGTAATATATCTAAAAAGATTTGTTAAATCAATGAATATACACATTTTTACAATACTCGAGTCACCTGAGGTTCAGTGTAACAAGTGAGATAAGTGTATCTTCAAATATAGTTCAGTCTGTGTTGTTTAAATCATGAATAATATACAATTATTATTATACAAATATAAATTTGTTACTTGATTAATGCTTATAAATGAACACATTTAAGAAAAACATTAATCCAACAACTGTAAATGCAAAACAATGTTCTCTTATTTGGAGAATGGTTTTCAAATGTAACAAGACTCAGCATTTGTGTGTGTGTGTGTGTGTGTGTGTGTGTGTGTGTGTGTGTGGTACTAGGGATTGAACCCAGGGGCACTTTACCACTGAGCCACATCCCCCAATACTCAGCATTTTTAGTTGTTCATTTTGGGACTAGTTCTGCTTTCTCATCTTTGCTAACCTTCACATTTGTTGATGGCACAGTCACACTCTGTACTCATCCCACAGCATTAAATTCACTTTTAAGCAAAATGTGGTTCTTCCCCTCTGACAGTTTTCTATCCCAGTTTCTCCCACTATCAGTTCCACCTTGCACATGAATGCTGCCTTTCACCTTTACTGTTTGACAAAATATTTATTAATAATAAAATCAACATCAATTGGCCTTTATAATTCATGAAACTTGACAAGAACTGGTAGATTATTTAACTTTACAGCAATATTTGAAAATAACTGAAGTTTAGAAAACTTGTATTAATTGCCCGTGTCAAAGTTGCTGCCAATAATATGTACACAGAATTCAAAAGAGGGAGAAACAGGTGTGGTATCGGCCAGTGATGGCACATTGGTAATTGTAAGCTCCACGGGAGTGCACGAGATACGTAGGTACCTCAGGGAGCACACAGTGAACAAGGGTAAAGGATGCCAAGTACATTCTGGGTGAACAAGAATTGGAAGGGTCAGGACGAAGAACCAGAGAGTGAGAGAAGATGCAAAGGAAGAGGAAGATTTTAAAAACCAGATACCATGTTCAAGAGGTGAGAAAAAATCTCCCTGAGTTTCATCTTCACCCTCCATCTGCTAATACTTCTTCCAAGAGGAAGGACAGACTTCACTTTCCTTTTCTTCCTCATCTGATTTTCTCAAATACTATACAAAATGTGTCATCTATAAAGAACTGTAGCTGAAGAAGGCATTCATGTTGTTTTTGAATCCAACAATTCATGATGCGAGAATATTTCACTTTTATTTCATGTTGTCTTGGGTCAATGTGCAGATTATTGGGCTAGTCACAAGTCTGAGTGACATTCCTGAGAACTGACTGCAAAACAAAGAATCCTATTGCAGACATGTTGACAAAGTGGAAGCCCTTTGTGGTTTGAGTTGCTAATCAGAATTTGCAATTTTGAAAATTTTCTTTTGGAATAGTCCTTATGTAGACATAGTTAAAAGTCATTTCAATCAACTTGCATTTATGAATGAAGTGAGAAATTATATTTTCAAGGACTCTCCCAAAAATCAGCCAACTTTTTACCAGTTTTCTCTTTCATTTAATATTTTATCTAATTAAAATTCTGAATAATTCAGACAGGTTCATTTTAAATTGACTTATTTACATCTTTGAAGAAACAAATTGAGTGTAAACAATTTAAACGGTCATTTTTTTATGTGAGTCTATACACTTTATGAAAGTTTAGAGTAAATCTGCCTGTGGGAAGAATTCCGTAGTAAGGTAGAATCCATCCCCCAGGGTGTCACCCATGCTGCTTTATCATTCTTACATATTTCTTAAGAAAAACCTCTACTTGAATACATGCTGTTAGGTCCAGGTCCTATCTGTAAGATCAGAGTGATCAGATGATGGTAACCAGAGAACAGACAGGTCAGATGTGAATCAAAAAGAAAAACTTTATTTGAAAGACTGTCGATTTGCTGGTCCACCAGGGTGCTGGGCAGGAGAAGTCTCACGTGGCCTCATGGGGTGGTGTTTTTACAACCCTGGGGTGGGGGAGGGGAAGCTTGAGGACTCGTGTCTTCCTGGGATTGGCTGGGATCCTCTGTCAACGCCTGACTGGTTGCGCCTTCGGGCAAGCACAGGCTAGTAGTTTCTCTGCGCATGAGCAAGCTGCTTGATGTCCTGCCCGCATCTAGCGGCCCTGAACCCACCCTGACACTATCTTTATTGGAAAGCAATAAGACTGCTTTCCAATGAAAATATTTATTAATTCAGATAAATTCTGGCCAGTTTTGATCATATCAGTTATTTTGTATTTCATCCTAATTTTATTTTACTTTTTTTAAATTTCTTTTTTTAGTTGTAAATGGGCACACTACCTTTATTTATTTTTATGCAGTGCTGAAGGTCGAACCCAGTGCCTCACACGTGAGACGAGCGCTCTACCACTGAGTCACAACCCCAGCCCAATTTTTTATTTTACTTTTATCTTTTTAAGTATGAAATAATTTTATTCCCATGAAAATTCCAGAGGATTGAATTTATTTCACCAGGGTTAGTCTATGCTGCTTTCTTTTGTTTCTTATCAGTGGTTGTTTCAAAAGAAAAAAATTTCAAAAGCCATGAAAGTTCCTTCCACATAGTTGAGGTAAAATAAAGAAAAACTTCCCAGGCAGCATTTTTAAAATCTGGTATGAGATATTTTGTCTACTTAAAAGTAAAAAACCACAAAAGTAACAAAGGGAAAAAAAGGCTGGGGCTATAGGATAGCTCAGTCGGTAGAGTGCTTGCGCACAAGGCCCTGGGATCAATTCCCCAGCACCGCAAAAAAAAAAAAAAAAAAACAGCTCTTCTCACCACACACCACCAACCTGGTGTTCAGGTTCAGGTGGTTCATGGAGGTTGACTCAGCTGGATTTCTTCTGGGGGTAATGTCAGAAAACTGGTAGAAACTGTAGATATCATTGATCAGAACAGGGTTTTGGTGGATGGATCTTTCACAGGCAAGGAGACTGGGCCATGCCTTTCAAACACATTCAATTCCCTGACTCCATCCACTTCCTACACAGGATCTGCAAGAAAATATGTCCCACAAGCTTGGCAGAAGGCAGATGATCAGGGCAAAAAGGGTGGCCACAAGATAGGTCAGGAAGATTAAAGGCAGAGAAAGGAAAGTCAAGATGACCTATTTTTTTTTTAATTGTAAACAAATGGGATACGTGTTGTTTCTCTGTTTGTACATGGAGTCAAGGCATACCATTAGTGTAATCATAAATTTACATAGGGTAATGTTGTTTGATTCATTCTGTTATTTTTTTCCATTCCCCCCACACCTCCACCCCTTTTCCCTCTATACAGTCCTTCCTTTCTCCATTCTTGCCCCCCTACCTAACCCTAACCCTAACACTAACACTAACCCCTCCTACCCCCCCTTATGTGTCATCATTCACTTATCAGCGAGATCATTCGTCCTCTGGTTTTTTGAGATTGGCTTATCTCATTTACCATGATATTCTTCAATTTCATTCTTTTGCCTGCAAATGCCATAATTTTATCATTCTTTATGGTGGAATAATATTCCATTGTATATATATATATATATATATATATATATATATATATATATATATATATATATATATATATGCCACAGTTTCTTTATCCATTCATCAACTGAAAGACATCTAGGTTGGTTCCACAATCTGGCTATGGTGAATTCAGCAGCTATGAACATTGTTGCGGCTGTATCTCTGTAGTATGCTGATTTTAAGTCCTTTGTGTATAGGCCAAGAAATGGGATAGCTGAGTCAAATGGTGGTTCCATTCCAAGCTTTCTGAGGAATCTCCATACTGCTTTCCAGAGTGGCTGCATTAATTTGCAACTCCATCAGCAATGTATGAGTGTACCTTTTTCCCCACATCCTCTCCAACACCTATTGTTGCTTGTGTTCTTGATAATCGCCATTCTAATTGGGGAGAGATGGAATCTTAGGGTAGTTTTGATTTGCATTTCTCTTATTACTAGAGATGTTGAACATTTTTACATATATCTGTTGATTGCTTGTACATCTTCTCCTGTGAAGTGTCTGTTCATTTCCTTAGCCCATTAGTTGATTGGATTATTTGTATTCTTGGTGTAGAGATTTTTGAGTTCTTTATAGATTCTGGAAATTAGCGCTCTATCTGAAGTATGAGTGGCAAAGATTTTTCTCCCACTCTGTAGGCTCTCTCTTTACATTACTGATAGTTTCCTTTGCTGAGAGAAAGCTTTTTAGTTTGAATCTATCCCAGTTGTTGATTCTTGCTTTTATTTCTTGTGCTATGGGAGTCCTGTTAAGGAAGTCTGATCCTAGGCCGACATGTTGAAGATTTGGACCTACTTTTTCTTCTATAAGTTGCAGGGTCTCTGGTCTGATTCCGAGGTCCTTGATCCATTTTGAGTTGAGTTTTGTGCAGGGTAAGAGATAGGGGTTTAATTTCATTCTGTTGCATATGGATTTCCAGTTTTCCCAGCACCATTTGTTGAAGAGGCTATCTTTTCTCCATTGCATATTGTTGGCGCCTTTGTCTAATATGAGAAAATTGTATTTATTTGGGTTTGTGTCCATGTCCTCTATTCTGTACCATTGATCTACCTGTCTATTTTGGTACCAATACCATGCCGTTTTTGTTACTATTGCTTTGTAGTAGAGTTGAAGATCTGGTATTGCAATAGCCCCTGCTTCGCTCTTTCTGCTAAGGATTGCTTTAGCTATTCTGGGTTTTTTATTCTTCCAGATGAATTTCATAATTGCTTGCTCTATTTCTATAAGGTATGTCATTGGGATTTTAATTGGAATTGCATTGAATCTGTATAGCACTTTTGGTAGTATGGCCATTTTGACAATATTAATTCTGCCTATCCAAGAACATGGGAGATCTTTCCATCTTCTAAGGTTTTCTTTAATTTCTTTCTTTAGTGTTCTGTAGTTCTCATTGTAGAGGTCTTTCACCTCTTTTGTGAGATTGATTCCCAAGTATTTTACTTTTTTTTTTTTTTTGAGGCTATTGTGAATGGGGTAGTTTTCCTAATTATTCTTTCCAAAGATTCATCACTTATGTATGTAATTTCTTTGGTCTGTCTAATTGCTCTGGCTAGAGTTTCAAGGACGATATTGAATAGAAGTGGTGAAAGAGGGCATCCCTGCCTTGTTCCACTTTTTAGGAGGAATGCTTTCAGTTTTTCACCATTTAGAATGATATTGGCCATGGGCTTTGCGTAGATGGCCTTTACAATGTTAAGGAATCTTCCCACTATCCCAATTTTTTCTAGTGTTTTGATCATGAAGGGATGCTGTATTTTATCGAATGCTTTTTCTGCATCTATCGAAATAATCATGTGATTCTTAACTTTAAGTCTGTTGATATGGTGAATGACATTTATTGATTTCCGGATGTTGAACCAACCTTGCATCCCTGGGATAAAACCCACTTGATCGTGGTGCACTATCTTTTTAATATATTTTTGTATGTGATTTGCTAAAATTTTGTTGAGAATTTTTGCGTCGATGTTCATTAAGGATATTGGTCTGAAATTTTCTTTCCTCGATGTGTCTCTGTCTGGTTTAGGTATCAGGGTAATATTGGCTTCATAGAATGAGTTTGGGAGGGTTCCCTCCTCTTCTATTTTATGGAATACTTTGAGAAGTTGGAATGAGCTCTTCTTTAAAGGTTTTGTAGAACTTGGCTGAGAACCCATCTGGTCCTGGACTTTTCTTTGTTGGTTGGCTTTTGATGACCTCTTCTATTTCATTGCTTGAAATTGATTTATTTAAGTTGTGTATGTCCTCCTCGTTCAGTTTAGAGAATTCATATGTCTCTAGAAACTTGTTGATGTCTTTGAGGTTTTCTGTTTTGTTGGAGTATAGATTTTCAAAATAGCTTCTAATTATGTTTTGTATTTCACTCGTGTCTATTGTGATATTTCCTTGTTCATTCTGAATTTTAGTAATTTGAGTTTTCTCCCTCTTTCTCTTTTTTAGTGTGTCTAAGGGTTTATCAATTTTGTTTATTTTTTCAAAGAACCAACTCTTTATTTTGTTAATTTTTCCGATTGTTTGTTTTGTTTTAATTTTGTTGGTTTTGGCTCTGATTTTAACTATATCCTGTCTTCTACTATTTTTGGTGTTTACTTCTTTTGTTGAATGCGCCCCATGAAATAAATCTTCCTCTAAGTACTGCTTTCATAGTGTCCCAGAGATTTTGATATGAAGCGTCTTTGTTCTCATTTACTTCTAAGAATTTTTTTTATTTCCCTCCTGATGTCTTCTGTTATCCATTCATCTTATAATAGCGAATTATTTAATCTCCAGGTATTGGAGAAGTTTCTGTTTTTTATTCTGTCATTTATTTCTAATTTCAATCCATTATGATCTGATAGAGTACAAGGTACTATCTCTATCTTCTTGTATTTGCTAACAGTAGCTTTGTGGCATAAAATATGGTCTATTTTAGAGAAGGATCCATGTGCTGCTGAGAAGAAAGTGTATTCATTCTTCATTGGATGGTATATTCTATATATGTACGTTACGTCTAAATTGTTGATTGTGTTATTGAGATCTATGGTTTCTTTATTCAATTTTTGTTTGGAGGATCTATCCAGTGGTGAGAGAGGTGTGTTAAAATCGCCTAGTATTATTGTGTTGTGGTCTATTTGATTTCTGGAATTGAGAAGGATTTGTTTGACATACATGGATGAGCCAGTGTTTGGGACATAGATATTTATGATAGTTATGTCTTGCTGATTTATGCTTCCCTTAAGCAGTATGTAATGTCCTTCTTTCTCCCTTCTGACTAGTTTTGGCTTGAAGTCCACATTATCTGAAATGAGGATGGACACTCCAGCTTTTTTGCTGTGTCTGTGTGCATGGTATGTTTTTCTCCATCCTTTCACCTTTAGTCTATGGGTATCTCTTTCTATGAGATGAGTCTCTTGCAGGCAGCATATTGTTGGATTTTTCTTTTTACTCCAATCTGCCAGTCTACATCTTTTGATTGATGAGTTCAGGCCATTAACATTCAGGGTTATTATTGTGATAAGATTTGTATTTCCAGTCATTTGACTTATTTTTGTTTTTTTACATGATTTGGTTTCTCCTTTATTTGGCTATTCCTTTAGGCTAGTTCCTCCTGTTGTTGATTTGCTTCATTGTTTTTCCTCTCTTCCTCATGGAATATTTTGCTGAGAATGTTCTGTAATGCCGCCTTTTTTTTGTAAATTCCTTTCCCTTTTGTTTATCATGGAAGGATCTTATTTTGTCATCAAATCTGAAAGTAAGTTTTGCTGGATATAAGATTCTTGGTTGGCATCTGTTTTCTTTCAGGGCTTGGTATATGTTGTTCCAGGCCCTTCTAGCTTTTAGGGTCTGGATTGAAAAATCTTCTGATATTCTTATTGGTTTCCCCCTGAATATAATCTGATTCTTTTCTCTCACGGCCTTTAAAATTCTGTCTTTATTTTGTATGTTAGGTATTTTCATAATAATGTGCCTTGGTGTGGGTCTGTTGTAATTTTGCATATTTGGAGTCCTATAAGCCTCTTGTACTTGATCTTCCATTTCATTCTTCAGATTTGGGAAATTTTCTGATATTATTTCATTGAATAGATTGTTCATTCCTTTGGTTTGTTTCTCTAGGCCTTCCTCAATCCCAATAATTCTTAAATTTGGCCTTTTCATGATATCCCATAATTCTTGTAGATTCTGTTCATGATTTCTTACCATCTTCTCTGGTCAACTTTGATTTCAAGATTAAATATTTTTTCTTCATTGTCTGAGGTTCTGTCTTCCAGGTGTTCTATCCTATTGGTTATGCTTTCTATGAAGTTTTTAACTTGGTTTATTGTTTCCTTCATTTCAAGAATTTCTGTTTGTTTTTTTTTTTCAGTATCTCTAACTCTTTATTGAAATGATCTTTTGCTTCCCATATTTGCTCTTTTAACTGTTGATTGGTGCGATCATTTAATGCCTGCATGTGCTCTTTCATCTCCTCCTTCAATGCCTGCATTTGCTCTTTCATCTCCTTGTTTGCTTCCCCGATTGTTTTAATTATGTACATTCTGGACTCCTTTTCTGACATTTCTTCTGCTGTGCTGTCATTGGGTTTTATTTATTTATTTATTGATATAGTATCTAGGTTTGTTTGGGACATTTTCTTCCCTTGTTTTCTCATATTGGTCAGATATCAGTGGGACTCTGAGATATTGTAGATTTCCTCTTTGGCTTATAGTGTCCCTGTAGATTTCCAGTATATCCCCTCTTAGCCTTCAGTAGCCTAAAGTCTTGGAGGAACTTGATAATGCAGTGCTTCCGAAGGAAGCTGCCCCTAGCTCGCTACTGGGTCCAGGGCTGGGGGCTGGATCTGCATGGAAATCCTCTCACTGGGCGGTCCTGCTCCTAGAAGCTGGCTATAGACAGGGCCTGCCCCCATCTGAGGTAGCCAGGCTGCTAGGGGAAAGCCTCTCCCTATCCTGCCTTGGTCACAGAAGCTGCCAGCAGGCCGGGGCCTGGGGTTGGCTGTGTGCGGAAAAGCTCTTACTGGGCGGCCTGCTCCAAGAAGCTGGCTGTGGATCGAGCCTACCACCAGAGGGGGCAGGGCTGCTTGGGGAAGTCTCTGGCTGCCCTGCCCGGGTCCTAGAAGTTGCCTGCGGGCCATGGACTGCTACTGGGTCCAGGGCTTGGGGTTGGCTCTGTGCAGAAAAGCTCTCACTGTGTGGCCTGCTCCAAGAAGCTGGCTGTGGTTCGAGCCTGCTGCTGGAGGGAGCATGGCTGCTTGGGGAAGTCTCTGGCTGCCCTGCCCTGCTCTGAGAAGCTTCCTATGGGCCGGGGCCCGCTGCTGGGTTCAGGGCTTGGGGTTGGTTCTGTGCAGAAAAGCTCTCACTAGGTGGGCCTTCTCCTAGTAGCTGGCTGTGGAAGGAGCCTGCCGCCGGAGAAAGCAGGGCTGCTTGGGGAAGACTCTAATTGCCCTGCCTTGCTCCGAGAAGCTGCCACTGTCTGGGCCTGCCGCCCGGACCGAGCTTCACCTGGTGGAAGAGACTCACCCCGCGGCTCTATATTGGTCCAAGTCTCTCAATACCTCCCCTTCTTGAATCCTGGGCTCTAGAGCAACGGGAAATGCAGTCACCCTCTAGTCCACCATCTTGCATCTCAAGATGACCTATTTTGATCATCTTAATACCTGGAAGACAAAGAAAATAAGAAATAAAATAATCAGCAGTGAAGCTAGGAAACTTCAAAGGGCGAATCTCCTGAAAGCTTTTGCCATATAAGCACTTGTCATGAGGTTGAAGCTATAACTGTTGCTAAAACTAGAATTCTAGCAGAAAAGGTAACCACTCCTGGCAAGAAGGCTCCAGCCCAGAAGTTTCTGGCCAGAAAGCCATAGGCCAGCAGGCAGCACCTTTTATGATAGCTCAGAAAGATCAGAAAACTCCCGCCCAGAGAGCACCTGCTTCTAGGGCATCTGGCAAAAGAAGCACTCAAGGCAGTTACCAAAGTAACAAAGGTTCTGTTTGACCAAAACCCCAAAAAATTATATATTTTGTATTTATTCTGTTTCTGTCAATTATTCATATTTATTATTTATTATGTATTGATATATAATTGTTTAACAGGATGTTACTAAAAGTTAAATGAACTTAACTTTCCTTTTCTCTAGTTTAGAGTGCTTGTCTAGAAATGACCTCTCTAAATTTGCAGTTTCTGGAGTCTGCACTCACTCTGTTCATCTTTTACAGGATGATCTGATGCTTATAATTTTTTCAGTTCAGCTGCATACTTAGTCATACTACAAACTTGTATTGAGAACGAACTTCTCTATGTGACCAGGCACTGTGTTAGATGCAATAATCCAGAATTGCCTTCTGCCTTGCACTAGAAAGCCTCTGTCCTCCCCCACAGACCCCAACTCCGTGTTTGAGGGATCATCTGGTCTTATCCTTGAGGACTCAGCTTAAGCATCCCCATAAGATGTCCTGTGCACTACCCCACAAAGCTGTAGCAAGTCTTCTCAACAGCACACACTTTGTGTATCTATAATAAAGTCATCATTGCTTCATATAGATTCCATTTTCCTGTTGGGATCCTTCACCCAAATGTATGTTGCTCAGGGCAGAAGGCATTTCTGGACAGCAATTGGAGAACCATTTAGGTGTCAACATAGCTAGATTTTCAGATGCCAAGACAAAGAGACAGGCCTATTTTCCCTGACTTTATCTAAAGATTGGATTCTAATTCTAAATTTAAATTGCTTCAAACATTGACAAAAATGAAATCTAAGAGTTTGAAGTCACAATTTCTTCATTTTTAATTATATAATGAGACATTGCCTCTTAAGAGTTCTTTAACTTTGGGAAAGGAAATGTTTAATCAGCAAAAATTTAAACAGAAATTTCTGAGGAGGAAGTTCCTTGCAGCAGGGGAAGCAGAAGGGTAACCATGCATGTGGACTGAGCAGGAAGCAGGTGGACTTCGGGGCTCTGAGTTAGCTCTTGTAAAATCCAGGGCCACAGTGATTTGGGAGGGGTTCCTAGAGATATTTATTAGTAATGAAGGAGAGCCTGATGAGGGGTTATCTTTTTCCTAATTATTTTACTTTTAACTGAAAACAACAAATAGAAGGCAGATTTCCCAAACACCCCAGCAGTTGAACTGCCTGGGGAAAATTGTACATCTACAAATCAGCCTGGACTAGTTCTCAAATACTTTGCACAAATTAATAAATTAAAGTAGCAGCCAAGCAGGACATAGTAGGTGAGGAAAAAAAAAAAAAAAATGCCCAGAAGCAGACAGGAGATAAGTACCTGATAAAAGCATTCTTTTCAAAGAACAGCAAGAACCCAGGCTGGAAGGTTGGTGTTGCCGACTTAAGTTTCCAATTCCTCTCAAGAAAAGATGTAATGAACAGATAAGAGTAATTTTAATTAGCACTTTGGTTGTTTATAAAGTATTTCAAGACACTTAAAAGCAGTTCTTTTAAGCCTCTTAAATGCTTGTGCATGCTATTAATTTACTTTATAAAAAGGATGACTTATTAAGCAAATATAGACATCAATCCAGACAATTATGGCAAACTTTGAAATGCTGGAGTCCAAACCAATAGATTTTATTTGTCCACACTACTAATTAAGGATTTGAAGCTAAATTTAAGAGCAAAAACCTATTACTTGTCATATGATGTTTCATTAGTTATTAAGGATTTATGCATTCTTACACATTAAAAACATATATACATTGCATTTGAAAACAAAAAGAAAACTTTAAAGAAACTATAAAGCATGATGAACCTTCCTAGCTAATAAGCAAGGTACTTCCTGTTCAAAACGTTCAAGTCCAGGGGAGTCAGTCATGAGCAGGTAGCCAAAGGCTCTGACTCCTTGGGAGGCAGTCCCTTTCCAGACTGGGAATCCCCACTCTGGCTAGGAGCCAAAGCAGGACTCTCTTGACATCTACAGAAATATAATCAAGCACACAAACAGATTCTCAGACATTTTGAATTAAAAGTTTGATATGGAGTTGTACAGACAGTAGACTCAAAACATGGGAGACATTCTCACAAAACTTAATGTTGGAGTACACATTGCACTTTGCTGATGACCTAATCTAAGCTACAACATTGTTCCTAAATTACAAATTAGTGTGCTAGAAAGTCTAAATTTATAGACTTATGCTTGAACTCTGCTTCCTAAATAAGACCTTGCAGGGTACTTTGACTTCTGCATTTGTTAAAAGCAGTACTGAATGGCGTCTACTGTAAATGTATTCACCACTTTTTAAGTGGGAAGCATGTAGCCAAAAAAGTAAGGACTTTTCCCTACATCAGACAGAAAATAAGTGACAGTTTGTAATAGAATTCAATTATCTTCAAATAACTAGAAATAATATTCTAGATATTCATTTGGTTATCATTCTTGGGCATGGTTTTAAATTCTTTACATGTCTTGTGTTTATTTGATTTTCCCAACCTGAAATGTTAGTACTACTGTCATTCCCACTTTACAAATGAGGAAATGAAGCACAGAGTGGCTACATAATCTCTCCAAGGTCACACATGGCTAGTAAGTATGGAGGCGGAAATGAAATTTAGTCAACCTAACCCTACAGTCCAAAGTCTTAACAATAACATTCTGACTGTTTATTTCTCTACCAACTTTCCTACAATAACAATTTGTGGTATTTTGTCTATCAGATGCTTTAAATGACCTAATTATAGAGTTAGTCCCCCTCTAGACTCAGATGCAAAACAAAACTACTAGGGTGTCCTTTTGGTCAAACAATCTGTAAACAAGGTCTTCCCAGAGGAGGTCGCTCCCTCACCCACAATTCCTGTCTCGACTTGGGTCTGCTCAGTCCAGGACCTGTGCTCCAAAACTTCCTAATTTCATCATCATTCACAGTAATTGTGCTCAGGTCTTTTCTCCGCATACATAGTCATTTGTTTTACAGAAAAATAAATATGTAATTAAGACACCCATCTGTTGTTTAAATCCCCTCTATAATATTCTTCTCCAGTGGTCTGAAAATTTGAACTCTCCATGGTAGCTCATTTGCATAGCTTTATTTAAAAAAAAATCTAACTGTATTTTTCTGTAATTATAACTTGTAAATCTAATCTGGTTGTTTGTATTTTGGGCACTTAAAATGATGGAACTTCTCTCCAGAAAAAAATGTAGACGTGCAAAATATTTTGTAAACAATTTCTGGGGATTACATATACCTTAAAGCCTGTAAATGGTCTATGGACCTTGGGCTGAGGAAGTAATAGCTCTTCAGATGCTATAAGTAAATGCTTTTCTCTTCTATGTTTGTGTACTGTGTCCAGGTTCATGGACTTCTGTTTTCTCCTCACTGAATTACATCTGTTTAGATTTTGGCCACTTATTTCAGCCCATGGAGACCTTTCCTGAAATCTGATTCTGTGATCTAATCTATTTACTTTCCCTCCTTAAAGTTGTTTTTGGGCTTGATCAGCATGCTCTAGGGCTTTCGCCATAGTCACTGGCAAAGATATGGACCAGGAAATGGCTGAGAACAGAACACTGCTGTTAGCAGCTAGCAACCATTTTCCTAAAGGATATATATATTATTCTGGGTAGGTGGGATGTGCCACTACATGTTTTCAAAGATCATACGGTGAAACTAAAGTGAATACACAAGGAAGTGTGCATAACAAACAGAATGTAAACATATACAGTTAAATTTCTCCCCCAAAGAGAACTGCTTTTGTTCTGATTTCTTCTGTTGGGTTAGGTCAGGAATTGGACTAAACAACACATGGAATTTGAAAACACATGAAAGCCACATGACTGAAAGGCTAAGTACTGATTGCAAAATTTCCTTTTACAGTTTAGTATATGACCTTAGGAAACCCACACATGTTCCAGGTCTAGAGACCTAAAAAATTCTAGTCCTCCTAAACAAACAGTGTGGCTACCCAATGGCAGGCTCTTTGGCTTGAAGAATTCTCATAGCCACTAACTTAAATGCCATGTTTAGTATAAGTTTTTTTTTTTTTTTTAAATAGTTTAATTTTCTTGCTATTTTTTGCAGGGCGGAGGCAATATCAGAGACTGGACCCCAGGGCTTTTAACCACTGTGCCACATCCCCAGCCCTTTTTATTTTGAAACAGGGTTTTGCTAAATTGCTTAGGACCTCTTTAAGTTTTCTGAGGCTGGCTTTGAATTTATAATCCTCCTGCCTTCTGAGCTGCTGGGATTACAGGTGTGCAACATCATGCCCAGAATAATTTCTTTGCTTCTAAAAAAACATTTTCGTGCTTTAAGGTATCTTTTACTTCTGGTGTTCTAGAGTTTTGTGGACAAGTTCACCTTGACCATGTTCATGTACTTGGTAGGTTTTGTAAATCAGGTCAGATGTTTCTGGTGTTTTCTATTTCAGAATCAAGAGTTTTAATAGCCAGCATTGTACAGTAGAAAGAAATTGAAAAAGATTGGTCAGAGGCTTCTAGGTCTGTTATTAACTACATAAGTGATCAATGAACAATTAAACTACCCTTTCTAGGGTTCTTCTCACGTGTGAAAGTGGGAAGGAGTTAGGTTACCTCTCTGAGGTCTCCTCCAATTTTCAAAATTCTGTAGTTCTAATTTTATTAAATTAGAAGGGCATACTAAACCATAAGAAATAAGAAATAGCATCTGGATTTTTTCTGTGCTTTAAACTTCAAGACTAAAATATTATTTTAATACACAAGTCCTATCACACAGCATATTTTCACCCGATTAACAATATGTAGTAGATCACAGGACACAATCCTTCTAATCCAGTGTTTCCTCATTGTGGTTGCCCATTGGAAACAGTAAGGGAATTTTAAAACTGCTTTGGCCTAGATCTTGCCACCAAATGTTCTAATTTAATTGATGGGGGTTAGACAGATGGACCAGCAGGAGTATTGTAACTTCTCTAGGGTCAAAAACTGCTCTAACCTACTCCGTACATTCAGGAGCCATCTGGGAGATTTTCAGACCTTCCAATGCCTAGGCTCACCTCCAGATTCTGATACAATTGGCTTATAGGACCTAGATATTGATAAGTTTTCAAACTCTTTTAGTGATTGTGATGTGCACTCAGGGTTGAGAACCACTCCTTTAACTGCTACTCACTAGTTCTATCTAATTGATCATCTGACCTCCTGTTCCAGCCCATGCTGGCCACTCATCAAATGAAAATCCTTGGACCTTATTACAAGGTGCAGCTCTCCCTCCATTATATTAACTTAGTGCCAACTTCCTGCTTCTTTTCTAGGATCATAACTCTCTTATCTTGTCAATTAACCAGTGTTCCATATTCAGTGACTTTACTGGTCTTCTGGTCTCTCAAATGATTCCTTTCATAACATAGCCCCATTCCTTACTATCACTTTCTGTCTGCTGCATTTGTCCACTCACCCTAGTACTTTGTATGCCTTTGTGCACTAGTCTGAATTTCTTATGCATCCTGGATTATCCTGACTATATTTTCTCTCTTGATTCCAGTTGACTATTATTAAATGAAATCTAAAAGAGATCTCTAGCTGAAAAAAATATATTCCCATTGTGATCACTGAACAACCAAATTTTAAACATGTATAGCAAAAGAATTGGAAAACACACACACACACACACACACACACACACACACACACACACGATTTATGCAGTTTTTATAGCAATAATGTTACACATGCAAAAATGTTTACATTTTCTTCAATGTAACATTGGCTGTAGTTCCAGTCATGTACCTTAACAAATGCAAGGATCAATCTGAAAAAGCACAATGATGAGAACTGTATATTATCAAAGGAATTAAGGAGTTACCAAAAGAAGATGAAAGCAAAGACTGGAACTTTATAATAGAAAAAAGAAGGTTTAAGGGTGAGTCATTTTACCATGATGATTAAAATCATAATTTTGTCTCAAATAAGAAACATAGAAAGCAAAAAAAAAAAAAAAGGATTCTAGGAAAAATTAAAGGCATTATTGCATAGCAGTTAATAATAAGACAAAATCCTAGGTAAAAATCCAACGTAAAAATAAATGGGTTCATTAAAGGCTTAGACAAATTTGATTATTGATTAATATATAATGGGTTTTGGGCTGGGATTGTGGCTCAGTAGTCGAGTGCTTGCCTAGCATGTGTGAGGCACTGGGCTCAATTCTTGGCACCGCATATAAATAAATAAAATTATGGTCCATCAACAACTAAAAAAGATATTTTAAAAAAGATATAATGGGCTTTGCAGAATGTAAAAAAAAATACTAACATCAGGAAAGAACTTTACAAGTTTTTAAAGCATTTTCATGTGCATGTTATTATTCAGACTTGGTGGGGTGGACAGAGTTAGAGGTACCCTGAGTATATTCTGAATGTTCTGAGGCCAGAACAAGGAGCTATCGGTTTCTTCCATAAAAGCTCTTTGAAGAGGCTATCTGAAATGCAATGCTATACGGAACAGACCTTTACTCTTGGTGGCATTTATATCCTTATGACTACACGTAGAATCATCATGAAGCTAATGAAGCTTTAAGCTTTAACCTCCTTTCTTACAAGGGTTCTTTCCAAAGCCCTAAGAGGGGCCCAGATAATGGTTCCTTATACACATGTTTTTATCAAATAACAAAAGTAGATTATTGTAATTTGTTGTGATTTCTTTTTTCATTCTAGATATTTACTTTTGCACTTGCTCTGTATTGGTAATTTTGTATTCTTTTTCTTCCAGATGGAATATGGATCTGTACCTGCATTTGACCCATTATTTCTAAACTAGTGTCCTGCTGACCACTGAAAGACCAGTAACATCTCTTCTCTGTGTCTTTAACTTGTCCATCAACACTCAGTCTTGAGGTTTAGCTGTTCCTCACTCCTCTGCAACCTTTTTCCTTGTTTCGGATGACCATCTCCTCACAGAGAATAGTCTTTGCAAGGAAGACAGAGAACATCATGTAAAGCTTTCCAATTATCCCCTTATTCTCTTATAAATTTTGTAATAATATACATATTCATGGGCTACAGTGTGGTGTGCTGATGTATGAAATATGTTTTGTAAAGATCCAATCCTGTGTCACTTCCAACATTTATCCTTTCTTGGAATTACTCTCTGAATGTTCTTTCCCTGTGCTATTTCCCCTCCTCTTCCTCAACCTCAGAGGAGTTGAAGAACTGAGTTATTATCTTGGAACTCCAACCTCCCCCTACGAGGACCAGCTCTCCCCTCCCCGTCCTCTCCTCCAGCTTGGTCCCCTCTTTCCAGTCACCCTCCCTCCTGTTCCTCAGGACTTTTACACTGCCCTTGAGCACACTCAGCGCTTTCAGCTTGTATGGTCTCATTTAGTAGTTTCTCTCTTCTAAATTTCCATGTCTTTAACCAAAAGAAAAAATAAAGCAAATACTGAAAATGACTTTTATCCTGAGTTGCTTTGGCACAAGTACCCAGAAAGCAGGGAAGAAGATCTGTGGCATTGGCACCTGGGCCAAACTTGAGAGCTTCCAGTGCTTCCCCTGCTGTAGAAGTTGCCAAAATAGACACTGGGATATGAAAAAAAGAAAAAGAAAATACAAGATCATCAGTTTTTCTTTCCACAAAGTGTGGGTTAGTGCACCTGGGGATGTGGTCATCTGAGGAGGGGTCCATTTTCACCCATGCATGCACCACAGTACCCAGGTCAGACGTGCTCGGGGCCCATTTCAGGAGATCAGCCATGAAGATCCTTTACACTACCCTCCCAATAAAGTAAAGGCAAATTTTTATTTCACAAAGATTTCAATAATGCATACTTGGGCTGAAAGAACTGTCATATTTAGAAGTATATCTAGGCAATACACTTAAAGAGGCTCTGTCAGTCACCAAATATTTTGGTTATCATAGTTTTTCTAGTTTAATTAATTCTAAATGGTGATTCTGAGAAAATGTTTACAATGTGTTATTGTGCTATGGTCTCTTACTTTCCTTCCCAGGAAAAAATACTCCTCACAGTTTTAATCTGATTTAAATAAAGATTTTTTAAAAAGAAACGCTTAAATGAAAGTTCCTGAGTAGGATCAGCATTGTGGTTGAATAGAAACACAGAGAGTCTGCCAAGGGAAAAAAACGAAGGGATTTGAACTTTGCCTTAGATTTTGGTCTAGGAATTTGCAGTACTTTAAAGCTACATATTTTGTTTAACCTACAAAACCCCACAATGTTTACAGAAACCCGAGAAAGTCAGCTTCTTCTCACTGAATATTCTTAGTGCAATAAAATGTTAATGCTGTGTTAAAGTTGCATACTTTCACTTATTCAGAAACACATTGTGCTAATTTCCTGAGTGCAAGATATTTAGATTAAAATAGATGGAATTATGAGCAAACGCAGCCCTATCTATGGCTTCACATGCAATTTGCTAGCTCCCCAGTATTCATTTGAGTACTAGGGGGTTAAAAACAGTTACATGTGAATAAGAACCGTGACCTGTGAATTTCTGACAGTTCTAACATTCCTAACAAAGAAACTCTTTAGTTAAAGATACATATCTTGATTTTCTTCTACCCATCATTACCTACTGGACACTTATTTTCAGTACTGTACAGAGCACGCTCCCTGAAAATGCTGAATCACCATGATATGAGATATTTTTGCAGTCTCATGCTTAGGATTACCCAACAAAGGAAGCTAGGTAATGACCAGTGTTGAATGCAGCCAGTTGCTAACACTGGCTATCTTCCACTGATCTCATGGAATTTACTTGGGGAAATGTAAATTCCCCATGGGAAGACAGTAGAAAATGAAAAAGGAGAGAGTGAATAATGCTAAAGTAGATTCTTCAGTTGAATTTTAGAAGCCTACATTGCCTCTGGCATGGGGAAACAACTGACCTCACAAAATGCAAGGCAGATTCTCTATCACGTTAGACCAGGGCTTACGGTCAACACGTCTGTAGGGGCCAACCAGGATAACCAAGCTGAGGATAATAACCAACAGGACAGCCCTTTCCTAAGAGGACTGGACTAGTTCCTCAGAGTGACCCACAGTGGAAATGGACCCACACTCAGCAGAGGGACCAGTAGGGCATAACAGGCCGAGAAGTCATCACCACTCAAACCTCATGAAACACAGCAGGAATATTAGGGCAACCCTGCCTTCTTCATAGCAGACCCACTTTACAGCAGGAACCACAGTAATCATCTTTTCAATTCTCAGAAAGCTATCCCAGCACGATGTTATTCAAATTAGTAAATATTTGTTCTAAAGGATTAAAAGCAATTTCATATGTTCTGTGTCTCTTTTTCAACCACTGCAACTTCCTATCTTTTTACTTCTATTGCCCCCATGCTCAGCACATACTAGGGTTTTATGCATCAATAAATACATGATAGAAAAGTGAATAAATTGGGATACAATGTGTCTAAATTTAATTTTTAAAAAAAATTTTTTGGTTGTAGATGGACACATTATATTTATTTATTCTATTTTTATGTGGTGCTGAGATTCAAACCCAGTGCCTCACACATGCGAGGCAAGCACTGTACCACTGAGCTACAACCCCAGGCCTAAATTTAATTCTTAAACACAAGAATTTTTTAAAATTTTGAATGGGGAGAACTCCCCAAAGGGGGGGGCCCAAAAAAGGACCTATTTTTAGTGCACCAAAAATAAGCTGCTGTTCATTAATTCATTAATTCATTCAACTAATATTTACTGTCTTTTGCACATATGGTACATGAGGCTCCTGAGACTCCGTGATCAAAAGGAGAGAACTGGACACTGATCTCATGAAATTCACAGTCTAGTGGGGGTGATAATTTATAAAGAAAATAAAGAGCATATAAATGATATAAGTGTGCTTACTGATAAAATGGAAATGATTTGAAGAAGTGGAAATGTGAGAGCCAGATTGTCCAGGGTTCTGAGACAAGTGATAAAGGTTTTCTGTTCTATCCTGAGAGAAATGGGAATATTATAAGATTTAAATCAGGGATATAACACGATTGAATTTTCATTTTAAGACCAGTGTCTGGAAGTACACTAGGTTGGAGGAGATGAGCAAAACAAGAGAATGGTGACTGAGAGCAAAGTCCAGTTGGGAGGCAAGAGGTGGTGGCAGCTGAACCAGAGGAGTAGCAGTGGACATACGGAGAGATAGACAGATTCAAGACTCATCTACAAGGTAGTATTGACAGGTGTAAAAGGTAACATTAACATTTCTGTCATGAGCGATTAGGAGAATAGGTGGTGGGGAGATTGAGAGTTCCACATAAAGAGTAGATTTCAGGAATAGGAAAATGAGTTCAGGTTCAGACACATTAAAACTGAGACGCATGAAAGGCATTCAAGAGCAGATACCAAGTAAAAAGTTATCTATGACGCTGGAGCTCAGAGGAAGGTCTTTGTTGAAGAAACCAATCCGTAAGGCATTAGTGTATACATATGTTATGATTTGGATGTGAGGTGTCCCCCAAAAGCTCACATGTGAGACAGTGCAAGAAGGTTCAGGGGAGAAATGATTGGGTTGTAAGATTCCAAACCCAATCAGTGATTTAATGCCCTGACAGGGATTAAATGAGTGGTAACTGAAGTGGTAGGGTGTGGCTGGAGGAGGTGGGAATTAGGGCATGGTTTGGGGTATATATTTGTATCTGGCAGGTGGGGTCTCTCTCTCTGTCTTCTGATCACCATGATGTGATGGCTTCCCTCTGCCACACTCTTCCACCATGATGTTCTGCCTGACCTTGATCTCTGAGGAATGGAGCCTGCCTTCTATGGACTAAGACCTCTGAAACTGTGAACTCCTGAATAAACCTCTTCTCCTTTACAATTGTGCTGGTCAGGTCCTTTAGTCACAACAGCAAAAAATCTGACTAAAACAACATAATACATTTTTATAAATGACAGGAATGGACAAGATTTCATAGAAAAAATATATGGGACTAGAAATAAACAAGGGTCCAAGACTGATCTTTGAAGAACTCAAATTGTTAAGTGGAGGAAGATCTCCCAAAGGATAATTAAAAGGGTTGACAACATGAGGTAGAATAAAGACTAGATTGTGTGTTATAGTATACTATGTCTTTCAGAAGCCAGGGAAAGGAAATTTCAAATGGAGAGAATGTATTCAGGGAAATCAAGTAAAGGAAGGGAGAGCAGAGAGTATACACTGAATTTTGTGGGGTGAACAGTATTGAGATCTTACAATAATTTGAATAGCATATCATATTGGAGAAGGCTTAGCCATGAAGGGAAGTGAATTCTCTTCCTAGAATCCTGAGAAGTCTTTCTAGAATCCTGAGCATGGACAGGATTCTGAGGTTCTATCTTGGGCTATATAGCCTTCAGTTCTCCATTTGTGAAATGAGGATGTGAATATAGCCATACTCAAAAAACAACTTGAGAAATGCATGGGTAAAGCCTTGTACTTGGCATGAGTCCATTGAACTAAGTTCAAATGAGATTTCTTAGCCCATTTTTAGATTGTGGATAATATTCATTTTTTCTAAGAGTTTATGATTTAATGAGGGAAATGGAATAAAACATACATATTTAAGAAAATGTGATAAATTTGAAGATGAAAGTACACATGATGTGCTATGAAAGCAAGGAAAGGGCCATTTACTCCAACCAGGGAATTTGAGAAACATTCTAGAGGAAAAGATATTTGAACCAAGTTGTGAAGGAATCAGAAGAATTACCCAGGTGATGAGAAGAAGCAAATGTAACACCACAGAGAAACATGGCAGAGGCCCAGAAACATGAAAGCAGTAAAATCCAGCATACACACTACTTTTGATTTGCTCAGGGAAATCCACAAACACATTGGTTTCCATAAATACTGTTGGGGCATGAGAACTAAGTCCAGAGAGATAGACTGGTGTAACTCATGGGGGAATTTGTGTGCCACGTTAAAAGGATTTGACTTTATACTCAACTGTCTGGGTTGGAATCCATGATTAACCAGCTATTAGCTCTGTGACTTTGGCAAAGTTACCTATACTTACTAAGCTTTGGTTTCCTCAATGAGTGTTTTGATTTTTAATTTCCTTAATGATAAATTGATACCTACATGCTAATATGAATATTTCTTTACCTCTCCATTGGAGTAAAAATTTGTTATTCAGAGCAGGAAGCAGCCTTTAGACAATCACTCAGTCTACTGATTCTGCATGTGAGAAACTTGAGTCTCAAGGAGACTGATAACTTATCCAAGTTCATGACTTCAAGAAGTAACAGAGTCTAGAGCAAATCTAAGTTCTGGTATCTGATACTATGACACAATTGAATATTTCTTTCATCCTAGAGTTGAAGAAAGAAAAAAGCCGAAGCAATCAAAAAGCAGACAGAAGACAGATTATTTACCCTCAAAGGACCAGTAAAGATGTCATTTTCTGATAGGGGGCCTAAAACTGAAAGCTGAGAATTAAGACTGGAATTAAGGGTGAGGTATGGCAGCCATATCTCCAGATTCATCTCCCTTTCTGTTGCTCTGTTGCAAATCACTGTGAGCTCACTCACGGTGTATATATATATTGCAAGGGAATAAGTTTGACAGAAGCCATACCAGATCACATTCATACCCCTGTTCTGCCATTTACGGGTAATGTGACTGGAGTCAACCATTTTCTATATGTGTAAAATCTGAAAATAATGCATTATTGACTTCTAATGAAGTTCAAATAATCAGTATATGTGAACATGCTTAACACATTGCACAATACACAAGGCCCCTAAACATTTTTTTAAATTCCTTCTGATAAGAACACACAGTAGGCTGCCTCAGACCCAAGTTGAGTATATTTAATAACATATATCCAGACAATTTATTGCTAAGGTATACTGGAGACTCTGGGAGCACTCAGGACATTACTTTATAGACTATTCTGTCTTCTAGATTCCAGACTGACCTGCTAAGTGCTTTACAGCTGATGTCAGACTAGTCAATGGCTCAGAGACCAAAGATCAGAGTCTGAATTGGACTTGGTGGGGCCTTGAGCTAACAAGAAAGGAACATGTGATTGGTTAGAGAGGCAGATGTGAGTTCTCCCATGGAAAAAATAAAGCAGCTGAAGGTAAGAAAATTAAAAGTGGGCGAAACAGAGAAAGAAGTTGTCTACCAATATGTCATCATCTCAAACACAAAAATGTTCTGGCTGGGCAGCCATAAAATGCTTTCTCTGTAATTATTAACAGCTGTTGTCTGAAAATTATTTTTGACCTCATTCCAATGTGAAAAGCAAGACAGGAAGAGTAAGCACTTTTCTTGAACTGCATAACCTTTAAGGAAGAAAGCACAAAAATCTGCCTGAAGTATCCACAAACTAGTTCTGTAATCTTCACATGACTTGGTATACTTCACCCCTCTGATGAAGAAAATAGGGGTCCAGACAGAGCAAGCCAAAGGCAGGGTGTATGTGAGGGTTTTGAACCATGTTTCACTGCTGCTTCTTTCCTTTTCTGAAATTTGCTAAAGTCTCTGTCATGGGCATTTGGTGACAAGCATACTTCCTACTGAAATAGCAAGGCAAAAACAAAGGCCATTGAACTCTTCACATTCTTTAAATCTGAACTGTCCACATCCTTTAAATCTTGAGCTTCACAAATATTTTGATCTACTAAATTCGCACTAGATATTTCTCTTCACCATTCCCATTCTAAGTCTTCTAAATGCTCATACCACAGGCTATGTAAGAGCCAAAATGAATTTCTCTCTCTCTCCTCTTTTCTATTTAAGAAAATCTGATAAGAAGAAATTAGAAAAAAAAAAACAATTGAGTTTCATTCATTTTGTGATCATTTACTGAACACCTGTGATGGGTCAGGTGTTCTG
The DNA here is from genome assembly GCF_902686455.1 of Sciurus vulgaris. Classification (NCBI taxonomy): domain Eukaryota; kingdom Metazoa; phylum Chordata; class Mammalia; order Rodentia; family Sciuridae; genus Sciurus; species Sciurus vulgaris. The sequence goes on from NC_136463.1 coordinate 142,868,459, forward strand.
CTAGGTACATGAGACACCAAAATAATAATAGAAGGTAGATGCTGCCATTAGGGAGTTCTTAGTCTAATAAGGAGGCAGATATGAAGACTAATCACTGCAGTGAGATAAGCACAATAAAAAAGGTAAGAATGGGCTTAAGAAGGACTCAGCTTCCCTTGGACAGACCAACTAAATATTCATGAGTGAGAGCTGCTTGAGTTAAGATGGAGAAACTGGATTTTGCCAGATTAACTATACACAAAAGGGCATAATGACAAATCTAGCAACACAACAGACAGGAAGTTTTGGAAGATTGTGGCAAATTTGTATCTGCCAATCATTTCTTATTGATGGCATGAGGGTGCAATGGAATGGAGTAGGATTGGGGATCTAAGGCCAGACAAGGGGTCAGAGGCTAAATTATAAAGAATTTTATATGCAATGATAACTTTATGAAGGTAGTAGATACTCATTTAAAGTTATAAGTGCCAGGCACAATGGTCCACGCCTGTAATTCCAGTGGCTCTGGAGGCTGAGGCAGGAGGATTGCAATTTCAATGTCAGCCTCCACAATTTGGTAAGGCCCTAAGCAATTCAGCAAGACCCTGTCTCCAAATAAATATAAAAAGGGCTGAGAATGAGGCTCAGTAGTTAAGGGCCCTTGGGCTCAATACTCCGTATCAAAAAACAAAAGTTGTAAGTCCAAGAAGTGAATAGCTAGGTTCATGCTTTATAAATTCCTACACTGTATGAAGAAGGGATTACAGAGGTTGGAGCACCAGTGCAGGGTTTCCAATGACGTCATCATATTTGTCGTGAGTGATGGCAGGAACCTGAATTGGAGGAATGGGCAAGGGGAAGGAGAGAAGAGGCATATTTGAGAAATATTTAATATTAAATGATTATTAATTGTGTAGAGTGAGGGCAAGGGGGAAGTAGTGGAAGATAAATACAAATTTAGGGCTTTAGTTTCTGGTTAGGCGGTGGTGAAACATGGGAGGATATAAGGGGGAAGATCAGCTTGAACTTCCTATAGGACACTACATCAGTGCGTCTAGTAAGTATTCAGTTATACATGTGGATCTTGGGCTGAAGTAGAGAAAGCACATGAATATCAACACAAACCCAAAGGCTAAGAAGGCAACTAAAACATTGTGCACAACATTCTTCCTCTAGAAGTCAGATTTGCTTAGGAAATCAAGTGGGAACTTTAGTGGTTTAAAAAGTGTTTCCATGTTATTAAAAAAGGAACAGAAGAAGATTGGAAACAAAGTTGAGGAAGACAGGATGACTAACCTAAAGGAAGAAAGAGATTTCCTAAAACAAAGATTGAGATCTTAGTTGGTACAAAGAAAATTAAAATGTTAGCTTGAAGGCCAGGAAAGGACACCCCCACATCTACCTGCTCCTTCTGGTTGAGTTAGGGAGCTTAGAAAGTGAACCATGAAGGGGTCAGTTGTCATCAGATAAGAAACTGTGACTTCCTATAACAGAAGAGAAGAGACACAATCTGGTAGGACAGAAAACTGTTGGGGATGCATCTTTTTTAAAGCCACAAATAATGGAAGAAAGGCAAATGGGTTAATCCAAATATTGAGAGAGGTGTACGAAGTGGTTTTGGAATATCTGGATGGATGTAATGGGGGAAGATGAGAAAGATCAACCTAAAATGCAAAGAGCACTATTGTGCAACTAAGCAGAGATAATGAGTATGCAGAAACCATCAGTAAGCATGAAGTAGAAAAAAATATTTTTAGGGCAAGGGGTAATGTAACTGATAGTTAGTGACAAAAGCCACACAAGCAGAGACAGAAAAGAGCTGAATCACCATTAAGATGGAGGATTAACTCTGCCTTCAGACACTGAGGGAGCCACAAAATAACCTAGTTTCCAAAGTGTGTTTTGTCTCCCATGAGGCCCACACTTTGGGCTATTTTTGTATTTCTATGAAATTTCTATTGCCTTATTTCTACAATTATCTTTGCAATAAATCTCCCAGTACTTGAGGGAATCTAAGATAAAATGTTATCTTTCTGGGAAACAAAATTGCCCAGCGCATCTCTCCCCACATTTCCAAGAAGTGAACTACATCCTTTAGAAGTGTAATGGCCAATGTGTGGTATATACCACCCAACCAGGAGTAGAGAGATGATCACCCTCTTTATTCTGGATGTTGTCCCCTTTGATTGGCAGCCTCATCACATGCTTGTATGAACCTCACAGACTTCCATTCTTTCCTTATTTATTTGTTCACCCGATATTTATTGGACACTTCTTTATGTGTCAGGCACCATTCCCAGCAGAGGAGATGCAAAAGGAAAGAGTTCCTGCCCTCAGGGAGCTCATCCTCCAGTCGGGGAGACAGACACACTTGGGGAAGCATCTTTGGTACCACGGGAGTGAGGAGATGGTCCCAGAACCCATTCATGCTCACTGGAAGTCCTCTCCTCGTCTCCTCCCCTCCACTGGCAGTGGATGGAAGGAGAAAGGGGGCTCCAGTTCCCTCCCCAGAGACTCAGTCTCTCTACCACTATCAACGTTTTACCCCTGTTTATTTCAGTCAATATTAAAAGCTTAGGCCTCTCAGGAGATTCCATGAACTCAAACCCTTATCTCTGAAGGTGCGACTTGAACTCACACCCCCATCATCAACCCCATCATTGACTTCTCCAACCATTCACTGTCGCCTTAAAATACCCAATATCTTCAAAATGTGCACCAGTGTTCCTGTCACCTTTGTGCTCCAACTGAAAGTCACCTCTTCCCTGAGGACTCTGTTAACCCTCTCCAGGCCTCTTGCAGGACTGCTGTTTTGCTCCAGACCTCTCAGGTGATGGCTCTATCTCTCTGGGCCTCGAGGTAAGACATGTAGTCTCCTTGCTCCTCTTCTAAATTTTTTTCTTCCCGCTCCTCAAACCCCTACATGAACTCCTAACATAGGTTATATGTAAGGGGTTATATGAACCCCTAACATAGGTCATATCACATCCTTCACTGAAATTGTGCAATTATTTCTTTCTCTCTGCTTTTAACCTCATGTCATCAGACCATACTACCCATTACTTTCCATATGGGAGTTATATACTCATCTGCCCCTCTTTCCTTGCCCCTTTAAACTTCTTCCAGAACTTTTGCCCCAGTCCACACCTGCTGCTCTTATCTAATGACCTAACTCCCCTCTCAAAGAAAAGATGGAGGCAATCAGAAAAGAACTTAAGTTCTTCACAGCTACCTGCCTAATTTTATATGATCCACATACACTACCTGTGCTCTTATTTAAAGCTGCCTGAGTGTCTGCACAAGGTGTGTGCTCCACAAAGTCTTCCATTTCTCTCCTACAGCATTTATTCTGGCGGTGCTTCCCAACAGCTTACAAACATGGTACTTATTTTCTCATCTAAAAACACTCTTGACCCTACTTCCCTCTCTAGCTCCCTTTCTGTTTCTTCATCCTCCTTTACACTACACTGTCACAATTGCTCTTTCTTAACCCATAAATTACAGGCAAAGTTCGACTCCCCAGATTCCACGGCAACAGCCCTTTTCAAGATCGCCTGTGATCCCACACTGTGAAATGCCAATGGTCAATGTATCCTCCTTTTATTTATCATCCATATTTGGCACAGTCGATTACTAACTACTACTTGTAACATTTTCTTTACTTGATTTCCAGGACATCACACTGGGGTGTAGGTTTTCCTCCTACTTCTCTTTTCTTATCCTCTTCTGTGATTGTTTCTTAACTTCCTCATCTCTAAATGCTCAATCACCTAGAACCAATTATCTTCTGTCATTCACATACTCTGGGTGATCTTATCCAGTCTCATGGGCAATGGTATTTATGTGCCAAAGACTCACAAATTCATATCTGTAGCTCAGACCTCGGATGACCAACTTGTCCCTGTTTGCCTGGAGTTTTCTTAGTTTTAGTACTGCCTGGGAACCTGGTTTCCTGGCAAACCAGGATAGTTGGTTACTCTGCCCTGATTTTGTTCCCAAACTCCAGATCCACAGATCAGCTGTCTGTTCTCTGACTTCACTTACTACGTAATAGCCATGTTCAGGCTGACCCCTGGGCTTTCCTCACAAATATGTTTCTCTCATAGACTTGTTCATAACAACAAATGGAGATTCCAGTTTTTAATTACTCACAACATGAATTTGACATAATCCTTGATTTTTTTCTTTCTCTTGAAAGTCCCACCCAATCTGCCAATATATTCTGTTGGCATTCTTTCAAATTTATCCAGACTCTGATCACTTCTACTATTACCACCTTGATCAGATGACCCTCATGTCTTGCCTGGATTAACACAGACAAGTTCCTAATTGATATTTCTCATTCTACCCTCCCACATCTATAGTTTACTCCCCATACAGCTGCCACTTTAATCCCTTAAAAACAGGTTATAGCACTTCCTTCACCAAAACTGCACAATTCTTTCCCAGTGACTGAAAGCAAAGATCTTACATTGATCTTCTGGGTCCTACATGACCTGGTAGGTCATGACCTCTTTCTTCCTCATCTCCTGTAATTTTCCTTCCCATTTTCTCTGTGCCAACTATGCTAGCTTTCTAGTTGCTTTTTAAACATGAAGACTATACTAATATCTCAAGATTTTTGCCCCAAATCTACCCTCTATCTGGAGCAGTCTTCCTACAGGTATTTGGAATGCTCACCTTCTGATCTAGTTCATATGTTACTTTATCAATTCTTCCTTATTTAAAATAGCATGTGCTTGTGTACATACACAGGTACTTCCTATCTTCTTTCCAGGATCTATTTTTCTCTGTAGTACTTACCACCAATGGACTTACTATATATTTTATTTGTGTATTTGACTATTATCTGTCTCCTCCATTGCTGATCCTCAGAAGGGAACTTTTACTGTTTTACTCACCACTATATCCCCAGCACTTCTAAAAGAGCCCAGCAGATAATATGCAATAAATATTTGTCATATAAATCATTAACTGGATCATGAATTGAGATGAGAGCTCCAAAACAAATAAATACTTCTATGAGAATATGAAACTCAGTTTAGAGTCAGGGAGGCTTTCCATCTGGAAATAATAGTTTTTGTTTTGTTTGCAGTGCTAGGGATTAAACCCAGGGACTCATCATGCATGCCAGGCAAACATACTACCACTGAGCCATATCCCCAGCCCTAGAAATGCTACTTTAATGTAGATCTGAAGGGTAAACATGCATTAACCAGGTGGAGAGAAGGAAACATTTCAGACAGAACAGACAACATATGCCAAGGCTTTGTGGTGGGAAACTTCACAGCATGTTCAAGGAATTGAAAGAAAGTCCATAGATTGGAATATAGGAAGGAAGAAACAGATCATTAAGGGTCAAGACTGGGGAGGGAAACAGGCATGATTTTTATTTATATATGAGAGAAATAAAAAAAAATTAAAGAAATGTAATGTGGGAGAGGATGTGTGCATAACCCAATCATATTTGTGTTTGGAAAGTATTACTCAGGCTGGTGTGTTAAGTACATTGGAGAGGACCAGAGGAGAAATAATGAGATGAGTTAGACCACAGCAGTAGTACAGGTGAGAAATAATGGTCCATGGGCTGATAAGTAGTGGTGGAGTTGAAAGAGTGACAAATTCTGAAGTTACTAGGAGTTAAAATGGAAGGATGTAGAAAGAATTAGAGATGGTAGTAGAAAGGTGAGAGGGAAGGAGATTTCCAGATGACTCCTAAATTTACTAACAAGTCGATGTCAGAAATACTTCCTGATTGGGGGACATTGGAAGAAAAATGAGCTCAGAAGGGATGATTTAAGAATAGAGTCATGGGGTTGGGGTTGTGGCTCAGTGGTAGAGCGCTTGCCTTGCATGTGTGAGGCACTGGGTTCAACCTCAGCACAGGTAAGAATAAATAAATAAAACAAAGGTATGTGTCCATATACAACTAAAAAAATTGAAAAACAAAACAAAAAAATGGGTACAATCATGGACCCACTGAATCTGAGGAGACTTTGAGACATCTAACTCCAAGAAGATGAGTTGGTTGACCTATTAGACATACAGGACTAAAGCTCTGGGCTGAAGGTATATATTTAGGAGTTACTATGATGAGGATAATAATGAAGCCTTGAGACTGAAGAGATGGTCAAATTTTGCATGAGTTCCCATTAAGCCATATTGTTACAATTCTGTACTTGCATAGAGAACCTTTTTTTTTTTTTTTTTTTTTTTTTTTTGTGGTGCTGGGGATTGATCCCAGGGCCTTGTGATTGCAAGGCAAGCACTCTACCAACTGAGTTTATCCCCAGCCCTGCACAGATAACTTTTAAGACAAAAGTCCATGATTATAATTTCATTTTTATTCAATTTCATCATGTTAGAGGATCAGGAGATGAATGGCATCTTTTTTTTTTTTTTTAAGGATTTTCATTCTCCTTTACTTTCCTTCTCCTGTTTCCAGTCTCATATCTTCCAGGAGAAACTGATTAGCATGTCATGAATCTCTCTAACTGATCCATTAAGAACAACTTGAAACCAACCAAGATACGGAATGTGTCCTTAATACCCCACTTGTGACCTCTCTCAAGAGTGGCATTGATAGAGGCAAGCCCACTTCATGTCAATGATATCAACGGTTAAAAGTTCATTCAATTTTACTATTCAACAGTCCATCTTGTCTCCTAAGGAGAGCAAAAAGAACTTTTAAAATTGCTTATGTCGGGAAACTTAAGAAACATGACAAGAATAACACTTAAATCCTGTGTTCAAATTGTAGTTCTATTACTTACCTGGCTTGTGACTTTTGGTAAGTTGCTTAAACTCTCTGGATTACAGTTTCCATTTGTAGTTGTAAAATATTGATCACAATATCTGCCCAACAGATTTATAGAAAGGAGTAAATGAAATGATATATGAAAAATATCTGGCATACATGAAATAAATGCTAAATTATGTTTGTCTTTTCCAAATCCATGTGCATCTAATTTGCTACCAGAGTTTATTTATTTATTATTTATTTCTTTGCAGTATTGGGGATCAAATCTAGGGTCTTCCACATGCCAGGCTAATGCTATACAAGTAAGCTACATCCCCAGTCCCAAACTTCTCTCTTTTGATAGATAGTGGGCCTAAGAAAGGACTGTTATCTCATTCCAGCCAATAATAGGGATGCAGGTAATTGTGTATATGTGAAATTGGTCATGAGATGGACCAAAAGAGTTGTTCAGGGATAAACTTTCAGAATATTAAGGGCAGCAATAAGGCAATAGGAAAAATATTGGTTGAGAGTAAAACTAAACTTAACAAAGTTTATTCTTGTTCAAATATTAGGAAATTAATAGACACGTACCTTTATTATCAGTTTGATGCTGAAATAGTTATCAAGCTAAATGTCTTAGGCACCAAGAAAAATAAGTCACTTATGAAAATTTGCACAACAGTATATATGGATAGGAAGCTTCAGCTGGAATTTTACTAAAATCTAGTCTTTTTCTTAGAATGTAGGCTCTGGGGAAAACAAGGTGTAAGAAAATAAAGAGCATATACAATCTTTGGAATCAGAAAGACCTGAAGTGGAAGTGTAACTTTTTCAAAACAGGGTTGCCTTTAGCAAGCTTCATCATGTATCTGCCCTCAGTTTTCTCATCTATCCAATGTGGAAATGAATGCCAATTTCCTAAGGTTGTTGAGCAGGTTAAGTGGTTTCCCATATGCAAACTACTTAATACAATATAAGCATTCAATAAATGCTGGCTCCACTTCCCAGAACCTACTGGCAAAGCACGATAAACAATGGGGAAAGGAAAGCATTATCTTGTCCAACCGAACTGCACTCAATTTGCTTTTAAAACACACTCAGATTCCTTTCTATCTTTCCTGTCCAGCCTGGGCTTTCACAAACCCATTATTTTGCCTCACTATTCACTCTAGTCAAAAGAAGATACAAAATGGTATCTATTTTTAAACACTTACTAAAAGGTGTAGAAAGGAAAATCCATTTCTAGTGATGTCATGCCTAATCCAATGACACTTGTAAATAAAACATGGGTCTCATTCTTTGATTGCAGTTGTTCTTAGAAGTCACTTAATTTAAATATACATTCATATTAATCAATGTGATACATGCATGTGGTAACAAAGCAAATAGGATCTAGGATGAAAAGCAAACATGATTCTCCCATTCTCTTCTCACCCTCAACCCTATATCCTGGAGGCAAACTCTCACAATTGTTTCTGTTTTAATTTTTGGTGACCATTTCCCAAACTCTAGCTATTATCTATGTTTCAATTCATTAACATTAGACAGTGTCTAATGAATCTCTTATATGAGTGCTTGAAACTTAGATCATTTACCTCTACTCTTCTGAATATATATTATTATTATTAGTTGTATAAGTCATCTTTATTTTTAAATTTGTGGGGGGGCAGTCCCAGGGATTGAACTCAGAGGCCCTCCACCACTGAGCCACATCCTCAGCCCTATTTTGTATTTTATTTGGAGACAGTGTCTCACTGAGTTGTTTAGCACCTTGCTTTTGCTGAGGCTGGCTTTGAACTTGCAATACTCCTGCCTCAGCCTCCTGAGCCTCTGAGATTACAGATATAAATTATCTTTAAATACTATGTTTAAACCTTTATTTCTTATTCCATTAGCTCTTGGAGTATTTCTTGCAGTCTTACTTGCTAATGACATAATGTAACATAAGCTCCAAAAGGTTCAGACTTTTGTCTGTTTGTTCCTTTCTGTTTCCCAAGAGCATAGAACAACACCTGCATCCAGTAGCTTCTCAGTATATATTTGTCAAGTGAATGAATGAAATCACATTACTGATATCATTCTATATGCTATACTTTTAATTTTTCATAATGTAGTCGTTGATATTCGCATATTGTCCTGCAAATACAATGAAGGCTTCCATGTTTTGTCTGCATTCAAGGTAGGACTAGGAGTCTTTGCTTTCCACAAACATTGTTCTGTTTAAAGAGGGACCAGCTGGTGTTTCACTTTATATGTCGGTTTGGGGCAGAGGAACTGAAGAGCAACATCAACAGCAGCAGCAGTTCATTAGACACCTCAAGCAATTATGATTTTTTTAGGGCAGACTATATAATTTTATTCATTTTTTTTTTTGTTCTTTTTATATATACATGACAGCAGAGTATATTTTAACATATTATACATACGTGGAGTAGAACTTATTTTAATTAGGATTCCATTCTTGTGGCTATATATGATGTGGGGTTACAAATTCTAGTTTTCATTCCTTGCTTTTGACTCTGAAGCCAGAGACTTTCTGGGATTCTGTAGAGCAGATCAGTTCTTGTCTTCCTGTAGCTCCTTATTATTTATAAAACTGACTTCCTTAGCCTGTTTCATTTGCTAAGATATTCTTGTTCATTTTCATTCTCCCAGAAGTTTACTAAAACCATTTGTTTGCTGATTCATCCTGAATTTTATTTACTATAATGTTATTGGTTTATCTTTGAGTTTCTTTAACTTTTATTTTAGTAGATGTTAAAATGAAAACTTGTACCTCATCTGCCATCTTGAACCAAAAATAGAACTAATTTTTAAAATGTTTTATTCAATTTTTATGTATGGGACAGGAACTGATGGGATACATGTGATTGTTATAGAAATGTTTTTGCCTTATTACTCAGAATCTAATTTCTCACATAAACTATAATACATTCAATAAGGTATTGTTGATTCTCTTAACTTTTCTTTCTTGTTTTTAACTCAATTCTGAGATTTTCGTTAATTCCATGTTGCATATTTTAAGTCACATTACATTCTTGTTTTAACCAAAATTCAGTTAAAAAGAAGAAGATAATAAAAAGTAAAATCTTTCACTGCTATGAACACACACACACACACACACACACACACACACTCACACACTGTGGATGAGCACAGATCCTCATAGAGAATGAAGAAGAGAAAGGAAGAGAGAGGCGAGAGTGTTGAACAGGAAACTATGTCCTGGCTTCTTCCCTATCTGGACACAGAGTTAGTGTATTGATCCAGGCAATATGTTTCAAAGGGAATGGGTCTAGAGGATTCTAGAAAAAATATCCACAGACTACAAGCAATCATCATTATATTTGTATCTGAAGAAAAAAAGCAGTTCTCTTACTCTACTCACTCATCTAACAAGCATTACTCTGGAAGAAGTAATGTGATTGATTCTGCCACATCCTCTTTTGCCTGTATTACATCTTCTGAGGACTACAACAAATCTAAGAAGTAGGTAATACAGGATACTCTTGTCATTTGAAGATTTAACATTGGAGAATTGGGCCATTTTCCAATAACCCCAGAAGTACAAGACTTGTAATTTTCTAAAGCATTTATTTGAAGCTGACGCCAATTTGGAAGCTGAAGTAATGGAGCAAATTATTAACCAGTGAGCAAGATGGAACCTCTATTTCAAATTGAGTGTGCTCTATTTTATCTTTTTTTTTTTTTTTTGTGGTGCTGGGGATTGAACCCTTGGCCTTGTGCTTCCTAGGCAAGCACGCTACCAACTGAGCTTATCCCCAGACCCTCTATTTATCTTTCTTTCCATCTCTGGTAAACTTCCAGAAATTCTCCAGTACTATTTCTTGCATTTCAGGATTTCCATGTTTCAGTATTAACCTGTAAGTATTTCAAGGGTCTGTTATATCAAGAAATAAAGTAATGCAACATTGTTCACCAGAGGAAAAAAAAAATGGCAACCTGGGATTTACTACCATTGTTCTGGTCTCCAAAACTTCTTTCTCTCTTAGCTCACATACTGAACTTCCTCTAATACTGAAGCCAGAACTGCAATGAAAACTGCTATCCCTCAGAAACCTAAGCCTCCATGAGGAAGTTGCACACCTCCGGAGGGCTAAACATGCTTCAGGCTATCAAAGAATTCCTCCAGTCAGTCTGGTAACTAAGAGGCATAGTTACAAAGCGAACTCCTGATGCCACATGGGATGAGAAGAGCAAACACAGACCATTCAATCATATCAAACGATTAACTTAATAACTGGTGGAGAGGTGCAACCTTAAGATAATATGAATTCATTGTGAAAACTTGAAAAAGAAACCAAAATTGAGTTGAGAAACAATGATGTAAGTTTTGCCAAACTCAGAGTTCATGACTCAGGCAGCCCATGGTTTGCCAACTTCATAATAACTTGGAGGAGTTTTACACAACTCTATTGTTCTAGTTCATAAGGCAAAATTAGAAGTGTTCCAGATGTTTTCAGCAACCAGTAAACCAGTAACTTTGTGCCTGGGCAATATTTAGTCCATGACCAAATCTGCCTCTCCCTTCAAAATTTCTCACCAATGTGTTTCCATCAAAACCAGTGAACTCTGTTTTAGTAACAGGAAGTTTCCTCATAATATTTTTAATGATCTTTATAAGAATAATCCTTCCATAAAACCACAAACATACAAAAATTTGCTTTCTCTAATTGAGACTCCTACTTTGTGTCACATAGTTTGTATGATATGGATGTGGACTTAGTTCTGTTCTTTTTTCTAAGAAAAGAGGTTCAAAACATTTTTTTTTTTAAAAACTAAATCTGGGTCCTGAGCAGGTGAATTAACCTTTAAATAAAAATTATAATTATTTTGAAGATACCTAGGCCAGAGAATTCATGGGATAACATGCTAGTGTTTTCTCCTAAAGAAAACAGTACAAAGAAAAAATAAAATTGAATTCAAATCATATATAACATCTCATTAGCTTTATATGACACCTCAGAGTTACCAAGTATCTTCACATCCTTATCTTCACATCAAGTATCTTCATTTAATCCTTAAAGGGTATTCTAAGATATTATTCTCTTATTTAATCTATTGAATAACTTGCCTGGGGTTACACAGATGTGTTATGACCAAAGCCATCTCCAGGAACATACTATTCCTTCACTGAGGACAAACCTGGTGCCCACACTAAGTGCCGGAATTAAAACCATGAAGAAGGCAATATATTTCTTCACACTGTGTTTTCAATGTGTGTACACATATTCTCAGTAAAATATTTAATGCTTGGAGCAAGATAGAAAACAATCTTTTTGCCAGCAGACAAGAATCTCCATCCAGGCATGATTCCAATTCAGCCTATCTGACCTGCTTCAGCTTTGACCTGTACAGATCATAAATCATGGTGAAAAGACTGCCGTCATTGTGCCAATTCTTTCTTTGCCAGATCTATTAAAGTTGCCAACACAACTGAAATGCAACCCGCTCCATCAGATTGTTGCCATGAGGACAGTTAATGTCACTTTCATTGTGCCAGGTTGCATCTGTGCCCAAACTCCTCTTAGGAAAAAGCAGAGACACCTTGAAGTTGCAGTAACCAATAGGAAAACATGGCATGAAAGAGGTCACATGTGACCACAGATGGGTTAGACATCAATGAAAAATTATTCTGCTCATTTATGAAATGGAGTATAATGAGATAAACTAGTATTTACTCTGATAACCCCCAAGTCCAAATATTGTTAAAGACAAATTTGGCAAAGACAAATTAAGTTGTTTGATTAGTGAAGAGGTATTCCAGCAGACATGAAAAATGTTACAGATGACCTAATCTGTGTCACCTTTGTTTCTCCACATCCCCCACCTGCCTGTCTCTGCATGGAGACACCTCCCTCTAGGTGTATTCAGGCATAGGCTTAGGGCTTACCTTTCCTGAACTATATACCCAGGAGTTTCTCTTCCTACTCCTTTGAGCTCTGGCATCTGGCATGGCTCACTGTGAAGCTGGGAACCATCTAGAACATACAATCACAGTCCTCTTTGATGGACTGGGAGACAATCCTGGAGTACTCAAGTGGGCCTCTTATAATCACAAGGGTCTTCAATAAGGGAAAGGAAGCGGGGAAGTCAGAGAAAGAGATGGGACCAAGGAAAGAGAGGGTAAAAGAGATTTGAAACGGCCATGCTGATGGCTTTGAAAGTGAAACCATAAGCCAAGGAATACAGGCAGCCTCTAGAAAGCAGAAAAGGTAAGAAGTTGTGTTCTCTCCTTGAGAAGTGAAGCCCTGTCAATGCCTTGATTTTAACACAGTTGAAATTATGAACTTCTGACCTTAAGAACTGTTAAGATCATTAATTTGTGTTGCTTAAGCCTTGTCTTATAATTTGTTACAAGTCATAGGAAGCTAATAGTTTCCAAAGTTTAAAATAAGAAGATCTGATTTCTTTCTTAAAATCTAATTTTCTGGCTTCTCGGAATATTGAGAAACCTGTCCATCTTGGCTCACTTTCAATGGCAAAAATTGGCTGGGCAGCAGCTACTCTTTTAGAAAGAGAACAGCATCTATAGTCTTCCACCATTCCTACCTTCCCTGTGGGCTGAGCTGCATAAGGGAGAGGGGTGGGCTATTATCAGTTGCACTGTTGTGACTTATGGCTGACTGACATCACTCAATACTCTCTCATCACTAGCAGCCACACCACCCTTCCCTACCCTTTGGCTGATTTGAACAGTTGCCTAAATGGAGAGCCATTTGAAATTTAAAAACCTACCAATGGAAGGCCATTGCCCTTATCTCCACTTCTGAAAATCATTGGACAGAGAATTGGAATGAATCAGGGAGATGAGTGTGTCCATAGACAAATGGGAAGAACAGACAGGATGTGCATATATGAGGCACCATATGTGCTTGGTTCAGACAATTTATCAGTGTTTCATAGATTATTTGTAGTAGTCATCCACACAAATTTGAAATCTATAGAATATCATCCATTTGAAAGCCCTGGATTTTTGTTTTTCATTTTGTTTTAGTTTGAGGAAAAAGGAGCAATATTTGGCCAGTAAGAAAACTCCATAATGTTTCATAAAATTATATTTTAAGTCCAGTGGATTTAAAAACCAGGATCTGGGTTGTTTGTTCAAGGAAGAAAATCTTTGGCCATAGAACAGCCTCTAGAACACACCTCCTAAAGGTCTTGTAAATAGAGATGCATACTGCTGAAAGCACTTAAAGGGGGCTGAAAATAAGAAATTTCTGCCATGGAAACCACCCACTCAGCAACTTGACTATTAAAAAATATTTCCACTGCATAGAGAGAATCATTTGCCAAGCCAAAAACACCAATGCTGATTTATAAATGTCTACAGTTATACAAAAAGCCACTTTATAAAATAGCAGCTGGAATTTGTTCCCAATAACATTGAATATCAAAAGACAGCACTAACAGTCCGTTTCCAGAAATCATAATCATTTCCTCAGTTAAAAACACTTATTCAGAGTCTTCACTTGTTAATAGGCACTTTTACCTGGCTTTACTTTTATGAAACTCCTTGATGGTCCAATGGTACAACCTGCCAATCCTTGTGGATGGGCCAATTCTATTATTAGATTTGTTTAAAAGACTAAGCATCCAGAAGAGCAGCAGAATTTATTCTAAACTGTCTTTCAATGTATATTTTAGTCAAAGAACTGCTTTCTCTGGGAAATGAAGTAGATTGGAAAATGAGGCAATTTTAAATTGTTTACATGAATACATTTTTTCTAAGAGTGAGCTGTTACTGTCCTTCTGTGGTACATGAGATTGTGTTTTGCTCCAGCTGAGGAAACACACTGGGAATTGATTGTTTAGGGACATTATTTTGCCTGGGCCACTGCCATCACAAAGTAACACAACTTGGTGGTTTACAGAACAGAAATTTACTGCCTTTCAGTTCTAGGGGCTATAAGTTCAAGATTAAAAAGTCAGCAGAGTTGGGTTCTTGTTGGGTTCTTCTGAGGGTTGTGAAAGAGAATCTACTTCATACTTGTCTGTTAGCTTCTGGTGGTTTGCTGGACACCTTGGGCATTCCTTGGCTGCTACTGCACCCCAGTCTCTGATTTCATCTTCACTTGGTGACCTACTGGGTGCTCCTGTGTCTAAATCCACCATTTTTATAAGGACACTAGTAATAATGCTTTAGAAGTCGACCCTGCTCCAGCATGACCTAGTCTTAACTAATTACATCTGCCACATTGCTATTTTTTAATTAGGTCACATCTGAGCTCCAGCAGAGTAGTACATCAACATGTGAATTTTGTGGGGACACAAGTCAGCTTTGTTAGAACTAAATCTGTGTTTGGTATCACTTGGACTAAACCCAGACTATAAGAAAAAAAAGTTGTAAACTTATGTTTTTCTCTTATTTTTCCCTTTTAGGCAATGCATATACCATTCTATCCTTGAAATTTGGAGGAAGGATGCCTACTTACAAATGGTAGCTATGGAAACTTTGTTCAATTTTAGACATTGTAATTAGATTTTAATACAACCTGATTTCCAAGAATCAGAAATGGATCAAGAAATATTATTTATTAAGAGCTAAAATAAAAAGATGAGAGCCTTTTGGGTAGGTTAATATTTCTTAAAATAGAAATACCTTGGTTCAGGAGAGGTGTAGCCCTTCTCCCCCATTGCCTTGTAACCCTTGCTATTGTTGGTTTCCTCCTTGAAGGCTTTGATTCCTGTGCCCATTTGGGATTCTCCTCCTGCTTTATTCTCACCTTCCGTGACCTTCAGAGACCGTACTTCTTTTTTCAACCACGATCAGCTTTCCTCCATCTTATACACCAAAACCAGTTCACTTTTCCTGCTCTCTCCAGGGCAGTTGATTCTAAGTTACTATATCTAGCCTTGATTTCTTGACCTAGTTACAAACTCATGTTTTGGTTTTGTTTTGTTTTTTGTTTGTTTGTTTTTTTCAATTATTTGCCCCAGAAATTCAGTAGAACTAAAACTGAATGCTGGTCATCCTTCTTGAACCATTTTCTCTCTACCACATTGTTTCTGTTCATTTGTTCTTGTGCTGTCCTTGGCTTGGGAACCTTGTGGCCGTCACGTCTTTTCCCTGGTTCTCTTAATCCAGTCTTTCTAGAAAGTTCATTGTCTCTACTTCCAATAAGCAAATTGTATTTCTTTGACTTCTTATCTAAAGTTCCCCTTCGTTTTCACCAGGGTGGCTTCAATTATTCCCTGTTACCCTAGCTTCTCTCTGCTCCATTCCAAAGTATACCCTGTTTTCATCCACTTTTGGCTTCCAAATGTTCAGGTGGAAAACCATTGGTTCCCCCATTCTCTATAAAGTTAAGCTAAGACATAAATTTTCAACTGATGTTTGGGAGCTCTATATTATGGTTCTCCTTAGCTTTCCTTTTCTCCTGTCAGAGCTCTACAGGTATCCTCTTCTTTGACCAAACTAGACTGCTTTCTTTCTTTCTGTTTCTTGCTTTTCTTTTTCCTTTTCCTAAGGGATTTGACAGAAATTATTTTTTTCAAACTGTGCTTTCTTTAAGTGTGAAGACAACAAGATCTAGGATGTTTAGCCTTTTACTTCGTTCTTTTTATCCCACTTAACACAAGCCCTAATAGGAGGATGGTTCTTAGTGTCTTTTCAACAAATGTCCTAATTGCCTTTCCTAGTGAGGTTGCTTTAGATTTATCAGTATTTGTTTTGCTCACCACATTCCACACTCCAAAAAAGTAAGGATTCTACTTTATTCATCTCTATAGACCCTGCCAATGGTTTGTTCTTGACCTTGATTAGTCAATAAAACAAATACTATTAATTTAAAATTTGTATTTGAAGAACCAATTTAACATACCAAGAAATTATGCTATATATCCTTCTGTGGTACATGAGATTGTGAGGTGCACCAGCTGAGGAACATTGGGAACTATAAACTTCCCAGCTAATTTATGAGCAGAAGGTTGGAAATATTAATTGATATTAAATACCTATGTTGTTAAGTTTACATTAATCACTAGATTACATAACCTTATCTTTGAAACATCATAACTCTTACAGATGTTGCATGGACTGAATATTTGGGAAGGGATGGAAAACAGCAGAAGGAAATTTAGCACACCCATCAGCTCTGTTGTGAAGGGAAGGGGAAGAAAAAAATCCCAAATCTTAATCTCATGAACTTTCTCATAGACAAAATTTTCATACATAGCTATTTCTATTGTTCTTTAGTACAAGATTTCTTACAAGAGACAAAGGTTTAGTTTTGTCTCCTAATTACTTAAATTGAATATCCAATAGTTGGTCATCTTAGATTTCATAAGCTTATAAGCTCATAAATTGATAATAAATCATCCCCATCTATTTTTATTTATCTTGGAGACTGAGATCACCTACTACAGAGGAATGGCATACTCCTTTCTCTAACATATTAATATATTTTGGATCTTCTCTCAACTTGTGTGATAGGCATGTTCAATGATGATCACACTAAACTGTGCCTTTTTTTTTTTTTTTTGTCCTGAGAATGGAACCCAGGGATGCTTTATGTCTGAACTACATCCCCAGCTCTCTTTATTTTTTATTTTGGGTCAGGGTCTCCCTAAGTTCTTGAGGGCCTCACTACGTTGCTGAGACTGTGCTCAAACTTGTGATGCTCTTGCCTCAGCCTCCTGAGTTGCCAGGATTACGGTTGTGCACCCAGCTCATGCTGATAAATTCAGAAAAACTTGAAACTGTAATAGTGTTTTCAGAATATCCTACTTGATACAAATGCAGTTTTTAAATATGGGGTTTTTGCCTTGCAACTGTTAGAAGAAAACAGAGTTGATGCTGCATCACATAGGTGTAGGTATCAACTTCCTCAACAAGACCTCTAAAGTTCAAGAAATAAAACCAAGAATCAACAAGTGGGATGCCATCAAGTTCAAAAACTTCTGTACAGCAAAGGAAACTATTAAAAACATGAAAAGTGAGCCTATAGAATGGGAGAAAATCTTTGCCAGCTGTTCCTCTGTTAGAGGATGAATACCCAGAACATATAAAGAACTCAAAAAAACTCAATACCAAAACAAAACAAAACAAAACCCAAATAACCCAATCAATAAGTGGGCAAAAAAACTAAATAGACATTTCTCAAAAGAAGAAACACAAATGGCCCACAAGTACATGAAAAAATTTTCAGCATCTCTAGCAATCAGGGAAATGCAAATCAAAACTACACTCAGATTTCATCTCACTCCAGTCAGAATGGCAATTATCAAGAACACAATAATAAATGCTGGCAAGGATGTTGAGGAAAAGGTACACTTATACATTGGTGGGACTGCAAATTAGTACAATCATTCTGGAAAGCAGTATGGAGATTCCTCAAAAAACTAGGAATGGAACCACCATATGACCCAGCTATCCCACTCTTTGGTATTTATCCAAAATAATTAAAATCAGTATACTATAGTAATAGAGTCACTACAATGTTTACAGCAGCACAATTCACAATAGCCAATTTATGGACTCATCTGAGGTGCCCATCAATAGATGAATAGAGCCGGAAGATGTGGTATACAGACACAGTGGAGTTTTATTCAGCCCGCTCGTCGGGCCACAAGAGCAAGAAGCAGCGCGAGCCGCTTGAAGCAAACCAGGCTAGGAAGCGGCGGTTTTCGGTAGACTCAAAATCAAAGGGCAAATGTTTTCTTTCATATGTGGAAACTAAAGCAAAATAAGGGAAAGGAAATTTCACCTTTATGTGTATAAAGAAAGTACCAACCGAAATCCATAAATATATAAAGAATGCAAGGAAGATCTGTAGAATAGAGGGAGGAGAATAGTGGGAAGAGAAGAGGAGAGGAAAAGGGCAGGAGGAATAGGAATTGATAAATATCATTTTCAGGAAATGTCCATTAAATTAGAGATTATTGAGAATTTATTATGGAAAGAACAATTTTGTAGATCCTACTGCATAAATTGAAGTCACCACTAGATGAAAGGACTTTTTGGTTCTTTGGAGATGATATTGACATTCAGGGCACCTGCTGTTTTTCATGAAGGGCAGTCAAAACCAAACCAGTTCTGGGCGCTCAGATTAGCTCAAGGTTTCAGAGGCAGAGCTATGGAGGCAGATGCCTAGGCTCAAATCCCAGGTCCACCCACTATTAGCTGCGTAACCTCTCAGAGGTGTTTAACCCTTCCAGTATCACGTTCTCATCTGTGAAAATAAAGATGAAAGTGTTTATCAAGCAGAGGCCTACAGGTAGAAAGTACAGACTGTTTGTTTACCAGACATTCTTGTATTTTTTGCATAATTTTGTGAGAGTTATTTATCAAAATTATTCTAACTTCCAAAAAGTAATGATAATATAATTACATATGCATTCTGTAATATTATATAATGATATTATATTTTTAAAATATCCTATACTCTTCAATAAGAATCTATGTATTTTAATAGGTAAATCTTTAAGTCTGTTTCCTTTTTTAAAAAGGAAACATTATGATCTGATAGAATACATGGTAGTGTCTCTGTCTTCTTGTATTTGCTAACATTAGCTTTGTGGCATAATATATGGTCTATTTTAGAGAAGGATCCATGTGCTGCTGAGAAGAAAGTGTATTTGCTCTTGGTTGGATGGTATATTCTATAAATGTCCGTTAAGTCTAAATTATTGATTGTGTTATTGAGATCTATGGTTTCTTTGTTCAATTTTTGTCTGGAAGATCTGTCCAGTGGTGAGAGAGGCGTGTTAAAATCACCTAGTATTATTGTGTTATGGTCTATTTGGTTTCTGAAATTGAGAAGGATTTGTTTGACATACATGGATGAGCCACTGTTTGGGGCATAGATGTTTATGATTGTTATATCTTGCTGATTTATGCTTCCCTTAAGCAGTATGAAATGACCTTCTTTATCCCTTCTGACTAACTTTGGCTTGAAATCCACATTATCTGAAATGAGGATGGATACTCCAGCTTTTTTGCTGAGTCCATGTGCATGGTATGTTTTTCCCCATCCTTTCACCTTTAGTCTATGGGTATCTTTTTCTATGAGGTGAGTCTCTTGCAGGCAACATATTGTTGGATCTTTCTTTTTAATCCAATCTGCCAGTCTATGTCTTTTGATTGATGAATTCAGGCCATTAACATTCAGGGTTATTATAGAGATATGATTTGGTTTCCCGGTCATTTGGTTCATTTTTTAAATTTTATTTATTTATTTGTTTGACACAACTTGTACTTCAGATAGAGCACTAATCTCCAGAATCTATAAAGAACTCAAAAAACTTTACTCCAAGAATTCTAATAATCCAGTGGACAAATGGGCTAAGGAAATGAATAGACACTTCACAGAAGAAGATCTACAAGCAATCAACAAACATATGGAAAAATGTTCAACATCTCTAGTAATAAGAGAAATGCAAATCAAAACCACCCTAAGATTCCATCTCACCCCAATTAGAATGGCGATTATCAAGAATACGAGCAACAACAGGTGTTGGCGAGGATGTGGGGAGAAAGGTACACTCATACATTGCTGGTGGGGCTGCAAATTAGTGCAGCCACTCTGGAAAGCAGTGTGCAGATTCCTTAGAAAACTTGGAATGGACCCTCCATTTGACCCAGCTATCCCACTCCTTGGCCTATACCCAAAGGACTTAAAATCAGCATACTACAGAGACACAGCCACATCAATGTTCATAGCTGCTCAATTCACAATAGCCAGACTGTGGAACCAACCTAGATGCCCTTCAATTGATGAGTGGATAAAGAAACTGTGGTATATATATACAATGGAATATTACTCAGCCATAGAGAATGATAAAATTATGGCATTTGCAGGCAAATGGATGAAATTGGAGAATATCATGCTAAGTGAGACAAGCCAATCTCAAAAAGCCAAAGGACGAATGATATCGCTAATAAGTGGAGGATGACACATAATGGGGGGGAGGGAAGGGTTAGTGTTAGGGTTAGAGTTAGGGTTAGGGAGGGGGGCAAGTATGGAGGAAGGAAGTACTGTATAGAGGGTAAAGAGGGGTGGGAGGGGTGGGGGGAAGGGAAAAAATAACAGAATGAATCAAACAACATTACTCTATGTAAATTTATGATTACACAAATGGTATGCCTTTATGCCATGTACAAACAGAGAAACAACATGTATCCCATTTGTTTACAATAAAAAAAATAAATAAATAAATAAAATAAAAATAAAAATAAAAAAATAAAAAGGAAACAGTTGTAGGTACACATAATACCTTTATTTTTTTATTTTTATGTGGTGCTGAGGATCACAAAATCAGGGCCTCATGCATGCTAGGTAAGCACTCTACCACTGAGCTGCAACCCCAGCCAAAGCCTGTTCCCTTCTAATTATGTATCACACATTGCTTTTGTAGAAATAAATGTCCATTTATTTCATTACTTTTGGGATGTACTCATTGATACTTACATGATAAATATCCTGTTGGTATCATTCTCAGCTTTTATCAGTAGATACTGAACATGATTAGAATGCTTTTGAAATTTCCCTCATTTTGATTTGCCTTAGACAATTATTCTGAGATGTCAGAGTCGGATCTTTGCAGTTTTGAGAGGGAATATTTTGTTCTTCAGAATCATTTACTATTTTCTAATATTCTTTGTTTTAATCTAAGCATTGTCCTGTTTCTCATTTAAACCAAATGGTTGTTAGATAACTCAAAACAGTATGATTTGGTTGTTGTTTTCTTCCTGATTATAGAAGCATCATCATTCTTTTGTCTTCATGGTGACTTATGTGATAACAGTACATACAATCTGTTAAAATAATCACTTATTTCCAGTGGAGGGAGATACAAATATCTTCTCAACTTGGTTTTTGAGTTTGTAATCTTGTCTTAAACTCTTGTGTTGATTCTAAATGAAACATGCCCATATGTGATTTCAAGAATTTCTGTCTAAGGAAATATTGTATGAAAATTTTCAAAATGAAGAAAGTTCATCTAGACTTGAATATGTAAGCAAGATAACACAGAGTGTACTAAGTGATTATTAACTTTGCTTTTTTATAAAGGTGTGTGAACTTGAGTGTTGCCTATTACTATACAAGTACAAATAAAAGTGGCTTAGATTTGTGGGGAAAAAAGATGGAAACGTTTTTTTCTCATAAATTTATTGTGAACATTAAGTAATACTGTACATAAACTTCCAGCTCCAAAGGTATCACTCAAGCTATTTTAGTATTTACTCATAGCAGTCAGTTATTCTGTCAAATTTAGCTTAACAACTATGCTTTCCCCAAATCCCAACTAAGTTATTTGGATTTCTGTGACTTCTTAAAAGCAGTTTCATTGAGATAGAATTTGCATACCAAACATTTCACCCATTTAAGTTGTATAGGTTAATGACTTTCACTATATTCTCAGAGTTGTAACCATTGCCACAATTTTGTTTTACAGCACTTTTTTTCTTCTTTTTTTTTTTTTTTTTTTTTTTTTTTTTTTTTTGCATAGTAATTTCTTTTTATGGTATTCCATTTCCCTTTTAGAATTCTCCCTACCGTTCCTATAAGGCTATGCTGAATACCATAAGAAACTTTATTACTGGAAATGCCAGTTTTGGGGAAGTGCATTCATTTATGTAACAGGACGATGATACCAGATGAACTCTGTCTTCCTACCTGTTTCCAGGAAGTCTAATCAAGCAGGCTAGTAGGACAGAGAAAAAGCAATAGCTTCATTATTATTTCAACAGCTAATTATATTTTGTTGTCTGCCCTGAAAATGGAATAAGTCTCCTTACCCAAATACATGTAAGTTTTCTAGAGGCTTGGAAGAAGAGCAGGTGCAACCCTATTCTCCTAGATAGGGTAGAAAATAGTAATAGAAAATAATAATAAAAACCATGAATCTCTAATACCCTGAAGAACTCTGGATTAAAAGTACCTTGAGGTCCATTCTGGGAGGAGTGAGGAGTGTATTGATAGTTATTTTTTCCACTAGCTAAGCACAGATTGACTAAATCCAGCTATTCATGACTTGACATTTGAGGGAGAGGGCTCTGTTTCATGTTAGCTTGGACAGGGCACAGAATCTGAGCACCTGGACAGGAAACTAAACCCTAGCAATGGTATTCCAAGGCCACAATCTTGAAGTTGAGGTGGGATGGGTTGAAAAAAGATTAAATGGCAAATGAAGGAAACTGGAATTCCTTAAACTTGCTCAGTTCAAACCAGCCACAAACACTTATGTATCCACATTCAACTTCTTTGGTTCTTATATATGGATTGAAAACACAGTAGACTTTGGATTTTTTTAAGTCAATAGGTTCATAACGAACTGAATACACATATTATAAACAATCACCAGAATTTCTTTGGACTAATTCAGGCAACAGCTGTATAAATATTTCTTGCATTGGCTGCCTGCCCTGCTCAAGTTCTTCACACACACACAAAAAAGACCACATTTTTTTTCTAGTTTAGTTCACTCCTTGTATCTCATGTGGATTGACTAAAAAACATTATTTCTAAAACAAGGAATGTTCCAAGCATAACTATGACTACTGGCAGCTAAAGATACATCTCTAAATTATTTTTCTTTTCTGTCTAGCTGATTCCTATTCATCTTTCACGATTTAGCTTAGAATACTCAGCATCTACTTCACACTCATTAGGATGGCCATTATCAAAACACAGAAAACGAGAAGCATTGGCAAGGATGTGGAAAAATTAGAATCCTTTTACATCTCTTTTGAGAATATAAAATGATGCAGTTGCTTTGGAAAACAGGATGGTGATTCCTCAAACAAGACTTACCATATAATTTGGCAATCCCACTTCCAGTTATACTCACAAAAGAATTTAAATAACTGTTCAAATATACATGCACACCCACGTTTATATATAGAAACATTATTCATAATAACCAAAAGGTGAAAGCAGCACAAGTGTTCACTGAGTAAAGAACAGATTAACAAAATCAGCGTATGCATGGTACAGAATAAATAATCAGCCGCAAAAGGAAGGAAATTCTGACCTATGCTACAACATGAATGGACCATGGAGAATCATGCCAGTGAAAAATTCATTTCTAAGAGGACATACTGCATTGTTCCTCTTATATAGGGTAACTATGGTATTCACATTCATAGAGACAAAAATGAAAATGGTGATCACCAGGGTCTAGGAGTTGAGGAAACTGGAGCACTGGTATTGAATGGACACAAAGTTTCAGTTTTAGAAGTTGAAAAGTTTTAGAAGTGGATGGTGGTGATGGTTGCACAACAATATGGACAAGGCCACTGCATTATATACTTTCAAAAAAATGGTTAAAGTAGTAATTTTATGTCACATACATTTTGCTACAACTAATACATTTTTAGAAAGATAAAAAATTCAGTATCAAGGAATAATCTTTTAAACAAACCTTAAATCTTTATTAATGTTTAAATTATTAAAATTTGAATTTGAATAAACAGTAAAACATACTATTTAGTGGAAAGAAAAGTTAAAAATCATGAAGTCAAGTTTTCCTAATAGGATCTTTCCTCTAAAAGGGCAATTCAAAATCTCAATGGGCTTGTTAAGAAGTGACAAAATGGCAAGTGAAGGAAAGCTCTGGAAGAATTAAAATGCTAGGAGAATGAAGAAAATCCTGAATAATTAAAAGAACTTGTCCACACATATGTCACAAAGCTAGGACTGGTACTGACCTATGAATTTCTAGACTCTAGTGGTTACAGCAGAATAAAGGTTAGAAATGATTCCACATGTGAATTTTGTGTCCAATAATAGCTACTATTTAGTAAGTTTCTATTGTTTGCAATATATTATTTTAAGCCCTTACATATGCTAATGTGTAAGTACTGAAAACAGTTCCAAGAGATGGATACCGTTACCCCTGTTTTACATATGGGAAAACATTTTTGGCTAGTTCATAAGCAATAAAAACAGAATTTGGACCTACAAAGCCTAACTCCATGATTTTTCTTTTCTGTTAATTGATGTACAGTATTTTAAGTCAACAGGAGAACACAGGTGACTAACAGAAACCCTACTTCACCTTTATATCACAGTTAATTCTAGGTGCTTAAATAATATGAATAAAATGGTGAAAGTACCAGAGAAAAACACTGACTTAAAACATTTTAATGTGGAGAAGTCTTTTTACAGCCCATGCAAAAGTCAAAATCAAAGTTGAAAATACTGCTAGACCTGACTCAGAGAGCATTTTAAAACCACAGGTAAAGTCAATAAACAAAGAGGTAAAATAATCATAGTGCATATGACAGGAAGATGTTAACACCCCAATTGATAAAGATCTTTTCTTTATATATCAATCAGATGGTGATAAACTTGCCAACAGAAAGCATGCACGGGTAATTCATAAAAACAAGAAAAGTAGTAAAAAATGTGAAAAGATGTTTAAACTTTACTATTGATTAAAGAAATGCACGTTGGAATAGAAACAATTTTTTATCCCAAAAATATAATAAATTGATAAAAATCCAGTGTTGACAAAGATGAAGAAAGACATGGATTGGAATTGGCACAGAACTTCTGGAGAGCAAGTTAGCATTTGTGCCTCAAAATTTCACATGCATATAATGTGTGGTCTAGCCATCCTCCTAGGGACTTACCTGTGAAGATCATTGACAGCTACATATGTACAAAAAGATGTACATAATTATGTTAATCACAGTATTATTTACAATGGCACAAAGTTGAAAACAACCTTCTTATCCTTTTATAAGGGACTAACTAAATAAAGGACAAAATGTAATAGAATACCATATAGCCTTGAAAATTGTGACATAATTAAAAATTCAGGTCACCACATGACAAAGTCAAGAAATGTTTTCATGTGTTTGCCCATCCTCAATAAATACCAATAAATGTCCCAAATATCTGATTTATTTTGTTTTTCCTGTTCCATGTTCAGTGACTGGTGTATAGCAGGCACTTGATGACACACACTATTTGGGAATTCAAATGAACATTTTCTAGAAAGATATGCTGTAGGGGACAATATCTGTGAACTTATTTATTTATTTACAGTACTGAGAATTGAAACCAGGGGTTCTGTACTACTGAACTACATCCTCATTCCCTTTTATTTTATTTTGAGACAGAGTCTCAAGTTGCCCAGGCTAGCCTCAAACTTGGGATCCCCCTGCCTGAGCCTTCCATCATGTGGATTTTATAATAAGATATGTCTTATTCCAATGGTTTTAAGATCTGTGGAGAAATGCAAAGTAATCATCTTTTTATGGATCTATCTACCTCCAAGCAAGATACAGAAGCTCAATCAATAAATGCCCCTCTGAATCCATTTGCAAGTAGTACTTCTAAGTCTGGCCTTGACAAAGACACTTTTTTGCTACTGGGAACATGTCTTCTTTTCTGGAACTCTCATTTCCTACATCTGCAAGATGGAAATGAGAATAATTCATCAAGCAATAAGCATTACAT
Source organism: Sciurus vulgaris (assembly GCF_902686455.1). NCBI lineage: Eukaryota > Metazoa > Chordata > Mammalia > Rodentia > Sciuridae > Sciurus > Sciurus vulgaris. The sequence goes on from NC_136463.1 coordinate 142,894,613, forward strand.
CCAATGTCTATGCTGATGAGGAATAGCTAGCAGAGGATTCACTCAAGGGCTCTGCTTTAGGTCTGCTTCATTTCAGCTCTCAACTTTCCAGTGAACTCTGTTTTCACAGAAAAAAAGAATGTTTTGCACTGAACTATACTAAGAATATTTCACAATAAGCTCCTCTTATCAGTTCATTAACTTCTCATGTGATGTTTTCTTTTAGCCACATCACAAATTATATTCTCGGGTAAGTGCTTTTGAACTGTGTAGTAACAGACATGAATGTGGTAGAAATGGTCTCTAATTAGTAACTATTAGATATTAACATGAAATATAAAATAACATGAGAAAGGAACCCTTTCAATGAAAAAAGTTGGCAGACCTAACTTCCATAGCTAAACTGTTAATATATTCATAAACATCTTAGGGCCCAGTACTAGTTTTGTGGTATTAATGGTTGTACTGCTGCTTTTAAAAATTCAAATAGGCAGAATGGTATTAAATGAAAAGTTTCCCCCTCCTCACACCAACTAGAGATATCACTTGGCGTTATTTCCATTTTTAGATTTTTGGGCAGTTGCCTTATCTTTAGATTGTCTCCCTGTGTTTTAAGGTAGGGTGTGATTTCCACATGCTCCTCCAGCCAATGAAAGCACTAGCTTGTAACGATCTCATGAAAACTGTGACTCTTATTCTATAAATGTCGACACTGACAGGTCAGTTCATGTCTTTCTGAATGTTTATTTAGTTAATCTTTTGAAATTAAGCTTAAAAGTTCTATAAAATGTTACATTACACGTCACCATTTTGAATTCAATATATTGTCTAAAACTGTTTCTAAGACCTGTGTGCATTGCTAAGCATTTATTTACTAAAAAAAAAAAAAAAAAAAAAATTAAAAATACCAAAAGTCCAAAAGTTTAAGAAATGTAGGACCTGGGAGAGACGAAAGGGAGATAAAACAAAGAGAATAATTAGAATTGAGAAGAGTGAAAAAAGAAGATTTAAATAACCTACAAGCTACAGTCAATGTATTTGTGTATGACAAAAAAGTATGATTTATAATACATTCACACATGTTTATATTATACTTAAATGAACATATATATGTTCTAAGACAATACAATCTTTTCCTTCCTCTGTAAGCAAATACACTTCACTTTCTAAAGAAAGCAAACTTACATTTTTAGTCAATCCAATGACCATTAACACATCACAATAGTAGATCATGAAAAAGTCTCCTCATACCTTCTAAAACCTGTATTGTTGCAAATTAACATTATAAGTTGTTCTCTCAATACTGAATCATTGGGCTCATTAAGAATTACATTGAAGAAGAAATAGCTTGTTAATAAACATATAGAAACAAACTAAGATCTGCTAGAGTGGTTTGTGGTCAACAAACTACATCTAATTTTCAGTACTGAAAATACATATTTCATGATTTAGCAACCTAAGAGCCCAAAGATAGATAGTAATTCATGTCAATTATTCCCTGCTTTCTCCCTACCCCTCTCCCAAGTTGTGCTGGTTACTGTATACTTTTTAGTTTCTTTATTGCCTTTCATCATTTCGAATAATAAGCCTAAATTTTCTTAAATATTTTCATTAATTTTAGACAGTGTCCTTTCTTCTCTATTAAACTGGAAAATAAGAACCCCACCATATCCTTCACCTCCAATTGCCAGGTTTTGTCAACTATGACTTTTTTTTTTCTCCTCTATCAATTATATATTTATTTATTTTTATTATTTAAACAAGTGGGATACATGTTGTTTCTCTATTTGTGCACGGAGTCAAGGCATACCATTTGTGTAATCATAAATTTACATAGGGTAATGTTGTTTGATTAATTCTGTTGTTAATTTTCCCTTCCCCCCACCCCTCCCACCCCTCTTTTCCCTCTATACAGTCCTTCCTTCCTCCATTCTTACCATCCTCCTTATCCCTAACCATAAACCTAACCCTAACCCTAACGCTAACCCCTCCCACCCCCCATTATATGTCCTCATCTGCTTATCAGCGAGATCATTCGTCCTTTAGTTTTTTGAGATTGGCTTATCTCACTTAGCATGATATTCTCCAATTTTATCCATTTGCCTGCAAATGCCATAATTTTATCATTCTTCGTGGCGGAGTAATATTCCATTGTATATATATGCCACAGTTTCTTTATCCATTCATCAACTGAAGGGCATCTAGGTTGGTTCCACAATCTGGCTATGGTGAATTGAGCAGCTATGAACATTGATGTGGCTATATCTCTGTAGTATGCTGATTTTAAGTCCTTTGGGTATAGGCCAGGGAGTGGGATAGCTGGGTCAAATGGTGGTTCTATTCCAAGCTTTCTGAGGAATCTCCATACTGCTTTCCAGAGTGGCTGCACTAATTTGCAAACCCACCAGCAATATATGAGTGTACCTTTTTCCCCACATCCTCTCCAACACCTATTGTTGCTTGTGTTCTTGATAATCGCCATTCTAATTGGGGAGAGATGGAATCTTAGGGTAGTTTTGATTTGCATTTCTCTTATTACTAGAGATGTTGAACATTTTTTCATATACCTGTTGATTGCTTGTACATCTTCTTCTGTGAAGTGTCTGTTCATTTCCTTAGCCCATTTGTTGATTGGATTATTTGTATTCTTGGTGTAGAGATTTTTGAGTTCTTTATAGATTCTGGAAATTAGCGCTCTATCTGAAGTATGAGTGGCAAAGATTTTCTCCCACTCTGTAGGCTCTCTCTTCATGTTACTGATAGTTTCCTTTGCTGAGAGAAAGCTTTTTAGTTTGAATCTATCCCAGTTGTTGATTCTTGCTTTTATTTCTTGTGCTATGGGAGTTCTGTTAAGGAAGTCTGATCTTAAGCCAACAAGTTGAAGATTTGGACCTACTTTTTATTCTATAAGATGCAGGGTCTCTGGTCTGATTCCGAGGTTCTTGATCCATTTTAAGTTGAGTTTTGTGCAGGGTGAGAGATAGGGGTTTAATTTCATTCTATTGCATATGGTTTTCCAGTTTTCCCAGCACCATTTGTTGAAGAGGCTATCTTTTCTCCATTGCACATTTTTGGCCCCTTTGTCTAGTATGAGAAAATTGTATTTATTTGGGTTTGTGTCCAGGTCCTCTATTCTGTACCATTGATCTACCTTTCTATTTTGGTACCAATACCATGCCGTTTTTGTTACTATTGCTTTGTAGTAGAGTTGAAGATCTGGTATTGCAATAGCCCCTGCTTCGCTCTTTCTACTGAGGATTGCTTTAGCTATTTTGGGTTTCTTATTCTTCCAGATGAATTTCATAATTGCTTGCTCTATTTCTATAAGGTACATCATTGGGATTTTAATTGGAATTGCATTGAATCTGTATAGCACTTTTGGTAGTATGGCCATTTTGACAATATTAATTCTGCCTATCCAAGAACATGGGAGATCTTTCCATCTTCTAAGGTTTTCTTTAATTTCTTTCTTTAGTGTTCTGTAGTTCTCATTGTAGAGGTCTTTCACCTCTTTTGTGAGATTGATTCCCAAGTATTTTATTTTTTTCGATGCTGTTGTGAATGGGGTAGTTTTCCTAATTTCTCTTTCTGAAGATTCATCACTTATGTATAAAAATGCATTGGATTTATGAGCATTGATCTTGTAACCTGCTACTTTACTGAATTCACATATGAGTTCTAAGAGTTTTCTAGTGGAATTTCCAGGTTCCTCTAAATATATAATCATTTCATCAGCGAAGAGGAATAGTTTGAGTTCTTCTTTTCCTATTTGTATCCCTTTAATTTCTTTGGTTTGTCTAATTGCTCTGGCTAGAGTCTCAAGAATGATGTTGAATAGAAGTGGTGAAAGAGGGCATCCCTGCCTTGTTCCAGTTTTTAGGGGGAATTCTTTAAGTTTTTCACCATTAAGAATGATATTGGCCATGGGCTTTGCGTAGATGGCCTTTACAATGTTAAGGAATGTTCCCACTACCCCAATTTTTTCCAGTGTTTTGAGCATGAAGGGGTGCTGTATTTTATTGAATGCTTTTACTGCATCCATTGAAATAATCATGTGATTCTTAACTTTAAGTCTGTTGATATGGTGAATGACATTTATTGATTTACAGATGTTGAACCAACCTTGCATCCCTGGGATAAAACCCACTTGATCGTGGTGCATTATCTTTTTAATATATTTTTGTATGCGATTTGCTAAAATTTTGTTGAGAATTTTTGCGTCGATGTTCATTAAGGATATTGGTCTGAAATTTTCTTTCCTCTGTGTCTTTTTCCTTTTGATGTGTCTCTGTCTGGTTTAGGTATCAGGGTGATATTGGCTTCATAGAATGAGTTTGGGAGGGTTCCCTCCTCTACTATTTCATGGAATACTTTGAGGAGTATTGGAATGAGCTCTTCTTTAAAGGTTTTGTAGAACTCGACTGAGAACCCATCTGGTCCCGGACGTTTCTTTGTTGGTAGGCTTTTGATAACCTCTTCTATTTCATTGCTTGAAATTGATTTATTTAAGTTGTATATATCCTCCTGGTTCAGTTTAGGTAATTCATATGTCTCTAGAAACTTGTTGATGGCTTTGAGGTTTTCTATTTTGTTGGAGTATAGATTTTCAAAATAGCTTGTAATTATGTTTTGTATTTTACTCGTGTCTGTTGTGATATTTCCTTGTTCATTCCAAATTTTAGTTATTTGAGTTTTCTCCCTCTTTTTCTTTGTTAGTGTGGCTAAAGGTTTATCAATTTTGTTTATTTTTTCAAAAAACCAACTATTTATTTTGTTAATTTTTCCGATTGTTTCTTTTGTTTCAATTTCATTGATTTCGGCTCTGATTTTAACTATTTCCTGTCTTCTACTACTTTTGGTGTTGGTCTGCTCCTCTTTTTCTAGGGCTTTGAGCTATAATGTTAAGTTGTTTATTTGTTGATTTCTACTTCTTTTGTTGAATGCACCCCATGAAATAAATCTTCCTCTAAGTACTGCTTTCATAGTGTCCCAGAGACTTTGATATGATGTGTCTTTGCTCTCGTTTACTTCTAAGAATTTTCTTATTTCCCTCCTGGTGTCTTCAGTTATCCATTCATCATATAATAGTGTGTTATTTAATCTCCAGGTATTGGAGAAGTTTCTGTTTTTTATTCTGTCATTTATTTCTAATTTCAATCCATTATGATCTGATAGAGTACAAGGTAGTATCTCTGTCTTCTTGTATTTGCTAACAGTAGCTTTGTGGCATAAAATATGGTCTATTTTAGAGAAGGATTCATGTGCTGCCGAGAAGAAAGTGTATTCGTTCTTTGTTGGATGGTATATTCTATATAGGTCGGTCAAGTCTAAATTGTTGATTGTGTTATTGAGATCTATGGTTTCTTTATTCAATTTTTGTTTGGACGATCTATCCAGCGGTGAGAGAGGTGTGTTAAAATCACCTAGTATTATTGTGTTGTGGTAAATTTGATTTCTGGAATTGAGAAGGATTTGTTTGATGTACATGAATGAGCCAATGTTCGGGGCATAGATATTTATGATAGTTATGTCTTGCTGATTTATGCTTCCCTTAAGCAGTATGTAATGTCCTTCTTTATCCCTTCTGACTAGTTTTGGCTTGAAGTCCACATTATCTGAAATGAGGATGGATACTTCAGCTTTTTTTGCCATGTCCATATGCATGGTATGTTTTTTCCCATCCTTTCACCCTTAGTCTATGGGTATCTCTTTCTATGAGATGAGTCTCTTGCAGGCAGCATATTGTTGGATCTTTCTTTTTAATCCAATCTGCCAGTCTATGTCTTTTGATTGATGAGTTCAGGCCATTAACATTCAGAGTTATTATTGTGATATGATTTGTATTCCCAGTCATTTGACTCATTTTTGTTTTTTGACATTATTTGGTTTCTCCTTTATTTGGCTATTCCTTTAGGCTAGTTCCTCCCGTTGCTGATTTGCATCGTTGTTTTTCCTCTCTTCCTCATGGAATATTTTGCTGAGAATGTTCTGTAATGCTGCCTTTCTTTTTGTAAATTCCTTTAGCTTTTGTTTATCATGGAAGGATCTTATTTCATCATCAAATCTGAAAGTAAGTTTTGCTGGGTATAAGATTCTTGGTTGGCATCCGTTTTCTTTCAGGGCTTGGTAAATGTTGTTCCAGGCCCTTCTACCTTTTAGAGTCTGGATTGAAAAATCTGCTGATATTCTTATTTTTCTCCCCCGAATGTAATTTGATTCTTTTGTCTTGCGGCCTTTAAAATTCTGTCTTTATTTTGCATGTTAGGTATTTTCATAATAATGTGCCTTGGTGTGGGTCTGTTGTAATTTTGTATATTTGGAGTCCTATAAGCCTCTTGTACTTGGTTTTTCATTTCATTCTTCAGATTTGGGAAATTTTCTGATATTATTTCATTGAATAGATTGTTCATTCCTTTGGTTTGTTTCTCTAAGCCTTCCTCAATCCCAATAATTCTTAAATTTGGCCTTTTCATGATATCCCATAATTCTTGTAGATTCTGTTCATGATTTCTTACCATCTTCTCTGTTTGGTCAACTTTGGTTTCAAGATTAAATATTTTTTCTTCAATATCTGAGGTTTTGTCTTCCAGGTGTTCTATCCTATTGGTTATGCTTTCTATGGAGTTTTTAACTTGGTTTATTGTTTCCTTCATTTCAAGGATTTCTGTTTGTTTGTTTGTTTGTTTGTTTTTTTTCAGTATCTCTAACTCTTTATTGAAATGATCTCTTGCTTCCCGTATTTGGTCTTTTAACTGTTGATTGATGCGGTCATTTAATGCCTGCATTTGCTCTTTCATCTCCTTGTTTGCTTCCCTGATTGTTTTAATTATGTACATTCTGAACTCCCTTTCTGACATTTCTTCTGCTGTGCTGTCATTGGGTTTTATTGATATAGCATCTGGGTTTGTTTGGGACATTTTCTTCCCTTGTTTTCTCATATTGGTCAGATGTCAGTGGGACTCTGTGATATTGCAGATTTCCTCTATTGGCTTATAGTGTCCCTGTAGTTTTCCAGTGTATCACCTCCCAGCCTTCAGTAGCCTGAAGTCTTGGAGTAACTTGATAATGCAGTGCTTCCGAAGGAAGCTACCCCTAGCTCACTACTGGTTCCAGGGTTTGGAGCTGGCTCTGTGTGGAAAGGCTCTCACTGGAGGGCCTGCTCTGAGAAGCAGTGCCGTGTGGGAGGAGGCCACCTCCGGGGTGCGCAGGGCTGCCTGGGGAAGACTGTAGCTGCCCTGCCCTACTCTAATAAACCGCCCGAATCCGGGCCTGCCACCTGGGCCGAGCTTCACCAAGTGGGGAAGACTCACCCCGTGGCTCTGTTTTAGTCTGAGTCTCTCAATGCCTCCCCTTCTTGAATCCTGGATTCTGGAGTGACTGGAGATGCAGTCACCCTCTAGTCCGCCATCTTGGATCGCCCTGTGGAAAAAGCCTGGGGCCAGAGGGGGCAAGGCCGCCTGGTGAGGTCTCTGGCTGCCCTGCCCTGGTCTCAGAGGCTGCTTGCGGGTCGGAGGTCTCCACTGGCTTGGGGACTTGTGGCTGGCTCTGTGTAGAAAGGTTCTCACTGGGCGGTCTGCTCCGAGAAGCTAGCCTAGAAAGGCGCTTCCCACCAGAGGGAGCCGGGCTGCTTGGGGAAGTCCCTGGCTGCCCTGTTCTGGTCCCTGAAGCAACCTGTGGGCCAGAGCTCGCCGTGCTGGCTCAGGGACTTGGAGCTGGTTCTGTGCAGAAAGGCTCTCACTGGGGGGCCTGCTCCATGAAGCTGGACAGGCTTGCCGTGTGGGAGGAGCCCACCGCTGGAGTGCTCAGGGCTGCCTGGGGGAGACTCTAGCTGCCCTGACTTACTCTAATAAGCCGCCTGAATCTGGGCCTGCCGCCAGGGCCGAGCTTCACCAAGTGGGGGAGACTCACCCGTGGCTCTATTTTAGTCTGAGTCTCTCAATGCCTCCCCTTCTTGAATCCTGGGTTCTGGAGCGACTGGAGATGCAGTCACCCTCTAGTCCGCCATCTTGGATCCTCAACTATGACTTTTAAGCCATCAGTGTTGATAGCATTTACAGCATAAAAGTTTTATGAAGTCTCAAGGTTTTTTTTTTTTTTTAATAATTAAAGCCTTGTTTTTTTTTTTTTCATTTTTTTTTTTTTTTAAATAAAGTCCTGCCTCTTAGTAAAGTCTTATTATTTTTAGGCATGGGTTTTTTTTTAGTCTCTTTTTATAAAGACTCATCTTAGTTTTATTAAGTATTTTGAACTTGGTTTAGAAGTCAATTATAAAAATTAGAAACAATCAGAACATATACTGTTATTACGTTGATATTATTCATTGCAAAATCAAGCACAATCATCCCTCAGTATGCACAAAGTATTGAAAACCCCTGAAAATATCAAATGCATGGATGCGCAAGTCCCTTATACAAAATAGTATAGTTCTGTGTTTGCATATAACATACACAATCCTTTTCTATATTTTGTGTAAATGCTGTGTAAAAAGTTGTTATACTTCATTGCTTAGGGAATGGCAAGAAAAAAGTCTGTACATGTTCAGTAGAGATGAAAGTCCCCCACCCTGAACATTTTCAATCCACAGTCACAGATGACCAACTGTAGCTTGATTGAACTTCAGGAGAAAGAAATGTAACCCTTGTAAATTAGTACAACCACTGTGGAAATCAGTATGGAGTTTCCTCAAAAGATGAGGCACGGAACCACCATATGACCCTGCTATACCACTCATTGGTGTTTATCCTAAAGAATTAGTCATCTTAGTACAGCAATGTACACATAATAACCAAACTATGTAACCAATCGAGATACCCATCAATTCATGAATGGATAGATAAAAAGTGGCATTTATGTACGATGGAGTTTTGTTCAGCCATAAAAAAGAAGGAAATTTGACATTTGCCGGAAGATGGGTGGAATTTGTGTTAAGTGAAACAAGCCAAACTAAGAAAGTCAAAGGTTGTATGTTTTCCCTCATATGTGGAAGCCAAAGGGGAGAAAGGAAAAGAAAGTTTGTGGTGGTGAAGAAATCTCATGAAAATCAAAGGGAGATCAGTAGAGTAGAGGAGGTAGGAGGGTAGGAAAAGGGGAAATACTGGGGAGTGATATTGGTTAAATTATATTGTTACATTGTGTGCAGGTACAAACATGTGACAACAAATTCCACCATTGGGTACAACTAGATTGCACCAATAAGAAAATGGGAAAAAAGAAAAGTAATCCTGTTCAAGGTAAACTGTGCCACTCAAAGGAAATGATTTAAGCATTGAAATAAACCTGTCTTTCTTTCACTTCAACAATCCCTCAGCATCAAGTTTGTTTCATATATGTAATATAATTTTCTTGTACAAGTTTGTGGGTTTTCCCCTGAAGTTTTCAGTTGTTTTTCTTCCCCCATTAAGAAAGAGACACATGAACCTCTTGTCATATCATCAAAGCAATCCAGCTCCTCCTCCTCCTGTACGCCTTTCCAATTCTTCTTGGTTTCTTACTTCCTCTGCTTGATTTCTCAATAGAAAGATAATTTGATACCCTAGATTGATCTTTAAGATTATTTTTTTCCCGCTCAGTTTATCTTTGTCTTTTATTCTAAGTCCAAACTTTTATTGACTATGAAGAGGCATTGATATTTTAATTTCTACTTTATCTTTTTTCATAAAACCTCATACTTAATTTATATGTTCCATCCCTTTTTGATCTCTGAGAATAAGAGCTAGAACTTTTAATTTTTTTTCTTCCATGGGTTATCTTTTTATTATTATTGTTAATTTTTGGTCTATCACTTTGTTCACCTTAGTTCCACTCTCTGGTGCTGTGGGTTTCCCAAGATATCTGACTATCTTTTATTAGCTTGTCCATATTTATGAAAGGACTGGGTTGATGAATTCAGTTAGCTCATATGAATTTCCTCCACTGCTGAGTGTGTTGTATTTTTTAACAGATCTCACTCAGGGAGGGCTTCTGTTTAAATGAGCAAGTCATGCCACCAGAAAGGCTTTTAAGATGGGCAGACAACACACAGGTGATCAGATTTCCACTTTCGGTATCCGAACAGGAAAGCTTTGCTCTGGTGGACCACACTCTAACTAGGAGTATTAGCTCCCTCCAGACTAATTATTCACTTTCCATCGTCGCCATGTCAGATGCATTGCACACAAGTCTGCATGAGTCTGCATGGAGAGACGGGACCAACCATTCTGTATACGATAATTCTGCTCGCTTCCCCAACTAGTTCACTAGTTTAAGCTTCTCCAGGAAGGCTGGTTTGCCCCTGTGTTGAGAATTTGTACTAGGGTTTAAAGGTCAATATCCTCTCATCTGCTTTCAAACATGACACATTTGCATAAGAATAAATCAGGTAATAAGTTATATTGGAAGATAGTAAGTTGGAACATAAGTTATATTGGAATAATAAGTTATATTGGAACAACGAATATCTACCTTGGAATTTAAGAAACAATGTTTATTGGGGCTATATGTTAGGTGTACTGGGCTAAAAATGCTAATCCTCTATGCGATGTTACTATTTCCACTGTATAAATGGAGAACAGAAGTTCAGAGAAGTTCCACAGTTTGCCCTAAAGCAGTAATTGACAAGACTAAATTTTGAACTCAGTCCTTTCAGCAAACTAACCATTTTCCCTATATCAGCTCATTATAGATATAAGGAAAATCCCCAAATATATTTCTTAAGTGTTGAACAGGACCAACCAAAGTATTTAAAAAATGTATGAAAGCCAGGATAATTGAAAAAACTTTAACTCCTTGGAAACACAGAAATATTCATGTTCAATGATTAATAATTATATACATTTCCCTGTGTAAGTTATCACAAAATAGGCCCCTTGAGAACATTAAGGATTTTGGGCACTTCCCAATAGAAAAGACTCACTATTGTGCAGTATAGAGGAAAGAAGAGAACCTTTAGAGACATAATGGCCTTATATTCTGTTCTACCTCTTACTAGCTGGGTAAGTACATGGCATTTATTATAAGAGTTGACTTCTCATCTATAAAGCACAGGTAATATGTTCTTTACTGAGTTATGGTAAGGATTAAATGAACAAAGTATGTTTAATTAATAAAATATTAGTTCCTTCCTACTATAACATATTTTACTTAAATATCTTAGAATTAACAAAAAGAAAATGTGCATCTATTTGGTAAATACATAATGCTAAATTAAATCTATCATTGGACAAAGATTCTTTCTAGAATATTTACACATTAAGCTCAAATATTATACCGGGTATGACTTAAAATGTGATACGCCTTGCTTATTAGAGATCATTTATTATAAGGGCTTTGAAAATCAGTTCTTCAAACATGGATCTCTCAAAGTATTTTAATTATGATAAGGCATCTATCCTTTTAGATCTTCAATCTATGACTAGAGCAACTTTTGTATTATCATCACTGCAACTGTATCTGTGAATTAAGGACAGACAACCATCACCTAAGACAATGGTGAATTTAATTACTTCAAAAACTTTGCAGTGCACTTTTCTCCCCATAAAATGCAATAAGGAAAATGGTCAAATGGAAAATATATACTAACTTGAGTAGAGGCCAGGGTAAAGGACGTGGGCAAAAGCACTGACTTGTACTTTGAACTCCCATTTGTCCATTCTTTAGATAAAATACTTGCACCCTTTTGGACTTGGAAAATGTAAACAAGTCTCCTTATAAGGAAAAAAAGTCACTTAACGTGTAAAGTTTGACTGAACAGAGCCGGTTTGAACTTGTGACAAATGCTTGTGTTGTCACAAGGTTCTAACATTTCAACTCTATTCTTGAACTGCTATCTTGTAAAACAAAAATGTTCTGATAGCAAAGATTATTCTCAAAGGTGGATCAAGAGGAAGAAAGAAGACATTATGAAAGGACAAGCAATGTTTAACTATTGTTATTACAAGTTTGAAGTAAGTATCATTGGTGGAGAGGTCAATTCAGTGGTTTTTTTTTTTTTTTTTTTTTTTTTTTTTTGGTTTGAGCTGAAAAGAATCCTAAACTACGTTTATCTCTTTATTTATTTGGGTACTGGGGATTGAACTCAGTGGTCCTCAACCACTGAGCCACATCCTCAGCCCTATTTTGTATTTTATTTAGAGACAGGGTCTCACTGAGTTGCTTAGCACCTCGCTTTTGCTGAGGTTGGCTTTGAACTCATGATCTTTATAATAAAAAATAATAAATCCCAAAGTGTTCACACTTGCAACTTCTGAGGATTCAGGAAGTGGGATGAGAAGAGAAGACTTTTAAAATTCTGTAAAATTCTGTGCATTTTTTAAAAACAGGAGTGAACTATGTAATTCAGGAAAACTTTGAGGTTTTCTAAAATTATCTGCATTCTGTAACCCAACAGTACAAACACATGGAATAAAAAATCTATATGGTAAAATTCTCATTGACATCATATGACAAGTAATAAATGTATTGATTATTTGATCTTAAGTGATCTCCAATAAAGGATAATTTGAAATTTTTCATCACAAATGTTTGCTCAGTTCTTTCTTTACTCCTAACTTTGCAATTCTTGTGCATATCCCCCTCTACTTATACACTGACTGCCTTTATTCAAATAACTTTCTCTTGTTTACAAACCATTCCTTTAGAGAAAAACTGAAAAAAGAAAAAAAAAAAAAAGTGGTCTATGGATGGCTCATAGGCAGCCCACAGATGAAGTTTGTTCACCTAGCCAAGTATTTGTGGCATTTTCAAATTAGTTGCCAGCATTCAAGAAATTGGGAGATTTCTCACAAACTTCTATATTCCTAGTTGAAAGATCAAATGATCTTGCAACACAGGGACCACATACACTGTGTCAAGTGGAATTGGACCATCCTTGGCCTAGGTGCACACTCTTCAGCTGACCAGACCCCCAACCACAACTTAACGGCCAACAGGGTTTTCAGTGCCAGGCACCACTGAGTATGCTTCTTGACCTGTGTATACCTTACAGGAAAGTAACTTCTTTTATAAAGAGTAGGGGATAAAGAAAGGAATATCAAGCAAGTCAGGTATCTTGCCAAGAACAGGGGCAGTCATACTTCTTTGGAAATGGGAGTTTATTCCCATATTTAATATTGCAAACAAAGGAGTCTGTGCTGAAAGAACCAACTTAATAACCACGAAGAGAAGCCTGCATGGAACAAAGAGAACATGAAAAAAATAGAATCGAACTGCTTTTAAGAGGAAACAAAATAAGGGATACTTCTGAAAATGTCATTGCATACTAAAATTATATTTTCCTATTTCTAATCTACTTTTCTCATTTGTTTCCTAATTGACCTGTAAGTATTTAAGTTTGTCTTCCTATTTAAAAGTGCACCCAGAGGCAATTCTCCACCCCCAGCACACAGGGTCATATACCCCTGCCCTATTTCTAAGCCCTGGGGCAGTAGATAGCAAAAGCTGTCTGGACCTGCTGTGATTCTTCTCTGCTTTCCTCTTCCTGCTCTGAGCAATAGTGTGCAAAGATAAAAATAGTCACTATAAAAATTCCTATTGACTCTCAACTCCATGCTCCTTCCTCTTACACAGGGCTTCTCCCTGTAGGCCCATAGTCTGGCAAAATGCCCACACTAAGAGCTGAGACCTTTCTTTGCTAATATGGTTCTATTCATTTTACAAAATTACAGGCCTTCAGTTTTAGCTGCAAGCACTCAGGGCAACTCAGCCCCTATGGGAGGAAGCAGAGGACCTGTTCAAGGTCACTGCAAAACCAAGTAGAGGCATCTATGGTCTGAGTGAATGCCACGATCAGATCAGCTAACAGGGATTTGCCAAAAGCTTCCCACGGAGAGCCGGGATCAGTTATGTCTGAAGCAAATCTGGATCCCTAGGACTGACCACTGTATGTGATAATAGATCAAGCCTTCAATGTTTGCTGCATATAGAATATGTCTCTCCTCCCACTGAAGTTATCAGACTCATTGCCTAGGTTCAATTTCTAGTAATACCATTTGAAAGATTTCAAAATGTGCTTCCATCTGTCTTCTCTTATTTGATTCAATCAGGGAAGTTGCGTTTATAGTATCATCTCTAATTTACAGAAGGGGAAATGGAACTTGAGAGCTTAGTGTGACTTTTTCAAGATCAAAGAATGCATGATGGGCCCCATGTTTACTGCATTCTTCTCCAGGCCACCATGAACTAGAGACAAGAATTACAAAACTCTAGCTCTTTATAAAGAAAAACACATTATCCAAAACAGATGTTCTGTAACAAAAGCAATATTAAATAATTGGAGGACACGATTCAGTAGAAATTAAGACTTTAAAAATGTTTTTATATAGAAATATTTTACAAAGATTTTACAACATAGTAAATCATGTCATCCTGTAGAAAGATGAAGAAAAAGATTAAACCTCAAGACAAAAGAAAGTGCTCATAACAACGTATTGCAGTCTCCATGAAAAGTGCATAAAGGGTTAAGGCAAAGTACCATGTCGGTACTGGCGATGCTGAGAACTGACTTGTAAAACAGTTTTTAAAAGTATATACAAACATCTTTTTCCTCTATTCGTTTCAAAGATATTTGAAAGGGAAACTCTTATGAACATTCTTGCTCTAGAACAATGTAAATAGAACTCCTGGGCATAAAACAGTAAAAGTAAAAATATTCTGAGTGTATAAAAAGTAACTTGAATGATTCTAAAATAAAACCTGTCTAAATGAGGGCCCTCTTTCTATATGTAACCAGCCAGGCTGAAGGCTTACTCTCTCATAGATAAGAAACATCATTCATCATAGCGGCACTGGTGAAATTAGGATCTCACCCTTGCATGTAGCTTTCAGCTTCTCGTTTCTAAGGCTAACCTACTGACATATTTAAAATCCTTGTTACTGCATTATGAATCTACTTTGCAGTTATGCTTCTACCTGCAGCTTACATGACAGTCATTCTACGTAGAGCTACATATGCTTAATATATATTTTGCCCTATCTGATAATAAAAAGACAAGGGTGCTCTCAAAAATTAAACCATAAAGCTTATTAAAGAATTCTAGTTAAGTATTCTGTTTTCAGTTTTCCACATACATTAAATCCCTTAAGACCAAAAGGATTGATAAGGATAATACTGGTTATCTTCATACTTGGAGAAGAGCTTGTTTTTAAACTATAACTGAGAATTAAGATTTTAAAAAAGTAAATTGGCCAGACTCAAACTTGAGTGAATTTTAGAGAAAATTGATCTATCTGAATTCTAGTACAGAAAATAAATACCGACCAAAGAATAACATAATTCACATGATTAACTACTATTTTTTTGGTAAAATTTTATCTATTCATAAGTAGAGGGGAATTCAGTTTTATTATTAGAGTCTCCCATACTTCAACTGAAGTATGGGAATTTATATATTAATACTGTATATATGTATTCATATATACAGTATTGATCATAGCCGTGCCTTAAGGAATTTCTTCTCAATTTCATCTTTTTCAATTTTTCTCCATGACTAAATGAAAGGGAAATTAACCAGCTCATTTCTGCTGATTTAAGTTTCTTAAATAGCTCTAAGGCCTCAAGGTACAGCTGTGGTAAAACCAAAGAGAAACACCCAGGCATTTATTGGAATTCTGAAGTACAAAATAGCACATGTGCTCTATACACTCTAGTAACAGGGATAGCAACTGTTAAAACTGTCTTACACAACAGATGTATTAGTTTGGTTTTCATCTGTAACTTCTTTTTCATCAGGACCACAAACAAAGAGCTGGTTGCCCAGAGTTTTCTGGGCAAATCGGAAATACATAATGTGGCCCATTGCCACAAAGGAGACTGAAATCAATACGAGCAAGCCAAAAGCTTCAGGATTCGGAGCCAGGATGACCATGATGAAATGCAGAAGATCAAGAAGATAGTTCATGGAGTTCTGTACACCATTTATTATGCCTCTCTCAGATTCAATTACGTTTTCTTGTAGCAACTGTGTTACAGTTAAATCAAAGGACCAAAGACCTGTATAATAAAAGATATTTTTAATGACAGAATTTTAATTTATAGTCATACAGCTTAGATTTATAAATAAAATTCTGTGGACATGTACAAAATACACATTTTAGTCCTAATGCCTTTAAGTCAACTCATATATACAGTATTAATCATAGTCTTGCCTTAAGGAATTTCTTCTCACTAATAAATATTGAGTTATTCATGGATTCAAGAAATGATTTTTATAGCCACCAGACAAAAATAAATATACTCTCCAGGCTTCTTAATTCTGTTTGTCTGTGATCATTTGTACTACAAAAGTAAAACTCTGAAATAAAGGACATAAACTCTCTAAATACCAGTATTTTTACAACTTAAAAAAAAACCTAAGACATTGTCATGGTTAAAGGGCAAGGGAACTTTAAACCATTGTTACATTTACTGCTTGGGTTCTACAGCCCTTACAATAAAGCTGTCTTGCTGGAATATTAATGTCTTTGATAAATTAATGAACTGCTTTGTGTCACAAGATAAATATGACTTCATTTCAAGAACAAATTCAGAGTTATTCATCAGCACTCTATTAATGATTACTTAAACTATACTTTGTAAGAAGTCTTTACATTATGTTTCCTTCCAGGGCTATAAAATCCATTTATGTGGCAAAGTATATATAATAAATACTCATCAGCTAGAGAACTCCTTTGAAGGATTTTTTTTTTAATAATTACTAAGTCTTAAAAAAAAAAACTATCTTTCTTATGCTATCCAAAATAAATATTCTCTAAATTACAGTTCTTTTGGTAGAGTTATAACAATATAAAAATTCTAAATTACTAGATGACAGTATAATTATTTTAGTAATATCTTTTAAAATTAAATTACACTTAGAGAGTAATTATTAAGGGCTGGGGGTATAGTTCAGAGGAAGAACATTTGCCTAGCATGCAGAAAGTCCTGATCCCCAGTACCACCAAAAGAAAAAAAGAGTAATACTTAGAGGCTAGGGGCAGGAATTTCAAGTCCTAACTATGTTTGAAGTATTAAACTATAAAATAAAAATTTCATGTTTAAAGCCTAGATTCTATACATAAACAGTTGACTTTGCTTAAATTAACACCCAGGAAATACTTCACATCACTGGTGAATTCTCTGTACCAACTTTCCAAAAAGATACTTTAAATTCATTAATTAATATATATATACATATATATTATATATACATACACACATACGTATATAAAGAAATTTCTTACCGATTCTAGCAGCAATGACGCCTGCAAACAGCAGACTGACAGAGATTATGGGCACAGATCTCGGACTCATCTCTAGGATAGTACTAGCAGTATCAGACCTGTTTGACACATGCATTTCAGTTGTAAAGATGGTTTCAGGTATTTTTGTAGTTGTGGACAGTGGCTCTCCTTGCATGAACCTAGAACGGATATCTTCAAAAGGAGAAACAGACAGATCCAAGGGGCTTCCAGGCATGAACACGGAGATCACACACAAGATCAAACAGGAAAGCTGTGCCAATCCTGAGATCAGGCCAGTCCGAACCAGGCCACATTTTCGACGTAGCCAAGTAAAAGCCACAGTTCCCATTATTCCAGTAATAGCTGATGCTCCCATCAAAATACTGAGGATGGAGCCACTCAGCCCCTGAGTGTAGGCGTACCCTGTGGTGATGCAGTCGAAGCCCAGGACAGTCATATAAAGAAAAGCAAGACCCATGCCAGCCAGAAACACAGGCTGGTTGTAGTAGGAGACCCATCCGTCTCGGAAGGTGCGGAAGGGCTCAGCCATCTGGGAGGCACAGGTGGGCTCTTGCTCACATTCAAGCTCATGGATGTTGGGGTCTTTCTCACCCATCAGATGAGTTCCCTCCAGGGGTTTTGGCTCAGTATCTGTTAATAAAAGATATCATAATTTGGGAGTGGGGGAGAGAAAGTGAAGGGAGAAAGCCAATTATCTTAGCACTTTCTTCTCCTATTCCTTTTCTGTGGGTTACCTTGAGTGCTGCATTAAAGTATATATTTTCTTATACTAGTAATCTAAAAATTCCAGCCATGTAACAATTACCAAGTACCATTTTTGTTAAATAAACAAAATGACATTGAGCTCTCCTTTTCTCTCTTTCTCGTAGAAATCATACTCTCACCAAAGTAAATAGCAGGAAAACTCATCAGATAAAATATAAAAAAATTTTGGGGAAAATTCAGGATCTTATTTTCTAGGGCTCCGTTTAGATTCCATTTACCCAGTAGCCCAACTTCCCCTTCCCTGGGGAAATGCCCTTCACATGCTAACTCCCTTCCACTGCCTTACAAATGGCCATGAACTCCTCTCTTCAGTGACTCCAAGGAATTATCTTTTTTTTTCCCCTCTGAAGACATTTCTATACCTCATTTCTATACCTCATATTTGCCCAACCACCCCTCAACTTATTGCCCCTCTGTACCCATTGCTCACATCAAGAGAAAGGGCTAGGGATCTTCGGTTTCAAACCAGAGTTGTTCCCTAGAACCTTTAAAAAAAAAGTCTGATTTTGGCCTTGTACCTAAGTCGTATATTTAACCTCATCCAGGCCTTCACTGGGAATAAAAATCTGACCCAAATCCAAAATAGTTTTGATCTTCACCAGCATTTAAGGTCTGAACATGAGACTAAAGAACCACCATTGTGTTCAGCTTACCTTTTTGTAGATTCAGCTGTTTCAATTCAGCTTCCTCTACTTTAAGAGCAGCTTTCACAGCTAGAGCAGGGGTTTTCTGGTAAACCTTCCAGAGCAGAAAGTACTCCACACACATGGACACCAAATTCCATCCAGAAATAAAACCACAGCCGATGACTGGGGAGCCAAATGTCATAATCTGGCCAACAGCCATGGGGGCCAAGATGTTGGTCAGCTGGTCAATCCTTCGAATGGTGGCATTCATATCTATAGGCACAGGTGGAGGAGGAGGGAAGAATTCAAACTCATCAAGAGAGACTGGCCATTTGCATGATACAGTAGTAAACCAAGAGCATCGATTTCTAAAATGCAAGTTTCTAAAAGTACTCTGTGAGCAAATTATTTGCTAGAAAAAGTTGCCTCATTAAAGTTGCCTCAAGAAATATTATCTCCTCGGAATGACAGAATTAGTCCAACATGAGCTTTTAATATGAATACAACAGTGACTATATTTGTTTTTTTGACAAATATTTATTAAATGCCTGTCATAAGCTAGGCACCACTCTCCATACCATAAAGAAAACAAGACTTATTTTTCCTTGTCTTCATGAAGTTTGCCTTCTCATAGGAAAAGAAAAACAATAAATCAATAAGCATATATAAACATGGCACACATCACATGTTCATTAAATACTGTGGTAAGGTTGAAAAAGGGCATTACAGAAAAATGCCAATAAGGTGATATCAGGGGAAGGACTTGCTGGGAAAAAAATATTTAAAGGAAGCAAAAGAGTGAGCCACGTGGATATCAAGAAAAAGAACATTCTAGACCCAGGGAAATACAAATGTCCTAGGACAGAAGGAGCAGGCCCAGAGGGTTAGTGGTCTAAGAAAGAGCTCATCAGGGCTGAGGCAGGAAAGATGAGGTCAGAGGGTGAGGGGTGACAGGCCCAATCATGTACAGACCTGTGAACATTATATGAAATTTGACCTTTCCTTTGAGTTAGAGGCCCTTTGGGAGGTGTTGAACACAGAGAGGCATAGTCTGACATATTTTTAAAGGTTTATATTGGCTGCTGTGTTAAGCAAATACTACAGAGTGAGAGTGAGGGAGGTGGTAGACAAAAGCCGAGGCAAGGCCACATGTGGGAGATGATGGAGGGGCAGAGCAGGATAGTTAACAGTGCAAATGTGGAGAAAAAGATACAGTGTATGCTTTAAAGGTAGAATCAGGAGAAAGGGCTAACAGATTAGATATGCATTGTGAGAGAATGAGAGGAATCTGGATGATGCAAGGTTTTGTTTTTTTCTGAGCGGCCATTTACTGAGAAACAAGATTTCAGAGGAATAAAGCCAAATGTTTGGTTTTGGGGGTGCTGATTTTACAGGCCTACTAACATTCAGGAGGCCATATCAAGAGGCAAACAGTTAAATATGTGAGGCTGGAGTTACAGGCAAGAAATATGAGCCAGATTTGGAAGTCATCAGCTTGTTGAAACCATGTCAGAGAACTGAGCACTGGGTGCACCAATGGGTGGAGGCAGAAGGTGAGAAGGAACTAGCGAAGAGGAGAAAAACCAGGGGAGTGTGGTATCTCAGAAGCCCAAAGTGACAGCGTTGCAAAGTGGAGGGAGAAATTAAGTGCTGCCGATAGGGCACAAGATGAGCACTCAGAGGAAGCACAAGGCTGGTCACATGAAAAACATCAGGGACCTCAAAAGAGTAGAGCAGGAAGGGCAAGTGCTTGATTACAGCTGTTTTAAGAGACTAGTGCCAACTCCAGGAGACACCATTTATTTTAGATTTTCAATGTGTCCCACACCCTGGAAGTACAGTGGGAAGGCCGTCTCCTGGCCTTATGGAAAGCAAGGTTCTGACCAAAGAAAAGAATTAAAAACAAGACACTTCGATAAGTTTTGCTGAGAAGAGAAAGGAATGGGATGGCAAAGGAGAAAGTGTGGTGAAGACTGACTTGTTAAGAAGATAATCGGAGCATGTTCAAGTGCTGAAATGATACAGTAGATGAGAAGGGAAGGAATCTGAATCTACTGCCTAAGTGGAAGAGCTGGTCTTAGATAGGGTCACAAACAATTCATCAATGGAACCGAGAGTGAGTCACCTATGACAGGTAGGAAGAGAGAAGTGATGGTGGAAGCTCAGGGGGGCTGTCTTCTCATTTCTTATATCAGCAAAATACAAAGCAAGATCATCAGTGAAAGTGAGGAAGGGGAAGAAGGTCCTGGATATGTGAGGACAGGGGAGAAAATAAGAAATAGTCCTCTAGGAAAGTGGGAGAATGAAGGGACCAGAGAAAATAGTTTGACCATCTAGCAGCATGAAAGGACCAACTTCAATCCTCTGTTTAACAACTTCAGGTGAGAACACTGAGCAAGGTCAAGTGTTTTTCTCCAGTCATGCTCTACAGTGGGGAGCTGAACTTAACCAGCTTCTTTTCTTTATTTGGGTAACAGGCATTGAACTCAGGGGCACTCAACCACTGAGGCACATCCCAACCCTCTTATGTATTTATTTAGAGACAGGGTCTCACTGAGGCTGGCTTTGAACTGGCAATTCTCCTGTCTCAGCCTCCCATTTAACCAACTTCTTACAGAATGAAAGGGATAGAAAGAGAGGGGAACAAGAGAATTGAGGGGCTACCCAGGAGGTGATCATATGATCATGAATGACCTTGGAAATTAAACTAGGTCAGAAAGGCAGATAAGACAGAGGTCATAAACAGAGGAAAAGAAGTGGAATTGATGACTTGCAAGTGACAACAGGTTGGAGAATTGTTGGGGCTGGGGTAGTGAAAAAGCGAGCTACAAGGTAAGAGTTGGTACTTTAAGATATGGAAGTTTAAGATGGAGGTTATGGAAGGGAGGCCATGGGAATGCATAGTCGTGTCAAAGTAGAGAACAAGAAGAATAAAGAACAGGAGGTTAAGAAAATCACCTACTTTCTCATTCTCTACCTCAGAGAGCAGAGTGAAAATTAACATGATAAGTGTTTTACAATCATTTGGGTCACTACAGAAAAAGTACCTGTGACTAAGAACATTAACAGAAAATTGCCTTTATCCCTTCTCTAGTTATTTCTGGTGTTCAATTACTTTCTAATTAGTCCTATGAGTATATAATGCTTACATGATAACGGGAGAACTTTGGCATACTTCACCTTTCACTTGAAAGGCAAAGGCAGCACTCATTAATCTCACACGTGACGGTCTTTGCAGAGGCTTTACTATCTTCCACCTGCCCCCACTAGCAAGTTTCCAATGCACATGCCAGCAGAGAAGTGTGGGATTGACCCAAATGACTCAATGAGCTGAATCCAAAAGCAAGTAATTGAAGAAAATATACAGTTGGATCTTAAAGCTCCATTACAATAACAAGCAAATTATTTTGACTTAAATTACGTTATTCTTTTCACTACATCCATCCCCCATGCTCCAGGAGCATCCCATCATCACCAATTCCTATCTGTTATATGATACTTAGGAAGTCAAAAATGCTTAGGTGTTAGAACAAATGTAGTGTTAGACAACAGCTTTTATTTTTCTGAAGCAGAGTAAATTAAATAACAAATTTAAAATTTAATATTTTAAAAAATATATATTTTTTAAAAAAAAATAAAGACCTAATTATTTCATTGGTAACTGCCTAGAAAAAGAATTTATCTTCTAAATGTGCAAACCTATGCTCCTTACAGAATTATATTTATTCTTATATAAACATTTAGATATGTGCTCATTTGATTAAAATTTCATTGTTTTGGGGTATAGCTGTGGCACAGAACGTGCCATTAAATAACTACTTTCATTATAAAGGGTATATTACATCTCATAGAAGAATAATTTTAAAAAAAAGAATTTGCTAGGCAAATAGCAGCTAGTATGTTGTCCATCTCAAACATGAAATCACATGAATTCACATATAGAATTTATCTGACAGCCCATACCAGATCCAAGCTAACCAGCTCATTTTCCTTTATGGTTGGTGAGAAAAACCTCAGAAGATATTAATAAAGAGAAATCCACAAGGGAACAAGGAAGAAAGTAAGGCAATGGATGAATTCAAAGTCTGGGAAAAGGAGTGAATTTCAAACAGGTTAGATAGACTACTTGGCACAAAAGAATGTTTTAACCAAACTCTAAATCAAGTACCTGGCAAGTACCTTAGTTAACAGATACATGTGTGAAAAACAATGCCCCTTCTGTAGCTTTCTAGAGGGTTTCTCCTATTCTTTACTCTTGATGATACAGTTCGCACACAGGTGAAGCCGTCCATCCCAGTGTCCTATCTGGGTTTCTAAGTCTTTGCCAGCAACTTCAAAAATTAGTCTGTACTTTTATGTACACATAAATCATTCCTGACTGGACTAGGTGGGTCCGTGCAGACACAGCCTCACAGGGACACAAGGCAGCAGCTGCAGTCCCCGAGGACTCCACCTTCTCTTATCTCTGTTCTATTTTTCCTTTATGAACCTCTTTATTTCTCTGTTCTTCTTTAACTGTGCCTAATAAGAAACTCCAGAAGGCTAGAAAATAGACTGGCCTAGACTCTCCCACCCTGCAACAGTCATATATAAAGAGGGACAGATGAGAAATTGTCAGTCTTATTTTTGTGGTTGTTGTTCTAGAACATCACTTATAATGAGAAAGACCCACACAACTTTGAGGGATTTTTGTATTTGTTTTTTATGTATACATATTAGGACCAGTTAAATATTCTGAGTCTCTTTCCCTTTAATAGACTTTAGTTTCTTTCATAGAATTTAGAGAGTCAAAATGAGTTAAGAAATCCAGATTAGCAAAATAAAAAATTATAAGGCATCCTTCCCCCAAAATGTATTCTAATACTAAATGTGATTTTCAAAATATATCTTTTTGCACCCCTAGAATTTTAAAATATGGAACATATTTTACATGCTTGAAGAACATGTGAAAAAAGGGGGAAAAAGGGCATAGCCTTATCTTCTAGGTCAATGGGACAAAAAGATATGTGGAACTATTCCTTATTATGAATGATCACAGGAAAAAAAGTCAAGGAGAATGTCCTGTGGTGCAGACTCACTCTTGCTATACTCGTCCTAGTATCATGCACCATCCTCTGAAATCACTGTGGTTTTTCTATCTGGATCATAATATTGTTACCACAAAGCGATGATTCAAGCAAATTCTTCTTCTAGACCTCCATAGACTTTGTCCTCTTTCAGTCACCGACTTTTTTTTTCTTTTAATCACAAGGTCCCGTCAAACAAAGCTACTTGCTAATCCAGCACATAATCTTGCCTTCTGTGTCCCGAAATAAGCCACTTAAGTCATCAAGAATGGCTTTCTTGTCTGTCAGGATGGTTAAGCAATGTGTTTTGTGATACTCATTATCTTAATGACCAGCAGAGTTGATTCAGCTGATCTAACGAGTACACAGGTATACCCTTCTTCCTCTACCCTGTGTAATTATCAATTCAATTTGTGTCTGTGTCATAGGAGAGGAAGGAAGAAAATATCAAGTAAGGAGGGCATTCCAAGCCCAAGCAATGTTGATGCGAGAGGACTCACAGCATTGTGAGTACTCCGCATCTTAATTTAGCCAACTGTATGTTTCCAATGGAATAGGATTGTAAGGTATTAAAAATTGTGTTCTGTCCAATATTGTTTTAGTATTTGACAGCAGTTGCATTATATCCTACATATATTACAGACTGTAACTTTAATATAGAAGAAACTAACTAACTTCTAGAGTCTGTCCTCCAACTAAGTTGTTTCCATTTCATCTGGAGAAAAATAGTGTCCATAGTATGATCCTTAATAACAGTGATAACATCCACAGATAGGACTGGTAAAATAACATGTCAAATTCTCATTGTTATATATATTAAATATTTGGAAACAGTTCACCAAATTCAAAAATAAGAAAAAGAAAAGTTTAAGAAGGATCTTCCATTTACCAGTTTGCATAGAATGAGAGTAGTTAACCTTTAAATTACCCCCAAAACAGTTAAATAAATCTTAGCACTAAGATTTGACAATAAGTTTAAAAACAACTAGGCATTCAATTTATTGTTTTAAAACATACCCAGAACAACAACAAAAAGGCGTCTACTATTATTTATTTCCACTGATTTAAAGTGAATCCTAATATACCATTTAATTGAAAAAGAAAATCAAATTACCTGCTAATTTGCTTCTGTCTTCTCCTGCAACAACAACAATCCAATCCCTTTGGATTGTGATTGCAGTAGCAGTACTGGCCAAATTTGCAATATTTGCAATAGTTATAATCAGGATATAGCAGGAAGTCTAAGGGATTACGGAAAAAAAAAAAAATGGAGTTAAAATGTTAGTTTACCACACTAATGCCTACCTCACCATAATTTAAAATGGTCTTTTGTGACCACATAATACATTTTTATTTTAGCTTCATTTATAAGAAATTTTACTTTGGGTGCATGAAACAATTAAATACCAGTGGTCAAGTTAAAGAGCACAATGTCCTAATCTATAATCATCTATAGTATGTATAATATAAAAAAACATAATAGTCACATGAACATTTATGTGACTTAGTTATTAAGAGACTGGTGACATAGTTAAGAGAAAATGGTAACATGTCTCCCTCAAACATCTCCACTGAAAAGACACCCTTTCAAGGGGTGTCACCTTTTTTTTTCTATCAAGCTACCATGAAATCATAGTGTCAGAACTTGTACAGATGGTATCTTCAAAGAGAAATAACAATTATTATCCAGGGGCACAATTAGGACTGATTAATATGTACATAGGGACAACATTTCTTATATAATGTAAATAACAGAGTAAGATACAATAAAACTGAAAACTGAATTATATAACATACTCTTAGAAATACCATTAAAAACTAATAGGATGTAGTTTAAATTCAAACAATGCTTAAAGAGAACTTGTTGTGGGCCAAAACAACAGTAACCAAATGGGATATTACTGTAGACATGGGATGAATATTAAAAAAGAACACTCCCTAACTTTGAAGGGTTTTTATCTTCACCACTAACAGATATCCAGTGTTCTACCATCAAGAATCCCATTGGGAACTTACAAGGACCCATCCATGGTACATGGTCAGCAGCTCGGTTTTGTGTAAGAAGACCATCATCGGGTGATGCCACACAGGATGACTGAAACATTCTGTACCACCAGTGAAGTCTGGGCCACTGTAAGGAGGAAGAAACAGAGCGTTCACAACAGCAGCATGTCCTCGTCAGGCTGTTTTTATCCACACATCACTGACCCACTACATTAATGCACATGCCTAATTATTGTAAGACAAAAGGAAACCTTTCCAAAGAAAATTCTGTCTCAATTATTCTCAATTTAACCCCAAAGATCATAGCAGACCAGTGAAATGTGCAAACAAAAAGTACCCACAATTTTTTCTGTTGAAGTCATTCATAATACATTTTCATTTAATTCATTCTCTTGAAAGCTTACTGTCATAAACAGAACTATGATTTGGATAAGATCTATCTCTCTCTGCCCTTTATTGCTTAAGCTGAAACAAGAACATGTAGGAGGTTATGAGGAGGTGAAGGAGGTCTAGTATGCTCCAGGTCTGGGGTTCAATTCCCCAGCATTACAAAAACAATGGTTAAGGGAAGTTATAGAATTCATGATCTCCTACATGGTAGGGTTACTCTGGTAAGATGAGATGGACAAATAGGGGAAAAAATGCAAAAATTTGCCATGAATAAAACAGCAATGAATTTATTTAACATAGTAATGTTGTTTGCCACTGTTAAGAAATTCTAGGCTCCACCTTTCATCACAAAAAATGTCAACTCTCTTAGAATGATGCATTTCTGTAGATAGGTGCTGGAGAAGGGCAGGCAAGGATGCCTGGTAGTCTCTTTTCTGCCACTTACTAGGTAGACGATTGAAGGAGGATATTTAAGGTCCCTTATACCTACATCTAGAAGATGAGGATGGTTATATCAGTCTTCCTCACTTTACAGGGTCATAATGATGCTCAATAAAATATTTATGACAGCACTTTGAAATATCTAAGGTGTAATTACAGCTCTTCTTATTTGGAATAATAAAGCTCATCCTGACTTGTAAGGTCATAGCAAAGAGTCAAAACAAACAACTGCTCTCTCAACATGGTCTGAAATAAAATCCCAACATATAAGTCAATAATTCATTCATTGCACAAGAATTAAATGTCACCTGAATGAGATTCTTAGCTTGCAGGACCCAAAAGACCAGAAGAAAAATATGTGAACAGATAATTATAACCATGTAATTCCAAAAGCAGAGGAACAAACAAAGCCTCATGGAAGCACAAAGGAAAAAATGATGACTCAGCCTAGAGATGTTAGAGAAAATTTCCATGAAGGGTGACAAATGAGTTGATTATATAAAATAAGTGTGGGGACTGAGATTCCCACCATGTTCTTCTTCATCCAACTCAACGTCCTTTCCCAAGCTATGACTGCAGTGCTCAACATTCATAAGGCTGAAGGGTTCTATGTATAATCAAACCTATTTTTGTATGTATAATTATGTAAATAATTAAGATTCTTTTTCTAGAATACATGTTTTTTTTTCGATACACGTTGTGGTCTACATATTCTCAAAACAGAAAAATTTTCATCTTGACCACTTTACTAGTAGCATCAAGCCTCACAATGTGATAATTCTCTTGCTCTGGGTCTATAAGTAATAACCTTGAACTGAAATAAACTAATGATACCTCAATCTTTCCCCAGACATGGGGAAGGTCTAAGACAGACATGGTCTGGTCTAGGCATTATCAACTGAGCAATTCAAGACTATTAACCCTGAATGATTATCCACAGTGCCCTTATATTCTAAATAACTAACTGCTCAATTACTTTTTCCCTTTCCTGCATAAAATAAAATCTCTTCCATCTATTGTCTATAATAAAGTGAATATATTATTATTTCTTCTTTCCCTAAAAATTCATCATTACACTCTTCATGATACAGGCTCAGCTCTTCTCCCTTGATGTCAATATTTAGTTTTCAATTTCCTTACACAAACTTTTAGATGAGAACCAGTAAACTAGAGGACAGATGTTTAAAGCTATCCCCAGGAACATTACACTAAAGGAACTCCAGTTCACATCATGGTTAGAAAGGAAGCCAGAGTTAAGCAACTTTTAATGTTTAACGTGGTTACCAGAAAGTGGCTACAGTGTTAATTATTAACATCTTAAATTTATGAACTGCGAAAAAGACAAAAAAATTTAAAAAAAATAAACTAATAGATCAACATGCTGGCATCTCAGTTTTATGCAGGAGCCCCAGGACCCTGACTCGTAAGTGCTGCTGCTGAACACCCGTCCCTAGGTGTGGCATGCATTAGTAGTTAGTTAACAGTGATTTCTCTTAGTTTGTTGTTTGCTTTCTTACAGAAGCTCAGAGCTGGTCCCATGAGCAGTGGGGCTTCATTGTGTAAGGACACTCACCTTTAAGTCTGGCATTCTTATCCACCCAGTCACCAATAATGGCTCCCAGGACCAGAAACAGATCCTGCCACCACCAAGCCCATAGACTGCAGTCAAGAGGAGGCTATTTTCCATAGAGCTCCACCAGAAACACAGACACTGCAAAGTGCCACATCCGATCTCCCTGGAAGAAGAGAAAATGTTGTGACCAAATATTTTGGTTTCAAGCCATTGTATTCAGGGAGTTGTTTTCTTATCAAAAGGTCACTTTTCTGGCTACATCACAAGACTTCAAGTCAATAATTACTCTATGGATTAAATATTGGTCAGATGTTAAAACTGTTCACCCCAATACAATGGAAAATATTCCTATCCAGTTACTAAGTAAACTCAAAAAAAGCATGATATTAATAAAACACATTCTTATTATTCCAGAAAAAATGCAGTGTCCAGACCCCTAAGATGGGTTTTTGACACAAAAACTGTTCTCTTGTGTGTTATGTGATTTTCCTATCTTGATTTGAGAGGCATTAAAGTAGTCTACTGTGGAACCAGAGCTAAATTACACTATAGTGCATAAACACTGGAATACTTTCAATGTTAAGAAAAAGTCAGTACCCTAATTTGTAAAATGATGGGAATGAACTACGTGATCTCTAAAGATTCTTTTACCTCTAACATTCTAAAACATACACCCTATTCCAGAATCATAAAGCTGCAGAGCAATCAGAAAGATAAATCGGTAAGGGCAAATTCTGGCACACACAAACAAAGATGACAACATAAATGTCTAAGTAGTTATTTTAACATTTTAATACAGAAGGGTTTTGAAAGCAGGAAAAAAATCACTTTTTTTTCATAAAGGTTCAGAGTATATAGGAAATTCTGGAATTTATTGCTACAAACTGTGGTATAAGTTTAATAGAAACGTGCAAATCAGTCAGGCAAATTAACATAAGAAATCTTTGAGGGACTTCATTATAAGAATTTAACTCCAACCCTGATTTCTGGGGTTCGCCAGACAAGAAGGGACAACATTCTTCCATGACATGACCTATCTGACAAAATCTACTTCAGGACACTAAATTTCCAGGCTGAGCCTTCTTTCAGATTGACCCTAGGTCAAAGAATTTACATTCCTAAAACTTTCCAAAGTGCTGTCAACATTCTCATGATACATTTCATTTACTGGAAGCAAATTATTTTATTTTAAATTATTATTTTTAAATAATCAAATTATTTAAAAATTTTTAATAAAGCCAAGGCAACAATCTTAAATATCCAAAACCTAAGCTGATACCTGCTAGCAATCGATACAATAAATTTCTATATAGATCAGTAGGTCTCCACCTGGGGGTGATTTTATTCTCCAGGGATTATCTGTCAATGTCTGGAATTATTCTGGTGGTCACAACTACAGGAAGATAGCGGGGAATACCACTGACATCTACAATGCATAAGATGGTCCTCCCACAAGAAAGAGTTTTCTGGTCTAAAACATCAATAGAGCAGAGGAAGAGAAACCATGGTGTAAAAGATCATAAACAAATTTTGAGCCACAACTCAAGATTAGCATACGATTAGGACCCAGGTGGATGAAGTAGAAATTGCTCTAGTTACCCCAATTTCCAAAGGGTTTAGGTTTTAGGAAGCAATAGATTCTATATTCACAAAAACCCAAGAACTGGGTAAAGTCTAAGTAAACACTGACCAAGTACCCACCCATTCCTTCCTTGTTCAAGTCTACCTATTCATTCTGTGCTTCCATTTTCTGCCCTCCTACTTGACTCTCACCATACTTGATGATTTGTTTAAATATCTCTCTGTTCCACTGGATCTGAGAATAAATGACTGTGGTCATAAAGCACTTAATAAATACCTATGGGGCAGCTACTGTGTACCCCACGCTACTGCAGTCACTAGAGCTTCAGCAGTGCACAAAATAACAGTCATGCTTTCATGTGGCTCACATTCCAATGAGCAGACACCAAAGACAAATCTAGCACAGGTCAGGTGGTAGTAAATACTATGAGGAAAAATAACATAGGACGGGGCTGGAAGCTAGCATTTTATATGAAATAGACTTACATGAGCAAAGAAGTAAGGCTACAGGAAGGGAGGACTGGAAAAATGGAGGCATACTGGGGTACAAATGGGGAGAGCACAATATGATAATGACATAAGATATGACCACACTGGTTCCTCTTTTTCATTGCCTTACCCTGCTATTTTTTCATAATTACTTTTTTAAAGTCCATACTTAATTACAAACTCCTTTAAACAAAAGTCTGCTCTTCTCACACTGTTTTGTACTCTGACTAGCACAGAGCACAATAGCATTGATCCCATAAGCATATAGAAATGAAGTCAGAAATAAAAAACACTCAATCTCACATAAATCTAACTGAGATAACTTTCTACCTGAAAGGCCCCTATGTTCAATGTGTAGGAAATCATGATTTGGTAGAGTTGACAGGGGAATAGATGATAAGCATACATATACATAAACATACGTACTTTATTGTATTAGCATTAGACAGTGTGCCACACAAGAGATAAAGCATAAGAAGTGAATTACTTTGCATTAGAGAGCATTCCTCTTTTGCACTCCTTTGCAGTGAAAAGTAAAGTTCATTAAACATTTACATGTTTGTAGTTGATATTATTTTTTTAATCTAACTTTCTCATAAGAACTCCCTTAGCTCAGCTTACCATAAGGTTGGGACAACCATCTGCCACCTTTCTTGTGGAGCTTTATAAAAAATCCTGACAAAAAAAAATTCTCCTGGAACAACCACAGCTTCCCTAATGTTTTTGGCAAATCTAACACCTAATCTATCAACCAAAGGTCACATAAACCTTAAATTTAATGCGTATTTGGAAAAGAGGCACTTTATTTCTCTAGGAGTTAGGTCCAGACCAGAAGCTATACTATTTCCATTACCTGTTACTGCTCTTTTTAATACTTAATAGTTACTGAATTAAATTGGAAAACTATTAGTTCAAATCTACTGAGGTTTATTTCACTAGGTTTTACTTAGACTCATTGGCTATTGGAACTGAAACAAACTTACACCAGTTCTACTTTGTTTACATAATTTGCAGAGTCATCCCTGCATAAGCATCTGGGAAGATAGGAACTTGCTTCTCCAAAAAGTCTTCTATGAATTGTTATTTCCTAGAGGGCCAATAACCCATCTTAATAATTTACCAAGGCCACAGGGTATAGATTTCCTCATAAATGGTTTCCATTCATGTCCTAAAGATGATCCAAGAGAAGTTTTCAATTTAAAAATAAATTAATATTAAAATTTTACTTTCGAAAATTCTCTTTATGAGGCATGCACAGAATATATCCAGATTTATCGCTTTTAAACCATAAAAACAATTGTTAAGTTTTTAAAGATTCTAATGATCATTAAACAAATATCCAATACCCTTTGTAGATCATTCTTTTTGGGGCCCGGGGGGCAGGGGGACTAAGGAAGGAACCCAAAAGAAACAACTGGGATTCTTCCAAAACCACATAGGAAGTCAGAGGGAAAACTGTGAATCAGTTGTTGATTTTCACTGGAGATGGAGCTTTTTAGGATAGCTTGCAATGCCTACACGTAACATAACCACAGATTGTTATCTTTAAAGACCAGAATTTTTGTCACTCAAGTATTTGATCTTGGGGTCATGTATATTTAAACAAATCTTATAGTTAAGATTCTATGATTAGCCTCTCAGTTGCTCCATCATTCTATTGTATTTTCATAGTGCTGCATGCTGGAACCACATCTTAACAAAAGAAAAAACCAGAATATCTGAAAATGTGAAAGATCAGAAGGTGTATGAGACATCTTTCATGCTTCATAGCAGATATTACCATTTACCAAGTATACTAATGCAATATACAATATACAAATAATGCAAGTACTCCATACCTGTTAATCCGTCTTTGGATGGTTGACAATCTACATGAAATATGACAATAATTAAATATCATTTACTAACATCAATGGGAAATGCCTTTGAGGAAAATAACTTTTTCATTAAAACACCTGTCTTTGAAAGATGTATTTCCTTAGCTGCATGACAAAACTGGAAGTGGACTTAATACAACTGGCTGGAATGAAAGTAAACAAGAAACTGTGCAACAATGTTGTACGAATCACTGTACATTCTCACTTACCCAAGTAGAGAGAGAATGACCAAGGTAGAGAAGGAATTTTGCAGAGGTCAAGTAGTTTGCTAAGGATCCTGCAAATAAACACAAGGGAAATACAAAAAGCATACTTTGTCACTCCAATGAGCTTAGGTAAAATATACTTGTTTTACTTAAACATGATATTAAAACTATTTTATGAGATGAACCTGTACATTTATCAAATCACCTACAAACTACTGCATTTAGTTTAGTTCATCTCATTCACTTAAATTCAGCATGACCTGTTGGTCAATAACTGCCTATCTTCCCAGTCAGTGAAGAAATTGTTTCAACATTCTTTAACTTCATTTTTTTTTTAACGCAAGGCAATCCAAACTGAACAACCTACTCCACCCTTGCCTGTGTGCAAGTCCCATTTTCTCACACGATGAATTTCTTATTTAACTCCCATCAAAATAGAAGTCAAAGGTGCTTTTACAAAAGCACCTTGGTTAACAACGAAGCCACATTCCTCCAAAACCTAAGTAGTGTTGCTGCCTCCAAAGTTCCACCTGAGTGTCCACCATATTCACTTGGTCAACACAACTCACCACAGCATCCTTCCCGACGGTTTTGCTCTCTTGCCCTGGTCATGACACCAGGTCCTCTCCTCCTGCTTGGTCTTTAACTACTCCAGCCGCCGCCGCTGCTCTTGCTGAGGTGCTTACCAGGAGTGCGAGGAACAGGAGGCAGCACCGCTAAAAACACAACAGCCTTGTCCAACAAGACCCCAACGACTACTGCAGCAAGGAACAAAAAAAACTACCGGGGGTCTTCTTTAAATCTTCTTTCCAAACTTAGCTAACACTGTAGCTGAAGTTGGAAAGGCAAAGCCTTATGGAACCAGGTGGGAGGCTCAACAGGCCGTGCAGACCCTGAGCCAGCTCCAGCCGCCGCCGCCACCGCCGCCGCGGGCCCGGCCCAGCACTTATACGGAGCCGGGGGCGGAGCTCCCTCGCCGCTCGCGGGGCCGCCTCCTCCCCTTCAGGGACACCCGGGCGTCCCCGCGGCCGCGGCTGAGCTCCCGCCAACCCCGTGCGCCGCGCCGCCCTCCACGCCCTTCCCAGGAGTCGCCCGCAGGGGCGCAAGTGTCCAGCTCGCCAGAAACCACCTGCGCGGCCTGCGGGGACCTCCGCTGCGGCCGGCTCCACTCGCCAGGTTTTCCCGCTCTCCGGGAAGCCGCGAGAGGGCATCCGGGTGGCCCGGGAGTGGGAAAGGGACGCGGGGGTGGACACAGCGGGGTCGGCGTGGAGACGTTTTGCCCAAGACCAAGCGACGGGGTCTGGAGGGACAGGCTCCGCAGTAGGTACGAGGCTATTCAGGGGAGAGGCAGGCCGCGCACGGACCCTGCTCGAAGCTACAGCCCGAGCTGGCGGGGGCAGGGAGGTCCTTTTTATTTTTATTTAAGAAAATAAATTTTAATATAGATATCTAAATAAATATAACCCATGTCACACAGGTCCCTTTCCTGGCCTTCCCATTCCGGCCCCCCGCGGCAGAGAATGTTTTTCCTTCCCGGGACAGCATAGCAGGGCTTCCCTCCAAACAGCAGAATCAAAGGGCAGGAAGGGGGCTCAAAGATCAGAGGAGTAAATGGAGGCCTGGAAAGTTGAACTACTACAGCGAGCTGCGGACCTACCCCCAGCCCAGAACTCGGCTGCCCAAATCCGTTCTGGAGATAAAGCAAGGAGGCAGCAGCCCAGCAAGCCCTTCACCATCCTCTCTTCTTGACTCCTGCACCCTCTCACCCTGCCACTCTTCTCTACTCCAAATATTCCAGCATCGGACAGGCAGTTACCAGGAATACCGGTTATCCCAGTTGACTCCTTGAGTACGTCCGGTCTAGATAAAGTCGTTCGTTGGCCTCCTGGAGGGGCAGGAGAATGACTCTAAAGAACACCAGGTGTAAGCCTCTGTTGACCTCGGTTTACTCCAGCTGTGTGAAAACCCCTAGGGCATACCTGCCCCTTTTACCAGCGTGTTGATTACCATACCTTTATCGGTCTTGACCAAACCCCAGGAGTGATCTTAAACATTGAAACTCCTACCAGATCCCACACTTGGAGCACCGGCGGGCAGGCGGACTGACACCTAGAAGTGAAGGGAACCAACTCATAAATATATGCCCAGTATCAGGACTCTAAATCAGAAGCCCCAAAGGTCTAAGGGCGGGGTGCAGCTGGATTCAGTTGGGATGTGGTCTGGAGGTTAGAGATAGGAAACTTACAGTTTACTGCTATTACCAGCTATTTCCCTCTTGAGCCCTCTTTTTTCCCTTTCTTTCACACCTTTCAAGTTCCTTCCGTTCACTTGTTTGACTAATATATCCATATGTCCTTGAGAAGTAAACCAAAGCACATTCAAGGTGAGGAACTTAGGAAAGAGGGAACTGGTAAACTCTCACATTATGCTGATTTTTTATTAGAGATGAATTTGTTGATAGGTCCTCAAGCAAGGCACAAAGGATAAGGATACTTTGCACATTTGCCACAGATGCCTCCCTAACAAGAACCCCCAAGTGGTTTATATTAATTATTGCATGCCATAAGAAGTGTAGAGCTATACCAAATTTCAGCTGGTTAAAAAAAAAAAACTTACTTACCAGCAACACTGCCTGAGAAGTATTTGTGGAAATAGTAGCTGAGTCAGTATGTTCTTCAAAATGTAATGTGGAATTTCTCTTTTCCATTATCACTAGAAAGTCCCCAGAGGCAAAAACTGAGAGCACGGTGAAAAGAACAGATGGAAGACGACAATAAAGCAAGTAGGAAGGATACTGCAGGAAGACAAGCAAGATCAGAAACATTAAAACCAGTGAGATGTGTATAGACAAATTATATTAGTTGGGGCTCATGAAATGTGTATAGCCAAATTATATTAGTTGGGGCTCATGAAATGGAAAAGAGTTGAAAATGAAAATGGAATAAAACCCCTCAAAATACATGCAAAATCCAAAATGACAGAAATTTCCTGGCCTTGACTGGAGATTGCAAAGCACTGCTTAAATCACAAGACCCTCCTGACTCTTCTTCCTTCCAAAGAAACATTTGACTAGTTGAAAATTAAAATTTCTTCCAAAAGTAATTTGTATTTTTCCTACAACACAAAATACACAACTTTCCTGTCAATGTAATCATAACTAAGAAAGCCATGCAAGCTTGAAGTATTTACAAAAAGAAAAAATGCCTGAAAGACCATTTTACGATTGTTTTCAGTATTTTCAAAAGGTTAACCAACCTTTTAAAAACTCCAGCCAGAATCAAATGAATATTCTAGTTTAAAATTTCTAGAAAGTGTTTATGGTTGGGAAATAAAAAGGGTTCCATTATTTTATTTTTAAGTTGCATTTCCACTTACCCTAGAGGACCCTCAGTTTCCTCTGCTGTATCTGATGTTCTTACCAGGACAAAGGCAGAATAAAAATGATCACTACTCCACTGCTCTCAAGAAAAAAAAAGTAATAGGGTTATCACCAACTATTACAGGAAAAGCACAGATCCAAGACAGAGCTTCTATTGGGTGTGGAACTTTTTACCCTAACTTAGGAACTGTAAAGCCGCATTTCTATTTAAAAGCCATTCTCGATGTCATAGGCAAAATTCTGGAACCGTTTGGTATTTTAATAATCTAAGACTGACTGGACCCTTGATAAATCCAAGTTCAGATGCCTTTTATAAGTTATAGACATCTAATTGAAAGATGATCCAGGGAAGGGTCTATCCTCCCAGGCCTTCATTTTGTTTGATTATTGCAAATAGATTTGACCTTGAAAAGTTCTTCTTGAATACTGAGCACACTCTCTTCTCATGCATTCTCTACACACATTCTCCTCTCTCTCTCTCTCTCTCTCTCTCTCTCTCTCTCTTCTCTCTCTCTCTCTTTCTCCCCCACCCCACACAATACAAAGACATACAGCAGTAGCCTATTTCTAGTTAAAAAATTAAATGCAGAATCAGAAGATTTCAAAAGAATACCTTCCAAATCTATACCTACAGAAACTTGGTTTTTGTCAGGGACTGGGTGGACGACAGAACAGTTAATCACCACTTACTGGGTACAAGGTCTTCTGAGGTAATGAACATGAACATGTTCTGAAATTAGACAGTTGTGCAATAGTGAATGTACAAAAAGTCACCAAATTGTATACTTTAAAATTCCTTAAATGATGGATTTTATGTTATGTGAATTTTGCCTCAGTTTTTAAAAAGAAATACATTCTTAAGAGGAAAGTTTACCATTTTCATGTGGTCTCAGGAGGTCTTAATCAAAGAGAATAGAAAAAAGGAAGACAAAAATCAAATTTGGTTCATCACACTGACTAGAAACTTCAACTGTAACTAAAGTTAATATTTTCTCCATATACAGTCAGAAAATACAAAAATTTATTTAATAAATGTTTGATTTCTCAACTTTTGCCATAATTATTTTGCTGTCTAAACTAACTCATGTTACAATGTAAGTCCCTTCTCTTATGTTCTGTTTTCAGGAAGCAGAAGACACACAACAAACCCTTTTCGTAGTCTCCAGTTACTACTCAGCCTTGCATTCCTTGGACTGTTTAAACCAAAATAGGTTTATCAGTTACCCAGTAATTTTAATTGGTGTTCTTGGCACCTTTTCCAGCAGCACAGTTGCTTGCAAGCCCATCACAGAAAAGAACGCACAGGTCTCAGATCTCTTAGAGACCTTATTCATCCAAGCAAAGAATTCCTGTTATATGTTCTCACAGCCTCAATCTTCTGTCTCAGACACTCCACAACTGAGTGACTATTTCCAAGTAATACCTTGAGGCTGATTCAACTAAGCTGGCCATATACTTACATTCAGGAAGTTTGCATTGTGGGCTACCAGCAAAAGTTTCAGAGTTCCTAATGTTTCATTTAGGGTACAGTCCACATATCCAATGCAAGGGTCCCTGTTTTCCAACTCCCTCTTGACCTCTTATTAGTGGTATGGGCATTATACCTGCTCTTCTGTTTTATAGTTTATTTCTTTTTATTTCAGTGCTTTATTTCCATACTGCTGATTTTTCTTTCCCACATCTTATAAATGCCTAATTATCATAGCATGTCAACGATGAGTACAAGATAATAAAAGACAATGGAGTTTCATAGCCATGAAACCCAGACCAAACCCTAGTCTTGGATCTTTGAATTTGTGCTCACACAGACCAATAATGTATCAAGGAAAATGCCTTTAAAGCCAGAGAGAGAGAGAGAGAGAGAGAGAGAGAGAGAGAGAGAGAGAGAGAGAGTATTGAGAGAGAAGAGAAAATCTTTTTCATGTGACCTAACATGTAACAAAACCATATATTTGGAGCGCTGCATGAATGGCAGATATGAAATAAGGTACTTATCAGATATTATCTCATTTCATCTTCACAACACCCCTATGAGGTAATACTGTTATTATCCCCATTGTACATGGAAGTTAGATAACTCACTCAAGGTCACTCAGCTAGAGAGAGGTAAAACTACAATTCAAACCTAGAATTGTCCGAATGCAAGACCCTTGCTCTTTCTGCTTGTTATTCTGCCTTTCACAGTCTAATAAGCTTGGGACAATACAGGTCACCAATAAGCATAATTATATCTTTTCTTCCTGTTGGCTAAAAATGACAGGGACTTGGGCACCAATAGGGTCTTGGAAGTAACTTATACTTGATAATGGAGGCTGGCAAAAATCTAGCTGGTGAGATGGAACACTATAATACTAGGAGTTGTTGGAGAATTTCAGTGAAGATCAGCCCCACTTTTCATAACCTTATATGCCTATAAGGTAGATAAAACAACATTAAGTAGTTGTAGTTGGTAAAAAGTTGAGTTTTATGTTTTTGGATATGACTAAGTCAAAATTAAAGATTTGGGGGATTTTACATTTTTATATTTAGAGTATTTACTGTTGAATTTTGAAACCAGTATTAAAAAATGTGGGAGGTGAGGCTTAATAAAAATGTTTTGCTACCTCAAAAATAGCCAAGAGGAATTTCTTGGCACTGCAGAAGGAATTAGATAGACCTTTTGAAAGGGACATGATCATATTGAGGAGGTTTTCTACAAAACTATTTATAAAGCAGTATTATATACAGATTTATGATTAGGTGGAGGAGATGGGTTTTATGGTATAAGAGGCAATATAGTTTTAAGAATAATTTTTCGTATGTCCTGAGAGGAGTGATAATTAGCATTTGCATAGGTCTTTTAAGTTTTCAATGTGCTTTTAAGTTTTCTCACTTAATCCTCTAACAACTATACGATGTCTTTGATTATGTATAGTACACATAAACTCAACCCCAGTGTTCCATTGCCTGAGTGTGCACATACACATGTCTGTGCTTGTGTGTGTATGTGTGGGTTTGATGGTAGAAAAGGTTTTTGTGATAAAGGATTGTGATGAGGAAGGGGTATTATGGTTTTGGAAACAGGGAAATAAACTTAAGGGGCTTAAAAATAAAGTGAACAAAAGAAGGAGGGTTTGGAATAAAAATAATCAACATGGTGCAGCCAAGGTTCAAATTAGAATCGAGGCACAGAGTTCCATAATTATGATGAGTTTAACTTGAATTTTTAAATATTTTCTTCATAAGGAGCATATATTACTTTTATAATGAGCATGTTACTTACATTTCCGGAAACAAAAAGATTAATTTGAACCCTCTGAGATTTTCATTCCTTAAATATCCAGAGGCTTTTTTGTATAAATTTATGCCATTTCAACCTTTGGATAGGCCTGCCTGCAAATTTTCTTCATGGACAGTTTTCTATAAACACTAAATTAAACTTTAAAAATTCTGAGATGAAATAATAGTTCTGAAAGAAATCTCAGTCTATCTTTTTACCACATATAGGTATTATTTCATTGAAGAGGAAAATGGGAGATGATTTTGTATCTTTCATTGTGCACTTGAATTGATTTCATTATTATACCTCTAGGAAATTGTGAGGTATTCATTAATAAATGTATGAACTTTGTTTATTTTCAGAGTACTTCATTTATCTACTGGATCCACATATTCATAATCAGAAAAAAATAATATCACCAGGTAAGGTACCTTGGTTTGATAACTATTTGAGTGCTTCTGCATCTTATTTCTGAATTGTTTAGTCCAACTGTTACCTGAAATGTAACAATGAATACCTGAAGTTTTGCATCCTGGAAAACATCACATTTTTGTGTGTAGAGATTATACCTATAGAGTTGCACAAAATAAACAATATTTGCTGCTTGAATTGATTGGAAAAATATTTTTGAGTTTACTCATCTCAAAAAATGTGTCCATAAATTTTTCAGGTTTCATTTGATTTTGGAAGTTCAGCTTAGGTTAGCTTCAACTTCTTCAAGGATTGTTTTCTTAAGTTTACCTGATCCTCCCTCAAGTCTGACTTTGAGTTTCCCATTTTCCATCTACACCCTTATCTTCTGATAGACAGTGATGGCCAATTATTGGGCCGTGGCCTGCTCAGCACTTCATTCCTTGTGGTCATGAGGTGCGCTTTTGTATAATCTATTTTGTATTCTCCTCAGCATTAAGATAGATCCATCCTTTAAAAAAAACATAATGCAATCCTTGGAAGTCACATTAGAAAACATTAATGTTTTGACTAATTTAAAATTGCAAATGAAAAACATCTAGACTATAATTTTCATCGTACAAGGATGTAGGGGATCATTAAATGAGTTTAGTTGTTTCTTCTTAGTACCAATTACTTTAGACATGTCTAATTTGTTTTCCTTCTTACATGGGCAATCCCTTGCCTTTAAAGTAAATGTGGGCCGATGTAGAGTGATGATTAATTGTGTGTCGGCCCTTCACAAGGTGGATCATCTGAGCTAAAGTTGAACGGTAAGGTTAAAATGGATTAGGAAAAGTTCACATTTGTGTCCCAGGAATCCTGTTGAACTACTTTTTTAAAAATTGTCTCATTTTACAAGCAGTTGACCAGCTCAAACAAGACTGTAATTATAGCAAATTCAATGTATTCATCTAACTATTATGAGCTTATACTGAACTGGTAATTGGGTATTTAGGAAATCATTTCTCACTAAAACCTCACAAACTGCATTAAATTGGTTTCTATCTTTGATTTTGCTGTCTGGATCCAGGGAAAATCTAGTACATTTCCTCTTTTTAAACTGTCCATAATTTTTTGAAGTATGATTATATGACATTTTCTTCTGATTTCTCATGTTCATGTATTTCAGTGGCTGCTTGGCTCACTTATATCATTTGTCTCAAAATTGTTTTGCAAATCATAACAGTATATAAAAGTACTGTGGGTAAATATATCCTCCCAAAATGCCTTAACTCTACCTTTTGGTCAAGGTAACTAGCTTGTGTCTTCATATAGAAGATCAAAATAACTAACACTTTCAGTTCTCTGCCAAACATGTAGTTTGGCAACCCAACTAAATCTAAAATTTCAGTCATAGATATAAACTGCCAGTTCAACACACAAGAAAGTGGGTAATCATTTCATAAACCTTTTGTGTTTGTAAAGATCACTTGTCAAAACAGCTCTCCAAAATCAAAGCCTCTGGCACAAGAGTTCTCTGTGTTTCTCCTTTGCTGGCAAAGCAATAAACCTATTTTTTTTTTTTCTCAAAAAAAAAAAAAATTCTCCCCAATAAAATTCCTTTTTACATAATGTCCAGGTTAACTGAGTGTCAATATTGTTCAAACTGCATAACCCAATCACCCTCTCAAGGGAAAAGACATTTCTCCACTAGAATCCAGTAGTTTTGAAATTGAAGAGTTGGGGAGAAGAGTTGTTACTAGTAGCAGTAATGTGTGGCATAGTTTTCCGATATTTGTTTTAGGTAATGGGAATCAAATATCAAAAACACTAAAATTGCCTGTTAATTTATGAGTGGGTTTTGCACATTTTTGAGGATTTGTGCCAGGTAATGTAACAAGTCACTATCATCAGACAATTGCTTAACCACTCTAGTAATATTAAACATTTATTCAATATAAAAGTGAAGTTTACAGGATGTAAGATTTTCCTGGTAACATTGGAACAAGTCCACAGAATGCAGGATGGGTGTCAACCTCACAGTTTCCTATTTAATAGATTACATAAAATCTGAAGATTTCAAATTTGGGTTTTTTTTTTCCTTTTACCTATTCTCCCTCTTTTTTTAGAACTTATTTTCAACACTTATTACACTACAGTTGCTTGTTAAATCCTAGGAATTTATGTAAAATAAAGTCATTTCTGAACCTGTGCTCTTGAAGCCTATCTCCATGAACTGTCAACTGGCTGGTAGTGGATTGTTTAATTGGTTAGTGGGTTCACTTGTTTACTTTTGATTATTGACTTTTTCTTTATAATTTTTAGGTGAGACACAGATCTAAGGGATAGGTCTTATTGCACATTGAGTGTTTAAAAATGGCATCTGAGGATCATAACTATTATAAGTTGGATAATGTTCCCTCAAAATCACATGTTGAACTTGAAACCCCTAGCATCTCAGAATGTGACCTTACTTGGAAAAAGGATCAGTACAGGTGTAATTAGTTAAGCATAGATCATACTGAAGTAGGTGGGCCCTAATCCAATGTAACTGTTATCCTCATATAAGGGAAAAATAGATAAAGACACACACACAGGAAAGACACCATGTGAAGGTGAAGGCAGAAATACACAAACCCAGGAATGCAAAGATTTCCAGAAAACCATTAGGATTTAGCAGAGAAGCATGGAACAGGTTCTCCTTTATGTCCACTGGAAGGAGTCAACCCTGCCAACACCTTGATCTTTGACTTCTAGCCTCCAGAACTACAATAGTTTTCTGTTGTTATAAGCCACCAAGTGGAGGTACCTTGTTAGAACAGCCTTAACAAACTAGTAGAGCAATTAATGATACTTCCTCAGGAAAAAAATAAGTTTTGACTTCTCCCAAGCATTGATGTTTTTTAGGCTCAAACATAATCAAAGAGAAAGTGATTGTGATCACTGAAGCCAACCACTCATCTTATTTCTACTCTTTTTTTCATTTTTTTGGTAGTGCTGGAGGTTGAACCGAGGGCCTCATGTATACTAGTGAAGTGCTATATCACTGAGCTAACCACAGCTCCATCTGTCACTCTTACTACCAGCAGTATACTATAATAAAAAAATTATTTGGAAACAATTTGAATTTTGGTTATTGGTTATGCATCCTAAATATTAGATATTGTAGAAAGAACATTATGTGACAGTGATATTGGGTATAAAATAAGTAATCAAGGAAAAATTATAGTATCTAATTATGAAAATAAATTTCAGCATTACAACTGAAGTGCTAACACTTTTATATACAAATACCACATTAACGCCTTTAAACCCAAAGAAAGGAAAAGGCAGAATTTATGTTCAATAACAAGAAAAATGGGAGTGGTTAAAAAGTAATGATTTAAATTTTTTTCTTTCCCCTTTCATAAAGTCAATAAGGGGAAAATGCCAATGTTTTCTTTCTGCTCTAGGGGTTAGAGATTAGAATATAATGTAGAACAATGTGTGGTAATTTCTCAGGTGACTAGAAGCTCCAAAGTGATAGTCTAAACTCTAGGACCAAAACTGGAAAAAAAAAATCCAGGACTTGTTATAATTTAAAAAAAATCGCTAACACACAGCACTTGCCTGCCACTTCTCCAAGTACATGTGCTAATTCGTTTAACTCTCACAGTAAACCCCATGAAGTAAGCATGACTATTGTGCCTATTTTACAGACAAAGAAATTGAAGTTTATGCCCCCAGGAAGTTTTTACCAAGTTTTTGAACCTGGAAACTAAGAAACTAAAACCTTGACTGGTAATTGATCCCTTAATGTGCTCTACCTTTGGATACCTGACTTAAACAGTTTAACCCATCATACTACCATGTAAAGTAAGAAGCTGTACTGTGTCAGCAACTCCATGGACAACTCAATTATATCTTGAAAATTAGAATTGCAAACAAAATTATCATCATAAGCAAAATTATGTCTTCTTGGAGCAACTATGAGTGAATGATTTCCCAACTTGTTATCTACCTAGGATCCACAAAGAGTATATACAGTGTAAAATAGCTTAACTATTTAGGCTATACGGATTGCATGAAATATTGTGATCACATTATTTTATTGTTTGAGAAGTAGTATTATAGTCCTCAAATGCCTTTTACTTTAACAAGTAAATGCTAGAAACTCACATTACAAGCAATTAAGCCTCTATCCACAGTGTAAGAAAGAGCCTTCACAGTTCCTTGAAACCACTGTAACTTCAAATTGTATAATTAAAAGTTAAATTTGAGGTGCCATCCTTCCTTTTATAATTCTCCATATTTTTAACAGATAAACTGAAAGTAAACACCAACAACATGTAAGCACAGAATAGTTCTCTACATTTAGTATTTATCTTTGGCCAGCAAGATTTATTTAGATTCTGTTCCTCTAGTTAGAACAAGATTTTTTAAGAGCTAAAGCCACGGACTTTGACCATCGTATTCTGTTATATTATCAGTGTTAAATAAACATAAATTAATCAAAATAGCAATGAAAGAACAGGTAGTCAGAAAAACATGAGGCATGGTTTACCAATCTTTGTATAAAAAGTAGTTTTTATTCTCCATAAACCTTGAGACAACTAAAGAGGTTGGAAGAAGAAGTGAAGCTGGGATGGAGTATACCTTCCACAAGGTTCTGAGGGGAGCCAAGGAAGGCACATCTTTACTGCCTGTCAACAGCATTTCCACAGCTTCTACAAGATGGTAGGCCCTGCACAGATGTGGGATTTACAGAAGTGAACCCGACAAACAGGCCCCTGTCTCCTCCATCTACCATGAAAAATTCATTGGGATAAACAATCCCTTAAACTCCCAAAGGGGAAAAGTGGAAGGACGGATGGAAAACTGACAGCTGCTGAGCACACACTCTTACAAGGCTGTGGACTTTCCTCAGATGCTCTTGCACTCGGCTGCTTGCAGGTCTCACACACAAGAATTTTGAGCACAGACAAGACTTGTGGATAACAGGCAAGACTTTTTCTCAGAACTGAAAAATTCCTAATTTCCCCCCTGCCTTAAGTCCTGAATAGATCAGGTTATAATATAGACTGAAATCAATTGTCTAGAAAAATAGCAACCATAGAAATACATAGACTCTTCTAATGGAGCAGTTTGGGTACATAGAAGACACTCAATGTTTTTAAATGAATGATTAATAATTTTAAAATGTTAATTTTAAAATTAATAATTTTTAAATGTTGAAAATCAGTTAATTTAACATCTAGTATATGACATGAAGTTTGGAGGCTTTATACAAGAAACACGACACACCCACACTAAGATATAAGGCCAAAATACATTCTGGGACACATGTAACTATATAATTATCTCTTAACTATTCCTGCTAATAGGGACTGGTGGTAAAGACGATCCAAAATATCTTTCAAAAATCATTTTAATTGTGTGATAGATAAAGTCTAGTATCAACATGTGATACAAACAGTTGATGAACAATAAGTGCTACCTCAGAATTGCGGTTGGTAGCTGACACGCTCATTCTTTCAAGAAGTTTGTGTTCAGTGGATGGAAACTGAAGAGATATAATGCATCCCCAAATAAGTTAGGGTCTAAGGGAAT
The DNA here is from genome assembly GCF_902686455.1 of Sciurus vulgaris. Taxonomy (NCBI): domain Eukaryota; kingdom Metazoa; phylum Chordata; class Mammalia; order Rodentia; family Sciuridae; genus Sciurus; species Sciurus vulgaris. The sequence continues at coordinate 142,939,444 of NC_136463.1, forward strand.
ATAGAAAATGAGAAATATCAATTTCTAACATTAGGAATCTGTCTCAGGGACAGCAATTTAACAAGTGATCATTGGAGTATCTCACAGAAAAGGGAAAAGCAGTTTTCTAAGAACTTTTGATCTTCAAAGTCGGAAATTAACATAACATAAATTTAGTACAGGTAGACAACCTGGAGGCATACCAGGTGGCCAGAGCCAACTGGATTAGAACCAACTAAATCCAGAGTACAGGAGCATTTATTATTTCAATTTTAAAAAGGAAAGAAAGCACATTTCATTTGTTAATAATTTAATGTGTGAAAACTTCCAAAAGGGAAAATCTGCACATTAGCATCAAAATATTAATAATTACATGCACACACACACTCTTGTATTTTTATTGCTTGATAAAAATTAGTCTAAACAAAGCTAGTTCTAAAACATAATTATTGGGTATATTTCGTGAGAAATTCCTAAACTGGAGCCAGGGTAAAGCCTAAGAGACTGCATTCAGAATTAACTACATGGCCAACTCCCAGGAATAGGTGAATATAGAACGACTGTGAGCTTTTAGAAGGCAGAAACTAAGTTTTTATTCATTTTCAGAAAACCAGCACCTATTATAGTGCTTGATACATAGTCACCACCCAATAGATGTTGGTTAATTAACAAATGTGCTCCTTTAGGATTATAAGCATAGACAGTTATCTAGGGTAGGAATAAGTCACAGATTAAAATTCGAATTGTGTTGGTAACTCTTTCTGCGGACTTGGAATCAGTTCCTGTTCATTTGGTCACCTAGGTAAGAAGCTACCTTTTGGGTGCTTAATGTATCTAAGGTTCACTTATGAAAGTGCCAAATTACTATTACTAAATGAAAACTTGTTCTTTATATACTTAATGAAGATGTCTTTCATGCTTATACTTGAGCCCACTTCCAATCATGGCAAATTATTCCTAATACTTTTTTAAAACTCAACACATTTTTAAAATCCTAATATATGCATATTTAATTTTAAAAATTTAGTTCTAATTAGCTATACATGACAGTAGAATGCATTTTGATACATTGTTAACAAATGGAGCACAACTTCTCTTTTCTCTGAATAAAACTTAACACATTTTAAGGATAAAAACTATATTACTAGCTATCATTTGTTATTACTTTTACCCATTCCCAGATGGCTTCACTGTGATTCCAACTTTTAAAGTCTTTGCCTCATCTCTTAACTTTTTTAGTACAAATGAAATATTTAAATTAAAAGAGTTATGAGGTAAAAAGAAATAATGCAGTAGACCCTCAGACCTCACTGTTTAGTTCAAGGGCAGTATGATTTGACTCTGCTTATTGTACCCCAAACTCAGGTAAATCTGAAGGAATCTTTTTTCATTGTCCTAAGAATTGCTATGCCTGGCCATCACTAGCCCTGGGACATGGATCAGTTCTGGGACATAGGTAGCCCAACCACAAGGGAACATCCATATTCAATGAAATAAACCTGAGTCCTCAGGAATTCCCAAAACCCTTGCTTTTTCCAGCCCAGGAGAAGCCAGGGCGGATACTGAATATGGCACTCTCAATGATCCCCACCACCTCTGCTGCTTATATCTAGGTCCGTCACAGGTACAGGAATGACACCAAATTCCTGGTGGCCTTCTGAGGGTCCCCTGTTACTGTGGCACACTATGATCCAGTTAGCAATTAGTAAAATCCTAATGAATTCACAAATAATAAAAAGAGGAAAATGCTAGGAGCACACCAAACAAAGGAAGACTGATAATAAATTTTAACAAATGGTTATGCTAACACAATACTTCTGAAGAAGTATACTAGTATTGTTTTCCCAGGTCAGAACCTCAAATACAACAATGGCATTTAGAAACTTAAACACTCATTATATTAAAAGAAGATGAACATATGAGGAACTGAAAAGTAAATGCTGGAGGATACTTTTGTGGCAGTATGACAAGGAATAAGTATGAACATCATTTCATAAAAATTAAAAATAAAATATTTTAAAATTGATCAAAATAAAAATCAACTACCCCAATCTTTATCTTCACTTCCTTCTAAGAATAATCTCCCCTAAAGTATATTTCCAAAAGACAAAAAATTAATAAATTCTTATTCTGAAATCTACTCACACATAACAATTTTGTTATTGTTAACTTCAGTGCTTACACAATGTTTACTACTACAATCAATAATGGTGGAGTGACTTCTCTGTAAGAGTTCTCTCAGCCACCATGGTTACCAGGGATACTAAAATGCAGATTATAATCCATGAGGGATTATACTCCTGGTGGTTTTTCTTTGATTTCTAGCACACTTTAATACAGAGGCAGAAGAAGGGACAGAATCACTTTCCCCAAGTTTCCAGACTCAACTAGAGGTGGCCATTGACAGTTTTGGCCAGTGAGGTCCAAGAAGTCTGCTGGAGCTGTTCAGGCAAAGCTTTGCTTTGGGAGATCAGGAACCCAAGATGTCAGCACCTGCCTCTTGCTTCCTCCTGCACTGGGTGCTGCAGGGCCCCCTGGACCTCTGGCAGCCTTCTTGCCAACAAGAGCATCACAATGCTTCTGGTCCTGCCAACCCTGAGCTGCAGAGACACTGTCGCCAGCCGCCTCTTCTCAAATTTTGTGTGAGGGCCGGAGCCAGGTGGCACGCCTCACTGCTGAAGCTGTTTGAGTGCAGCCCTGACAGGTGCCGGGTCCACCATGTCAGGATGCTCAGAGCTGGGGGTCTTCTGGCCGTCTGTCGGTCTGTCTGTCTGCTCAGGGCAGGTTCCCTGGAGCCACTGTGGTTTGGAGCCTAGGGCGCCTGCGGGCTCCTTGCATGGGTGCCACTCTTCTTCTGGAGGTGGGCTCGCCGAAGCAGGGCACACAGCAGCACAGCTGCCGGATGCAGTTGGCCATCCTCCTAGTGACCGCCCTCCAGCCCCTGTGGCCGTCAACCGATTGGCCTGAGGAGGGACCCTGGGAGGAAGAGCTGGGGCCTTGTGCTGCCCATCTGCTGAGGATCCTCCAGGGCCTGGGCCTGGGCTGGTCGGGCCTGCGGGGCACAGGGTCTGGCCTGGCGGCTGGCTGGGAGGGGGCGTTCCCCATGGAAGAAGCGCATCTCACTTAGCATGATATTCTCCCAATTTTATCCATTTGCCTGCAAATGCCATAATTTTATCATTCTTCGTGGCGGAGTAATATTCCATTGTATTATATGCCACAGTTTTCTTATCCATTCATCAACTGAAGGGCATCTAGGTTGGTTCCACAATCTGGCTATGGTGAATTGAGCAGCTATGAACATTGATGTGGCTATATCTCTGTAGTATGCTGATTTTAAGTCCTTTGGGTATAGGCCAGGAGTGGGATAGCTGGGTCAAATGGTGGTTCTATTCCAAGCTTTCTGAGGAATCTCCATACTGCTTTCCAGAGTGGCTGCACTAATTTGCAAACCCACCAGCAATATATGAGTGTACCTTTTTCCCCACATCCTCTCCAACACCTATTGTTGCTTGTGTTCTTGATAATCGCCATTCTAATTGGGGAGAGATGGAATCTTAGGGTAGTTTTGATTTGCATTTCTCTTATTACTAGAGATGTTGAACATTTTTTCATATACCTGTTGATTGCTTGTACATCTTCTTCTGTGAAGTGTCTGTTCATTTCCTTAGCCCATTTGTTGATTGGATTATTTGTATTCTTGGTGTAGAGATTTTTGAGTTCTTTATAGATTCTGGAAATTAGCGCTCTATCTGAAGTATGAGTGGCAAAGATTTTCTCCCACTCTGTAGGCTCTCTCTTCATGTTACTGATAGTTTCCTTTGCTGAGAGAAAGCTTTTAGTTTGAATCTATCCCAGTTGTTGATTCTTGCTTTTCTTTTGTGCTATGGGAGTTCTGTTAAGGAAGTCTGATCTTAAGCCAACAAGTTGAAGATTTGGACCTACTTTTTATTCTATAAGATGCAGGGTCTCTGGTCTGATTCCGAGGTTCTTGATCCATTTTAAGTTGAGTTTTGTGCAGGGTGAGAGATAGGGGTTTAATTTCATTCTATTGCATATGGTTTTCCAGTTTTCCCAGCACCATTTGTTGAAGAGGCTATCTTTTCTCCATTGCACATTTTTGGCCCCTTTGTCTAGTATGAGAAAATTGTATTTATTTGGGTTTGTGTCCAGGTCCTCTATTCTGTACCATTGATCTACCTTTCTATTTTGGTACCAATACCATGCCGTTTTGTTACTATTGCTTTGTAGTAGAGTTGAAGATCTGGTATTGCAATAGCCCCTGCTTCGCTCTTTCTACTGAGGATTGCTTTAGCTATTTTGGGTTTCTTATTCTTCCAGATGAATTTCATAATTGCTTGCTCTATTTCTATAAGGTACATCATTGGGATTTTAATTGGAATTGCATTGAATCTGTATAGCACTTTTGGTAGTATGGCCATTTTGACAATATTAATTCTGCCTATCCAAGAACATGGGAGATCTTTCCATCTTCTAAGGTTTTCTTTAATTTCTTTCTTTAGTGTTCTGTAGTTCTCATTGTAGAGGTCTTTCACCTCTTTTGTGAGATTGATTCCCAAGTATTTTATTTTTTTCGATGCTGTTTGAATGGGGTAGTTTTCCTAATTTCTCTTTCTGAAGATTCATCACTTATGTATAAAAATGCATTGGATTTATGAGCATTGATCTTGTAACCTGCTACTTTACTGAATTCACATATGAGTTCTAAGAGTTTTCTAGTGGAATTTCCAGGTTCCTCTAAATATATAATCATTTCATCAGCGAAGAGGAATAGTTTGAGTTCTTCTTTTCCTATTTGTATCCCTTTAATTTCTTTGGTTTGTCTAATTGCTCTGGCTAGAGTCTCAAGAATGATGTTGAATAGAAGTGGTGAAAGAGGGCATCCCTGCCTTGTTCCAGTTTTTAGGGGGAATTCTTTAAGTTTTTCACCATTAAGAATGATATTGGCCATGGGCTTTGCGTAGATGGCCTTTACAATGTTAAGGAATGTTCCCACTACCCACAATTTTTTCCAGTGTTTTGAGCATGAAGGGGTGCTGTATTTTATTGAATGCTTGTTCTGCATCCATTGAAATAATCATGTGATTCTTAACTTTAAGTCTGTTGATATGGTGAATGACATTTATTGATTTACAGATGTTGAACCAACCTTGCGTCCCTGGGATAAAACCCACTTGATCGTGGTGCACTATCTTTTTAATATATTTTTGTACGCGATTTGCTAAAATTTTGTTGAGATTTTTGCGTCGATGTTCATTAAGGATATTGGTCTGAAATTTTGTTTCCTCTGTGTCTTTTTCCTTTTGATGAGTCTCTGTCTAGTTTAGGTATCAGGGTGATATAGGCTTCATAGAATGAGTTTGGGAGGGTTCCCTCCTCTTCTATTTTATGGAATACTTTGAGAAGTATTGGAATGAGCTCTTCTTTAAAGGTTTTGTAGAACTTGGCTGAGAACCCATCTGGTCCCGGACGTTTCTTTTTGTTGTAGGCTTTTGATAACCTCTTCTATTTCATTGCTTGAAATTGATTTATTTAAGTTGTATATATCCTCCTGGTTCAGTTTAGGTAATTCATATGTCTCTAGAAACTTGTTGATGGCTTTGAGGTTTTCTATTTTGTTGGAGTATAGATTTTCAAAATAGCTTGTAATTATGTTTTGTATTTTACTCGTGTCTGTTGTGATATTTCCTTGTTCATTCCAAATTTTAGTTATTTGAGTTTTCTCCCTCTTTTTCTTTGTTAGTGTGGCTAAAGGTTTATCAATTTTGTTTATTTTTTCAAAAAACCAACTATTTATTTTGTTAATTTTTCCGATTGTTTCTTTTGTTTCAATTTCATTGATTTCGGCTCTGATTTTAACTATTTCCTGTCTTCTACTACTTTTGGTGTTGGTCTGCTCCTCTTTTTCTAGGGCTTTGAGCTATAATGTTAAGTTGTTTATTTGTTGATTTCTACTTCTTTTGTTGAATGCACCCCATGAAATAAATCTTCCTCTAAGTACTGCTTTCATAGTGTCCCAGAGACTTTGATATGATGTGTCTTTGCTCTCGTTTACTTCTAAGAATTTTCTTATTTCCCTCCTGGTGTCTTCAGTTATCCATTCATCATATAATAGTGTGTTATTTAATCTCCAGGTATTGGAGAAGTTTCTGTTTTTTATTCTGTCATTTATTTCTAATTTCAATCCATTATGATCTGATAGAGTACAAGGTAGTATCTCTGTCTTCTTGTATTTGCTAACAGTAGCTTTGTGGCATAAAATATGGTCTATTTTAGAGAAGGATTCATGTGCTGCCGAGAAGAAAGTGTATTCGTTCTTTGTTGGATGGTATATTCTATATAGGTCGGTCAAGTCTAAATTGTTGATTGTGTTATTGAGATCTATGGTTTCTTTATTCAATTTTTGTTTGGACGATCTATCCAGCGGTGAGAGAGGTGTGTTAAAATCACCTAGTATTATTGTGTTGTGGTAAATTTGATTTCTGGAATTGAGAAGGATTTGTTTGATGTACATGAATGAGCCAATGTTCGGGGCATAGATTTTATGATAGTTATGTCTTGCTGATTTATGCTTCCCTTAAGCAGTATGTAATGTCCTTCTTTATCCCTTCTGACTAGTTTTGGCTTGAAGTCCACATTATCTGAAATGAGGATGGATACTTCAGCTTTTTTTGCCATGTCCATATGCATGGTATGTTTTTTCCCATCCTTTCACCCTTAGTCTATGGGTATCTCTTTCTATGAGATGAGTCTCTTGCAGGCAGCATATTGTTGGATCTTTCTTTTTAATCCAATCTGCCAGTCTATGTCTTTTGATTGATGAGTTCAGGCCATTAACATTCAGAGTTATTATTGTGATATGATTTGTATTCCCAGTCATTGACTCATTTTTGTTTTTTGACATTATTTGGTTTCTCCTTTATTTGGCTATTCCTTTAGGCTAGTTCCTCCCGTTGCTGATTTGCATCGTTGTTTTTCCTCTCTTCCTCATGGAATATTTTGCTGAGAATGTTCTGTAATGCTGCCTTTCTTTTTGTAAATTCCTTTAGCTTTTGTTTATCATGGAAGGATCTTATTTCATCATCAAATCTGAAAGTAAGTTTTGCTGGGTATAAGATTCTTGGTTGGCATCCGTTTTCTTTCAGGGCTTGGTAAATGTTGTTCCAGGCCCTTCTACCTTTTAGAGTCTGGATTGAAAAATCTGCTGATATTCTTATTTTTCTCCCCCGAATGTAATTTGATTCTTTTGTCTTGCGGCCTTTAAAATTCTGTCTTTATTTTGCATGTTAGGTATTTTCATAATAATGTGCCTTGGTGTGGGTCTGTTGTAATTTTGTATATTTGGAGTCCTATAAGCCTCTTGTACTTGGTTTTTCATTTCATTCTTCAGATTTGGGAAATTTTCTGATATTATTTCATTGAATAGATTGTTCATTCCTTTGGTTTGTTTCTCTAAGCCTTCCTCAATCCCAATAATTCTTAAATTTGGCCTTTTCATGATATCCCATAATTCTTGTAGATTCTGTTCATGATTTCTTACCATCTTCTCTGTTTGGTCAACTTTGGTTTCAAGATTAAATATTTTTTCTTCAATATCTGAGGTTTTGTCTTCCAGGTGTTCTATCCTATTGGTTATGCTTTCTATGGAGTTTTTAACTTGGTTTATTGTTTCCTTCATTTCAAGGATTTCTGTTTGTTTGTTTGTTTGTTTTTTTTTTCAGTATCTCTAACTCTTTATTGAAATGATCTCTTGCTTCCCGTATTTGGTCTTTTAACTGTTGATTGATGCGGTCATTTAATGCCTGCATTTGCTCTTTCATCTCCTTGTTTGCTTCCCTGATTGTTTTAATTATGTACATTCTGAACTCCCTTTCTGACATTTCTTCTGCTGTGCTGTCATTGGGTTTTATTGATATAGCATCTGGGTTTGTTTGGGACATTTTCTTCCCTTGTTTTCTCATATTGGTCAGATGTCAGTGGGACTCTGTGATATTGCAGATTTCCTCTATTGGCTTATAGTGTCCCTGTAGTTTTCCAGTGTATCACCTCCCAGCCTTCAGTAGCCTGAAGTCTTGGAGTAACTTGATAATGCAGTGCTTCCGAAGGAAGCTACCCCTAGCTCACTACTGGTTCCAGGGTTTGGAGCTGGCTCTGTGTGGAAAGGCTCTCACTGGAGGGCCTGCTCTGAGAAGCAGTGCCGTGTGGGAGGAGGCCACCTCCGGGGTGCGCAGGGCTGCCTGGGGAAGACTGTAGCTGCCCTGCCCTACTCTAATAAACCGCCCGAATCCGGGCCTGCCACCTGGGCCGAGCTTCACCAAGTGGGGAAGACTCACCCCGTGGCTCTGTTTTAGTCTGAGTCTCTCAATGCCTCCCCTTCTTGAATCCTGGATTCTGGAGTGACTGGAGATGCAGTCACCCTCTAGTCCGCCATCTTGGATCGCCCTGTGGAAAAAGCCTGGGGCCAGAGGGGGCAAGGCCGCCTGGTGAGGTCTCTGGCTGCCCTGCCCTGGTCTCAGAGGCTGCTTGCGGGTCGGAGGTCTCCACTGGCTTGGGGACTTGTGGCTGGCTCTGTGTAGAAAGGTTCTCACTGGGCGGTCTGCTCCGAGAAGCTAGCCTAGAAAGGCGCTTCCCACCAGAGGGAGCCGGGCTGCTTGGGGAAGTCCCTGGCTGCCCTGTTCTGGTCCCTGAAGCAACCTGTGGGCCAGAGCTCGCCGTGCTGGCTCAGGGACTTGGAGCTGGTTCTGTGCAGAAAGGCTCTCACTGGGGGCCTGCTCCATGAAGCTGGACAGGCTTGCCGTGTGGGAGGAGCCCACCGCTGGAGTGCTCAGGGCTGCCTGGGGGAGACTCTAGCTGCCCTGACTTACTCTAATAAGCCGCCTGAATCTGGGCCTGCCGCCAGGGCCGAGCTTCACCAAGTGGGGGAGACTCACCCGTGGCTCTATTTTAGTCTGAGTCTCTCAATGCCTCCCCTTCTTGAATCCTGGGTTCTGGAGCGACTGGAGATGCAGTCACCCTCTAGTCCGCCATCTTGGATCCTCAACTATGACTTTTAAGCCATCAGTGTTGATAGCATTTACAGCATAAAAGTTTTATGAAGTCTCAAGGTTTTTTTTTTTTTTTAATAATTAAAGCCTTGTTTTTTTTTTTTTCATTTTTTTTTTTTTTAAATAAAGTCCTGCCTCTTAGTAAAGTCTTATTATTTTTAGGCATGGGTTTTTTTTTTAGTCTCTTTTTATAAAGACTCATCTTAGTTTTATTAAGTATTTTGAACTTGGTTTAGAAGTCAATTATAAAAATTAGAAACAATCAGAACATATACTGTTATTACATTGATATTATTCATTGCAAAATCAAGCACAATCATCCCTCAGTATGCACAAAGTATTGAAAACCCCTGAAAATATCAAATGCATGGATGCGCAAGTCCCTTATACAAAATAGTATAGTTCTGTGTTTGCATATAACATACACAATCCTTTTCTATATTTTGTGTAAATGCTGTGTAAAAAGTTGTTATACTTCATTGCTTAGGGAATGGCAAGAAAAAAGTCTGTACATGTTCAGTAGAGATGAAAGTCCCCCACCCTGAACATTTTCAATCCACAGTCACAGATGACCAACTGTAGCTTGATTGAACTTCAGGAGAAAGAAATGTAACCCTTGTAAATTAGTACAACCACTGTGGAAATCAGTATGGAGTTTCCTCAAAAGATGAGGCACGGAACCACCATATGACCCTGCTATACCACTCATTGGTGTTTATCCTAAAGAATTAGTCATCTTAGTACAGCAATGTACACATAATAACCAAACTATGTAACCAATCGAGATACCCATCAATTCATGAATGGATAGATAAAAAGTGGCATTTATGTACGATGGAGTTTTGTTCAGCCATAAAAAAGAAGGAAATTTGACATTTGCCGGAAGATGGGTGGAATTTGTGTTAAGTGAAACAAGCCAAACTAAGAAAGTCAAAGGTTGTATGTTTTCCCTCATATGTGGAAGCCAAAGGGGAGAAAGGAAAAGAAAGTTTGTGGTGGTGAAGAAATCTCATGAAAATCAAAGGGAGATCAGTAGAGTAGAGGAGGTAGGAGGGTAGGAAAAGGGGAAATACTGGGGAGTGATATTGGTTAAATTATATTGTTACATTGTGTGCAGGTACAAACATGTGACAACAAATTCCACCATTGGGTACAACTAGATTGCACCAATAAGAAAATGGGAAAAAAGAAAAGTAATCCTGTTCAAGGTAAACTGTGCCACTCAAAGGAAATGATTTAAGCATTGAAATAAACCTGTCTTTCTTTCACTTCAACAATCCCTCAGCATCAAGTTTGTTTCATATATGTAATATAATTTTCTTGTACAAGTTTGTGGGTTTTCCCCTGAAGTTTTCAGTTGTTTTTCTTCCCCCATTAAGAAAGAGACACATGAACCTCTTGTCATATCATCAAAGCAATCCAGCTCCTCCTCCTCCTGTACGCCTTTCCAATTCTTCTTGGTTTCTTACTTCCTCTGCTTGATTTCTCAATAGAAAGATAATTTGATACCCTAGATTGATCTTTAAGATTATTTTTTTCCCGCTCAGTTTATCTTTGTCTTTTATTCTAAGTCCAAACTTTTATTGACTATGAAGAGGCATTGATATTTTAATTTCTACTTTATCTTTTTTCATAAAACCTCATACTTAATTTATATGTTCCATCCCTTTTTGATCTCTGAGAATAAGAGCTAGAACTTTTAATTTTTTTTCTTCCATGGGTTATCTTTTTATTATTATTGTTAATTTTTGGTCTATCACTTTGTTCACCTTAGTTCCACTCTCTGGTGCTGTGGGTTTCCCAAGATCTGACTATCTTTTATTAGCTTGTCCATATTTATGAAAGGACTGGGTTGATGAATTCAGTTAGCTCATATGAATTTCCTCCACTGCTGAGTGTGTTGTATTTTTTAACAGATCTCACTCAGGGAGGGCTTCTGTTTAAATGAGCAAGTCATGCCACCAGAAAGGCTTTTAAGATGGGCAGACAACACACAGGTGATCAGATTTCCACTTTCGGTATCCGAACAGGAAAGCTTTGCTCTGGTGGACCACACTCTAACTAGGAGTATTAGCTCCCTCCAGACTAATTATTCACTTTCCATCGTCGCCATGTCAGATGCATTGCACACAAGTCTGCATGAGTCTGCATGGAGAGACGGGACCAACCATTCTGTATACGATAATTCTGCTCGCTTCCCCAACTAGTTCACTAGTTTAAGCTTCTCCAGGAAGGCTGGTTTGCCCCTGTGTTGAGAATTTGTACTAGGGTTTAAAGGTCAATATCCTCTCATCTGCTTTCAAACATGACACATTTGCATAAGAATAAATCAGGTAATAAGTTATATTGGAAGATAGTAAGTTGGAACATAAGTTATATTGGAATAATAAGTTATATTGGAACAACGAATATCTACCTTGGAATTTAAGAAACAATGTTTATTGGGGCTATATGTTAGGTGTACTGGGCTAAAAATGCTAATCCTCTATGCGATGTTACTATTTCCACTGTATAAATGGAGAACAGAAGTTCAGAGAAGTTCCACAGTTTGCCCTAAAGCAGTAATTGACAAGACTAAATTTTGAACTCAGTCCTTTCAGCAAACTAACCATTTTCCCTATATCAGCTCATTATAGATATAAGGAAAATCCCCAAATATATTTCTTAAGTGTTGAACAGGACCAACCAAAGTATTTAAAAAATGTATGAAAGCCAGGATAATTGAAAAAACTTTAACTCCTTGGAAACACAGAAATATTCATGTTCAATGATTAATAATTATATACATTTCCCTGTGTAAGTTATCACAAAATAGGCCCCTTGAGAACATTAAGGATTTTGGGCACTTCCCAATAGAAAAGACTCACTATTGTGCAGTATAGAGGAAAGAAAGAACCTTTAGAGACATAATGGCCTTATATTCTGTTCTACCTCTTACTAGCTGGGTAAGTACATGGCATTTATTATAAGAGTTGACTTCTCATCTATAAAGCACAGGTAATATGTTCTTTACTGAGTTATGGTAAGGATTAAATGAACAAAGTATGTTTAATTAATAAAATATTAGTTCCTTCCTACTATAACATATTTTACTTAAATATCTTAGAATTAACAAAAAGAAAATGTGCATCTATTTGGTAAATACATAATGCTAAATTAAATCTATCATTGGACAAAGATTCTTTCTAGAATATTTACACATTAAGCTCAAATATTATACCGGGTATGACTTAAAATGTGATACGCCTTGCTTATTAGAGATCATTTATTATAAGGGCTTTGAAAATCAGTTCTTCAAACATGGATCTCTCAAAGTATTTTAATTATGATAAGGCATCTATCCTTTTAGATCTTCAATCTATGACTAGAGCAACTTTTGTATTATCATCACTGCAACTGTATCTGTGAATTAAGGACAGACAACCATCACCTAAGACAATGGTGAATTTAATTACTTCAAAAACTTTGCAGTGCACTTTTCTCCCCATAAAATGCAATAAGGAAAATGGTCAAATGGAAAATATATACTAACTTGAGTAGAGGCCAGGGTAAAGGACGTGGGCAAAAGCACTGACTTGTACTTTGAACTCCCATTTGTCCATTCTTTAGATAAAATACTTGCACCCTTTTGGACTTGGAAAATGTAAACAAGTCTCCTTATAAGGAAAAAAGTCACTTAACGTGTAAAGTTTGACTGAACAGAGCCGGTTTGAACTTGTGACAAATGCTTGTGTTGTCACAAGGTTCTAACATTTCAACTCTATTCTTGAACTGCTATCTTGTAAAACAAAAATGTTCTGATAGCAAAGATTATTCTCAAAGGTGGATCAAGAGGAAGAAAGAAGACATTATGAAAGGACAAGCAATGTTTAACTATTGTTATTACAAGTTTGAAGTAAGTATCATTGGTGGAGAGGTCAATTCAGTGGTTTTTTTTTTTTTTTTTTTTTTTTTTTTTTGGTTTGAGCTGAAAAGAATCCTAAACTACGTTTATCTCTTTATTTATTTGGGTACTGGGGATTGAACTCAGTGGTCCTCAACCACTGAGCCACATCCTCAGCCCTATTTTGTATTTTATTTAGAGACAGGGTCTCACTGAGTTGCTTAGCACCTCGCTTTTGCTGAGGTTGGCTTTGAACTCATGATCTTTATAATAAAAAATAATAAATCCCAAAGTGTTCACACTTGCAACTTCTGAGGATTCAGGAAGTGGGATGAGAAGAGAAGACTTTTAAAATTCTGTAAAATTCTGTGCATTTTTTAAAAACAGGAGTGAACTATGTAATTCAGGAAAACTTTGAGGTTTTCTAAAATTATCTGCATTCTGTAACCCAACAGTACAAACACATGGAATAAAAAATCTATATGGTAAAATTCTCATTGACATCATATGACAAGTAATAAATGTATTGATTATTTGATCTTAAGTGATCTCCAATAAAGGATAATTTGAAATTTTTCATCACAAATGTTTGCTCAGTTCTTTCTTTACTCCTAACTTTGCAATTCTTGTGCATATCCCCCTCTACTTATACACTGACTGCCTTTATTCAAATAACTTTCTCTTGTTTACAAACCATTCCTTTAGAGAAAAACTGAAAAAAGAAAAAAAAAAAAAGTGGTCTATGGATGGCTCATAGGCAGCCCACAGATGAAGTTTGTTCACCTAGCCAAGTATTTGTGGCATTTTCAAATTAGTTGCCAGCATTCAAGAAATTGGGAGATTTCTCACAAACTTCTATATTCCTAGTTGAAAGATCAAATGATCTTGCAACACAGGGACCACATACACTGTGTCAAGTGGAATTGGACCATCCTTGGCCTAGGTGCACACTCTTCAGCTGACCAGACCCCCAACCACAACTTAACGGCCAACAGGGTTTTCAGTGCCAGGCACCACTGAGTATGCTTCTTGACCTGTGTATACCTTACAGGAAAGTAACTTCTTTTATAAAGAGTAGGGGATAAAGAAAGGAATATCAAGCAAGTCAGGTATCTTGCCAAGAACAGGGGCAGTCATACTTCTTTGGAAATGGGAGTTTATTCCCATATTTAATATTGCAAACAAAGGAGTCTGTGCTGAAAGAACCAACTTAATAACCACGAAGAGAAGCCTGCATGGAACAAAGAGAACATGAAAAAAATAGAATCGAACTGCTTTTAAGAGGAAACAAAATAAGGGATACTTCTGAAAATGTCATTGCATACTAAAATTATATTTTCCTATTTCTAATCTACTTTTCTCATTTGTTTCCTAATTGACCTGTAAGTATTTAAGTTTGTCTTCCTATTTAAAAGTGCACCCAGAGGCAATTCTCCACCCCCAGCACACAGGGTCATATACCCCTGCCCTATTTCTAAGCCCTGGGGCAGATAGCAAAAGCTGTCTGGACCTGCTGTGATTCTTCTCTGCTTTCCTCTTCCTGCTCTGAGCAATAGTGTGCAAAGATAAAAATAGTCACTATAAAAATTCCTATTGACTCTCAACTCCATGCTCCTTCCTCTTACACAGGGCTTCTCCCTGTAGGCCCATAGTCTGGCAAAATGCCCACACTAAGAGCTGAGACCTTTCTTTGCTAATATGGTTCTATTCATTTTACAAAATTACAGGCCTTCAGTTTTAGCTGCAAGCACTCAGGGCAACTCAGCCCCTATGGGAGGAAGCAGAGGACCTGTTCAAGGTCACTGCAAAACCAAGTAGAGGCATCTATGGTCTGAGTGAATGCCACGATCAGATCAGCTAACAGGGATTTGCCAAAAGCTTCCCACGGAGAGCCGGGATCAGTTATGTCTGAAGCAAATCTGGATCCCTAGGACTGACCACTGTATGTGATAATAGATCAAGCCTTCAATGTTTGCTGCATATAGAATATGTCTCTCCTCCCACTGAAGTTATCAGACTCATTGCCTAGGTTCAATTTCTAGTAATACCATTTGAAAGATTTCAAAATGTGCTTCCATCTGTCTTCTCTTATTTGATTCAATCAGGGAAGTTGCGTTTATAGTATCTCTCTAATTTACAGAAGGGGAAATGGAACTTGAGAGCTTAGTGTGACTTTTTCAAGATCAAAGAATGCATGATGGGCCCCATGTTTACTGCATTCTTCTCCAGGCCACCATGAACTAGAGACAAGAATTACAAAACTCTAGCTCTTTATAAAGAAAAACACATTATCCAAAACAGATGTTCTGTAACAAAAGCAATATTAAATAATTGGAGGACACGATTCAGTAGAAATTAAGACTTTAAAAATGTTTTTATATAGAAATATTTTACAAAGATTTTACAACATAGTAAATCATGTCATCCTGTAGAAAGATGAAGAAAAAGATTAAACCTCAAGACAAAAGAAAGTGCTCATAACAACGTATTGCAGTCTCCATGAAAAGTGCATAAAGGGTTAAGGCAAAGTACCATGTCGGTACTGGCGATGCTGAGAACTGACTTGTAAACAGTTTTTTAAAAAGTATATACAAACATCTTTTTCCTCTATTCGTTTCAAAAAGATATTTGAAAGGGAAACTCTTATGAACATTCTTGCTCTAGAACAATGTAAATAGAAACTCCTGGGCATAAAACAGTAAAAGTAAAAATATTTCTGAGTGTAATAAAAAGTAACTTGAATGATTCTAAAATAAAACCTGTCTAATGAGGGCCCTCTTTCTATATGTAACCAGCCAGGCTGAAGGCTTACTCTCTCATAGATAAGATAACATCATTCATCATAGCGCACTGGTGAAATTAGGATCTCACCCTTGCATGTAGCTTTCAGCTTCTCGTTTCTAAGGCTAACCTACTGACATATTTAAAATCCTTGTTACTGCATTATGAATCTACTTTGCAGTTATGCTTTCTACCTGCAGCTTACATGACAGTCATTCTACGTAGAGCACATATGCTTAATATATATTTTGCCCTATCTGATAATAAAAAGACAAGGGTGCTCTCAAAAATTAAACCATAAAGCTTATTAAGAATTCTAGTTAAGTATTCTGTTTTCAGTTTTTCCACATACATTAAATCCCTTAAGACCAAAAGGATTGATAAGGATAATACTGGTTATCTTCATACTTGGAGAAGAGCTTGTTTTTAAACTATAACTGAGAATTAAGATTTTAAAAAAGTAAATTGGCCCAGACTCAAACTTGAGTGAATTTTAGAGAAAAATTGATCTATCTGAATTCTAGTACAGAAAATAAATACCGACCAAAGAATAACATAATTCACATGATTAACTACTATTTTTTGGTAAAATTTTATCTATTCATAAGTAGAGGGGAATTCAGTTTTATTATTAGAGTCTCCCATACTTCAACTGAAGTATGGGAATTTATATATTAATACTGTATATATGGTATTCATATATACAGTATTGATCATAGCCGTGCCTTAAGGAATTTCTTCTCAATTTCATCTTTTTCAATTTTCTCCATGACTAAATGAAAGGGAAATTAACCAGCTCATTTTCTGCTGATTAAGTTTCTTAAATAGCTCTAAGGCCTCAAGGTACAGCTGTGGTAAAACCAAAGAGAAACACCCAGGCATTTATTGGAATTCTGAAGTACAAAATAGCACATGTGCTCTATACACTCTAGTAACAGGGATAGCAACTGTTAAAAACTGTCTTACACAACAGATGTATTAGTTTGGTTTTCATCTGTAACTTCTTTTTCATCAGGACCACAAACAAAGAGCTGGTTGCCCAGAGTTTTCTGGGCAAATCGGAAATACATAATGTGGCCCATTGCCACAAAGGAGACTGAAATCAATACGAGCAAGCCAAAAGCTTCAGGATTCGGAGCCAGGATGACCATGATGAAATGCAGAAGATCAAGAAGATAGTTTCATGGAGTTCTGTACACCATTTATTATGCCTCTCTCAGATTCAATTACGTTTCTTGTAGCAACTGTGTTACAGTTAAATCAAAGGACCAAAGACCTGTATAATAAAAGATATTTTTAATGACAGAATTTTAATTTATAGTCATACAGCTTAGATTTATAAATAAATTCTGTGGACATGTACAAAATACACATTTTAGTCCTAATGCCTTTAAGTCAACTCATATATACAGTATTAATCATAGTCTTGCCTTAAGGAATTTCTTCTCACTAATAAATATTGAGTTATTCATGGATTCAAGAAATGATTTTTATAGCCACCAGACAAAAATAAATATACTCTCCAGGCTTCTTAATTCTGTTTGTCTGTGATCATTTGTACTACAAAAGTAAAACTCTGAAATAAAGGACATAAACTCTCTAAATACCAGTATTTTTACAACTTAAAAAAAAACCTAAGACATTGTCATGGTTAAAGGGCAAGGGAACTTTAAACCATTGTTACATTTACTGCTTGGGTTCTACAGCCCTTACAATAAAGCTGTCTTGCTGGAATATTAATGTCTTTGATAAATTAATGAACTGCTTTGTGTCACAAGATAAATTGACATTCATTTCAAGAACAATTCAGAGTTATTCATCAGCACTCTATTAATGATTACTTAAACTATACTTTGTAAGAAGTCTTTACATTATGTTTCCTTCCAGGGCTATAAAAATCCATTTATGTGGCAAAGTATATATAATAAATACTCATCAGCTAGAGAACTCCTTTGAAGGATTTTTTTTTAATAATTACTAAGTCTTAAAAAAAAAAACTATCTTTCTTATGCTATCCAAAATAAATATTCTCTAAATTACAGTTCTTTTGGTAGAGTTATAACAATATAAAAATTCTAAATTACTAGATGACAGTATAATTATTTTAGTAATATCTTTTAAAATTAAATTACACTTAGAGAGTAATTATTAAGGGCTGGGGGTATAGTTCAGAGGAAGAACATTTGCCTAGCATGCAGAAAGTCCTGATCCCCAGTACCACCAAAAGAAAAAAAGAGTAATACTTAGAGGCTAGGGGCAGGAAT
Organism: Sciurus vulgaris; assembly: GCF_902686455.1. Lineage (NCBI taxonomy): Eukaryota > Metazoa > Chordata > Mammalia > Rodentia > Sciuridae > Sciurus > Sciurus vulgaris. The sequence goes on from NC_136463.1 coordinate 142,957,416, forward strand.
TTCAAGTCCTAACTATGTTTGAAGTATTAAACTATAAAATAAAAATTTCATGTTTAAAGCCTAGATTCTATACATAAACAGTTGACTTTGCTTAAATTAACACCCAGGAAATACTTCACATCACTGGTGAATTCTCTGTACCAACTTTCCAAAAAGATACTTTAAATTCATTAATTAATATATATATACATATATTATATATACATACACACATACGTATATAAAGAAATTTCTTACCGATTCTAGCAGCAATGACGCCTGCAAACAGCAGACTGACAGAGATTATGGGCACAGATCTCGGACTCATCTCTAGGATAGTACTAGCAGTATCAGACCTGTTTGACACATGCATTTCAGTTGTAAAGATGGTTTCAGGTATTTTGTAGTTGTGGACAGTGGCTCTCCTTGCATGAACCTAGAACGGATATCTTCAAGAGGAGAAACAGACAGATCCAAGGGGCTTCCAGGCATGAACACGGAGATCACACACAAGATCAAACAGGAAAGCTGTGCCAATCCTGAGATCAGGCCAGTCCGAACCAGGCCACATTTTCGACGTAGCCAAGTAAAGCCACAGTTCCCATTATTCCAGTAATAGCTGATGCTCCCATCAAAATACTGAGGATGGAGCCACTCAGCCCCTGAGTGTAGGCGTACCCTGTGGGTGATGCAGTCGAAGCCCAGGACAGTCATATAAAAGAAAAGCAAGACCCATGCCAGCCAGAAACACAGGCTGGTTGTAGTAGGAGACCCATCCGTCTCGGAAGGTGCGGAAGGGCTCAGCCATCTGGGAGGCACAGGTGGGCTCTTGCTTCACATTCAAGCTCATGGATGTTGGGGTCTTTCTCACCCATCAGATGAGTTCCCTCCAGGGGTTTTGGCTCAGTATCTGTTAATAAAGATATCATAATTTGGGAGTGGGGGAGAGAAAGTGAAGGGAGAAAGCCAATTATCTTAGCACTTTCTTCTCCTATTCCTTTTCTGTGGGTTACCTTGAGTGCTGCATTAAAGTATATATTTTCTTATACTAGTAATCTAAAAATTCCAGCCATGTAACAATTACCAAGTACCATTTTTGTTAAATAAACAAAATGACATTGAGCTCTCCTTTTCTCTCTTTCTCGTAGAAATCATACTCTCACCAAAGTAAATAGCAGGAAAACTCATCAGATAAAATATAAAAAAATTTTGGGGAAAATTCAGGATCTTATTTTCTAGGGCTCCGTTTAGATTCCATTTACCCAGTAGCCCAACTTCCCCTTCCCTGGGGAAATGCCCTTCACATGCTAACTCCCTTCCACTGCCTTACAAATGGCCATGAACTCCTCTCTTCAGTGACTCCAAGGAATTATCTTTTTTTTCCCCTCTGAAGACATTTCTATACCTCATTTCTATACCTCATATTTGCCCAACCACCCCTCAACTTATGCCCCTCTGTACCCATTGCTCACATCAAGAGAAAGGGCTAGGGATCTTCGGTTTCAAACCAGAGTTGTTCCCTAGAACCTTTAAAAAAAAAAGTCTGATTTTGGCCTTGTACCTAAGTCGTATATTTAACCTCATCCAGGCCTTCACTGGGAATAAAATCTGACCCAAATCCAAAATAGTTTTGATCTTCACCAGCATTTAAGGTCTGAACATGAGACTAAAGAACCACCATTGTGTTCAGCTTACCTTTTTGTAGATTCAGCTGTTTCAATTCAGCTTCCTCTACTTTAAGAGCAGCTTTCACAGCTAGAGCAGGGGTTTTCTGGTAAACCTTCCAGAGCAGAAAGTACTCCACACACATGGACACCAAATTCCATCCAGAAATAAAACCACAGCCGATGACTGGGGAGCCAAATGTCATAATCTGGCCAACAGCCATGGGGGCCAAGATGTTGGTCAGCTGGTCAATCCTTCGAATGGTGGCATTCATATCTATAGGCACAGGTGGAGGAGGAGGGAAGAATTCAAACTCATCAAGAGAGACTGGCCATTTGCATGATACAGTAGTAAACCAAGAGCATCGATTTCTAAAATGCAAGTTTCTAAAAGTACTCTGTGAGCAAATTATTTGCTAGAAAAAGTTGCCTCATTAAAGTTGCCTCAAGAAATATTATCTCCTCGGAATGACAGAATTAGTCCAACATGAGCTTTTAATATGAATACAACAGTGACTATATTTGTTTTTTTGACAAATATTTATTAAATGCCTGTCATAAGCTAGGCACCACTCTCCATACCATAAAGAAAACAAGACTTATTTTTCCTTGTCTTCATGAAGTTTGCCTTCTCATAGGAAAAGAAAAACAATAAATCAATAAGCATATATAAACATGGCACACATCACATGTTCATTAAATACTGTGGTAAGGTTGAAAAAGGGCATTACAGAAAAATGCCAAATAAGGTGATATCAGGGGAAGGACTTGCTGGGAAAAAAATATTTAAAGGAAGCAAAAGAGTGAGCCACGTGGATATCAAGAAAAAGAACATTCTAGACCCAGGGAAATACAAATGTCCTAGGACAGAAGGAGCAGGCCCAGAGGGTTAGTGGTCTAAGAAAGAGCTCATCAGGGCTGAGGCAGGAAAGATGAGGTCAGAGGGTGAGGGGTGACAGGCCCAATCATGTACAGACCTGTGAACATTATATGAAATTTGACCTTTCCTTTGAGTTAGAGGCCCTTTGGGAGGTGTTGAACACAGAGAGGCATAGTCTGACATATTTTTAAAGGTTTATATTGGCTGCTGTGTTAAGCAAATACTACAGAGTGAGAGTGAGGGAGGTGGTAGACAAAAGCCGAGGCAAGGCCACATGTGGGAGATGATGGAGGGGCAGAGCAGGATAGTTAACAGTGCAAATGTGGAGAAAAAGATACAGTGTATGCTTTAAAGGTAGAATCAGGAGAAAGGGCTAACAGATTAGATATGCATTGTGAGAGAATGAGAGGAATCTGGATGATGCAAGGTTTTGTTTTTTCTGAGCGGCCATTTACTGAGAAACAAGATTTCAGAGGAATAAAGCCAAATGTTTGGTTTTGGGGGTGCTGATTTTACAGGCCTACTAACATTCAGGAGGCCATATCAAGAGGCAAACAGTTAAATATGTGAGGCTGGAGTTACAGGCAAGAAATATGAGCCAGATTTGGAAGTCATACAGCTTGTTGAAACCATGTCAGGAACTGAGCACTGGGTGCACCAATGGTGAGGCAGAGGTGAGAAGGAACTAGCGAAGAGGAGAAAACCAGGGGAGTGTGGTATCTCAGAAGCCCAAAGTGACAGCGTTGCAAAGTGGAGGGAGAAATTAAGTGCTGCCGATAGGGCACAAGATGAGCACTCAGAAGGAAGCACAAGGCTGGTCACATGAAAACCATCAGGGACCTCAAAAGAGTAGAGCAGGAAGGGCAAGTGCTTGATTACAGCTGTTTAAGAGACTAGTGCCAACTCCAGGAGACACCATTTATTTTAGATTTTCAATGTGTCCCACACCCTGGAAGTACAGTGGGAAGGCCGTCTCCTGGCCTTATGGAAAGCAAGGTTCTGACCAAAGAAAAGAATTAAAAACAAGACACTTCGATAAGTTTTGCTGAGAAGAGAAAGGAATGGGATGGCAAAGGAGAAAGTGTGGTGAAGACTGACTTGTTAAGAAGATAATCGGAGCATGTTCAAGTGCTGAAATGATACAGTAGATGAGAAGGGAAGGAATCTGAATCTACTGCCTAAGTGGAAGAGCTGGTCTAGATAGGGTCACAAACAATTCATCAATGGAACCGAGAGTGAGTCACCTATGACAGGTAGGAAGAGAGAAGTGATGGTGGATAGCTCAGGGGGGCTGTCTTCTCATTTCTTATATCAGCAAAATACAAAGCAAGATCATCAGTGAAAGTGAGGAAGGGGAAGAAGGTCCTGGATTGTGAGGACAGGGGAGAAATAAGAAATAGTCCTCTAGGAAAGTGGGAGAATGAAGGGACCAGAGAAAATAGTTTGACCATCTAGCAGCATGAAAGGACCAACTTCAATCCTCTGTTTAACAACTTCAGGTGAGAACACTGAGCAAGGTCAAGTGTTTTCTCCAGTCATGCTCTACAGTGGGGAGCTGAACTTAACCAGCTTCTTTTCTTTATTTGGGTAACAGGCATTGAACTCAGGGGCACTCAACCACTGAGGCACATCCCAACCCTCTTATGTATTTTATTTAGAGACAGGGTCTCACTGAGGCTGGCTTTGAACTGGCAATTCTCCTGTCTCAGCCTCCCATTTAACCAACTTCTTACAGAATGAAAGGGATAGAAAGAGAGGGGAACAAGAGAATTGAGGGGCTACCCAGGAGGTGATCATATGATCATGAATGACCTTGGAAATTAAACTAGGTCAGAAAGGCAGATAAGACAGAGGTCATAAACAGAGGAAAAGAAGTGGAATTGATGACTTGCAAGTGACAACAGGTTGGAGAATTGTTGGGGCTGGGGTAGTGAAAAAGCGAGCTACAAGGTAAGAGTTGGTACTTTAAGATATGGAAGTTTAAGATGGAGGTTATGGAAGGGAGGCCATGGGAATGCATAGTCGTGTCAAAGTAGAGAACAAGAAGAATAAAGAACAGGAGGTTAAGAAAATCACCTACTTTCTCATTCTCTACCTCAGAGAGCAGAGTGAAAATTAACATGATAAGTGTTTTACAATCATTTGGGTCACTACAGAAAAAGTACCTGTGACTAAGAACATTAACAGAAAATTGCCTTTATCCCTTCTCTAGTTATTTCTGGTGTTCAATTACTTTCTAATTAGTCCTATGAGTATATAATGCTTACATGATAACGGGAGAACTTTGGCATACTTCACCTTTCACTTGAAAGGCAAAGGCAGCACTCATTAATCTCACACGTGACGGTCTTTGCAGAGGCTTTACTATCTTCCACCTGCCCCCACTAGCAAGTTTCCAATGCACATGCCAGCAGAGAAGTGTGGGATTGACCCAAATGACTCAATGAGCTGAATCCAAAAAGCAAGTAATTGAAGAAAATATACAGTTGGATCTTAAAGCTCCATTACAATAACAAGCAAATTATTTTGACTTAAATTACGTTATTCTTTTCACTACATCCATCCCCCATGCTCCAGGAGCATCCCATCATCACCAATTCCTATCTGTTATATGATACTTAGGAAAGTCAAAAATGCTTAGGTGTTAGAACAAATGTAGTGTTAGACAACAGCTTTTATTTTTCTGAAGCAGAGTAAATTAAATAACAAATTTAAAATTTAATATTTTTAAAAAATATATATTTTTTAAAAAAAAATAAAGACCTAATTATTTCATTGGTAACTGCCTAGAAAAAGAATTTATCTTCTAAATGTGCAAACCTATGCTCCTTACAGAATTATATTTATTCTTATATAAACATTTAGATATGTGCTCATTTGATTAAAATTTCATTGTTTTGGGGTATAGCTGTGGCACAGAACGTGCCATTAAATAACTACTTTCATTATAAAGGGTATATTACATCTCATAGAAGAATAATTTTAAAAAAAAAGAATTTGCTAGGCAAATAGCAGCTAGTATGTTGTCCATCTCAAACATGAAATCACATGAATTCACATATAGAATTTATCTGACAGCCCATACCAGATCCAAGCTAACCAGCTCATTTTCCTTTATGGTTGGTGAGAAAAAACCTCAGAAGATATTAATAAAGAGAAATCCACAAGGAACAAGGAAGAAAGTAAGGCAATGGATGAATTCAAAGTCTGGGAAAAGGAGTGAATTTCAAACAGGTTAGATAGACTACTTGGCACAAAAGAATGTTTTAACCAAACTCTAAAATCAAGTACCTGGCAAGTACCTTAGTTAACAGATACATGTGTGAAAAACAATGCCCCTTCTGTAGCTTTCTAGAGGGTTTCTCCTATTCTTTACTCTTGATGATACAGTTCGCACACAGGTGAAGCCGTCCATCCCAGTGTCCTATCTGGGTTTCTAAGTCTTTGCCAGCAACTTCAAAAATTAGTCTGTACTTTTATGTACACATAAATCATTCCTGACTGGACTAGGTGGGTCCGTGCAGACACAGCCTCACAGGGACACAAGGCAGCAGCTGCAGTTCCCGAGGACTCCACCTTCTCTTATCTCTGTTCTATTTTTCCTTTATGAACCTCTTTATTTCTCTGTTCTTCTTTAACTGTGCCTAATAAGAAACTCCAGAAGGCTAGAAAATAGACTGGCCTAGACTCTCCCACCCTGCAACAGTCATATATAAAGAGGGACAGATGAGAAATTGTCAGTCTTATTTTTGTGGTTGTTGTTCTAGAACATCACTTATAATGAGAAAGACCCACACAACTTTGAGGGATTTTTGTATTTGTTTTTTATGTATACATATTAGGACCAGTTAAATATTCTGAGTCTCTTTCCCTTTAATAGACTTTAGTTTCTTTCATAGAATTTAGAGAGTCAAAATGAGTTAAGAAATCCAGATTAGCAAAATAAAAAATTATAAGGCATCCTTCCCCCAAAATGTATTCTAATACTAATGTGATTTTCAAAATATATCTTTTTGCACCCCTAGAATTTTAAAATATGGAACATATTTTACATGCTTGAAGAACATGTGAAAAAAGGGGGAAAAAGGGCATAGCCTTATCTTCTAGGTCAATGGGACAAAAAGATATGTGGAACTATTCCTTATTATGAATGATCACAGGAAAAAAAGTCAAGGAGAATGTCCTGTGGTGCAGACTCACTCTTGCTATACTCGTCCTAGTATCATGCACCATCCTCTGAAATCACTGTGGTTTTTCTATCTGGATCATAATATTGTTACCACAAAGCGATGATTCAAGCAAATTCTTCTTCTAGACCTCCATAGACTTTGTCCTCTTTCAGTCACCGACTTTTTTTTTCTTTTAATCACAAGGTCCCGTCAAACAAAGCTACTTGCTAATCCCAGCACATAATCTTGCCTTCTGTGTCCCGAAATAAGCCACTTAAGTCATCAAGAATGGCTTTCTTGTCTGTCAGGATGGTTAAGCAATGTGTTTGTGATACTCATTATCTTAATGACCAGCAGAGTTGATTCAGCTGATCTAACGAGTACACAGGTATACCCTTCTTCCTCTACCCTGTGTAATTATCAATTCAATTTGTGTCTGTGTCATAGGAGAGGAAGGAAGAAAATATCAAGTAAGGAGGGCATTCCAAGCCCAAGCAATGTTGATGCGAGAGGACTCACAGCATTGTGAGTACTCCGCATCTTAATTTAGCCAACTGTATGTTTCCAATGGAATAGGATTGTAAGGTATTAAAAATTGTGTTCTGTCCAATATTGTTTTAGTATTTGACAGCAGTTGCATTATATCCTACATATATTACAGACTGTAACTTTAATATAGAAGAAACTAACTAACTTCTAGAGTCTGTCCTCCAACTAAGTTGTTTCCATTTCATCTGGAGAAAAATAGTGTCCATAGTATGATCCTTAATAACAGTGATAACATCCACAGATAGGACTGGTAAAATAACATGTCAAATTCTCATTGTTATATATATTAAATATTTGGAAACAGTTCACCAAATTCAAAAATAAGAAAAAGAAAAGTTTAAGAAGGATCTTCCATTTACCAGTTTGCATAGAATGAGAGTAGTTAACCTTTAAATTACCCCCAAAACAGTTAAATAAATCTTAGCACTAAGATTTGACAATAAGTTTAAAAACAACTAGGCATTCAATTTATTGTTTTAAAACATACCCAGAACAACAACAAAAAGGCGTCTACTATTATTTATTTCCACTGATTTAAAGTGAATCCTAATATACCATTTAATTGAAAAAGAAAATCAAATTACCTGCTAATTTGCTTCTGTCTTCTCCTGCAACAACAACAATCCAATCCCTTTGGATTGTGATTGCAGTAGCAGTACTGGCCAAATTTGCAATATTTGCAATAGTTATAATCAGGATATAGCAGGAAGTCTAAGGGATTACGGAAAAAAAAAAAATGGAGTTAAAATGTTAGTTTACCACACTAATGCCTACCTCACCATAATTTAAAATGGTCTTTTGTGACCACATAATACATTTTTATTTTAGCTTCATTTATAAGAAATTTTACTTTGGGTGCATGAAACAATTAAATACCAGTGGTCAAGTTAAAGAGCACAATGTCCTAATCTATAATCATCTATAGTATGTATAATATAAAAAACATAATAGTCACATGAACATTTATGTGACTTAGTTATTAAGAGACTGGTGACATAGTTAAGAGAAAATGGTAACATGTCTCCCTCAAACATCTCCACTGAAAAGACACCCTTTCAAGGGGTGTCACCTTTTTTTTTTCTATCAAGCTACCATGAAATCATAGTGTCAGAACTTGTACAGATGGTATCTTCAAAGAGAAATAACAATTATTATCCAGGGGCACAATTAGGACTGATTAATATGTACATAGGGACAACATTTCTTATATAATGTAAATAACAGAGTAAGATACAATAAAACTGAAAACTGAATTATATAACATACTCTTAGAAATACCATTAAAAAACTAATAGGATGTAGTTTAAATTCAAACAATGCTTAAAGAGAACTTGTTGTGGGCAAAACAACAGTAACCAAATGGGATATTACTGTAGACATGGGATGAATATTAAAAAAAGAACACTCCCTAACTTTGAAGGGTTTTTATCTTCACCACTAACAGATATCCAGTGTTCTACCATCAAGAATCCCATTGGGAACTTACAAGGACCCATCCATGGTACATGGTCAGCAGCTCGGTTTTGTGTAAGAAGACCATCATCAGGGTGATGCCACACAGGATGACTGAAACATTCTGTACCACCAGTGAAGTCTGGGCCACTGTAAGGAGGAAGAAACAGAGCGTTCACAACAGCAGCATGTCCTCGTCAGGCTGTTTTTATCCACACATCACTGACCCACTACATTAATGCACATGCCTAATTATTGTAAGACAAAAGGAAACCTTTCCAAAGAAAATTCTGTCTCAATTATTCTCAATTTAACCCCAAAGATCATAGCAGACCAGTGAAATGTGCAAACAAAAAGTACCCACAATTTTTTTCTGTTGAAGTCATTCATAATACATTTTCATTTAATTCATTCTCTTGAAAGCTTACTGTCATAAACAGAACTATGATTTGGATAAGATCTATCTCTCTCTGCCCTTTATTGCTTAAGCTGAAACAAGAACATGTAGGAGGTTATGAGGAGGTGAAGGAGGTCTAGTATGCTCCAGGTCTGGGGTTCAATTCCCCAGCATTACAAAAACAATGGTTAAGGGAAGTTATAGAATTCATGATCTCCTACATGGTAGGGTTACTCTGGTAAGATGAGATGGACAAATAGGGGAAAAAATGCAAAAATTTGCCATGAATAAAACAGCAATGAATTTATTTTAACATAGTAATGTTGTTTGCCACTGTTAAGAAATTCTAGGCTCCACCTTTCATCACAAAAAATGTCAACTCTCTTAGAATGATGCATTTCTGTAGATAAGGTGCTGGAGAAGGGCAGGCAAGGATGCCTGGTAGTCTCTTTTCTGCCACTTACTAGGTAGACGATTGAAGGAGGATATTTAAGGTCCCTTATACCTACATCTAGAAGATGAGGATGGTTATATCAGTCTTCCTCACTTTACAGGGTCATAATGATGCTCAAATAAAATATTTATGACAGCACTTTGAAATATCTAAGGTGTAATTACAGCTCTTCTTATTTGGAATAATAAAGCTCATCCTGACTTGTAAGGTCATAGCAAAGAGTCAAAACAAAACAACTGCTCTCTCAACATGGTCTGAAATAAAATCCCAACATATAAGTCAATAATTCATTCATTGCACAAGAATTAAATGTCACCTGAATGAGATTCTTAGCTTGCAGGACCCAAAAGACCAGAAGAAAAATATGTGAACAGATAATTATAACCATGTAATTCCAAAAGCAGAGGAACAAACAAAGCCTCATGGAAGCACAAAGGAAAAAATGATGACTCAGCCTAGAGATGTTAGAGAAAATTTTCCATGAAGGGTGACAAATGAGTTGATTATATAAAATAAGTGGGGGACTGAGATCCCACCATGTTCTTCTTCATCCAACTCAACGTCCTTTCCCAAGCTATGACTGCAGTGCTCAACATTCATAAGGCTGAAGGGTTCTATGTATAATCAAAACCTATTTTTGTATGTATAATTATGTAAATAATTAAGATTCTTTTTCTAGAATACATGTTTTTTTTTCGATACACGTTGTGGTCTACATATTCTCAAAACAGAAAAATTTTCATCTTGACCACTTTACTAGTAGCATCAAGCCTCACAATGTGATAATTCTCTTGCTCTGGGTCTATAAGTAATAACCTTGAACTGAAATAAACTAATGATACCTCAATCTTTCCCCAGACATGGGGAAGGTCTAAGACAGACATGGTCTGGTCTAGGCATTATCAACTGAGCAATTCAAGACTATTTAACCCTGAATGATTATCCACATTGCCCTTATATTCTAAATAACTAAACTGCTCAATTACTTTTTCCCTTTCCTGCATAAAATAAAATCTCTTCCATCTATTTGTCTATAATAAAAGTGAATATATTATTATTTCTTCTTTTCCCCTAAAAATTCATCATTACACTCTTCATGATCCAGGCTCAGCTCTTCTCCCTTGAGTCAATATTTAGTTTTCAATTTCCTTACACAAACTTTTAGATGAGACACAGTAAACTAGAGGACAGATGTTAAAGCTATCCCAGGAACATTACACTAAAGGAACTCCAGTTCACATCATGGTTAGAAAGGAAGCCAGAGTTAAGCAACTTTTAATGTTTAACGTGGTTACCAGAAAGTGGCTACAGTGTTAATTATTAACATCTTAAATTTATGAACTGCGAAAAAGACAAAAAAATTTAAAAAAAAATAAACTAATAGATCAACATGCTGGCATCTCAGTTTTATGCAGGAGCCCCAGGACCCTGACTCCGTAAGTGCTGCTGCTGAACACCCGTCCCTAGGTGTGGCATGCATTTAGTAGTTAGTTAACAGTGATTTCTCTTAGTTTGTTGTTTGCTTTCTTACAGAAGCTCAGAGCTGGTCCCATGAGCAGTGGGGCTTCATTGTGTAAGGACACTCACCTTTAAGTCTGGCATTCTTATCCACCCAGTCACCAATAATGGCTCCCAGGACCAGAACAGATCCTGCCACCACCAGCCCATAGACTGCAGTCAAGAGGAGGCTATTTCCATAGAGCTCCACCAGAAACACAGACACTGCAAAGTGCCACATCCGATCTCCCTGGAAGAAGAGAAAATGTTGTGACCAAATATTTTTGGTTTCAAGTCCATTGTATTCAGGGAGTTGTTTTCTTATCAAAAGGTCACTTTTCTGGCTACATCACAAGACTTCAAAGTCAATAATTACTCTATGGATTAAATATTGGTCAGATGTTAAAACTGTTCACCCCAATACAATGGAAAATATTCCTATCCAGTTACTAAGTAAACTCAAAAAAGCATGATATTAATAAAACACATTCTTATTATTCCAGAAAAAATGCAGTGTCCAGACCTAAGATGGGTTTTTGACACAAAAACTGTTCTCTTGTGTGTTATGTGATTTTCCTATCTTGATTTGAGAGGCATTAAAGTAGTCTACTGTGGAACCAGAGCTAAATTACACTATAGTGCATAAACACTGGAATACTTTCAATGTTAAGAAAAAGTCAGTACCCTAATTTGTAAAATGATGGGAATGAACTACGTGATCTCTAAAGATTCTTTTACCTCTAACATTCTAAAACATACACCCTATTCCAGAATCATAAAGCTGCAGAGCAATCAGAAAGATAAATCGGTAAGGGCAAATTCTGGCACACACAAACAAAGATGACAACATAAATGTCTAAGTAGTTATTTTAACATTTTAATACAGAAGGGTTTTGAAAGCAGGAAAAAAATCACTTTTTTCATAAAGGTTCAGAGTATATAGGAAATTCTGGAATTTATTGCTACAAAATGTGGTATAAGTTTAATAGAAACGTGCAAATCAGTCAGGCAAATTAACATAAGAAATCTTTGAGGGACTTCATTATAAGAATTTAACTCCAACCCTGATTTCTGGGGTTCGCAGAAAGAAGGACAACATTCTTCCATGACATGACCTATCTGACAAAATCACTTCAGGACACTAAATTTCCAGGCTGAGCTTCTTTCAGATTTGACCCTAGGTCAAAGAATTTACATTCCTAAAACTTTCCAAAGTCTGTCAACATTCTCATGATACATTTCATTTACTGGAAGCAAATTATTTTATTTTTAAATTATTATTTTTAAATAATCAAATTATTTAAAAATTTTAATAAAGCCAAGGCAACAATCTTAAATATCCAAAACCTAAGCTGATACCTGCTAGCAATCGATTACAATAAATTTCTATATAGATCAGTAGGTCTCCACTGGGGGTGATTTTATTCTCCAGGGATTATCTGTCAATGTCTGGAATTATTCTGGTTGTCACAACTACAGGAAGATAGCGGGGGAATACCACTGACATCTACAATGCATAAGATGGTCCTCCACAAGAAAGAGTTTTCTGGTCTAAACATCAATAGAGCAGAGGAAGAGAAACCATGGTGTAAAAGATCATAAACAAATTTTGAGCCACAACTCAAGATTAGCATACGATTAGGACCCAGGTGGATGAAGTAGAAATTGCTCTAGTTACCCCAATTTCCAAAGGGTTTAGGTTTTAGGAAGCAATAGATTCTATATTCACAAAAACCCAAGAACTGGGTAAAGTCTAAGTAAACACTGACCAAGTACCCACCCATTCCTTCCTTTGTTCAAGTCTACCTATTCATTCTGTGCTTCCATTTTCTGCCCTCCTACTTGCTCTCACCATACTTTGATGATTTGTTTAAATATCTCTCTGTTCCACTGGATCTGAGAATAAATGACTGTGGTCATAAAGCCACTTAATAAATACCTATGGGGCAGCTACTGTGTACCCCACGCTACTGCAGTCACTAGAGCTTCAGCAGTGCACAAAAATAACAGTCATGCTTTCATGTGGCTCACATTCCAATGAGCAGACACCAAAGACAAATCTAGCACAGGTCAGGTGGTAGTAAATACTATGAGGAAAAATAACATAGGACGGGGCTGGAAGCTAGCATTTTATATGAAATAGACTTACATGAGCAAAGAAGTAAGGCTTACAGGAAGGGAGGACTGGAAAAATGGAGGCATACTGGGGTACAAATGGGGAGAGCACAATATGATAATGACATAAGATATGACCAACTGGTTCCTCTTTTTCATTGCCTTACCCTGCTATTTTTTCATAATTACTTTTTTAAAGTCCATACTTAATTACAAACTCCTTTAAACAAAAGTCTGCTCTTCTCACACTGTTTTGTACTCTGACTAGCACAGAGCAAAATAGCATTGATCCATAAGCATATAGAAATGAAGTCAGAAATAAAAAACACTCAATCTCACATAAATCTAACTTGAGATAACTTTCTACCTGAAAGGCCCCTATGTTCAATGTGTAGGAAATCATGATTTGGTAGAGTTGACAGGGGAATAGATAGATGGATAAGCATACATATACATAAACATACGTACTTTATTGTATTAGCATTAGACAGTGTGCCACACAAGAGATAAAGCATAAGAAGTGAATTACTTTGCATTAGAGAGCATTCCTCTTTTGCACTCCTTTGCAGTGAAAAGTAAAGTTCATTAAACATTTACATGTTTGTAGTTGATATTATTTTTTTAATCTAACTTTCTCATAAGAACTCCCTTAGCTCAGCTTACCATAAGGTTGGGACAACCATCTGCCACCTTTCTTGTGGAGCTTTATAAAAAATCCTGACAAAAAAAAAATTCTCCTGGAACAACCACAGCTTCCCTAATGTTTTTGGCAAATCTAACACCTAATCTATCAACCAAAGGTCACATAAACCTTAAATTTAATGCGTATTTGGAAAAGAGGCACTTTATTTCTCTAGGAGTTAGGTCCAGACCAGAAGCTATACTATTTCCATTACCTGTTACTGCTCTTTTTAATACTTAATAGTTACTGAATTAAATTGGAAAACTATTAGTTCAAATCTACTGAGGTTTATTTCACTAGGTTTCTACTTAGACTCATTGGCTATTGGAACTGAAACAAACTTACACCAGTTCTACTTTGTTTACATAATTTGCAGAGTCATCCCTGCATAAGCATCTGGGAAGATAGGAACTTGCTTCTCCAAAAAGTCTTCTATGAATTGTTATTTCCTAGAGGGCCAATAACCCATCTTAATAATTTACCAAGGCCACAGGGTATAGATTTCCTCATATAATGGTTTCCATTCATGTCCTAAAGATGATCCAAGAGAAGTTTTCAATTTAAAAATAAATTAATATTAAAAATTTTACTTTCGAAAATTCTCTTTATGAGGCATGCACAGAATATATCCAGATTTATCGCTTTTAAACCATAAAAACAATTGTTAAGTTTTTAAAGATTCTAATGATCATTAAACAAATATCCAATACCCTTTGTAGATCATTCTTTTTTGGGGCCCGGGGGGCAGGGGGACTAAGGAAGGAACCCAAAAGAAACAACTGGGATTCTTCCAAAACCACATAGGAAGTCAGAGGGAAAACTGTGAATCAGTTGTTGATTTTCACTGGAGATGGAGCTTTTTAGGATAGCTTGCAATGCCTACACGTAACATAACCACAGATTGTTATCTTTAAAGACCAGAATTTTTGTCACTCAAGTATTTGATCTTGGGGTCATGTATATTTAAACAAATCTTATAGTTAAGATTCTATGATTAGCCTCTCAGTTGCTCCATCATTCTATTGTATTTTCATAGTGCTGCATGCTGGAACCACATCTTAACAAAAGAAAAAACCAGAATATCTGAAAATGTGAAAGATCAGAAGGTGTATGAGACATCTTTTCATGCTTCATAGCAGATATTACCATTTACCAAGTATACTAATGCAATATACAATATACAAATAATGCAAGTACTCCATACCTGTTAATCCTGTCTTTGGATGGTTGACAATCTACATGAAATATGACAATAATTAAATATCATTTACTAACATCAATGGGAAATGCCTTTGAGGAAAATAACTTTTTCATTAAAACACCTGTCTTTGAAAGATGTATTTCCTTAGCTGCATGACAAAACTGGAAGTGGACTTAATACAACTGGCTGGAATGAAAGTAAACAAGAAACTGTGCAACAATGTTGTACGAATCACTGTACATTCTCACTTACCCAAGTAGAGAGAGAATGACCAAGGTAGAGAAGGAATTTTGCAGAGGTCAAGTAGTTTGCTAAGGATCCTGCAAATAAACACAAGGGAAATACAAAAAGCATACTTTGTCACTCCAATGAGCTTAGGTAAAATATACTTGTTTTACTTAAACATGATATTAAAACTATTTTATGAGATGAACCTGTACATTTATCAAATCACCTACAAACTACTGCATTTAGTTTAGTTCATCTCATTCACTTAAATTCAGCATGACCTGTTGGTCAATAACTGCCTATCTTCCCAGTCAGTGAAGAAATTGTTTCAACATTCTTTAACTTCATTTTTTTTTTAACGCAAGGCAATCCAAACTGAACAACCTACTCCACCCTTGCCTGTGTGCAAGTCCCATTTTCTCACACGATGAATTTCTTATTTAACTCCCATCAAAATAGAAGTCAAAGGTGCTTTTACAAAAGCACCTTGGTTAACAACGAAGCCACATTCCTCCAAAACCTAAGTAGTGTTGCTGCCTCCAAAGTTCCACCTGAGTGTCCACCATATTCACTTGGTCAACACAACTCACCACAGCATCCTTCCCGACGGTTTTGCTCTCTTGCCCTGGTCATGACACCAGGTCCTCTCCTCCTGCTTGGTCTTTAACTACTCCAGCCGCCGCCGCTGCTCTTGCTGAGGTGCTTACCAGGAGTGCGAGGAACAGGAGGCAGCACCGCTAAAAACACAACAGCCTTGTCCAACAAGACCCCAACGACTACTGCAGCAAGGAACAAAAGGAAAACTACCCGGGGGTCTTCTTTAAATCTTCTTTCCAAACTTAGCTAACACTGTAGCTGAAGTTGGAAAGGCAAAGCCTTATGGAACCAGGTGGGAGGCTCAACAGGCCGTGCAGACCCTGAGCCAGCTCCAGCCGCCGCCGCCACCGCCGCCGCGGGCCCGGCCCAGCACTTATACGGAGCCGGGGGCGGAGCTCCCTCGCCGCTCGCGGGGCCGCCTCCTCCCCTTCAGGGACACCCGGGCGTCCCCGCGGCCGCGGCTGAGCTCCCGCCAACCCCGTGCGCCGCGCCGCCCTCCACGCCCTTCCCAGGAGTCGCCCGCAGGGGCGCAAGTGTCCAGCTCGCCAGAAACCACCTGCGCGGCCTGCGGGGACCTCCGCTGCGGCCGGCTCCACTCGCCAGGTTTTCCCGCTCTCCGGGAAGCCGCGAGAGGGCATCCGGGTGGCCCGGGAGTGGGAAAGGGACGCGGGGGTGGACACAGCGGGGTCGGCGTGGAGACGTTTTGCCCAAGACCAAGCGACGGGGTCTGGAGGGACAGGCTCCGCAGTAGGTACGAGGCTATTCAGGGGAGAGGCAGGCCGCGCACGGACCCTGCTCGAAGCTACAGCCCGAGCTGGCGGGGGCAGGGAGGTCCTTTTTATTTTTATTTAAGAAAATAAATTTTAATATAGATATCTAAATAAATATAACCCATGTCACACAGGTCCCTTTCCTGGCCTTCCCATTCCGGCCCCCCGCGGCAGAGAATGTTTTTCCTTCCCGGGACAGCATAGCAGGGCTTCCCTCCAAACAGCAGAATCAAAGGGCAGGAAGGGGGCTCAAAGATCAGAGGAGTAAATGGAGGCCTGGAAAGTTGAACTACTACAGCGAGCTGCGGACCTACCCCCAGCCCAGAACTCGGCTGCCCAAATCCGTTCTGGAGATAAAGCAAGGAGGCAGCAGCCCAGCAAGCCCTTCACCATCCTCTCTTCTTGACTCCTGCACCCTCTCACCCTGCCACTCTTCTCTACTCCAAATATTCCAGCATCGGACAGGCAGTTACCAGGAATACCGGTTATCCCAGTTGACTCCTTGAGTACGTCCGGTCTAGATAAAGTCGTTCGTTGGCCTCCTGGAGGGGCAGGAGAATGACTCTAAAGAACACCAGGTGTAAGCCTCTGTTGACCTCGGTTTACTCCAGCTGTGTGAAAACCCCTAGGGCATACCTGCCCCTTTTACCAGCGTGTTGATTACCATACCTTTATCGGTCTTGACCAAACCCCAGGAGTGATCTTAAACATTGAAACTCCTACCAGATCCCACACTTGGAGCACCGGCGGGCAGGCGGACTGACACCTAGAAGTGAAGGGAACCAACTCATAAATATATGCCCAGTATCAGGACTCTAAATCAGAAGCCCCAAAGGTCTAAGGGCGGGGTGCAGCTGGATTCAGTTGGGATGTGGTCTGGAGGTTAGAGATAGGAAACTTACAGTTTACTGCTATTACCAGCTATTTCCCTCTTGAGCCCTCTTTTTTCCCTTTCTTTCACACCTTTCAAGTTCCTTCCGTTCACTTGTTTGACTAATATATCCATATGTCCTTGAGAAGTAAACCAAAGCACATTCAAGGTGAGGAACTTAGGAAAGAGGGAACTGGTAAACTCTCACATTATGCTGATTTTTTATTAGAGATGAATTTGTTGATAGGTCCTCAAGCAAGGCACAAAGGATAAGGATACTTTGCACATTTGCCACAGATGCCTCCCTAACAAGAACCCCCAAGTGGTTTATATTAATTATTGCATGCCATAAGAAGTGTAGAGCTATACCAAATTTCAGCTGGTTAAAAAAAAAAAACTTACTTACCAGCAACACTGCCTGAGAAGTATTTGTGGAAA
This sequence comes from Sciurus vulgaris, assembly GCF_902686455.1. NCBI lineage: Eukaryota > Metazoa > Chordata > Mammalia > Rodentia > Sciuridae > Sciurus > Sciurus vulgaris. Next base: position 142,975,359 of record NC_136463.1, read on the forward strand.
TAGTAGCTGAGTCAGTATGTTCTTCAAAATGTAATGTGGAATTTCTCTTTTCCATTATCACTAGAAAGTCCCCAGAGGCAAAAACTGAGAGCACGGTGAAAAGAACAGATGGAAGACGACAATAAAGCAAGTAGGAAGGATACTGCAGGAAGACAAGCAAGATCAGAAACATTAAAACCAGTGAGATGTGTATAGACAAATTATATTAGTTGGGGCTCATGAAATGTGTATAGCCAAATTATATTAGTTGGGGCTCATGAAATGGAAAAGAGTTGAAAATGAAAATGGAATAAAACCCCTCAAAATACATGCAAAATCCAAAATGACAGAAATTTCCTGGCCTTGACTGGAGATTGCAAAGCACTGCTTAAATCACAAGACCCTCCTGACTCTTCTTCCTTCCAAAGAAACATTTGACTAGTTGAAAATTAAAATTTCTTCCAAAAGTAATTTGTATTTTTCCTACAACACAAAATACACAACTTTCCTGTCAATGTAATCATAACTAAGAAAGCCATGCAAGCTTGAAGTATTTACAAAAAGAAAAAATGCCTGAAAGACCATTTTACGATTGTTTTCAGTATTTTCAAAAGGTTAACCAACCTTTTAAAAACTCCAGCCAGAATCAAATGAATATTCTAGTTTAAAATTTCTAGAAAGTGTTTATGGTTGGGAAATAAAAAGGGTTCCATTATTTTATTTTTAAGTTGCATTTCCACTTACCCTAGAGGACCCTCAGTTTCCTCTGCTGTATCTGATGTTCTTACCAGGACAAAGGCAGAATAAAAAATGATCACTACTCCACTGCTCTCAAGAAAAAAAAAGTAATAGGGTTATCACCAACTATTACAGGAAAAGCACAGATCCAAGACAGAGCTTCTATTGGGTGTGGAACTTTTTACCCTAACTTAGGAACTGTAAAGCCGCATTTCTATTTAAAAGCCATTCTCGATGTCATAGGCAAAATTCTGGAACCGTTTGGTATTTTAATAATCTAAGACTGACTGGACCCTTGATAAATCCAAGTTCAGATGCCTTTTATAAGTTATAGACATCTAATTGAAAGATGATCCAGGGAAGGGTCTATCCTCCCAGGCCTTCATTTTGTTTGATTATTGCAAATAGATTTGACCTTGAAAAGTTCTTCTTGAATACTGAGCACACTCTCTTCTCATGCATTCTCTACACACATTCTCTCTCTCTCTCTCTCTCTCTCTCTCTCTCTCTCTCTCTCTCTCTCTTTCTCCCCCACCCCACACAATACAAAGACATACAGCAGTAGCCTATTTCTAGTTAAAAAATTAAATGCAGAATTCAGAAGATTTCAAAAGAATACCTTCCAAATCTATACCTACAGAAACTTGGTTTTTGTCAGGGACTGGGTGGACGACAGAACAGTTAATCACCACTTACTGGGTACAAGGTCTTCTGAGGTAATGAACATGAACATGTTCTGAAATTAGACAGTTGTGCAATAGTGAATGTACAAAAAGTCACCAAATTGTATACTTTAAAATTCCTTAAATGATGGATTTTATGTTATGTGAATTTTGCCTCAGTTTTTAAAAAGAAATACATTCTTAAGAGGAAAGTTTACCATTTTCATGTGGTCTCAGGAGGTCTTAATCAAAGAGAATAGAAAAAAGGAAGACAAAAATCAAATTTGGTTCATCACACTGACTAGAAACTTCAACTGTAACTAAAGTTAATATTTTCTCCATATACAGTCAGAAAATACAAAAATTTATTTAATAAATGTTTGATTTCTCAACTTTTGCCATAATTATTTTGCTGTCTAAACTAACTCATGTTACAATGTAAAGTCCCTTCTCTTATGTTCTGTTTTCAGGAAGCAGAAGACACACAACAAACCCTTTTCGTAGTCTCCAGTTACTACTCAGCCTTGCATTCCTTGGACTGTTTAAACCAAAATAGGTTTATCAGTTACCCAGTAATTTTAATTGGTGTTCTTGGCACCTTTTCCAGCAGCACAGTTGCTTGCAAGCCCATCACAGAAAAGAACGCACAGGTCTCAGATCTCTTAGAGACCTTATTCATCCAAGCAAAGAATTCCTGTTATATGTTCTCACAGCCTCAATCTTCTGTCTCAGACACTCCACAACTGAGTGACTATTTCCAAGTAATACCTTGAGGCTGATTCAACTAAGCTGGCCATATACTTACATTCAGGAAGTTTGCATTGTGGGCTACCAGCAAAAGTTTCAGAGTTCCTAATGTTTCATTTAGGGTACAGTCCACATATCCAATGCAAGGGTCCCTGTTTTCCAACTCCCTCTTGACCTCTTATTAGTGGTATGGGCATTATACCTGCTCTTCTGTTTTATAGTTTATTTCTTTTTATTTCAGTGCTTTATTTCCATACTGCTGATTTTTTCTTTCCCACATCTTATAAAATGCCTAATTATCATAGCATGTCAACGATGAGTACAAGATAATAAAAGACAATGGAGTTTCATAGCCATGAAACCCTTAGACCAAAACCCTAGTCTTGGATCTTTGAATTTGTGCTCACACAGACCAATAATGTATCAAGGAAAATGCCTTTAAAGCCAGAGAGAGAGAGAGAGAGAGAGAGAGAGAGAGAGAGAGAGAGAGAGAGAGGTATTGAGAGAGAAAGAGAAAATCTTTTTCATGTGACCTAACATGTAACAAAAGACCATATATTTGGAGCGCTGCATGAATGGCAGATATGAAATAAGGTACTTATCAGATATTATCTCATTTCATCTTCACAACACCCCTATGAGGTAATACTGTTATTATCCCCATTGTACATGGAAGTTAGATAACTCACTCAAGGTCACTCAGCTAGAGAGAGGTAAAACTACAATTCAAACCTAGAATTGTCCGAATGCAAGACCCTTGCTCTTTCTGCTTTGTTATTCTGCCTTTCACAGTCTAATAAGCTTGGGACAATACAGGTCACCAATAAGCATAATTATATCTTTTCTTCCTGTTGGCTAAAAATGACAGGGACTTGGGCACCAATAGGGTCTTGGAAGTAACTTATACTTGATAATGGAGGCTGGCAAAAATCTAGCTGGTGAGATGGAACACTATAATACTAGGAGTTGTTGGAGAATTTCAGTGAAGATACAGCCCCACTTTTCATAACCTTATATGCCTATAAGGTAGATAAAACAACATTAAGTAGTTGTAGTTGGTAAAAAGTTGAGTTTTATGTTTTTGGATATGACTAAGTCAAAATTAAAGATTTGGGGGATTTTACATTTTTATATTTAGAGTATTTACTGTTGAATTTTGAAACCAGTATTAAAAAATGTGGGAGGTGAGGCTTAATAAAAATGTTTTGCTACCTCAAAAATAGCCAAGAGGAATTTCTTGGCACTGCAGAAGGAATTAGATAGACCTTTTGAAAGGGACATGATCATATTGAGGAGGTTTTCTACAAAACTATTTATAAAGCAGTATTATATACAGATTTATGATTAGGTGGAGGAGATGGGTTTTATGGTATAAGAGGCAATATAGTTTTAAGAATAATTTTTCGTATGTCCTGAGAGGAGTGATAATTAGCATTTGCATAGGTCTTTTAAGTTTTCAATGTGCTTTTAAGTTTTCTCACTTAATCCTCTAACAACTATACGATGTCTTTGATTATGTATAGTACACATAAACTCAACCCCAGTGTTCCATTGCCTGAGTGTGCACATACACATGTCTGTGCTTGTGTGTGTATGTGTGGGTTTGATGGTAGAAAAGGTTTTTGTGATAAAGGATTGTGATGAGGAAGGGGTATTATGGTTTTGGAAACAGGGAAATAAACTTAAGGGGCTTAAAAATAAAGTGAACAAAAGAAGGAGGGTTTGGAATAAAAATAATCAACATGGTGCAGCCAAGGTTCAAATTAGAATCGAGGCACAGAGTTCCATAATTATGATGAGTTTAACTTGAATTTTTAAATATTTTTCTTCATAAGGAGCATATATTACTTTTATAATGAGCATGTTACTTACATTTCCGGAAACAAAAAGATTAATTTGAACCCTCTGAGATTTTCATTCCTTAAATATCCAGAGGCTTTTTTGTATAAATTTATGCCATTTCAACCTTTGGATAGGCCTGCCTGCAAATTTTCTTCAAGGACAGTTTTCTATAAAACACTAAATTAAACTTTAAAAATTCTGAGATGAAATAATAGTTCTGAAAGAAATCTCAGTCTATCTTTTTACCACATATAGGTATTATTTCATTGAAGAGGAAAATGGGAGATGATTTTGTATCTTTCATTGTGCACTTGAATTGATTTCATTATTATACCTCTAGGAAATTGTGAGGTATTCATTAATAAATGTATGAACTTTGTTTATTTTCAGAGTACTTCATTTATCTACTGGATCCACATATTCATAATCAGAAAAAAATAATATCACCAGGTAAGGTACCTTGGTTTGATAACTATTTGAGTGCTTCTGCATCTTATTTCTGAATTGTTTAGTCCAACTGTTACCTGAAATGTAACAATGAATACCTGAAGTTTTGCATCCTGGAAAACATCACATTTTTTGTGTAGAGATTATACCTATAGAGTTGCACAAAATAAACAATATTTGCTGCTTGAATTGATTGGAAAAATATTTTTGAGTTTACTCATCTCAAAAAAATGTGTCCATAAATTTTTCAGGTTTCATTTGATTTTGGAAGTTCAGCTTAGGTTAGCTTCAACTTCTTCAAGGATTGTTTTCTTAAGTTTACCTGATCCTCCCTCAAGTCTGACTTTGAGTTTCCCATTTTCCATCTACACCCTTATCTTCTGATAGACAGTGATGGCCAATTATTGGGCCGTGGCCTGCTCAGCACTTCATTCCTTGTGGTCATGAGGTGCGCTTTTGTATAATCTATTTTGTATTCTCCTCAGCATTAAGATAGATCCATCCTTTAAAAAAAACATAATGCAATCCTTGGAAGTCACATTAGAAAACATTAATGTTTTGACTAATTTAAAATTGCAAATGAAAAACATCTAGACTATAATTTTCATCGTACAAGGATGTAGGGGATCATTAAATGAGTTTAGTTGTTTCTTCTTAGTACCAATTACTTTAGACATGTCTAATTTGTTTTTCCTTCTTACATGGGCAATCCCTTGCCTTTAAAGTAAATGTGGGCCGATGTAGAGTGATGATTAATTGTGTGTCGGCCCTTCACAAGGTGGATCATCTGAGCTAAAGTTGAACGGTAAGGTTAAAATGGATTAGGAAAAGTTCACATTTGTGTCCCAGGAATCCTGTTGAACTACTTTTTTAAAAATTGTCTCATTTTACAAGCAGTTGACCAGCTCAAACAAGACTGTAATTATAGCAAATTCAATGTATTCATCTAACTATTATGAGCTTATACTGAACTGGTAATTGGGTATTTAGGAAATCATTTCTCACTAAAACCTCACAAACTGCATTAAATTGGTTTCTATCTTTGATTTTGCTGTCTGGATCCAGGGAAAATCTAGTACATTTCCTCTTTTTAAACTGTCCATAATTTTTTGAAGTATGATTATATGACATTTTTCTTCTGATTTCTCATGTTCATGTATTTCAGTGGCTGCTTGGCTCACTTATATCATTTGTCTCAAAATTGTTTTGCAAATCATAACAGTATATAAAAGTACTGTGGGTAAATATATCCTCCCAAAATGCCTTAACTCTACCTTTTGGTCAAGGTAACTAGCTTGTGTCTTCATATAGAAGATCAAAATAACTAACACTTTCAGTTCTCTGCCAAACATGTAGTTTGGCAACCCAACTAAATCTAAAATTTCAGTCATAGATATAAACTGCCAGTTCAACACACAAGAAAGTGGGTAATCATTTCATAAACCTTTTGTGTTTGTAAAGATCACTTGTCAAAACAGCTCTCCAAAATCAAAGCCTCTGGCACAAGAGTTCTCTGTGTTTCTCCTTTGCTGGCAAAGCAATAAACCTATTTTTTTTCTTTTTCTCAAAAAAAAAAAAAATTCTCCCCAATAAAATTCCTTTTTACATAATGTCCAGGTTAACTGAGTGTCAATATTGTTCAAACTGCATAACCCTATCACCCTCTCAAGGGAAAAGACATTTCTCCACTAGAATCCAGTAGTTTTGAAATTGAAGAGTTGGGGAGAAGAGTTGTTACTAGTAGCAGTAATAGTGTGGCATAGTTTTCCGATATATTGTTTTAGGTAATGGGAATCAAATATCAAAAACACTAAAATTGCCTGTTAATTTATGAGTGGGTTTTGCACATTTTTGAGGATTTGTGCCAGGTAATGTAACAAGTCACTATCATCAGACAATTTGCTTAACCACTCTAGTAAATATTAAACATTTATTCAATATAAAAGTGAAGTTTACAGGATGTAAGATTTTCCTGGTAACATTGGAACAAGTCCACAGAATGCAGGATGGGTGTCAACCTCACAGTTTCCTATTTAATAGATTACATAAAATCTGAAGATTTCAAATTTGGGTTTTTTTTTTCCTTTTACCTATTCTCCCTCTTTTTTTAGAACTTATTTTCAACACTTATTACACTACAGTTGCTTGTTAAATCCTAGGAATTTATGTAAAATAAAGTCATTTCTGAACCTGTGCTCTTGAAGCCTATCTCCATGAACTGTCAACTGGCTGGTAGTGGATTGTTTAATTGGTTAGTGGGTTCACTTGTTTACTTTTGATTATTGACTTTTTCTTTATAATTTTTTAGGTGAGACACAGATCTAAGGGATAGGTCTTATTGCACATTGAGTGTTTAAAAATGGCATCTGAGGATCATAACTATTATAAGTTGGATAATGTTCCCTCAAAATCACATGTTGAACTTGAAACCCCTAGCATCTCAGAATGTGACCTTACTTGGAAAAAGGATCAGTACAGGTGTAATTAGTTAAGCATAGATCATACTGAAGTAGGTGGGCCCTAATCCAATGTAACTGTTATCCTCATATAAGGGAAAAATAGATAAAGACACACACACAGGAAAGACACCATGTGAAGGTGAAGGCAGAAATACACAAACCCAGGAATGCAAAGATTTCCAGAAAACCATTAGGATTTAGCAGAGAAGCATGGAACAGGTTCTCCTTTATGTCCACTGGAAGGAGTCAACCCTGCCAACACCTTGATCTTTGACTTCTAGCCTCCAGAACTACAATAGTTTTCTGTTGTTATAAGCCACCAAGTGGAGGTACCTTGTTAGAACAGCCTTAACAAACTAGTAGAGCAATTAATGATACTTCCTCAGGAAAAAAATAAGTTTTGACTTCTCCCAAGCATTGATGTTTTTTAGGCTCAAACATAATCAAAGAGAAAGTGATTGTGATCACTGAAGCCAACCACTCATCTTATTTCTACTCTTTTTTTCATTTTTTTTGGTAGTGCTGGAGGTTGAACCGAGGGCCTCATGTATACTAGTGAAGTGCTATATCACTGAGCTAACCACAGCTCCATCTGTCACTCTTACTACCAGCAGTATACTATAATAAAAAAATTATTTGGAAACAATTTGAATTTTGGTTATTGGTTATGCATCCTAAATATTAGATATTGTAGAAAGAACATTATGTGACAGTGATATTGGGTATAAAATAAGTAATCAAGGAAAAATTATAGTATCTAATTATGAAAATAAATTTCAGCATTACAACTGAAGTGCTAACACTTTTTATATACAAATACCACATTAACGCCTTTAAACCCAAAGAAAGGAAAAGGCAGAATTTATGTTCAATAACAAGAAAAATGGGAGTGGTTAAAAAGTAATGATTTAAATTTTTTTCTTTCCCCTTTCATAAAGTCAATAAGGGGAAAATGCCAATGTTTTCTTTCTGCTCTAGGGGTTAGAGATTAGAATATAATGTAGAACAATGTGTGGTAATTTCTCAGGTGACTAGAAGCTCCAAAGTGATAGTCTAAACTCTAGGACCAAAACTGGAAAAAAAAAATCCAGGACTTGTTATAATTTAAAAAAATCGCTAACACACAGCACTTGCCTGCCACTTCTCCAAGTACATGTGCTAATTCGTTTAACTCTCACAGTAAACCCCATGAAGTAAGCATGACTATTGTGCCTATTTTACAGACAAAGAAATTGAAGTTTATGCCCCCAGGAAGTTTTTACCAAGTTTTTGAACCTGGAAACTAAGAAACTAAAACCTTGACTGGTAATTGATCCCTTAATGTGCTCTACCTTTGGATACCTGACTTAAACAGTTTAACCCATCATACTACCATGTAAAGTAAGAAGCTGTACTGTGTCAGCAACTCCATGGACAACTCAATTATATCTTGAAAATTAGAATTGCAAACAAAATTATCATCATAAGCAAAATTATGTCTTCTTGGAGCAACTATGAGTGAATGATTTCCCAACTTGTTATCTACCTAGGATCCACAAAGAGTATATACAGTGTAAAATAGCTTAACTATTTAGGCTATACGGATTGCATGAAATATTGTGATCACATTATTTTATTGTTTGAGAAGTAGTATTATAGTCCTCAAATGCCTTTTACTTTAACAAGTAAATGCTAGAAACTCACATTACAAGCAATTAAGCCTCTATCCACAGTGTAAGAAAGAGCCTTCACAGTTCCTTGAAACCACTGTAACTTCAAATTGTATAATTAAAAGTTAAATTTGAGGTGCCATCCTTCCTTTTATAATTCTCCATATTTTTAACAGATAAACTGAAAGTAAACACCAACAACATGTAAGCACAGAATAGTTCTCTACATTTAGTATTTATCTTTGGCCAGCAAGATTTATTTAGATTCTGTTCCTCTAGTTAGAACAAGATTTTTTAAGAGCTAAAGCCACGGACTTTGACCATCGTATTCTGTTATATTATCAGTGTTAAATAAACATAAATTAATCAAAATAGCAATGAAAGAACAGGTAGTCAGAAAAAACATGAGGCATGGTTTACCAATCTTTGTATAAAAAGTAGTTTTTATTCTCCATAAACCTTGAGACAACTAAAGAGGTTGGAAGAAGAAGTGAAGCTGGGATGGAGTATACCTTCCACAAGGTTCTGAGGGGAGCCAAGGAAGGCACATCTTTACTGCCTGTCAACAGCATTTCCACAGCTTCTACAAGATGGTAGGCCCTGCACAGATGTGGGATTTACAGAAGTGAACCCGACAAACAGGCCCCTGTCTCCTCCATCTACCATGAAAAATTCATTGGGATAAACAATCCCTTAAACTCCCAAAGGGGAAAAGTGGAAGGACGGATGGAAAACTGACAGCTGCTGAGCACACACTCTTACAAGGCTGTGGACTTTCCTCAGATGCTCTTGCACTCGGCTGCTTGCAGGTCTCACACACAAGAATTTTGAGCACAGACAAGACTTGTGGATAACAGGCAAGACTTTTTCTCAGAACTGAAAAATTCCTAATTTCCCCCCTGCCTTAAGTCCTGAATAGATCAGGTTATAATATAGACTGAAATCAATTGTCTAGAAAAATAGCAACCATAGAAATACATAGACTCTTCTAATGGAGCAGTTTGGGTACATAGAAGACACTCAATGTTTTTAAATGAATGATTAATAATTTTAAAATGTTAATAATTTTAAAATTAATAATTTTTAAATGTTGAAAATCAGTTAATTTAACATCTAGTATATGACATGAAGTTTGGAGGCTTTATACAAGAAACACGACACACCCACACTAAGATATAAGGCCAAAATACATTCTGGGACACATGTAACTATATAATTATCTCTTAACTATTCCTGCTAATAGGGACTGGTGGTAAAGACGATCCAAAATATCTTTCAAAAATCATTTTAATTGTGTGATAGATAAAGTCTAGTATCAACATGTGATACAAACAGTTGATGAACAATAAGTGCTACCTCAGAATTGCGGTTGGTAGCTGACACGCTCATTCTTTCAAGAAGTTTGTGTTCAGTGGATGGAAACTGAAGAGATATAATGCATCCCCAAATAAGTTAGGGTCTAAGGGAATATAGAAAATGAGAAATATCAATTTCTAACATTAGGAATCTGTCTCAGGGACAGCAATTTAACAAGTGATCATTGGAGTATCTCACAGAAAAGGGAAAAGCAGTTTTCTAAGAACTTTTGATCTTCAAAGTCGGAAATTAACATAACATAAATTTAGTACAGGTAGACAACCTGGAGGCATACCAGGTGGCCAGAGCCAACTGGATTAGAACCAACTAAATCCAGAGTACAGGAGCATTTATTATTTCAATTTTAAAAAGGAAAGAAAGCACATTTCATTTGTTAATAATTTAATGTGTGAAAACTTCCAAAAGGGAAAATCTGCACATTAGCATCAAAATATTAATAATTACATGCACACACACACTCTTGTATTTTTATTGCTTGATAAAAATTAGTCTAAACAAAGCTAGTTCTAAAACATAATTATTGGGTATATTTCATGAGAAATTCCTAAACTGGAGCCAGGGTAAAGCCTAAGAGACTGCATTCAGAATTAACTACATGGCCAACTCCCAGGAATAGGTGAATATAGAACGACTGTGAGCTTTTAGAAGGCAGAAACTAAGTTTTTATTCATTTTCAGAAAACCAGCACCTATTATAGTGCTTGATACATAGTCACCACCCAATAGATGTTGGTTAATTAACAAATGTGCTCCTTTAGGATTATAAGCATAGACAGTTATCTAGGGTAGGAATAAGTCACAGATTAAAATTCGAATTGTGTTGGTAACTCTTTCTGCGGACTTGGAATCAGTTCCTGTTCATTTGGTCACCTAGGTAAGAAGCTACCTTTTGGGTGCTTAATGTATCTAAGGTTCACTTATGAAAGTGCCAAATTACTATTACTAAATGAAAACTTGTTCTTTATATACTTAATGAAGATGTCTTTCATGCTTATACTTGAGCCCACTTCCAATCATGGCAAATTATTCCTAATACTTTTTTAAAACTCAACACATTTTTAAAATCCTAATATATGCATATTTAATTTTAAAAATTTAGTTCTAATTAGCTATACATGACAGTAGAATGCATTTTGATACATTGTTAACAAATGGAGCACAACTTCTCTTTTCTCTGAATAAAACTTAACACATTTTAAGGATAAAAACTATATTACTAGCTATCATTTGTTATTACTTTTACCCATTCCCAGATGGCTTCACTGTGATTCCAACTTTTAAAGTCTTTGCCTCATCTCTTAACTTTTTTAGTACAAATGAAATATTTAAATTAAAAGAGTTATGAGGTAAAAAGAAATAATGCAGTAGACCCTCAGACCTCACTGTTTAGTTCAAGGGCAGTATGATTTGACTCTGCTTATTGTACCCCAAACTCAGGTAAATCTGAAGGAATCTTTTTTCATTGTCCTAAGAATTGCTATGCCTGGCCATCACTAGCCCTGGGACATGGATCAGTTCTGGGACATAGGTAGCCCAACCACAAGGGAACATCCATATTCAATGAAATAAACCTGAGTCCTCAGGAATTCCCAAAACCCTTGCTTTTTCCAGCCCAGGAGAAGCCAGGGCGGATACTGAATATGGCACTCTCAATGATCCCCACCACCTCTGCTGCTTATATCTAGGTCCGTCACAGGTACAGGAATGACACCAAATTCCTGGTGGCCTTCTGAGGGTCCCCTGTTACTGTGGCACACTATGATCCAGTTAGCAATTAGTAAAATCCTAACTGAATTCACAAATAATAAAAAGAGGAAAATGCTAGGAGCACACCAAACAAAGGAAGACTGATAATAAATTTTAACAAATGGTTATGCTAACACAATACTTTCTGAAGAAGTATACTAGTATTGTTTTCCCAGGTCAGAACCTCAAATACAACAATGGCATTTAGAAACTTAAACACTCATGTATAAGTATATAACATGAGGAAACTGAAAAAGTAAATGCTGGAGGATACTTTTGTGGCAGTATGACAAGGAATAAGTATGAACATCATTTCATAAAAATTAAAAATAAAATATTTTAAAATTGATCAAAATAAAAATCAACTACCCCAATCTTTATCTTCACTTCCTTCTAAGAATAATCTCCCCTAAAGTATATTTCCAAAAGACAAAAAATTAATAAATTCTTATTCTGAAATCTACTCACACATAACAATTTTGTTATTGTTAACTTCAGTGCTTACACAATGTAATTTACTACAATCAATAATGGTGGAGTGACTTCTCTGTGTAAGAGTTCTCTCAGCCACCATGGTTACCAGGGATACTAAAATGCAGATTATAATCCATGAGGGATTATACTCCTGGTGGTTTTTCTTTGATTTCTAGCACACTTTAATACAGAGGCAGAAGAAGGGACAGAATCACTTTCCCCAAGTTTCCAGACTCAACTAGAGGTGGCCATTTGACAGTTTTGGCCAGTGAGGTCCAAGAAGTCTGCTGGAGCTGTTCAGGCAAAGCTTTGCTTTGGGAGATCAGGAACCCAAGATGTCAGCACGTGCCTCTTGCTTCCTCCTGCACTGGGTGCTGCAGGGCCCCCTGGACCTCTGGCAGCCTTCTTGCCAACAAGAGCATCACAATGCTTCTGGTCCTGCCAACCCTGAGCTGCAGAGACACTGTCGCCAGCCGCCTCTTCTCAAATTTTGTGTGAGGAGAAAATAAACAGACTCTATCCTTTAAAGCCACCATCAGAGATCTGTGACTTGACACCAAAAGCAGTTGTAACAGTTGAAACAGCTAACGAAAATGGGTTTTTGGTTTGTTTTGTTATGTGTTGTTTTGTGTTGGTACCATGGATTGAACTCAGGGCCACTTGGACACCAAGCCACATCCCCAACACTCTTTTGCATTTGATTTAGAGACAGGGTGTCACTGAGTTGCTTAGTGCCTTGTTTGGCTGAGGCTGGCCTTGAACTCCTATCCTACTGTCTCGGTCCCCCCAGCTACTTGGATTACAGAGGTGCCCCAACACCCTCGGCCTCTTCTATTTTTAAAGGTGCCTTTTTAAAACAAAGCAAAACAAACAAAAATCTTTGGAACACAAATTTTATTATGCAGTTTGTGAAAGAGAAATTCATTCAGAAGCATGTCTGCTATCCCAGAAGCCAGGGAGGAAGGCCAGGGAAGAGCAGGGCAGGGGGAGGTGTCCCAGGGCAGAGAGTCTCTGATGTGTGTGGCAGGTGGGGGCAGAGGAGAGTCGTGGGGGATCCAGATGCGCTGTGGGTTGGTATCCGAGAACGGGGAAGCCGGAGCCAGGTGGCACGCCTCACTGCTGAAGCTGTTTGAGTGCAGCCCTGACAGGTGCCGGGTCCACCATGTCAGGATGCTCAGAGCTGGGGGTCTTCTGGCCGTCTGTCGGTCTGTCTGTCTGCTCAGGGCAGGTTCCCTGGAGCCACTGTGGTTTGGAGCCTAGGGCGCCTGCGGGCTCCTTGCATGGGTGCCACTCTTCTTCTGGAGGTGGGCTCGCCGAAGCAGGGCACACAGCAGCACAGCTGCCGGATGCAGTTGGCCATCCTCCTAGTGACCGCCCTCCAGCCCCTGTGGCCGTCAACCGATTGGCCTGAGGAGGGACCCTGGGAGGAAGAGCTGGGGCCTTGTGCTGCCCATCTGCTGAGGATCCTCCAGGGCCTGGGCCTGGGCTGGTCGGGCCTGCGGGGCACAGGGTCTGGCCTGGCGGCTGGGCTGGGAGGGGGCGTGTCCCCATGGAAGAAGCGCAGAGGAATCGCGGGCACACTGGCACTTGCGGTGCCCTTGTGTCCCGATGACTTGGCCTCCTCCGGCTGCTGCTGCTCACAGGGCCGGGGAAGGGCAGGCTCGCTGGCACACTTCTTGGAATGCACGCAGGGGGGATCCCTGGGGCCCTGGCGAGGCCCGACCACCCGGCGGCGCACAGGCCTGGCCTGGAGCTCCCAGCCCACTCCCTGGCTTCGCTGGTGCAGCAGGATAAGATAGGTCCCCATGGCCTCATCGAACTTCCGCTGGTCCAGGGACACCCAGGCGTTGTAGGGGTCGAAGCCCATGTCAAACATGATGGTCATGATGGCGGGGTCGGGGCGCGAGGGCAGCGGCTGGCCGCAAGGACCAGGCGGGGCTTCCTCGCCCTGGCTCAGCCACGGGTGCCCCATTACCTGCTGGAGGGTGGGCCTCTGGGCGGGATCCACCGTCAGCATCTGCTGGATGAGGCTGCGGGCCTCCTGGGAGAGGTGCGCGGGGAGCTCGTAGCTGGCCTGCACGATGAGCCTCTGCAGGCCCTTGGCCGTGCTGGCCTTAAACGGGCGCCTCCCTGTGAGCATAAGAAAGAGGGTGACCCCCAGGCTCCACACGTCCGCCGGGGGACCCTCGTATTCTTGCTTCAGGACGATTTCAGGGGCACGGTAAGGCAGAGTGCCCCAGAAGCTGGTGAGCTTCTGCCCAGGCCGGACCCTGGCGCTCAGGCCAAAGTCTATGAGTTTGACCTTGCCGCCCCTGCTGTCCACCACGAAGTTCTCGGACTTGAGGTCGAGGTGCGCGATGCCCCGCTCGTGGCAGTGGCGCACCGCACACACCATCTGCCTGAAGGTCCTGCGGGCCTTGTCCTCCTTCAGCCCACCTGCCGCCGGGATGCAGCACCGCAGCTCTCCCCCACCTGCGTGCTCCATGACCATGTAGAGGTTGCCCGGGGTCTCGATGACCTGGAACAGCTGGATCACATTCGGGTGCTCCAGGGCCATCAACCACTGCGGTTCCAGTAGGACGGCCTGGGTCCCCTCTGTCTTGGGCACGACTTTCACCACCACCTCTGCCCCGGTGAGGAGATGGCGGGCTAGAAGCACCTGGCTGAAGCCCCCCTGGCCAAGCTCCCTCACGACCTGGTAGTGGTCCGTGAGGGCCGCCTCGTAGCAGGAGCTGGGCCCCTGTGGCCCTACACTAGTCTGACTGCACTGACTGCACATCCTAAAGCCGGAACGACAACTAAGGATGCTACCTTAAAAAAAAATAACAAACTCAAACAAAAGACCCAAACCAACAACCAAAAGACAAAACAAACAAACAAAACCCAAATCAAACAAACAACGGCAAAACACCACCACCCCAACCACCAACCACCAGCCACCAACCACCAACCACCAGCCACCAACCACCAGCCACCAACCACCAAAAACGCTCACTATCTGGGAGTCCGACAGGTCACCACCAAGAGCTTCCTGTACTTATGGACAAAAATCCCAGCCGCAGCCTCCCTCTTATATGGCCGGTGGCTGAACTCCCATCACAGTGGCTCCTTGTGAGGTCACAGCAGGCAATGACCAGGTCACATCCGGCCAGAACCCCCAGTGATCATCTCACTTTGGGGCCTCCGGGACCTACTCAACTCTCATAAGAAGAATAAGAAAGGACCCCACAAGCTTTTTGTTTCAGGGGTGTGGACACTGAGAGTTACACGTTTAGAGATTCAAACTTGTCAGATCCTGCAGGGCTCTTTTCACTTGGAGACTGATGAAAATCCCTACTCACTTTGGGCTTTACAGGCCTCATCTTATCTACACCCCAAGTGTTCCATTCCTACTTCTTCATCTCAGAATGATTGGTGTCAAAGTGTGGTAGCGCTTTGCTCACATGGCGATGCTCCCACCAAATGCTCTGTTCCCCTAGGATGCTCTAGAGCTTGGCAAGAACACCTATGGGGCTGAGAGGGAGGGAGCATTCCTCAGCCTTGCCCCACAAGGTTCTCATCGGATTTTTCTCTAGAACCCTGAAAGGTTCAAAGTGATAAAGAATAAAGTATGGAAGTCAAAATCCTAACCAGCAAAGGTGTCCCAACAGATACCTGGGTCCCTTCCTGCCCCTGTAAACACAGTACCTAAGACTGGGTACCATATTAAGAGGAAACCACTTCCCACTGTTCTGGAAAGTGGCACGTTCTAGGTCAAAGCACCTGTTGCTGTCTCCTCCCATGATGGAGGCTCAGGAGTGTTGAACTCATTCTCTCAAGCCCTCTTCTTTGTTTTGTTATTTTGTTTCTTTTTTTTTTTTTTTTTTTTTCTTTTCTTTTTCATACAGGGCATTTTAGCTAGGATCTGGGGCATGCTAGGCATGTGCTCTCTACCACTTGCGTGCTTCCACAGAATAATTTTTTTTTTTTTTTTGAGGCAGGATCTCAGTGAGTTGTTCATGTCAGACTGGCATGTGTGATCCTCCTGCCTCCAGTCCGGAGTAGAGAGGATTCGCATCCGTCATCCTTTGGATGTGACATGCCCCCCCCCCCCACCCTACAGGCTCCTCTGCTAGTGCAGGGGTAGTCAGAGGTGACATGATTGGATTGGGAGAGCTGTACTCTTCAGTCCATCCTAGGTTGAATGGAGTGACTTGCTGGTTACCATAGGCAGGTGGAACATGGCTGGTTACTCTAGGCACTGGGTCACTGGGATCATGTCCTGGAAGGGTTTTTTGCCTCTGTAACCATTGCCCCACTTTACTTCTCTCTCTGCTTCTTGGCTGCCCTGAGGAAGAATCTTTCCACTGCTGGGCCCTTCCTCCATGATGGGCTGCCTCACCTTGGCCCAGAGCAATAGAGCCAGCAATTGATGGATAGAGACCACTGAAACCTTGAGCCCTGTGTTAATATTTCCTCCTCCACGTTTTTTTACTGGGTGAATGGGCCAGAGGATTGATACACTTAATTAATACAGCAATATGCCATTGTTCACAACTTGAGAAATGTACCTCTGTGTGTGTGTGTGTGTGTGTGTGTGTGTGTGTGTGTGTGTGCGCGCTCATGGGTGTGCGCATTCCTGGGAAGTGAACTGCTTCCTTTGGCAGCTGGAGAAGCATTCCTAAAGTACATATCCCATCCCTGGGGTTGGAGCCTCACGGTCTGTCTGCACTCTTGAGGAGTTGGTCCCCACTAGATGTGCCTGTGTGAGGAGAGTTCCTCAGGCTGACCTGAAGGTCATTGGATGAGGTACTCAGATCTCAATGAAGACAGAAGGATCTCTGGTAAGGCAAATCTGTGACAACTATAAAAGCCAATGCCTCTCGTTTTCTACAAGGTATAAGAGAATAACGTAGCAGAAAACCCCCACTCTGTTCTGTATTGAGCACACTGTGTGCACATGTGACATTGTGACATCACTGACTGATTTGGGGCATGGCGAGGCCCAGCAGCAGCACTCTCTGCACTAGTGATGTTCCCCTGCCACACATTCCCATCAGGGTGGTGTTCCTATCTGGTGGGAAATGGAACCCCATGGGAACCACAAAGAAATACCTACAGGGCATTCCCAAAGGGAGAGGTAAGGGAATTGGTGTATCTGGTGTTTGTTTCACTACACACATCAACTGAACAGGAGAGAAGGTAGTCATGTAACAGCATAGGTCACACTGCATCAAACTTGGCCTGGCCTCCATATCGGGACACAGGTCATGCTAACCCATGATTCCACTTTAGTCCCTTACAACCCCATCTTCTGTAGTTTCATCCTAACAATGTCATTTCTGACGAGAGAGAGACCTCATTCTCTGGTGTGGAGGTTTTTTTTTTTTTTTTTTTTTTTTAATTGTAAACAAATGGGATACATGTTGTTTCTCTGTTTGTACATGGCGTAAAGGCATACCATTTGTGTAATCATAAATTTACATAGAGTAATGTTGTTTGATTCATTCTGTTATTTTCTCCCTTCCCCCCACCCCTCCCACCCCTCTTTACCCTCTATACAGTACTTCCTTCCTCCATACTTGCCCCCCTCCCTAACCCTAACTCTAACCCTAACACTAACCCTTCCCTCCCCCCCATTATGTGTCATCCTCCACTTATTAGCGATATCATTCGTCCTTTGGCTTTTTGAGATTGGCTTATCTCACTTAGCATGATATTCTCCAATTTCATCCATTTGCCTGCAAATGCCATAATTTTATCATTCTTTATGGCTGAGTAATATTCCATTGTATATATATACCACAGTTTCTTTATCCACTCATCAATTGAAGGGCATCTAGGTTGGTTCCACAGTCTGACTATTGTGAATTGAGCAGCTATGAACATTGATGTGGCTGTGTCTCTGTAGTATGCTGATTTTAAGTCCTTTGGGTATAGGCCAAGGAGTGGGATAGCTGGGTCAAATGGAGGGTCCATTCCAAGTTTTCTAAGGAATCTCCACACTGCTTTCCAGAGTGGCTGCACTAATTTGCAGCCCCACCAGCAATGTATGAGTGTACCTTTCTCCCCACATCCTCGCCAACACCTGTTGTTGCTCATTTTCTTGATAATCACCGTTCTAATTGGGGTGAGATGGAATCTTAGGGTAGTTTTGATTTGCATTTCTCTTATTACTAGAGATGTTGAACATTTTTCCATATGTTTGTTGATTGCTTGTAGATCTTCTTCTGTGAAGTGTCTATTCATTTCCTTAGCCCATTTGTCGACTGGATTATTTGAATTCTTGGAGTAGAGTTTTTTGAGTTCTTTATAGATTCTGGAGATTAGTGCTCTATCTGCAGTATGATTGGCAAAGATATTCTCCCACTCTGTAGGCTCTTTCTTCGCATTGCTGATAGTTTCCTTTGCTGAGAGAAAGCTTTTTAATTTGAATCTATCCCAGTGGTTGATTCTAGCTTTTATTTCTTGTGCTATGGGAGTCCTGTTAAGGAAGTCTGATCCTAGACCAACAAGGTGAAGATTTGGACCTACTTTTTCTTCTATAATCTGCAGGGTCTCTGGTCTGATTCCGAGGTCCTTAATCCATTTTGAGTTTAGTTTCGTGCATGGTGAGAGATATGGGTTTAGTTTCATTCTGTTGCATATGGATTTCCAATTCTCCCAGCACCATTTGTTGAAGAGGCTATCTTTTCTCCATTGCATATTTTTGGCACCTTTGTCTAGTATGAGAAAATTGTATTTATTTGGGTTTGTGTCCGTGTCCTCTATTCTGTACCATTGATCTACCTTTCTATTTTGGTACCAGTACCATGCCGTTTTTGTTACTATTGCTTTGTAGTAGAGTTGAAGATCTGGTATTGCAATACCCCCTGTTTCACTCTTCCTGCTAAGGATTGCTTTAGCTATTCTGGGTTTCTTATTCTTCCAGATGAATTTCATAATTGCTTGCTCTATTTCTGTAAGGTACATCATTGGGATTTTAATTAGAATTGCATTGAATTTGTATAGCACTTTAGGTAGTATGGCCATTTTGACAATATTAATTCTTCCTATCCAAGAACATGGAAGATCTTTCCATCTTCTAAGGTGTTCTTTAATTTCTTTCTTTAGTGTTGTATAGTTCTCATTGTAGAGGTCTTTCACCTCTTTTGTGAGATTGATTCCCAAGTATTTTATTTTTTTGGATGCTGTTGTGAATGGGGTAGTTTTCCTAATTTCTCTTTCTGAAGATTCATCACTTATGTATAAAAATGCGTTGGACTTATGGGCATTGATCTTGTAACCTGCTACTTTACTGAATTCACTTATGAGTTCTAAGAGTTTTCTGGTGGAATTTCCAGGTTCCTCTAAATATATAATCATGTCATCAGCGAACAGGGATAGTTTGAGTTCTTCTTTCCCAATTCGTATCCCTTTAATCTCTTTGGTTTGTCTGGCCAGAGTCTCAAGAACGATGTTGAATAGAAGTGGTGAAAGAGGGCATCCCTGCCTTGTTCCAGTTTTTAGGGGGAATGCTTTCAGTTTTTCACCATTTAGAATGATATTAGCCATGGGCTTAGCATAAATGGCCTTTACAATGTTAAGGAATGTTCCCACTATCCCTATTTTTTCTAGTGTTTTGAGCATGAAGGGGTGCTGTATTTTATCAAATGCTTTTTCTGCATCTATTGAAATAATCATGTGATTCTTGACTTTAAGTCTATTAATGTGGTGAATTACGTTTATTGATTTCCTGATGTTGAACCAACCTTGCATCCCTGGGATGAAACCAACCTGATCATGGTGGACTATCTTTTTAATATGTTTTTGTATGCGATTTGCTAAAATTTTGTTGAGAATTTTTGCATCGATGTTCATTAAGGATATTGGTCTGAAATTTTCTTTCCTTGATGAGTCTCTGTCTGGTTTAGGTATCAGCGTGATATTGGCTTCATAGAATGAGTTTGGGAGGGTTCCCTCCTCTTCTATTTTATGGAATACTTTGATAGTATTGGAGTGAGCTCTTCTTTAAAGGTTTTGTAGAACTCGGCTGAGAACCCATCTGGTCCCGGACTTTTCTTTGTTGGTAGGCTTTTGATGACTTCTTCTATTTCAGTACTTGAAATTGATCTATTTAAATTATTTATGTCCTCCTCGTTCAGTTTAGGCAATTCATATGTCTCTAAAAACCTATTGATGCCTTCAAAATTTTCTATTTTGTTGGAGTATAGATTTTCAAAATAGCTTCTAATTATGTTTTGTATTTCAATCCTGTCTGTTGTGATATTTCCTTGTTCATTCCGAATTTTAGTGATTTGGGTTTTCTCTCGTCTTCTCTTTGTTAGTGTGGCTAAAGGTTTATCAATTTTGTTTATTTTTTCGAAGAACCAACTATTTATTTTGTCAATTTTTTGTATTGTTTCTTTTGTTTCAATTTCATTGATTTCAGCTCTGAGTTTAACTATTTCCTGTCTTCTACTACTTTTGGTGCTGTTCTGTTCTTCTTTTTCTAGGGCTTTGAGCTGTAGTGTTAGGTCGTTTATTTGTTGAGTTTTACTTCTTTTATTAAATGCGCTCCATGAAATAAATTTCCCTCTAAGTACTGCTTTCATAGTGTCCCAGAGATTTTGATATGATGTTTCTTTGTTCTCATTTACCTCTAAGAATTTTTTAATTTCCTTCCTAATATCTTCTGTTATCCATTCATCATATAATAGCATATTGTTTAATCTCCAGATGTTGGAATAGTTTCTGTGTTTTACTCTTTCATTTATTTCTAACTTCAATCCATTATGATCTGATAGAATACATGGTAGTGTCTCTATCTTCTTGTATTTGCTAACATTAGCTTTGTGGCATAATATATGGTCTATTTTAGAGAAGGATCCATGTGCTGCTGAGAAGAAAGTGTATTCGCTCTTGGTTGGATGGTATATTCTATAAATGTCTGTTAAGTCTAAATTATTGATTGTGTTATTGAGATCTATGGTTTCTTTGTTCAATTTTTGTCTGGAAGATCTGTCCAGTGGTGAGAGAGGCGTGTTAAAATCACCTAGTATTATTGTGTTATGGTCTATTTGGTTTCTGAAATTGAGAAGGATTTGTTTGACATACATGGATGAGCCACTGTTTGGGGCATAGATGTTTATGATTGTTATATCTTGCTGATTTATGCTTCCCTTAAGCAGTATGAAATGACCTTCTTTATCCCTTCTGACTAACTTTGGCTTGAAGTCCACATTATCGGAAATGAGGATGGATACTCCAGCTTTTTTGCTGAGTCCATGTGCGTGGTATGTTTTTCCCCATCCTTTCACCTTTAATCTATGGGTATCTTTTTCTATGAGGTGAGTCTCTTGCAGGCAACATATTGTTGGATCTTTCTTTTTAATCCAATCTGCCAGTCTATGTCTTTTGATTGATGAATTCAGGCCATTAACATTCAGGGTTATTATAGAGAAATGATTTGGTTTCCCGGTCATTTGGTTCATTTTTTAAATTTTATTTATTTATTTGTTTGACACAACTTGTTTCCTCCTTTATTTGACAATTCCTTTAGGATAATTCCTCCCTTTGCTGATTTGCTTCTTTGTTTTTCATCTCTTCCTCATGGAATATTTTGCTGAGAATGTTCTGTAATGCTGGCTTTCTTTTTGTAAATTCTTTTAGCTTTTGTTTATCATGGAAGGATTTAATTTCATCGTCAAATTTGAAGGTAAGTTTTGCTGGGTATAAGATTCTTGGTTGGCATCCATTTTCTTTCAGGGCTTGAAAAATGTTGTTCCAGGCCCTTCTAGCTTTTAGGGTCTGGATTGAAAAATCTGCTGATATCCGTATTGGTTTCCCCCTGAATGTAATTTGGTTCTTTTCTCTCACAGCCTTTAAAATTCTGTCTTTATTTTGTATGTTCGGTATTTTCATTATAATGTGCCTTGGTGTGGGTCTGTTGTAATTTTGTGTATTTGGAGTCCTATAAGCCTCTTGAACGTGATTTTCCATTTCATTCTTCAGATTCGGGAAATTTTCTGATATTATTTCATTGAATAGGTTGTTCATTCCTTTGGCTTGTTTCTCTAGGCCTTCCTCAATCCCAATAATTCTTAAATTTGGCCTTTTCATGATATCCCATAGTTCTTGGAGATTCTGTTCATGATTTCTTACCATCTTCTCTGTTCAACTTTGTTTTCAAGGTTAAATATTTTGTCTTCAATGTCTGAGGTTCTGTCTTCCAGGTGTTCTATCCTATTGGATATGCTTTCTATGGAGTTCTTAATTTGGTTTATTGTTTCCTTCATGTCAAGGATTTCTGTTTGGTTTTTTTTTCAATATCTCTAACTCTTTATTGAAATGATCTTTTGCTTCCTGTATTTGCTCTTTTAACTGTCGATTGGTGCAATCAATCAATGCTTGCATTTGCTCTTTCATCTCATCATTCTGTGCGTGCATTTGCTCTTTCATCTCATCGTTTGCTTCTCTGATCATTTTAATTATGTACATTCTGAACTCCCTTTCTGTCATTTCTTCTGCCATGCTGTCACTGGGTTTTATTGATGTAACATCTAGATTTGTTTGCAGCATTTTCTTTCCTTGTTTTCTCATATTGTTCAGGTATCAGAGGACCGCTGAGATATTGCAGATTTCCTCTATTGACTTACAATGTCCCTGAAGATTTCTATATATATCCCCCCTTAGCCTTCAGTAGGCTGAAGTCTTGGAGGAAGTTGATAATGCGGTGCTCCACAAGGAAGCTGCCTCTCTAGGAGTGGTGGCCTTCAGGTGGGGTATAATCCCTGCTAGTGGGCAGAGGTGCCTCCACTTGTTGACCAATGGTCATCCAAAGGGGACCTAGGCTGTGGGCTGAGGCAAGGCCTGTTTGGGCCTGAGTCTCTGGTTTTACCGTCCTTGTGGGGAAACCTCACCCAGCAGGGAAGACTCACCCGGTGGGGAGGTCTCGCTGGTCAGTTCCCTCCTAGAGGTTCCCCTCAATTTACAGCTACCGCCTGGGCTGGGCTGCCTTCCTCTGCAAAGTCCCAGGGGCCCGGCCCTACCTCCTGGGCCTGGGAGCCTCACCCTTTGCAGATGACTCTCCTTAGGCTGCCCTTCCTCAGAGAATCTGCCCGCAGGCCTGGAACCTTCGCTCCGCCCTAAGCCTGTCTCTGTGTGGCTCTTCCACCAAGAAGTCTCCTAGATCCTGGGACCCTGCTCTGCACCTAATCGCCTGGCTATGCGGCCCCTCCTCTGAGCAGCCACCTGGGGCCCTGTACAATCGCTCTGAATCCCAGAGACCCGCCACACGCCTCTTCCTCCAGACAGCCGCCCAGTATTCCGGTGCGGTCACTAGGAGTCCAAGAAACTCACTGCGTGCCTCCATCTCCACCAACCACCCGTAGCCCTGGGCAATCAATCACTCCGAGTCGAAGTGACCCTCCCCGTTCCTCCTCCTTCTCCAGATAACCCCCGGGGTGTTCAGGAGCGGTCGCTCTGAGTGGCTCTGAGTCCACGTGACCCGCAGCACAGGTCCTCTGGGCAACCGCCTGGAGCTCTGGTGCGGCCACTCAAGACCAAGCGTCCCACCACGCTTCTCCTCCAGGCAGCCCCCCTGTGTTCAGGAGCTGTCACTTTAAGTCCAAACAACTCACCACTCGCCTTCTCCTCTGAGCAGCCGCCTGGAGCGCTAATGCAGTCACTGCGAGTCCAAAGGACCCGCCGAGCTCCTCCTCCTCCTCCTCCTACTCCTCTGGGCAGGCCCCGGTGTTCAGAAGCGTCGTTCTGAGTCCAAACAGCTCGCTGCGCGGCTTCTCCTCTGGCAACCGCCTGTAGCTCTGGTGCAGTCACTCCGAATCCAAATGGCCACGCTCCTCCTCCTCCTCCTCAGGGCAGGCCCCGGTGTCCTGAGTCCACACAGCTCTCCTCGCCACTCTTCCCCTGGGTAGCCGCCGGAGCCCCAGTGGTTGCTCCGAGTCCCAGCGCTGAGCCGAGCGGCCTCCTTTACGGCGCTCCCAGCTGTCCGAGTTCATCCAGCGGGGGGAGGGGCGTCTCGCCGGCAGTTCTACTTCACAAAGTTTCCTGCATTCCGGGATCACCGTCCCATCCAGGATGCCTCCCCAGGGGGTGAGAGTCACCCGGCTGCTTTGAGTTGGTCCCAAGCATCTCAATATCTCCTCTTTTGAATCCTGAGTCCTGGAGCAACATGAAATGCAGCCACCCTCTAGGCCGCCATCTTGAAACCTGGTGTGGAGGTTTGAACCTATACGTGTCATCGGGGGATCTAATATGATCCCTAACATTCCCTGGTCCTGCCTCTCTGAAGTCCTCTTCAGTAGGTGTTGAATACCGTCATGTTATTGCCTACACGAATCCACGCCACCCTATGGCCCTGTTGGCTTTTCAATCCAGTGTCTTGCAGAGGGAGATTTGTGTCTATCTTCATGCTGGACCTTGGTCTGTCGATTTGGGCTTCTTTGATGGATTTATCCCGGCAGCGTCTTTTGTGTTTTGATGATCGGGTCATAACAGCTTCATCAAGTACATTGGGAATTGTTCCCTGAGCTTTTGCTTCCTGGAAATGTTTGTATACAGTTGGTATTAATTCTTCTTCAAATGTGAGGTAGAATTCTCCAGGGATATCATCTCTACCTGAAGATCTTTTGGAAGATATTTGTCTATTCAGAACATTATTTCCTTGATGATTGATTGACTTTTATGTAAGTAGCCCCCTGAGGTGGTTTAAGATGTCCTGTCCCCAAATCTCATGTGCTCACTCTCCGGGAGACCTCTAGCAGCAGCCAGGAGGAGATTTGGGGTTCAGAGGCTGCGGGACATGGGGTGAAGCATCCAGCCACTGCTGCAGCAGGCCGCCCCTGCCCAAGGGCGCATCTCTTCCTTCACTGCCCGGGGATTATGGAGGTGATGCCCCTCTGGATGGAATACTCTGGAGTCTCCAGTGCCTTCCCAGATTTGTCTTCTCCAACCCCTGCCACCCACCCTCTCCACACACCTCAGAAATGGGCTTGAAACAAAATTGGAAGACAATATTATTGGGAAACTGATCAAAGACTACATACACATCTTCATGTGTATGTAAAATTTCTATTTTTAAAAATAGAAAAATTTACAATTGATGAAAATAAAAATCAACTTCCTTCATCTCTCTCTTCACTTTCTTTACTTTCAGAATAATTTCCCCCAAAAGTGTAATTCTGAATGATCGTTTGTAAATTTTTATTTTGAAATCTGTTCCCAAGTATGTATTTGTTACTTTTAAAATCAGTTATTAGACAACTGTAATTTATTTAATCAATAATAGTGGAGTGACTTGTCTATGTAAGAGTTCTCTCAGCCACCATGGTTACCAGGGATACTAAAATGCAGATTATAATCCATGGTGGTTTTTCTTTGATTTCTAGCACACTTTAATATAGAGGCAGAAGAAGGGACAGAATCACTTTCCCCAAGTTTTCAGACTCAACTAGAGGTGGCCATTTGACAGTTTTGGCCAGTGAGGTCCAAGAAGTCTGCTGGAGCTGTTCAGGCAATGCTTCTTTGCTTTGGGAGATCAGGAACCCAAGATGTCAGCACGTGCCTCTTGCTTCCTCCTGCACTGGGTGCTGCAGGGCCCCCTGGACCTCTGGCAGCCTTCTTGCCAACAAGAGCATCACAATGCTTCTGGTCCTGCCAACCCTGAGCTGCAGAGACACTGTCGCCAGCCGCCTCTTCTCAAATTTTGTGTGAGGAGAAAATAAACAGACTCTATCCTTTAAAGCCACCATCAGAGATCTGTGACTTGACACCAAAAGCAGTTGTAACAGTTGAAACAGCTAACAAAAATGGGTTTTTGGTTTGTTTTGTTATGTGTTGTTTTGTGTTGGTACCATGGATTGAACTCAGGGCCACTGGGCCATGAAGCCACATCCCCAACACTCTTTTGCATTTGATTTAGAGACAGGTTGTCACTGAGTTGCTTAGTGCCTTTATTTGCTCAGCCTGGCTTTGAATTTCTATTCTCCTGCCTCAGCCTCCTGACTGGTGTGCCACCTTGCCTGACATAAAAGTGTTTTTTATGTAGACAATAACTAAATGAGGTTAAAAGAAAGAAGTTCTATGAAGCAGGACGAATTAAGATGGATCTGAGGAAAAAATGGGCATGTGTGGTGGGCATATAAGGCTGGGTTATGAGTGCAGGGTGAATATCAGGGTCAGATTGTTCTATAAGAAACGTGAACCTACTGTTTTGGCGTCTGTGGGGTCCCTTTGTTGGAGTTTTTCTAAGACCATTTGATTTGACTTATACATTTAATACTAACAAATATTAATACTTTCTCTGTAATATTATAAAGATAACTGGCTTAGTTCATTATTTTGGGGCAAAACTCCCCAAAGTACAAATAATGAGATATTTTGCCGTTTTCAACTCGACATGAAATTATATTTTAAATGCCACTTGAGTAACATATTTGTTTATTTTATCACTCTACAGTGTTTTAACTATGAAAACAAAAACATCTTAAATCCCATTTACTCATGATAAATTATTGTTTTTTAAAAATAGCTAATGATTCATTGTGCCCTTCACAAACCTGATTATTATATGTATATAGCCTAAAAATAAATATAATAATGAGCTCCTTGCTGCTACATAGATATGGAATCAAAATTACAGGATTGTGCAGGCTTAAGTTCAATGAAATAAGTCAGAACTCTGATCCTAACCAGCTCAGGACAAAGCTGTTGATGCAAACCAAAACTCAGTAACAACAACAAAAATCATATCTCAGTACAGGGGAATGTATTATGACTAATTGTTTATTAGGTTCAAAATATCTTTGCCCAGCATGGGCAAGTCCATCTAAAAATGCTAATGAAAAGTCAAATTGTCTTCTAAAAATGAGAGTTCTCCAAATTTAATCCAAGTGTAAGGGCAAGAAATTTAGAGTGTAAGAACATTGAATGATTTGTTAGAGAGAAGGATTGATATATTCTCTGAAACACTAAGTAGATAAATTTGGAATTTGCCTAATCTGTACATTGTCAGATTTCTGAATATATTCTTCATCCTGAGAATTTTAATAACTCTTGATACTTTATGCCAAGGTATCAACATGAAAAACTCTATGTCTCAGTTTTCCCAAATTAAATAATCTTACGTTATTTTATTATGGAGTAAAATACTAAGTGAAATAAGTTACATTAGAAAAATAAGCTGATGCATTATGGCCTCTAATGTAACCATGATTTTTGAACATTTAATATTTTAGTAATTCAATATGGATTTTAATACTCTGTATTTTAATATTAATATTAATATTTGCAACATAGGTGAGTTTAAACCTTTTAACAAATTCCCCATGGTCAGTAGAGCTACACAGTATGTGAAATTATTTTTAATAAATAAAAATGTTTCTAGAAGGGTACTTGCTGGAAAGAGTCCTAGTTTTACTGTGCTAGCTAAATGAAATAAAAAACAAATTAAACAGAAAAAATAGCTATTCATTTGATTTTGTTTAATTAGTAGTTACTTTAAATAATACAAAAACTAATGCATATATCTATGTCTACATGTGTATATGTGTGTGCGTGTGTGTATGTATATATATTCTATTTTGTCTCTTCATAGTTTTAGGAAGCTGATCTATTTATGGCTAAATCACATTAGTTTTAGGATATGCAAGTATTCATGACTCTTAAGCATCCTAGGATCAAAAACTAACTTATTTTACTTTTGAAATATCTTGAAGCTTCTGAGTATTATTTTGTTCTGTCTGTTACATATTGGATCTTATTCTACATATAATTCACAACCTGAGAGTGAGGGACTGTACTGTATGTACACATCATTCTCAATCTCCTCCACTCACAAACTATTTTTAGCAAGACCAAGCAATCGTAATTTTTTTTCTTTCAAAATTTCTCTGCAAATAAAAACATAAGGGCTCATGTTCTAAAGTGAAACTAGCAAACCTCTCAACAAGGTTCTCAGGGGCAAACTGTCTTCTGCCCCTATGATAGAGGTGGGTCCTCTGTCTGACCCAGGCTGACAAGTATAGGAGAAGCCAGGCAGATACAGTTAAAGTGGACCCATAATGCATGTGCATATCTATGCATGCCTCTGTCCCTCCCTGATACCCACTTTCTCTCAATTTTCTGAGTGGTCATCTGGTCTTAGTAATTTGAGTGAATGAGTCAAAGTGATTTTGTACAAATGAAGGAGAAACTACTACTAAAGGAATAAATTCAACTTTCATACTAAAGAATTTAGCTAAATCTTTCCAAGTTTTTCTTAACCAATTGCAGTCAATTTTCCTGATTAATTTCTCTTAACTCAATCAGGGATTGGTCTTCCATATACTATCATTTTTTAATCTCCATAACTGTACCAATCATTTTCCATTATTGAGAAAAATTATATATATACAGTAAAACTAATTCTTAAAATCAAGGTGAATCATAACTGAGTTCTTTCAATTTTTGATAGGTTTACAAGAGCTCACTTTGGTATCACCTAAAGTTCATTTTACAATGCCTCAGCTTTTTTGACAGTTAAATGGTAGGCTCAGGATTTGGTTGGCAGTTTGGTTTTTGCCTTGGTTATGTTCATTTATATTTGTTTGTAAGAAATTCAATAAAGACAACAAAATTGAAATAAAGTTACGAACTAACTGATCAATCATGAGTGTAATCAAATACAGCATGAAGTTCCAGGTTGAGAATTAATGCCCAAAAATATGGAAGTTCAGTAAGCATAACTACATTTATACATTTCCAATATAAAGAAAAATATGCCTATCATTGGTAATCTACCCTCATCATCCAAAAAAGAAGTATCATATGACACGATTAAGTAATCTGAAAATACAATGTGCTTTTTTTTATTGTAAACAAGTGGAATACATGTTGTTTCTCTGTTTGTACATGGAGTCAAGGCATACCATTTGTGTAATCATAAATTTACATAGGGTAATGTTTGATTCATTCTGTTATTTTTTTCCTCCCCCCCACCCCTCTTTTCCCTGTATACAGTCCTTCCTTCCTCCATTCTTGCCCCCCTCCTTAACCCTAACCCTAAACCTAACCCTAACCCTAACGCTAACCCCTCCCACCCCCCATTATATGTCATTACAATGTGCTTTTGAATGCTTTGAATACATGGAGCTGTGCAGACTAATATTTAGGCTCCTAAACAATGTGTAGCAAGGTGTGGCTCTAGAGTGACACCTTGTAATTGTTATTTAGGTTTTAAGCTTGTTCAGACATCTACCATCTCTCAAAAATATCAGAGAGAAGTCAGGCTGAGATCACGGCAGGCTATTCAGGCAGAATGTCCAATGGTCTGCGCTACTCCTTCAGAGCTCCCCTTTCCTTTGCTTTGCCATCGCAAGGTATACGGCCCACATAAGCCTTCCAAGCCAGTCTCCCAGTCCTTCAGTAAAATCCATTCCAGGAAATGATGAGATAGACTCATTTTAATGAATAAATAGCAGACAAAACTTTATTTCTTATCATTTCAGAGTTATTTAAGTTTTAGTTAAGCAACAGATAAAAAATAAAATATTTAACTTTCTAATTTGAGGAACCTAGCCAGTGAAGAAAATAGTTTTGCAGGGTGGCAGGGAAAAGGATAGGGGAAACTTAGTAACCTCAAATTATTTTCAGAATAACTGAACAATCAACAATCAAACACGTAAATGAGGCAGAGTAAAATCTGCCATTACTAAGAGAAGCGATGAGTTTTATTTCTTCTCTCCATTCTCCCTACATGCTTGGTACACTCTGCACAGTGCCAAGATGGAGGGCATGCCCTGCTACCCCACACTTAGACACTATGTGTGTGTTGTCTCTGAGAAGCTACACAACTTGGAGCTAGAGGACAACTGTTGTGTTTTTGTACTACCTGAGCTATCTGAATTGTGAAGTGAGACCCAGTTGTTCCCTGAATTCTCTTTCATAACTTAAACATAAAAAGTGCCATCGGGTATGTCTATAGGGTGACTTGGGGTTATAATCCAAGTCTTTTATTTCAGATTCTTTCTTATAACATCAAACCAGGGAAATTATTATTATCAATGTGACCCTCCCCTGCCAAACAAAAGACATAGAGAAATGGCTTGTTTTCCTGATAGAAGGAGATATCCTTTCATGATCTCAATGAAATCTAATTTAAAATTAGCTCATTACAAAGGTATTAAATAGGAAATTTTTTTACATCATACATAGTTCTTTGCTGCTGAAATCTATATATTTAAATAACACTATATACAATTTCCTTACTCCCCCCACAAAAATAATTGTTTTCAGATTCTTAGTTGCAAAGAGAAGTAACACCTACAGAGAATTTTTGGTAAAGTTAATTTTGTTGCTACATGCTGAATCTTCTATGTAAAATTAGAGACCAAATTACATGGAAAGTATGTAAATTTTAATAATTTTATTATTAAATTTTTGTAAGTAAGGACACTTTATTTTTTATTTGTTCTTTTTAGTTATACATGACAGTAGAATGTATTTTGACATGTCATACATACCTGGAGTATAACTTCCCATTCTTGTGGTTATACACAATGTGGAGTTATACCGGTCATATATTCATCTATGAACATAGGAAAGTTCTGTCTGATTCATCCTACTATCTCTCCCATTCCAATCCTCTCTTCCTTCCCACTATTTCCCCCTGTCCAGTCCGGTGACCTGCACTCACCCCCCACGCTGACTATTGTGAAAGTCAGCATCTGAATATCAGAACATTTGGCCGTTGGTGTTTTGGGGTTTGCCTTATTTCACTTAGCATGATATTCTCCGGTTCCATCCATTTACCAGCAAATGCCATAATTTCATTCTTCTTTAAGGCTGAGTAATATTCCATTGTGTTTATATGTACCATATTTTCTTTATCCATTCATCTGCTGAAAAGGGCACTTAGGTTGGTTCCATAGTTTAGCTATTGTGAATTGAGCTGCTATAAACATTGACATGGATGCATCACTGTAGTATACTGATTTTAAGCCCTTTAGGTATATGCCAAGGAGTGGGATAATGGTGGTTCCATTCCAAGTTTTCTAAGGAATCTCCATACTGCTTTCAAGAGTGGTTACATCAATTGCAATCCTACCTGCAATCCTGGCCAACATTTTTGTTACTTGTATCTTTGATAATTGCCATTCTAATTGGAGTGAGATGAAATCTTAGAGTAGTTTTGATTTGCTTTTCTCTAATTACTAATAGATGTTGAACATTTTTTCATATATTTGTTGACCTTTTGTATTTCTTTTTCTGTCAAGTGTCTGTCAATTATGAGGACACTTTAATTGTAATGTGTGTGGTTTTTAATACTAAAAGGATGCTACTAGAATGGAATCTGAATTTGAAGGAACTGTAGAGGTCATTTTCTATTACACAACTATATGCCTTCATCTCCTATAACTTTCAACTTCACTTCTGCCAATCAAACCCCAATTTGATGAAATTAATGCTGCAGAAATAGTGACTAAAATCTGTCCATTAATGACATTAACAGACTTAGTATCCAGATTTTTGTAACTGGCATTTAATCATGGGATGTTTCAGTTCATAGTTGTGAGAAAAAAATATTACATGGGTCTAACTATATGCTTTGAGCATTTGGAGAGGAAAAATAGGGGAATGAGACTTCAGGATTTGGGGAAATGAAGGCAGGGGAAAATGTATCAAACCTAAAGGGCAGCCGAACCTTGTAGCAGGATGGCAGCTGAGACCCATGGGAGAGAGAGACAACTGGAAACCTGATGGAGCAAAGGGAGGGAGCCCAGGAGTATCTACCTGTCTTAATACTTTTTTAGGACACGATGGAGAAGCTCTGTCATCATTTGGGTGCTTAGAAGAAGGAGGAGGGGGAAGGAGAATCATTATCATCATCAACATGGAATATGTGATCAGATGGTCAGTGACAACCAAAAACCAAGAATGGATGAGGTAGTTCAATTAAAAAAATAAAAAATTAATAAATGACAACAGAAATGAGCAAGACTCAAGGAACTCTCAAAAATACCCAGAAAGGAAAATTTAATTTCTTATGAGCACCAAATGGGGATTTGCATAATTTTTATTTGGATGTTAATGGGAAAGGCAACTCCCAAAGGCTAGAAAAATATGAAGCACTGTTACACTGTATTAACTGAAACAGTCTACTTGAAAGTATGAGATTTCTGAATGAAACTGAAGTTATACCATGACTAAGTACAGCTTTATAGAAGTTGACACCTGACAACAACTTGATGAAACCATTTCACCTTTTTTACTTGACGAAGGAAAGCTAAGTACTGTGTCTGTAACTGGAGGCTTCTTATCTGTTTTGTGCTTCTATATGTCCCCAGGAATAAGGAAAAAGAGTACAGGGGAAAGAGAACAAATTGAATTTGTTTGAGCACCTACTAAGTTCCAAGTGCTTTATAAACATTGTACATACTTAACCTATAAGTAAAACAAACCCTGTTTATGGAATGAGAAATTAGGTGTCAAGTTTAACTCACTTGCCCTTGATCATATAGTTCTTTTGTGTTTGAATAAGAATAGAGACCTTTTATAAGTATCACCAAGAATATGTCAAGGCCCTGGCTTAAAGCACACTGATTTGGGATCTAGATTATCAAAGTACCTTTCAGTTATGGACAACTGTAATAGAGAATTTCACTTGTGAATGGGTAAATAACTTTAAATATCATCATCCATCAGAAAACACAGAGACATGCATATTTACACACAACAAAACTCAAAATGCCCCTAGGTGTCAACAGACTATTGAGAAACATCACATTTCAGCTATCAACAAAAGGACTGAATTGTGCTGTGTAATACTAAGTAAAATGTTAGATTACTGAAACTCATTTTTAAGCTAAGAATCTTGCAACTAGATATGAAAATCCATATTGTTGATTTCTAATTAGCATACAAACTTCTACAGTATATAGTTGAACTGTTTGCCAAAAAGGGTCAGAGTCAGAAGATCAAAATTCATGACATCTCACTCTGTGTAAAGTCATTATTTTTGGACCTAGTTTCTACCTGAGTGCTTTCTGCTTTCAAAAGCATGTTCAACTGGTTTGAACAGTCTTAGACCCTCGCTAGCAGGTTGATCTGGACTTTCTACTCCTCCTCATAGGTCTGCCTTTAAACAAGCTATTACAAATAGCTCTCCATACATCTTACCCTTCAAGAGCAATTTCTTATACAAATTCCAGGGTTCAACTCACATGATACAAACTAAAGTCTGAGAACAAATGAATCCCTTCAAATAGGAATTTCCTTTATCCCAGAAACTATGCCAACCACTTTACCAAAGATGAAAATTGGCAACCTTGCAGGACTCCAATATGATCCTTTTCTGCACTTACTAGAAATAGAATGAATATAAGTGATAAAAAAAAAATCATGTGATAATTGAAGAAATGGACATAGAGGGAAGCCTAAATTGTATGTTTCCAATAGGAAAGCTCTGGTCATGAAACTAGAAATGTGAGCTTTTTATAGCAAAATGGGAGCTATGGTTGACAGCCCCAAGAATATGTTTTCAATTGCTTTCTCTTTGTTACTGAAAGACTGTCTTTCTGACTTAAAAGACCTTTGTCATCTAAAATGTCTAAACATATCAGTTTAAATACAAGGTGTCAGCAAAAAATGAAAACCAAACTGTGTTGTTTTTTTTCCTCTCACTATTAAGAGCTGAGCCAGCTGTTCTTGTATGCCCTTTTTGGCAGAGAAACTGGAAGCAAGTATGTGGGAGAGAAGGAGTGGTATCAGGGCTCACATGTGCCTGCATATGCCATAGTCGGCTTTCAGGTTGAAGTGATTCACATGTCACGACTGGAACCCTCACTGATTTCAACTGGAAAAAAAAAAAAAAAAAGCATGGGATACACATGGGTCTTTGTCCTTTATCTAGAAAACAATGAATCTTAAATCAGTCCACATATGATATTTTGTCCCGGTTGTAAACCTGGCAAAACATTTTGCCAAGAAAACACAGCTAACACATTTCTTTCTTCCCCTTCCTTCCTAACAAATAGAAACCTTAACACCGACATTTGTTTTCTAAATACCCGCACACCAACTATTAAGCTAGTTGAGAAAGATGAAACTGACAAAACACTTTTCCCCTGAATACTGACCTCCAGCCAGTGACTGAGTTGTTTTCAGTTCTGGGTGTGTTTGTTTTTGACCACTATGAGTTGGCAGTCTTTTAAGAGACTGAAGCTGATATCTGGCACACGTCACTGGATGTGTCCATAGTAAGAGTCTCAAGCTTGCAGAAGGCTGAAGCACACAAAGCCATATCTTCTCTCTGCCCCCTGTTAGCCAGAGCTCCACTTCCTGCAATTCTTTTCTAATGTGCTTCTGTGCTGCTTTGCAACTGTTGCCCAAAAGTGTCATATCTTAAATCCTAAAATATCTGTGACCTTAAAGAGAACATACATGATTTCTAAAAGGGAAATAGAAGAATTAATGACAATCTTCTTAAAACAGTCTTTTCTTCCCAGAGACTAGTGGATATCTTGAAAAAACGACTCAGTGATAAATGTTAAGACTCAACCGAACTGGCCAAATGACATGTATCAAGTTCACAACTTCTAGGCTAAGTTAGATATTAGATTGCCATCCTCTCTGCCCCCTCCCTTATTTCCTCAAATATGAAACAACCATAAAATAAGAAATTTACAAATTTTTATTTCATTGAACAATATCTCAAGGATAGTTTTACTTCCCACCAGATGTGAGAAGGTGCAGTAAAATATCAAAACAGGAGCTGGCATTAGACAAAAAATTTTAATTTCTCTAGTGTATCTGATCTATATTTCCAATCCACTTGATAGAACCTCTTCCCTGCCTCCTGGCTGCTTGTAGGTATCCACCAGTTTCCTGCATAGTACTTTGCTTTCTCCAAAGTTACAATTAAGTGGGATGATTGAAGAAGTTTTCAGTTAATGTGACTATTGGGTCAGTCTAAGTAAATTTGTTAACTTCATGAAATGTGTTTTGAGTCTTATCCTTAATTATGGAATAAAAATATTTTCCTTTGTTAAACAACTTCAGGACTTATTGTAAAAGTTTGGGGTTGTGGTAGTAGACATGTATGGAGAATTCCCTATTGTACTTTCAAGGGTGACTTCTTTTGTTGTTGTTGATGATGACATTTGACCTTTAATATCATGAAGAATAATTGAAAGGATTTTTCCAGATCTTTATTGGTGCATGATAGTTGTAGGTAATTATAGGACTCACTGTTAGATATACACACATGCACACAATATAACAATGTAATTTGGCCAGTATCATTCTCTAGTATTTCCCCTTTCCTTCCTCTCCTCCTTCCTCCTGGTCCCTTTCCTCGACTTTGCTAATCTCTCTTCAATTTTCATGAGGTTATCCACCACAACCTTTTTTTTTTTCCTTTTTCCTCTCTAGCTTCCACATAATTCCACTTAATCTGGTCCCATTTCTAATTTGCTTAGCTATTCTTAAAATGAGATCCACTCATTTGTGAGTTCTGGAGTTTTTTATTTCTTCTGTGTGAAATATTTCTTTAAATATTTTCTACAGTGCCAGTTTAGTAGTCATGAATTCTTTTAGTTTCTGCTTATCTTGGAAGGTTTTTATTTCTTGTTTGATTCTAAAGGATAGCTTTGCTGGATCTAGCAGTACTGTACAATGATCTTTTTCTTTCAGGACTTAGAACACATCATTCCATGTGTGTAAACATATGGCCCTTTATTTTCTGAGTTTGGATTATATAGCTTAACATAATATTCTCAAGTTCCATCCATTTTCCTGCAAATGACAATTTCATTTCATTCTTCTCTATGACTAAAACTCCATAGTGTATATATATCACATTTTCTTTATTCATTCATCCATTGACAGACACCTAGGCTAGTTGCATAACTTGGTTATTATGAATTGTGCTGGATATGCATGCTTCACTATAATATGCTGACTTAAATTCTTTAGGATAAAAACCAAGGAGTGGTTTAACTGGATCATATGCTAAGTTCCATTCCTAGTCTTTTAGGCAGCTCCATACTGATTTCTATATTGTGGTACTAATTTACAATCTCACTAAGAGTGTAAACTATTCCTTTTTCACCACATCCTCTCCAGCATTTGATTTTTATTCTCAATTATGTTTATGTGATAAATAACATTTATTTATTTGCATAGGTTAAATCATCCTTGAATCTCTGGGATAAAACCAACTTGGCCATGATGTACAATCTCCTTAATATGCTGTCAAATTGTGATTTGCTGATTGATTTTTATTAAGGATTTTTGCATCTATGTTCATCAGGGATATTGGTCTGTAGTGTTCTTTCCTTGACAGGCTTTGTCTGGTTTTGGTATAAGGGTGATACTGGCTTCATAGAACAAATTTGGAAGTGTCCCATCTCTTTTGACTTCATGGAATAATTTGAGGAGCATTGGCATTAGGTTTTCTTTAAAGGTTTGGTAGAATTCAGCTGAGAATCCATCTGGTTCTGGACTTTTCTTTGTTGGAAGGTGTCTTATTACTGCTTCTCATTGCTAGTTATTAGTCTGCTTAAGTTTTCTATGTCTTGTTGATTCAATTTTTTCAGGTCATATGTGTCTAGAAATGTACCTATTTCTTCTAGGTTTTACAATTTATTGGAGTATAAGTTGTCAAAGTAGTCCCTAATGATCCTCTGAATTCCTGTGATATAAGTGGTAATTTCTTCTTTTTCATCTCTAACTTTATTAATTTGGGTTTTCTCTCTCTCTTGGTTAGCTTGGTTAAGGGCTTATCAATCTTGTTCATCTTTTCAAAGAACCAACTCTTCATTTATCCTCTGTACTGTTTTTTATTCTCTATTTCATTGATATCATCTCTGATCTTATTTCCTTCCTACTGGTTTTGGAATCAGATTTTTCTTATTTTTCAAAGGATTTGGGATGCATCTTTATGTGTTCAGGTTTTTGTTTTTTATCTTTCTGATTTTCTAATGTAGGCACTGATAGCTATAAACTTTTCTCCTAGAAACACATTTATAATGTTCCAGATGTTCTATCACTATTATTTAGTGATATTATTATAATAGTTCTATCACTATTATTTTAAAATTTTATTATTTTAAAATTTCTCCAAATTTCTTCTATCCCCATTTATCATTCAAAAGTGTATGTTCACTTTTGTTGTTCAACTCGGTATGTTTACATAGTTTCCACTGGGTTTGTGTGTGTGTGTGTGTCGATTTCTAATTTCATTCCATTGTGATCCCATAAATTGCAAGGGATTATATCAATTTCTCTGCATTTTTAAGAGATGCCTGCTGGCCTAAAATGTGGTTGATTTTGGAGAAGGTTTGATGAGCACCTGAGGACAAAGTGTATCTGGCTGTTGTTGGATGGAATATTCTAAAAGATATGTTTTTTGATTTACAATATTTTTCAGATCTGAAGAGTCTTTATTGAGTTTATGTCTGGATAACCTATGTATTGATGAGAGAGGTATGTTGAAATCACCTAATATTATTGTACTGGGATCTATCTGAATCTTTAATTCAAGTAGTATATGCTTTATGTAATCAGGTGCACCAACATTTGGAGCATAAATATTCACTATTGTAATTTCCTTCTTGGATTTTTTCCTTTACCAGTATGAAGTGACCTTCTTTGTCTCTTCTGATTAATTTTGACTTGAAGTCTACTTTGTTGGATATGCCTCCTTATTTTGGGCTCCAGTTGCATTGTATGTCAATTTCTTTCCTTTCAGTTCCAGCCTGTGAATGTTTTTGCCTGTAAGGTGAGTCTCTTTCAAACAACATATAGTTGGAGTTTTTTTTTTTTTTTTAATCCATTCTGCAGACCTATGTCTTTTTTTTTTTTTTTAAACAGAGTCTTGCTAAGTTGCCAAAGCTGCCCTTCAGCTCCTCCTGCCTCATTCTGAGTGACTGGGATCACAGTTGTGCACAACTGTGCCAATTGCCCACTCTGATATTTTTCATTCATTTATTTAATTTTTTAGAGCTAATGTTTATATATAGTATTTAAGTTAATCCCAACAAACTCATACATGCATAGAAATTGATTTTAGTTCATGACACCCCTTTTCCCCTTTCCTTTTTCCCTCCCTTCCTCCCCTCTTCTCCTTCCCCTACTCTACTAGACATCCTTTCACTTGTCTATTAATTTATATTTGATTTGTTCTTTATGCAATCTTATCCTTCCCTCCCCCTTTCCTTTATTTTACTCCAGCTTCTACATATGAGAGAAAACATTTGACATTTGAGTTTCTGAATTTGGCTAATTTCCCTTAGCATAAAATTCACTATTTCCTTCCATTTACCAGCAAATGCCATAAATTCTTTCTTTTTAATGGCTAAGTAGAACTCCATTGTGTGTGTGTGTGTGTGTGTGTGTGTGTGTGTGTGTATCACAATTTCTTAATCCATTTATCTGTTGACAGGCATCTGAATTTATTCCATAATTTAGCTATTGTAAATTGTACTGCTATAAACATTGATATGACTATGTCACTAAAGTATGCCAATTTTAGATCTTCTGGGAAAATATCCAGAAGTGGGATAGCTGGATCATATGGAGATTCATACCTAGTGTTTGAAGGAATCTCCAAACTGCTTTCCAGAATGGTTGTACTAGTTTGTAATCCCACCAACAAATTACAATTGTTCCTCCTCCCCCCCCTCCCCCAGTCTCACCAGCATCTATTGTTGATTGTATTCTTGATACTTGCCATTCTGACTGGAGTGAGATGGAATCTCAGTGGTTTTAATTTGCATTTTTCTAATTGCTAGAATGTTGGAACTTTTTTTTTCATATATTTGTTGACCATTTGCATTTCTTTTTCTGTGAAGTATCTGCTCAGTTTCTTTGCCCATTTATTGATTAGGTTTGTTGTTGTTTGATGATTTTTGTATATTTTTCTTTGTATATTCTGGATATTAATCCCCTATCAGAGAAGTAGCTGACCAAGATTTTCCCCTATTCTGTAGTCCTTCTCTTCATGCTCTTGTTTCCTTTGCTGTGCCCAGTCTATGTCTTTTAACTGGAGAGTTGAGACCATTTCTATTCAGCGTTAATATAAGAGAGGATGTTCATTAATTCCTGCCATTTTAATTTTTTCTAATGTTTAACTTGGTCCTGTTTCTAATTTGCTTAGCTATTCTTAAAATGAGATCCACTCATTTGTGAGTTCTGGAGTTTTTATTTCTTCTGTGTGAAATATTTCTTTAAGTATTTTCTACAGTGCCAGCTTAGTAGTCATGAATTCTTTTAGTTTCTGCTTATCTTGGAAGGTTTTTATTTCTTGTTTGATTCTAAAAGATAGCTTTGCTGGATCTAGCAGTACTGTGCAACGATATTTTTCTTTCAGGACTTAGAACACATCATTCCGTGTGTGTGTGTGTGTGTGTGTATAAAACCAATCAGCACAGCAAGAATGCCAAAAAATATTCTCAAAGAAAATGAAAGAATCACCTCCACTGAGGTGGACAAAAAT
Source organism: Sciurus vulgaris (assembly GCF_902686455.1). NCBI lineage: Eukaryota > Metazoa > Chordata > Mammalia > Rodentia > Sciuridae > Sciurus > Sciurus vulgaris. The sequence goes on from NC_136463.1 coordinate 143,014,932, forward strand.
ACCAGTGAGGCTGTATGGTAACTGCCTATACCCAATTGTCCTTTCCCTTTCTTCTTGGGGCTATGTACTGAGGTGGGGGAAGCAGGTGAGAGCACTCAAGAGCTGGGGGTTGTTAACCCCTTCCTATTTTTGTATTGCTCAATAAGCTGCCAGCTGAAGTGGTCTAAAACTGAAGCTAGTTGAAATAGCTGGAAGATGGTGGAGTAAGGAGAGGCTCGGCCATCTGGCTGTTTGGCCTCTGGGCTGGGGGCTGGCAGGCCCCTGGGATGCTGATTGCGTCTGCTGGGCCATGTGAGAATCCTTATCACACAGGATGAACACTTTCCTGATATTTAGGTGCTTTTCTATTCAACAAAATTCTGAACTCAGGATGTGGCAGGCTTTCATTAGAACTTTTTCTTCAATCCTCAGAAAGAACTACTCAGGTATTTCTATGTTGTCTTCTAGAGCGGGTAGTCCTGCTTCTTTTATTTAGCCACTTTCCCCACTGAAATATGGATACCTTTCTACACATTACCTCCATGGTTTGGAATGGAAAAAACTGCTTTTCTTTTGTTCCACCTTTCATATTCAACACAGAAGGAAGACCTTAGGGTGCAGTTATCCTGCTGACTTCTCCAGGAAGAAAAAAGCAAGTGATATGGGTCTTCTGCAACTTGATTAATTGTCGAAAAATTATTTTGCAAGCCGAAGGCTGATGTGTAATTTGAAACAGGTGCTTAGGTTGTGGTATTCTTTGCCTTTTACTCGAAACAAGAAGACTAATAAATGGCAGGGTTGCAAATTGTTGTCAGGCGTATGCAAAACATTTTGTCAAAATGCTTCACTATCAATATTTTAAAGAAAAAGCAACGTATAATAGGTGTTTCTATTCTGCCGGAGAAGTGGAGCTTGCAAAGTACAAGTTTTACAAATGCTTAGTAGGCAGTTCGAATACATGCAGGGACTGGGCCTGAAGAGGCTATATTCATGGGCAGTGAAGTGTGTGTAGTATTGGCTTCCCTGCACCATGACTAGAATTCTTGGGGGGCTCCTGAGATCCAGACTCCCAGCAGAGAGTCTGGATCTGAAGATGACTTCAGGGTTTTTAAAAAATGACTTCCAGTTTCGGCCACTATTATGATAAGCACATTTGAGACTGCAGCAGTAAATTCCAAATATTTGTTGTAATTTGAAAAGAAGGAGATGTTAAAAAGTGACATACATCTCTAAATCCTGGTTCATCTTGTGACATAGATTTGCTGGACAGAAACAAGGATCCAGTTTTGCAGCTAACCCTTTGATGTGATAAAGGAGCATAAAGACAAAGTATCAAGATTGATTGATTTTATATCTGATATACCTAGAGTCTGTACAAATACATATTTTTACATGTGTATATCCACATTTTTGGATGAAAGGAGGGATTTTTCTCCTGGAGAAAGAAGCTGTTGACTTTTTCAAATGTCTTGGAATATTTGCTATTTTTAAATTTTTTCATTCTTCTTCAGAAGGACCAGATGGTGTAGCAGCTAATTCTGTGAATGCATGCTTACATTTAGTTGAAAGAATGGTAAAAGCAAACAAGTCCATGATGGAAACCTGTTCACGTAAGATGAGAGGCTGCTGTATTACAGTTTTATTCATCCTGTTTTTGTGGAGTCATATAGCAGAGTAGAGTTAATTTTCATTGTGGCCAAAGCTAGAAGAAAAGTAGCACGAGTAGGTTTTTTAGTTAAGAAGGTGTGATGCACCCTATAGTATGACCTGCCTTCAACTTTGGACATAGAGAAATAGAAGAAGAAAAAAAAATGAGAAGTTTTCATATAATTCCTTTTTCCTGAGAAAAAAACAAAAATGTCTTATGTAGCACCATTTGACTTTTTGGTAATTTTACATTACATTGTCCCATTTTTTTGCAAAGTCATAAATAACTCTTTTTCTTCAACCCAGATGGGTACTTGGATTTATTTTTCTAGGTGGTAGGTGTATTGTTAAACTGAAAAGGCTGGGACTCAGGTCAATTTCTGCAGTTGGAATTGGACTTTCTCATCAGTAAATGGGTCTATCTCAGAAACAATGTTCCCAATCCTGTGGTTGTTTCCTTGTAGATTTAGAAGAAATTCTGGATCTGGAAAAAACCTCAATAAGAAAAATAGTTCCAATAAGAAGTGTGGATCTTGTGTTTGTTCATCATAGATTGAGAAGAAATTCAGGGTTTGGAACCCTGAAAAACTCAAGAAATATGAATCTTCTTTTTTTTCCCCTTTAACAGTTATATGATGAAGACTATAGTGGAAAACTGTCCTTGCTTCCAAACAAACAGAACCATTGTGTGATGTCAAATCTTTCATAAGAAGCATGAAAAACTTTATTAGTAGAGAAAGAATTTTAAACTTATTTGATGAAATTAAGAATAGGTAGTATTATTGGATCATCTGTTTTCTGGAATGGTTGCTAATGGCCAGGGGTGCTGTGATGCTGGGAACATAGAGCAGATTTACCAAAAATTGAGAGTGATAGAAATTGCCAAAAATGGGAAATGTTGAGCATTGTTATGATTGGATTGGTCAACCAATTTGATTCTAATGTAATTGCTTTTTCACAAAATAGTATAGATAAAATGTATAATTAAAAAAAAAAAAAAAGAAATAGCTTTCAACTTCCCTTCTCACCAGTATAAGGTAGGATGGAATGGGAAGTACTGTCAATTGGAGTTTTGTCTGAAAAGAGCAGATCAATTCACTACCAGCATGGGTCTGCTTCAGAGTTCTAAGAGGGAAGTTCTGGTGGCTAGGGTTTAGATCTAATCAGAGCTTAGGAACTTTGTTTGGTGGTATCTGGAGAGGTTAGATCAACACAGCTTTAAGGTCAGGCAGATGCTGATCTCTGCTGGGAGTCTGGATCTCAGGAGCCCCCCAAGAATTCTAGTCATGGTGCAGGGAAGCCAATACTACACACACTTCACTGCCCATGAATATAGCCTCTTCAGGCCCAGTCCCTGCATGTATTCAAACTGCCTACTAAGCATTTGTAAAACTTGTACTTTGCAAGCTCCACTTCTCCAGCAGAATAGAAACACCTATTATACGTTGCTTTTTCTTTAAAATATTGATAGTGAAGCATTTTGACAAAATGTTTTGCATACGCCTGACAAAAATTTGCAATGTGGGCAGAGCTGGATTTGTTTCCCCATTCTATAGCTTGGGAAGTCAATGCCTACAGAAGCCAAGCATCAAGGTAAGGATCAAAGTACTCAACTACTCTCAGAATTATTTCCTTGGCATCAGTGGGTCCCAAACATGACATCAGAATCATATTCCTAAATCCACTCCCTAAAAGTTATGGTGTAGGTCTGGGAATCTGCAGGTCTGTAAAGGATTTCCTAGTGATTCTGGTGCTCAGACAAGTTCACCAAGTAAAAGGAAATTGTGCCTTAGCATGGTGGTCATCTGATCTTCAATTAGCTCTAAGTGCAGTTGGATGAGATCCTCAATGGAACCAGAGCAACTGGAATAGAGATATCAACTGAAAGTAATTGGAATAGAAATATAAACAAATCGGAAATTCCAGATTTGAGGAAATAGAAAACTGAAGATTAATTCAGAGGTTGGATTTCTGACTGTATGACATAAAGATTCAGATTTCCCCAAGATACTAAAAGAGTCTACCTCTGTTACTAACCATGTTGATCCTTCACAGAAAGCTAGTGTCGAAAATATGGGAAAACAAGTCCTTCCAGAAACCCAGAGAGGCATCATAGAAGACTGAAATCTATCCGTAGGGTCATGGAGGAGCCACTTAGTGACAAGAAGCACAGTGTATTCTTCATGCCAATGTCTCTACAAATGTAAAGCTTTAAAGCAGCTTTTGGATTGCATTAGATATGAAATTCAAAAACTATCTCTTGGATAAAAGGAACTCAGCTACAAAGTGGGAGAATATCTTTGCCACTCATAACTTCAGATAGAGCACTAATTTCCAGAATACATAAAGAACTCAAAAAACTCTACACCAAGAATACAAATAACCCAATCAACAAATGGGCTAAGGAAATGAACAGACACTTCACAGAAGATCTACAAGCAATCAACAAACATATGAAAAAATGTTCAACATCTCTAGTAATAAGAGAAATGCAAATCAAAACTACACTAAGATTCTATCTCACCCCAATTAGAATGGTGATTATCAAGAACACAAGCAACAATAGGTGTTGGAGAGGATGTGGGGAAAAAGGTACACTCATACATTGCTGGTGGGGCTACAAATTAGTGCAGCCACTCTGGAAAGCAGTGTGGAGATTCCTCAGAAAGCTTGGAATGGAACCACCGTTTGACCCAGCTATCCCACTCCTCAGCCTATACTCAAAGGACTTAAAATCAGCATACTACAGAGATACAGCCACATCAATGTTCATAGTTGCTCAATTCATAATAGCCAGACTGTGGAACCAACCTAGATGCCCTTCAATTGATGAATGGATACAGAAACTGTGGTATATATATACAATGGAATATTACTCAGCTATAAAGAATAATAAAATTATGGCATTTGCAGGCAAATGGATGAAATTGGAGAATATCATGTTAAGTGAGATAAGCCAATCTCAAAAATCCAAAAGACGAATGATCTCGCTGATCAGCGGATGATGACACATAATGGGGGGTGGGAGGGGGGCAAGAATGGAGGAAGGAGGGACTATATAGAGGGAAAAGAGAGGTGGGGGTGTGGGGGGAAGGAAAAAAATAATGGAATGATTCAAACACCATTACCCTATGTAAATGTATGAATATGCAAATGGTATGCTGTTACTCCATGTACAAACAGAAATGACATGTATCCCATTTGTTTACAATAAAAATAAATTAAAAAAAAAAAAGGAACTCAGCATCAAAAAATCATCTGTATGGTGGGCTGGATCAAGTTATTTTGCCTTTCAGAGCTTCAGTTTCTTCAGGTCATAGAGTGGCTATGATGATTAAATGGGTTAATCTAAGTAAATCACTTAGAGCATTAAAGACACTTAGTAAATGTTATTTAATAGCTATTACTATTACTATATTTAGTTTTAAAAGTAAACCAAACACCACATTCAATATTTCAATTTTAGGGAGACTATTAATTATCAATTATCAAATGTACTATTTGGGGTTCTTTGGATAAGAACTTAATCTACTTTTTTTTTTTTTTATTGTAAACAAATGGGATACATGTTGTTTCTCTGTACATGGCGTAAAGGCATACCATTTGTGTAATCATAAATTTACATAGATCAATGTTGTTTGATTCATTCTGTTATTTTTTCCCTTCCCCCCACCCCTCCCACCCCTCTTTACCCTCTATACAGTAGTTCCTTCCTCCATACTTGCCCCCCTCCCTAACCCTAACTCTAACCCTTCCCTCCCCCCCATTATGTTAATCTACTCTTACTAACGAAAGCCAAAAAAGGAATTAGAAATCATGGGGTAGGTCACGGATAGAAATAAAAGCTGAAGAACCAGGTCTCAGTGAGGACAGTATTCAAGTAACTATGGAGACTTAGGTGTCAGTAACCAGTTGACAGTATTTTATGGTCCTATCCTTGGGATTAAAGAACCTCAGTTGTCATTACAGGTGACATGTTAGTCATTTAATATTCAAATTCCATATTAGCTTCATTGGGTTCATGTTCTCAACCTTTGCCTAGGAGATAAAAGGACATACTAATCATAAATGCCAAGGGTGAGTAAATAAAATCGGAGTACTGTTACCAGAGAAGAGGTGAATGCTGGGCAGGCAGAGAAAACAGATGTCCAGCTTCTTACTAACTGGTTATCTTCAAAATGGTCATTTAGACATTGTTTGAAGAATTCTGCATTTTGCCACAGAAACCAAGATATGTGAGATAAAGTTCTCTGACTATCCAAAAGGAAGCCAGTTTAATGCATAGTGTACAGAAACATTAATACTATTCTATAACCCAAGATCCTTAGGGACTCTTAAACCTGACCCCAAATCAGAGGCCATTCCCTTTCAAAACCTGTGTAAATATTGCATAAAACAGGCTCAGGAGCATACAGACCACATGAGGCTTCCTGGAAGGTGGTCATATCAATGTGATCTTGATGGAGGGAGGAACCAATACCAAAAAAAAAAAAAAAAAAATGATGATGGGGTGGGCCATTATAAAAAGCATTATAAAAAGCAATGGAAAGCTTCCAAAGAAAACATGACTCATACAAATAAAGACTGAATATGTGTTAAACATTTTTATTCAATTCATTAACTAATGAGAGAACAAGGAAAATGATAAAACTGGTGCAAAAAAAAATGTTTTGAAGTACTTCAGTATGTGTAATCCTTTTAAGAAAAAATGTTAGAATAGCACTCCTAGATATTAAACTGGTAAATGTCTTAGAGGAAAATAAAACCATAACCACTATAATCTTTGGGTTGCATTTGATACCAGATGAGAATATTTGAAACTCTACTGGAAACAAATTTATAAACTAAAATGTAACTTTCCAAGTCTGGGCTAAACAGTAAGTAGCTAATCTCACATATCTTATATATTTATCCATGTGATTACAATTTCTGGAATTCTTTATTCTTTAGTGATAAACACATACTTTCATCTGATATCAAATTTCTTCTAAGGAACATACTTCCTTTAACATTTTGTGTAGTGTGTGTCTACTGATAATAAATTTTTTAGCTTTTGTATGCTATATTTTTCCTTTTTATTTTTAACACTGTGGCATTTTCTGACCTCTTGAAATCAAGATCTGTCTTTGCCAACTCTTCTTCTGAGAGAGAATTAATTAATATCCAGAATATATAAAGATCTTAAAAAAATTCTTAACAAAAGAATAAGTAATCTCATGGGGAAATGATAAACAGAAACTTCTCAATAGAAGCAGTACAAATTATACAAAACAAAACACTCAACATTTTCAGACTTTAGGGAAATGCAAATCAAAACTTTATTGAAATTCCATCTCACTCCAGTCACATGGCAATTTTAAAAAACAGCAACAAAACACAAGTTCTGGCAAGGATCTGGGGAAAAAAAACTGTTATACCCTTGATGGAATTGTAAATTAGTACAGTTGCTATGGAAAAACTGTGGCATTTCCTCAAAGGACTAACAATAAAACTACCCATACATAAACACATATGTAAATATGTACACATATATTTTTCTCTTTTTATAGAAGTTCTAGTTATAAAGCTGTGTCTTCTCATCCATTCATAATGATGAATGGATTACATATTGTTCTTGCCATTTGTTTGTTTCAATAGAATACCCACTTTATAATAATCACACATTTAGAATGACAGTTGTTTAAACAAGTCAGACTCTGGATCATGGGATTGACTATTTTGCTAATAAAATTGTCTAAGATATATAATTTTATTAAGATGCTTTGATTTTTAGTTCCTAATTTCACATTTTATTTACATTATAATTTTTAATATATGTTGATTTTGAAATTGCTTTCCATTTGACAGATGGAATTAAAAAATATAATGGCATAAAAAAGCCTATGTGGTGCTTAGCATATTGTAGTTACATAAATGAAAATTCTTTGATTGGATGAACGAGTATTATTAAGTTAAATATCCTGACATAGACTTATGATTAGAAAGACAAGGAAAATTATTATGTTGGTCTCCCCCAAATTAAAAATCACTCTTTAAGAATAAAAACAAAACACACATTTAAAAAAATTATCTTTTCACACTTGACAATAGTTTATATTTTTAATATGAAAAAGAAAAGAATAGAAAACAAAATCCCTTGCTATCAATTGCTACATCATAGATAATGCAACAATTCAAATATTATTGATGGGAGTAGAGGTCTATGATATTCTTCACCAAAATGTTTCTTCAGCATCTCTCAGAACATCACACTATTTTTGATTATGTTCATGTCTCTCAAGGAAATTTCTGATCAGCTATCACAAAATGTTGAAGTTTTTTGTCATTGCTACCATTATAAAGTACTAAATTAATTAATTTCTAGCCCTTTGGGTCACATTGTTTGGCAAATATTTTATGCTCCTTATTGAAAATGACCTAAATTCTATTTGTGTTTTCAAATGTGTGTCTTTTGGAAAGAAGGGAGAATCCTTCCAAAATTAAAAGCAGATGGTGAGGAAGTTCTTTGCCTGAGACCAAATGGTAAGACTACTGGAAGTCCATGGCAGCTATGCAAAATAACAAAATTTCATATTAAAAGCAGACTTCCAAAAATTGTTCCATTTGATTTGGAAAAGAACTGTCAAAATTCACACTAAGGACACATGCAGCATAATTATAATTTGTCTCCTTTCTTGTTTTTGCACATGACCTTAGAAGCAGGGAACTGGATAAAACACATTTGGGTATCTACCGAAGAATTTTGAATCCATTCACTCAAAAAATGCTATTTTCATCTTTTCAGATGCTGTTCTAGGTGGTGGAAATAATTGGTAAACCAAATACCCAAGTTCCCAACCCTGAGGACTTTAAAGCCTAGCAGCTGAGACCACCAGTAAATAAGTAAACACATAAATTAGGGAGATAACTGTGGTAAGTGCCATGAAGAAAGTAAACAGGGTTCATGATAAAGACTAATGTAGAGAGGGGACCACTTTAGATAGAGCTATCATAAAAATCCTTTCAAAAAATCAACTGATTAGAACATTATGTTAAACATAATTATCAACCAATAGCTTAAGCGATAAAAGAATTTATTGACATGTATAGGAATAGGTCTAAGTGGGAATTTCTAGGAATTTTTACCTCAGCTTAAATTCATTCCAGAAGATCTTCTTCAGTCTGCCTCACGTCTCCACTTTCCTCACTGATGACATCACCTAAGGCTCCACGCAGTCCCTATCTCTACCTTACCCACTCCTTCCCCACACAAATATAAACCCACTCATGGACAAAGCTGCTATGAAATAATCCAGGAAAAGAGGGAGGTCTCTTCCAAAGTTGTCCATGAATACAGAGGAATTTTTCTTTCTCAAAAAACCTAGTAAATGTCTTCTCATATTTCCCTGGCTCTGATAGGATTGTAGGCCCATCCCTGAACCAATTACTGTGGTCATGGTAATATAATGTGCTTATTGCTTCAAGTCAATCAGGGCCATCCCTGGAGCTGGACATGGGATCCATCTCACCTAAACCACAAGCCTAAAGCCAGGGGAAGGAGTATAACTCCAAAGGAAAATTGAGTTACTTTTTTACCAAAAAGAAGGGTAGATGGATGTTCGGTTCAAAACAACATATGCCTCCAATAGGACATGACATATAAGTTGAGGAAGTCAGCCTATGATGAGTCAATGAGGCAGGGTGGGAATAGCAAATCAAAAATAGACAAATCAAAAATAAAAATAGACAAGAGTTTGGCACGGTATGATACTGGCACCAAAACAGGCATGAAAACCAGTGGTACAGAATAGAAGACACAGAGACAAACCCACACAAATACAGTTATCTCATACTAGACAAAGGTACTGTAAACATTGGAGAAAAGATAGCCTCTTCAACAAATGGTACTGGGAAAACCGGAAATCCATGTGTAACAAAATGAAATTAGACCACTATCTCTCGCCCTGCACAAAAATCAACTCAAAGTGGATCAAGGACACAGGCACTAGACCAGAGACCCTGTGCCTATTAGATGAAAAAGTGGGCCCAAATATCCACCATGTTAGCTTAGGAACTGACTTCCTCAGCAAGACTTCTAAAGCACAAGAAGTAAAATCAAGAATCAATAAATAGGATGGTAATGGTATCAAACTAAAAGGTTTCTTCACAGCAAAGGAAACAATCAATAATGTGAGAGAGCCTACAGAATGGGAAAAAATCTTTGCCATCTGCACCTCAGATAAAGCATTAATCTCCAGAATGTATAAAGAACTCAAAAAACACCAAAAAAACCCCCAAATAACCCAATCAATAAATGGGCAAAGGAACTGAACAGACACTTCACAGAAGAAGAAATACAATTACTCAACAAATATATGAAAAAAATGTTCAACATCACTAGCAATTAGAGAAATGCAAGTCAAAACTACACTGGAAATTCCATCTCACTTCAGTCAGAATGGCAATCATTAAAAATACAAGTAACAATAAATGTTGGTGAGGATGTGGGAAAAAAGATACACTCATACATTGCTGGTGGGACTGCAAATTGGTGCAACCACTCTAGGAAGCAGTATGGAAAACTTGGAATGGAAATACCATTTGACCCAGTTATCCCACTCCAAGTTTATACCCAAAGGACTTAAAATCAGCATACCATAGTGAAGCAGCCACAACAATGTTCATAGCAGTTCAATTCACAATAGCTAATCTATGGAACCAACCTAGGTGCCCTTCAACAGATAAATGAATAAAGAAAATGTGGTACACATACACAATGGAATATTACTCAGCCTTAAAGAAGAATGAAATTATGGCATTTGCTGATAAATGGATGGAACTGGAGGCTATCATGCTAAGTGACATAAGCTAATCCCCAAAAAACAAAGGCCAAATGTTCTCTCTGATATGCAAATGCGGACACACAATAGGCAGCGGGGTGGAGGTGGGGGTAGGGTGTCACTGGATTGGACAGGGCAGAGTTAGGGGAAGTGGGGGTGGGAATGGGAAAGACAGTAAAATGAATACAACATAACTTTCCAACATTCGTGTTATGGTTTAGATGTGGTGTCCCCCAAAAGCACATGATTTGGTTTGGAGGAGAAATGATTTGATTATAGTATTAAACTAATCAGTGAATTAACTGACTGGTGGGATTAACTGGTAATGAGGCAGGTGGGGTATGGCTGGAGGAAGTGGTTCCTTGGGTGCATGGAAATGGGGTACATATTTTGTAACTGAAAAGTGGACTCTCTCTCTCTCTCTCTCTCTCTCTCTCTCTCTCTCTGCTTTCTGATCACCATGTGAGCTGCTTTCCCTCTGCCACACTCTTCTGCCATGATGTTTCGCCTCACTTCAAGCCCCAAGGAATGGAGCCAGCCTTCTATGAACTAAGACCTCTGAAACTGTGAGCCCCTAAATAAACCTTTCCTCCTCTCCAGTTGTGCTGGCTGGGTCATTTCATCACAGTGGCAAAAAAAAACTGACTAAAACAATTCATATATGAATACACAACCAGTATAACTCCACATCATGTATAACACAAAAATGGGAAGTTATACTCCATATATATATATATATATATATATATATATATATGGCATGTCAAAATACATTCTATTGTCATGTATAACTAAAAAGAACAAAAAATAAATAAATAAAGAGAGATATCAGAACCAAAAAAAAAAAAAAAAAGAGAGTTTGGCATATTCATAGAACAGAAACATATAATTACACACACACACACACACACACACACACACATATATATATAAAACAGATCATTACTAATCTCTGGTAACTTTATCAAGAACTCTTTTTTTTTACTCCAAAAAGGTAGGTGGAAACATCAATTCCAGGGTTGCCTGTCTGCCTTGGTCAGCTGTCTCATATTCAGAAATTTGCCCTATGATATAATAAATAGATTTACATGAGCTAATTTCAATAATATAAGACCAGTCTGGCCTAAAATGTCATATATGGTAGAACCAAATAATTTTAAACAAGTTCTATATTTGATAATCAGGGGGCAAGTTTTTTCTTGAATTACTTTTTAAAGATTTACTTGAACTATGAAATTAGTAGTAGCAAATGTAATTATTTTTCTAATATATGTAATAAAAATGACAATTAAGTGAACAATATAGGAAGCTGTGTTGGTCAGCTTTCCACTACTGTAACAAAATTCCTGAGATAACCAACTTTTAAAGATATATAAACTGGCTCAGTTTTGCTCCCAATCCATGACTGTTTGGCCCCATTGCTTTAGACCTGCAGTGAAGCAACATGTCAAGCTGGAAGCACTAGGCGCCACCTTAAAGGTTCCACCATCTTCCAATAGCACTACACTGGCGATCAAGCCTTTATCACATGGACATTTTGGGGGGACACTTAAGACCCACACTATAGTACAGGCCTGATCTTAAATACTATATCATGAGAAAGTGAAATTGAGCATTTTTTATTATTATTTAGTTGACTTCTGAAATTACCCTTACAAGAGAATCAGGCATACCTCAATAAAAAGAGTTGGACTAACTTTGAAGTCAAACAGAGCCTCAATTTCAGTTCAGCCACTTAGTACTTATTTGAGTTTGAACAAGCTGATTAAGCTATAAGAGCCTTAGTTTGAGTACCTGTAAAATGGTGTACTTACCCCTCAGAAATGTTTATGACAGCATCCAGCACAATGAATAGCTCAATAAATGTGATAGGTTCCTCTTCTTTCTTTCTTTGAAAATCTTCCCCCCTCCCCTTTGGAAACAATAATCATTAAGTGAAAGAAAACTTAAGCAAACTGTTTCTTCTGGCAGGAAGATAGGATAGGTTTCAAGATATCTAGCTATCAAAGAAGGCAAGTGAAGGATTTCAATTAACAGCTGGAAGTACATAACTTCTAGATGTATGTTGAATAGCTCTTCCTTCTACAACTGTTCTGAAAACCTCATTCAGTGGAAGTCTCTGAAAAGGCAGGATGACAGGAAGGAACATAGAGTGAGAAAAAGGGGAGAACGGTACTATGGTTTGAATGTTCATCCCCACCCAAACTAATGTTGATCCTTAATCCTCAATGCAATAGTGTTTAGAGGTGGGCCTCCTGGGAAATGACTGCCTTGTCATCTGAATAGATTAATCCAGTTATTCTGGGAGTAGACTGTTATATTGGGAGTTCAGTCTCCCCTTCTCCTCTGTCTCACATGTTCCCTTCCACATTCTTTTTGCCTTCCTTGTGGGATAAAGCTCTCACCAGATGATGGTGCCATGATCTAGGACTTCACAGTCTCCAAAACCATGATCCATCATTGTAAATTATCATAAACTACCCACTCTATATATTCTGTTATAGCAGCAGAAAATTGACTAATACAGAAGGAAAAAGCAATTTGAGGCAGGACTTTTTAGTCTTTTTATTGTGAATATTAGAGAAAAAAAGAATGATAGGAAGAAAAGATGGATATAAAATATACAGTTATAAGGTGATCAAACTGTTTTATAATCTATGTTTTCCACTCAGCAAAGCAAGGATGTCCTTTGATACCAATATTTGCTCATTCATTTATTCAACAAATATTTATTGAACTACTATATACTAGGCACTCTTCTGGGGAGAGATAGACAATTAGATCATTAAATCCTTGTGTGCCGCTTGCCACCGACCAGCGGTACAAACAACATGTACTCTTCAGAAGTTCATGAAGCAGCTTCCGCTTTGTTCGGATAACACCCTCAATATATAAGCAGTCTCATTCATAAGCAATTATAACCAGATATGTCCATCCAATCCTATTGAAGGTCAAGTGATCACGAGCTCAAGCACATATGTAAGATATATCTGTCCACTCGCTAGGCGGCTGAACTAATTATCACACAGCCAATGGTAAATGCTTCCTGTTTTTCTCAAGGCACATTCAGCATGCCCTTTGGCTCTCTGCCAGTCGCCATCTTGGATGCATGTGGTGTAACCCTGGGCCCTGAGACCCGCCACACTTGTGTCTAAAAAAGAAACTTTTTGCTTTTTTGGTTTTTGAAAATGCAAACTTTTGACTTAAGGGTGTCTTATATAAATTCTGTCTTGTTAAATTAAGAGACCTGAAGTTCATTCTTACATTACATAAGCCAGTACAGTTTAGAAAAAGTAGATTTCCTTTATGGCCCAAGTGTCAAATCAGAATCTAACAGAACCACTGGCATTACACACTCAGAAACAGTTTTATTATCTTGCATATCTCTTTTCCATGAGCAAAGTGATCCTATTTTATTACCACTTGCCCCTAACTGGAGGGTCAGGTTAGCAGATCCATTACCACACTCTAGTTCAAAGACCTCACTTTTCATGGAATTTCCTGGTCCATTTTGGAATTCTAGAGACATAAAGAAGAGAAAGCATAGTATAAAAATGTCAAACACTTGATCACAGAACTTCATAGTCAAAAGGAATATAAAATATCAGATAGTTCTTAGTTTTCTATTTTCTAGATAAAATCTAGAAACAGCACCACAGATTCTGATCATTTGAATATTCACTTAAATAGAGCTCTTGGCTTATACTAAATTATTAAATCATATTTCCCCATTAGCTTTTATGCTAGGGATTACACAGCAAATCAACTAAAGTAACCATTATCTTCCACTTATAGAGGCTATTTGGTAAAGTCCAGATTAAAAATTAGACAGTTCAGAGACAAAGCTCTTAACTACCACCTTCCATTAGCACTTACAAGTTGTGTGGCCTTTGAAAATTTCTTTACCTTCCTAAATCTTGGTTTCCTCATCCAATAAACACCTTCTTCATGAGGTTATTATGATTATTAACCATGCCTGAATATTATCATATGTCTGAAACTTTAAAGAGTCTGAAATTTTACCCTATTTTCAAGTTAACAAGTTAGTCATGGATGTTGACAAAAGGCACAAGACTCCTGAGTCAGAACACAGAATAGTCTATCACTCACAGCAATAGGAATGGCCAGAATATCAACATTTTGTCAGTTCTCAGGCCCTAATTCCACAGGGTGATACAAAGAAGACCAGGTGTCACCTACACAAACAGTAGGGTTGTATTTCAGGGGTGTAACACTGAGCTTAGCAAAGCCAACTATTTTATGATGGGACTAAGCAAGCCTGCTTGACTCTCTGCAGAGGAAGGCATTATTTTTATTATTCTAGACAAAAACAAACTGAACTTCTGCTCAGGTTTTCCTATGACCATTTGTTTCAATTTCTCTTAGGTAAAGGCCTAAAAGAGGATTGCTGTAACATATGGTAAGTGTATATAAGAATGCATACCAATGTATGCATCCTGGAAGATAGCCAGTAATGACAGAAAGCAATGCCTCTTCTTGCAAGACATGCAAAAACATGAAAGATGTATTAAGAACTGCCCTCAACACCTAAGAACAGTAAATGGCATATAGTTAGGTATTCAATAAAAATTAATCATTATTATCACAAACATTATTGCCCATGAGTAGCCCTGGACAAGATACTGGGCATTTATTCATTCCAGGGAAAGAATCAAGAATTCTGATAGAATGTTACTTCCTACCTGCTTCCATTCCTCTAAATTAAATGCACTGTTATAATGGAGCTTATTCATTTTCAGTTGAAAACTAACATTACTAGAGAATCCCATACAGGGAGCCAATAGATATGCTTACTGTGTTGATGATGGATGTTTGCCTAAGACTTGCTTTCTACAATACTTCTGGATATTAGGTCAAGTGACAAAGTTGAGGATGCCTCTGATTAGAATGTACTACAGCTTTGTTTTCACAAAGTAATACATGCTGTTTATTTTTGTAATCTACTTAGTCTCCCCAATCATACTGATTATATCTCAGAACAGTTTCCTTAACCTACTCAGTACTTTAATTCAGGCTCTTAGTATTTCCTGGAATATCTTTATATCAGCATTTAATTTTTGTTATGAATTAAGCTATTGATGTATCCCATATATGTAAAATTCATTATTGTTGTGTGTACAGTTCTATAAATTTCAACAAACACGTGTAACCACCATCACAATAAAAATATGGAACAGTCCCAGCACTCTAAAAATTTCCTCAGGCACTATTGTGGTCAACTACTGAATCCCTAGTCCCCACTAACCACTGATATGTTTGTTGTCCCTATCATTTTGCATTTTTCAGAATACTACATACTTAGAATTAATACAATATCATGTTTTAAGTATGGCTCCTTTCATTTATTATGATGTACTTGGAATTTTTTCACATTGTTGTACATATTAGTAGTTCTTTCATTGGTAATCCATTGTATGAATGCCACTATAGTTTTTTATCTGTTAACAAATTCATGAATATTTGTGTGGTATGGTGGTTTCTGAAAGTTAATTTTACTAGCTGAACTAGCAGGTAGTCAATCAAAAAATAACCTAAGTGCTCAATAAAGGATTTTACAGATATGATTAAAGTCCCTAACCAGATAACTTTAATCAAAGGGAAGATCATTCTAAGTGAGCCTGACCTAAATAGATAAGCCTGTTAGGAAAGGACTTAGGACTCCCATGGGCTTAGACAGCCTCTGCATCTAGAATTCACCCTGCCTTCCTGACTGCTCCTGTGGATAAGAAGCTTCAGTTCAAGCTGTTTTTACAATCTTTGATTCCCAATAGCTCATCAGCAGCAAGCTTCTGAAACTAATGTAGTTCATGATTTTCTTTACTGCTCTAAGTCTTTTGGATATGCTTAACCAGCCTTTAAGGTTGTGTAAGCCGATTTCTAGTAAAAATCCACACACATGTGTACCCAATATATATGCATAAATAAACACACTACCAGCTATGTTTCTCTGACTGAATTCTGAATGAGAGAATTTAGTACCAGAAATTTAGTCTGGAAACTAAGGATGGTTTTCTGAATTGGCCCTGAATTTTCAGGAATTTATTCTTTAATTTTATTAGATGGTTGGAAAGCAGGAAGGAGTGTGCTTACATAGACTTTCAACCAGTCCCTCAGTAATTTGATTTGTTCCTTGAATCCCTCCCAGCAGATACCTAAGATTACTCTTCCACTTTAAGTCAGTTTTGATTCTTCTATCTGATTTTCATCTCCAGACACTGGCAAAATCTCTCTCTCTCTCTCTCTCTCTCTCTCTCTTTTATTTTTTATCTTTTTCCACTCTGTTTTTCTTTTTTCTTTTTTGTGGTGCTGGGAATCAAACCCAAACCTTCATGCGTATTAGGCAAATATACTGCCACTGAGCTACACCCCAGCCTTCATCCACTCTTACCCAACCTCTTATTATTCATGAACTTAGAGGCATTTTAGAAGAAAGAAATAAGATAAAATGTGCTATCTATCAGTGATGTTTAATCAGAATTTCACAATTTTATTTTAGAAATGTCAGGATTAGATCTATTTGCTCATTACTAATAGGAAGTATTATTACACAGAGATGGGAAGTTTTAATCATATTTACAGTTGCATGTATGTTTTGGTATGTTGTAGGTACTATTTTAAGGATTCTACTGTCACTGAGTGTACTATTAAGGCAGTGTACTATGGTCACAAGAGTATTGAAATTGCTCTTGTCAGGTTTCGTCCTTGTATATTATTGCTGAATATTCATTCAAATAAGACTTTAGAACTGAAGGGAGAGGAAGGCAGACCAATGCCAAGAGCCTTGAAACTCAGGAAGTGCCAGAGAGGAACACTGGAAATCTGATGTGGGAAGCATGTTCACCAAGTGACAAAAGTCAAAGGAGCAAAAATCTCTAGAGCATGGGAGGTCTTGGCCCATACAGACTTAGCTCTGCCTTCAAAAAATGGAGAACACAATGTTCAATTGGACTGCTTCTGTGCAATTTTTTTTAAAAAGGTCGTATAGTCACAAAGAGGAAAATAACAATTTTTAAGGTGAGGTAGAGTCATAAGAATTCATTTTATTTTTCCTCTGATTTTGTGTATATTTGAAATTTTTCATAAAAGTTAAAATAACAAAAAAAGTGCTTCTTGATGAGTCATTGTTTAAATGTGTAATATTGAACCTAAAGAAAAGTTGCATGAATATATCCCCTTTACACAGATGTTTCCCTTCTAACAATTTGTCCCTTATACTGTCTTTCCCCCTTCCCTTTCCCCACACTCTCTTTAGATCAATAGAGAAATAAGATATTTTTTCAAACATGTAAGGCTACATATAGCCTTATACCCCTAAACTCCTAAGGTCTAGTTTTCCTCATAATGTTTTTGAAAAAATATTCTCTTATATAAACAGTACACACACACTACAATAAATTTATCATTGATAAAATTTTAATCTGTTGTCTATTAAAATGTGTGTGTGTGTGTGTTGTACTGGGAATCAAATCAACGAGCACTCTACCACTGAGCTACATCCTTAGCCCTCTACATACACATAAAACATATGTATATATATAAAATCTTCAGACAGGGTCTCCTTGGCCTCTTGAACCACTGGATTTATAGGAATGCACCACTGCACCTGACATCTTTATTAAATTTTTGGCAATGTTTATAGACTTTATCTGTAAGGACAGTTAGAAAGAAAATCTTTCTTCTCCTCTGAGGGCAGATATTTCCTACATGCAGAAATGCTCTTGTAGAAATAGGGAAAATTAGTCGCATGCTACCACATCCTCTGAAGAAAACGTTCTCTGTTTTCTCATAATCAAGCATATTTATTTTTTCCCAAAAGTGTTTGTTCCTCTGACAGCCAAGTGCTGTCTTCTATCTGTGATGTGTTGGTGTCATTTAGTCATAGAAGTCTGAACTCATAGTAAGGAAAGAGTACACTGAAGCCCCTCCTGAGTGCCACTTTGGCATCTCAAAAGTGTCTAAGGGGCCAAGAGGGAGGTTAACAGTGGCTTTGCACATTCTCCCAGCTCAGTGGAATGTAGACAAAGGCAGAGGGCACTGTTGGGTCTTCTTCATCCTCCTAAACCAAATGAAAAGTGGCTCATCTCCTACCACTCTGTTCACAGGTTACAGACCTTCATCTCCTCTCTCACCCCAGAGAAGGTGAAAAGAGCACAGTGTGAGAATTGCTGGTATATGAGAATGTGCACAGTAACCATGGCTACCTGACTACAGGATTCTTTGTATTCAGGGTGGGAAGAGAGCGGCAAAGCAGTATTTATTATTTCTTGCTCTTCAGTAAGTTCGAAAAGAAGTGAGGAAAAGTCCAGGAAGCAAAAGAATACCTATCTCTACCTATTTTCAGGTAGCACTCAGATCACCTTCTACCGCTGGAGGATGAATAGGATTACAAACTTGATACATAAAGTGAATCCTGATCTAGGACTCTCTCTTTTCTGCTCCTCTACCTCCTCTCCAAGAAAGCCCAGGTCCATACACAGGACAATTTTCTTGAAAACTATGGGTGTTTTGCATTTTAGAAAAGGTCTGCAATATCACTGAACCCAGGCCACAACCTAGGATCAGAGTAAATTTACTTAAGGGTTTGTCATGTCTGTGGTGTTAATTTGTCTGGGAGGCAAACTTTAAACATGATAAAGGTCTCCCTCTGAAGTGGGTGCCCTAGGAAAATGAAGTCCGCCCCCCCCCCAAGTTCCTCCAAGGTGCCTGACTTGATAATATAATTATCAAGTCAACTTTGCTGAGCAAAGTTATTACCTGGGTATCCATGGTAGAAGTATTCACGGTGCCACCTCTCTAAACCTAGAGGAAAATAAAGCAGAAAATGGTTTGGGTTTCAGTAAATAGACTTAAGAAAAAGCAAAGGGGAGAAAGAATGATTCAGCTGGTTGGGAGAAAGAATGAATCAGCTGGCTGGAAGAAAGGGGACTGTTCTTATTAACCCCAACCAAGCTCGCGCACAGACACACACACACACACACACACACACACACACAAACGTGATCTAGGGCCTGCCTCCTTGAGGCTAGTCAGGTACCGTGAACATGTTGGTATCATCCTGATGGAAATGTGCAAGAGTCCAGTCTTTGAGCACAAAAATGTTATTAGGAATATTGTTAGGCATGACATGGCATTCTTTCCTGTGTGTGAAGGTGACCTTGGTGTCTGTCCCTTCCATCCATGCTTGATGACAATATACAAGAAATTATCCTCAGCATACACTTCAACCATCAGGGTTGAGGCACCACCTTGTGAATTTTATGGTCTTTGTGGAGCCTGGGTATGCCTCCTGAAGAGATTCCCACTGTTCATACGCCACAGGTGAGTCTTACACCTTGTTCCAGGAATCAGTGCTTCTGAAAGTTATCTTGGACTCCAGACAACATTCTGAAGCCAAAGTCAAAGCCACCATGTGGCCCTCATTTTTGCCTACTTTTAACCATTTTTCCTTGGATTCCCTTGATCAGTGTCATCTGCATTAAAGCTATAGACTTCCAAGGGAAGCATCTGCAGGCAAATAAGATATCAAAAAGATGGGGCCACAAAAAAGGAGACAAAGGTGATCTGGCGGGCCTGGTAAAAGGTAAAATGAGAAGAACCCCTTGAGTCATGTAATGTGACTATTGCCATTAATCTGTACGCCCGGCATGAGAAGTTGGGTTTGTGTGGCTTAGTCTGTCTTTATCCAGAACAACTAGACTTTTAACATTTTATCTGACATTATTTAAATTATCATCTAAAGAAATACTCTTTTTTTCTTTTATTTTTTTTATAGAGTAATGATGTTTGATTCATTCCATTATTTTTTTCCTTCCCCCCCACCCCTCCCACCTCTCTTTTCCCTCTATACAGTCCCTCCTTCCTCCATTCTTGTCCCACTCCCACCCCCCATTATGTGTCATCATCCGCTTATCAGTGAGATCATTCCTCTTTTGGATTTTTGAGATTGGCTTATCTCACTTAACATGATATTCTCCAATTTCATCCATTTGCCTGCAAATGCCATAATTTTATTATTCTTTATAGCTGAGTAATATTCCATTGTATATATATATATGTATATATATATATATATATATATATATATCACAGTTTCTTTATCCATTCATCAATTGAAGGACATCTAGGTTGGTTCCATAGTCTGGCTATTGTGAATTGAGCCGCTATGAACATTGATGTGGCTGTATCTCTGTAGTGTGCTGATTTTAAGTCCTTTGGGTATAGGCCAAGGAGTGGGATAGCTGGATCAAATGGTAGGTCCATTCCAAGTTTTCTAAGGAATCTCCACACTGCTTTCCAGAGTGGCTGCACTAATTTGCAGTCCCACCAGCAATGTATGAGTGTACCTTTTTCCCCACATCCTCTCCAACACCTATTGTTGCTTGTGTTCTTGATAATCACCAATCTAATTGGGGTGAGATGGAATCTTAGTGTAGTTTTGATTTGCATTTCTCTTATTACTAAAGATGTTGAACATTTTTTCATATATCTGTTGATTGCTTGTACATCTTCTTCTGTGAAGCGTCTGTTCATTTCCTTAGCCCATTTGTTGATTGGGTTATTTGTATTCTTGGTGTAGAGTTTTTTGACTTCTTTATAGATTCTGGAAATTAGCACTCTATCTGAGTGCTAATTTCCAGAGTGGCAAAGATATTCTCCCACTCTGTAGGCTCTGTCTTCACATTACTGATAGTTTCCTTTAATGAGAGGAAGCTATTTAGTTTGAATCTGTCCCAGTTATTGCTTCTTTCTTTTATTTCTTGTGCTATGGGAGTGCTGTTAAGGAAGTCTGATCCTAAGCCAACAAGGTGAAGATTTGGACCTACTTTTTCTTCTATAAGATGCAGGGTCTCTGGTCTGATTTCAAGGTCCTTGATCCATTGTGAGTTGAGTTTTGTGCAGGGTGAGAGATAGGGGTTTAGTTTCATTCTGTTGTATATGGATTTCCAATTCTCCCAGCACCATTTGTTGAAGAGGCTATCTTTTCTCCATTGCATATTTTTGGCACCTTTGTCTAGTATTAGAAAATTGTATTTATTTGGGTTTGTGTCCATGTCCTCTATTCTGTACCATTGCTCTACCTGTCTATTTTGGTGCCAATACCATGCTGTTTTTGTTACTATTGCTTTGTATTACAGTTGAAGTTCTGGTATTGCGATACCCCCTGTTTCATTCTTCCTGCTAAGGATTGCTTTAGCTATTCTGGGTTTCTTATTCTTCCAGATGAATTTCATGATTGCTTGCTCTATTTCTGTGAGGTACGTCATTGGGATTTTAATTGGAATTGCATTGAATCTGTATAGCACTTTTGGTAGTATGGCCATTTTGACAATATTAATTCTTCCTATCCAAGAACATGGGAGATCTTTCCATCTTCTAAGGTCTTCCTTAATTTCTTTCTTCAGTGTTTTGTAGTTTTCATTGTAGAGACCTTTTACCTCTTTTGTGAGATTGATTCCCAAGTATTTTATTTTTTTTGAGGCTATTGCAAATGAGTTGTTTTCCTCATTTCCCTTTCAGC
The DNA here is from genome assembly GCF_902686455.1 of Sciurus vulgaris. Classification (NCBI taxonomy): domain Eukaryota; kingdom Metazoa; phylum Chordata; class Mammalia; order Rodentia; family Sciuridae; genus Sciurus; species Sciurus vulgaris. The sequence continues at coordinate 143,036,916 of NC_136463.1, forward strand.
TGTTTCATCGCTTGTGTATAAAAATGCTGTAGATTTATGTGTGTTGATTTTATAGCCTGCTATTTTGCTGAATTCATTGATGAGGTCTAGAAGTTTTCTGGAGGAGGTTTTTGGATCCTCTAAAAATAGACTCATGTCATCCGCAAATAGTGACAGCTAAGAAATACTCTTTAAAAGGTTTCCCTGTAACAAATGTCTACTCAAAAACTTATGTGTTAATCTTAAGTAGCAGCATTATTCATAAAGTGTGAACAGTGGTATCTGAATATCATTTGGCAATAAAAAGAAATGCAGTACTGATAAACGCTACAGCATGGATAAACCTTGAAAACACTATGCTAAGTGAAAGAAGTCAGTCACAAAAGCTCTTATCATGTCATTCTATTCTAATGAAATTTCCAGAACAGGCAAACCAATGTAGATATAGAGTAGAACAGTGGTTATATAAGTCTGGGGATTTGTGTAGAAGCAGGGAGTGATGGCCAACAGGTGTGGGATTTTGTGTCAGTATAATGACAACATTCTGAAATGGAATTTGGTGACTGTTGTACAATACCAAAAATACTAAAAACAATTAAATTGTATTCTTTAAAGGGTAAGTTTATGCTATGTGAATTATAGCTGCTACAAAAAATTTAAGATAAAAAATTCATAAGTACAAATAAACAGCATTTCAACAAAATAAAAGATAAATTTGAAAAACTGTCTATACCTAGAATAAATGTAGAAAAGGAAAATATTAAAATTTGTTGTTGGCAGCACATTGTGCTCCACAGAGACTATAGTGGGGCAAGTAAGAGCCACAAGGGCACTGAGTGATCCTGATTCTAGCTGAGGAAAAAGCAACTAAACACAGGTTTAAGAGAGACCCTGAGATTCCAAGAAGCAAGATATCATCATATGCATTCTTTGTGTAAACTTTTTGGAAAGATAAGAAGAAGCACCTAGTGCTTCAGTCAACTTCTCAGAGTTATCTAAACTCAGAGAGGTGGAAGACCAAGTCTGCTAAAGAAAGAGGGAAAATCTGAAGAAATGGCACCTCTGGGTCCTTGGTTCAATCTCTGGTACCAAAAAAAAGGGGCGGGGAATAAGAAAGAAAACTAAGATAATAAAGAATGGACACATGAGGGATTGGCCACCCCTCCCTGAGAAAGTCATTAGAATTTCCTTTCAGAGCTTCAGAAATGGCAAAGGCAGATAAGGTTTGTTTAAAAGAGAAATGAAAACCTATGTCTCCCCCTAAAGGGGAAAAAAATAAGAAGTTCATGCATCCCAATGCCCCCAAGAGGTCTTCTTCAGCCTTTTTCTATTGTGTTCTGAATATTCCCCAAAATCTAAGGAAAATACCCCAATTTGTTCACTGACAATGTTGCAGAGAAACTGGGAGATATGTGGAATAACACCATCACAGGTGACAAGCAGCCTTAGAATAAGAAGGCCAGTAAGGTAAAAGAAAATATGGAAAGGATATTGCTGCATACCAAGCTAAATTTACTCATCCAGTTCTGATGCTTGGGATAGTATGTCATACAGCATGATGGTCAATACCAACAGAAAGAAGAAACTGCATGCAGTTTATGAGAAAATACATTTACTTCACTCCCTTTTCTCTATGCTTTCATGATTTGTCTAGCCAATGTGCCTTTCTTCCAGTCTCATCTAAGACTCCCCATGAGTTTTCCCTGACCTCTCTCTGTCTACCCTGCCACCCCGTTTCGATGTCTTCAGATGTGCCCCAGAGCAAGCTGCACTTTCCATGTCACAGTTTTCATCACTTCAGAAGATAATCTTCTGTTCACTTGTCTTTCTCTCTGACTACATCACAAGCTTTGAGGCAAAGACAGCTGTCTGTCCTGTTCACTATTATATTCTCAGAACTTAGCCTAACACAAAGTACAAGGTGACATTTACTTCTGGGCTGAATAAAACTATATTCAAAACACATTCTTTTCTGACAACGGGAGCTAACTGACTCTGGTTCTTATGATGGAAAACATTTCACAAGTTTGCTGATCTTCAGGAAAAATAAATAAAAGCAATTCTCTGAGAAATCTTTGAGCAACTCTTGAGAGGTGAATCTCAACTTTTTCTTATAAATCAAGTAAAAAATAAAATATTATCTTTGCTTTTCCTCAGCAGGGATAGGAGGAGAAAGAGAAAAGATAGGAGAAGGAAAAGGAGGAGGAGGTGGAAAAAAGAGAAGCAGCAGCAGGAGCAGCAGCAGCCCTAGGTTCAATTTTCTAGTACTGAAAAAAATTATAAAATTTAGTTTTCACAAATATATACATAAATATATATATATATTTGTGAAACATAAATACTAGGAAACAAATACTAGGAAACAGTGAAAAGATTAGATGAACAGAATATCAGCTTCAGAAAAAAATATTTAGCTCTTAATCTTGATTTTTTATAAATGTCTTTAATGTTCTTAGGAGAAACACATGGTCCTTCATTATTCAAGCTGAGCAGCTAAATCAGTAGGCCCTTTCAAGGTGGTATCTGAAATAGCTGTCCCCTTCCCAGTCTCTCCCCAATCTCTCCTCCCATGAACACACTCTTACTACAACCACAGCTCTTGTAGGGATCATGGGATGCTCCCTCCCTGACCAGCTCATTAAATCAGCACAGATACCTTCTTCCACTATACAAAATATGTTCTCTCAGTTTAAAGCAAAAATGCAGAGAGCAAAGTCAATTTGGTTTTAGTACATTCCCCTTTATAGAAAGGGTAAATTTCTGCTGCTTGAATTACTAATTTAAACATTATTTCATTATAACATAGCAAAGGAAAGACGTGATGGACAGCAGCAGAAGGGAAGAAGGGAAGGAAGGAAGGAAGGAAGGAAGGAAGGAAGGAAGGAAGGAAGGGAGAGAAACTAAGGATTTCCACAGAAGTGAAATAGATACATATTAACCCTAGATATGTTCTATAAATGATTCAATACATTTTGAGCTATTAAGAGTATATTTTGTTATTGGGATTCAATATTGAATATTGAATATGAATGCTTAAGATATGTACTACAAAGTGATTTATTTGTCGATATTTCTAAAATGAGTTTCACATCTTCAATTAAATGCTGATAAGCAGATGATGATACATAATGGGGGGTGGGAAGGAGGTAAGAAAAGAGGAAGGGGGGCTGGGGAGATAGCTTAGTCAGTAGAGTGCTTGCCTTGCAAGCACAAGGCCCTGGGTTCGATCCCCAGCACACCAAAAAAAAAAAAAAAAAAAAAAAAAGGAGGAAGGACGGATTGTATAGAGGGAAAAGTGGGGTGGGAGGGGTGGGAGGGAAGGAAAAAATAACCCAATGAATCAAACACCATTACCCTATGTAAATGTATGATTACACAAATGGTATGCCTGTACTTCATGTACAAATAGAGAAACAAGTTGTACCCCATTTGATTACAATAAAAAAAATAAAAAAAATTTAGAAAGTGTACTTTATGAGTTAGTCAGTCATAGAATTATGAGATAACTTTGAATTTTAAAATGAAACAACACATTTCCTTTAGAAAAATAAGACATAGCCAGGCATGGTGTTGCACACCTGTAATCCCACCAGCTCTGGAGGCTAAGGCAGGAGGATCACAAGTTCAAAGCCAGTCTCAGCAACTTGGTGAGGCTCTCAACAACCTGTGAGCCCCTGTCTCAAAATAAAATATAAAGAAGGGCTGAGGATGTGGCTCAGGGGTTAAGCTCCCCTGGGTCCTGGGTTTAATCCCTGGAACAGGAACCAAAACAAAACAAAACAAAAAAACAGAATATAAGAACTAAAACTTAGATCATAAAGTTATTTCCAAGAATATTCAATTATTTGGTTTTTAAAAATCTATTAATAGGTATTGATATGGTTAGCTTAACTGAATTGTAGGTAAAATAAGCTCCTTGAGATTTCATTTGCCCCTGTTTCTTCCTGTGTTTATCACAAGGACTTTTTCATCTTATGTACTTTTTTTTTTTTTTAATTGCAACAAATGGGGGTTTTTCAAGATGGCGGACTAGAGGGTGGCTGCATTTCATGTTGCTCCAGGACTCAGGATTCAAGAAGAGGAGATATTGAGAGACTTGGGACCAACTCAAAGCCACCGGGTGAGTCTCTCCATTGGGAAGGTGTCCTAGATGGGGGTGGTAGTCCCAGAACACAGGGAACTTTATGAAGTAGAGTTGCCCAACGAGACACCCCTCCTCCCGTTGGAGCAGTGAACTCGGACAACTGGGAGCATCGTAGAGGAGGCTGCTCAGCACAGCGCTTGGACTCAGAGCAACCCATCGGGGCTCCGGGCGGCTGCCCAGAGGAAGAGGCTTGCGGCGGGTCGCTGGGACTCAGAGCAACTGTACGGGGCTCCAGGTGGCTGCTCAGAGGAGGGACCGCATAGCCAGGCGATTAGGTGCCGAGCAGGGTCCCAGGACCTAGGAGGCTTCTTGGTGGAAGAGCCACACACAGACAAGCTGAGGGGCGGAGCAAAGGTTCCAGGACTGCGGGCAGATTCTCTGAAGAGAGGCAGCCCAAAGAGACTCGTCGGCAAAGGGTGAGGCTCCCAGGCCCAGGAGGTAGGTCTGGGCCCCTGGGAACGTTGCAGAAGAAGGCAGCCCAGCGCAGGCGGTAGTTGTGGATTGAGGGGAACCACTAGGAGGGGAACTGACCAGCAAGACCTCCCCACCGGGTGAGTCTTCCCTGCTGGGTGAGGTTTTCCCACAAGGACAGTAAAACCAGAGACACAGGCCCAAACAGGCCTTGCCTCAGCCCGCAGTGTAGTTCCCCTTTGGAAGACCATAGGTCAACAAGTGGAGGCACCTCTGCCCACTAGCATGGAATATACCCCACCTGAAGGCCACCACCCCTAGAGAGGCAGCTTCCTTGTGGAGCACCGCATTATCAACTTCCTCCAAGACTTCAGGCTACTGAAGGCTAAGAGGGGATATACTAGAAATCTTCAGGGACATTATAAGTCAATAGAGGAAATCTGCAATATCTCAGTGGTCCACGGATACCTAAACAATATGAGAAAACAAGGGAAGAAAATGCCCCAAACAAATCTAGATGTTAAATCAATAAAATCCAATGACAGCATGGCAGAAGAAATGACAGAAAGGGAGTTCAGAATGTACATAATTAAAATGATCAGGGAAGCAAATGAGGAGTTGAAAGAGCAAATGCAGGCATTGAAGGAAGAGATGAAAGAGCAACTGTGGTATTAAATGATCGCACCAATCAACAGTTAAAGGAGCAAATACAGGAAGCAAAAGATCATTTCAATAGAGTTAGAGATATTGAAAAACAAACAAACAAACAGAAAGCCTTGAAATGAAAGAAACAATAAACCAAGTTAAAAACTCCATAGAAAGTATAACCAATAGGATAGAACACCTGGAAGACAGAACCTGACATTGAAGACAAAATATTTAATCTTGAAAACAAAATTGACCAGAGAAGATGGTAAGAAATCATGAACAGAATCTACAAGAATTATGGGATATCATGAAAAGGACAAATTTAAAAATTATTGGGATTGAGGAAGGCACAGAGAAACAAACCAAAGGAATGAACAATCTATTCAATGAAATAATATCAGAAAATTTCCCGAATCTGAAGAATGAAATGGAAAATCAAGTTCAAGAGGCTTATAGGACTCCAAATACACAAAATTACAACAGACCCACACCAAGACACATTATTATGAAAATAACTAACATACAAAATAAAGACAGAATTTTAAAGGCTGTGAGAGAAAAAATTACATTCAGAGGGAAACCAATACGGATATCAGCAGACTTTTCAATCCAGACCCTAAAAGCTAGAAGGGCCTGGAACAACATTTTTCAAGCCCTAAAAGAAAATGGATGCCAACCAAGAATCTTATACCCAGCAAAACTTAGCTTCAAATTTGACGATGAAATAAAATCCTTCCATGATAAACAAAAGCTAAAAGAATTTACAAAAAGAAAGCCAGCATTACAGAACATTCTCAGTAAAATATTCCATGAGGAAGAGATGAAAAACAAAGAAGCAAATCAGCAAAGGGAGGAATTATCCTAAAGGAATTGTCAAATAAAGGAGGAACCAAGTCGTGTCAAAAATAAATAAATAAAATTTAAAAAATGAGCCAAATGACCGGGAATACAAATCATATCTCAATAATAACCCTGAATGTTAATGACCTGAACTCATCAATCAAAAGACATAGACTGGCAGATTGGATTAAAAAGAAAGATCCAACAATATGTTGCCTGCAAGAGACTTACCTCATAGAAAGAGATACCCATAGACTAAAGGTGAAAGGATGGGGAAAAACATACCACACACATGGACTCAGCAAAAAAGCTGGGGTATCCATCCTCATTTCAGATAATGTGGACTTCAAGCCAAAGTTAGTCAGAAGGGATAAAGAAGGACATTTCATACTGCTTAAGGGAAGCATAAATCAGCAAGACATAACAATCATAAACATCTATGCCCCAAACAGTGGCTCATCCATGTATGTCAAACAAATCCTTCTCAATCTCAGAAACCAAATAGAACATAACACAATAATACTAGGTGATTTTAACACGCCTCTCTCACCACTGGTCAGATGTTCCAAACAAAAATTGAACAAAGAAACCATAGATTTCAATAACACAATCAATAATTTAGACTTAACGGACAATTATAGAATATACCATCCAACAAAGAAAGAATACACTTTCTTCTCAGCAGCACATGGCTCCTTCTCTGAAATAGACCATATATTATGCCACAAAGTTAATGTTAGCAAATGCAAGAAGATAGAGACACTACCTTGTATTCTATCATATCATAATGGATTGAAATTAGAAATAAATGAAAGAGTAAAAAACAGAAACTACTCCAACACCTGGAGATTAAACAATATGCTATTATATGATGAATGGATAACAATATATTAGGAAGGAAATTAAAAAATTCTTAGAGGTAAATGAGAACAAACAAACATCATATCAAAATCTCTGGGACACTATGAAAGCAGTACTTAGAAGAAAATTAATTTCATGGAGCGCATTCAATAAAAGAAGTAAAACTCAAAAAATGAACGACCTAACACTACAGCTCAAAGCCCTAGAAAAAGAAGAACAGAGCAACACCAAAAGCAGTAGAAGATGGGAAATAGTTAAACTCAGAGCTGAAATCAACAAAATTGAAACAAAAGAAACAATACAAAAAATTGACAAAATAAATAGTTGGTTCTTCGAAAAAATAAACAAAATTGATAAACCTTTAGCCACACTAACAAAGAGAAGACGAGAGAAAACCCAAATCACTAAAATTCGGAATGAACAAGGAAATATCACAACAGACACGAGTGAAATACAAAACATAATTAGAAGCTATTTTGAAAACCTATACTCCAACAAAATAAAAAATTTCAAAGACATCAACAGGTTTCTAGAGACATATGAATTGCCTAAACTGAACGAGGAGGACATACACAATTTAAATAGACCAATTTCAAGTAATGAAATAGAAGTCATCAAAAGCCTACCAACAAAGAAAAGTCCGGGACCAGATGGGTTCTCAGCCGAGTTCTACAAAACCTTTGAAGAAGAGCTCATTCCAATACTTCTCAAAGTATTCCATAAAATAGAAGAGGAGGGAACCCTCCCAAACTCATTCTATGAAGCCAATATTACCCTGATACGTAAACCAGACAGAGACACATCGAGGAAAGAAAATTTCAGACCAATATCCTTAATGAACATCAACGCAAAAATTCTCAACAAAACTTTAGCAAATCACATACAAAAACATATTAAAAAGATAGTGCATCATAATCAAGTGGGTTTCACCCCAGGGATGCAAGGTTAGTTCAACATCAAGAAATCAATAAATGTAATTCACCATATCAATAGACTTAAAGTCAAGAATCACATGATTATTTCAATAGATGCAGAAAAAGCATTTGATAAAATACAGCATTCCTTCATGCTCAAAACACTACAGAAAATAGGGATAGTGGGAACATTCCTTAACATTGTAAAGGCCATCTATGCTAAGCCCAGGGCTAATATCATTCTAAATGGTGAAAAACTGAAAGCATTCCCCCTAAAAACTGGAACAAGGCAGGGATGCCCTCTTTCACCACTTCTATTCAATATCGTCCTTGAAACTCTAGCCAGAGCAATTAGACAGACCAAAGATTAAAGGGATACGAATAGGAAAAGAAGAACTCAAACTATCCCTATTTGCTGATAATATGATTATATACTTAGAGGAACCAGGAAATTCTACCAGAAAACTTTTAGAACTCATAAGTGAGTTCAGTAGAGTGGCCGGATATAAGATCGATGCACATAATTTAATGCATTTTTATACATAAGTGATGAAATCTTTGGCAAGAATAATTAGGAAAACTACTCCATTCACAATAGCCTCAAAAAAAAAAAAATACTTGGGAATCAATCTCACAAAAGAGGTGAAAGATCTCTAGAATGAGAACTACAGAACACTAAAGAAAGAAATTAAAGAAAACCTTAGAAGATAGAAAAATCTCCCATGTTCTTGGATAGGAAGAATTAATATTGTCAAAATGGCCATACTACCAAAAGTGCTATACAGATTCAATGCAATTCCAATTAAAATCCCAATGACGTACCTTACAGAAGTAGAGCAAGCAATTATGAAATTCATCTGGAAGAATAAGAAATCCAGAATGGCTAAAGCAATCCTCAGTAGAAAGAGCGAAGCAGGGGGTATTGCAATACCAGATCTTCAACTCTACTACAAAGCAATAGTAACAAAAACAGCATGGTATTGGTACCAAAATAGAAAGGTAGATCAATGATACAGAATAGAAGACATGGACACAAACCAAAATAAATCCAATCTTCTCATACTAGACAAAAATATGCAATGGAGAAAAGATAGCCTCTTCAACAAATGGTGCTGGGAGAATTGAAAATCCATATGCAACAGAATGAAACTAAACCCATATCTCTCACCATGCAGGAAACTAAACTCAAAATGGATTAAGGACCTTGGAATCAGACCAGAGACCCTGCAAATTATAGAAGAAAAAGCAGGTCCAGATCTTCAACATGTCAGCTTAGGACCAGACTTCCTCAACAGGACTCCCATAGCACAAGAAATAAAAGCAAGAATCAATAACTGGGATAAATTCAAACTAAAAAGCTTTCTCTCAGCAAAGGAAACTATCAACAATGTGAAGAAAGAGCCTACAGATTGGGAGAAAATCTTTGCCAATCATACTTCAGATAGAGCACTAATCTCCAGAATCTATAAAGAACTCAAAAACTCTACACCAAGAATGCAAATAACCCAATCAACAAATGGGCTAAGGAAATGAACAGACACTTCACAGAAGATCTACAAGCAATCAACAAACATATGAAAAAATGTTCAACATCTCTAGTAATAAGAGAAATATAAATCAAAACCACCCTAAGATTCCATCTCACCCTAATAAGAATGGCGATTATCAAGAATACAAGCAACAATAGGTGTTGGAGAGGATGTGGGGATAAAGGTACACTCATACATTGCTGGTGGGTCTGCAAATTAGTGCAGCCACTCTGGAAAGCAGTGTGGAGATTCCTCAGAAAGCTTGGAATGGAACCACCATTTGACCCAGCTATCCCACTCCTTGGCCTATACCCAAAGGACTTAAAATAGCATACTACAGAGATACAGCCACATCAATGTTCATAGCTGCTCAATTCATAATAGCCAGATTGTGGAACCAACCTAGATGTCCTTCAATTGATGAATGGATAAAGAAACTGTGGTATGTATATACAATGGAATATTACTCCGCCATAAAGAATGATAAAATTATGGCATTTGCAGGCAAATGGATGAAACTGGAGAATATCATGCTAAGTGAGATAAGCCAATCTCAAAAAACCAAAGGACGAATGATATCGCTAATAAGTGGATGAGTGGATGATGACACACAATGGGGGGAGGGAGGGGTTAGTGTTAGGGTTAGAGTTAGGGTTAGGGAGGGGGGCAAGAATGGAGGAAGGAAGGACTGTATAGAGGGAAAAGAGGGGTGGGAGGGGTGGGAGGGGTGGAGGGAAGGGAAAAAATAACAGAATGAATCAAACAACATTACTCTATGTAAATTTATGATTACACAAATGGTATGCCTTTACTCCATGTACAAACAGAGAAACAACATGTATCCCATTGTTTACAATAAAACGAAAAAAAATTGCAACAAATGCACATGCCTAAGTTGTTGACAGTTAAATAATGGTTAAACAGACATCTTAATATCCTAAGCCAGTTCCAGGTAACCATTAAGTGCAACTGCAACTGGCCAGCTCACCCCTGAACCAGAGAATAGGGTACTTCTTCCCATAAGTCCTTTGAGGGCTTCTCATGGCCTACAGAAAGAAAACATTCAGAGACCTTAGCCAAGTATTCAAGACATACAGAAGTCAGGCCTTCTCCACTTTCCCAGTCTCTGCTCCAACCACTGCCCCACACCTCTTCTATTCCAGTCATATGGTCATAAATCCATCCTTAAAAGCCATGTCTCTGAGCCTCTGCTATCTTTTCCCTTTGTCTGGAGTGCTTTCCTTCTTCTGCATCTGGTAAATCCCTACTAATCTTAAGAGTATATTCCAGCCTCCTTTTCTCTGAAAAGCCCTCCCTGATTTCTGCAGGTAATGTTATAATGTGAATAACTTAAATGGAATAACTTAAGGAAGTAATCTTAACTGGGGATGGTTTTGCCCCCTAAGAAACACATGGCAATGTCTGGAACCACTTTGAGTCGTTACAACTTGGAGGATGGGGCTGCTATCTGCATCTAGTGGGTAGAGGCCAGGGTTGTAGCTAAGAGTCTACAAAGCACAGGACAGGTACCTCGACAAGAAATAATCTGGTCTCAAATGTCAATAGCGCTGAGGTTAAAAATTCTGACCTAACCCTTCTACCCCAGGAAACTATTTTTTGTAAGTTATGATGGGCTCCTATGTAGATATGACTGCTTCCCTAGTCAACTTCTAGGAGTGTACAACTTCTGAAATGAACTATTAAACATTGTATTCTGAATTAAGGGAAATATCAATTACAAAGAAAGGGAAGGGTTGATTTTTTGCATTCCACATTTGATCAGTAGCAATTTGAACTCTGTTAAAACAATTAGATGATAAAAAAAAATACACTTAATCTCAGAAACATTTGAACGAATTACTAATCAACATTCATTAAAGTATTATTGCTGATAAAATGGATGATGAATTTGGAAAGAATCCTTGGCTACCTAGGAACAAGATTATCAACCTTTGTGACATTTTAGCATTGCATATGAGAGTAGGTTAGTTGTAAAATAGGAAAACACAGCAAAGCAGAATCAGAAAATATGAAGCATTCTAAATGCTTATCTTTCACCCAGATCCCAGAACATATGTCAAGAACACAGCAAGAGTAGCAATATTCCAAATTTACCTATTTTATTCCAGTCACACATAACAATGTGGTACGAAAGCAAACCTATACTTCTCCAGTTTCTTGCTGACCATATTTTGATGACCTATGGGTGAGCTTAGTTTAGATTAATCTTTCACATATGAGTATATAACCTTCCAAAAGATAAGTCTGTCATTTTCCCATAGGAAAATGGGAACTCCTGGGTTAGTTTCAATGCCATAATACAACTTTAGAATACCTGGGCTCATAGTCATATTATCCTCCATTTGACTCTCTACACTTCAGCTTCAATATCAAACTACCTCTGGATTTGTACAATGCAATGTCTTAGTTTTATCCTTTGCACCATTTATTCCATTTTATCCCTGATTTTAAATCCACTATCTTTATGAAGGTTATTATCATTTATGCCTACATTTCTGTAACCTCAGCTGGTCCTCATCTTTAGTGTCTCCCTGATTCATTCATGTTATTACATGATAATGAAATAACAAGACCAGAATAATACTAATGACAATTATAGGCTGCTGTAGCTTGAAGGTTTATAACTCAAATTTAGGAGTCAGAATGCCTGAATTTGAAGCACTTGGATATATTAACTTGTTTAATCCTTATAACGATCTTATAAAGTAACTACTATAACTACTATGATTATCTCCATTTTGCAAATAAGAAAACCTAAGTATAGAAGGTGGAAATCACTTTCCCTAAGTCATACATCAAGAAAGCATCAAGCTAGGATGAGGTTCCATGGTCTAAGCCACTAACCCATGTAGTATACTACCTATGCTATAGTCTACCCACCAAGTTCAACCCAAGATTTGGTGAGTCCTACATTCATACCACAGAGTCACTCTCCCTATTGGACGCTTTGCACCCAACTAATTTTCTCTTTCAGTATCTCTTTTGCATAGAAAGAGTTAGTCACCTTGTTTTATTTTGTATATGTAAGTGAGTTATTTAGTAAATGTTCTTAGGTAGGTCCCTTAGTTTATATTTTATCTCTTCATTTAAAGTTAGTTTTTAAAAGTCGTATAATTCTGCATTCTCCCAAAGTATTTCTTATAATTCCCATGAATGTGCTTTGAGACTACTCTTTTAATTACTTACATGAAAACCCTTTCCAAATTGAAAAAATATAATACATTTAGCTGAATAACTACAATAGTTATTAGCTACAGTTATTAGCTATAGTTATTTAGCTACAATAGTTCCCACTTATGCACATTTTCACTTTCCACAGTTTCCCACGGTGCAGTGTGGTCTAAAAATATTAAATAGAAAATTCCAGAAATAAATGATTCACAAGATTTAAATTGCTCACCCTTCTAAGCACCATGATGAAATCTCATGATGTCCCACTCTGTCCCACACAGGATGTGAAAAATCCCTTTATTAGTCACTTCATAGCTGCCTTGACTATCAGATAAACTGTTGTGGCAGGGCAGTACTTGTTATGGAAACCAGTACTATATCAGTTTCAGGTATCCACTAGGGAACTTAGGACATATTCTCAGAGGATAAATGGAGATTACTGTATTATTATGAATATAAAACTCAAGTTGGAAGTTGGGTGCAGTGGCACACACCTGTAATCCCAGCTATTCAGGAAGCTGAGGGAGGAGGACCTTAAGTTCAAGACCAGCCTCTGCAACTTAGTAAGACCTTGTCTTATTTTTTTAAATACTATTTTTAAAGGGCTAAGATTGTAGTTCAGTGGTAGGGAGCCACTGGATTCAATTCCCAGTATTGAAAAAATATAATCAAAGTTGGAGGCTCCTAGTAACACTTTCTGATAATCAGAACAAGTTAGATTTGGAAATCTTGTAAATAGTTTAAATCTTAGGTTTGATTTGTTAATGCCAAATACAAGGGCTGGAAAAAAATCAAAGACTTTATTTTCCCATTTGTATTATTAATACAGTTGTTTCAGAATACTATCCAGTTTGAGGGAAAAAACAAAAACAAAAAACAAACTCCCAACACTTTAACTGAAATTGCAATTTAGGTTAGAAGTCAGCATGGGTGGACAGTTTTTACAATCTGTATAGTAGCAGCCTTTCAGCAAGAATCTCAAAGAAAATAAAGTAACATCTAGTTCTACCCTGTACCATGGTCACCACTATGGCACTGCTTAGAGACACCATTGTCATTCAGAAATCTTTAACAGCAATGACAGCTGTAATAAGTCTTCAGTTTGGCTTATACAAATTCAGAGAAGGGAGAAAGACAAGAAGTTTAAAATATCAGTTAATGTAAGCTCAGTCTTTTTTACTATAGATCCATAATTTGCCTGTCTCAAGTAGCTAAAACAGACTAACTCATACAGGCTCCTGGTTTTTTGAATTAATGAATAGGTTCTGAAATTTACATTCCCTTTCTGTAACAGTAATAGTAACAATCTCATATATCATTCATCATATTGATGATATAGCATGGTGGTTAAAATCCAGCTGTCTAGATTGAGTCTTTCTGAATATACATATCAGATTTTTGTTCTAGGGAGAGTTCTTGCTTTTCCAGATCCCCAGTTTCTTCACCTTTGTGGCCAAATATAAGTAACCACCTTTCATCAGACTTTTGAAATGATTAAAATAGAAATAAATGCTACGCACTTAGTATACTCTTACACACATATTAAGTGCTCTAAAAATGTAGTTATTGTATACTACTATGTCAGGCAGGGTTTCTCAACCTTAGCACAATTGACATTTGAGACCAGAAAATTCTTTCTTGTGGAGGGCTGCCCTGTTCATTGTAAGATGTTTAGCATATTCCTGGTCTCTAAACACCAGATATGGTAGCATTGCCCCAGTCATAATAAATATGACTGGGAGCAAAACTGTCCCTGGATAAGAGCCACTTAGATTCAACTGAACTTTTTACAAACATCTTATTGATTCCAGAACTCAATCTAACAAACACAGCAATGATGTTTTCTCTATTTTACAGAGAAGGAAATAGAAACTCAGAGATGCTACCAACTTGTCCAAGGTGACAAAACCTGCCTAGGTTCAGCTGACTCCATAGTCTTGACTTCACATTACCAGCTCCATAATATAGGTGGTGTCTGTCTTCATATAAAGGCATCACCTGCAGACAGAAGTCATAAGACAACCAGCAGAAGATAATAGTGAAAACAAATGTCACCTCTACAGAGTTGGGAGATGATCTCAGGAATCCTCATCTTATGCCTATAACCCTTATACTACAATATCCCTATACTGAGCAACAGAGTCTTGGTAAATTCCAACAGGAGTGGGTAAATAATGGCATTAACCTAAAAATATACTCAGGAATGTGAATTTATAATATATAGAGTCTCATCTTTAATTCCTTCCTCTTCCTCAGTTTCCCTGCCAAGTCCCTCACCAAGTAATACAGATTCTCTTCTACTCAGTTTCTTTTTGTTTATACAATCTCTACCATATTCCTGAACCTCACAAAAGTCCCTTTCCTAAATGTTGCAATATCCCTGTGACAACCCAGATTTTTTAGCATCCAGCTCTCAGACCAATCGTCCATAGTAAATAAATTTTACAAAGTTACTTACACCAATAGAAAAGCACAAATAAATTCTTATTTTCTGGAGCACCATATTCAAATTTCACTAGCTGATATTCAAGATCCTTCAAACATGATCTCTTTCTCTACCTATTTTCATGCTGCCTCTCCTCCCCTCACATTATTCCTCACTATACTACATATTTTATAATGGGAAGACTATTTGAACCCCTCATCCTATGGCTTCCTTGCTTATCAATGCCCTCTTTTCTCTATGTCTCTCTCTAAATCCTGCTCCCTGGAGACACTATTACCAGCATACCTGCTTTTTGCCAACTCATTTCCAGCATGGGTCTTGTACTGTCCTTAGCTTTCAAGTCTCCCAGTGTCCCTTTCTTATCAGTACACCTTGACTTACTTATGCACCATGATCTTTGACACTGTCCTTCCTCCTTGGGAGTAAACCCAAATCACCATGCCGGGTTGGCTCTTTATGGCCTCTTTACTGGCATCTCTAGAGGTGGAAATTATGACATCATCTAAGCCAGTGACTCCCAGTGTAACTGAAGATAAGATCACTTGAGTATTTATTAAACATTCCAGTTCCTGGGCCCTGCTCCATACCTACTGCATCAGAATATCTGAAATACAGTCTAGAATTAATAAGCATCCTAGGTGACTCTTGTGATTAGATGAGGAAAAAAAAAAAAAAAAAAAAAAAAAAAAAAAAAAAAAAAAAACACTTACCTAAGGTATTGGATACTATTTTGTTAACTGATCTGATGATTTCCAGGCTCAATTAACCATCAGAAATTAGGCACTCTGGAGAAGGAGATCATTAATTTTAGGGACTCAGCATCATTCCTCCTTATAAGTTTCTATTTTTCCAGCTATGACTATATGGAAATATGTTTCCTAATGGCCCACTAATAGAGACACTAGCTGTGTTATCTAGAACAAGTCACTTAGGAACTCTGAACTTCAATTTCCTCATTTATAGAAAAAGGGAGAGTTAGACCAGATTAGTAGTTATCTTTCATGGATACCCACTAGAATCACTTCAGGAGATTTTAGAACATATCCCCTCCAGGGATTCGAATTTAACTGATCCAAGTGATTCTCCTATGAATCTCCTACGATCCAAGTGAATCTCCTATGTAACTGATGTTAAAATAAAGTGAATTGGTGATTTTAAAGATGCCTTCCAGTTCTGAAATAGCTCTTTGATTTTATAATCATATCATTAAAATTTTTTGTATCAACACTAGACATTTATTTTATGCCCTATGTAAAAATAATTATAAAGATCTATTTATCCATCCCTTCAGTATTTCAACTATTATTTATTGTGGATTGCCTGCAGTCTAGCAGCTCCTCTGCTAGTTACTGGGGATAGAGCAATACATGAGAAACATGGTCCAAACCCACATGGAAAGATAAACATTGGGCCAACATTACAAATGTGATAGTGATAACAAAAGAATACAGAGAGATACAAGTACACATAAAAAGGGACTTAACCTACTCTTTCAGGAAAGGCTTGTAGGAGGAAGTAACATTTAGGTTGAAACCTGACAAATGAGTTGGAATTCTGTGTATGTGCTAAGCCAAGGTAAACAGCATATTGGAAGCATCTGAGGTGGAAAGAGGAGTACACTAGAAAGAGAAAGAACACCCAAACATCTGAAATTAATAAGCAAAAGGAAAATGACACAAGTGAGGACCAGACAGGACCCAGCAAGAGAGTTTAGTACTTACTCTAAAACCACTGTGGAGAATTTGAATATTTTAAGCAGGATGCTGAGGTGATATGATTTACATGTTTTAAAGTCCCCACAGTGCTTGGAGTACAGAGATACCTGAGTGGCTACTGGAAAAATAGGCAGTTGTAGTAGTCAGGTAAAATATGTTGGATTAAACTGATGGGAGCAGAAATGGGGAAAGGAGAATAGATTCAAGATAACCAGAGGAAACAGAAAATCTTGGTGAGTGATAGTTTATAAGAGGTAGAGAATCCTGAGTCAAGGTTTCAAACTTGAGTAGTTAGGTGGATGGCCATGTAATCTATAGATAAAAATCCTGGAGGACGAACAAGATCAGTGGAAAGGTCATGAATTCAGACTGGGACACACCGAGTGCAAAACACCAGTGAGTCAACTAAGTGGTCAGCTTGAGAAAAAAATGGGTCTGGACTCAGAAGGAAGACTTGGACTAAAGTTACAAATTGAGAGCTACTAACATATAAATGATGAAGGAAGGCACCAGAGGTGAATGAAATCACCTACTATGTGCCAAGGGCTATGAAATGCACTGGGCTGTGTGCTCAAGTGGTTCACAATCAACCAAATAATACCATGCATGTGCAAGAACAGAATTTTAATTCAAATGACATGAAAACTATATTCTAAATTCCCATTACTGATCACAGCTAGTGTATCCCTTCTCTGTTCTACTCTCTGGAGGTTTACCTGTCAATTCATCTAAAAGTTTACTGGTCAACACTTTAGATTTCAGTCAAGAGTACCTCTTAATTTATTTAGAGATTTCACTTAAATTTTTTTAAAGTAAAATTTGCAAGCTGAAATATATTTACACTGATTTTACGTCTTTTAAATATCATTGAACAAGACAATCCAGAGCGCAAACTGCAGGTTTCATGCCTTGTCATTCCCATAATGATGTGAACTTTATAGTTTACAGGGCTGTGATCACAAAGCCCAAGGTCTGTCAGGCCTGTGCCACATGTAAATAAGTTCACAGTCTACAGGGTTCTTGGTACATGATCTGTTTTTTAAATGTACTTTGTAGGTTAAAAGAGCACCAAACAGCAAAGCCCTCTTTTTGAAAGCTCACTTGATACCACAAATAATTATCTATCATTTTAATGAAGATTGACATTTCTAAGATTCAATCTTTCTCCAGTTATTTTTTTTCCTTCCTCCCTTCTTTTCGTTCTTCCCTCACTTTTCCCCTTCACTGCTCTCCCTCTCTTCTTTCCTTTTATCCTCTACATCCCTCCTTTCCTTTTTTCTTCCATCCTGCCTTCATTCCCCAAATAGATTCTGCCTCAAAGCTTTTATGGAATAAGATAGGATATACATATAAAATCCAAACACCACATATGACAATGTTAATTGTCTTCTTTTTGCAAAGCACTTAGAATCACACCTAATGGTGGTTCTGATATTAATATATCAGAAGTAGAAGAGCTCTCATAGATCATTTTATCCAATTCATCCTTTTTATATATCAAGAAAGGAAAACTTTTTTCAACCTATGTCTCTAAAAATCATCTTAAGATTCATTTGGTCACAATGTTAGATTCACACAATAATGGCAAATACTCTATTGTATTCTTTTATTAAGTCACCAGCTCTAGTACAATTAGCCACTGATCACTGGAACATGTAGCAATTAAGTGCTTCAAATATAGCATGTTTGAATCGAGATGAGGTATTAGTGTAAAATACCTAAATGGATCTTGAATACAATATTTTAAAAGGTGAAATACCTCAATTTTCATATTGATTACATGGTAAAATAATAATGTTTTGAATATTGGGTGAAATAAAACAATATTATTGACATTCATTTTGCCTGTTTGAGTTTACTTTTTAAATGTGCTACTAGAAAATTTTATATTAAATATGTGACTTGCATGTTTGACTCATGCTATATTTCTGTTGAACTGAAGTATTCCAGAATAATAATATTTATCTCATAAGGTTTTTGTTAGTTAACATTTCAGGTCTTTGTAAGTTCCTAAGTTAATCCAATATTGATAAAGAAATTCAATCACCTACAAAAATAGTGAATCACATGCCCTAGAGGATGCTGAGAATGTACTGGTCATAGATCAATAATCCCCCCAAATTTAATGATTTGTTCAAGGTTACACATCTCATTAGTACTGAGATGATATCAGGGCACAGGATTATTTATTTGCTCACTGACCTTTTATCATAGAATTGTTCCATGAACAAAATTGTGAAATGGTTTTCAATGGCTGCAAAACTGGTTTCAGCTGAATTCAACAAATATTTGAATACCTAATAAAAGGTGCCAGCTGGGTGCCGTGGTACATGCTTGTAATGCCAGCAACTCAGGAGACTGAGAAAGGAAGATGGCAAGTTCAAGGATAGACTCAGAAACTTAGCAAGATCCTCAGTAACTTAGTGAGAACCTGTCTCAAAATAGGAAGGAAGGAAGGAAGGAAGGAAGGTAGGAAGGAGGGAGGGAGGGAGGGAAGGAAGGAAGGAGGAAGGAAGGGAGAAAAGAGAAAAGAACAAGGGATGTAACTCAGTGGTAGAGTGCCCCTGGGTTCAATATACAGTACCAAAAAAATAAATAAATAAATGGTGCAATGTATTTGCTGAGCAGTAGTAATTCTAGGGCTTAAACTTTATCACTTTAATGTCTGGGGAACTTTCCTTGAAGTTTAAATGAACAACAAAATTATTTTAATCACACATTTCTTATATTCATAAGTTAAGTATATTCATGTAGGCATGTTTTCCTAATTTTAAAACTCTAAACTGAATATTTGATCCAGGTAAAAAAGTAATTAAAATTCTGTTAAATATTATTGTGTTGATATAAAACATTGTTACTTTTTGAAATATACATCAAAGTCATTATTAACACTTTTCCCCAAATAGTAATAATTCTTCTGATTAAAATTTAGTTAAACAAGACTGCAGTGTAATATCAGAAGTGTACTATTATGATCTTTCCTTATAGAACTAGATTTTGACATCTATTGATATCATTATGTGCTCATGTGTGCTCATCTGCT
This sequence comes from Sciurus vulgaris, assembly GCF_902686455.1. NCBI lineage: Eukaryota > Metazoa > Chordata > Mammalia > Rodentia > Sciuridae > Sciurus > Sciurus vulgaris. The sequence goes on from NC_136463.1 coordinate 143,056,638, forward strand.
ACTAAAAAACAACTTTTAGTTTTTTATTTGGGTAACTTCTATAAATATCCTTGGTGCACTTATAATGACTGTACTTCACCCAGAATAATTTTTGGATGCAAGTGTATTCAAAGAATTACTTTAATTACTTGCTTTAACTCTTTGGACACTGTTGCTTAGTTCTCTTTTTCTATTAACATCTTGGTTTTATTTAGATCAACAAGACGGAAATTCCATCCTTGTAATCACAGAATAAATTCTACTTTGTTGTGGTCTTCTTCCAGTATGACGATGGATTCAATATATTAGTATTTTAGTTAAGTATTTACATCTATATGCATAAGTATTGGGACTTAAATCATGCTAGTTTCAAAAATAGGAGTTTTTTAGTTTTTCATAATTTTCTATGAATCAGATTAGTTCAATATGAACTGTCCATGTAGTAGGTTAGAAAGAAGTCAGAAGTGAAAAAAAAGATTGAATCAGGCTGGTATCTTTTTACTTTTTAATTTTTTGGCTCTGGGGATTGAACTCTGGGGCACTTAACCACTGAGTCACATCCCTAGCCCTTTCTTGTTTTTATTAGAGACTGGGTCTCACTGAGTTGCTTACAGCCTTGCTAAGTTGCTGGGGCTGGCTTTGAACTCATGATCCTCCTGCCTTAGCCTCCTGAACTGCTGGGATTACAGGCATGTGCCACCATGCCCAAATGGTATCTTTTTCTTTTTCTTTTTATTTGTTCTATTAATTATACATGTCAGTAGAATGCATTTATGCATTTTGATAAATGGAATATAATTTCTCATTTTTCTGATTGTGCATGTTGTAGGATCACATTGATCATGCAGTCATATATGTACGTGAAGTAATAATGTCTGTTTCATTGTATTATTCTTCCTACCCCCCATACCCCTTTCCTTGCCCTCACTCCCCTCTACATAATATAAAGTAACTCTAGTCTTCCCTAGTGCCCTCCCTTTTTGTGAATTAGCATCAGCATATCAGAGAATATATTTGGCCTTTGGTTTTTTGGGATTAGCTTATTTCACTTAGCATGATATTCTCTCCATCCATTTACCAACAAATGCCATAATTTCATTCTTCTTTATGGCTGAGTAATACTCCATTGTGTATATATACCAAAATTTCTACATCCATTCATCTGTTGAAGGGCACTTATGTTGATTACACAGTTTAGCTATTGTGAATTGAGCTACTATAAACATTGATGTGGCTATATCACTGCAATATGCAGATTTTAAGTCCTTCAGGTATATTTTGAGGAATGGGGTAGGTGGGTCAAATGGTGGTTCCGTTCCAAGTTTTCTGAGGTATCCCCATATTGCTTTCCATAATGGTTGCAGCAATTTGCCGTCCCACCAAATGTATGAGTGTACCGTTTTTGCCCACATCCTTGCCAACATTTATTGTTGCTTGTATTCTTGATATTTGCCATTCTAACTGGAGTGAGATGTAATCTCAGTGCAGTTCTGATTTGCATTTCTCTAATTGCTAGAGATGTTGAACATTTTTTCATATATTTGTTGACTGATTGTATTTCTTCTTCTGTGAAGTGTCTGTTCAGTTCCTTTGCCCATTTATTGATTGGGTTATTTGTTTTTTGGTGTTAATTTTTTTGATTTCTTTATATATCCTAGATATTAATGCTTTATCTGAGTTGCATGTGGTAAAGATTTTCTCCCAATCTGTAGGCTCTCTCTTTGCATTATTGATTTTTTTTTCTTCTTCTTCTTCTTCTTTTTTTTTTTTTTTTTTTGCTGAGCAGCTTTGCAGTTTGAATCTATGCCATTTTTTGATTCTTGATTTTACTTCTTGTACTTTAGGGGTCTTGTTAAGAAAGTCAGATCCTAGGCTAACCTGGTGAAAATTTGGGCCTACTTTTTTGTCTACTAGGTGCAGGTTCTCTGTTCTAGTGCCTAAGTTTCTGATCCACTTTGAGTTGAGTTTCATGCAGGGTAAGAGATAGGGGTTTAATTTCATTTTATTATTTGTGGCTTTCCATTTTCCCCAGCACTTGTTAAATAGGCTCTCTTTTCTCCAATGTATGTTTTTGGTGCTTTTGTCTAGTATGAGATAACTGTATTTACTTGGGTTTGTCTCTGTGTCATTCGTTCTGTATCATTGGTCTATTGTTTTGGTGCCAATACCATGGCATGCTGTTTTTGTTTTGCTCTGTAGTATAGCTTGATATCTGATGTTGTGATGCCTCCTGTTTCATTTTTCTTGCTAAGGATTGCTTTGGATTTTCTGGGTCTCTTATTTTTCCAAATGAATTTCATGATTGCTTTTCTAGTTCTATAAAGAATGTCATAGGGATTTTAATAGGAATTGCATTATATCTGTATAATGCTTTTGGTAGTAAATGGCCATTTTTATATTAATTCTTTCTATTTAGGGGCATGAGAGATCTTTCCATCTTGTAAGTTCTTCAATTTCTTTTAGTGTTCTGTAGTTTCCATTGTAGAGGTCTTTCACCTCTTTTGTTAGATTGATTCCCCATTTTTTTTTTTTTTTGAGGCTATGGTGAATGAGGTAGTTTTCCTAATTTCTCTTTCAATGGATTCATCATTGATTTATAGGAACATTTGATTTATGGGTGTTGATTTTATATCCTGCTGAATTCATTGATTAGTTCTAGAAGCTCTTTGGTGGAATATTTTGGAGCTTCTAAATATAAAATCATGTAGTCAGCAAACAGTGATAGTTTGATTTCTTCTTTACCTATTTGTATCCCTTTAATTAATTTCTTCTGTCTAATTGCTCTGGCTAGAGTTTCAAGGATAATGTTGAATATAAGTGGTGAAAGAGGGCATCCTTGTCTTGGTCCAGCTTTTAGAGGGAATGCCTTCAATTTTTCTCCATTTAGAATGATGTTGGCCTTGGGTATAGCATATGTGGCTTTTATGATGCTGAGATATGTTCCTGCTCTTCCTCATTTTTCTAGTGTTTTGAAAGTGACTGGTGCTACATTTTTTCAAGTGTTTTTTTCTGCATCTATAGAGATGATCATATGATTCTTGTCTTAAAGTCTACTGATAACATGATTACATTAACTGATTTCTGTATGTTGAACAAACCTTGCATTCCTGGGATGACCCCTACTTTATTGTGGTACACAATAGAGAGGTGTGTTAAAGTCACTCAGTATTATTGTGTTGTGATTTGGTTGATTCTTGAAATTGAGAAGGGTTTGTTTGATGTACATAGATGCTTCATTGTTGTGGGGCATAAATATTTATGATTGTTATGTCTTGCTGATGTATAATTCCCTTAAGTAGTATGAAATATCCTTCTTTGTCCCTTCTGATTAACTTTGGCTTGAAGTCCACTTTATCTAATATAAGGATGGAAACCCCTGCTCGTTTATGCAATCCTTGTGAGTGATGTTTTTTCCCATCCTTTCACCTTCAGTCTGTGGATGACTTTATCTATGAGGTGAGTTTCTTAGAGACATCATATTGCTGGGTCTTGTTTTCAATCCAATCTGCCAGTCTATATCTTTTGGTTTGTGAGTGTAGGTTGTTAACATTCAAGGTTATTATTGAGATATGATTTGTATTCCTGGTGATTATGGTTTATTTCTGGCTTTTAATTTGATTTAGTTTCTCCTTTGACTATTCCTTTAGTGTAGTTCCTCCCTTTGCTGGTTTTCTTTTTTTTTTTTTTCACTTCATCCTGATGGAATATTTTGTTGAGAATGCTCTGTAGTGCGGGCTTTCTACTTGTGAATTCTTTTAACTTTTGTTTATCATGGAAGGTTTTTCTTTCATCCTCAAATGTGAAATTTAATTTTGCTGGATATAAAATTCTCGGTTGGCATTCCTTTTCTTCCAGAGCTAGAAATATGTTGTTCCATAACCTCATAGCTTTGAGGGTCTGGTTTGAGAAATCTGTTGAGATCTAAACTGGTTTCCCCCTATATGTAATTTGCTTTTTTTCCTCTCATAGCTTTTAAGATTTTATCTTTATTCTGTATTTTAGTCATTTTCATTATAATGTGTCTTGGCATGGATCTGCTGTAATTTTGTACATTTGGGGTCCTGTAAGCCTCTTGTATTTGATTCTCCATTTCATTCTTTAAGTTTGGAAAATTTTCCGATATTATGTCATTGAAAATATTGTGCATTCCTTTGGTTTGTATCTCTGCTCCTTCATCTATCCTGATAATTCTTAAATTTAGTCTTTTCATGTTATCCCATAATTCTTGGAAGTTCTATTCATGGATTCTTACCATCTTCTCTGTATGGTCAACTTTATTTTCAAGATTATATATTCTGTATTCATTGCCTGAGGTTCTGTCTTCCAAATGGTCTAGTCTGTTGGTGATGCTTTCCATTAAATTTATAATTTGGTTTATTGATTCCTTGATTTCAAGGATTTCTGCTTGGTTTTCTTTCAGGATCTCTAACTCTTTATTGAAGTTATCTTTCACTTTATGCCTTTTCTCTTTGATTTCATTCTTTATACCATCCTTTACTTCACAGATCAGTTTATGTATGTTCTAAACTCCTTCTTGGACATTTTTTCTGTGTTGTCAGTGGATTCTATTATTAGAGCATCTTGATTTGTTTGGGGTACTTTGTTCCCTTATTTTTTCAGTTGTTTGTGTGTTTTCCCACATAACTGTATGGATCTGAGAAAGTACAAATTCTACCTTGTAGACTTATATTGTCCCTGAAGGTTTCCAGTACCTCGCCTTTAAAAGGGAGACCAATATCAACAGCACCTAATGTAAATATATAGCCTTATACCTAATAGCTTCCACTAAGGTATCTACTACTTTCTCACAATAAATAGAAATTATGAGTTCATTCCATGTCCACAATAAAAACACAAAGTTTGCTAAGAGGTTTACAATTGCAAATGGTAGACAAGGAGAGAACAGAAATAGTGTTGGACATGATTTTCATGAGGGAAGAAGAATAAAGCTAAAAGTAAAAATGCATAGGAAGACTAGAAGAGGGGGCTGGGGTTGTGGTTTAGTGGCAGAGCACTTGCCTAGCACATGCAAGGCACTGGGTTTGATTCTCAGCACTGCATAAAAATAAATAAAATGAAGATACATTGCCAACTAAAAATATATTTTTAAAAAAGTGAGTAGAGAGCAAGAACTTGACTCAGCTTAAAAAAAAAAAAAAAAAAAGAGTGGAAGAGGAACTGACCAAGATTGGCTGTTGGTTGGAGAAAAGGTAGAAAGAGAATCCAGGTAAGCAGGCAAGTGAGAGGAAGAATACAAAAAAGAGAAAAAAGATTAAATATAAGAATATACAACAAAAATGCAAAACACCATTCATCTATCACTGTCCTCAACAAACTGATGCATGAAAAATATTTTGCACAAATATGGAGGAGAGAGATGTTGGAGAAGAAAAAAATAAAAATAAAATAAATCTCAATAAAATATGAACAACTGTCTCTGTTGGCATTCAAAAGTTTCTCGGCCCTGTCTCTGAGTTTTTAATGGGATTTCCTGGCCCAGACCAGCCCTGGCAGACACAGTCACTATCCCACCAATCTGGGATTCAGATACCCCAGGTTTGGCCAAGTTGCAGTTCCAAGATCTCAACACCACTGGAATTTTCAGAGAGACCACTAGGGATGAGTGATCCTGAAAAGCAGCAGCTCTATGGTGCCCACCAGCACTCCCAGCAGGAAGACCCCAGGCACACCAAACCTGTAGGCACACTGTCACTGGACCTCCAGGTCCTGGCTGACTAAAGTTTCAGAGGTAGCTAAGGAGGTTGCAGTTTAAATAGACTGAGATTGCTGGAAGGAGCACCAGGAAGCAATTTCAGTGGACCAGAACTTACAGACGTGACAGAAAATGTAAATAAAGCCAAAGTTTACTTCTTACTACCATACTTCCAACAAGATCCACACAAAAAAAAAAAAAAAAGTTCAGAAACTCTCCATAACCTGAGGAATATGAACTCATTTTATGTTTTATTACCAAGATATTAAAATAGCATGGCTGCCCAGAAGTAAAGTTGTCTTTCTAATTCCTATTATTCTGGGAATTTTGCTTAACTTGGAAAAAAATGAGAAAAATGTAGCTTTCATACTCTTGGTGGCAAAAAATAGTAATAATAGTAAGTGATAAGAAAGACAACACACATATTAAAGAATCCTCCTAGAAGACTTGTACCACTTCTAAGCACAGAAGAAAAACAAATGATCACAAAATATATGGGGAAAATGTTATATTTCATAAAAAAAGATGACACCATTTTCCCTTCTCCCCACTAAATTTATAACATAAAGGATGAGGGAAACATTTAATATTCTATCTAACCAAGGAATTTGAGAAGTAAATGGGACTCTGTGGCTATTTATTGATGTGTCTATAAACTGATACCTTCTGGAGAGAAATTCGGTAAAATGCATTAAAAGGCTTAAAATGCATATTTACTTTGTGTTGGATACTCTACTAGGAATTTCTATTAAAAATATGAGATACTTACAAGTAATTATCTATAAAAAATGTTCAGTAGTGTCAATTATGATAGCAAGTATTTAAAACAACCTAAATATCAATTAAAGGTAAATTTTGGTTTAGTTATGGTTAGACTAAAAGAGAAAGACTCAAAATCACAAGTGCAAAAGGAAACTGCAAACTGATATCATAAAAAATAAAAATAAAAAATAATTAGACATTATTATCAACAACTATGAGCCACAAATATAATAACCAAGAAGAAATGGACAAATTTCCAGACATATATACTGTACCAAGATTGAATCATGAGGAAATAGAAAACCTAAGCAGAACAATAGTGAGTAATAAGATTGAATCAACAATAAAAACTCTCCCATCAAAGAAAAGCCCAGGACGAGATGGCTTCATTGCTGAAATCCATCAAACATTTGAAGAACTAATACTAATTCTTCCTTTATTATTTTAAAAACCTAAAGAGGAAGGAATTATTTGAAGCTCATACTACAAAACCCAGATTAGGACACAACAACAATTAAAAAATAAGCTATATGTCAATATCCATGATATTGAACACAGATGCAAAAGTACTCAACAAAATACTAGCAAACCAAATCCAACAGCGCATTAAAAAGATTGTTCACCATAATCAAGTGGAATTAATTCCAGGGATGCAAGAATAGTTCAATAATATGTAAATCAGTAAATATGACACACTACATCAACACAATAAAGGACAAAAATCATATGATCACCTCACTAAATGGAGAAAAGGCATTTGATAAAATTCAACATCCCAGGCTAGGCATGTGACTCAATGGTGGAGTACTTGCCTAACATATAATGAGGCCCTGAGTTTTATAACCATCACCACAAAGGAAGGAAGGAAGGAAAGAAGGAAGGAAGGAAGGAAGGAAGGAAGCAAGCAAGCAAGCAAGCAAGGAAGGAAGGAAGCAAAGAAGGAATGGATGGAGGAAGGGAAGGAAATAAATTCAATACCCTTTATGATTAAAAACTCAACTAATAATTTATAAAAGAAATATACATCAACATCATAAAGGATATTTTTTAACAAACCAAAAACTAACATCATACTGAATGGGAAAAAGCTGAAGGCTTTATTCTCAAAAGTGTGAAATCAGACAAAAATGCCCACTTTTAACACTTGTTTTCAAATAATACTAAAAATTATAGCCAGAGAAATCAGTCAAGAGAGAGAAATAGGCATTCAAATGGGAAAGGAGGAAGACAAATTGTCCTTGTTGACAGACCACAATATATATATATATACACACATATATATATATTCCTATATATAGCAAACCCCAAAGACACCACCATAAAAAGAAAAAAGAAAACTTCTTAGAACTAATAGATGAATTAGTAAACTTCCAAGATACAAAATAAACAAATAAATACAGTAACACTGTCCTATAACAACACAAAATTATCTGAACAAGAAATCAATAAATCAATCTCATTTACAGAATAGCTACAACAAAATTAAATCCCTAGGAATACATTTAACAAAAGAGGTAAAAGATCTATAAAACAAAAAGCATAAAACAATGATGAGAAAAACTGAAGAGGACACAAACAAAAGAAAAGATAGCCCACATTCATAGGTTGGAGGAATAAGTAATGTTAAAATGTCCATACAGTTTAATGTTCAAAGTGATCTCAAATGCAATCCTCATCAAAATATCAATGGCATTTTTCACAGAAAAAAATATATATATATATTTCATATATATGTTGAAATACATAAAAATACCAAATTTCATTTTTCATAGAAAAAGCAATCCTAAAATTTGTATTGAAGTACCAAAAACTGAATAGTGAAGGTCATCTTAAGAAAAAAGAACAAATGAGGATCCATTATACTACCTGACTTAATATTACAAAGCTGTAGGAATTAAAATAGCATGGAATTGGCATAAAAACAGACAGGGGCCAATGGAACAAAATACAGAACCTAAAAGGAAACCCATGTATACATAAAATGATTTTCAACAAAGATGTTAAGGACATGCAGTGGAAAAAGGACAGTCTTTTTAATAAATGATGTTGGGAAAAACATACATTCAAGCAGAAGAATTATACTACACCCCTGTCTTTTAACAATTACAAAAATCAACTCAAAATGGATTAGACTTAAATGTACGACCTGAAACTATAAGAAGAAAACATACAGGAAACACTGAAGACAAGAATTTTTCTTGACAAAATCTCAAAAGCACAGGAAATAAAAGCAAAAACAGATCAATGGCACGACATCAAACTACAAAGTTTCTGCACAGGGCTGGGTATATAGCTTAGTAGTAGAGCACTTGCCTAGCATGTATGAGGCCCTGGGTTAGATTCCTATCACTGCGAAACAAATAAACAAACAAAACTTTTGTATAGCAAAGAAAACAACCATCAGAGTAAAAAAACAACCTACAGAATGGAAGGAAATATTTGCAAACTATACATCTGACTAGAGTTTAATACCCAGAATATATGAGCATCTTAAAAAACTAAGTGGCAAAAAACAACAACCAAAAAAACAAAACAAAACAAATAACTCACCTAAATACTCACTTCTCAAAAGAAGACATATTAAAAGACATTTGGAAAATGCTCAACATCTTTAATCATCATGGAAATGCAAATAAAACCACAGTGAGATAACACTTCACTCCAATAACTATTTTCAAAAAGAAAAAGAAATAAGTACCGGCAAGGATGTGTGGAAAAAGGAACCCTTGAACTGTCAGTGTACATGTAAATTATTATAGTCACCGTGGAGAACAGTATGGAGGTTCCTCAAAACATTAAAAATAGAAGTACTAAACGATACAGCAATCCCACTATGAGGTATATATACAAAGAAAATGAAATCAGCACTCCTATGTTCACTATAGTACTATATGATAGGCAAGAAATGGAAACAATCTTGTTAATCTGTGGTTAATAGATAAGGAACATGTGGTATAAATGTACAATGAAATACTACTAAACCTTTAAAAGGTTGAAATCCTGTCATTTGCAATAATATGGATGGAATTAGAAGATATTATATCAAGTGAGATAAGCCAAGCACAGAAAGACAAGCACTGCCTGATCTCATGCTACATCTATACCTCACACATATTACAAATGAACTCAAAAGAGATTATAGGTCTAAATGGAAAAATCTCAAACTATTATACTTCTAGATGGAAATATTTGTGATTTTGGTTTAGGTAAGAATTTTTAGATTAAACAATAATAGCACAACTACAAAAAAAAGAGAAAACTGAACCATAAAAATTAAGACCCTCTGCTAATTGAAAAATATTGTTAAAAATAAAAAGGTAAGCCATGGATTAGGAGATATTTGCAAATCACACAGCACATAACTACTTGTATTAAGAATATGTAAAGAACACTCAAAATCAACAAGTAAACAAATAATCCAGTATAAAGTGTGCAAAATATTTGAATAGACTCATTACAGATGATATATAGATAACAAGTAAACGCATGTTAAATGAATGCTTGACATCACTAGTCAGACAAATGTATATTAAACCATAGTTAGAATACCACTACAAATCTATTAGAATGTCTCAAATAAAGAATAAAACAAAATGCTGGTAAAGATGTTAAACAACTGGAACTCTCATTCATTGCTAGTAGGAACACAAAGTGTCATAGCCACTTTTGACAAAAGTTTATTACAAAGTTAAAGATAGAATTACTAAAAAATGTATCAATCCCACAATTCAATATTTACTCAAACTAAGTGAAACATACTCACACAAAACCTGTTTGCAGATGCTTACAGAGTCTTTATTTACCATCACCTGTAAAATTTGTTTACCAAACCTGTAAATAACCCAAATTCACTCAAATGAGAATATATAAATAAGCTGTATTACATTCATATGACAGAATACTACTCAAAAAGGTCAATCTACTAAGAGATGCAACATCATGAGTTAATCTTAAATATGTTTTACTAAGTGGAAGATGCCAGACTCAGAAGACTTTATATGTACAATTGCATTTACATGGCATTCTGGAGAAGGAAAACTATAGGAACAAAACATCAGTTGTTGCTAGAAGCTACAGGTAAACCACTGGGATTCACCAGATAGAGCATTTGTTGCATATCTTGGTTATACCATTGTATGTATGCATTAAAACTATCTGGAATGAGTGCTAAAAATGTGAGTTACTGTACGTAAATTGTACTTCCTTTTTTTAAAAAATAAAAAAATAACATCTGTACTGCTAAGCTGGGCAGTAGGGTAGAAGAAACCAAAATAGAAGTGGAACTTGTTTGAATATACCTTGTTTTGTATACTAACTTTGGAACTTACTTCTGAACCATGTAAATATTTTATTTACATAAGTATAAAACAAAATTTTAAATATTATAAATCACTACTTTGAAATCTATCAATGGCATAGTAATTAACTATAAATATTCAGTGAGAGATTCCCTGAAGAAATAATATTATTGATGGTCATTTTATTATTATTATAATTTAAAACCTTACAATCTATCCTAAAGAATTAAAGTCATCATACTATAGTAATACATGCATGCCCATGTTTATAGCTGCACAATTCACAATAGCCAAACTATGGAACCAGCCTAGGTGTCCATCAACTGATGAATGGATAAAGAAAATGTGTTTCATATATACAATGCAGTCTTATTCAACCATGAAGAAAAATGAAATTATGTCATTTTCAGGAAAATAAATAAAGCGTATTAAGCAGAATAAGCCAAACTCAGTCACGGGTCATATGTCTTCTTTCATATGGGGAAGCTAATCAGCAAACAGGAAGAGAAAGGTGGCAGAGGATATCATGAAAATCAAAGAGAGATCAGTAGAATAGAGGGAAGAGACCAGAGGGAGGGAAAGAAGAAATGCTGGAGAGTGGTACAAGCCAAATTACATTGTTCTATTGTGTGCATGTACAAATATGTAACAGCAAATCCTACCAACATGTATAAATATAATGCACCAATAAATACACTGAAAAACCTTATAATTGTGATTTAAATTAAAAGTATTAGTATGTCTTCATGATACATTTTATCTTTAAAAAATCATTTCCTAGCTTTTTACTCAGCAAAGACCTAGATATAATGACCACCTCAGTAGCAAAGAATCATATCCCACATAAGCACCAAGATTGTGTCTCTAATACCATTTCCCAACCAAAGGATACAGGGTTTCTTGGAAAATTAACTGATATTATGTTTAGGGCAAAAAATACACAAAGTGAATATGGAACATCTTTTCACATTCAACTACGCGTCATGTCAAAGGACTCAGGAGTTAACATAAAGAAACTCTCACTGCCAAAGATGGAACATTAATGACTTCAATGGTTTGGAAAACATGAAATATATTTAAATCCATGATGGTTATAATGACAGTAGAAAAAAAATTCATCAGTCACTCCTGGAAGAGGTTAGGAAAACATCTCATCCTTTTGAAAAATGATGAATAGAATTGATCCAGCACTTATTCAGTTTTTCAAATATGGACTTTACATTTGGATAATCAAATGGTGAGAGAAGTTTCTCTTTTTAGAGATACACTAACTAAATAGGAAACAATAGGATTAGAATAGCACACTTAAAAAAAATTTGTAGTTGTAGATGGACAGCATGCCTTTATTTTATGTTTATTTTTATGTGGTGCTAAGGATCAAACCCAGTGCCTCACACACACTAGGCAAGCTCTTTGCCACTGAGCTATAGCCCCAGTCTAGAAGACCATGTTTTTTAAGTCTTTAATAAACAATGGTTCTAGGCAATCAATTATTAATGCTGATATCACAAAAAGAAAGACAACCAGACAACTTTAAGTGCCATTTCGTAGAAGAACACAATAATACTTAGGAAATATTTCTTCTTTAAAAAAAAAAAAAAAAGAGTCAAACCTGAATCTGATCAATCTTCTAGATTTAAGCATTTTCAAGAAATACAAAGGACATTATTAAATTCTACAGAACAATCCCATCTCTTATCAATAATTGTGGAAGAGCAGGAAGGAAGATATTGAAGAAGAAAAGGTAAGGAAAAGAGGAAACCTACAGATTTAAAGAATTGAGGGACATATTAATCAACTATAATGCGCACATATATGTAGAATCTTATTTGTACAAAGTATAAAAAGAAACATTTATGAGATAATCTGGAAATTTTGGAGTACTATTTGGATATTTAATTACATTGAATTACTATTATTTTTATAAGTGATAACTTGATTATTTATCTTTAAAGTTCTTATTTTAAAAAGATGTACAATGAATGACTCATGCACAAAATGATATAGACTCTGGGGTTTGCTTCAAGATGACGGGGGAGACAAGGGACTGGGGACATATATGAAACAGGGGTCCACAAATTGAGAATAATAAAGCTGAGTAATGAGGACATAGAAGTTCTCTACCCTTTTCATGTTTTTTGTATATGTTTGAAAGGTTTCATAATAAAAAGTTTTAAAAAGAGGGTGTTAATGTCTACTAGGAAAAATAAAACTAAAGCTTGGGAACAAACAAATAATGCTTCTCAAAATGTGGTCTAATGACCAAATGCCTCCTCATAAGCACTTGCAGGGTCTGTTACAAAATACAGGTTCCCTGCAGATCTAGAACCTTCTGGAAATCTACTGGAGAATTTTAACTGTGCATTGAACTTTTTATAACTATTGCTTTATAGCTAGAGCACTTGGGAAAGGTAGGTCTTCCTAGGTGGCTTTAAAGACTGCGTCCTTAGAGATGAACTAGGTCTCAAAAGAGCATTTCAAACTCTTTTTCCTGGAAATTTATTTTTTAATATTACATATCCAAGGGAGTTACAATATCAGTTTGTGTTTTTACTTTTTGTACTAGTCATGTTTAAGTAACCCTTTAGTGAGTTTCATAACACTCTTATGCAGGCACTTATTATTATACTTATTTTATAGATAAGGACAATAAGGCAGAGTTCTTGAAACACTCAAAGCTGTGAATTAGAGCTATGTCAGATTTAGAGGTTAGGAATTCATATTTTTAGGCTAGAATTATCTTATCCAGAGGTGTGAAATAATTTCCTAACTGTAAAATATAAAGCCACCTTTCTCTCCCGTGACAGGAATTTCCCACTTCCCAATGACCTGTCAATCTGCATTTGCCCGCCTCTCCAGTTACAGGAATTCTCGGCCTCCCCACCACCTGTCAATCTGCATTCTCCCCGCCACTCACATTACAGAAATTTCCGGCTTACGTGGCTGTAATCTTCCTGCCTCCAGCATTACATCCTAATATGTCATTGGTCCATCAGTCAGTCTATAAGAATTCTCCTCCGCGATTGGTTCCTCTCAGCCCACAAAATTCCTATGTCTGAGAGAAACCTTGCGCCATCTTTCCCCTTTTCTTTTTCCCCTTCCCCCCGTGCAGATGTGAATTCCTCTACACAAAATAAAGGGTTCCTTGTGTGAGACCTGTATCTGTGGAGTGTTTCTGGGAGCTAGTGACGAACCATAACTGCGCCTCTCTTTATCACCTAACACTAACTACTTCAAAGAGGAATTGATGGGACGTTAAAAGTTTTTGCTGCTTCAGTTGCATTTTGTTTTATTTATAGATAAGGATTAGGTTAATTTTTTTTATAATGAAACTTTTATCAGAAATTATAAATTTAAGGGGCTGGGGAGATAGCTCAGTCGGTAGAATGCTTGCCTTGTAAGCACAAGGCCCTGGGTTCGATCCCCAGAACCCAAAAAAAAAAAAAAAAGAAATTATAATTTTAAAACCCAAAACTGCTAGTCATGAAGAACAAATAAAAAATATGATATTATATAGTTCAGAAACTTTTATTACTCTAAGAGAACTTATCACTCTAATAAAGGACTGGCTTACAGCCAGTATTACACTGGCTTCAGAGAGCTGGCTTCAGGTTTTGGTTTCCAGGAAAGACATGTCTTTCTACAGATTCTTTTCTAGTTCTTTCTCTAATAAGTAACTTTCCTTGTCTTTCATAAGGGATATAATATTTTAGCTACTGTCCTTATGAAATCCATTAAAGATTTTATGTTCTTCAAGAAAACAAAAGTTATGAATGAATGAATTCCTGAATTGAATAAGTGAAAAAAAAATGGTTCAGGATCTCACAAGTCTCCTGAAAGGAATGCTCAACCTAGATAAAAGTTTCTTTAAAGAGTCAAACTTAGCACTTTAATTTAAACCCTGTACACTCTAGAAGAAAACACAATCACTGGTTATATCCACAGATGGCTCTTATCTACTTTATTTTTGTATTAACTTGACTCCAAGTAAAATCACAAGTTTATTAGTACTAGTGGCATAATAATGATTTCTGATTCTTCAAACATAATAGCCTCTCAAGTTCTAACTGCCCAACTTCCCTCAAATGCTTTCATCTCCTCCCACTTCCCTTGATCCTATGTACATTTCTCCTGCAAAAGCTATCCTGTGACCCTTCTTTCAGAAGGTCTCAACCACACAGCCTCAAGCACAGAGGAAGTCACACCTATGATTAACATTAAACCAACAGTAAGTATGGCTTTGGTGATCCAGAATTTAATCTCAGCCTTACACACCCAACTTCCACTATAAAATCATCAGGAACTCAAACACACATCAAGTTGTTGTTTTGTTTTGTTTCATTTTCCAAGGTCAAGTCAACAGCCACAGCATTGCAATGTTTTTTAAACCAAACAGAACCTATAGGCAAACACAGATGAGCTGAGATAACTTGCTTGCTTACACCATAGCAATACAAGTGGAATTTTCTTGACTAGTTGCTTCACAAAGGGAAACAAATTTAAGACCCCAAGACAGAATTGTATTGCAGCCATAAACAGATTTTGATTAACAACTTTTTAAAATTTCATTATTGCCAACTAAGGGTAAAAACACCTCAGCTATTAAGACTTCTATATTATAATGAGGGGATTATATAAAGAAAAATATAATCTGAATTTATAAATAGTTATCACTAATATATCATTTAATATATCATTTAGACTTGACTTGTCCTTGTTGATTGACTCAGGTGGACATATGATTTTCCTTCCTTCCTTGTTTTTTAAAGTACTGGGGCTTGAACCCAGGACCTTGTGCACCAAGCTGCATTCCCAGACTTTTTTTGAAACAGGGTCTTGCTAAATTGCTATGTTGTCCAGGTTGGCCTGGAATTCATGATTTTCCTGCCTCAGCCTCCCCAGTAGCTGGGATTATGGGTGTGTGCTGCAGCATCTAACTTTCTGCATGTTTTAAAAGCATCAAAATGCAAATCTGGTCACAACAAATGCTAATCACTATTTGCTATTCCTCCAATATTAAACATTCTATAACTATGTAACTGACTCAGACATGTACCATGATCTAGCTCACAGAGATGGCTCCGTTTAATATTGCTTCTTCAAAAATGTAGGCCACACTGACTTCTAGATTGTAAGACAGAAACACCAATAAGAATCCTCCAAATGCAACTGGTAGGAGAAAAGCTGAGTTGAAACTAGGATAAGGCATGTGAGGTGCCCCAGTGGACCTGAGAGTAAGTGAATCTTTAAATTTTGCACCCTAAGCACACACTCACCTAATCCTAAGTCCCTGCCCTGCACAAAGCCCCCAAACAAATTGGCTACAGATCAGGTACGAGGGTACCTAATCTTCACATTTCACAACTGAAGTTAAACTTCAGTACCATCTTATTTCAAATAGGGAAGATTTACTCATATCTAATCTAGTACTTGGAGATTCTGCCTTTTCCCTTGAGGGATCAAGACCAGCCCAGAGTGCTTTATTACTAGGGCAAAGTCCTTGCATTCTCCCCTGCACCTTCTGTGATAAGAACCAGGTAGTCCCTCTCCCAAATCCTCTAACCCTCCTTATAAACACCAGATCAGTATCTCAGGCCCTCTACCTTTTGAGAAAATTCCTTAGATTGTGATATTATCACTCCTTGATTTCACAAGGAGTCCTACCCATATTCCTGCCCACCCAACTCCCAGTACTGTCTACTTGCTGAGACCATCCTTTGCCCTGCTGGTTTAGGTTCTTGAGAGTCTGTGGTTCAGTGTACTTCCTTACAAATGGCTCTCAGTTTTTTCTACCCTATCAGAGTTAATAGAACCATCAAATCATTGTGATAACCAAAAATGTCTCCATATATTTTTTAAATCATCAGCTAGGGATACCCCTAGCCCTGTTGAGGATCACTGGAAGAAAAGACATATCTTCAGAAAGAAAAAAGTCAAGTACTTCACAGCCTAGGTCTATTTTAATGATTCATAAACCTTGTTTGTGTCAAAATCATCTAGGATAACTGCTGATTTATCTATTTAATACACACTCATGTAGAGCTTACTATGTGCCTGAAACTATTAAGGAATTTTCTATAAATATTATCTCATTTAATCCTCATAATAACCCTTTTTGATGTAGGCACTGTTATTATTCTCATTTTACAGATTAGAAAACTTGGGCTTGAGAGATTAATGACTTACCCAAAGTCACACACCAAATAAATGTAGAAGCTAAAATTCAAACCAAGGAGTTCTGAATATAGGGTAAATGGTAATAAGCACTATTCTACAAGGCAAACAACCAGATTCCATGCCAAATGTTAGACTGAGTAAATCTTTAAAAAGGGCTAATAAGTTTGTGTGTACCTGAATAAGACTTTCAGATGATTTTATATAATGAGAAGGGCACTTACCTATTGACTGGTATTTGGGAACCACAGCACTATATCAGACCTCACTGGGGAAAGACAGAGGACAAATCTGTGTTGGAATATATTGAGAAATCAGGGAAGAATAGTAATTGGGAACTATTCATTCAGAACCTCAGAATACAGGCTAATAACATCACAAATAAAATGATCCATATGAACTATATATTGTTAGAATAAAATAAAGGATGTAGCATCAGAGGAATACTATAAATAGCATTTTAATAAACAAGAAATTATGCTATTAAGTAGAATACACAACAGCAATGTATCACAAAGAAAGAATAGCCTAGCTGATTGTACAGTGGGCTGCAGATGGGTAGTCCTGAAACAGGCATGAGAAATGATACCTGCTAACCCTAAAGTGTGAGTTCAAACAGCACAGAACCTGCAGCAGCTGAAGAAGGAGATAGAAGCAACTGGATAAACATGAAAAGAAAAATCATAAAAGCATGAATATAGAGTAGCACCATACCGATATGATTATCATCACTTTGTTTAGTATTGTGTCATCCTGGGTGGCCCCTTTGAAGAAACAAAACCACCAGAACAAGGCAAAGTCATAAACAACAACCCACTTTCAAAAGGAAATGAACTGATGTAGACCAATCAGCAGTTTTTGGATACTAGGTATGGACATAATTGTGAGTCAAAGAGTCAATTCAAACATTAACTAGAACTCTTCTACCCCATACGATAGGGTACAAAGAGGATTAATGTGTTGGGATGCTCAGTCACTTTACTTTTATAGATTAGCTTCATCTCTAAATACTAGTTTAAAAGATATTTCCAAGGTTTTGGGAAATGAATCCAAAGGTGGTTTAAAAGAGAAAATGCCAGAGTTTTTCATTAACATAATATTTGGCAGTAAAAATCTTTAAAAAATATTTACCTTGTATCTAAGCCTCCAAAACTAAATGAACATTTCCAAAATTTCAGCATATTACATAGTTTCTTTTAAGGCAAGTATACCAACTTAAGCCTTTTTCAACTTACTATACTCCCAAGTTTCATTTTTCACTGCTGTTTCATATCATTTAAGTGCTACTTCACTTTAGAACCCATTTTTCTTAGTAAAACAAGGCTCATTCTACTACCCTGCATTTTCTATTATTCTTGCCCCTAAAAGACTTTCAACCATATTAATTATAACTGCACAATTAATACATAATTACATATGAATTATAACTTTTAACTAATTTAATAATTTCTATTTCAGAAAGAATTGGATGGATGTAAACAACTGAAAACTGTCATATGCAGGCACGTTAGCAGATCAACATAACTTCTAACTAAAACAGTCTCCTACACAACACAATCATCTACCACCATACACATTCCATTCACACCTTCTGAAAGAGACAGAAATGAACAAGTTCATTAACATGACCCCGAATAATAGCTATTCTTTTTCTTTCTTTTATGGTACCAGGGATCAACTCAGAAGCACACTAAGCCAGTCCTATTTTGTATTTTATTTAGAGACAGGGTCTCATTGAGTTGCTTAGCACCTGGAGTTGCTGAGGTTGGCTTTGAACTCGAGATCCTGCTGACTCAGCTTCCTGAGCTGCTGGGATTACAGGCAAGAGCCACCACACCCAGCAATAATACCTATTCTAAGGCATATAAAAACAAAAATAAAGGCTAATAAACTTAAAATTATGTTTATAAATAAATGTTTCAGTAATTAACTTTTTAAATAAACTAGTTTTCTAACAATCATTGACTCAATTCAATATTACTTCAAGGTTTTAAGTTAGGGATTTATGTTTAAACTTAAGCAGTACCAAATATAATTACTATTGATATAAAAAGTTTATCTGAATACTCATTAGTGAACAGATTACAATTTTCATAAATTTAAGCATTATGAAGCAGTAACACAAATTTGTTTAATCAGTAAAGTAACTTTAGTAAATTTACATTAGCCAATCTTTTTATGAGAAAACAAATCTAAATGTTATAAAGTATAAAACATGTACATGTATTTTCCTCAAATTATAAATCAGAGAAAAGAGATATAATTGCCTTTCTTTATTAAACCAAACTTACTGACTCGATTTCATTTTTCCAAAGATTCACTTTAATTACATAAGTGTGGATTCTTAGAATGTTTCTGAGCTAGAATTTTGTAAGAATTTTTTCCTAAAAGTCTCACACATTTAAAGTACTAGGGGATTTATACAAGTGCTTATAAACCAGAGGTATTTTAATTTAACGAACATTATAGTAGATTCATTAACACCTTCTCACACAGTGAAATATAAAGCCTGTTCAGAAGTATAGACACACAGACACATTCAGAGCTTATTGCTTCCATTTTACAACCTCAATCTCAGATTGCAAATAAGCACAGCTCAGAACTTTAAAAGCTATTCTCCTTAGTGGGTACAAAATTAATTTGAAATCATAAAAAACAAAAAGACTAACAAATTGAATTCACTGCCATCTCTCTTTTAAAAGAGACTAGATGCCTGTCATCCAAGAAATATTACCAAATGGTTAAACCATAAACTAAACTTCCAATCATTGCCACAACCTATGTGGAATAATTTATTAGGAATGGAAAGAAAGAAAGAGAGAGAGAGAAGAAAAAGATAAAATAGTAAAAAGGAAAAGTAAAAAATATGAATTTTATAATCATTTAGGATTTACTCCAAAAGCCAATAAAAGATATACCTTGGGTTTAACCCATGAAGTACATTTCTTTAAGTAATTCAGTTTGGCTCCATTGCATCCACTTGACCATCTCCATAGAAATTTGATATTTCCTATATTAGAGTACACTTTTCAAAAATCATGTTTCCCATGAAAATATGAAGTTAACACAGGTCAAAATTTTATTCAATTTATTAATAAAAGAACCAATAAAATGTTAAAACCAATTCAGAGCATTGAGAACTAGGCAGTATATTAGTAAATAAATGTTAATAAATCATATCCTGTGTGGTTATCTGGTCCACAAAACAAATTATTTGTATTTCTACCAGACAAAAATCTTCAAGTTACGCTCTTTTCTTTGCCCTCTTCTCTGTAATTAACCCCTACCTGGGTTGGGCTGTAAAACAGCCCAGTCAATAGAAAATCAAGCCCAGAACAGCACTGAAAGAACACCCAATAATCTCTTTGGCCTATTTCCAAACTTTTTAGTTATTTTTTTTTTCTCAGACGATGAGACATTGCAAATACTACATGGGATATATACTAAAAGAAACTATTCATACATCCAAAATTCATACAAAACTATATTTTAATTGGGAAACCATAACCACAAGTCGACAAACACTTATCAGGTTAATACAGTTCTGTTCCAGCACTGTATGTCTTCAATCTGTACCTAAGTTTCATATCTTTGTCTACATAATAAATATTAACCGGTATTTCTACTGAGCTACTATTCTTTATATTTACCACTGGGAGGCGCATACAACCCTGTAGTAGGATGTGAGGAAGTGAAGAGAACACAAACGCGTTTCCACTACGTGACGACTCAGGAACTGACAGGTTACGCAACCAGGTTCTGCGCTTTTGCGCCTTAATAGCTATGCGCATGCGTCAGACCTGGACTGCGCATGCGTTTAAGCGAGCGTGCCCGCGATATTGGCAGGATTCTGGAGAGGGGAGGAGAGGGGTGGAGCCTCTGAGGGCGCGCACGCGCCGTGCCTGGAACTGAAGGCGGCTGGCGTTCCAACCTGACTGCGCAGCCTGCGTATGTTGCGCCGCGTGGAGATGCCTGTCCGCGGGGCTCGTCCGGACGATAACTCTGTGTTGGTCTCCACCGACAACTCCACAGCACACAAGGAGGATCTTAGCAGCAAGGTGAGTGGGGGAACCAACGAGAAGCTGCAGGACTCAGGTCCTGGCGTCACTGGGCCCCAGAGATGGTCTGTCACGGGCACATGGGGACCTAGCTCCACCTCAGCTTTGCCGGACTACTTTGTTCTTCTCTTTCGTAGCACTTGACAGTTGAAGTTAATCCTTTCCTGAAGATAGTTGCGTTGACAGAGGCCTTGTAACTTACCTCGATATAGACCCAGATGACGGTCACGTTGGGGCGGAGGTTTTGATTGGTTTTTGCCCCCTTACTCATTTTAAACCACCCAAACCTCAAATCTGTCGCGACACGAATATTCTCCATATTGTTATTCATGCCGGCAACCTGGGAGTCATCCCAGACGTCCATCACGAAGACCTATGTGTTCTGCCTCTGAAGCTCATTTCAAACATGCACCTTTAATCTCCGTGCTTAGTAACACTTTTAAAGCCAGTAAGCAGCCACCTTCATCTCCTGTCGGGACTCCAGCAAAGGCTTCCTAAGGCCCCGCCTCCTCATGAACAAATGTCAGTTGTTACCATCTTCTTACCTAGATCATAACATGCATCTGATTGTCATTCCTCTCCTGAAAAAAAGGGGAAGTCAACATAGCATTCATCTTAACTGCTGTAAATAGACAAAATCTTCAAACCTACAAGAAGAATATTCAGATATAGCCTCTCAGATAATAAATGCCCTAGATTCTATTTGGTTCTGTCCCAAACGACTAGTGACTTCTTGAGCAAGTATCTTTTCACTCCCTATATGTTTCCTTCTTTGACATAAAAACTATACCTGCCATTCTTAAAATAAATGGGAAAGCACTGTACAAACAAATTAAAGTCTCCAGGAGGTTGTACAGATTTGGCCTCTGAATTTAATCCAATCTAGTCCCATACTGTACACCTCTAACAATTGAGGAGACAGTGCATTCATAGTGGTGGGGGTGAGTTTTCAAAATATAATGCAGACTGATTGTTACCATAGCAAGCCATTTACTACTGATGCAGTTACTGAAAAGAGTTAAAAAGAAATTTGTTTTTACTTAATTGAGCTGTCTTCTACTGATTAAAAAGTGAAGCCTAGTTCAACAATTGCAACACTGTGCTTAGTCTAATATACAAAGGAAAATGATACAAACACAAAAGCAATAACATCACACTGCCCCGATAGGGCATTTAGTACTATTTGCTAGATCTGAATGATTATATCATTTAGTTCATAAGTCATGGAAAACACTAGTAATTGAAAAAAGTAGCTCACCTCTTATTCCATTTGTAAGCTAATGCGTAACTTTTAAAAGTTAATCAAAAGATTGGTATTACTTTTGGTGCATGTTGTCTATTTTTAATAAACTGTGTTTAATAAACTGTGTTTTATTACTGATGCTTGACATGGATACTGGTTCCCAAAACCAACTTCTCTGTCCAAACTCAGTGTGTTGCCTAATTCTTGGCAGGTTTAACCACTCTTTCCTCCTCTTTTTCCTACCTGTATCCCCTCATAGACTGTTGTTGGAAAGAACCTATATCTTTATAGACTGCCCATTCAGACAGTTAGTATGTGATAGCCCCTCATCCTATCTCATCTCTCTAGTTTTAAAACAATCACTTCAAGGTCTTCATTGAGCATACTTTGAAAACCTCTGATTTAAGGAATTTTTCTTTATTTCAATAGATTAAAGAACAAAAAATTGTTGTGGATGAACTTTCTAACCTGAAGAAGAACAGGGTGAGTTATTAGAGGAATTCTGAATAGTAAATGGAAGGTTTGATTATTTGTATTTATGTTAAATATATAGTAAAATTGTAAGAATTATGTGTAAGACTTGTATCTAGCTAAGTGTGGTGGCACATGCCTGTAATCTCAGCAAATAAGCAAGGCCCTAAGCAATTTAGTACAACCCTGACTCATATTAGAAAGGGCTGGGGATGTGACTTAGTGTTAAAGCACCTCTGGATTCAGTTCCCAGAACGGGAGGGGGGGATGATTGAGTCTATACAATATTTCGGCATCTTTTTAAATTGTAAAAGTATTCCTAGTTTGGATTTTTTTGAATGTATATAGATAGGTTTCATAGTTGAAGATGTTTTCCCCTGTCATATTACCATCCACATTATCATTGGA
Organism: Sciurus vulgaris; assembly: GCF_902686455.1. Taxonomy (NCBI): domain Eukaryota; kingdom Metazoa; phylum Chordata; class Mammalia; order Rodentia; family Sciuridae; genus Sciurus; species Sciurus vulgaris. Next base: position 143,079,744 of record NC_136463.1, read on the forward strand.
ACAAATGTCACTTTGGTATCTTGGAGCTCTAGTCATCACTGATACTGTTTTGTTCTTGAATTGGTGTTTTCTTTTTGAAGCAAGTGATCTTTAATATGTTGAGAAGAGGGGAGACTATTCCTTTAAATGATTGTGGAAAACTGTTGCACCAAAAAAAAAGAATGAATTGCTTCTCCTTCCACCTAAAAATTTTAGATAAATTTTCTAAATATTTAACATGGTTATTTAATACCATTTTCATTAATGTATTCATAAACAAGCAAGTTACTGCTCCATGCATAATTACACTGTGAAAACTTGTTTTAAAGTTCAAGAAAGAAATGATTCTGAGCTCTTTAAAGCATTTTAAAGATTATTTAATAACTGACAGTTTAGACATCTGTGATATTGTCACTTGTAGGATACTAGAAGTCAAGTCAAATTAGTGCAAGCTTTTTGGAGGGAAAATTGATAGTATGTATCAAAGCCTTGAAAGTGTATAACACTTTGACCCAACAGTTCTATTTGTACTAATTGATACTTAAACAACCAGGAAGCACACAAAAGTTTAGTTATAGCACTGATTTATAATAGTAAAGAGCTGGCAATACTTTAAATGTCTGAAATTTGAGGACTAAGCAAATAAACTATAGTATGTTTTACTCATATAATGTTGTAAAAGAACACTTATTGATAAGAAAATGTTCACAATATATTGCTTGCTGATATAAGTAAATTATAAATATGTAAGTTGGTAGAAGCCTTTTTTATTTAAAGAAAATGGTATTTTGGTATATAAAGAGGGGAAAATTTTTTTACTTCAGTATAAATAGTGTTAATTGTGTGGTTGCATATGTTTATTTGTTTTTGCTAAGTATTATTCTGAACGTTTATTCCTGAAGTTCAAGAATATGTTATAATAGCATTTAGAGTCTTCACTTCTACTTTCTTTTTAGATCAAATCTTGATATTAGCCTTAATTATGTTTTGCAGAAAGTATATAGGCAACAACAGAACAGCAACATATTCTTTCTTGCAGACAGAACAGAAATGCTTTCTGAAAGCAAAAGTAAGTTGTTAGGGGTTTTTTTGTTTGTTTGTTTTAGTTTGTATTTATTTTGTATTTATTTTGTTGTTCTGTTAACATTCATAATGATGCCTCAATTAAATTCTCTATATCTGAATGTTTTGATATATATCTAAAGGTTAATTGTGATTTGTTTCAAATTATCCTTCCAAATATAAGTCTGTAGTAAAAAAACAAAAACCATACCAACAACAAAAACCTGTAAGATGTGTTGGAAAGCAGTAGTTACTAACATGCACTTAAGAGTTCGACAGATCTACATAGGAAAAACCATTATACCATTTTCTACCTTTGTGACTTTTGGTGAAATACTTTGAGCCTCTAAGGTCTTATGGGGTTTAAAATAAGAGTGTATGTAAAAGTGCTTAACTAAGTGTCTAACCCAAAATAAGCACTCATTGAACACTGTTTCTCTAAGAGATCAACATGCTTTGTTAGTAGCCCATTATAAGTTACTATTGGCACTCAAATAGTATGCATACTTGTTTAATTTGATCTTGGTAAGTAGCCTATGTTGTCTTATGAATTTCTAAGTAAAAGTTAAAGAATTTTACTTAATATTTTTCTTTCTCCCTTCCACAGATATCTTGGATGAACTGAAAAAAGAATACCAAGACATAGAAAATTCAGAGAAAACCAAAATCAAGAAGTAGTCACCTTGATTTCATAACAATGTGTGGCATCTGTTGTTCTGTAAGCTTTTCTGTTGAGCATTTCAGTAAAGATCTAGAAGAAGATTTACTGTACAGTCTTAATCGACGGGGACCCGATAGTGGTAAACAAGTATTAAAGTCTGACGTTAACTACCAGTGTTTATTTTCTGGTCATGTCCTTCATTTAAGAGGTGTTTTGACTGCCCAGCCTGTAGAAGATGAAAGAGGTAATGTGTTCCTATGGAATGGAGAAGTCTTTAGTGGAATAAAGTTTGAAGCCGAAGAAAATGATACTCAGATTATGTTTAATTACCTTTCTTCTTGTATGAATGAGTCAGATATTTTATCACTCTTCTCAGAAGTCCAAGGTCCTTGGTCTTTCATATATTATCAAGCATCTACTCATTACTTATGGTTTGGTCGGGATTTTTTTGGTCGCCGTAGTTTGCTTTGGCAATTTAGTAATTTGGGCAAGAGTTTCTGCCTCTCATCAGTGGGCACCCAAAAATCTACAGTGGCAAATCAGTGGCAAGAAGTTCCAGCATCTGGAATTTTTAGAATTGATCTCAAATCTACTGCCATTTCTGGATGTGTAATTTTAAAATTATATCCTTGGAAATGTTTTCCTAAGGAGAATGTTCTTGATGAATGTGTTAATAGCCTGAGTCGGATTTCAGCAGACTTACCAGCATTTGTATCAGTAATACCAAATGAAGCCAAACTATATCTTGAAAAACCTGTTGTTCCTTTAAACATGATGTTACCACAAGCTTCACTGGAAACTCACTGCAGATACTCTTCCAGCATTCCACCTACAAGAGAGACACTTCAGATCTTTCTTACAGATGGACACATGAAAAAAGTAGTTCAGCAGTTTATTGACATCCTGAGTCTTGCAGTCAAGAGACGTGTCTTGTATTTACATAGGGATGAAAACCTGGTACCAAATGAAGTTTCAAAAATTTGTACTAGGAAAGCAAATGTTGCAGTCCTATTTTCTGGAGGCATTGATTCCATGGTGATAGCAACCCTTGCTGATCGTCATATTCCTTTAGATGAACCAATTGATCTTCTTAATGTAGCTTTCATGAGTGAAGCTAAGATCTCACCAGCTAACTTTAATAAAAAGAGGAGCAAACAGAATAATTGTAAAATACCTTCTGAAGAATTCTCAAACAATGTTGCTGCTGATAGTCCTGATGATAATATACCAGATAGAGTCACAGGAAGAGCAGGACTGAAGGAACTACAAGCTATTAACCCTTCTCGTATTTGGAATTTCGTTGAAATTAATGTTTCTCTGGAAGAACTCCAAAAACTGAGAAGAACTCAAATATGTCACTTAATCCAACCTTTGGATACAGTTTTGGATGATAGCATTGGCTGTGCAGTCTGGTTTGCTTCTAGAGGAATTGGTTGGTTAGTAACCCAGGATGAAGTGAAATCATATCAGAGCAGAGCAAAGGTATGACCCATTATTTCTGCCTTTAAGAATTTTGAGTCTAATTTTGACCCTTAAAGCTTTTTGGCATTTAAGATTGCAAGACTATAACATGTTTTAATTGTATTTAAAGTATAATACAACAGATGTGACATAATAATTGGGCATATTTTACTATTTTCTGACTTTATTTTTCTCCAAAAATGTTATCTTTATGACTGTAACTTTTTAACTTTTATTTTATTGTATTGTATAGTAGGCCATATTTTTTTATGGATTTCTTTAAACTTCTGTAGGTTATTCTCACTGGAATTGGTGCAGATGAGCAACTTGCAGGTTACTCTCGTCATCGCATCTGCTTTCAGACACTTGGACTGGAAGGATTGAATAAGGAAATAGCAATGGAACTAGGTCGAATTTCTTTTAGAAACCTCGGTCGGGATGACAGAGTTATTGCTGATCATGGAAAAGAAGCAAGGTTATTCTATTTACATGAGTGTTGTTAAGGTGTTTGGGTAAAAACAGTAGACCTAAAAGGAAACTTTTAAAGTTCCTTTTTATATAGAGACTGTTCACATAAATGAGGGGGTGGAGATAATGTCTTGGCTTCATGTTACAGTCAGAACCCAAGCTGGGAGGGACCGGGGAGCAGTGTTTTCCAGAACTCTTTCTCCAGTAAATGTCTTTTCAATAAAGTTTCAAGGTGATACAGTGACTTTTTTAAGACTGATAAAAGAGACTAAAAGTAAAACAGATAGTGTAAGACCAAGAGAAGGTTTTTAAAGAAATTTGTTTTGTTTTAAACAAAGCCAGTATGAAGTACAAGACCCTTGCCCCCAGACTTTTTCCTTCAGTGATGGAAAACCTGCCTTTGTCTCTCTAGATGGATCTGCTTGTATCCCTGCATATTTCACTATTCAGTATTTCAGTGGTGGTCCCAGTAGTAGATTTTCCAATATGGTTCTGAGTTTTTAAAACACACAATTAGTCATGTTGCAGATTACTTAAAACCCTCAGAGATGAAGGCATTTTCCAAAGAGAAGAATTCTATATAAGTAGTCTACTGTTTTATAGTCTACTTTTTCATCTAATAAGAATAGTTATTTCTAATGGCCCAGTATAAAAGTATTATGTTGTACTAAGATAAAAATATATATGAAAAATGTTTAAAACAGTTAATACAGAATTATGATATAATAAATACAATTATGGTGGTTAGAGCTAAATAATTCATTATGTATTATGACCATAGTAACTAATCTATTTGTTTAGTCTTTATATATAGTTTTGCAATTAATTCATTTTTATAAGATATCCTGTATAAAAAATGCCAGAATGCTTCCCCATCTTTCTACTGGAGCTAGAAAAAAGTGTAATAAAATGTAAACACTAGTGTGATTGTACTGCATTTTGAGAAATTGGGGATGGGGAGGAAGGAATGTTAAAAGTATTGGAAACAAAATAATCTAAAAAGCAATCAGAATTTTGTGGGGAAATAGAGAAGTTTAAAGGGCATAAAGTTATTTTTTTAATTTAACATTTTGTTCTATTTTACTAATTTGTCACCACTTAAACAGCTTAAATATAATTAAACAATTTCAGTACCATAAATCAGTGCTTTATACGTTCAAAATTGTGGAGCCCTTGGGTTGGTTTTGTATCCCTAAAATTCAGTTTGTTTAGAAATGGTGAAGATCAGACACAGATCAGAATGACTAGTTAACTGAGATCATGCTGTCTTCAAGGCATACCCAAAGATACCTTGTGAAACAATTTGAAGTTATTTCTTGATATATAATTTTTGACTTATATTATTTTGTAACATGTATTAATATTGTCATGTTATGAAACACTTTTTAAATGTGGTTAAATTTTAGTCATAAAATTATATAAATAACCTTTAACAGATTGATTTTATACATAAAAATATGTTTTTATGTTTATATTTTTTCATTGTTTATCTCTTTATTTTAGATTTCCTTTTCTGGATGAAAATGTTGTCTCCTTTCTAAATTCCCTACCAGTTTGGGAAAAGGCAAACTTGACTTTACCCCGTGGAATTGGTGAAAAACTAATTTTACGTCTTGCAGCTGTAGAACTTGGTCTTACAGCCTCCGCTCTTCTACCAAAACGGGCCATGCAATTTGGATCCAGAATTGCAAAAATGGAAAAAAATAATGAAAAAGCATCTGATAAATGTGGTAGACTCCAAACCATTTTCTCAGAAAATCTTTCTTTTAAAAAGGAGATTAAATCATAATGTCACAATCATAGTGTAACAATATTTTCTGAGTGATAGTTTTATAAAAATAAAATATTCTACTTTATTATTGTAAATGTAGTGATTTTAAGTTCATTGGGTGAATTTTTACTTTTCCTGTCACAAAGGTCCTAAAACTCTTAGAATTCGTAAGTGATAATACTTTCTTATTCCTTACTCTAACCCCTTTGATCACATTGTGTTCAGGTGACTTATGGTGGGGATCCCTAAGTAACCTCAGGATGAGGCTGGTCACCAGAAAGGCCAAGTATTAGAGAGTTGCAATTTTGATACCTGCCCACCCAACTTCTGGACTAGGATGATAGACTGGAATTAAGCTTTATTAAAAATCTTGAAAGATTTGATGATTTTCCAGTTTGGAGGTACTGGGAGGATGGCAAGGCCAGAGGGCATGGAAACTCTATTTGCCCTCCTATCCCACAATACCTTGCCCTGTGCATCTTCCATCTGGCTGTTCTTGAGTTATATCTTTTATAATAAAACAGCAATGTAAATAAAGTGTTTCACTGAGTTTTGTAAGCCATTCTAGCACGTTACTGAGAAGGGGATTGTGGGAAGCCCCGATTTATAGGTGGTTGGTCAGAAGTACCAGAGGACCTAGCAGCAGTCTTCTGGAACCGAGTCCTTAACTTGTAGCATCTGACATTAACTCTGAGTGGAGTCAGAATTGAATTAAATTGTAGAACATCCAGGTGATATTCAGAGAGTTGGAGAATTGATTGATGTGGGAAAAAGAAAGCCACATCTGGTGTCTGAAGTGTTGTATGAGAATATAGAGAAATCACGTTTGTTTTCTCAACCCTTTTCATGGCAATTACATTTAGAAATAACTCGGTTTGCTATTGTTATTGTCAGGGACCTTGGTTTAGATAGGGGCCTGTTTGACAGATGGGAGAATTAAGGTTTTGAGAAGCTAAACATTTTGTATGAGGTTCACACTTGTGAATAATTCTTATGAACAATAATGCATTTCTTCAGATAGCTCATTTTCCTATTTCAAGAACTGCCTCTTTCTAGCACTAGAACTTTATTGTTTAAGCAAAAGGATTTTATTCTTTGAAATTCTGGAGGCTGGAAGTCAAAGATCAAGGTGTCAGCCAGGTTGCTTCTTTTTGAGACCTCTCCTTGGTTCACACACAGTTGGCTACCTCTATGTGTCCTCATAGTGTGTGCGTGTGAGTAACTTACCTATAGCTGAACCACTCATCTTGGGGGCAGGGGATGTCCATCTAGCTATCAAAAGACTTTGTCTTCACCTGTCTCTGTACCACTAGCTGTTATGGTTTGGATATTAAATGTCCCCAAAAGGTTTATGTGTTGAAGATGTTGGTCCACATCTGATGGCGGTATTGTAACCTTAAAGAGGTTAGACTGAATGGAAGGAAGTCAGGTCACTGGGGACATGGCCTTGAAGGGGATATTGTGACCCTGGCTCTTTCCACTTTCTTTTAACTTCCCAGCAGCCATGAGGCAAACAGGTTTCCTCCACCATGTGTTTCCCACCCTGATGTACTGCCTTGCCACAGACCCAAGGCAACAGAGCCAAGCAACCATGTACTAAAATCTTGAAACCATGAGCCAAATTAAATCTTTTCTCCTCTAAAGTTGTTTATCTCAGGAATTTTGTGACTAACACACTACCTTTTTGCATCTTGGATTCTTCATGTTCTTTATGATATCCTCAGCCTCACTCTCAGATCCTTTCTGTCATCATTTTTAAAAAATATTTTTAGTTGTAGATGGACACAATACCTTAATTTTGTTTATTTTTATGTGGTACTAAAGATCAAACCCAGTGCCTCACACATGCTAGTCAAGTGCCCTACCACTGAGCTACAACCCCAGCCCCTCTGTCATTTTTAATGTTATAATCTATGTCAATTGAAATACACATCCTGGTCCTCCATCTTCTCATATCTCTCTCTCTCTCTCTCTCTCTCTCTCTCTCTCTCTCTCTCTCTCTCTCTCTCTCTCTTTTTATCTTGGTACTGGGGATTGAACCCAGGGACACTTTATCACTGTGCTACATTCCCAGTTTTATTTTTGAATTTGAGAGAGGGTCTTGCTAGGTTGCTTAGGGCCTTACTACGTTGCTGAGGCTGGCCTCAAACTTGTGATTCTCCTGTCTCAGCCTCCCAAACTGCTGGAATTATAGGTCTATGCCACCGCACCTTGCTTCTAACTTCCATCTCTTGCCTCCCATCCGCACTTGCTGTCTCCACCTTTTAAGTCTGTTAACTCTGACCCAGTATCTACCCACATTACTCAACCAATTACCACCATACCAACATCACTGGAAACAGTCCTCAAATGCTGACATCCTCATTTTCAGTACCACCACTTTAGCCCAGTCTTTTAGAATAAGTTCAAAATCATAATCTGTCATCACCTACTCTACAGCCTTATTTTGTGCCCTCTATGCAGCCTCATTTTGTGTTCTCTATCCAGGGTTTTGTTCTATTTCTCAAAAATGTTGACTTCAATTGTTGATTTCAATTGTTCTTCACCTGCTGTACTCTACTCCTGAAAAGCAACTTCAATTCTTAGACAGCTCTTCCTCATCTTATAGGCCCATTTAAAAGTAAATTCCCAGGCAACCTTTTCCAGTTCAGTTGTCTAAGTGAACTTTCTTTCAAGTGCTGTCATTGCATCTTAAATGGATTTCATTGGCAAATACACCTGCTATCTAATTGAGAGATCCTGGAGATTTTTGTGTTGGCCCTGTTTTCTAGGGTCTCCAACCTCTACCCACAGTGCCTGGCTCATCACTGATGTATGAAGGTGGGAATCCAACTCTGGACTTGCCAAGTCTGGGGGTTTTGCCTTTGCCACCCTTGTGTGTGTGTGTGTGTGTGTGTGTGTGTGTGTGTGTGTGTGTGTGTGTGTGTGTGTGTGTTAGAAGAAACTGATGTATGAAGGTGGGAATCCAACTCTGGACTTGCCAAGTCTGGGGGTTTTGCCTTTGCCACCCTGGTGTGTGTGTGTGTGTGTGTGTGTGTGTGTGTGTGTGTGTGTTAGAAGAAACAGTAGCACAGCGCCCAGAGCTTGAGGCTGGACTGAATTCTAGAAAGAGATTAGGTGGTTCTTCAATACAGGAGCAATCTGAGCAGTGGAAAGTGATCACAAGGCTGGCTGTGGGCAGTCTGGCAGGACACACACAAGGGGTCCTTCCACCTGCTGCCCCAGTCTTCGCGCGAGCTCGCCTGGGACGCGGTCGGCTCCTCCCAAGGACTAAGGACCAACGGCTTCCACCTCCGCCCTGGCAGAGCAGACACTGGCGGGTGTCTGCAGGCCAGGCAGAGCCACAGAGGGGCGAGCAGACCCCCGCAGACCTTCGTCCCAGGAAGTTCCTCTCAGACTGTTTCTGGAGCTGGAGTCTTTTCTCCAGCTTGCTCCTCCTCATCAGAGGTCCTGACGGTGGATTCGGGAGCTAGCAAGAAGCCACTCCAGGAAACGACTGTCCCAGGCTTCTCTGAATATTCAGGGGACCATGGCGAACACAGCTTCCCTTGCCTAGAGGAGAAAACAATTACTTCAAAGTAGGCTTCTCCCCTTTCCTTGTCCTTTCCAGTGCCCGTGGCAGAGGTGACCTGGTCGTGGCCTTGAGTATGGATACACCTGGTCTCTGATTTTGAAAGGTGTGAAATCTCGGGCATGTCCCGTGTGTGTGTGTGTAGACACATCTCTGCATCTGTAAAGTGGGCAGAATGATTCCCGTCTTACTGAGCTGGTTTCTCAAAGTGTAATGCCCAGATTAGCAGCTTTCTTATGCTGTATGTAATTAATTTAAGATTGAAAAAAAGTAATGGCTGACCATGAAAAAAAATTAACCTTAGAAAGATGAAAGGTACAAATTTTTCTAGGGGAATCTAGCTTAATTCCCATAGTAAATTTTATTGCTTTTCTTTCCTTTTTATTCATTGCAGAAACTTCAGAAAGGACACACTAGATTTACTTAGAAATGTTCAGATTGTCCAAAAAAGGAATACCCAGATTTGATCAAGTTCAAGATGAAGAAACTTACCTGGAAAATTTAGCAGTACAGAGAAATGCTTCTGCTTTTTTTGAAAAATATGACCGGAGTGAAGTACAAGAGTTACTAACTACAGCACTAGTTAGCTGGTTGTCTGCCAAAGAGGATGTTCGCTCCCAACTGGACATCCCATGTGGAATTATGAGTCAAATGAATAACGTGGGCTTCTCCACAGCAATCTTACTGACTCCTGTGGATCCTAGAGCCCTCTTAGACTATAGAGAAGTCCATCAGATCATAAGGGAATTGTCTGTTGGAATTTATTGCTTAAATCAAATCCCTTCAATCAGTTTAGAAGCTAATTATGATCAGAGTTCTTCTTGTCAGTTACCTCCAGCTTATTATGATACCAGAATTGGGCAAATTCTGATCCATATTGACTACATGCTGAAAGCACTATGGCATGGAATATACATGCCCAAAGAAAAACGAGCCAGATTCTCCGAATTGTGGCGTACCATCATGGACATTGATCCAGATGGGAAACCTCAAACATCTAAAGATATTTTTGCAGAGTTTAGTTCAGCAGGTAAGAGAATTTAATACTTCCTTTTATTAGAGACTATTTTTAGAATCATTTACCTCTGGTTCAGTTTATATCACCTTCATTTCTTGATCTAAGTGTCTAAATGTAGCAATCATTTCTAAAAGATTTAATTCTAAGGACTATGTTTTTATAAGGAATAAAGATTAATGTTTATTTGATTTCAAGTTTGGTAGGAATTTTTAAATGTAAAAACAAGGGAAGAAATCACAAAGAAAAATATTAACTGCAATACATAAATACATAAATTTATTTATGCAAATTTATTTATGCAAATACATAAATCTGTACATAAATACAAAAATAATCCTGGACATTGCAATAAAAATTAAACTAGGGGAGAAAACAATTTGTATTGTATGATAGATGAAAGATTAACTGTTTTCCTACATTACTTACTGGGAGGCATGCAGGGAATTTAAGTGTTATGATTAACATCAAGACAGAAAATTTAACCAAGTATATGTACAATTGGCAGAAGAAAAAAATCCAAGTGATGATAACTATATAAAAATAAATCTAACCCAGTCTAACAATAAGTATAAAATGAGGTATCACTTACCACCTATCAAATTGGCAAAGGTTTTTTATTTTAAGGATCCCATACTAAGATTTTTTTATTTTTTAATTTGTTCTAATTAGTTATACATGACAGTAGAATGCATTTTGATGCATCATACATAAATGGAGTAAAACTTCTCATTCTTCTGGTTGTACATGATGTAGTTACAAAGATCATGTAATCATATTTGCATGGAGGGTAATAATGTCCAATTCATTCTACTATCATTCCTGCCCCCGTACCCCCTCTCTTCCCTTCACTCTTCTCTGGTTTCCAAAATGCCACTATTTCACCCCCTTATTGTGAATTAGCATCTGCATATCTGAGAAAACATTCAGCTTTTGTATTTTTTGGAATTGGCTTATTTCACTTAGCATGATAATCTCCAGTTCCATCATTTACTGGCAAATGCCATACTTTTATTCTTTAAGACTGAGTAATATTACATTTTGTATATGAACCACATTTTCTTTATCAATTCATCTGTTGAAGGGCACCTAGGTTGGTTCCATAGCTTAGCTATTGTGAATTGAACTGCTATAAACATTGATGTGGCTGCATCACTATAGTTTGCTGATTTTAAACCCTTTGGGAATAAACCTAGGAGTGGGATAGCTGGGTCAAAAGGTGGTTCCATTCCACGTTTTCTGAGGACTCTCCATACTGCTTCCCAGAGTGGTTGCACCAATTTGCAATCCCACCAGCAATGTGTGAGTGTACATTTTCCCCCACATCCTTGTCAACATTTATCGTTGCTTGTATTCTTGATGATTGCTATTTTGAATGGAGTGAGATGAAATCTCAGTATAGTTTTGATTTGCATTTCTCTAATTGCTAGAGATAATGAACATTTTTAAAAATATTTGTTGATCGACTATTTCTTCTGTAAGTGTTCAGTTCCTTTGCCCATTTAATGATTGGGTTATTTGGTTTCTTTTTAAAGTATTTTTGAGTACTTTATATATCCTGGAGATTAATGCTCTATGCGAGGTGCATGTGGCAAAGATTTTTTCCCATTCTGTAGGCTGTCTCTTCATGTTCTTGATTGTTTCCTTTGCTGTGAAGAAGCATTTTTGTTTGCTTCCATCCCATTTACTGATTCTTGATTTTACTTCTTGAGTTTTAGGAGTCTTGGTAAGGAAGTCAGTTCCTAAGCCAACATGGTGGATATCTGGGCCTACTTTTTCTTCTAGTAGGTGCAGGGTATCTGTTCTAGTGCCTAAGTCTTTGATCCACTTTGAGTTGTTTTTGTGCAGGATGAGAGATAGGAGTTTAATTTTATTTTGCTACATATGGATTTCCAGTTTCCCCAGCACCATTTGTTGAAGAGGCTATCTTTTCTCCAATATATGTTTGATGCCTTTGTCTAGTGTGAGATGTCTGTATTTATGTGGGTTTGTCTCTGTGTCTTCTATTTTGTACCATTGGTCTACATGTCTATTTTTGTGTCAATATCATGCCATTTTTGTTACTATTGCTCTGTAGTGTAGTTTAAGATCTGGTAATGTGATGCCTCCTGCTTTACTCTTCTTGCTAAGGATCACCTTCTCCAAACAATTTCTACTACACCCACTCCAAGTTCCTGGCCAGATGCATCTCTCCCAGGTGGTCCTGCCAGCAATAGGGGCAGGGATAGAGACCAGTTGTTCCCTGTGTAAACCTCTCTCAGGTTTGATTTTCTTCTGGTCACTTAAGCACCCTCTATGTTGTGCAGCATGTGTTTACTGGGCCTGTATTTTGCACCAAACTCGGGTTGCCAGGAATTGCCATCCTCTATTGCCCACCCCCACGCTGCAGCTGCCAAAATGGTTCTTTCCTTTGTCCTCTGCATACCACCTGAAGAGATGGTGGCTTCTTTCCCCACACACAGATATTTTGTAGCATGTCCTTCAGGTTCTTTGGGCAATGTCCTTGTTTTCTAAACAATCAATACCCAGACATACCTTGGGCCTCCCAAAAATGTGGGTTCCTTTAATTCCCTTATCCCTCTACTAGGCTCCCAGAGGGGCCTCTCTGGCTGGAGCTTCTGGCCCAGCTGTGGCAGTGGCTATGCTGCTGGGGATTTTTTTCCTTTTTTTTTTTTTTATTATGTCTAACCTCCTGTGTCCCCAGTGTTGTGGGGTGCAATTTTAAGAATAGACTGATCACCACTGAGAAGTCCAAATTTGAGAGTCTTTATTAGCCAACCAGCTGACTGTCTTGCACAGTGCCCAAAATGGTTGGGAGAACAACCCCAACCATAGGGTTGTAGAGGTTTTTATACCATAAGTCAGTACCTCAATCATAAGTGTCTGTTGCTACGATTTGAAACTAGAAACTAACATCATGAGATCTAAAATCATAAACAGAAGGGGAAGTGGGTCAAAATGACCTTACTGAGATACAAGGTAAAGAATGGTTACTAACATCTGGACAATCACTGTTGACATGGTACATTGTTTAGGAAAATAGGAATCAAAAAGAGAACAATTTTTCATTATATAAGGATTGCCATTTTGTGTTGCCAAACATGTCATGCTAAGCAACTGATGAAGGATATAGAGGCAGGGTGTTCCCATGGGAGAAGTATTTCCTACATAACATGGAGTCTCAGGGTAAAATGGAGTCTGTTTAGTCACTGCCCATATAGCTTGGTCCATGACATTTCCATGGAGTCAAATATGTCAACCCATCACACCAGTCTGCTTTGAATGTTCAGTTTTAGGTTCTAGTAAAGCACCCCCTCCCTGCTTTTTTGTTCACCCACCTTATGGAGAAGCTATTTGTCTGCTTTCTTGGTTTCACAACATGGAGCAGCCAGGAACAGGACCTCCTCTGAGGATTATTTTTAATAAAGCTTTGATTTTTTTAGAAATGCCACCAAAAAGTTTGTCAAACATATTGCCTCTTTTATCTTAATCTCCACTTTCTACAGTACAAACCAGATTCCAAAATACCTGATAATTTTCAGTTCATGTTTTTTAATCTTATGGAACCTAAGCAGGAAAATCAGTAATAGAACCAAGAAAAGAGTAGAACTTGAAGGCAATGAGAAAAAAAAATCTCTAAACTTGACAACAAAATGATTACCAGACTGGTTAACTTTTCACATTATGGTTTTTATAAACCTCAAAAAAGTGAATGCTGTAAGAATCCAAGTTAAAAAAGAATGTGCACTAGTAAATCTAGATCTTGATATTTTAGTAGCATTAGGTCTCATGAATAGTTTTTCTTAGTTCACTTAATTTTTATTTCTCCCTCATCAAGATTATGCTTTTCTGTAGCCTGAATATAAACAATAGATTATATTCAATCTTATTGGATTCACTTTAGCTTATATCACTTTTATCAAAGCTTTTTAAAAACATTTTCTCATAACATCTTTGTAGTAGGTCCAATAGGATGAGGAGTGAAACAGGACATGAGGGTCCCAGATCCTGCTGCCAACTACTTTCATAGATCAGCTATATCTAATAACTTTCTAATTGAGATTCAGAGTTTCTGGGCACAGGCTTAAAAAATGAATCTCAATTTTTGTACATCTGTACTGTAATTTCATCTGACTGGAGGAGAGACCATAGTGATAGACTTTATCATATCCAAAACTAAAAAAAGCATGACAGTCCATCCTTCAGGAATCCAGATGGTTCCTTCTTAGCTAGTCTTGACTTTTCTTTCTTTCTCTCTCTCTTTTTTTTTTTTTTTTGTATGTGTGTGGTACCAGGGATCAAACCCAGGCCCTCAAGCATGATAAGCAAGCATCTAGCACTGAGCTACCTCTCCAGGCCCCTTTCTTGGCTATTCTGAGAACAAATCTGTTGATATATGTAATGCATGTAAATTGACTATGAATTATGTATGATATTAAAAACATAATTTGATATAAGTTTGATATTAAGAATATATTTTCAATCTTTATTCTATCCATTTTTTATAATCTCAATATGGCAAGAGGTTTCTGCATAAACTTAGGCAGAAAAAGATTACTATTCTCCCCTAATTATCCATATTTCCCTTGACTAAGTATATATGATAACTGAAACTTTTAATGGTAAATCAGGTGGAAATGAACCACTTTTAGCTGAGTTGGACATACAATTGGGAAGAAAATTATTTGAAAAAGAAAACACTTTAGTTGGTGAGTGTAGATCTTGTTTCTAGAGAAAATGCCTTGAAAAGTAAATTAGTTATTTATTAGTATCTCAACAAAATTTGAAAGAATTATAATCATTAGAACTTAAATAAAATTCCTATAACAAGTTAATTTCATGAATTTGTCTTTATTTTTCCTTCCTTGTCAATGATAGCTAAACCAGAAATTATACATACATGCATTTGTAAAGGACTCTCATTTGATATATTTATTTTTCAAATATTCATTGAACTTTTATGTCTTGCTGAGCACCAAAATAAGTGTGTTAACAACAAGTAAATAATAAACTTTAGTATAAGCTGTATGAAAATGGGGGCTAAATTGCTTTATTTATTCCTGTAAGTTTAGTGTTTAAATATTTGTTAAATTGCATGAAATGAATTGGATTGAATGAATTAATAATTACATGGGGAAGAAGAAGTACAAATATTTAGAGGTTTTCTACCATTACTGGTAGATCAGATTGGAGAGTGAATCTAACATGAGTATCCCCAAGGAATTTAATCATGTTAACTGAGGGAGAAACCCCTCAACAAGGGTATCATACATGCTTTCATATTAGAGGATGTCATAACATGCAGATCAACTAAAAGTCCCTGTAATTCATGCTCCACATTTAGAATATCCCCAGGTGTCCAGTTATATGGGATCTAGGTCCAATGGCTACAATTGGGTAGTCATCCCCAATCACCACATCCAGTACTACACACTTCTGAATCTCAGAAGCTAAAACACAGAGGTGTTTGTTTGCTATCTGTACTATAAACTGTATATGTGCCTGAAATGCTGTGAAGTTCAAGTGCCTTAAAGACAGGAAGATAAGCCTAACTCACCTGCTACTGGCCGGGTTTTTGGGAGTGTATTTATGAGCAGTACCTCCATGATTTGAAGGCAAATAAAATAACTAATAGCTCTCATTTCTATACAGGATAATCAACTGTAGTTGAGGGTAGGTTTTAAGAATAGTGGGTTTAAGACAGAAATTCTTTCTTCCCCGGGAGAGAATTACTCAATTTGTGGTATTGGCACCATCTGAATAGGTACAAAGTACCTAGTTTGGAGGATCATTGGACCCTAAAAGAATATAGCTGTAACTGGAACCTAAAGGATACTGTCTTATTCAGGTTCTTAATTAGGGTGATTAGGGTCAAGAAGTACCCTCAGGGCTGGGGCTGTAGCTCGGTGGCAGAGCACTTACCTAGCCTTTGTGAGGCACTAGGTTCAATCCTTAGCACTGCATAAAAATAAACGAAGGCATGCTGTTCATCTACAACTACAAAAACCAATTTTTTTAAGTACAAAAAATTGCTGATAATATCTAGTGAATTGCATTAAGTTTTGCATTTCTTTTATTGGTCTGATAGTTTCTTTTCAAAGGCACCAATATTTTGGTATCATGTAGATTCATTGGTGAAGAAAATATGGCATGACCAAGGATTTAAAAATATGTTAAGTTTCATCCACAGTGCATTCACTAATAGTAGTTTCGGACCTCCAAGTCTAATTCAGGGCATGTAAATAAAATGCAAATAAATTAAGACATTATTTTAGTGTTCATGACACCGTTAGCCTGCAAGAATCCACCATCCATGAACCAGGAAATGAACCTTCACCAGGCACCAAATCGGACTTGATCCTGTGCTTTCCAGTCTCCAGAACAATTAGAAATAAATCTCTATTGTTTCTAAGCTACTTGTTCTGTGCTATTTTGTTATAGTAGCCCAAATGTATTAAGACAGAATGGAAGAGGGGCCTATGTATCCATCCATTGACTCCTGTCCCCAATTAGTGAAAGTTTGCATGGAGGTGGGGGAGTGGTTAATGTCCTCACAGTTTCAGATTTGCTCAGGTATCCGCAAGGCTGGATGGGTTCCATCAGGATTCCAACACGGTAGTGATACCTTTCCATAGGCATGATCAAGGAGCTGATATCCAAGCCTTGTACTTGTAGCTGTATGGTGGCAAGCTGGAAGCATGAATCTACATTATCATTCCGGTTGGAACAGCACCTCCACTTTTGACATTAATGGAAACTTGGTTCAAACCTTGTAATTGACCATGCAGTACCTTAAATACAGTGCTACAATGGGTTCCCAGGAACTGTGCAGGAGTTCAACTCTTTTTCTGAGAGAGCAGACTACTGGGACTCAGTCTTGACCAAGTTAAATTTTATTTATTGGTTCAAAACCACTAGCTTAGAAACTCACTCAGCCATCTGCTCTTCATCTTATACTTTTTTATTAGCATCTCATTATTCCCTTACTGTTATTCTAGCAGGATTTCAAGATGAAACCATGTGTACAATCTGCTGTATTTATCTAGAAACCACATATGAAGCTTTTACTATTTAAATTTTTTCTTTTTTCTGTGTAGGTATGGTTGATATTACAAAAGATCCAGACTTTAATGGAATCTATGATGAAGACATGAATGAAGATCCAACATATGATCCTAATAGCCCTGAAGAAAAAGCTGTGTTTATGAAATATGCTGAGTATATTATGCTAAAGTTGACATTCAGTACCACACAAATTCAACAGTATGAAAATGTCTTTATATTTGATACAGCCTACTGGCTTACCAATGCTATAAAATGTAATCAGGATTACCTTGATATCTGTACCTACCAGAGACTACAGCAAAGGTTGTATCTTCAAAAAAAACTCATTCAAAAACACTTTGAGAAGAAAAGTGAAATCAGAAGAGGCATAGGCTATCTAAAATTGATATGTTTTCTGATTCCATTTTTACTAAGTTTAAAAAAGAAGATGAAAGTCCCATACTTGAATGGTCTGCTTCAGCCTTTTTCAGGTATCACCAAAACTCAAATTTAAGATGTAGATATATGTTAAATGTACATTTAAATTCAGTTTTTTCTAGTATGTGGGTCCAGGCATGTAACCTATTGGAATAGGAAAACAAAATTTAATGTCTCCAATGTAATGAAAAATATGTGACATACATAATTCTTTTTATACTTTGCATTTTGTGTTCTCAAAATGAAACCATCCACTAATTGTTCCGTCAGAATATTGAATAAATCTAATCCTTGCTGATATTTTAGAAAAATATTATTTTAAATAAGTTATATGTGTGGTTTCATTACTTTTCAGAAGTATAGGCTGGTTATTTTCATCATTTGAGAAATATCCACCTATTTATTTATTGTGTCTCTTTTTACCTAAACTAACTAAGGTAAGTTTTTGTTTATTTAACCAAAGATTTCTGATGCATCAAATTGAAATCCTTTCTGATAATTGGGAATAAATATTAGTATTGAGCTCATTCACAGAAATTAACAAGTAGAATAATGTTTTGACTATACTTTTGAGATGTGTCTACAATAAAACTACAGAAATAACCAAAACTCATGATATAAATATATTCCTAATGTCAGTATATAAAGAACATAAGTAATTTTATATACTATAACTGCCAAAGTTTTAATTTCATGTGGAATTTTTTTCATTTTGCTTATATGAATGAAAATTTAGATTCCCCCAAATATGACTGTTGGTGTGCTGTTCATCTTTAAATAAAAGTTTGTGTTTTTTTTTAATCTTTGGAGATGACAAGGTCAAGACCGAACGAGAACTGCCTCCTTTTATTTATGGACGAGATTTTAAATGCCAGCATTTTCACTACAAAGAGAATCAATATTTTCATGTTCATGGAGGAATTGAATTTGATATCAGTACCCCTTCAATTGAGAGTGCTTTGGAAGATTTTAAGGTTAAAATTATTATCATTCCTAAGATGGTTTGTTGTTTCACAACTCTTTTTATCCTATTTTCCAACCAGAAAGAGTTTATATTGGTACAGGCACTGTGTAATTATTCTTACAATTCACTAATTTTTTCACACATTTTGACATATATGAATTAAGTGCAGCTATAACCAAGGAACTATGTTGGATGTCAGGGATAAAGTGATAAATAAACTAGATATGTCTATTATCCTAACAGGATTACATATTTCCAATGGAACATATTTGTCTTAGAATAGTAACCAAAGAGTAAAGTAGAAAACTTTGAACCCTGACTATAATTCTTCCCTTTCCCTCGAGGATTAGTATTAGAAAAGACACCCTCTAGTTTGGGAACAGTAATTATTCACCTGAGATTTCATATAGACATTATACATTTTGATTGTCATTGCTTTTCTACCTTGTCCATATTATATATTTTTCCTTTTGTATTTTATCCTTCGTTGTCAAAGTAGGGATTGGATGCATGCAGTTACTACCAGAATTTTCTGACCTACTACATTAAAATTTGTCATTTACATGTATAAAATTTCATTTAAAGTAGTCATAATTTTTAGATTTGTTTAAAAATATATTCTTAGTAACATAACTCATATTTTAGAAAAATTTAGAGAAAATACGGGATTGTGCTGCTAATACATTTGCAGATGATGCAGGCTACAAAGAATATTACTCAATACCAGTAATGGAATTTCATGGAAAAAGGTAAGAAACTTTCAGTAGTTATTCTCATTAACCACATATTGTTGTACATTAGCAAGGAATAGGGAAAGTGTCAAAATGCACAGGCTGACTTAAAACTTTAGGTTGGCGATTCTAGAACAATAATGACCTTATGAATGACATACTGACTCATTTTACTCGAGTATTAAATGTTATTATTATTACTTCCTGAACTTTGATACATTCTGTATGTTAATCCTTAGGGCTTATAATTAGCATAGTGACTA
Organism: Sciurus vulgaris; assembly: GCF_902686455.1. Classification (NCBI taxonomy): domain Eukaryota; kingdom Metazoa; phylum Chordata; class Mammalia; order Rodentia; family Sciuridae; genus Sciurus; species Sciurus vulgaris. The sequence goes on from NC_136463.1 coordinate 143,099,172, forward strand.
AATAGGAATAGAGATGGGAAACAAATCCTATGAGGTAACTGAAAACAGTTGACTTGGCACACAACACTTCATTTCCATAAAGAATATGGTTTAAAATCCTCTTCTACCAGGTCTTGTTATGCCTGTCAATTTTTTGAAGTGGTATGTTTCCTCTCAGTATTGCTAGGGTCTTTTATATGCTATGTTCTTGAATTTTCACACTTTAACCAGTGAATTTTGGAAACATGAGATTTAGAGCTCAGAGGAAACATTTGAATTACAGTTGGAAATTTAAAAGCATATAGGAAGGTTTTTTTTTGTTTGTGAAATGGAGGTAGTTGAGAGGATAGGACCAAGTCTAGAACTCTGGAGCATAATAACTTTTAATAGAGGTGAGGAGAGGTAGAGGAAAGGGAGCAAAGGAGACTGAGAGGAGTGATAGGTAGAGGAGAACCAGGAATATGTGATAGCATGGAAGCCAAATGGGGAGAATTTTAAGAATATGGAAACATGTAAAAGCATCAAATGCAACAGAGAAAAAAAATGAATCAATTTAAGACTGATGATTTAATCAGAGAATTTTATTGGAGTTGTGGTTAAAGAGTGTACTTACCAAATTTCTAGAGACATATGACCTACCCAAACTGAACCAGGAGGATATAGAAAATTTAAACAAATCAATTGCAAGCAATGAAATTGAAAATGCCATCAAAAGTCTACCAAGAAAGCAAAACCCAGGACCAGATGGGTTTTACCAGACCATCAAAGAAGAACTAACACCAATCCTCCTCAAATTATTCCATGAAATAGAAAAGGAGGTAACCCTTTCAAAGTTATTCTATGAAGTTAGTATCATTCTATGAAGTTAGTATCACCCTGATACCAGACGAAGACACATCAAGGAAAGAAAATTTCAGGCCAATATCCCTGATGAACACAGATGCAAAAATTCTCAACAAAATACTGGCAAATCACATACAAAAACATATTAAAAAGATAGTGTACCACAATAAAGTAGGGGTCATCCCAGGAATGCAGGGTTGGTTCAACATACAGAAATCAATAAATATAATCATCATATCAATAGACTTAAAGACAAGAATCATATGCTCATCTTAATAAGATGCAGAGAAAGCATTTGACAAAATACAGCACCCTTTATTTTCAAAACATTAGAAAAACTAGGGATAGTAGGAACATACGTCAACAATGTAAAAGCTATCTTTGCTAAACTTACCAAGACCAACATCATTCTAAATGGAGAAAAATTGAAAGCATTCCCTCTAAAAGCTGGAACAAAACAAGGATGCCCTCTTTCACCACTTTTATTCAACAATGTTCTTGAAACTAGACAGAGAAATTAGAAGAAAAAAATTAAAGGGATACAAATAGTAAAAGAAGAACTCAAGTTATCACTATTTGCTGATGACATGATTCTATATTGAGAAGATCCAAAAAATTCCACCAGAAACCTTCTAGAGCTAATAAATGAATTCAGAAAAATAGCAGGATATAAAATTAACACCCATAAATCAATTGCATTTCTATACATCAGTGATTAATCCACTGAAATAAAAATTACGAGAAGTATCCCATTCACAATAGCCTCAAAGAAAATATTTGGAAATTAATCTAACAAAGAAGTAAAAGACTTCTACAATGAAAACTAGAGAACACTAAAGAAAGAAACTGAAGAAGACCTTAGAAGATGGAAAGATCTTCCATGCTCTTGAATAGGCAGAATTGACATTGTCCAAATGGCCATACTACTAAAAGCACTATACAGATTTAATGCAATTCCTATTAAGGTTCCAATGATGTGATGTTCTTCATAGAAATATAAAGAGCAGTCATGAAATTCATTTGGAAAAATAAGAAACACAGAATAGTCAAAGCAAACCTTAGCAAGAAAAGTGAAGCAGGAGGCATCACAATACCAGACCTTAAATTGTACTACAGAGCTGTAGTAACAAAAAGTGCATGGTATTGGCACCAAAACTGATATGTAGACCAAAGGTACAGAATAGAAGACACAGAGACAAACCCACATAAATACAGTTATCTCATACTAGGCAAAGGCACCATAAACATACATTGGAGAAAAGATAGCCTCTTCAACAAATGGTGCTAGGAAAACTGCAAATCCATATGTAACAAAATGAAATTAGACCCTTATCTCTCACCCTGCACAAAAATCAACTTAGAGTGGATCAAGGACATAGGCACTAGAAAAGAGATCCTGCACTTACTAGAAGAAGAAGTAGGCCCAGATCTACATCATGTCAGCTTAGGAACTGACTTCCTTAACAAGGTTCTCAAAGCTCAAGAAGTAAAATCAAGAATCAGTAAATGGGATGGAAGCAAACAAAAATGCTTCTTCACAGCAAAGGAAACAATCAAGAACATGAAGAGACAGCCTACAGAATGGGAGAAAATCTTTGCCACATGCACCTCACATGGAGGATTAATCTCCACGATATATAAAGTACTCAAAAAACTTAATGCCAAGAAAACAAATAGCCCAATCAATAAATTGACAAAGGAACTGAACAGACACTTCACAGAAGAAGAAATACAATTGATCAACAAATATATGAAAAAATTGTTCATTATCTCTAGCAATTAGAGAAATGCAAATCAAAACTATCCTGAGATTTCATCTCACTCCATTCAGAATAGCAATCATCAAGGATACAAGCAGCAATAAATGTTGGCAAGGATGTGGGGGAAAAGATACACTCATACCTTGCTGGGACTGCAAATTGGTGCAACCACTCTGGGAAGCAATATGGAGATTCCTCAGAAAACCTGGAATGGAACCACCATTTGACCCAGCAATCCCACTCCTAGGTTTACACCCAAAGGGTTTAAAAGCAGCATACTATAGTGAAGTGGCCACATCAATGTTTATAGCAGTTCAATTCACAATAGCTAAGCTATGGAACCAAACTAGGTGCTCGTCAACAGATGAATGGATAAAGAAAGTGTGGTACATATACACAATCATATATTACTCAGCCTTAAAGAAGAATGAATTATGGCATTTGCTAGTATATGGATGTGAACTGGAGACTATCATGCTAAGTGAAATAAGCCAATCCCCAAAATCAGAGGCCAAATGTTCTCTCTAATAGGCAGATGCTTACTCACAATAGGCAGGGTGGGGGTGGAGGTTCACCAGATTGGACAGGGGTGAATGGGGAAAAAGGAGAGGGTTTGGAAATGGGACAGTAGAATGAATTGGACATAACTTCACTATGTTCAAGTATGAATACATGACCAGTGTAACTCCACATCATGTACAACCACAAGAATGGGGAGTTATATTCCATGTATATATGATATGTCAAAAGACATGCTACTGTCATATATAACTAAAAAGAATGACAACAAAAATAGTGTATTTTTTAAAATTTAAAAAAAAAACTATGGTATAACAGTCATTCACCATTCAAACCTCCCAGGCTTCAGTATCCTGATGCAAGAGAGGTACCCCGACAAAGAGCCTCCAATCTCCAGCAGGCATCCCAGGAGGGGAGCTGCCCCACCTAAAGATGGCGGCTTTCCCTTTGGGGAAAATCCAAGTTGGGGAGCTGCATCATCTGTGCAGGGCAAGGGCACCTGGGGATGAGGGGGAGTGGGGGTAAGAGAAGAATGGAAGAACTTTGGATTATATAGAGGGAAATAAAGGGGGAGGGGCAGGGGTGTGAAATGAGACAGACAGCATTACCCTATGTACATGTATGATTACATGAATGGTGTGGATCGTCACTGTGTACAGCCATAGAAACAAAAAGTTGTAACCCATTTGTGTATAATGAATCAAAATACAGTATATAAAAATAATTTAAAAATAGCATATTTACCATGAGTTGAAGGGTAAATGGGGAAAAGTTAATGAAATGGGGAGGTAAAAACAAAGTTTATTAATTTCTTTCAACATGCAGAATAATGAGGAGAATAAGAGAAATAAGGCATAGGGAGATTTAGGATAAAGAATGAAAGGTTGATCTTCCTATTGAATACTGCCTACATGAACATATGATACTAGAGCTGAAGTCAAAGACCATGTGACTAATGTCCTCTACCATTTTGAAGAATGGAGGTCAGCACATTAATGGAGGTATTTTTGAGGACATGTTCAATTTTATTTGAGGGTGTCATTCCACCATACATGGAATCCACACACTAGATCTCATACCTCTGGAATGGTCAGGTAGTGTACATCTCTCTTGAGGTGAAATTTCTGGCTCACAGATCAAGCTCCCATTGATATACTCAATCTTTGCCAAGGGGAATAATGTCCTGGAGACACTTATATGTAAACCTTTACTCTTCTGGTTCTGTCAGGCTTCTGGGACACCAGTGATCCTGGGACTGCAGGGAAGCAGGCAGGATAAAAGTTAACACTTGATGCAGGAGTATGGTTGATGTAAGCATACTGCTACTATAAGAGATTCTGTCATGTTGTTGCAATGGGATATCATTGTGGAACTGTTTCTCTAGTTTCTGACTAAAGCACATTTTGTCTCAAGTTTTGGTGAATGATAGGTTAATAGATATGAATTTTTCAGGTTTTCAGAACCAAAATAAGCTTTTTTAAACCCAAATAGCATGCAATAAATGTAAGAACCCACAGTAGAGTAATCTAATCAATATCTTCTTGTGCTCCATACCAATTACTAGAGGACCTCAGTCCCCTATAAAATCCAACCCACATACAGTTATTCATATATTAATGGGTGAGTATTCTCAGCTACCATGAAATATCTTCAATTTCCTTCTTTCCTGCCCTTACTCCTTGTGATCCATCACTGGGCCTCCAAAGTCCAATAAGCCCCCAAAGGTAAACACAATGCCATTGTTACCTTTGACACTACTGCTTCTGGCTGGTGTCATCTTTGGGGCTGGATTCTTTTGATGCCTGGGAAGTAGAATGCACTGATTCTGAGACTTGTTGAATCCAATTCAATGAAGTAAGAATTCCTTGCCTGGTTTCAAAGCTGTGCTACATTAAAACTCTAATGATTTTGTGGAAAACTGCTTTTTCAGTTATTTTTGCTTGCAGTTGTTCTTTTCTGTAATATGGAAATCATCCTAAAGTGGGGATGAACTAGAGAGTAATCCAAATTATTGAAAGCATGCCATCTCAAAATTTCTTCTCTTCTTTGTTTCAAGGGGCATTTTTATTAGACCAGGTTCATAAATCTTGATGTTCTCTTTCCTCAGAATGATTTATTTCTGCCAGGCGTGGTGGTGCATGTCTATAGCCTTAGCTACTCAGGAGGCCGGTAGGCCTAGGTGGGAAGATCACTTGACCCCAGGAGTTTTGAGAACAACCTGGGCAATATAGTAAGACCCCATCTCAAAAAACAAAACAAAGCAAAACAAAAACACTTATTCCTTAGGAGGATCCTGGTCCCTTGTGAAAATAAAACTTGTTCTACTTGGTCCTCCAATCATACCCAGAAATATCTAAATCATACATTTATTTTAGGCTTAGGTTGGGTTCTCCCACCATACCAGAATCAAAAAAAAAGAGGGAGATACAGTCAGATATCCAGTGATTTGGCAGTCCATAAAAGCCGAGAACACAAATTACAAGGATGAAAATTCTTGAAGAAAATAGATTAATTTTTCTAAAATGTCCTATTGGGAGGAGAACATACCAACATCATGAAGCTGTTTTACTGTTGGGGAGTAGAATTAGAGGTTAACCTGAAGTGACAGATGTGTACAGAAAGTGTGATCTTATAAGCTCCTCACCACAGTCATTAAACTAGGTGTTTATTCCCAGGCGGAAGAACATGGGGGAAATTATTTTTAAAGTTAGGCTTCCCTAAAGTTCCTGCTGATAACCACATTTAAGGATTGAGTAAGAACACTAATATGTCACCATGTAGTATTTGTATGAGAGCTACTTGGCTAAATTATTCAGTCACTAATCTTTTAATATTTACCATCTTGTATTTCTGTGCTTTTAATAATCATCTCTTTGTATCCACTGTTGGCCTACTGTGTACTGTTGTGCATTCAACCCTGGGAGTTATAAAATTCTCTTGGTCAAAACTCTCAGGGTACAGTGACTTTCACCATCTATTGTTTTTCCAATTTCTGGGCTAGGAGAGATTCCTACAGGTTCTGGATTTTTTGTTCATATTAGATTACTAAAATGAATTTCTAGAAGAAAACCGTGTACCTTCCCTTAGTGTTTGTTGAATTTCTAAGTCTTTTCATTCCTTGAGCAGTGTACTAAGAGTACCAGGGTCCCCAAAGTGGTCAGCAGCCCGTTTCCATAGCCATCACAGTCAGAGTTAGCCCCCTGAGATGAAAAGGCAGGTTGTTGGCACTGGCAATCTCATGGAGCTGGATGATGTAGAGCTGGATAATATAAAGCTTGTTCAGTCAAAGTTCAAGGAAATTCTCAGTATGACCTCTGATATCTAGACCTATGGAGGCAATCTTTTTTGGGACATAGGGTACCCACTTTGGGGTTTGGAGTGTCCTCTTAGCAGTGTATACAATGCCAAGGGAAAGTGGACTGTTTTCTTCTAAAAATTCAGTTTAATAATCTGATACAAATTGGACATATACATTTGATCCATACAGCTGCTTAAGGTTCTTGAGCCTGTCATCACTGTCATTAGAAGAGCATACCAACCTTCAAATCTAAGTAGGATTCATAATATCTGTACCTTGATTTGGAGGTTGGAATCTAATAAGCTAGTCTAGTCCCCCTTGATGAACTTGGCACTTCCCACAAGTCAAGACCTAGGGAAAGCCCCTCTACCTGGTCTGACACTATATCTGTGAGGTACGGATGAAGATATCTTTTTATATTGTTGGGGCCTAATTTCTTTTTATGGGGAAGTCGTGGTGGATAGAAAGAATGATATCCTCAAACAAATGTGAATAAGTCCTCAGACATACCTCCATTCACACACTAAGATCTATTATATTTAGAAAACTGGAGTTGAAGTAAAGGTCAAGGAAAAGAGTATTAGTCTCTGAATAACTAATAACAGAGTGATGCCTACAACCTTCCTGTGATTTACCCATTGGGCCCAATTATCCTTTTCAAGTCAATGGACAAGGAGTTTCCTTGCATAGTCACTACTTTACTTCCTAGGAATTAGTTTAATGGAGCAAATTTCTCATCACTCAGGAAAACTGATAGCCCCTGAGTAGCAGACTGAAGAACTATAGGAGAGTCATTGATAAGAATATTAACTTACAGCAATACCATTTACAGCAATAAGTAGTTTAATTTTGGAGAAAAACCTAGGAAACATCAAGAGGCTTCCTACTGACAGGGTTGGCCCCTGAAGGACTCAATGTTGAAACCTGGGCATGTGGAAAGGTACCTCATGGGAAGTGGAGGAAGACCCCCAATTTTCTTTACCTATGATGATAAGCAATCCCAGGGAACAAAGTAACTGTTCCATTCTGTTCCAGAGTGCTAGGGACTCAAGGCTGTTACAAGCCCCTACCTCATATGCCGTGGACTCAGTGATTTGGGGTTTTCCCTTAGTTTACTGCTACAGTGGGTAAAGGCCAAAGAAACATTACCCAAAACATCATGCTAGGGAAGACGCAAGGTAAACCCTTGAGAAAGCAAGTTGGATTATGGCACATAATTGGGTTAAAAGAATTAGATGAGGAAAAGCAGACAGTTGGAAGACAAACCTGGAAATCTTTTTGCCAGTTTTGACTTTTAAGCAGTGCTCCTAATCTCTGGCATGGGAAGGACAGTCAATCCAAAGGGCCTATATAGGGAAGATACTTTTTATATAAAGACATGAATAATGATGGTGATAACTGTTATTACTATATTTATAACCAAGTACAATTTAAACTATATTCTTATAGAAAAATGAAGTTTTGCCAGCATAGAAAAAAAGTAGCAAATCATTTCAGAGTTAGAAAAGCATCTTTTTTTCTTTATTTTTTATAGCTACTATGTGATCTATTTTGATCTTGAAATTTTCTATCAACAACTATATAAGACACAGTGGTGGGGCGCTATAAATGAAATAGTGAACAATTTAAGACTGAAAAGACTTCCACTGACAGATGCTCAATTACATGAACAATTTAAGAAAAAGTTTGGCTTCAAAAAAGCTATAAAATGCAAGGTATTTCAGTAACTACCACACAATTTAATATGTTATATATTATCACAATTTAATATGTTATATATTATCAATGCATACGTGTCTCAAATTTCTATCTTAGGGATAAATAATAGGTTAAATAAAGTTATTCAACACAGAATGAAAATTCCACATTTTAGTAGCTATACATTTGTGTGAATTATAAATTTTGGTCATAGTATTAAACAACCTATTAATGAACTAGATTGTGATTAATCTTAACAATGATTAATATTTATTGATTGTTTTATATGCCAGGCACTATTCTAAATTTTTTAAAAATTCTTTTAAGTTGCTAGTTCTATTATTATCATTCCTATTACACAAATGAGAAATCTGAGATGTAGATAGAGGGTTAAGAATCTTTCCCAAATCACACAATTAGTAAATGTAAGGACCTGACTCCATCCTAGAAGTGAAATCCAAGGAACAAACCTAACTGCTTGTATCAAATCTCTCATGTCTATTTAACAAACTTTGACACAGTTTCTAGAATGAATGAGGCTCACCAACTTCAAAGGTAGACTGGTATTTACTTTCCATTTATTCATTTTAATATCCATAATTTAAAAATTTAATAACTTTTTAAATTTTTAAATATTTAGTAGTCAGAATGTCTAAAAGAAGAGTATAACATTTTAAACTCTCCATTTGGAGACCTGGAGCAAAGAAAACAAACTATTTCCATAGTTATATAGTTCAAGCTTCTGGACATCTAAATTAAATTGTCCTTAAATTAGAAAAAGGAACCCAGTGATCTATTTGCTTATCTTGTTTGGTTTTGTACTGGGGGTTGAGCCCAGGGGCATTTAACCACTGAGCAATATCCCCAGGCCATTTAATTTTTTATTTTGAGAAAGGGTCTCTCTAATTACTTAGGGCCTTGCCAAATTGCTGAGGCTGGTTATGAACTTGTGATCCTCCTTTCTTAGCTTCCTGAGTTGCTGGGATTACAGGCACATGCCACCATGCCCAGTTCTATTTGCTTCTAAAGTATTTCAGAAAGATATTTGTTTTTCCTGTTTTAATTGTTTTCAAAGAAGGATTTACAACTTATCCTAAAGGAAAAAAAGGAAGGATGCAAGGAAGGAAGGAAGAAAAGGAAGGAAGGAAGGAAGGAAGGAAGGAAGGAAGGAAGGAAGGAAGGAAGGAAGGAAGGAAGGAAGGAAGGAAGGAAACAGAATATTTACTTTTAAAAGATCTGAGTGTTTCTTTATAGTCTAACAACTTTTAAGCATTGCCCAGTGAAAAACTTTTCATTTGGATCTTGTGAAAATTCTAGTATAATTGAGCATTATTTATGTGATCCTATTAATGTATGTTGGTCTTTATTTCCTTAAAGCAAACTAATTCTAACCTTCTTAATAATTTTAGAGTGTCCCATTTGGTTTGAAGGCTGCTGTAGAAAGAGGATTATCTGCTGTTTTCCATACATTTAGCCGAAAAACCACAAGCTCAACAATCAATGTTTCAGATGAAGCAGGTTATGCTATCTTCCATCATGCTGCTCTGTACAACAGAGTTTGTATTATATGTCAACTGTGCAATGCTAACTTCAATGTCAACCAAAGACGCTTTGTTATGTTCAGTCAAGGTACCATGAAGTTTTAAACCTAAAATATTTCTCTTTTTCCTTGTTCAGTATAACCAATGCATGCTGATTTTAGAGCAAGGTTAAAATCTGGTCTTAGTTTCTTTTGCAAAGTTTGGGGTTTTGTTTCATTTATCTAAGAAGGACTCCTTTTAGTTTTCTATCACTTGTTGGTAGCTTAAATAGTACTCTTTGTTGTGTTCTCCCTCACTTGCATATAAACTTTATAAAGGGCAAGGATTTGGTCTACTTCGTTTGCCATGGTTTCCTAGTGTTCAGAAGAAAACTTGGCATTAGTAGTTTCTCAGGAAATATTTGTTGAATGAACGAATGGATGAATGAATGTGGGATAGTATTTGATAAGCACTGGCATAATTAATATATACTGATGTACTATAGAAATGCAGAGGAAAAAAAAACAGATAAATATGAGCATTAGATTCCAGTAGAACATTCTTATCCTTTTCCCATGGTTCTCAATCAGGAATACTTTGTTCATACCACATTTACTTAAATTATATTTAATAATAAAACATTCCTTTATAATAATATAACAAGAGTAGCCTGGCTTAAAATTTAAAAAGTCATTTTTGCTACATATCTTTCTATTCACTGGAATAAATTTAAGTAGCATGAAAAACAGTAAAGTTGAAAATGAAAGTGGTGGTTCACTGTAACTGAAAAAGGAAATAATGATAAATTGTCTGATGCAACAATAGACAAAAAGAAATGGTGATTTTATATTTCAATGAGGTCAGTTACATTAATAAGCTGTATTAAATTCTTGCATATGCCAAATTAAAATATTATGCTTTAACAAATTCTTTAAACCAGGCACAATGGTGCACGCCTATAATCCCATCAGCTCTGGAGGCTGAGGCAGAAGTATCATGAGTTCAAAGCCAGCCTGCTATTGTTTAGATGTGGTATCTCCCAAAAGCTCACATGTGAGATAATACAAAGTTTTGGAGGAGAAATGATTGGGTGATAGCCTTAACCTAATCAGTTAATCCCTCGTGGGATTAACAGAGTGGTAATTGGAGGTGGGTTGGGTGTGGCTGGAGGAAGTGGGGTATGGATATGGAGTATATATTTTGTATCTGGAGAGTGGCATATCTCTGCTTCCAATCACCATGCAAGCTGCTTCCCTCTGCTATACTCTTCCACCATGATGTTCAGCCTCACCTTGAGCCCCAAGGAATGAATCTGGTTGTCTATGGACTGAGACCTCTGAAACCATAAGCCTCCAAATAAACTTTTCCTCCTCTATAATTGTTCTGGTCAGATCTGTTAGTCACAGCAGCAAAAAAGCTAACTAAAACACAGCCTCAGAAACTTAGCAAGGCCCTAAGCAACTCAGTGAGACCCTATGTCAAAATAAAATATAAAAAAGGGCTGGGAATATGACTCAGTGGTTGAGTGCCCCAGGGTTCAATCCCAGGTACCAAAACAGAACAAAACAAGAACAAATTCTTTATCAGTATGATTCAAAATGTCTTATATAAATCAGTAGTAGAGTGCTTGTCTGGCAAGTTCAAGACCCTGGGTTTAATCCTCAGCACTGAAAAAAAAAAAACAAAAAGATTTATATGGTACTCAGATTCATCCAACTCAAATAAAATATTCCATATATTATAGAGTGAACCTTGTTAAAATAAAGCACAATTCAGTCAAATTTAAATGCAATGTGTAGCCTATTATTTAAAGATGTTCTCTTTAAACCTTTTTTGATGGGGGCCAGGGGATACTGGGGATTGAACCCAGGGGCATTCTGCCAATCAGATACACCCACAGTCGTTTATATTTTTAATTTTGAGACAGGGTCTTGCTAAATTTCGGAGACTGGCTAACTTGAGATGCTCCTGACTGAGCCTCCTGAGTCACTGGGATTATAGGCACACATCACTGTGCCCAGCTCTTTAAACCTTTTTTAGTGTGAAAAGAAACATTGGCAAATTAAAGTCTCATTCATCCTCTAACTTCTTGGATTTATTTCAATTTGTTGAGAATTGAGTAGATAGTGAAGTATGAAAAATGTAATAACTCTACTGACAATATTATTATTTGATCAACACAAAAGTATCCCAATTGTGGGTTTTGACAAGCTACTTGAGAGGTAGTTTCCAACTGTTCTGATGTAATGTTAGGTGTGAGCAATTTTCCAGGATGGCTTGACTAGAAGTTACACTCAATCTTCTTTGATGTCATCCTGCCTTTTATATATAAATATAGTCTTCTTATTCATACACATCTTTCTAATTTAGGAAATTGTTATATATTAATAATAATCATGTTTCTATGTGTGTTACCTTTTAAAACAGAGTCATCCAAAACGGACACAAAAAAAGAAAGAAATGGTAAGACCTAAGTCAAATAAATCATATTTAAAGGTAACTGTGTATATTAAAACTTTTCTTATAGTATAAAATCTACAAAATGCTTTGTCCCTTGAGAATGTCACATAATGTTTCATATTTATTTTGAAGTATAAATTTTTATGTCCATGGTTATTTGTTGATACTCCTCATATGTTTTTGGTGCTCTCTCTCTTTCTTTCTCAGCTGCAAAATATGTTGTCACCTCCATTTATTTTTAGAAGTTCAAGTCCCTAAGTTGTTTTTTACACCTTTAATAAAAGCAGTTAATATATTTTAGATACTATGCCATCCAGTGTCAGTAATGACCTATGAGGTCTGAGGAATGATCATTCTTTATTTCCTTTTTAATTTTGCAGTTCTGGGGCTTGAACCCAAGGCCTTATGCATGGTAGACAAACACTCTACTGCTGAGCCACATCTCCAGCCCAGAATGATCATTCTTGTCTGAGGCAATAGATTTGATATAAATATTGGGTTTGGAGAAAAACAGAAAAATATGATGTTTTACCTTTCTCTATTAAGAGATTGGACCTCCAAACTCTATTTAAGATTATTCAAGGAGAGTTTATTTATAAGGAAACCACATTGAAAGACATGAATTGACGAGTGGAGGGAATAGTTACTTGAACTGACCACCTTACATTGGTGGAGGAACACTGCAAACCTGAAACGACCTTAGAGAGGGAACCCAACCTCATTCTTTTGCTTCCTCTGATTTCCTGCCAGTGCTCCCCATTGTCAGATGCTGACAAGAAACCAGAGGACAAGGGATACGAAATCTGCAAGGACAGAGAGTAGGGTAAATAAAGGAGGTTAGTGAACTCAGAGGGGAAAAATTCCTATCCTGCAGGAATTTACAGTTGAGTAACAACAGTGTGCCTCTCTCTTTCATGCTTTTTATTTTTACTTTCCAAGTATCACTGTGAGTACAAGGATTTGGTCTCTTTTGTTTACCAGAGTTCCCTAAGACTGAGAATAATGTCTACCCTTAGTAGGTGCTCAGGAAATATTTGTTAAATGATTGCATGTTAGTTGAGTGCAGAGTAGCTTTTGATAATCACTGTCATAGTTCACGTACAATAGTATACAATGGAAAGTCAGAGAAAGAGATAAATATGGTTTTCAGTCCCAACTACAAAGTTCACGGCTACAGAATATTTTTTTCAGACTATATAAACACCTTCAAAACTTTTCTGATTCTAGAGTATCTTAGGACAGCATTTCTAATCCTCACATGATTTTCAAGATAAGCTGAATAATTTTGTTGTATATAGGAATCACTCAGGGTTCTTGTTAAAATGCAAATGCTGATTCAGTGGGACTATTGTAGGTTAGGGTGGGACCAACATGCTGCAGTTCTATTAAGCACACTTTCAGTAGTAAAGGGGAAAATAAGAATTGGATTCTTTCCCTGAGGTGGTACTGAAAAATAATTTTTTTTTGAGAGGGAGACTGGCATAGTTCTGGGGGGAAAAAGAACTCTTCAGGTCTTTTTTGCATTTCTCCTGCTGAGAGCAGCAAACTGCTTTTCATGGATTGAGATCAACCATGATTGAGGCTGCTGGGAAATCTCACTTACAAGCTAAGTGTTAGCAGACTTTTGCCATGCATTTCCATCTTCCTGTCTGACTACCCATATTTCCACCCTCCCTGTCAGCCCTGCTTTCTCCATTGAAGAGTGCTAGCTTGATGTGGCTCCAGTTCGGATTCATGGGTAACACATCCCCTCAACACTCAGCAGATTTTCAAAGTTCCAGCTTCAATATGACATATCCAAGTGTATATACTGCACATGTACTGAAACCCAGTTTTACCTACTTTTCTCTCTTGAACATAGTTGTAGCTAAATGTGACTTCCCTTTGACATATTCTGGACATATTCTGGAGAGATTCCTAAGTCCCATGGAGAAGTATGCTAATCAGCTTTATGTTACTGTGACAAAATACCTGATAAAAACAGCATAAAAAGATTATTTATTTTGGTTCATGGTTTCAGAAGTTTTAGTCTATGGTTGGCTGGCTCCATTGATTTTCATCCTATTGTGAGGCAGAACATTATGGCAGCAAGAGCATGTGACAGAGGAGGCTGCTCATCTCATAGTGGCCAGGAGGCAAAAAGAGAGAGAAAGATGAACAGTCTAAGGTCCCAATAGTCTCTTCAAGGGCATGTTCCAAGTAATGAACTTCCTTCCACTAGGCCCCACCTTTTTAAAAATTTGTTCTAATTAGTTATATATGAGAGTAGAATGCATTTTTGACACATCATGCAAAAATGGAACAAAACTTCTCATTCTTCTGGTAGTACATGATGTAGAGTCACACAGGCCGTGTAATCATATATGCATGCAGTGTAATGATATCCAATTCATTCTACTATCATTCTTATCCCCATACCCTCTCTCCTACCTCCACTCTCCTCTGTTTAGTCCAAAATCATATGTGAATTAGCATCTGCATATCAGAGAAAACATTCTGGCTTTGGTTCTCTGGGATTGGCTTATTTCACTTAGCATGATAGCCTCCAGTTCCATCCATATACTGGCAAATGACATAATTTTATTCTTCTTTAAGGCTGAGTAATATATGATTGTGTATATGTACCACACTTTCTTTATCCATTCATCTGTTGAAGGGTACCTAGGTTGGTTCCATAGCTTAGCTATTGTGAATTGAACTGCTATAAACACTGATGTGGCCACTTCACTATAGTATGCTGCTTTTAAACCCTTTGGGTATAAACCTAGGAGTGGGATTGCTGGGTCAAATGGTGGTTCCATTCCAGGTTTTCTGAGGAATCTCCATATTGCTTCCCAGAGTGGTTGCACCAATTTGCAGTCCCAACAAGGTATGAGTGTATCTTTTCCCCCACATCCTTGCCAACATTTATTGCTGCTTGTATCCTTGATGATTGCTATTCTGAATGGAGTGAGATGAAATCTCAGGATAGTTTTGATTTGCATTTCTCTAATTGCTAGAGATAATGAACAATTTTTTCATATATTTGTTGATCAATTGCATTTCTTCTTCTGTGAAGTGTCTGTTCAGTTCCTTTGTCAATTTATTGATTGGGCTATTTGTTTTCTTGGCATTAAGTTTTTTGAGTACTTTATATATCGTGGAGATTAATCCTCCATGTGAGGTGCATGTGGCAAAGATTTTCTCCCATTCTGTAGGCTGTCTCTTCATGTTCTTGATTGTTTCCTTTGCTGTGAAGAAGCATTTTTGTTTGCTTCCATCCCATTTACTGATTCTTGATTTTACTTCTTGAGCTTTGAGAACCTTGTTAAGGAAGTCAGTTCCTAAGCTGACATGATGTAGATCTGGGCCTACTTCTTCTTCTAGTAAGTGCAGGATCTCTTTTCTAGTGCCTATGTCCTTGATCCACTCTAAGTTGATTTTTGTGGAGGGTGAGAGATAAGGGTCTAATTTCATTTTGTTACATATGGATTTGCAGTTTTCCTAGCACCATTTGTTGAAGAGGCTATCTTTTCTCCAATGTATGTTTACGGTGCCTTTGCGTAGGATGAGATAACTGTATTTATGTGGGTTTGTCTCTGTGTCTTCTATTCTGTACCTTTGGTCTACATATCAGTTTTGGTGCCAATACCATGCACTTTTTGTTACTACAGCTCTGTAGTACAATTTAAGGTCTGGTATTGTGATGCCTCTTGCTTCACTTTTCTTCTAAGGATTGCTTCCACTATTCTGTGTCTCTTATTTTTTCAAATGAATTTCATGACTACTTTTTCTATTTCTATGAAGAATGTCATTGGGATTTTAATAGAAATTGCATTACATCTGTATAGTGATTTTGGTAGAATGATCATTTTGACAATGTTTTCATTGTAGAAGTCTTTCACCTGTTTTATTAGATTGATTCCCCATTTTTTTTTTTTTTTGAGGCTATTGTGAATGGGGTAGTTTTCCTATAGGCCCCACCTCTTAAACATTCCATTACCTCCCTGTAGTATCACAGAGTGATAATCAAGTCTCTAACACATGGCATATGGAAGACATTTAAGATCCAGACTATAACAAGAAGTGAAATTTAACTTGGTCCATCAAGTTGAGGTAGCATTTAGGTAGGCAAAAAGGAGAGAAGATGGTATTTCACTTGGATAGAACAGTGAAAGCAAAGACCTAAAGTTTGAAAATAAGATTGGGACCAGGTGATGATTAATGTTTTACTTACTATGAACAGAAAGTTCCAAATTGAAGAAAATTAAGCAATTTCTCTCCCTCTCTCTCCCTCTCCTTCTGTGTGTGGCTTTTTGTAAGTTAGTGAACTTCATTTTTACAGTGGGTTTTAGGTTTACAGAAAAATTGAACTGAAGTACAGAGTTCCTAAACCTATACACCTTCCTACACTATTGACATCCCCCACTACATCTGCTATAATTGAAGAACCTGTATTGACACATCATTACTCAAACTCTGTAGAATAAATTAGGGTTTATTCTTGGTGTTTTGCATTCTATAGGTTTTAACAAATAAATGGTTAATGACATGAATCCACCATTGTAGTATCCTACAGGATGGTTTCACTGTCTCACCTATTCTCCCTACTCCCAATCCCTGGCAACCAGTGATCTTTTAAATGCCTCCATCGTTTTCAGAATGATATCTAGTTAGACTCACAGTATACAGCCTCTTCAGTTTGGCTTCTTTCACTTAGTAATATGTATTTAAATTTTCTCCATATCTTTTCATGGATTGATGAATCATTTCTTCTTATCACCGAATTATATTCCATTGTGTGAATGTACCACAGGATATTTATCTGTTTACCTTTTGAAGGACGTCTTGATTGCCTCCCAGTTTGAGCAGTTATGAATAAAGCTGCTATAAACATCCATGTACAAGTTTTTGTCCAGACCTAAGTTTTCATTTCCATTAGGTAAATATCAAGGATTATGATTACTGGATTAATGAGTTAATTACTAGATTAATGAATTAATGAAGAGTATGTTGAGTTTTGTAACAAACTACCAAGCTGTCTTCCAAAGTGATTGTACCATTTTGAACTCCCATCAGCAATGAATGAGAGCTTCTGTTACTCCACATCCTAGTCTGCAGTTGGTACTGTCAGTGTTTTGGATTTTGGTCATTCTGATAGGGGTATAGTTAGGATATCACTGTTATTTTATTTTACAATTCCCTAAGGACACATGATGTTGAATATTGTTGCCTATGCTTACTTGCCATATTTATACCTTCTTTGTAGAGACAATGGTATAGATCTCTTGACAATTTTTAAATTAGTTTGTTCGTTTTCTTATTATTTTATTTTAAGGATTCTTTGTATGTTTTGGATAGCAGATCTGTCTTTTGCAAATATTTTCCCCTAGTCTCTGGCTTGCACCATCACAGGTGCTGAAAAGTGATTGAGTTTTGTATTTAAACTTGTATCTTGCAAACTCCCTACAATCACTTATCAGATAAAGAAGTTTGGTTTTTTCCCCTAGTTCTTTAGGATTTTCTGTATAGATAATCATGTCAACTGCAAACAAATCCAATTTTATTCCTTCCTTCCCATACTGTATAGCTTTCTTTTTATTGTTTCATTGTATTAGGTAATACCTTGGGCCTTTTTGTATTGGTGTAACAGAATACCACAGACTGTAATTAATAAAAAATAGAAATTTATCTGCTCACAGTTCTCAAGTCTTGGAAGTCCAAAATCAACCTGTTAGCATCTGGTGGATTTTTATTTTTATTTTTTGCAGTCCTGGGAATTGCACTCAGGGTTTCATACATGGTAGGGAAGTGCTCTATGACTAAGCTACATATCCAGCCCTGGCGTGGATTTTTTTTTTTTTTTTTTTTTTTTTTACTGTGTCTTCAAATGGCAGAAGGCAGGAGGGCAAGAGAGAGCAAACCTATTTTCACAATTCCTTTTTATAGCAGCATTAATCCATTCATGAAGTTAGGACCTTTATGACTTAAATTTCTCCCAAAAAGCTCTACTTCAAACCACTGTTCTGTTAGGAATTAAGTTTTCAACCTTAGAAGATAGTTGCATTTGGGATTAAGATTCCAACATGAATTTTTAGAGGGGACAGAAATATTCAAACCATAACAGATAGGACCTCCAATACAATGTTGTAAAATATTGATGTGAGGTTACCGCCTTTCCTTATTCCTGATCTTAGTAAGAAAACTAAATTTCACACCATTAAGTGTGATGCTAATGGTAGTTTTTTTTTTTTTTTTTTTTTTTTTGGTAGATCTTGTTTATCAAGTTGAGGAATTTGCCCTCAATTCCCTATTTGCTAAGCATTTATATCATGAATGTGTGTTAGATTTTGTTAAATGCTTTTTCTGCATCTATTGATGTGGTCATGTGATTTTTCTTCTTTAGCTTTTTAATGCAATGGGTTACATTGATTTTTGAACATTGAATCAGCCTTTCATACCTGTGATGAATTCACTTAGTCATGGTATATAATTCTTTTTATTCATTGTTGAATACACTTTACTAATATTCTGTTGAGAATTTTTACATTCATGTTTATGACACATATTGATCTATAGTTTTCTCGTAATTTTTTTTTGGTCTGGTTTTGCTGCTAGGGTAATTCTAACCTTGTAAAATGAGTTAGAAAGTATTTCCTCTGCTTCTTTATTCTGAAAGAGATTATACAGAATTGAAACAACTTTCTTCCTTAAATGTTTGGTAGAATTCATTAGTGAACCCATCTGGGCCTCGTGTTTTCTAATTTGTAAAGTTATTAATTATTGATTCAAAATTTGAAAATAGATATACGCCTATTCAGATTGTCTATTTCTGCTTGTATGAGCTTTGGTAGATTGTGTTTTTTAAGAAAATGGTCCATGTTAACTAGGTGATCAAATTTGAGCATATACAGTTGTTCATAATATTGCTTTATCATCATGTTAATGCCCATGATATCTGTAGGGATGAACTACTTTCATTTCTGACATTATTTGTGTCTTCTCTCTTTTTCTCTTGGCCTGGATAGATGCTTTGTGGTTTTACTGATCTTTTCAAGAGACAATTTTTATTTTGTTGATTTTCTCTATTGATTCCCTGGCTTAAATTTCACTGATTTCTGTTCTTATTGTTATTATTTTTTTTGCTTTCTTTGAATCTAATTTGCTCTTCTTTTTCTAGTTTCCTAAAGTGAAACCTTTTGTTATTGATTTTAGATCTTTCTTTGCTAATGTATACATTCAATACTATAAATTTCCCTCCAAGTACACCTTTTACTGCAGCCCACATGTTTTTATTTTCATTTGTTAAAAAAAAAAGATTTTTGCTTTTGTTTATTTGTTTGTTTTGGCAACACTGGTTAAACCCAGGGGCACTCTACCACTGAGATGTACCCCCATCCCTTTTTCATTTTTTATTTTGAGAGAGGTTCTCATTTAAGTTGCTGAAGCTGGTCTTGAACTTGAAATCCTGCCTTAGCCACCTGAGTCTCTGGATTACAGTCAAGTGCCAGCATACCTGGCCTTATCTAATTTTTTTTTTTTTAACTGGGGATTGAACCCAGGATGCTTAACCACTGAGCACATTCCCAGCCCTTTTACAAATATTTTATTAGAGACAGGGTCTTGCTGAATTACTAAGTGCCTTGCTAAGTTGCTGAGACTGGCTTTGAACTCAAAATTCTCCTGCCTTAGCCTCCCAATCCTCTGGGATTACACAATTGTGCCCCTGTGACCGTCTTATTTAATCTTAATCATATCATCTTAATGGCTTCACCTCTTACACCATAGTCAGATTTAATTTCCATTTTCTTAATACCTCGCAAAGGGGTTTAAATTTGAACACATGAACCTTTGGAGGGCACATTCAAACCATAGAAATGTTTTAATCTCCAAGTAATTGGTGACTTTCCAGTTATTGTCATGTTACTGATCTCTAGTTTACACTGTGGCCTGAGAACAGACATAATTTTTATTCTTTTAAATCTATTAAGATGTGTTTTATAGCCCATAATGTGGCCTACCTTGGTGAATTTGAATGTGAGAAAGGGTGTGTAATCTGCTCTTGGATAAGTAGTCCATAGATGCAAATTTGATTTCATCCATGTAATGTACTACTTAGTTCAATTATATTTTCAGATTTTCTACCTGTCTTATCTGTCCTTTTATATTATAAAAGTGTTAAAGTCTTCAGCTATAATAGTTGACTCATCTATTTTACCTTGCAGTTTCATCAGTTTCTGCTTCCCATATTTTATGCTTTGTTATTAGGCACATACACATTGAATGTTGTTATGTTGTCTTGTAGTACTAACACATTTTCATTATGTAATGCCCGTCTTTATCCAGGACAATCTACCTTTCTCTAAAATTTGCTCTATCCAAAATTATTAGCAACCTATTCCTGTTTTCTTTTGATTAGAGTTAGTGTATTATGTCTTTCTCCATGTCTTTACTTTTAATTAATGTATTTCTTTACTTTCAGTGGGTTTTTAAAGACACCATTTAGTTGGATTTTGTTTTTTTATCAAGTCTGATGATCTCTGTGCTTTAATTGGTATATTTAGACCATTGAGGTTTAAAGTGATGTTGATATATTGGATTAATATCCACTATGCTTGTTACTATTTTCTTTTCATTGCTCTTGTTCTTTCTTACTGTTTTTCTCTCCTATGCTTTTATTTTTTGTCTTTTGTGGTTTAATTTTGTATTGTATATGATGTTATTTTTTCTTCTTCCTTTACATATTGGTTATACTTTGTTTAAAACCCTTTTCCAATGATTGCCATAAAGTTTATAACATATTCATTTACAATGAATACAGGTCTACTTTCAAATAGGTAGCACAAGTATTTTGATAGCAAAATATTCTTAAATCTTCCTCCTGTCCCTTTTATCATTGCTGCCATAATTTTATTTATGTATATGCACAAATAAGCATGTCTTTTTATATATATATTTGAAATCCTTGTTGTTATTATTATTTTGAACACTTATCTGTTAGCTTGATTAACAAAAAGAAAAATTCTTACTTTCATTTTTTCATTCTCTAACGCCCTTCTTTCTTTCCATTACAGAGCTAAGTTTCTGACCTATATCATTGTCTTTTTCTTTGAAAAAATTTTCAACATCTTTCAAGTCAGGTCTACTGGCAACAAATTCCTTCAAGTGTTATTTATCTGAGAAAGTCTTTATTCCTTTTATACTTCAGGAGAAAAATTTCACAGGGTGAAGAATTCTAGGTTCATCATTTCTTTCTCTTGTATTTCACTCCACTGTTCTTGCTTACATGGTTTCTGGGTAGAAGGTGGATATAATTTGTATTTCTGATTTGTATCTCTGTAAATAAGGTGTTTTTACTCTGACTTCTTTCAGGATTATTTTTTAAAAACTCTTCTATTTTCTGTAGTTTGAAAATCATATACTGAGGTGTATTGTTTTTTGTTTTTTTTTTGTTAGTTCACTTGTATTTATTCTGCTTGGTCTTCCCTGAGCTTCCTGGATCTGTGGTTTGATATGTGACATTCTATGTCATTATTGTTTCAAATATTTCTTGGGTTCCTTTCCTTTCTTCTTCTGTTCTGTTTCTTTCAGACTTTGTTTATCAGTTTGAGGGTTTCTATTGCTATATCTTCAAGCTCAGAAATTCTTTTCCTCAGCTGTGTCCAGTCTACTGATAAGCACATTAGAAGCAATCTTCATTTCTATTACAGTGTTTTTGATCTCTAGTATTTCTTCTTATTTATTTCTTAGGATTTCCCTCTGTCTGCCCACCTGTTCTTGAACACTATATACTTTATCCATTAGAACACTTAGCACATTAATCATAGCTGTTTCAAATTCCCTATCTCATATTTCAAACATCCCTGCTATGTTTGGTTTTGATGTTAACTCTGTCTTTATAAAATACTTCTGAGCTTTTTAAGTATATCCTGTAAATTTATCTTTATAACTGGACATGATGTAGGAGGTCAAAGTAACTGGTAAATAGGCCTTTAGTAATGTGATAATAAGGTATGAAGGGAGGAAAAGTGTTCTATAGTCCTATGATTACATGTCAGTCTTTTAGTGATCTTGTGCCTCTGGACTGTAAATTTTACCAGTGCTCCTTGATCCTCTCCTCTGTTCCTTAAGTGGGACAGGATGTCTCGAGGAGGATGGAGTTGGGTATTTTCCCCTTCCCCTAGTTGGTCAGTCTCTGAGAAAATTCCAGCATAATAATGATAATAGTTTTTCCTGAAAGCAGACTTTGTTAAGAACATCAGAATGCTGTGGAGTATTTCAAAATGGTACATTTTCTCTCTACCAGAAGCATAATGGAATTTCTAACAATGTATCCACTGTGAGGACCTGAATGAACTCCTGATATAAAACACATAAAAGCATGGGGCTCCCTACTATAATTGGTCCCTATAGAGGTTTTTTTTTTCTTTCTTTTTTTTTTTGTACTAGGCATTGAACTCAGGGGCACTCGACCACTGAGCCACACCCCCAGGCCTATTTTGTATTTTATTTAGAGACAGGGTCTCACTGAGTTGCTTAGCACCTCACTTTTGCTGAAGCCGGCTTTGAACTCAGGATCCTCCTGCTTCAGCCTCCCGAGCTGCTGGGTTTACAGGCATGTGTCACCATGCGCAGCTCCTATAGAGTTTTTTAACTCTTACGTATGTTCATGCTGAGACTCTACCAACTTGTCAATTATAGTTAAAGTTTTCCTCTCCCAGTATTGGTTCCCACAGAAGTTTTTACTTGTGAGTTTCTGCTCCAGTAAGTTGTGATTCTCTGTATCAATGTGTCTGACTCTTTAATTTGGGAGACATCAGTTTGCCCTGTGACCTCACTTCTCTATTGAATCAAAGAAGGGATATTGATTTTTCACTGAGCTTAGATTTTTTACTTGTTAGAACAGAGCAGTTTTATTTATTTATTTATTTTTACAGGATGGGGAGGGTGGTGGTTTAACCTAAGGCCTTGTACATGCCAGGCAAGTGCTCTACCACTTAGCGACTTCCCCAGTCCTTTTTATTTCATTTTATTTTCAGACAGGAACTCATTAAGTTGCCTAGGCTAGCCTCACATTTGTAATCCCCCTGTCTGAACCTCCCAACTTGCTGGGATTACAGGCATGCAGCACTGTGCACAGCTTCTGGAGTGATGGTTTCTAAGCTCCTTACGTGCCGGACCAGAAGACTAAGCAATAATTTGAAATACAGTGCTTCACTGAGGAAATACCATTTAAGCTGAAGAATGAACAGGAGTTAACTAGATTCTGATAAGGGAGGAGCTGTTTGGTAGAAGGAAGATGTCAGCAGAAATATCCCAGCATGACCTGATAATGTATCATTCAAATCAGGGACTCTTGAATGCAAAAGGGGGAACATCTCATAATTTTGGTAGGGTAATAGGACTGACCAGTACTTTCCTGGGAAACCTGGGATGTATGATCACCCTACTTTTGGGGAGCTATAAGAAAGCCACAATGAAGAAAATGAAGTATGTTTGGGTGTTTGAGAGTTGTAGCTAGTTGTTACTCATAATCAGATGGCCTTGAGAAGCTACTGAAAATTTTTAAGCAAGAAAATGAAAATATCAAGCTTAAAGTTTGAAAAAATGGATAGGGTAAGGGTAAGAACAAGGTGAACATATTAGGAGGTGAATATGGCTTTGATCCGGATGATGGGAACAGTGGAGACAGGTTCTTAAAAAACATAGTCTTAGTGAGGGGCTGATGATAGAGACAAAATGATGGAGGGGGGTGTCAAGAAGCATTGCAGGTTTTTGGTTTGAGGAGTAATTAGACTATGATGTCTTTCACTGATTTAGGGAGGAATGAAAAAGGACCAGGTTTGGAGAGAAGGACAGGAGTTGATGTGTGGAGATGCTTTAGTGAGATATTGTTGTTATAGATCTGGAATTCAGAGAAGAAATCAGACATAATCTTGGAAGGTGTGAATTTGTAGATGGTTAAAAAAAAAAAAAACAAAAAAAAAAAAAACCCTGAGAAGAGAAAGAAGTCTAATATGGAGCCTTAAGGTTCATTTAGATATTGGGACAAAGAGAAGGTCCTAAAGGAAACTGCAAAGAAGTAGCAGTTAAGGGACGAAAAATAGGGATTATGATATCATCAATGCTAAGGGAAGAAACTATTTTAAAAAGGAAGAAGTGGGCAAAAGTATAAAATAAAATACTGTTAAGAGACAAGATGAGAATTGACATGCTGTTATGGTTTGGCTCTGGAATGTCTCCCAAAGACTCATGTATTGAAGGCTTGGTCCCCAATGCAGCAATCATCAGGTGAGGTTTTTGGGAACTGGTTGTTGGATCATGAGGGCTCTGACTCAACAGTGTATTAATCCATTGATAGTTTAATATTACTGGAAGGTGGTAGAAATTGTAGATAGTAGGACATGTTTGGAGGAAGTAGGCTACTGAGGGTATGTCCTGGAAGTTAAGTTATTTCTTATCCTTGGTCCCTTCCGGACCCCTGTCCCTCTTCCTGACTGATACAGGTTGAGAAACTTTCTTCCATCATGTCCTTTTGCCATGATGTTCTGCCTCACCTCAGGCCAAAAGCAATGCAGCCAGCTGACCATGGACTTCAGAAACTGAGCTAAAATAAATTTATAGTCCTAAGTTGTTTTTCTTGGGATAAAAGCTGACTAACACAAATGCCTGCTAGATTTAGTGTCAGAGGCCATTTGTGAACATATTTTTTCCAACTTCAAAGGATCTTATTTCGTACTATAAAACATTTGAATAAAATGAAAAAATCATAAAAAGAAATAGCTTATTTTACATATTGACATAGAATTTCAAATATTTAATATTTTCAATGTTATTTATCTTTCTTCATTTATAAGGAAGTATGATATTTTAATAGTCAGATATCATGAGTTAAATAAATTCATCCTTATAGTAATTATTTTGGAGATTTTTATAAGCTCTGTGGTTGGCTACCAAAAAGGCAAGCATTCATAGAAGTGCTAATTCTCTAACGACTGACTTAATTGTCCACCCATTCTAGGTCCAACACCTTTGCACCTGGCTGCACAGGCTTGTTCATTAGAAACAACCATCTGTCTACTCTGTTTCAAAGCTGATTACACACTTTCTGAAAAAAGAGGATGGATGCCGATTCACTTTGCCGCTTTCTATGACAATATCTGCATCATCATTGCTCTTTGTAGGAAGGATCCTACTTTGCTAGAAGCTGAGGCCACAGCTGAGTAAGTTATTAAGCACTCATAAGAATATAAATTTCTGCATTCGTGCTTTCCCTACACACTGACAGTAAAAGGCACAATTGATATGGGTGATTTGAAACTTAAGCAAAGCTAACTCTAAAGTCCTTTCTGGTCTTTTTCTCCTATCACTTATCTTTAGAATTTAAAAGATAAGATCTTCTATCAACCTATGCATGCTTCCCAGAGGAATAAGGAGTGAGCCCTAGGGAGATTTTCCTACCTTGTCCCAATAATATGGTTCCACAAATTCGTTTATCAGGTTAACTACTTAGTGCCCTGGGGGAAGTCTGAGACTAGGGAGTAGAACATCGTTCTAAACTGAACCCTATACAACCACGAGGCAACTCTTGACTCCAAACCAAAGGGTGAAAAGTATCTAGTTGTATATGGGAGAGAAATACAGTTTAAAAAAAGAGAATAGTTTGAAATAATAAAACATCCCAGTCTTTTGTTTCACGATTTAGCTGAGAACCAACATTTTGGGTGGAGACATAACTTCTTCTGAAGGTACATTCTTGTCTAGGAATCTAAAGAACAAGTTATTATTTTGAATCTCTGAACCTTTTTAAAGAATAGTTTCATTCATGTCTTTCTAGGTCTAGCCAGTTCATCATTATTCAATGACAGGCTAGCATACTGGTTTGACAGTTTTAAAGGGCACTGGCTTCCTCCCGTTGCTCCTTCACATATGGCTTCCATATCATGGCACACAATGACAATCCTATTTCCATATCATGCCTACATTTTAGCCACGAGAAGAGCAGAAGAGGAGAAGCATTGGCACACTCCTTTCTCTTTAGGGAGTGACCCACGTAACTTCCATTAACATTCTGTTGACCAAACATGGTCATATGGTCGTACCTATCTATAAAGGAAGTTGGGATGCAGTACTGGGCTTGACAGCTATGTGTACAACCAAAAGATATTTACTATCTAAAA
Source organism: Sciurus vulgaris (assembly GCF_902686455.1). Lineage (NCBI taxonomy): Eukaryota > Metazoa > Chordata > Mammalia > Rodentia > Sciuridae > Sciurus > Sciurus vulgaris. Next base: position 143,125,408 of record NC_136463.1, read on the forward strand.
AGCATTCGTGGATTTTTCAGAAAAACTGTTACTTTCTACCACAATGAGAAAACTGGGATTTAAAAACTGGAAATGAAGTGTGTAGAAATGGATTTGAATACTACCTGAGCCTTAGTTTCACCATTTGTGAAATGTGCTAATTATATTTAACTTCCTTTTTCCTTCACTCAAGAATTATTGAAAGGATTATATAAGATAGTTTATTCAAACTTTGTGCATTATCAACTTTCAAATAAACTATAAGATATGATATTTAAGTTGGGAAGGAGGACAGGGACCTATACTAAGGACAATTAGTGGAGGCAAACTGTTTATATGTGGAATATAGAGAATGAGAATTTATAAGGAAGAGAAGATGATGGTATAAATCAGAGTGCCTTCAACAGCACTTGGAATAGCTTAACAAAAAGTAAATTGGACACTATAAGTGTGCTCAAATATTATTCTAATGCATTCCTTGATTTTTAGGAATCAGTGTACTCCGTTGCTACTGGCTGCCACTTCTGGAGCACTGGACACCATTCAATACCTGTTTTCTCTTGGTGCTAACTGGAGAAAAACAGATATTAAAGGAAATAATATAATTCATTTATCAGTGCTAACCTTTCACACAGAAGTACTCAAGTATATAATAGAATTAAATATTCCTGAACTTCCAGTTTGGAGAACTTTGGTAGGTGAGTATAGAATACATAATTTCTTTGTAAATAAATGTTCTGTTATTTGCTCAATTATTGATATTTATACAGAAATAGTGCAAATATAATATATATATCCTATTTTATATGTTTAAAATTATGAAATAAAATATTTTATGAATTAAAATCAGAAAATACAAATGATAAAGATTTATACTTTTGTGTGCTAAAGTAGTTTATTTCTAAGTTAAAGATCTGTATCCCCAAAAGACTATATTTTACACAATTTTTTATTTTACAAAGTTCTCAGAAGTCAAACAAACCATCCTCTCCTTCATCAAAAAAGTGAACTTTTTAAAAAAGTAAAGGGAGGAAAATAAAATGTAAGTGGAAAAGACTGCATCCAATTTTTTCCTTAGCACCTAATTTAGAGACAAATTCAGCAAACTCTTCATATTTTGATAAGTATTTTGTGAAAAATTCTGTTTGGAGGGTTTTTCCCAGAATTTGTGGTTTATCTAGACAGAAATGTTATAAGGGAAAGAGTTACTAGACCAATTTAATGTACATATTTAATTTTACTCCTTCTCAAGACCCTACTAAAATTATATGAAGATTAAATAATAACACTACCACCAGCAGCAGGTTAAGTATTTAAGGAAAGACAAGAAAAGATACAGCAACAGTAAAATGTCAGATGGTGGAAATATGTGCAAGTCTTAGGACTTAGCTGGCCAGAGAAAATCATTGCAAGCCAAAGATGGCAAAGCAGAGAACCTCTGGGACTTAAATATGTCCTCAAAAGACTTGAGAAACAGCAGTGCTAGTCAGGAGTGCTCTCCTTGGAGCCTAACCAGGAAAGACCCAAAAATACTGAGGCTAGATTCTCCTTGACAAACAGAAGGGAAAAGGACCTGGGAAACAGAGAGTCTGACCCAAGAGAGAAGCAAAGGTAACTTCATGGATGGCAGCAAAGGGAAGTTCCAGAATAGAACTGTATACCCAGCCTAGAGGGAAAAGGCAGGAGGAATTGTCAATGGGTAGAAACAAGTCTAAGAAGATGAAATAAGATGATAAATTTTTACCTATAGTGAGAGGTAATAAAAGTGAGAAATGAGACATGATTATGGTACACTACAACAGTCTTTGGTGAATAGCATTTGTATAGACATCTTAATGAAGTGCTGAATATTGATATCATTAAAAACTATAAATACAGTCAAAGGGAAGCAAGAGGAGACAGCAGCATTGTGTTGAAAGAGCTAGTTTCCCTTTTTTTTTCATAAAACAAAATCGGTAAATAATGTCTAAAATTAATATAGCAAAATGTTGCAGTATGTGGAACTAAGTAGAACTCTAGAGATGTGTAAATAGCAGAAGGTATCGGGAAGAGTTCAAAGAGGTTATATTTGGAGAGATGAACCAAAAATAGTAAGGAAGGTAAGGCCACAATATTTTGTTATAGGCTTTTTAGTAACATTTACCTATAAATCATGAGCATAATATAAAAACTAATTATAGCAAAAACAAAAGAATTGAACAATAAGGACTGATTTTTTCCAACAATTTATATATTTTTGGATGGGACAAGTAGATTGAAGATTTTCAACACCATTTTACTGGTTTAAGAAGTCCGAATATCTGGTTTCAAAACTGCTTAGTACCAATCTAAGAATTTGCTGGGTAACAGGAACATATTCCAAGTATATTGACCCCAAGAGATGTTGGAAAAGTTTTCATTGTTTATTCATATGCATATATATCATCATATCTTATCCTTTTTAGATGAGAGAACCATCCTATTATTTTTAATAGACTAAACCATTGCGAATACCTAACCTAATAGTAGGAAGTTTGGTTCTTAACAAGAACTGCTTAATGGCAAAAAAACAAAAACCTTGCTGGGAGCAGTGGCACATATTGTCCCAGCAACTTGGGAGGCTGAGGCTGGAGGATTTTGAGTTCAAAGCCAGCCTCAGCAAAAGTGAGGCACAAAGCAACTCAGTGAGACCCTGTCGCTAAATAAAATACAAAATAGAGCTGGGATTCTGTCTCAGTGGTTGAGTGACCCTGAATTCAATACCCAGTACCAAAACCAAAACCAAAACAAACAAAACAAAACAAAATAAAAAAAAACTCATGGCCCCTGCTTCATACAACCATTGGTAAGAAGTCTTGAGAATGAAGAAGCAGAACAATAAACATGAACATTTTGCTTTGCTTGAGTACTGCAATAACTCCTCCTCCTTACACTACCCTTTTCCCCTATGGGTAAAAGAGAATTAGTCGGTTTATTAGAAGTCTCCAGAATTAGCCCTTGGAGTGGAAGCTGAATTTTAAAGCGGTGCCATGGTAGTACCAGCATGGATTTGGTAGTAGAGTAAGTAGATGAAGAGATGAAGAAAGGATAGGTCTGTGGGTATTTCTCACACTTTATTTTGTTAGATTTCTATTGGTGTAACAAATACCTGAGATAATCAGCTTATGAAGAGGACAGTTTATTCTGGCTCACAGTTTTAGAGGTCCATGATTGGCTGGCCCCATTGCTTTTAGGCCTGTGCAGGGCAGTAAATATATCATGGCAGGAGCTGTGGCAGGGGAAGCCCATTTATCTTATAGCTGAGCATGGGAAAAAGGAAGAAAAAGGGAAAGAGTCCCACAGTCCCCTTCAAGGGCATGCCCTCAATGACCTAAAACCTTATACTAGGCCCCACCTCTTCAAGGTTCTACCATTTCCCAATAGCAAGCAACAAGCTGGAGTCTAAGCCTTTAACACATGGACCTTTGGGGCACATTTCAGATACAGTCTGTTTAGCACCTCTCAGAAAGAGGGCTATGCACAGAGGGGAATTTAATGCATGCAATTGTTGGTCACCATGTTGATCTTAACTTTTGGGTTAACTTTGCCTAGATGGAAACAGAATGCATCATTCCATTATCTCTTATGTGAATTACAGCTTGTGCTTTTTTGTTGAATACTTACCAGAAATGTTGCAGTGTGAAAGCTTTAAACGAAGGATGATGGCTGTCATGTCCTTAGAAGTAATTTGCTTAGCAAACGATTGGAACTGGAAATGTATTTTGGATGCAGGTGATGCAAAATCTATTAACTATCTTTTTACTATACTATTTTAAGTAGAGATCTATTATATTCAGATTAACCACTTTTAAAAAATATATTTTGGGGGTTGTGGTGCTGGCAATCAAACCCAGGACCTTATATATGCAAAGCATACCCTCTACCACTAAGCTGTACCCCCAGCCCTAATATATTTTTAAATTGTAAAAGAATCTTTTTAGTTGGCTATAAGCTCTTCCCTGTTTTTCCCAAAGATCACTTTCTTTATCTGCCAATGTTTACATTTTATTTTCCACGTAGAAGCTGCTCAGGATTCAAAACTACATAAATTTTAGAGAAATTCAATTTTTCTAAAAGTTTGTGAACTTAAAAACTAATATTAAGTTACATTATCATACTACTTGTATATTTAGAATTTATCCAAATTCTGTCTTTACACAATTTCTGTTTAAAATTAAAAGAGCAGAGGGCTGGGGTTGTGGCTCAGTGGTAGAGCACTTGCCTAGCATGTGTGAAGCACTTGGTTTGATTCTTAGCACCACATATAAATAAATGAATAAAGTAAAGGTCCATCAACATCTAAAAAAAAGAGCATAGAAGATATGAAACTGGGTTTGTAACTATCTCTGCATTTAGAATTTAAATTAATTTCTTAGCCTTTCTATCCTGGTTCCCTTGTTAGTACAATGGTTCAATGTCATAGTTCTTTTGATAACAATAGTGTTCAATATAACTTTCTGAAATGATGAAAAAGTCCTGTCTGTGCTGTTGGATGTGGTAGGCACTACCCTAAAGTAAATGTTGAACATAGATGAAATGCTCCGTAAGTAAAGTTGGATCAATAAGTTTAAATTATTTAATTATAGACAGTCACCTAAGAACATGTAAAAAAAGTTCTATGCCTCAAAAAGTTAACCATAGACTTAAGTAATGAAGGATGTTTCATTTCAGGTAGTTAAACATATAAATAAGCAAAGTCCTAATTATACACAGCATATTTTCCGGTTCTTTGTGTATGTTCTATAAGATGCTCTCTTTTTATTTCATATTGAACTGATATAACAATCATCCAACTTAAGTCAAATTCTCTGTTTTCACCATGCCTAATGATTTCCATCTTTGAACCAATGAGTTATGAGGCTAATGTTGAATTTTACTACATTGAACACTTTTTGTTTTTGCTTGTTGTATAAAATAAGTATAAAATATAATCTTTAAATAATGCACATTCACACAGTTGATACAATAACCAAAACTGATTGATTTAAAGCCAAAATACAGTGTTTTAAAGATAGTGTTTTAAAATGTATGATTGTGTGCTATGTGAAATCAAATCTATGAATGAAGAGCTGTCTATACTAGAGAGAAGACAGAAAAGTATATTCATGCACTTTCAAATTATTATTTTGTATCTTATGGAATTATTCACTAATGATTTATATTGCAGTGCCCATAAACACCATTTAAATCTTGTCAAGATAATTTGACTACAAATAATTTGTGATTTTTGGGGGGTCTTTTCTTTATAGGCACCATTCCTGCCTTAATCAATCAATTAAAAAGTCCCAAAATAAAACTACAATGCAAAACTGTTGGATTATTGAGTAATATTTCAATCCATGTAAGTGTAGTGGATGCTTTGGTAGAAGCAGGAGGCATTCCAGCGTTGATTAACCTTCTGGTTTCTGATGAACCTGAACTACACTCTCGCTGTGCTGTCATTCTGTATGATATCGCTCGATATGCAAACAAGAATGCCATTGCCGAATATGTAAGTTCTTTTCACAGAACATGATTATGTATGTGTGTGTGTTTTGCTGCGATTGAACCAGTGCCTCATGCATGCCATGCAAGTATTCTACCACTGAGCTACATCCCCTGCTCTTATAGAACATTCTTGTCTCATAGTAATTCCCTCATATAGAAGCTAAAACGAGAGAGACCTAAGTTGGTAAAGGGATGAGAGGGAAACTGGGGAAAAATACTTCTCTAAGAAATTGGCATTTGAGTATAGCTTTAAAATAGAAGGAGTGTTTTTTCATATGTTCATATGTACTGATTGTTTCTTGTGTTTATAAAAAGATATTATACTACCATTCTAGCTATTTCTATCTGGCTGAGAAATGGAGTCTAATTGTGTACCAGAAAGACAGAATGAGAAAAAAATTATTATTTTGGTGAACTCCTAGCAATCTTTTGCATGCTGTATTTCCTCAAAATCTGCTTTATTATGTCTGCCAATACTATTTAAGATCTTTTGATAGATATTTATAAGTGAAGTTCCTTTATATAATTTTCTTCAGCTTTATATAGTTGCTTCTTCATTATGGATTGAGTCCTTTACATTATAAAACATACTCTTTTGTCAAGTTTAATACTTTTACCTTAAATTCTAACTTGTAGAAAATTATGTTTGTATTCTGTTTTCTTTGCGTTCTTATTTTTGATCTGCTTTTGCTCATGCTTTTATTTTTAACTTTTCGGGGTCATTTTAGCTAGACTATTCATCATCAATTGTTTGGCATTACATTCAAAATTTAGAGACATCCAGGCTTACCTCCAAATTAGTCAGACTTATCCACTTAGATCTCACAGTGTTCACTGATAATTAGCCAGAGTTAGGATAAATTTGTTCTTTCTATGCAGTATATATAGGTTGTGCTTTTTCATTCACTTTTTATTGAGTTAGTCACTTAATGATGTGCATGTTTTATTTTAGTTCTGTCACAATGCTGTATTATTCTATTTTTTTCTTTTGTTTTTTAAAATTTTCTATTTTCTGCTGTTCTCCCATCCCTTTTTCTTTATCCTCATGTAAAATCCAGGACTTACACATCAAAATTAGTTACCCCTTATTCCTTATACTTCGTGTATGTTTTTAACATATTCATTTGTATTCTTTCATTTTGGAACTATTTCTATGGATTCATTTCTTTAACTTTTTTGTGGTATTATTTTAGTCCATTCATACAAAAAAATGTTTATTAGTACTATTCCAGATGCTAGGGTTATAGAAGTGAATAAAACAGACACAATCACAGCTTCTATGTAGTTTTTATCCTAGTTGATGGTTACAAGACAACAAATAAAACAAACAAGCCAAATATATAGTATAGTATGAAAGAAAATAAAGGAAGGAAAGGAGAGAGAAGAAATCTGGTAAAAAACAGACATTTTTCAGTATTGATCAAGGATTGGTTCTAGGACCTGTGCAGATACCAAAATCCCCAGATACTCAAGTCCCTTATATAAAATGGCATAGTATTTGCATATAATTAATGCACGTCCTATTCTTTAAATCATCTCTAGATTACTTAAACTGCCCCCATACAATGTAAATACTATGCAAATAGTTGCCATGCAATGTTGTGTAGAGGATAATGACAAGAAAAAACTGGTACCTATTCAGTACAAATAGTCCCCGCCCTCGTTTTTTTTTTTTTTTAATTCATGCTTAATTAAATCTACAGATGTGGAACCCAGGAATATGAAGATCTGATAAAGAAGTTAACATTTGAGTACAGTGCTGAAGTAAATGAGGGAGTGTTTTCAAATGTTTTTCTATTGATAAGGGTACCTTTGGCAGAGGAAATAAGTGCAAAGTAAATGAAGTAAGACTGTGCCTGGCATGTTCAAGGAATAGCAAAAAAGCCAAGGAAGCTGAGGGAAGAAAAGAGAGAGACATTCAGCTGGGTAATGGTGGACCACATCACATAGGGTCATGTAGGCAACTGTTAAGACACCTTGACTTTTAGTCTATGTTAGGAAGTCACTGAATGATTTTGCTCTAGGAAGTGTCAAGAAGAGATTTAAATCACTCTACCTACTATGTTGAAATAGGGAAGCAAGAGTGAATGCAGGAAAATGAATTAAGAAACTTTTGCAGTAATTCAGGTGAAGTATAATGGTGTATTGACCCAGGGTGATGATAGTGGAAGTGGCAAGAAGTGTTTATATTCCATATTATATTTTTAAATTTGAGCCACCAGAATTTGTGAAAAGGTGAAAGAACTGGAGGAACTAACAAAAAAGAAGAAGAAATGGTCAGTTAGGTAGCAGAAACCTGAAGAACCTGTTGTCTTGTGCGACAACAAAGAAAGTGTTTTAAGGAGGAAAAAATGATTGACAGTGTCAAAGGTTAGAGAGGATTCAAAATAGGGGATTAGAGGAAGGCTGCATCCCAAATTGCTCCATGGTTTGGGATTCAAGCAGCAGGAGTACTGCTTCTTTGTGAAGTGAGTGAAAGAGGGGTTTCACTAAAACTCAAATATTGGACAGTCAGAGTGTCTTAGAGACTCAGAAATCTGGGTATATTACACAAAGAAGGAAGAGTACATTGGAGCCAAGTCAATTGCAGCAGTGGCAGTAGAAATAGTGCTGGTTCACCACAGAGCGAGGGAGAACACAGAAAGAAACACAACAGACAGATTTAGTATGGAAAAACTTGAAATCGTGACAGCAGCCTGAACTTAGCTGATCCAGAGGCTGTACTTTGCACTGGTGCTTGAAAAGTAGTTTCTTAGAGGGCCACAGTGAGCTGAGACTGGAGTCATCTTGAGACAGCCATGCTGCAGCTGCTGCTGCAAAGCTGGGAAATCACAGCAAACACTGCCATTCCATCCCGGCATGGGGCTGCCCTGCATCTTAGGGTGTACTTAGCAGAATGTGAGTGAAACAGGCACAGAGATTTTACCCAGGGAAATTCAAGTTGGAAGCGAAGGGGAGCCCAGCTTGCCTCTCCTTTGAGTCTGGCAGCTCACATGACCAACTGAGAAGGTCAGGATCTGAATGGGCAGGTGTGAATACACTCAGGGACTAAGCCTGGGAAGGATGCGCTCCTAGACCGAAGAGTATGCAGGGTATTGGCTCCCCTGCTCCATGAGTAGAATTCTTGGAAGACTATTGAGATTCAGATTCCTAACAGAGATCTGCAACTGCCAAATCGTAGGGGTGTGTTGATCTATTCTCCAGAGCAAACACCACCCAAAAAATCCCCTGAGGACTGATTAGAGCTAAGCCCCAGCCTCTGGAACTCCCCTCAGACTCTGAGGTTGTCCTGCCCTTGGAGTGCATCATTTGGTCTGTGCGGACTGCGCTCCAACTGACAGTACTTCCCATTCCATCCTACTGGTAAGAAGAGAAGCTGTGACTGATTCCAACCAGCTTCAGGTTTAGTCCACTCTAACTGGCAGCTCAACACACAAAAACAGGAAGAGGTAAACAACCCCCACCAGCCCAAGAAGAAATGGAAAGAAAGAAGTCAGGCATAGATGGTGACTATCAACTATTTTGACTACCTCCGCGGAAACAATTCCTTCATTTTCATTAAGACTCTTTTCTTTTGTGTGTGTATACCTATGTATGTGTTCTGTGTGTGTTCTTACAGTATTGATTGGTACATGGACTTATATACATATTTGTTTCTTTTTTCCCATTTTTTAAATGTTATTTTGTGTTGTCTTTTGAGGGTTAGGTTTTGGGTTTGTATATTTTGGCTTTGCTTTGTATTGTTTTCATTTGTTTCTCATGTTTCTCTTTCTCTCCTTTATTTTTTTCTCTTCCTCTTTATTTTTTCTTCTCCTTCAACATAACCATCAACTTCTATATCTCGTCTGCATTTTCTTGGTTCACTTTTTGAAATTGTAAACTCTTTTCTACCTTCCTGTTGCATTTCTTTTCTCTTAATTAATTGTATTCCTACCATATTTTATAACTAATTGGTTTATACAACTCCTACCCCCACCATTAATACTGATGCAATTATTATTGCTGTGGATGATATAGTTGTCACCTGCTGTTTGCTTTAAAACCAGATCTAGTTTATTGTTATTGTTTTTACTGTTGACAATTGCTGACCATTCCTGGTTTTTTATTTTCGTGTGTGTGTGTGTGTGTGTGTGTGTGAATTAATGTTGCAGATGTCATAGTAGAGACTGGGTATTTAATGTTCTATATTGTTTGCATCAGTTGTCTTTGTTTGTTTCCCCCCTATTCTGTGAAGGAACTTAAAGGAATGCTACAAGTTCACAGGGTAGAGACTCTGCTGCTGAACTGAACCAAAAGACAGCACACCTTGCTCCACACAAAAATTAATGACATTCAATTTTCAACTATAATACAAAGAACAGAGGAGAAAAACTCAAACTAATGACCAGGCCTCAAGTAGAAATGGCTTAGGGTGGGGCTTCCAGGTTCCACCTACTGCAGCAAAAACAGAATTAACACAAAGGCTTGAGGATACCACACCTACAAGGGGATCTCAATCTAGATAATTCTAGGATCTTTTGGCAATAGAAGACTGTGCCCTAAAAAGGACCACACATGAGAGTGGAAGAGAAATCCCTCCCAACAGATGCATAAAACCCAACTCAGGCATACAAAAAATATTTTAAAAAGAAACTAACACAACATTTCCTAAGTTCATAATTCACCAGCAACTGACCCTGAAGATATTGAAGTGGATAAATATAAGAAAGAATTCAAAATAATCATTATTAAAATGATCAATGAATTCCAAGAGAACACAGAAAAACGAATGAATTAAGGAAGTCAGTACATAATATGAATGAGAAATTCAATAAGGAGATAAAAATATTGAAAAAGAACCAAACCAAAAGAAATTTGGAAATGAAAGACACAATAAATCAAATAAAACATTCAGCTGGAAGTCTCTCTAATACAGTAGACCATGCTGAAGACAGAATCTCAGAGCTGGAAGAAAAAGTGGCTGGCCTTGAACATTCAGACTGCATTAAAGAAAATAAAATAAGAAATATTCAGAATAAAAGGTTATAACATGGAAATTAATTCATCTTTTCTGTGTTTTAGTGTCTTTCCCATGTACACTTGTTTTATAGTGGTGTCTGCTTCATTAATTTTTTTTGTTGATGATAATATGCCACATTTGTTTACAGTTTTCATCTACTTTATGGGAACATTTTTCTGATAAGCATTTGTTTTAGCCTGTTCCTGCTGCTAACAAAATGTCACAGCAAAGATAATCTGTAAATAAACAACGTAACTTTATTTCTGAGAGTTTTGGAGGCTGAGAAGTTCAAGATCAAGTTGCCAGTATGTTCAGTGTTTGCTGAGGGCTGTCCTTGCTTCTAAGATGACACTTGTTGCTATGTCCTCAGAAGGCGGAAAAAAGGCCTAGCTATTTCTTTCAGGCCGTTTAATAAGGTTACTTAATCACCTCCTAAAAGTTGCATGTGTTACTACTATCACAGTGGAACTTAGGTTCCTATCTAGGAATTTGGGGGTGGGGGAGGACACATACATTTGAAGCATACCATTTTTCATCTGTCATAAGTTCTTTCTATTTTTTTCTTATGTCTTGTTTGGAGAGATCCTGAATACTTTTTTGATTATTGCTTATCTTCTATGAGGTACATTCTTTCTGGTTCAGCTATTTCGGGAAGCCTATGTGGGAAAGAACCTAGACACAAGTTTTAGGATAGCAAGGCTATTTCTTATGCCACAGCACTGTATGCATGAGTTTGGGCTTTACTTTTATCTAGCCAACACAGACAGGTGGTTCATAGTGACTCAAAGCAGATTCTGTCTTCTCCATAATGTGAAGTCATTCTCTTCCTTTTTACATCACCAATAAACTATTTCTTCCAAACTTATGTTATCAGCATGATTCCTGGTTCATCCTTGCTTTCTTTGATTTTTGAAACTATATGCTAGCATTCTACCATCCTAAATGCCTATTCCTATTGTTTCAAACACAGGAATCTGTTTAATATTCTGCCCTTCAAGGCAGAGTTACTTAATGTGGAAAACTGCATTATCAGCCTTTCCTATGGTCAGTGGCCACGAGAGATCATCATCATACCTGTTGGCAACTTGTATACATTTCAATATTTCAACATTGCAGATGTCTCCCTGTTTCTCATTTTCCTTGGTATTCTTGCATTATTTTTGTTGGCAAGGAGAAATGACATGTTTACTCCATTTAAAGTTAGGAAATTATATTCACATCTTAAAATAATATTTGGTGTTACACAAACATAATTACCAAGTATCAGTGCAGTACCCACAATGGAAATATTTCCAAAGGTATAATATATTTAATTGATCTTACTAACTGCTTCACTTCTTAGATATTTGTTAAATATTACAGTGAACCTGCAGCCTCAAATTATTTGATGCTATTTTTAAATGTATTTATTGAATTCCTACCATAAATACTTGCTCAAAATTGTGTTAACTATCATTTATCACATCAGTAGACACAATCATTTATAGTCAATTGTTCTCTTGTAAATTAGATGTTTACAGCAAGGAAGATTATAGACTTGTTTCTAAACTAATATTACATTTATCTTAAGTAAAATCAAATGTAATTACTTTTTGTTTATTTTTAGAATGGAATCCCAGCTCTGATAAATCTCTTGAACTTAAATATAGAAAGTGTGCTAGTAAATATAATGAATTGTATACGTGTATTATGTATAGGAAATGAAAACAACCAAAGAGCAGTGAGAGACCATAAAGGTATCCCATACCTTATCAGATTTCTGAATTCTGACTCTGGTGAGTCTCTGATATTTAAAAATGATCAGATTTATTAAGTGAAGCAAACATAAATTTTGACTTGTCCTATATGAATAGATGTATCCTAGAATTGTGTTTAAATGGATTTAGTCATTTAATGCATCTAGATACCTATAACTTAAATATCTGGAACACTTAAACTACTGGATTTATAAGGAATTGACTCTGAAGAGCATTATTTATTTTAGTGAACACAGGGCATTATATAGTAGATAAGCTCTCTACCACTGAGGTACATTCCCAGCCCCTCAAAAGTACAGTTTAAAAAAACATTTAATTAGATGGGTTTATAAATGGAAATACTGGCATGAGTATAATGCAGATAGTATGTTCAGGGAAATAGATGTCTCTTTGTGTGAATACTATAAACATTGCTCATGAATAGCTATTTTAGAAGAACTTCACACATTTGATATTAAAATTTGAGGCAATTAGGAGGCATTAGACCAATTATGTTTCTAAAGTAACAATAATATCAAAAGACACAAGGGAGTTTTGGCAGTTACTGCAAATAGTCTCTTAGGTTCTGTAAGAATAATCTCATAAATAATCTCACTCCAGTAAGCATACTTAAAAGAACAAGTTTCAAATTTGTAAAGAGAAAAAAACGGGGAAAAGTTTGTCCCTTTTTCTTCCTGCTCAGCTTATCATTCATGTGTTCCAGTTCACCAGAAATAAATACAGCATATGTACATTGGTAAAATATAAGTGCAGGTTCTGGATAAGAAAATGTTGCATAGGGTTTTCCTTTCTTTTATTTGTTTGTTTTTTTCCTTCTTTTTTGGTACTAGGGATTGAACCCAGGGGCACTTTACCGCTGAGCTATATCCCCAACCCTTTTTATTTTTTATTTGAGAGAGGGTTTCACTAAGTTAAGTTGCTGAGGCTGGCCTCAAACTTGTGATCCTCCTGCCTCTGCCTCTCCAGTCACTGGGATTACAGGAATGTACCTGCATGTCTAAATGATAAATGAGTTCATGGAAGAAAGCTATAGAAATAAATTATTGAAACAATAACTTTAGTATTCCAACAAGTAATTCTCTTTGATCTTAGCTGGATTGTTAAGTTGTAGGGGATCACAAAGGAATTTTATTCATTCTGGTATCTTCTTGACTATTTTGAACCATTCTAAAGATTTCATGAACTAAGGTAAAATGGTTCCAAAGAGGTTCCTAAGTATTTTCTTCAGACGATGGCCTTGCTGACATCTCCATGGTCTAAACCTCCATGTCTGGATTCTTTTAAGTTTATCCTTACTGAGGTCTGTTTTATTTTAGGTCTTTTCTTCACCTAGCATTAGCCATTTCTATTTACACTGTTGCATGCACACTTACATGTGTGCGTGTGTGCATGTGTACCTGCCTTTATTCCCAAAGTGCTGCTGATTTTTTATGGCACACAACTGTCTTGTTCTGTTATTAACAAAAATCCATATGACACCACCCTGGAAACTAAAATATATACAAGAGGGACACAAAATGCTTTTTCCATTAAAAAAAAATTGAAGATGCCTCATTACCTGTTTTAAACTATTCAGACATTTCACTGCAGAAGTGTATTTTCCCCAGCCCTCTGGGATGCTAGGTAATATGTGGTTTATGTACTCATTACCATTTAAAATCTGAAAATTTTAGAATTATGATGCCTAGAGTTTTAGTTTTTAGAGTTTTAGGTTACCTTCACTATTTGTCCTCCTCTACTGAGCCTTTGAAGTTGGAGATCCCCAAGCTTCCATTTTTGTCCTGTTGCTTCTTTCACACAGCATACTTTCCTTAAACAATCTTACTTAGTCCTAAGTACTTAAGAGTTGGAAATAGGTGAGGAATTTCTACTCTTGTACTTATGCAGGAATACTGGATAAGAGCAAGAATGGTTTCCCCTACACTCTCTTAATTTTATGAATATACTTGGCTTAACATCCCAAGTGTTACTAGAATATTTTTAAAATGTAAAGTTGATCATATCTTTCTCTTATTTATTCACTATCACCTAGAATAAGGCTTACATTTCTAGCATGGCCTATATAAGTCTTCCTAACTTCCTTATTTCAAGAGGAAATGACCCGTTACTTCCTATCATTCTCTGTCTCATATTACTTTTCAAGTAATATTAAACTTATTGCTAGTCCATATTCAAACATACCATCTTACGCCACAAAGTTAAGGACGTTATTTTGTTGGTTCATCATTATAGTCCTATTTCCTAGAACAGTGTTTGGTGCACAATAACTATTCAATAAGTATTTGCTGAATGAATTACATAATGATTAAGCAAAGAAAACAATCAAATAAAAATAATTAATATATTTGATATAAATTTATATACAAAGTATAAACAATACTGGGGATTTAGCTCAACGGCAGAGAGTTTGCTTAGCCTGTATGAGGTCTTGGGTTCAATTTCCAGACTGCAAAAAAAAAAAAAAGAAAGAAAGAAAAAAATATAAAACCAGTTAATAAGCATACAAGATATTTAACCAAAAATACAAATTAAAATGAAACACCATTTTCTGCCTATTGAGCTTATTTATATATATTTAATGACAATACCTATACTAAAAAAGGCACAATAACATCAATACTCAAACTCTGATTACAGAAATTTAAAATGTGATTATTTTTGAAAAGCACTTTATTGAAATGTACTGAGTTATTCCAGTAATTCCTGGAACACTACACTAAGGAAAAAAATAAAGACAGGAAGGAAATATCTTACATGCTAAGATTTCTTCTAAAATTGTTTAAAACAATGAAACCTTTAAAGCAACATATATTTTCAAAATGTGAATGGGCTAAGAAAATGTGACATATTCTTTAAGGGAATATTTAAAAGATATCAGTGTTCATAAAGAATGGGAAAATGTTTTAATAGTAAATAAAAATGCAGGATATTGCTTTTGTAGCATGACTACTGAATATGTATGTTTTTATTTAAATCTACTTATCTTCATAAGAAATAATGAGATTAATCCTAAAGTTTTATTGTGTTTAGGTGATGAATCCAGATAGTTTTTCTTTTTACTATTTTTCACTCTTTTAACTTTGTAAATGTGGTGTAACATGAGAAACTGACAATATATGCTACACTTTGATATTCTTACTTTATAAAAGTCTTACATAACTTGTTCTTTGATTCATTTAAAGATGTGCTAAAGGCTGTATCTTCTGCTACAATTGCTGAGGTTGGGCGTGACAATAAGGAAGTTCAGGATGCTATAGCTATGGAAGGAGCAATTCCTCCCTTGGTAGCTCTCTTTAAAGGGAACCAACTTAGTGTCCAATTGAAAGGTGCAATGGCTGTGGAATCACTGGCAAGTTATAACCCTTTTATACAGAAAGCATTTCTGGAAAAAAACTTGACTAAATATCTCTTGAAACTCCTAAAGGTAGGAATCTTATCATTACTAGTCGTCTTTTTTAGATGACTTATTCAATTTTGAATTTTGTTTAGTGAATAGAAAAACAAAACTAATTCTGGAATAAACATTTTATAAAATATACATCCCTAAAGTGTTAAATAAATGTTCACTGAATGAATGGAATTTTTAAAATAGGCATTTCAAATAGATGTAAAGGAGCAAGGAGCTGTAGCACTTTGGGCCTTGGCAGGACAAACACTGAAGCAACAAAAATATATGGCAGAACAGATTGGATACAACTTTATAATAAATATGCTTTTGTCACCATCGGCTAAAATGCAGTATGTTGGTAAGTAATTTCCTGTATGTAAATCTGTACAATGTAGGAACACATGGATTGTCATACTTATCTCTTTCTTTACTAGGAGGTGAAGCAGTCATAGCTCTAAGTAAGGACAGCAGGATGCATCAAAATCAAATATGTGAAGGGAATGGAATTGCACCCTTGGTTCGCTTACTAAGAATGAGTAAGATAGCTGAAGGCACACTTCTCAGTGTCATCAGAGCAGTGGGATCCATTTGTATTGGTTTGTATACTTAATCTCAATTTCTTAAATATCCTTAAGATATTTAATCTAGAAGATTTATAAAAGTCTTCTCCAAGATGTTAGTAAGTATATGAGGTATAATGAAGAATTTTGCATGGTTTTGCTCTTGAATTCTGAGTGGAAAATGAAGACATTGAGACTTTATTTTGACTTTGAAGTAATCTCATTTTTTTAAGTTTAAGAAAATAAATATCTGATATGCACCAAAAGTTGCTTTCAATAGTACACTTCGTTGAATCTTAATAAACTGCAATTTTTTTTTTCTTGGTCATTCAAAGAAAAAAAGAGAGAGAGAGAGAAAGAAAAGAAATATCTCTTCTTTGAAGTTTGAGGACTATGTTTTTGAAGATCTAGACGAGTTCCTAATATCAAGGCACATTTTTCCACTCCATAATAAATCTTTGTTTATAAAGTAGCCTTTATTGCAAACGAATTGATGTTTTGAGTTACCTGGAAAATGTGGAATTGTCAATAATTGACCAAAAGTAAAAATTTGGGTTCTTTGCTGACCTTCATGAATGCAGAGGGCTGACTGTAGAATGTTCCTTGCAAACAAAGGGAAAATAAAATTTTCCTTTCTAGGTCACTGTATTTCTTGAAAGGTTATATAATACAGCTGAAGGAAGTACATAGGTATTAGCTCTCAAATTTTATTTTCTCCTTGTTTATTAAAACTACTTGCAGAAATTCATTAACTATTCCAAAGTAATCAGCCACAAAAGAAAATGTTCCCTTATTTTATTTTATTTTTAGTCAGAGACTATGGTATAAATTATAGGTGTTTCTAAAATTCTAGAAAATGATTTTATACATGCACAGTTGCTTGATACATGTATACAAGTATACACACAAATACACACAATCAATTTATTTCCATTAGTTCACATCATATCAATGGGGGATGGAGGAGAAAGTAAGGGAAGAAAAGTATTCTTTGTTCCTTCTAATTTCCCCAATTCCTTCAAACTTTCCTAGATAACAATCTGTGGTTGGCTTCTCTTCATTGTTCACAAAGAGACCCAATCTTGTATTTATACTTAAGTATACAAACTTACTTCATTGTATTTTGACATTTAATGGTCAAAAAAGAATTAAAACTGTGCATGTACATTATAAAGACATGACTTGAGTTTCTCCATTGAATTTAGGTCTGCAATTTAAAGTTGTAGGTTATAAAGAGTTATAGTAAGATTCTTTTTTAGTACATTTAAGGAATCTATAAATCTTAACTCAGTGATTTACCCTAGTCATTTTTATAGAAATAAACTCTTTATGGAAACTAACTATACACTTAAGTACCTAGCACATAATATTTCTTTAATAAATGACAGATGTTATTATTATTCCTTGATAATATAGCATTTTTCTAATTTATTTGCTGTGTGTCTATTAGAAAGTCACTTACAATTCTAATAATAAATTCTCCATGTTTGTTAACTATGTCACTTAATAAGTTAATAAGAACTATTAAAAGTGTTGATATAGCCTTTCCTTTTTTAATTTACTAACCACATTACTAACCATATTATCAACAAATAATACCAACTTACAATTGACTTTACCATTTACAAGATGGAAAAAATATTACCTCACTGACTTGTGATCTTTTACAGGTGTAGCCCATACAAGCAATCCTATTAGTCAACAGTTTGTTGTAGATGAAAATGCCTTTCCTGTACTTATCCAACTACTAAGAAATCATCCTTCACCTAATATTAAGGTATATATCAAGCTTTAAAACTTTTTTCTGACATACTAAAGATTAACATAATGATCACTTTTTAGAATAATTTGTAAATTTACTATAGTTTACAAGCATAAAGTTTCACCTTTTTAAACAAAACCTTTAAGTTTTAAACAAAATGCTCACTATAAACCATAATAGTAAATTTTTATTAAAATATGATCTCTTCAATATGACAGGAAAATTTTATATTCTTGCTGTTTAAAGAAATGTTTTCCTCAGATATTTTTTATTCAAAGAACATTGTGACTATTTGGTGTGAACAGTGAAGATGTGTGATTTACATGGCATATACTGTCAATGCCATACCATCAAAGGAGCCCTACCTTCCACTGAGCAGCATTCAAATGAATTACAGAAAGAGTTATGACAAAAAGAAGGATTTGAGCATTCTGATGTTCTTTATCATCTTCCTTTCCTTGTTCATGGTTTTCCTGAGGCTGGACATTTCAACAAAGAACTGCTTTGTTGAAGAGTTATTCACTCCATTTACTTCTAGTAAAATGCCCTTCAAAAAATAACATTCGCATTTCTTCAAATCCTTTTAAGAAGGCTTTAGAAATTCACCAGGCAGAAAATTATAACAACAAAACATACGTTTTCTTGTCAAAATTTGGTAGGGGATTGGTTGGGGACAAGGAAATAGAAACAATATAAGGAGGAAAATACATAAGTAAAAAGCAATCTTTCTTTTAATGAATGTATTTGTTAGATAAATTATGTGGCCTTTCAGGCTATGAAGAAGAGATTATTTTATTATAAGATTTAATTAAGAAAAAAGGAGAAGAAGCATATGCTAGCAATGTATTAGGTTTTACTTTTGACTTTCAAAGTATGAGTAAATTCCTTAAGAATGTGGAAAATATCATTTTTATTTTAAAATGTGCATTGTCATGGGAAAATAGTTTACTTCAATGGCATCCACTGATATTTCAGTATGAATTTTCAATGGATTTTGAAACCCTGAGAACATAATATTTTTCTGCAAAAATAAAATTCTATAATGGATAATGGATTCAATCATGCTTTTCAAATTAATAACATTTTCATAGAAATGAATAGTGTAACATTTAAAAAACTTCTCTATTGAATCTCAGTAATGTACAAGGTTTATCCTCCTAATGGACTTAAAAATAACTCTGAACCTAGAGGAGGAAAAAAACTATACCTTGGTTCTATTTCTCAAAGCTTTGTTTAAATTTATAGGGTATTTCTCCAGAAATTGGGTCACTCTATAAAGACTAGTCAGAGAATTGGAATCAATGGATCATATCTTAGCAGGTTTTATAGTATCATTCCACAATATATCCATTACAAATGACTGTATAATGAAAAATGCTATTTGTTAAAATGTGAGTGAAAAATAATTTCTAAAAACCACATATTTAGGTTGAAGTGGCATTTTCCTTGGCATGCATTGTCCTAAGGAATGAACAGTTACAGAATGAATTACAACAAAAAGAAGGATTTAAGTATTCTGATGTCCTTTATCTTCTTCACTCAACAGATAAGGTAATACCTTTACAAAATATTGGAGTTTATTTAGAAGAAAATGGTTTGTATACCACACTTTCAAATTATAACCAAATTTTCTTCATATAAACATTCATGTATTACTAAAGGAAAGAAATATAAAAGATCTCTTTGTAGGTCATTAGTTTATAAAGATATAATAATACAGATCTGTATTTTTCATAGTTATCATATTTCATCTTTGAAACGCAGCAATTTTAGTGCCTGGTGATGAGCCAAAAAATCAATCTCTTCTGTCCTGAACCAAACCTTCAATCTACTTTCAGGCTCTTTCAACACTCAGTCATATGCTTCTTACTCAACACTTCTAAATTATACTTCTCGATTTGTGATGATAAATAGCTTTCCCCAATAGTTCCCTAGAGAGGTGATTTTAAAAAACAAACAAAAGAACTTTAAAATTTTTGAAATAATTTTGTTTTCCAAAAATTTATAAAAGTAGTAGAGTGCTCTGGTATATCTTGTTTGTTTTCCCAAATGTCAACCAGAACACTAATACTGATATAATACTATTAACAAATATGCAGGCTTTATTTAAATTATGCCAATTTCCTCCTCAGTATTTCTGTTCTGGCATCCAATCCAGGATGGTGCATTACACCCTCTAGTCCTGTCTCTGTAGTCTCTAGTTTGTGAAGTTGAGTCATTCTGTGTCTTTCATGATTTCATGTTTATCATAATTTTGATATTTTTGAGTCCAGAAGAGTTATTTTACAAATTGTCCCTCAATTTGACTGTATTTGATGTTTTCTAATGATTAAATGGAGGATGTGCTTTTTAGCCATATCACAGAAGTGATGTAGAAGTTCACTCCCTCCCTAGTGCATCATCTCAAATGGTAAATCATGTTAAAATGTCTTACCACTGGTAGTGCTCAACATCAATTACTTAAGTGGTTTCTGCCACATTTCCCCACTATAAAGTTACATTATTCCCTTTGTAATTAACAAGCATCTTAAGGTGAGAGACTTGAGATGAGTCAAATATTGTTTTGCATCATGCTTTTGCTCACCAATTTTAGCATCCACTGATGCAACAATAATTAATGTGACATTACATAATGGTAATTTTAAAAAATTTCCTCCTTCTCTCTATATTTTTAATTGGTATTCAAATATAAGGAAAAGTTGTTCCTTTTAAATGTTCATTTTCACTATCTGCTATCCTGTTGCTAAGTTGTGTTGACTGGTCCACAGGTTGCACTTTGAATAGCACCATCTTAGAGAAATGGGAGCTGTCCTTGTCTACAGGGAAGAAAACTGCCAACTATTGTCTCATTTCTGTGACATTTTAGAGGGATGTAGGAGGATTGGGAGGGAGTCTTATTTTTTAAAAATGTAAGACTATTGTGGTATGCAAAAAGAAAAACAAAAATATGGGAAGAAATATGCTAAAGAGACTAAATTTATGATTCTCTGAGCCACTGGTTCCCTTCTACTCTGTTATCTTCTTCATCCTCTCCTTCATTACAGACCCTTTCCCTTTTCTTCTACCACTTACGTCACTCTCAAGTATTCTCCCTTCGCTCCCAGATGTTACCACTTGCTTCACCCATGTTTGGCTAATAAGAGACACATCTTTGTGCATCAGTTGTAAAATGCAAGGACTCTTAGGGAACTGAGGAACTAAACCAAAAGATTTATTTGGTTATGGCCATATTTTTTAATTCTAAAAATCATTACAATGGTGAGTTATAAATCTTCTAGAACATCCTATACTCTGTCCTAAATTTGTCTCTAACTATTTGCTCTATGGGGGCATGTTAGTATTCTCAGAGCTACTGAGAAAGCACTGAGCTACTTTGATCCTTAATTAAGTGGGTGACTTATACAGACCTACTGTAGAAATTAGGATGGTATGGAGGAACGCTCAACAACCATATACGCCACTGAATAAATAGCTACTTTATGGATAATAACCAGAGTACAAAAAAAAAAATTTCATTTGTTAACAAATTTTGGAAACTTCTAGCCCCACTGACTTTGTCTACATGGAAATGCAATAGGTTTTGGGTCTTTCTGGAAGATCTACACCACTTGCATAGTTTAGGCAAGCAGACTGATCCTAAGGGAGAAACTTTTACTGTTAGCCCAGCCTAAGTATGTTAAAATGTGTCTTTTTTGTTTGTTTTATTTTTCATTTTTGTTTTGTGGTACTGGAGATTGAACCCAGAGATTTTCACATGCAGAGCTACACCCCTGGCCCTTTATATTTCCTTTTGTGACAAGGTCTCACTAAGTTGCCCAGGCTGGTCTTAGAAGTTGTGATCATTCCACCTCAGCCTATGAAGTAGCTAGGATTACAAGAATGTACCACTGCACCAAGCTAAAATGAGATTCCTAAAAGTAAATTATTTTCCTCCTATTCCTCCATGAATATGGTACAACAGAATTTACAAATAAATTTTGTTTACACATGTACTTATTTAAAGAGACAATGTAGAATATCCAACATTTCATTAAATTCACTATGTTATAGAAGAGAAGTTTTGATTTTTCAACTCTACTTTGAAATTTTGAAATGAAAATAAAATATAAATGTTGCAGGGCTGGAGTTGTGGCTCACTGGTAGAGCACTCGTCTAGCATGGGTGAGGCACTGGGTTTGATCCTCAGCACTACATAAAAATAAAATAAAGGTATTGTGTCTGCATATAACTAAAAAGTGTATGTTTAAAAAAATGTTGCAACAAAAAAGTTGAAGGTGAATGAAATTATTGTTTCCTCTTATCATTTATGTGTTTATTTGCATAATCAGTGATCTAATATTTCCTTTTTCCTGACACCACAACCTAGTTTTCTATTTTGTCTATTTAGTAACAATCTAGGATAACTCTCTGCTGTTTTCCCCAGTATGTCAATTTTACCCCCAGTGACAAGAACACAATTTTAAGAATGTACAGTAAGAATGTACAGTCTATTCTGTTGAGTAACATGATAAATGAAGTTCATCACTTCTCTTTGCAGGGTATTTGCTTAAGAGCAGGCTATGCATTAACTCTTTTTGCCTTCAATAATCGCTTTCAACAATACTTAATACTGGAAAGTGGAATAATGACCATATCTATTTTTGAACCATTTCTTATATCAACAATTGAAACTGAGAGGGCAATGGCAGCATTTCAGGTATAACATCAGAGGTTAACACTTCAAATTGATAAGTGTATCTTTTTAGTGAAGACTTAAAACTTTGGGGCATCTAGTAAAATGTTTACTGACTTGTAAAATTTAATGCTTTGTACATTAGCTTCAACCACCTCATATAAACTCTGTGAGCATTTCTTCATTTATATAGACTTTTACAAAGTATAGGGCACTTTTGCCTTTGTACCTCTTCTGATGCTTAAACTAATCCTGTGAGGCTAATAGGTAGACAGTATTATTTTCATCATCCCATATTATAAGGAAATAACTGGAGGAACATTAGTGTCAAGACAGATTTTCTAACTGTAAATCTTTAGCTGATCACACTGATTCTACAACCCAGTAACAAGCATTTGTATCTGATTCTTCTTAGTCTTATTGTCTCTCATTTCTGTCCTATAACCTTTAGGAGAAGTATTTTCTATGAGTATAATTGAAGGAGGTAAAGGTTGCAAATATTATAGAAATAATAATTCTGCCTTTTATGGTCTCTGCTATGACCAATTAGGGACGAGTACTCTAACTCCTTCCTGTCACCACTTGCTTCTATTCTATTGGATCCCATCAAATACTCACTTTATCCTCCAAAGAACCACCTCTCATTATAAAATCTTAATTAGATAAGCTGAGTATAAAGTGTTCAGTGATTCTATGCTTCTATTTTGTTTTAGATTATTGTATTAGCTAAAGTCATTATAGATGTGGACCATATCACTTTGTCTGCAAGAGGTGTTACTATTCTAGTTGATAGTCTGTATTCAATTCACACTACTACTATTGTCTTAACAGGTAAGAAATGACTAGAGCTAATTGTATTCACATAAAATTATTTTCAGAATTTTTTTGTAATTTGAGCATTAATAAAACAATACACCTGATACCATTTCATACAGTTTGATGAATGAACTCATGTTAGTCTAGAGGGAACTTCAGAATAAGTCTACATGGAACAATAGGTATCTACTCTGTATCCTGAATAGGAGCAGAGTAACTATGAACATAGCCTTTTTGCTTTCCCAATTACTTTTCTAAACCCCTAAATATTTTTCCAGGATTTAAAATGAGAATTCAACTATGAGCTAACAATAGAATTTGTTTGTTTGTTTTATTGTGGTGCAGGCATTGAACCCAGGACCTTGTGCAAATTAAGCAAGTGTTCTACCGCTGAGCTACATACCCAGCCCAACACACTAATTTATAGTAGTATGGCAGATTTATATTGATGTACCTCTAGCTGGTTGCCTATTGACCAGTTATGCACATTTGTTAACATTTAAACATTCTCTGTATTGCTATGGAACACAGCAAACCAAAATGGTCCAAGGGAATTCCTGACACAATTTTAATTGTGACTGTATCTACTCCAAACCTAACTCCAGCTTGCACACAAGTGATCAAAATTTAATTGACTTGAAACATTGCTCTCAAGGCAACATAAACAGTGTCAGAATGACAGTCAGTGACTAACAAAATAGACTATTTTTAAAAACTTAAATGGCTCACTGAGGGCAGCAAAGAAAACTCCATTTGCTGTACTATAGAATTATATTTTTATGAAGTATATCTTCATGGCAGTTAAAAAAAAAGCAAATAAAAACTTCCTTAGGGAAACTAGCTAGGGGGAAACATGCTTAAAAGAAATTATTGAATTTTTTTTCATCCTAAATAACATTATTAATTCATTGTCATAGTAATTCTGTGACTGAAAAACAATCATAGTGGGTTTAAATTTTGTTCCACAAACTACTCTGTGCAGGGAATGCCATATTTCCAATGACTTTCAAATATTAATTTCCCCAGTATGGGGGGAATTGAATCTCAAAAATTACAGAAACTTCTCTGCACTCTGTCACCAAGGTCACATGCATCTCTAGAATCACATTCATATCTGTGGTATCTCAGGAAAAGTAGATATTCTGGCCTCAGGTATAGTGTAAAATAATTGACTGCTCAGTGTCCAAGTTGACATGACTCCCAGAAGAGGATCCAAAGGCACAGGAATTTTGCAGAGACTGGAATTTCCACTGTCAAATGTCTAGTGGTGCTAGGTGTCTGTGAGTCCTCTTGGCTATTTTCAAAGTTCCTTCTCCTACTCCTTTGAAAATTACAAATCTAAGTTCTCTTACTTTTAGATTCTCTACTCCCTCCATCTTTTTCCCATTTCTTATTCCCTGACCTCAAAGACATCTTTTTAACTTTATAGAGAGGTTACCTTAAGATAGCTTTTGTTTAGCCTCTACGATCCAGCACTTTCCATCCTGAAGCAATAAACAGAGAATTTCTTGGCTTATAATGTAGGCCAGAAAAACACATAAACTCAGTTCATTTCTCAGTAAAGTATCTACTCACACACATAAAAATATACTTATATTTTTGAAATAAAACACCAATACAGGTGAAATAGTATTAAGTTGGTAGATATACATTTATTTTAATTATAGGGTCACTTTATTCTTCTGAGTCCCCCAAAATTTTGTGGTAAGAATTTCAATTATTTTAAACTTCTATAAGAGATATAATGTTTGCTTTTAAAATACCATTACACTCTTAAAGTCATTTGAACTGCAAAAGTACATTAAATTGTTTTATGTTAATTCAGTCATTATGCTCATTGTTATTTTAAAGTGACATCCTAAAAACCTCAAAACAAAATATATTTTGAAGCAATGGAAGGAAGAAAACCTCTAATTAAAAAATAAATCCCACTTTTACATTAACTTATGTAACTTTTACTTTTTGTGACAGAAAATCAAAACCATAACTTTAGGTAAATTTATTCCACATTTACATATATATGCATGCTTTTCCTTACCACTTCTTCACATAAGATATCTTATGACTCAAACCTTTTTTAATGTTATGTATAAATGAACAAAAGCACAACTTATCATTTAAATGATGCAAACATTTTTTCTTGTTTAATTTACAGGAAACTTAATAGCTAGCCTGGCTCATTCGAGAGCTGGTATTCCAGAAGCATTTACCACATTAGGAACGATCCATCAACTCTGCTACCACTTGTACTCAGGAAGAGAAGAGGTAAAAAAATAAACCAAAACAAAACAAAAAGCAAAAAGCAAAATAAAAAAATACCTAATTATAAAACAGAATATACAAAACTAAATTAATTTGCTTCTCCCACCTTATTCTCCCCAGGTTGACCATGTTATATAATAAATATAGTTCATATTACTAACTCAAAATTAAGTGAACTTTTTAGTACTAATTACTCATATCTGCCCTCTACAATTCTGATTCCCACAAAACGTGAACATTTGTTTTAACTCCAAGACTTAAATAGGATTTTAATTACAAAACATTATAAAGCAACTATAATTAAAAATTTAAAAATACCTGTTCAAATTTATAATTAAAATGTTTATAAAGTATTTCACAAAAACTGGTTACTTTGTGATCTAAGACATTTCTATTATTTGGAATGAATGAAAGTGGAACCCAAAGGAGTTTTCCTTATCTGCTAAACAGGGTAAGAGGTAAGAATAGGTGAAAGAGTCCATGCTGGTCATAGCAGAGGTTTGCCTCTGAGCGTTTGCCTACTGTTTTTCCCTAAGATCTAAAATATTTCTCCAACTTTCAGGTGTATTAAAATCACCTGTAGGGCCTATTATACCATAGATTGCTGGGTCCCACTCCCCAAATTCTTGATCAATTATATCAGAGGTGGGTCCCAAACTTTGCATGTCTAACAAGTTCCTAGCAATTGAAGATGCTGGTCCAAAAACCACAATGAAACACAACAAAAAGTTCAAGGAGTAGAAGACATATGGGCATTATAGAGCACCTCGATGTCAATGTGAAGACCAGTATGTCAACTTTCTGGTTCCCCTCATAGGCCTGGTTTATGTTAATTTTATGAAAAATTTTTTATGCTACAACTATCTAATTCCCTACCAACTGCCCAGGAGCATATTTTAATTATCATATGAAAAACCTAATTATATCAGAGTCACAGGCAAAGGCTACTTCCTTTAATAAAGAAAACTACTTCTTTTGGAGTCCTGTGGCCTAGTATTTGTGCCTTCTTCTTTATTCTTGTGAGTGTAAAACTGTTTTCCTGAGTGGCCACTTTTAGCCTAGGTTCCTGGTTTCCTCTGACAACCACCTGAGTGAAAAATCCCAAAGTGGAACCCAAGCATAATTATTGTCAAAACTACTCAGGTGAAGCTAACTAGAGCACTGAGTTAGGTATTTTAAGAACAAAGCCCTTGGCTAATACATAATTGTTTCTTCTTTATTTAGGTTCGCACAGCTTGCTCCTGTGCGCTTGGTTACTTAACTTACAATGCAAATGCTTTCCGCATCCTATTAAATGAATGCAGGAATAAACCTAATCAGTTTCTTCGTATAACAAATAATATCAGCAGAGATGCAAGTATTAACCCAGTATTTTTAAAGGAATTTCAAATGAAACAAATGGTGGGACTTCCTTCTTTAAGGTACTGTGTCAATATGTGGAATTGCAGTAGTGAAACTTTTAGATTTTATTAAGTTTATCAACCACAGGGCAATATCCTCATATGAATAGATCCTCTGTATGCTGAAGAATAAGCTTCATTCTAAAGGTCCACTGTCAAAGCCTGATTTATTTAGCTATTTATAATAGCATTGGAGAATGAACCCAGGGTCTTGTACATGGTAGGCAAGTACTTTACCACTGAACTACATCCTAGCCCTATTTACTGATTTTTGATATGTTGCCCAGTATAGCCTTGAACTCCTTAACTCAAGGATCCACTTACCTCAGCCTCCCAAGCAGTTGGGATTAGAGATGCATGTCACCACTTGCAGCTCTAGCTTGTTTTAATTCCAACTTAGAACCAGAATCATGGGTACAGACCCTAGGGACCCTGCGTAGCCAGGAATTTTTACATTTTAGAAAAGTTTTGGGGAGACTGGTTAATACCATATCTGATCAAAGCCATTTTTGATCAGACTAGAGGGACATTTGAGAGTTCTGAGCCAAGCAGGACTACTACCATGACCTTAGCTTCAAGTGGGTCTTCTGAACTTGTTCCAAAGCTAGTTCAAACTCCCAGGGTGGAAATGGGGCTAAATCAGATCAAGTGGCTGGAGTTATGGTAAAGTTTACCAGGCATTTACTCAGAGAATTCTGTCTCAATGTTGTAGTTTCATTATGAACTCAAGCCTCTGAAAAACCACGAGAGAGAATCTCTTTACTATGGGTATGTTTTTCTTTTCTGAAGATGTACCTGAACTTCAAGGCTTCTTTGCAAGTAGCCATATTCATATACAGGAAATATAACTACTCAACATATAGTATTAACTCTGTGATCCAGAGAATAGGATCCAATAGTGTATTATGGTTACATACATCAATTTTAAGTATACAGAAAGATGAGTACATCTTCAGAGTTATTTTAATTCTTTGAAAAAATGAAAGTCAGCTGGGCATGTTGGTACACACCTGTAATCCCAGAAACTCAGAAGGTTGAGGCAGGAGGAGTACAAGATCAAAGCCAGCTGCAGCAACTTAGCAAGGTCAAAATAAAAAAATAAAAAGGGCTGTGAATGTGGTTCAGTGGTTAAGCACGCCTGGGTTCAATCCCTGGTACCCAAAAAAAAAAAAAAAAAAAAAGAGAGAGACTGAAATGCCTATATATTTTATATAATAAAACAGGAAATCTATAAGCGGATGATGACACATAATGGGGGGTGGGAGGGGGTCAAGAATGGAGGAAGGAAGGACTGTATAGAGGGAAGAGGCATGGGAGGAGTGGGGGGAAGGGAAAAATAACAGAATGAATCAAACAACATTACCCTATGTAAATTTATGATTACACAAATGGTATGCCTTTACTCCATGTACAGAGAAACAACATGTATCCCATTTGTTTACAATAAAAAAAACAAAAACAAAAAAAAGCAAAAACAAAACCCAGGAAATCTAAATTTTCATTGCTAGAAATGACAATGTTAAATATTTTCACTGATTCAAAAATTTAATTTAGGATAAATAGTGTAAGTAGTATTTTCAGTCATTCCTATAGTTAGCCTAAATAGCAACTTTGTGGAATGGGAAAAATGTAACACTCTCTCATATCTGTTTTTTTCTTCGAAACCCAGTTGAAGTGTCTCTTCTTCCCATTACTTCAAGGAGATTTAATGATCCACTTGTTTGAAGTCTGTAAATAAGTGAGAGAATACAGAATACCTACAGACAATTTGCATAGTTTTATACATGTTAATTAACATGTACGGAAATAAGCTATTAGGCATTAAACATGGTGTATGGAATAAATCTTCATATAGTTCATGTTTTTCAGGTTACACTAAAGCCTTCATTTATTTTATTATTTGTTTAATATATTTTCCTTTTTAGTCTGGAGAAGAATGGAGGACCATCCATAATTCCTGTCTTTAAAAAAGGTAATTAATTAATTTTTATTTTACTTCTGAGATACCTTCTAGTCCTGGCATTTTATAATTCTGCCCATCCCTAAAAATCTGAAAAGCAGAGGCAACCAAAAAAAAAGTTTACTTATAAACTTTTTATAATTCTATATACCTAAAATAACTTCTTATTTATAAGCCCATGCTAATCATTTCTTTTAAAGTCTTCCTAATATTACTTGCCAGAAATTCCTGTTTTTTCCACAAGCTAAGCATAGAAATAATTCATTATTTAGACAACATGTATGACTTAAATAATGATCTTGCTATTGTTGTACTTCATGTACAGTGTATTTGTCTATAAATTTTTAGAGCAGACATGTTTTCCATTGATACTCTTATTTAGTTTTGCAATATAGTTGGTAGATGACAGTCGAGGGGCTTAGGTCTGAAGAAATAAGACCTTATATTGCTCATTCCTTCCAATTAGACATTTAACATGTAATATAAATTACTTAATAGTTTCATGTATATGCTTGTTCATCAGTGCTTTGTGTAGGACCAAAGTTAATTTTACTTAGTATCCTTAGGACTTAGTGTCCTAGTCCATCGGTTTGCTGCAGTCAGAAAAAAAAAAAAAAAAAAAGGAGAGAAGAGAATAGGGAGAGATAATGAAAAGAGGACGAACTTCATTTATTCAGGGAGTATGAAGGGAATCTAGGTATCTGTGGAGTTTATATTTCTGCATATCTGGCCAACAGAAAAGTATCTCCCCTGCCCTTTTTTTGGGGGGTGGCAATGGGGATTGAACTCAGGGGCACTTTAGCACTGAGCCACATTCCCAGTCCTATTTTGTATTTTATTTAGAGACAGGGTCTCAATGAGTTGCTTAGCATCTTGCTTTTGCTGAGGTTGGCTTTGAACTCTCGATTCTTCTGCCTCAGCCTCCCAGTCACCTCATCCTCCGAGTCACTGGGATTACAGGCATGTGCCACGGTGCCCAGCTCTCCCTCTTCTTTTTTCTTTAACCTAAGAGTAATTTACACATAAGAATAAAGTCAATCTTACTCCTTTTTGACTTTAATACTGCTTTCTAAACAACAAGCAGTATATCTGTACCAGTAATATTCTGATGAAGCTTTTAGAGTTGTGGTAATGGGAGAAAAAATAAGGACAACATAGGAACATAATTTTCAGATAAAATTAATTTCATTCAATGTGAAGTTTCTGATAAAATTAATTTCATTCAATGTGAAGTAATGTCTTTTATACTTTTCCTGGTATTAAAATATCCTTCATAAGATGATATTTAAAGTAGTGGTCATGTGTTCCTTTATAAGTGCCAACTTTGGCATAATAAAAAGTTGGTAAACCACGTATTAGTCCCTACAAATTTTTGGTCTCTGAAATCTAAAAGTCTGGATGCTACTGATCTGTTCTCTTAGTGTTTTCTTTGTGTGAAGAAACAGAACTACTTAGAGATGGAGTAATGAGACTATACCTGGGGCCCCCCTTAGACCTAAGAGATATTTAATTGTGTGCTTCTAATTTTTAGGGAAAGAGCACCGAAGAAAAGCAAAACCTAAAATTCAACCAAAAGATTCTTTGACTTTAATACCTCCTGTAACTAACTTCATGGGACTCTTCAAAATAGCAAAAAAGACCACTGTTTCCCATAATGTTTTTTCTTTTTCATCTGCAATTTCATCAGATATCATAAATGTATCAAGACCAAGAATAGTGTTTTTGAACCAACTTGGGAAACATGAACAGAAAGCCAACCCAGAGAATGCAGAAGGCCAATAAAAAGAACAATTCAGTATAAAAGGATTCCTAAGCAATTTAAGAATTTTAAAAATTATGGTAAAATATAAAGGCCGAGTCATCTTTCTGAATGGAAGTTCTTGATATTGACACCACACAGATTTTCTTTACCAGTAGACATAGTAAGAATTTCTGCAGTAGACTGCCAGTACATAAACCTCCTAAAATTTATCAACTGATATAAGTGGTATCAGCAGGAGATACACACACACACACACACACACACACACACACACACACGTATGTCTCAAGAGTTAGAAACATCTTGAATTGGTATGCTGAGTTAAAGAGGCCTGACTCAAGGTAGCCCTCATGTCAACATTCATTTTAATACCTTAAGATATTTAATGATAATAAGTTACAAATGTATGAGGCTTCTAAAACCTAAAATGTATACTTTAAAAATACTTCATTTAAAAATAAAAACATACAATTTCTCATCAGATACACAAGTACAGTTAAAAGATATAGCAACCAGTGTTGACCATTTTCTGTATTTACAGAGAGTGACTTTGCTTTGCAAATAGAAAGGATAATTTCTTTGTAGCTTAGAACCAAATGATGTTTTTGCTCAAAAGCACTTTTGAATAAGTGCAGTTTTGGTGTATGTCTCCTACTTCTATTTTACAGCTACAGACAGCTGGGCTTCACTGTGTTCTTTAATATGCCTCCTCCCCTTTACTCCATCCACTTTACTCAAGACTCTCCATATACTTTAAGGGTCTTGCTATATAATTCACTCTCTTCCTGGGCTGCAGTAGGCATTCAAAAATATATTAATGAGTAGTTATTTTCCATAAAATGTCTTAATATAATAATAATGATGATGATTAAAATAGCTATATGGACTTCAGGCTTTCTTAGACTCACTCCAAAGTCTGTGTTTGTAACTACTGCAAACTAAGAAACCACTTAAATCTTTCAAATTCAATTCTATTCTAAATTATATTAACTGCTGTGAGTTGAAATGTTCTGGTGGATGGACTAAAACAAGATATGCAGGGGGTGGAAATGGTATGTTTTAAATTAGAAAGGACTAAATAAGTCCAAATGATAATGAAGTATAATTTACGGGGCTAAGGTTATAGTTCAGTGGTAAAGGGCTTACCTAGCACGTGTGAGGCACTAAGTTCGCTCTTCAGTACCACAAAAAAATAAATAAAATAAAGGTACTGTTTCCATTTATAACTAAAAAAAATATAAAAAAAAAAATAAAGTGTAATTTACTTGGTACCATTAAGGATAAGAATTTGTATCAATGGAAATATTATAGAAGTCAGGTTCATGTTTCAGTATAAGTAAAAAAGTAGTTTCTGCTATCCTGATTTTGAAAAAGGGGAAAAGCACTAGGTTGTATGATTTGGGCACAGGATTCAATAGAATCACCATACATCTTCCAAGGTTTTGTTTTCTACTTGCCAAGATTCATACATTCTTTCCCTACAAGATGTTTAACTTCGGTTGTCACTAGTGAAAAAGCCATATTCCTAAGATTATAACATATTATTATTTTATCAGAAGAGTGGACATAAGTAATAACCAAAGAAAGTCTTGATAATTAAGTAATATATCTATATAATGTGATACACAAGAAATTGGAAATTTAATTTGAATCCTGAAATACTACCTGTAGAGACTTCTTTGAAAAGCAAAGATCAAATCTTCATTTTTAGTCGTGGTACTTTGATGAGGGCTTCTCCAACTTCTTTTGATATATCTATTCCAAGAGGACACCTGTATCACAATAAAATAAACCATATTATTTTAAACATCTGCTTTATGTTCCATCACTAGTTTTGTACACTATTTGCTTTAGAATTCTGCAAAGTAGTGGAAGTATCTAATGTGTAATTCATCATATATGGTGATGCTTCCTACATATAAATACAGCAGAATCTCAAATTAGGATAATGAAGACCATTTCATTAAGAAATCTAAATTCTGAAGTTAAAAAACAAAATGAAATCTAAAAATAACAAAAGATGCCTTATAAATCTTAACAAAACTAAAATGATAAAAATAGTTTATCATGTAAAGTCAAGCATGCATTCATATACATTTTAAATTCCCCAGGTTTGAAAAGTGGGCTTGCCCCCTTTCAACCATCCTTTGCCACTATTGGCTGGAGAGGTCTTAGCTCTTACGGTCTTTTTCTATTCTTGATCTATAAATAATTTTAGCTTCAGATTTTAGCCCAAGATAAGGCTGTGGTCTGGAAAAAGTCATAATCTCCAGCCTAAACACTGCCACAAGAGGGCACAACCAGATCAGTGGACATAATTTATCTGAGGCTTAAGTTATCAGCATAAGGGATTTTTTTTGACACTGCTAACTCAACTCTGTTCATTCACCATGAGAATTAATAGTCTGTGGTTCATGTAGCATAACTGTCTAGTAATGGACCGTAATGCTGACAATATCTGAAACACTGAATGAAAGTCTTCAAATTATAATTGTCACACTATGAAACACAATTGTACTTTACTATTCTAAAATTAACTTAGACCACAACTTGAGAGAAAATTTTAAAAACTGTGTTATTGGAACTTTGATTTGGAGAGGAAATAAGGCTTGCAGTAAACAATTATCTTTTGGCTGCTTCCAACTACCCTGTTAAGAACATAATCACAAATTCATCTACACCTGAATGCTTTCTGCTTGTTTTGTTTCCCAGCATACCAGCTGGTCCTGAAATCCTCTTGACACTGCAGAATTCCAAATTATGGACATGATTTCTCCATTCTGGTCCCAAGTAAGGAAATGCATCACCTCTGCTGGTTTCTAACTCACCTATGGTTTGCCAAAATTTTTCTAATTTGATTCTGTAGCAAAATAATCTTCTTAAAAGGTGTCAACCTCAATGAGGTTCATGAAAAAAATTGGTAATACTTTCAAGTATTACCAAAATGAAAATCAAAATCAAAGCAAAGTCCAGGCATTGATTTTTACAATTTAGCTTATATAAAGAATATAAACTATACAACGTACTTTGGTTCGTAGCGGATGCCTTCTATGTTGTGTAAAATGCCCAAACCAGCACGTAATCTTTCAATACCATTCCTAAATTAAAAAAAAAAAAAAAAAAACCATTAAAATATTAAAATAAAATTAATAGCCTCAAGATTTAAAAGGAAGATTAAGTGTGATGAATGGTAATTACTATGTATTTATGAGTGAAGCACATACATCCTGTGGCTTACCATGCAATCATAATGCCATTATCAGTGCATAGTCTTGGGGGAGGACACAACAAAGTGCATTGTGTAGCATTTGTTACAATTTCCAGAGCTCTCCGAATATACAAGTTACTTGCAACACCTCCAGATACAACCTAAAGGAATTGAGAAGACCAAAAATGAACAACTATCACATGTAGATGTGAATCAAGTCATTCACTAAACCGGGGGAAATACCAGCATAACTATAAGGTGAAATGACAAAACTTACTAGTACTGCATTACTTTGAGATAACAAGCCTCTCTGCTTGCAAAACAGAATAGCACGATGTGTTCTTTTTGCAATGTGGCAGGCAGTTGTATGTTGTACTGCAGCAGCAATGTCTGCAGCTGAAGACAGGATTTGTCCCTTCTCAATGCCTGCAGAAATGAGCAGGTATTTTTAGGCTCCATCCAGGAATATTTACTTGTCCAACTTTACTAATTAGAAATATACCTTCCTCCTTCTCCTTCTGCATTATTATTTTATCAACAACATGTTGAAGTCCAGAAAAAGAAAAATTGCAATTTTTAGCATGCTGCATGGGTGGATTGATATCAAAATGAAATCTGTTTCCTTGTTTGGCCAAATATTCTATAGCTTTCCCACCACTCATGGTGGAGCATTCTGGATGTTTGATTAAAGAAAGTCTTCTTGCTACCTATCAAAAACAAAAGCATATTTTTAATCAGTCATAAATTATTTTGAAACCAAAAGGTGCAAAGGAAATGAACTGAAAAATTAAAAATGCTGTATATGCTATACTTCTCCAAATATGGACTACAGCTGATGTTCAGTAAAGCACACAACCCAGTTCCTTAGGAAAACCTGATTAGTAGTGGTCAACTGCTGCCCAGCTACTTTTGCTCTTATAGTGGGGCCAGAAAATAGGTGTGAAGTTGACAATGATTGCTTAATGATGAACTTCAAAAATAAGACCCTGTTCTATCATTTCAGCTGTTGGCAGCAGTTTTTTTTTTTTTTTAATTTGTGCATCTTGATGTCCTTATATCAATCTTTATGTATTCTCGTATTTTGCAGTATATTACATTTTACAAAGCACTTTTTGCATGTATAGTATTTGGCTAAATGTAAAACTTCAGCTGCAAATAATTTGAGCCTTTATGCATGGATGTAAAACCTCTTACCATTTTACTAGGAACAGGTAAGAAAGAATTACAAAATTATATACTACTATTTTTCTTATCATACATTTTTTTTTTGTCTAATAAGGTATTGAGAAATACTTGAATGAATGGTAGTAGCACATCTATTGCTATTTAATTGAAAGAGACAACATAACAAAAAGTGTGGAGGGGCAGCTGGGGATGTATCTCAGTAGTAGAGAACTTGCTTAGCTTGCATGAGGCACTGGGTTTAATTCACAGCCACACACACACTAGAAAGAGAGAGAGAAAGAGAGAGAGAGAGAGAGAGAGAAATTGGTTCTTAAATAATCACCTTGTCAAGCATGTCACCTGGTGCAATATCCAAAGACTTTCCAAGAAGCAGAAAATCTGAAACTCCTCGAACTACAGCCAAGAGACAGTGACCTCCAGAAACCAAAAGAACTAAAAATGGAAACTCTACTTTATTGGTCAACCTAATAGTAAGTGCATGAGCCTCCATATGATGAATGGGGATGAATGGCTTTTTTAGCTGGTCCACCAGCTGTAAACTAAATGATAAGCCTACTCCCAAGCTTAAAGCAAGTCCTGGCTTTATGGTAGTTGCAATTGCTGAGAGTTCACTTGGAGATATTCCACTGGTATAAAGTGCTTCTTGTACTATTCGTTGAATGTTTTCTTTATGAAGTTGTTGAGCTACTGGAGGAATAATCCCACCTGTCCTGAAAAAAACAAAAGAACAGCCTTCTATGATTTTAAGATTGTAAAATCAAAGAAAGAAAAATGATGTTATAACTGAAGGCCTGATTTCAAATTAATCATTATGTAACCGAAAATATTAGTATTTTCAAATTGCATGCTTTATAATGCTGCAACTATGATAAGAACTCAATATAACACCTTGAACTTAACTTGAAGGGATGCTTTTGATTTTCCAAACTTGTGCACAGAACTCCTATAGATTGGTTTAATGAATAAAATCACCAAAACAATCTTGGAAAGATTTTAAAGAAGTCTTGAATAAGGGAAGGTCAGGATAAAATTATATTTTAGGAAAATTAATTTCCTTGAACATAAAGAGAATTTTAAAGAGATCATCCCAAAAAGTATTTGTGTTAAAGGGCTGGGAGTATAGCTCAGTGGTAAAGCACTTGCTTAGCATGTGCACAGCCCTGGGTTTGATCCCCAGCACTGAAGAGAAAAACAAAAATCATTTGTGTAAAGTGATTATATCTTAAACCGGGTGACAGTGGTAATGGAAAGAAAGGGATGGAAAGCCTTCGAACCTGTAATAACTAATAACAAATATAAGGGCATGGGGGACCAAGTCATCAAAGATGATTCAGATATTTGGCTGGAATGACTGGGAGAAAAGAAATACTAACCTGAGAAACATGAAGGCAGTTTTATGAAAAAAATGAGTTTATTTTAAAATAGCCTGCACTTGAGGTCACAGGACAGTAGATAGCTTATAATCCTAAAAGTTTGGGAATCCAATTCTCAAGAGTTGGTAATTAAGATTTTTGGTTCAAGTAGGACAGTGAATGTTCACTCCAAATGTGAAGAGTAACAAATCAGGAAGCAAATTTTCTAGCAACAATATGTTAGCATGTGACTGATTTACAATCTGAGAAACAGTACAATAAAATACAAAGTCTGAAAAACACACCTCTACTCTCAAAGTCATCTTCAAACATCTGATGTTGCAAGATCTGATACTTCTATACA
Organism: Sciurus vulgaris; assembly: GCF_902686455.1. Taxonomy (NCBI): domain Eukaryota; kingdom Metazoa; phylum Chordata; class Mammalia; order Rodentia; family Sciuridae; genus Sciurus; species Sciurus vulgaris. Next base: position 143,162,339 of record NC_136463.1, read on the forward strand.
CGGAAATGAAAATCTTCAGTAGAAGATTCAATGAACATTTACTTAAAAGTTAAAATACATATTTCAGGCAATGAGGGGTACACAAAGAACTTATCTTACTTCAACACATTCTTGTTTTTCTTAATTCTTCAAAGATAACTTTCTCTTTTAGGAAAAGAAAAATGTCCAAAAATGTTAAAAATTTGGTGCACTCAGAAGAAACTGAAAGGACTATGGTAGTTACAGTTATCATCTGCATCAGTTGTTTGATACTCACTTTATGCAGCCTTGCTCTGCTAGATCTTCATAGAGTCTATATGTTATGTCTCTGATTAGATTAAGCTTTTTGAAGGGAAGAAACTTTTAGTATTTCACTGTCATGTAGTCCCTTTCATACAGTATATTACTGTTTAAGGGTTACTCTCTTTACATAAATTATTTCTAATCTCAACAGAATCAGAAAGGATAATGAATTTGTCTGAAGTCACAGAGAAAATACCAAATGCCTAATTCAGGATTCAATACCAGTCTGTAATTCCAAAATACCAGGCCTTTTCACTATTCAGATATTGTAAATTAATGACTTGGAGGCCTATTTTAATATGTTTTGAACAAACCAATAATTCTTAAAATCTGGAGCTATTACATTAAAAATACAAACTTCTACTTTCTCTTGAAAATTCTGATAATTAAATGACACAGGTCCTATAATCCTGCCTGGCAACAATTATTAGAACTAAGCAGTGACCTTCTTCAGATATTTTATTTTATATCTAGCCCACTTATTTATATAACCTGACTAGTGGTCCTTGCAAACATCTGAGTTTATAAACCTTGCACTATTTTAAGATTTAATAAAACACTGCATTATTTATTTAAATACCAACACAAGTTTTATGTATAAATGTGAATAAGGTACAGGTTGGGTCATGCTTTCCTAAGGCATCAGTTAAGACTATAAAACATAAATGTGGAAGAAAGAAAAGACAACATGGAGAGAAAATCATTGATTAATACTACAGCTGGGTAAAAGCTTAGTTTCTTTTTGGCAACAGGATTAGCTAAGGTTGGAAACTTAACTGTGAAGGGTCATAAAAGCCAGAGTGAGGTGTTTGAGGTTTTCTATAGTAATTATTATAGGCTTTAACACAAGGGAATATGAACTTGGCTTCTAAAATTTAACTTTTATACATAATAAATGCAAAAGAAAGGTTTCATTTTACTTTTTATTTTCTTTTTAAAAATTTTTATTTTGTGGTACTGGGGATTGAACCCAGGGGCACTTTACCACAGAGCTACATCTCCAGTTCTTTTTTTAAATTTTTTTATTTTTTTAATTTTGAGACAGGGTCTTGCTAAATTGCTGAGGCTGCCCTGAAACTTGTGATCTCCCTGCCTCAGCCTCTTGAGTTGCTGGAATTACAGGCATGAGCTGCCAAGCCCAGCTCATTTTACTTTTTCAAAAAAGATAGGTATAACAAAGATAATGTCTACTTACTTTAAATGAACTTCAGTTTGGGAATGTATTGCTTCTCCCAACACATTTCCAGTATCATCCACCACCGCAGCTGCTGTATCATCACAGCTTGTTTCAATACCCAATACTATTTTATGAAGAAATGGTGTTCCAGGGTGAAAATTAAAACTTCTTAAAAATCCATCAACTTTCCTTTTGGATGATTTAAAAAAAATTCCTGCTACCTTATTCAATATTAGCATTATTACTAGTATATAGGTAATTCCTGGAAAAGAATTATAGAAACAAACTTATTACTTGGAACTGACATCACCATTCGATCTATTCACTTAAAAAGTCCTAGTAACCTGTGGATGTAAATAAAATTATTAGTGAGTATGAGGTTTTTCAAGAGGGGAAGGGGAAGGAGAAGACAGATGTAACATTCTGTGCTATTATAGGCTGAGGATCCCTAATCTAAAAATCTGAAACACTTCAAAATCTGAAATTTTTTGAGTACTGACATGATGCCAGAAGTGGAAAATTCCACACCCGACTCCATGTGATATGTCAGTCAAAACAGGTACGTTAAAAAATATTACACAAAAATTAACTTCTGGTAATAAGTATAAGGTGTGTATGAAATATACATGAATTTCATTTTAGACTAGGGTCCCATTCCTGAGATCTCATGTATACACTAATATTCCAAAATTTTAAAAAAATCCGAATCTGAGACTTCTCTCAAGCATTTCGAATAAGGATGCTCAACTTGTACTGTTATTTTCATGCCATTCGTACTATATTTTTCATTATTCTTTACAAAACAACTAATATTACAGAATAGTTGCATGGATAAGTCTCTAAAAGCTGCTATTTTTTTGGTAGTCAAAACCAAGATAGAATGATTTTTAAAGCAATCAAACAAAGGCAAATAGAACAGATAAAAATAAATTCATCCTATTTCCTGGAAAGATTTCTCAAAATAAAATTTAATCATTTGTTTCTAAAACAAGATTTCATATAAGTATTTTCATGAAGTTCATCCTACAGAAACATTATCTCAACTAAACTGACTGCAACCCAACACATATTTTATCCTTAATTACAATCTTGGGAATTAAACTAAATCTCCACTTCTTGCCACCAGGTTATCATCACAAGTTTCTTCTCAACTCTTTTCCCCCATGCACAAATTAATAGTCCATCATTAAAGTACCCTAGTATTTTCACACTGCAAAGTAGGTCCTTTCCTTACCACACGAATGGACAAAATTTGGGATTCAAAACAGCAGCGAATGACAACCCAACTGGGACAGAGGACATCCAGAAATTAGAGATGAGCGACCAATTCGCAGAGGGCAGCTGCAAGGAATGAGGCTCAGATAGTCACTTCAGAGGAATTAGATTTGCAGTAACTCAATCCGCGCAGGGAAGATTGTGAGAAGTACTTCCCTTTCAGGGCAAGAACGCTCCCCAGTGACCCGGGTGACTTGGACGGCTCTGGGCTCTCTGCTCTAAGAAAGAGGGTGTGGGCGGTGCTCTTAGAAAAGGGGGAACCTTTTGTTCAGGTGCATAAAACCACAGTGAAAGGTGAGCAATTCCACCCGCCTCCCTCGCGAACCGCAGTACCTAGTACTTGTCTCCTTTCCTTAGCAAAGGTCGACTGCCTTTTCTCCCGCACAAGCAAGCCGGGGACTCGCGCCCCGGAAGTGATGTCATCAGCACCATGTTGGCGTCCCTCGGCGAGCACTGGTTGCTGTCGCCCTAGAAAGCGGCGCTCTTAGCAAGAGAAGCTGAAGGTCCCCGGGACCCTGTGCATGCACTGGTGCACTTCTTCCACATTCGTAGGTAACAAGACTTCGGCAAGGTCACATAGCTAGTGATTGATCCAGAGGAAGCCTGATGCATACCTGTTTTGACTTAAGAGCATTAAGTTCCACATTGCGCTACGTTCCTAAAAAAGTGTGTGCTTTTGACCGGAATTTGGTTGCCACTGTCAGAAATGGATGAGGTAGATTATTTGCCATTCCATTTTAGGGGAACTACTACCAAACCAAAAGTGGTGGCCTGAAATAATACCGTACTTATCACAGAAAGGGTGTAAACTAGGGATCCCCACAAGAATTTGCAAAGGGTTCCCAGAGAACGGACGTGCTTCTGGTCGGACAGTCTAAACCGTTACTCCCAATTCACTAAGACTAAAAAGATCTGTGGCTCGTTTTTGTAATCTGAAAAGAAATAAATGGCGGTTGTAAATATTTTTTAAAATATAGTTCCTTCTTACTGTGTAAGCAACCTTCAGCATAGAATGTATTCTTATCTTGCACCTCCTTTTTTCTCTTGTATTAGTCCGTTGTTACCATGTTTGAATAAATACATTCCAAGAATTTTTTTCCTCTAAGGTTTTAGTAAACAAGGGCCATATAATGCATTGTGTGTGTGTGTGTGTGTATTTGTGTCTTGCACGGTGTTAAGTGCTGAGTAAAAAGGATTGGTGAAGTATGTGAAGTCACAGAGAACAGTCTAGGGATAGATACAAGTAAGTAAATGCACAACTGCCACAATACTGTTGAGAGTTTTTTTTTTTTAAAGTTGGAAATTAACGGAGATTAACTTAATTAATCTTTACAGCAGCCCCCCTCCTTCCATAGCCCCTGGCAACTTCCATTCCACTTTGTCTTTAGGATTTGATTACTCTAACTACTTAATGTAAGTGGGATCATACTGTAGTTTGTCGTTCTTGTGTCTGGCTTATTTCACATATGACAATATCTTCAAGGTTCATTCATATCTAATGTGTATCAAAATTTCCTTCTAAGGATACATACTGTTTTCTATTGTTTATATACCCCACATTTTGTTTATCCATCCGTGAGTGGGACACTTGAGTTTTTTCCATTTTTTGGCTATTATGAAAAATGCTCCTCCGAACATGGGTGTACAAATCTCTGTTCAAGTTCTTACTTTCATGTTTTTGGGTATATACTCAAAATTGCTGGATCATATGGTAATTTTGATTTTTGAGGAGTCTCCGTACCCAGATGATCTTAGTCTGTAGGGCCTAAGCCTGGTTTCAGTAGGGAAGACAGGGTGAATCTCTGTTGTTCCCATATACACTGATTGTTAAATGCCATGGCAATGCCATGATAGAAGTATATGGTTTCGTACAACCATAGAAACGAAATGATGTACCTCATTTGTGCACAATGAATCAAAATGCAGTCTGTAATAAATTAAAAGCTAAAAAAGAAAAAAAAAGTATATAGTTTCATAAGAAGTCACAGGAGTGACAAATGTTTCAAAGGTTCACTATTTTCTCAGGTAATAGACCATAAATCAGTTAGCTTTTCTGTTCACATTCAAAAAATTATAATAATGAAAAAATAATGCATATTTATCTTGCTAATATGGTCAACCAAAATACACAATATTTGAAAGATCTGGAAATTTTTCCAAATAAGATTCTCAATAAAAATTTATAATTGTATATTTGGGAAGTCAGAAAAAAAATCATATTTCATATTTTTAAAAAAAGCTTATTCTAATGTTAATGAATTTAGTTTGTTCCTTTACTGTATTTATTATATGAGATTATCTTTATAAACATGTACTTATGTAGAATGAAAGGACACAGTGATAAAATTATACAGAACTTGAGAGCTATAGGTGAATCACTTTCATTATCATTGTTTATCAGTGGCTTGACTAACAAATCAAGATATGGAATAAATTGAACTGCCTTGAACATAAAACCCAAGTATGTTTTTATTAAACCTTTTTCTAACTATATTTTGGATTATGGAAAAGTTTTGAGAATAATATAAACAAGTTTTGTGAGCCCAATACCCACTTAAGATACCCACTTAAGATAAAATGTCACCTAATACTGTTGAAGGAGTATGTGCACAAACACCAAAGATATTCTGAATAATTATGTTAATGCATTCTTTGTAGCTAAATGAGAAATTTTAAATACACTCACATATACTACTTGTTGAATCATTTAAAAAAAAATTTTTAGTTGTAAATGGACACAATGCCTTTATTTTATTTTTAAATGGTGCTGAGGATCAAACCCAGTGCTTCACAAGTGCTAGGCAAGTGCTCTACCACTGAATTATAACCCCAGCCCTGAATAATTAATAGAACCAAAATTAGGAAATAAAACCCTGCAAAATGTCACAATTTTTCTTTTTGACACCAGGCTAGTCTCCTTATTTCCCCCTTCCCCGTCCAACACTACACTAAACTTTTTAGGGTATTTTACTTAAGCTTATCTTTCCAATATTTCCCATATCACATACTGTTCATGTTACTTTCTATACTGTTAGACTTTTACACTGACTGACTGGGTTGTTGTATTCATGAATACAATGTTTTTTTTTTTGGTTATATATACTGATTTACTAAATCCATTTAATAAGCATTTGAAGGCAAAGCCTTCATTAATAGCATTACATGTTGAAGATGTGATACTTGGCTGTCAAAATAGCAAAAGTGATACTAGGTTGCATTGAAGGAAAAAAGAAAAAGCATCCAGAACAAAGGAAGTGATACTACAATCATGTCACATCTCTTCACCTACTGTATTTAGAGCACAATTACAAGGAAAGTGGGAGAAATTTGAAACAACATTGTTTGGGAAATGGTGAGGTAGTAAGGGCTATGGTAATGTTTATTCAGTGTTGCTGGTAACTTTTAAAGTTCTCTTTAAATAGTTGAAGAGTTATGTGGAATATGGATTAATTTTCAATTAGTGTAAAACAAGCTCTAAATTCCATTACCAAGTGAATTATGCTATCTTTTAAGTTGTAAATCCTCCATTACTGTTAAAACAGAACCAAATGAAGATTCAAGCTAATGCAGGGAGCTGAATTACGTAGCCTCTAAGGGTTTTTCTAACTCTTTTCAATATATAGTCCTATACAGCTAATTTACAAAGATATAGTTCCAAGGACAATACCTGCCCCTGTCCCTTGCAAAAAACCCCCCAAAAACAAAACAAAACAAAAACAAACAAACAAAAAAAGGCAGGAGCAGGTCAAAAGGACACTGGAGTGAACTTGGAAGAACTCTGGATGGTCAAAGCTAGAGGGCAACAAATTAATGACAACAATGGATTATAACTCCAAAATAAAATACTCATGGGTTTATAATGTAAACTAATGAGTAAGTAAGGGAGTACAGACAAATCTTCCTTACAGGATAATTCTAATAAATAAATGTAGAAGGAATAAGGGAAATAGAAAATCATTATTAGCAGTCCATGATAAATATTCGTTGCAGGAAAGAGCCACTGATGAATACTAAAGTTAGTAGCATTTCCAAGCCCATTCCTACTTAGAAATTGCCAATATGTCTCCTGACAGGAAGTTAGTAGCAATTATTGCATGCTATTAGGTTTTTGTTACTAACAGGCATTACTGATTTAAAACACCATTTTACAAAAAAAAAAAAAAAAAAAACTGCATAAATTTATAAAATTGGGAAGTTTTCATAATTAGCACAATAATTCACCTAGATACTATAGCCAAAAACTAGGAGTCACTTTAATTATCTCCTGCAGTTCCACATTCAACACATCCATGTCTTTCAATACATCAGTGTCTGGTGAGCTGTACTTGTAAAATACATCCAAATCTAGCCACTTTTTAAATAATTGATCTGCTATCTCTTTAGTCTGAGCTACTTCTTGCCTGCAATAGCTTCCCAACTATTCTGCCTGCTTTCTATTCCCTTATTCTTTAATATAATAAAATTAGATTGCTCTAATCTTTTTTATAAAACTCTCTAATGGCTTAGTCATGCTTACAATAAAATCTGCTTATTACTTTGATCTAAAGTGTCATTTGAGACCTAGCCCTTACCTACATCTTGGATCTCACATGCTACCATTCTCCTCCTTGCTTATTTCTACCTAGTCCCAGTGGCTGTCTTATTCTTCCTCAATATGTCTCCATTCTGCCCAAGAACCTTAATATCTGTCATTACCTACTGGGATCTGGATTACCCCAGATCTTGGTGGTGCTTTTCTCTCTCTTTTTTTTTTTTTTCCTCCCCAATACAACTGGGATTGAACCCAGGAGCATTCAACTACTGAGCCACACATCCCCAGCCCTTCTTGTATTTTATTTAGAGACAGGGTCTCACTGAGTTGCTTAAGGCCTCACTAAGTTGCGGAGGCTGGCTTTGAACTTGCAATTCTCCTGGCCTTGGCTTCCCAAGTCAACTGCTTGTTTCTTCACATCAGAAATCTGTGTTCAAATGTCACCTCAGGATCCTGAGGGAAGAATTTTTCTGAGTCAGGCTTGTATTTGCTTAATTTCTTTTTCCATAGCATTTATCATTACATGAAATATGTAATTGTTTATTAATTATTTGTCCTCCAACTAGAATGTAAACACCTCCAGGGAGGGAATTGGTTTGTCTTTTTACAAATTATCTGTAATACTTTCAACAGAGTGGGCCCTCATCTATCTATTGAGTAAATAGTTTTAAAACACTAAAGGGAGAAAGCGGGGAATACAGAGGAAGAAGAATCTTTGAAGTAACAAAGGAGTATTTTTAATTACCTTAAAATTTAACTTGTTTAAAAATTAACTTGAAAAATGTCAGTGTAGCATTGATGACTGAATTGGAAAGCTTTTGAAATAATCTTACACCAAGGAAAAATTTTTATTAAAGTATAGATTACCAGTTATTTAAAAATACATGGGAAAGACAAACATACAAAGGCAGTATCATACAACTGATTTCTAAACTCAATACTTTTGAAATACAAAACAATGATTACTACTCCGAAAAGTCAGTTTGTTGACAGAAATTGATTTTTAACTTGGTCTACAACTCCTTCTACTCAATTTTCTTTAAATATGTTACTCAGTTTTTCAGTTTCATCCTATATCAGAACTTTGGTTTTTTTTTTTTTTTGTTTTTTTTTTAAATGTGATTACTTCTGAAGTAGTGTATAGGTTTTTTCTTGCAATTAATATTAACAACTATAGGTAGCTTCCCTAGGTCACAAGAATTCAATATAATCACTACTCTAAACAGTTACCATTTGGGGTTACCTATACTAAGGATCACAATTTAAAGGCAAAATATTAACAAGCAAACTATGGGGGTTGAGAGCAGGATTAAGGAAACACAATCTTATCTTTTACTATAGACCTGCTAAAACAAAATATCCATTACTTACTTTGATACTATGGCTAGAGAAGCAGTTACTGCTACATCACAGGTAGCTATGTAGCTGTCCACTTTATATTCCTTTTCTAAGGAATGACAGACTTTATCAATTAAGTTGCTTAACCAAAACGGCAGACACCTATAAACTACCCTGTACTTTAACTGCTTGAAATAAATTATTTTCCTAATTGGTTTATTAGCAGCCTTGTGTCTAGAAAACCATGTAAAATCTGTTTTGTTCCAAACTTAGAATGCTGACTCAGAACTATCTGTTAGATACCTGGCTATCTTCCAGCATCAGTCATAAAAGTGGACCTTCATGAACTATGTAATGTAATAAATGCAAAAATAATTTCATCTAGCAACACATAATACTGAGGCAGCAAAAACAAAACAAAACAAAACAAAAAAACCCAAAAAACAAGAACAAAACAAAAAAAAAACCACAACACCACATACTCATAAGACAGAAACTGGCTTGTATGAAACAAGAAGGTATATATCCTCTTATATATAAGAGAAATATATATGATAATAAAAAGAATCTATAATAAACTTATAGAGATGATTCTGGTTTACATGTTAAGTCTGCCTAAACTGTCACTGAATGACTGGAAATTTTCTTTTCCTCATGTCATGCCCATCATTGTATTTAAGCTGGTCCTAGTTTCTTATAAATATCTTACTCCCTTGGAGTTATCTACTACATCCTCACTGTACGCCATTAACTTACAAGCTGGGCCTGCCCAGCTTGCCTAAAAAGCCTTTCTTCAAAAATATACCAGTTGTATTAAACAGAGGTATCCTTTAGTAGAATTCTGCACTTCAAGACAGCATATGAAGAACCAGCAATTGGTCCTCTGATGTATATACTTCTCACTTCACATTATCACAGAAACAGTGCAGTTTACTAACTACTCCTTCCTTATAGGAAACTCAGTAGCTGTAAAAATTTTGTTCAGTTTTAAAACATTTCAATACTTATTAATTCCAAAGATCCGAACACCGTGTAGTTGTGGCATTTTGGGAATAAGCACACTCAGAAGAGAAGCTGTGTTTAGGATGAAGTGAGTTGGATCATACTTCGTATAGAAACTTGCCAGAAAATATCTGTTGAGATAAAAGTCAAGAATACATGTAATATCCAAAAATAAAATTATTTAGAATTTTTAAAAAATTAAAAGGTAGAAAAAAGGCCATTAAACACAAATACCTAAAAGTAAAATCATTTGGATCACTAAAATAAAAATTTTTATTTGGGTCCAAGTTTCTTTTAGATTTGGGATTTAAAAATATGTTTAGTGGTGGCGCACATTTTGCATTTCTGCAATTATATTAAATGCATTTAATAAAATGTACTGCTATTTAGCAGAAGCTTTAAAGTAGAAGGCTTTCAAAATAGGTTACATATGCCCTCTGAGATTTTATATGTAGTTTTGTATTTATGTAGGTATTTCTGAAGAGCAGTTCTGGATTCAAAGCATCCATCATGGTCTCAAAGGGTTCTGTGACTGACCAAAATGTTAATAATCACTATTGTAAAGCTTTGAAAAATTGGGTTTTAGTAGTACAATTCAATATCTTTCAAAGAAACAAAACACTTGGTTGTCCCTTTGACGTTCTCATTTCCATACTATAGTTGAATAGGTCTATAACCAATCGAACTGGAAACTTGAAAGTCATACTTGCAAAATTACAGCTATTTTGCTATAACTAAACACATATGCATAGTCAGATATCTAACATCCAAGAATTTGTTTTAATAAGTGTAAACCACCTTTAAGACCATAAAGTGAACTCGGACTATTTAGTTTTACCCAAGGTTATATCAGAGTGCAAATATATCATCTGGCTACAAAAAAGAACCCTTCACATAGAATGTGAATCAAGTATCATGCCTTACTTGATTATAACTAAGAATTTAGTTTCCATATAGGTGTTAGTCTAATTACTTTGAGAGTATACAGAAAAGTATTCTAATAGCCTTTCCTCTATTGTCATTAATTTCTCCTCAGGGAAGACAAATATCTTGAATAATATGGTCAGAAAAGAATAGTTACTTCCAAGTATGACTGAAAATATCAGAGAATGGTATATATCATTATTGGAACCCTTTAGACTGAGAAGTTCTACATCTATTTCAAAAGTAGCCAGAACTTTCTTGAGAAAACCACAGTCCTCAAATTTTGCTTATTATTCTTTCTTCCTACTTTCATATACTTGAAGACTATTTTTACACTTCCCTCACTAAGTAAAACAGGGTTGTCACTTGTATTTAGTAAGCCCATTTGATCTGCTATCATCATTATGGGTTTAATTTATAATCTGATAGGCTGAAATTAATAAATCTTGGTATGTCTTATTATACTATTAGTCATGCCCCCTGTCTTTTAATGAAACCTAACTCTGGTGTAGATTATATAAAAATTATCTGACTCTTAAAAAAATCTTAAATGCATTTAAAAAAACATAGAAGTGTTTATTTACTAAGGAGTCTATTGGAGAACTGTATTAGAAGATCAATATTAGGGTTTAATGTAGGCTCTTGATTCCAAATAGCTGCAAGATCTTTAGCAGGGTCATACATCTGAATGTTTCCCCTGCCCCTCTACTACTGGGGATTGAACCCAGGGGCCCACTACCACTGAGTCACAACACCAGCCCTTTTTATTTTCAGACATGGTCTTGCTAAGTTGCCAAGGCTGACCTTGAATTTGCCATCCTCCTGTGGGTCCGTCAGCCTCCCAGGTCACTGAGATAACAGGCACATACCACAGTGCCCAACTGAATCTGTTTCTTTATCTAAAAATCTGGAATAACACTGTGTGTCACACCTACCTGACAAATCATGATCAAATATGAAAATGTGAAAGCACTCTTAAAAATACTGGGGCCAGGGATATTTAGATCAGTGATAGAGCAGTTGCCTAGCATGCATAAGTTTTGGGGTTAAATCTCCAGCACCACCAAAAAACCAAAAAAAAAAAAAAACAAAATAAAACACCACCAAAAAACACAATGCTATTAGATTGCTTTAATATTGTTTCTTCAGTTATGTAAGGAATTTATTTAATCAGAATAGCTGAAATCATACCTGCAAGTCAAAAATATATTCTGAGAATTGAGACTGTACACAGGTACATCTTATGTGCCTTTTTTTGGTGATAGTTATTATTACATATATTAAGATACAATTCTCTACATTTAAATAGTTGAGGCAACTGAGGCTTTCAAGAAAATGGCCAAAGTCACACAGCTTGAAAACGAAGCCAAAACCCAAATTTAGGACTTTCTAAAATAGTTTATCCTTAATATTTTAGTTTATTCCTGTTAGGCCATGTAGACATTTTTCTTTTGAGGTTAATTTTTCCCCCCCCAGTATTGGAGACTGAACTCAGGGACACTGTCCCACTGATCTACATTCCCAGCCCATTTTACTTTTTATCTTGAGACAGGGTCTTACTAAATTGCTGAATCTGGCCTCAAACCTGTAATCCTCCTGCCTCAGTCTCCTGAGTTGCTGGTTTTACAGGCATGTGCCACTGTGCCTGACTCTTGAGGTTAAGAGTCAGGACTAAATCAATTCAAAATTTCTATAAAATGCTATAAATGTAAAGAAAAAGAAACCTATCACTTTATGATTAGTTTATTCCTTTTACTTGAAAATGCCATCCCTTAAACAGCTATCCAAATCTATGACTCTTAAAAGTTCAGTTTAAAGAATTCCATCATTTCCAGAAAGTCTTTTTCCACCTACCTCAGTCTATATTGATTCCATCATGGACACAGTATTATGTCTGAGTTCTGTGGTAGAGTGTTAATTAAGATATATGTGAACCTATCTATTATGTGCAAGTCACTGAGTTTGGGATTCAAAGCAATCTATGTACTTACACACTCTTAGGAGGAAAAAAAAAAAAAGAGCATATGTACAATTTTTGCCAGTTGTTACCTAAATAAAGCTGAGGTGGGGGGAAAAAGGCATTTCAGGTAGAACTGATTTTTAACAAAGGCACAGAAGTAGGACTACCCATGAAGTGTTAAAGAAATGCTGCATAGAAGAGCTTGCTTGACCAGGTGGGGGTTGGGTGGGGATAAAATATTTAGATAAAGGGAAAATGAGGTAGGAACTTTTGTGTGGAAAACCCTGAATATCAAGTAATAAGAGAAAATTGTTTACAAATAGATATTATCTCATTCATTTCTCATAGCATCAAGATTACGTTAGGTATCATTAGCTAGAATTTTATACATAAGCAAAACGAGGATAAATGGAAGATACAGAATTCAAGTCCTACATGTAAAGCCCAGCATTTCTTTTTTCTAAACTATATTTTCTTCTCCCAAAGAGTTTGAAGATCCAAATAAGGCTGGGTCACCAACGAAATGCTTCTGATCATCTAAATTACTGTTTAGGGAGATTAATCTAATAGTGCAGTTCAGGATATGATTATGTGTTTAATTTTCTTATATGAAACTTAAGGACAGGAGCTAGAATGTATTAACCTACATATTCTGAAGAACATGTAATGTCTCCAAATGTACTAACTGAAGTGAAAACTGCTTTATCATCAACTGCCTTATTAAATACCTTGCCTGTGCCTTATATTATGTCTGAGGTAGTTACTTTTTGGTAGAAGTTTCCAACAAAATATTTTGTTTCTAATTCAACATGATAAATGGACACCTTCCTATTACCCAATCTTCTTTATAACCAAATATTTCTGCCACTTACAGAATTATTGGAGAAATTGTGAAAAACTTCCGTGAAGATGTAAACTGTACTCCATAGTCCAGTTGTTCCCAATGAGTTAGGAGCCTTGCTTTACCTTGGTCAGGAGTTTCAAAAGGTGTTCCTTTCACTGCATGCAAAAATACATACATTCCCTGAAAAACAAGCAAGGTAGTATATAACCAATATCAAATACAAAATTAGTCATAGTGAGTTAAGCATTAACCTGGTTCCAGGGTATTTGTGAGCGAACGATTTAACCGAACAGTTCAAGTTTTAAGCTTTCATATAACAGTGAAAGACTGTGGCCAGCTTCTGTATGGTAAATAAAGCTTTCTGGGATATAGAAGTATTACTGGATGAAAATCAGTAAAAGATAAACCCAAAGTAACCTATTTTCATTTCTTTTCATAAAGTTGAAGAATCATTAGGGTAGCTTCACATCATTACAATTAGATTATCTAACACCTTTCCTAGTAGGAAACAGGATTACCTTTTTCCAAATGTACAGGGAAACTTTTCTTCAGTGTCATATTAGTAAACTTAATGACACTCACCTCTGCCTTAATAGTTATCTTCCAAAGCTATAGGTATAATGTTCAAATCAATTCCCTTTGAAGTCACCACTGTTCCTCTGTGGTGTTTCTTTTGAAGTCAGTTTTTAAAATATCAGAGTAAAACATTTGTTTGGTACTGGGGTTGATCCAAGGGGCACTTTACCACTGAGCTAAATCTCCAGTCCTTTTTATTATTTATTTTGAAAGAGGGTCTTACTGAGTTGCTGGGATTACAACATGTGTGACTGTGCCTGGCTAGTAAAACATACTACTAAGAGCTATTTGGACTATATTTTTTTCACATCTAATTTTGTGGTAAGTAGGAAAAATAATGCATACTCAATTTGGTTCCTTTGAGATTATTATGCTAATTTAGACTGATAAGTGGTTCTTCATTCATTTTATAATCATTGTTTGAGGCACTGGTAATAGCATGAAAGTTTTTCCTCTAGAAGCCATGATATGAAGTCATTTTTTCTACTTCAAATTTTAGTAAATATATAGAAAAAACAGAAAAATGTTTTGTAATTTTCTAATGGACCAGATTAAAAGAACCCTACCTTTCAAAGCTTAGTCTGTTCCATAGTATTAACCAGCAGCAAAACACCTAAGGTATGTAGTAAAGGACTCAGGCTTCATTAGATTTAAGTCCACAAACATTTAATGAGTGACTTGTGTTTGTAAGACATATAAAACGTATGCACATATGAAACTGAACAAGACGTGTCTCCAGTCTTAAAAAAAATTCATTCTTCTAAGGGATGATAAGGAAAAAAGACATACATAAACAACTAGAAGGTAGGGCAGAGACTGCTATCAAAGGTACAATCGGAATAGTCAGGAAATGAAGAGGGAAAGTTTTCTTATTGCTGTGGCAAAAGTCTTGACGATACCTTGTCAACTACCTCATTCTTGAAGCTCAAATGAAAACTCCTTAGTGAAACCCTCACTAGTAATAATTAACCACCCGTTTATGTGCTTGCATAGAATTTCACCAAAAATACTTTTATCACGCACACTATGCTTCATGAAGAGTTGTTTGCATAACGTTTGTTTTCCCTGAATACTTCAGGAAAAAGGGCTGGTACAGAGCAAGTATTATATGTTGGAAGACAACATTAAGCCAAGGACTGTTTATGCTTTAAGCATTAAGAAACCATTTTTATGAGGGCTTTAAAGGGAACAATGAAGCAGAAAGTATGTGCCTTCAAATTCTCTTGTGATTCCAAAACAGTAAAGAACCTGTACTCTAGATCATGTATATTAGAATCTAAGAGAACCCTCTTGATGTTCAAACTACATGTTCTTACACTATTTAGAATGTAATGCTCAGTTTATTTATCACTGAAATATTCAGTGAAAAAGAATAAAATCTGGGTTCAGGGTGTAGCTCAGTGGCAGCTACATGTGCCTAGCATGTGTGAAGCCCTGGGTCAATCCCTGTTACTAGGATTAAAGATAAATAGATAAATAAATAAATAAAGTTTTCTGACTATATATCTTCTACCCCAATATGTTTAAAAGTTCTTATTTATTTCATGGCTACTCCTTAATCAAATAAGAGAATTCTTTCATTTTTAAGGCTAATGATTTTGTGAAGCATTACTATATCATGCTGGGTGTTGTAGCACTGAATAAAAAGAATCACTAGGTTTCTATTGTATGGTTCAGAGAGGCAAATATATTTTTCTGCTGGGTACAATAATTGGGTTTGTTTTCCCACATTTAAAAGCATTCAACATGTATTTCACATTTTTAATTGGTTTAATGTAAGCTATCTTCAAAGGAAACTTAAAATTTAGAGTCATGTAATTGCTACATCTGTGGGTGGCTGTGTTAGGTGAACTAATAATAAATCAGAAGTTTGCTTTCCTACATGGTGTCAATTGGTTATTATTTGTTCATGATCACATACTGTGCCTTAATTTCAGTTAATCAACTTGAAAACAAGGAATGTGGGGAGAAGTAATGGCTTCCAAAATACATTTAAGACGAGCCATTATAAAAATGAAAAGAATTTATTCAGAACATGTAAAAAGATCATTAGAAACACAGAAATTAAAAGAAAAACTAGGCATGATGGCACATGCCTGCAATCCCAGCAACTTAGGAGGCTGAGAGAAGAATCAGAAGTTCTAGCCAGCCTGGGCAACTTAGTAAGACCCTGTCTCATAACAGAATTTTTAAAAAGAGTTAGCGATATAGCTCTGTGATAGCAAGCCCCTGGTTCAATCTCCACTACTACCAAAAAAAAAAAAAAGGAACAGACTACTTATTAACTACTAATTATGAAACTATGATAAATACATGATAATAGTTTGTGGAGAGTTGTATAGATTTCTGTGAGAGGTAATACCTGAATAGTCTTGGATAGAAATCAGGCAGGTATAGCAGGAAGGATGGAAGGGTATTAAAAAACAGAGCTCAAGCCAAACCAAAGAGGTGAGAGCAAGATGATTTTCTTTACTGCTAGAGTTTAGAGATGAAGACTGTGTTTAGAGATGGTTAAGACTGAGTCCCTTTCTTGCCTCTACAAGAGGCAAGAAACATGTCTTAGATGTACAAAGAACTTTGGATTTTACCATATATGCAATGAAGAATCCTTGAAGGACTTGAGAGTATAACTTAAGCAGACATGCATTTTAAAAATATTTCTCTGCCACACTGGAATAGAGGAGGGTAGAGGGGTGGAGCAGAGAAGCATTCAGAGTAATTCACCTGAGAAAAAAATGAGGGTGTAGGGATGTAGCTGACAATAAAGCAGTAAGACAGAAAGGATCCTGACCAAATGGATAGAGAATATAAAGGAAAAGGAGGACCACATGTCCTCATTTGCATAGGACAGTTCTGATTTACAACTGTTCTTTTGGAGTAGTTATTACCAGAGCTTCCTTTTACTCTTAAAATAGTCTCAGTCTGAATATACATTTTATTAATTGCTTTACCACTGACATTCAGCTGTCTGTCTGGTTTATTTGGCAGACTCTGATGTCTTTAGATAAGATTAAGAACAAAGTCAGAGGAGCAGATTGTGGGTGGTAAAGGATAAATCAAGAATACTATGAATTCAGATTGTACTTTTTTGGTTTAAGATGCAAAGTGATCTGGTAGTATGCACTTGGGCATCATTATTCTACATGTAGAAACTCAAAAATGGGTAGACTAAGTAATCTAGGTAGAATACATTGCATAATATAGAAAAGGACCAGCAATATTTATGAGAAGAAAAGAGACGTTATAAAGACCCTGCAATGGTAACAGAGAAGGAAATCAGAAACATACCTAGGAGAAAGTGATCCCATAGAAGCCAAGGAAGAGTTTCAATAAAAACAGGGTGACTAGTGAAAAGGTGTTCACTGGGTTTTATGGCATGTGCCTTTAGTTCTAGCTGCTGGGGAGACTGAGGCAGCAGGAGGATCACTTGAGCCTGGGGAATGTGGAACCAGTCTGGGCAACCTAGGGAGACCCCCATGTCTTAAAAGAAACAAATACAACAGTGTTTGCCCTACTAAGGTCTATCACATAAAATGGACTAAATGAACATTCGCCTATCATTTCCACCAACACGTCATCCTTGTCCCCCTCCAGTCAATTTCAAGTATACTCCAAAAGATGTGTAATAAGTATTAATTTAAAAAAAAATCCATTTATCCTACATTTCTTATTGTTCTGAGTTCTCTGTCTTTAAAACATCTTTGAACAGTTCATTTGTATTCAGTTAAACTTCTCCATTAATTTGATTTTCTCTCCTTTCATTCAATTTCAATTGGCTGTTAAAGACAGTGAAAGTCACTATCAAGATTGTTATGTGAATGGGTTTTTGGTTTTTAACAATTTCCAGGACTGCATTAATATAATCAGTAGATTGGAATTTCTGATACTTTGTAAAGCTAATAAAATACACTTAATACATAGAGCGATATCAAGTACAGTGAAGGCATCATAATATGCTAAACACAAGCTCCAAATTGCTATAGAAATGGAAAAGCATATATACACAATTTAGAAAGATGTAACAAGGATTGAAATAAAAGATTTTCATTGGATTGCAGGTAACCAAAAATCACAACTGCTTCTGAAATATTCTGGTTAATCAGTATAATAATCTGAATTATAGTGTCTTATAGTTTTCACTAAAATAATCTACTATTTTTTAGATTCTGTACAAACAATGGGATAAAAAGTCCCACTTAGAAAAAAGTTCCAATGTTAAAGTGTGGCAGAAAAAATGAAATCCTATCCCAGATTATAATTCTTCAAAATTGACATTTATATACTAAAAACTACTGAACTGTACATTTTTTTGGTAGTGTTGGGGATGAGCTATACATTTTAAATAGGTGAATTTTATAGTATATGAACTATATCTTTATAAAGCTGTTAGAAAACATTAAATTGTTGATGTGGAGGTATAGCTCAATGGTGCGGCACTTGCCTAGCATGCTCGAGGCCCTGGGTTCGATCCCCAGTACAGCCAGAAACAAAACAAAACAAAACAAAACAAAACAAAAAAGCCCAACAACAAAAACCCACAAAATATTAGCCATGTTTTTAACTTTTTTCATCTTGCAAAATTAAAACTGTACCCGCTAGACAAAAAAAAAAAAAAAAAAAAAAAAAATCCCCATTCCTTCTTCCCCTTAGCCTCTGGCAATCTACATCTTAAGCTTTTAAGTTATTTTATAATAAGGTGAAATTCTTACCAGATTATGTATAATATTTGTTAAGGTCCAAGCAACTGGAACACTGAAGAAGGGAATGCTGAGTAAGACAATATGAAGCAAGCCAACTCCCAATGCATATGTCAGCCACATACCCCGGCTGTTCATTACACGGGTATTTGGATTCACTTCACTATGGGCAACTCCAACATTCATGTTTGCTCTGTAAAGAAAAAAAGAACACTGATATAGCTGGAAACCTAAATACCCCTAATTCTGACACAATGAAATGTTACCACCAGTATTATTTTTTTTCCTTGTTATTCTGAAATAGAACACATACCCTCCAAAATGTGCTACTTGCAGATGCTAGTGTAGGCAGCAAAGAAGTCTCAACATCTCACTTAATGGTTAGATAAACAAGACATTTTTATGGTTCCCTTTCTTAAAACTTGTTTTCTAGTGTATCAGTTTTAATAAATGGCATAATAGGAGAAAACAAACTTAAAGAAAAAAATCTATTTTTTACATTATGAGAACAGTGAAAAGTCATGAGCTAAGTTTACCAACATAATAAACTAGTATTAAAAAAAAAAAAAAACGACCCAGTCTGTTCTGAGTAGTCAGATGCTTACATCTAATGTAATGCAAGAGTCAAGTCAATTCAGTAGTCGAGTTCAAAGTACTCCTTTTTGAGTACTGAACCTGGGAAGAACATGCTGTTCACATGTGTAAAACTTATGTGGTCAAGGGACAGGTTTGTTTTTGTGACACAGTAGGTTAAATAAAACAAATCTTTATTCTGAATATTTCTATAGCTCGAAAACTTTACTTTTTCTTTTTTTCTCCTTGAGAGTTTTCCCTTCCTCTTTTATATTCAAGATGAACATGAAAGGAAGAAATGATGGTATCTCTCAGTCATTTCAATGTTAATGTTTATTCAGGTCTAAGAATTCCTTAAAGAATATCAAATTGTCCTAAAAAAATACCTTATTCTAGGAAGGGGGAAATGGGATTAGATTACATTTTAACAGACTCCATTAAAATATATATTAATGCTTTTTATTACAAAACTAGCAGAGAAGAATTTCTTCATAATCATATCTCAGGAAGTGTTTCCGATAATGTCCTTTCACTCTTTCAAGAACTAAGGAATAGGCATCAAGGCTTAAAGTGATGAAAGTTACACTAAGACAAAAGTTTCATGTGTAAGTTTACGTGTGTAAATACTCCTTCTATAAAAGGCCATCACTTATATCACATCATTTTTAAATTTTATAAAATTGTACTCAGAACATGCCACGACTCAAGACAGTTTTCCCACTCGAAAACAATGTTTGAAAGAGGCCTAAAATTTGCGTTTCAGCGGCGAGGCAAAGCCGGTGTGGTGCTGGTCCTACTCGGGTTCGGAAACCATTCCCAGCAGGTGTGCCGCGCCTAGAGGACCCGCAGACAATGACTTTCCAGTGAAGAGGTTCTCAGCCCTGCCCTCGCCCAGGCCTGTGGAGAGGGCGACCGGCAGCGGCCCGCCTCGGGAACTCCCCCGCCTACCAGACAGCCCCGGGAAGCCTCCCGGCCGGGGGAAACTCCCACCCTGCCTTTCGTTGTCGCGCCGCACCTCCAGTCAGGGCCGCGGCACGACGACGAGGATTCGAGAGAGAGCATCCACCGCCGCTTGGCCGGCACGGCCGGGCACAGCACTCCAGGTGCGGCACGGGCTGCTCTCCGCGTACTAAGTCCTGATTCTCCAGAAGCTCGCTCCCGGCCAAGGCAGCAGCACAGCCCTCGGCGTTGGTATCCACTTACCCACCACCCAGCTCCGGCGGCCGGCGCGGCGCAAGACCAACACAGCGGCGACCGCAGCGAATACTCACGCTCAGAAAGCCCGTGGTCTGCCCTAGCGCGGCGCCGCGTGTCGACGCCGTCAAGTGCACTCACAGCCAGGGGATTGGCTGCCAGCAGCGCCAATCCCGCCTCCCGCGGCAAGGCAGGACTAAGAAACGCGCTGGGTTCCCCATTACGCGCATGCGCTGAGGGTGAGCGTGGCATCCCAAGAGGCCGGGTTTGGGCTCCGGGAGAGACGCTGGCCGCTCGCCGCTGGTGGATGGTAATTGCTTGCCTCGCGTGAGCTAGGAGATAGTGTTGTGTGCCTAATGGGCATTCGTTCTGATATGCTGGTAGGCTCGACGGTTCCCTCCCCTCGACTTGTCCTAGTTGGAGCGCGAGCGCGGCAGGCCGCAGTGGGCGCCTCCCCCAGGGGCGGGAAGTGGATGTAGGAATTCCTGATAGCGCACACGTGCGGGGCGTTCTGTGCGGTTCTGGGCCGCTCAGCACCCTGCTTTGAATTTTGGTTGCGGTGCATTTCCCAAACCTTTCTGGGTACAGGTTTTAGATATTATTTCCTAGCAGAAATTTTAATCCACAACAGCCATAACTTGTTTTGCGAGGGAGTGCGAAGTTTTATAACGTAATTTGGTGACCTACAAGGGGTACAAGTAAAGTTTTCATTGAATCATTATTTTTTGCAGTGTCTTTCAGTGTTTATCTTTGCTGAGAACGGGCACCAGTGTTATATCCTGAGGAAATGTGGATACCAGTAACTGAACTTATTTGAGGACTGAGAGGAGACTTGATTAGATTTTTTTGAAATCGTTTTGGAAATCACATTTCGGTTACCTTGGCAGTATTCAAAACTTGTGATTTTTCATTGCTGAAATATTTTAGAAACGTTTCAAAGTTGACTTAGGAGAATGTCGGCTATGGATATGTAAATATTTTGTATTTCTGTTGGTTCTGTGAAAACAATTGGGTTAGATTTATTCTGTTCTTTAAATTCTTTGTGTTCTCCCTAAAATCTGTTAGTTCTCTGATATCTACTTCTTTTTCAGGTCCACCTGTAGTCCTTAACTGACTTTCCTGGTCATCAGCACGCTTTCATGAGTATTCACTTTCCCTCTCAACACAAATGGAAGACTATCTTGACAGTCTCAGACATTCTATTCCGTTATGTGCTATGACTTGGAAGCCTGGCACCAGGCAAAAGAGGTCATTTGATACATATATGGTAGAATGCTACATTCTAGGGACATGTGATTATAAAAAGCTATAGCCTTAAAGCTATACCAGGAGGAAGGGACAAATAGAATAATTTGTGATGAATTTGGGTCAAAAATAAATAAAAGATATTACGGGATTACAGAGGAAGAAATGCCTAATTTGTTGGTGATTGAAGGGAGTAGGGGTTGGAAAAGGAAAAAAGAAACAATCAGTACACACAGTACACTGAAGACTATTTTGAGAAGTATTTAAAAAGTAGGATAGATAGAACTGGATGCCAGGTGGTAGAGGGTGAGAATTTCTATGATGTCTTCAGTTTCTAAATTTGCTTTGTGTGTCTGGATGGAAAGTCTTCAAGGGAAATGGCCTTTCAGGTCAAACATGCCAGAGTGTACATCTGCCATGTAATAGTTGTGTTATTTCGAGCAGTATATCAAGCCTTTAAGTCTCATTTGTAATGGAAGAATAATAATACATGTGAGTATATTGTGAGGACTAAATGAAATAATGTATTTAAAGTTCTTATGTTAGCTCTTATAATATTACAAAAGAAATATAAAAAAGATGGAACTGGGGTTGTGACTCAGTGGTAGAGCATTCGCCTAGCATACAAGAGGCCCTGGGTTTGATCCTCAGCACTACATAAAAATAAAATAAACGTATTGTGTCCACCTACAACAGCAACAACAACAAAAAGAAAAATATAGAAAGTTCATTAGAGAAGGATTCTGAGATTGTTGTGGGGCATAGTAAGTTTAGGTTGCTTTCAGATCATCTAAATGATGATATTTAGAAGGTAGGTGAATCAGGCCCTGGAGTCCAGAAAAAATTTTTAGGAGTTTAGGTGGACCGGGAAATGACATGGAGGCCAGTTTAAAAATTAAGTATGAGGGACTGAGGTGTAGCTTAATAGTAGAGCGCATGTGTAGCATGCATAAGACCCTCGGTTTGATCCCCAGCACCACAAAAAAAGAAAAAGTAAATAAAATCAAGCATATATAGTGAAGGAGTTAAGGTAATGGTGACTTGATTGGAAGAGGGTCACTATTTTAATGTTTACATAGGCACAGGAAAAATGCTGATAAAATTACTTTATTAGGTCTTTGGGATTTTCAAACTAGGGTAGAAGATTTTTGAATTCAATTCTAAATGGTTAGCATCTTCGAGGCCACCATATTGCACAGTATAGCTCTACACTCTTAGACTTGGGGTCATTCTGAATCTTTGGAGAGACAGTGTCTCTTGTTTTGGATTGCACTAATTTGTGTGAATGTTATGGAGCTAACTGTCCACTGTTCGACCACCAATCAGAATGACTAAGCTTCAAACCCTGGAGAGCCACAAAATTTCATTGAGAAATAGCTATTCATAGCAGTTTCTCTGAAAACTGATCTCCAAAACTAAATCTAATATATAGATTAATTAGAAATTGTTAGTGTTAAAAAATTCCAGCATTTCTTTACATAATGGTCTCTCATCATAATACTGTACATTTAAGCCCTTAATATGCTTTCTCATTTGATCCTTTTTAAAGTCATGAGGCACTATCTGTTTTTTTTAACAGATGAATTGTTTTTACAGAGGAATTTAAGTGATGTGCTTCTGTTTATGTATAAGAACATGAACTCCAGGACCTGTTTGGTTTTTGCTTCTGGTCTGCTAGTTTTTTAATTGTGCCAATTAGTATTGCCTTATGTTTCTAAAATATATTTATGAATTGTGACCAGTTAATACCCTCAGAACCCAGTATGTTACCTTTTTTCCAGAAATGTGTCTCTTAAAAATCTTGCTGTTATAATGCCTATACGCCATTTCCTGTTGAGTTACTGACACTTATTTTACATTCTTCTTTATATGACTTGTTTGTCTTATGTTGCTTGAGAAGAAATTTTAAACTGATTTTTTTTTTTTAAATTTTTTTTGCAGTGCTGTTTTGTTTGGAACTAGATTACATAGAATCAAATCACCAAATGAGCATATGTCTAGTCATGCTAAATTAAGGAAATATCTATGGTGCCCTCACCCCCATTTTTTTGGTCCAAGAAAAATCTTAACTCTGGATGTTGTCAAGCTAGTGTTTATTTTCCTAAATTTTTTTTTTTTTTTTTTTCTGATATTAGGCAGTGAGGCAGGTGCAAAACCTCCTCCCTGCAGTTTTAAATATGGAATTTTCATTAAAGATGTTTGAGGTGTTTTGTTTGTGTGAGCAAAGGGTTTTATAGCTAAAACATGGATCTGCATGCTGTATCAGCAGATAATGGATCTTAGATTCCAACACAGAGATTTGTGCTTTATCACTTACTGATTTTGTGGTGCGACATGATTAGAATGATGTTTTAGGCAGAGTAGATCTGGGATCTGACTAGTTCAGGTTAATGCTAATCTTAGATAGCCTAACTCCAAAAGAGCTCACTGGTTAAAAAGGCATTGTAACTCTAAAATACATGGGTGAGAAATCATGTTTAAATGAAGCTGATGTTAAGCTGTGTGATTGACTGCAATTATCACATCTCAAGGTGACAGGACCACTTCTTCATTTCTAACCAGGCAGCTCATACTTTACACTCATTGTAGCACAATTGCTGTTCTCATTATTCATTTATTACCATACTGTTTACTTTTAAGAAATCTTTTTAGAACAGGTTTGTCTTCATGATTCTAGTGTTTATGTGCCTTCAGTGGTCTGTAATGAGTATGAACCAGGGCATACTTGATACACTTAAGGAAATATTTGAGATAAAAATTTTTAACTTGTAAGAAGTAACTAGGCCCAGTTACTTAATCAGTCAGGCTTTTCTTTTTAACCTCTGTCTACCTAAAAAACAAAACAAAACAAAACAAACAAAAACCCCCAGTGATTCTCTAAGGAATACTGATATTTATTTGGAAATAGCATTGCCAAATTTATCTGGTAATAGCAGAGAAAAATAGAAATGTAGATAGCAATTACAGCCACACAAAACATTGGGAGAAATGACAAAAACATTTTGCTCATATTATGGATTTTTAAAAAAATCATGTGTTGCTAAATTACATGAAAGTTTTAAGTAGCTCTTCGAGCAGGTAATTTGTGAGTTAGACCAGAAAGCAGCAGTGATGGGGAAGAGCACAGGGACCTTTTTATTCCTCATGCCAGTTGGAAATTACAAACTTGTGATAAAAGTATAATAAACCTATCTTATCTTTTATTTAGGATAAAAGGGTCAATTTTGACCTAATCCATATGTCTACATCTCTGTCTGTGTTTCACTGTATATCCCTCTGTATCTAATCAGGTACATAGGTATCTATAGATATATAAGTGAATGTATGGGAAAAGGATGTATGATTATTTTAATCACAGATTAAATAGCATTCCTTGTTTCCTTTCAGAATAATCAAGCAGCCTGAAAAATTACAGAAAAAAAAAAATGGGCAAATGGATTTCAGTTGACACTACATTTTCATGATCCATTAATATTCTGTTTCTGTAAGAAGCAAAGTAAAACACTTAAATATTTTGTCTTCTGATATTTAGGACTCATTTGGGGATGATTATGAGCAACAGTCTCTAACCTCACAGTTGGAAATGTTGCAAACTATGATCTCCTGCTTTCAGGGCACTTGGATACAATTAATACCAAGTGTAACACATGACATAAAGTAATAAAAGAGTACCTTAGAGAAGCTAAATTACATTATATGCTAAAAGTGCTACAGAATTGGCAATTTAAGGAGAGCTATAAACCCTCTTGCAGAGATGAAAGCCATCTTTCTCCTCACCACTGATGGCACAATCCCATTTTCTGTTAATATTGAAAATGGCTCAAGTCTTTCCACATAAAAAATAAAATCACTTCTGCTCAATTTTTTGAACTTCCTTTGGTCATTTTATTTATTAGAGGTAATAAGATTACCTATCAATAGAGGAAGTGTTGAATTACTTGCCTATATTTAAGTCTCAGCTCTGCCTCTTAATAACTGAATGATCTTGTACAAGTTTTCTTCTCCGTGCCACAGTAGTAGTATAAAATGGAGATGATAATAACACCTATTTCAAAGTGTGTTGATGTGAGCTGGTGTGTAATCCCAGAGGCTTGGGAGATGAAAGCAGGAGGATTGAGAGTTCAAAGCCAGCTTCAGCAACTTAGAGAGGCCCTAAGCAATTTATTGAGGTCTCAAAATAATAAAAAGGGCTGGGGATGATGTGGCTTAGTTGTTAAGTGCCTCTGGGTTCAGTCCCTAGTACCCCCTCCCCCAAAAGTGTATTGGTATGAAATAAATGATTTAATACCGTATGTGCTTAAAATAGAACCTGGCATAAAGTAAGGCTAAATAAATGGGAACTGTTACTATAATTATTGTTAAATCAGTATTATTTTTATTAGTTCTATTAGGATTATTTAACAATTCTTATTTTTATAACTTGCATTTTTATCTTCTAGCTATTCTGCTAAATGCTAGAATGAAACAGTTGCCTGCAGCAACAGTTCGCCTCCTTTCAAGTTCTCAGATAATCACTTCAGTGGTCAGTGTTGTAAAAGAGCTTATTGAAAACTCCTTGGATGCTGGTGCTACAAGCATAGATGTTAAACTGGTGAGTTTTCTTGAGAGATACTAAGAAAGGGGCCTTGTAGATCTTTTCTTATTTCTTTGTGCCAGCAAATTACACATAGGATATTTGTCTTAAGAGCAGGTTCCTAAAATTAAATTTTAATATGAATTAATAATATAGTAATAATAAAAGAAATTATGGAAGAACACATGTATTTTAGGACTTAATCACCTAAAACATAATTTTAATGTCAGTATTTTCTGATATTTGTCCTTGGTTATTCACATTTACTTGTTTTATTTATTCTATGCATTTTATTTTTCCCACCAATTTTGTTTCAAAACTATTCCCCTTGTTACTTTAATTTTGCATTAAATGCTACATATTAAATCATTCAATTAACATGACTTAGAACATTCATTATGATTTATTGCAATTAGTTTACATGTCCATTTTTTTCTATTGTAAACTGCAAGTTCATAGCAGTAAAATATATTTTATTCTTTTTTTTATTGTTTCATTACTGGTCAGTACCTAGCACTTTCTAGGAAAGTAAATTAATTTCTTTCAATGTTTGAATACATTTTTAAAAAATCTCCTAATTATTAGATATTTGTGTTATTTCTACTATGTTGGCATTAGAAATAATTCTGACTGGAATATCTTTTTAGGAAAAGGATCTCACTTTTTTTACCTGACAAGATTCTATGATATAGCTATAAATCTGAGTTACTTCATATAAAAACTTTTTTTGATAAATTAGTACTGTACCCATTTTACAGATAGTAAATGTTCTGAAAAATAGTAGTGGAGCTAAAATTGGAATTCAGTCTTTCTGACTCTAAAACCCATTCACTATCTTTCCTCTGTGCTAGTGGTTCTCACAGTGTATGGGTGCATCAGATTAAATTAGGAGATTTGTTAGATAATGGACTCTGCTCCTAGACTTGTGGTTGCTGGAGGGGCTTGAGAATTTGCATTTCTAACAAATGTCTAGTTGAAGCTGCTGCTGCTGTAGAACTGCTCTTCTGTATCAAACGTGTTATGTTTTTAAATAATACACTGTAAGCTTTATGAACATGAAAAAAAGAAAGCATTTCATATAGTCAGTTAAGCCTCATTAGAATACAATTGATAATAATTAAATAAGATTATATCATTATATATGACAGTTTTAAGAATCAGGCAGGTAAATACATATCCTTTTTTTGTCTCTAAAACATGTATCTTGTTCTTAATTGTTTCTGGAAGAAAAATAATAGCTCATTATAGTTACGTAATTGAGGAGTTCATTTTGACATATTCAAAAATTCATATAACATAATTTGCTACATTTCATTCACCAGTACTTCCCTTTTCCCTCTCTTCCCTTTTCCCCTCATCGGTTTCTTCTAGTTTACTGGTCTTCTATTAATTTTTTAAAAATTGGTGCATTATAGTTGTACATAAAAATGGAATTCATTGTGATATATTCATATGTATGCACCATAATTTGGTGGATTTCATTCCACAGTTCCTTCCCTTTCCCATCCTTTCCCTCTTTGCTTTGATCCCTTTCCTCTAATTTATTCTTCTCCTTTCTATTTTTATGAGATTCCCTTTTTTAAAAAGTTCCTTATTTCTTCTAGGTGTTTCCATTTCTGGTCTTGTAAGGATTCTCCATACTGCTTTCCAAAGTGGTGGTACTACTTTTCAGTCTCAACAACAATATATGAGTATACCCTTTCCCGCATTTCCTAGTTCACATTTGTTGTTATTTGTATTCTTAATGATTGCCATTCTAATTGGAGTGAGATAAAATCTCAACATACTTTTGATTTGCATTTTTCTCATTGCTAAAGATGTTGAATATTTTATCATGCATTTGTTGGCTGTTTGCATTTCTTCTTTTGAGACATGTCTGTTTAGTTCATTTGCCTATCACCTGGGTTTCTTGGTTTTTTTGGGTTAAGTGTTTTAAGTTGTTTTTATATTCTGGACATTAATCTCTTGTTGGAAGAGTAGCTGGCAAAGATTTTCTCCCATTCTGCAGGCATTTTTTTCATGCTGTTAATAGTTTGCTGTATAGATGCTTTTTAATTTGATTGCATTCCACTTATTGGTTCTTGATTTCATTTCTTGATTTTAGGAGGCTTATTAAGGAAGTCAGTGCTTATAACAATATGTTGTAGTATTAACCCGATGTTTTCTACTCTCAGATGCAGTGTTTCTGGTCTAATGTCTAGGTCTTTTATTCACTTTGTAAAGGGTGGCATTCATATGGATATTCAGTTTTCCCAGGACCTTTGTTAAAAAGATTATCTGTCCTTCAACATGTTTTTTGGCACCTTTGTTGAGTATCAGATGGCCATATCTTTATGATTTGTCTGTGAATTTATTGTCTTCATAACTTTTTAATGCCAAAACCATGCTGTTTTTGTTTTTATAACTCTGTAATTTGAGATCAGTTATTGTGATGCCTCCGTCCTCATTCTTACTGTTCCATATTGCTTTGGTATAGGTATTTGATATCAATATTTGATATTCTGGTTCTTTTATTCTCTATGAATTTGAGGACTGTTTTTTCCTCAAAAAAAAAAAAATCTGAGAACTGTGAAGAATTCATTGGGGGGCTGGGGTTATGGCTCGGTGGTAGAACACTTGTCTAGCATGTGTGAGGCACTGGGTTCGATTCTCAGTACCATGTATAAATAAATAAAATAAAGGTCCATTGACAACTACAAAAATATTTAAAAAAAAAAAGAATAATTCATTGGTATTTTGATGGGTAATGGATAAATCTGTATATTGCTTTTGTTAATATGGTTATTTTGACAATGTTTATTCTGCCCATAATAATTTTTTTTAATGTTATCAAGCTTACTGCAGTATTCTCTAAAAGTACATTAAACACGATAACTTAGCTGTATATTTTAGTCTCTTGACATTTATCAGTATCTACTTTATAGAATTTTAAAATAAGCTATTAACTTGGCTGCTGTACATGATAAGACCTGTATAATTTGGATTTCTTATAATAATTGCTGTCAATACTAAGTATGTTTTCATAATTAGTTGATTAAACTGACACTTTTAAACATTTAAAGAGATCTTTGTGTTCTTATTTTACTCAAATATCTGGGGCTCTAATTTATATTGTAAGTTACATTTCTCTGGTTAATGTTTTTTTCTATAAACTGAAGCAAACAAGCTATTCCTAGAATGTAAACTTAATTTTAGATTGAGAGAGATATGGGGAACTAAATTTTAAGTATCTTTCTCTATGACTTATCTAAAAAATACTGATATATGTGATATTATATAATTTTTGGCCATTATAAAGATGTAATACTACTTTGTAATATAGAATGAATACAGTCATAGGAAAATTTCCCCCCCTTTATAACTTGTGTTTGTGGCAATACACATGAAACTTTTTGAGGTTAGGCTTAATAGAAGTTGACTACCAAGTTTAGAATATGGTATTCATAGAAAGTGTAATTGGTATAAGATTTAGATTTTATTATGTGTGTGTAATATTGTATTAGCATATAGAACCAAGCTATGAATTGAGTTTGTTTTCTTAATTTTCAAATTAAAACTCACTTATGTTGCCAAATGAGATGTGTTTTCTCAGCTGTTTCCTATTTGGTAATATTGGCAGAAAAATAAGGAAAGTAGGTATTAAATAAGAAAAGTGTTTAAAAAATGGATTGAATAATCATTGTTAGACTCTTCATGGGTAGAACAGGCAGTGTTTCACTGGGGATGGTACTTTTTTTCATTTGGGGGTTTTATAATTCAGAAGAATGTTTTTAGTCAAGTTTAAACATAAATTATCAGAAATACCTATGATATGAAACAAGTCAAAGAACTGCTAAAGATCAGACTATTCTCTTATTTATAATGAATTTCAGGCTAAAGAATACAAGGGATTTATTCATGTACCATAATGAGAAATTAGTAGAACTCAAGACTTTAAATTCTTGTTTTCATAGTGAGCTCTGTAAATGAATGTGCTGGGTGCCATGGCTCAGGCCTGTAATTCTAGTGACTCAGGAGGCTTAGGCAGCGGGATCACAAGTTCCAGATCAACCTGGGTGACTTGATAGACTGTGTAGCAACTTGGCAAGACACTGTCTCATTTTAAAAGGATTGGTGATGTAGCTTAGTGGTAAAGAGCCCCTGAGTTCTATCCCCTGTATCAAAAAAAACCAAAAAAGACCAAATTGTTTGATTTATGTTTCTGTTTCTAAATGTGATCGCAGTTTAATGTTTTTATATACTAAAAGTGTTTTTAACTTTTTATAGGAGAACTATGGATTTGATAAAATTGAGGTTCGAGACAATGGTGAGGGTATCAAGGCTGTTGATGCACCTGTAATGGCAGTGAAGTACTATACCTCAAAAATAAATAGTCATGAAGATCTGGAAAATTTGACAACCTATGGTTTTCGTGGGGAAGCCTTGGGGTCAATTTGTTGTGTAGCTGAGGTAAGGTCATTTATATTATAGACAATTTTAATGATTTCATAATAACAATATTAGAATTAAGAAATCTAATCCAGTATTTGGCAAAGATTTTGTACAATTTTTAAAATTTATGTTAGGGTATACTTAACACAAAATATTACCAATTTTAACCATTTTTAAATGTGCAGCTAAATAGCATCAAGTATATTCACATTGTTATATACCCATCAACACTGCAATCTGCAGAATTTTTCATCATCCTAAACTGATTGTCAGTACCCATTAAAGAACAGTTCGCCTTTGCCTTTTCCCTCTTCTCCCATCCTTTAGTAACCACTATCTTGCTTTCTGTCTATGAATTAAATATTCTGAGTACCTTATATAAAGGGTATCATACTGTATTTGTCCTTTTTTGTCTCACCTTGGATAATGTCTTAAGGTTTATGAACATTGTAACGTATCAGAATTTCCTTCCTTTTAAAAGCTAAAGACCATTGTGTGTATACATCACATTTTGTTTATATTCATTCATCTGTAGGTGAACACCTAGGTTGTTTTCACCTTTTGACTGTTGTGGATAATGTTGCTCTTAACACGGGTGTACAAATATTTGTGCTCCTGTCTTCACATCTTTTGGTTGTATACCTCGAAGTGGGCTTGCTATGTCATATGGTAATTCTATCCATAATTCTTTGAGGAACAACATCATGTATTTTGCAATGTTAATATTTATTAGAGAAGATAGTTTAGTAACCCTTTGTCTTGGAAAAGATGTTTTTAAAAAATTAAACATACTTAACTGGGATTTCTCAGAGTCTTTACTATACTAAACACATTGTGAACCTTTAAGGGTAGTAGTTTATGGTACCTACTTTCCCCTACATCTCCTTCATCATGAAACCCTTTTATTAAGAGGATATTACTGTTTTTGTTTTTGTAGTACTGGGTATTGAACCCAGGCCTTACACATGTCAGGCAAGTTTTCTACCAGTGCAACTACATTCCTGGCTCATATTACTGTTGTTTTTTTGTTTTGTTTTGTTTTGTTTTGTGGAACCCTCATTGGAAGTACCACTTTGGTCAATACAGATAATGAGGTTGAATCTAGAGGTGTGAATTAACTTGTTCTAAAGTATAGATACCTCGGGGCAGATTGGATACTAGAACTTCACTTTTCTGACTACTGGTTAGGTGCTTGTAATATCTACATACCCCATTGTTCAGCGCCTGACACATTCATTTGCATTATACCAATTGTATTAACTGCCTCTGCCCCAGATTTTTAACTAGTTTGTGGCAAAATTTATCTATAACCTTGATCTCTGCATTTCCATGTGTCTCATTTGTGTTTATTTACCTATTAGTTTCTTTATGCTATACTGTTACTCTGTGGGTGGTGGGCTGTTTTATTGTGTGACAGTATCTTTATGCCAGTAAAGGTGACAGGGTGAGTGTGAGGGTTTCTTTGTGTAATTTTTGTGGTTTGCCTAGCTGTTTTTAAGCTGGTATCTCCTATTTAGGTGAGAATGGCCAAGTGTAATAAAATGATAGTATTTGATAACTTATTTAGAAAATGTGGCATGGACATGACATATTGTTGTTGTCTTCTGGTCTTTGGGCATCTGTTTAGTAACTTGATCTTCTCAGCAGTAATGTGTTCTCCAAACTCGTTGTGGTCCTTCCTTTGGCCTTCTGCCCCTGACTTGCTGACATAGTTTAGGTTTTCTCATTTTGGGGGATATGGCCCTAGCTATATATTCACTTTCTCTTTGACTTTTGGGCTCTGTAAGATATTGTGTTAAGTAATATGAAAAATGTCAGGAATGGTGCAGTTTATGTGGGAGATTTGAGTGTTGTAGCATAGTGGACAAAGGTCCCTTGCTTGTTGGCAGCCAGATATTCAGTTTTTCTTAAAATAGGAAATCCTTAAGTGTGCTCATAAAACCTCTACCCAAAATCTAGCACACCATGTGCTTCTCTGTCTTATTCAACACTTGCTTTATTTAGAGTTCATTGAACCTTCAAATAGGTTTTGGAGAATAAAGACTGGCAGTGCCCACATGTACCCTCCAGTCTTTCTCACCAGGGTACTTATATGGGAACCTGTAGTCCTGAATCAGTTTTTAAAATGGGATGGAACTTGTACCAGGGAACCTCTGAACCTACCAGTACTGGTACTATTGTTTGAGTTTTTTTATCCATTGTAAAAACTGGAAGATATCCTTTAAGTGTTATTCTGGTATTGTCAGAAGAGATATAATTTGGCACATCTATGTTTTCTAAAAGATATATTTACCCTTTCAGAGACAAAATTAGTCATAATCAGTTTTGCCTGCTAGATGGCAGCACTATACTTAGTCTTTATAAATATGTTTTACATGAGCCATGTAATTTATCCATATTCTCACTGTAGTTCTGATTTTACACAGCAGATTTACAAGTGTTTTTCTGTTAGTCACTCTATCTTGTTTCTTTATGTGATTACTTAAGCCAGCTTAACATATTCATGTTTATCATTTTGTCTTATTTTTGAGGCATTAAAATATTACTGAGTATAAGTAGTTAAAATAATTTTGCTCATCAGAATCATAAAATAATTGTCAAAGTATCACAATAATAAAAAATAAACTTTTTAAAGGAAGTTTGCAGTCTATACATTGCAGTGCAAAACATGTTTATATTAAAAAATTTTAACAGCATTTCATGGAATTTTCTTTGAAATCTTTGAGGAAACCATGCAGATTTGTGTGTGTGTGTGTGTGTGTATACAATTAATTTTTACATACATGCTCCAGATCAAGATAAAGGTTGTTATCAGCACCCCAGAAAGTTCTCTCAGGTCCTCTCCCAGTCAGTACCTCAGAGGTAACCACTATTCTGGTCTCTAGCGACACATATTAGTCCTGCCTGTTTTTGAACTTGATATAAATGGAATCTTACAGCATGTATTATTTTGTCAGTTTTTTTGATGGTGATTTAGGTTTGATTGTACCTGAGAGCTAAAGGAAAGATATAATTGGAAGAGATCCTGGTAGGACTAGTGGACCATAGTGCACTACCCACATCTTCAACTTTAGGACTGGGTACTATGAAGGATACCAAGTGAATGTTCACAACTGAATTTCCCTTTGGAGTTTACCCTTACTTCACTGAAAGAGTTCCCTTATTCAGGTCATGCAGAGTCATCTGCATCCAGTAACTGTTCTGGTCCCAATTTAGGATAGCTCTGCCTTGTCCCCACATGTGATCACCCAGAGTACTCCTTAGTAAACATCTGTTCACTAATCTCTGTCTTTCAAGTCTACTTCATGGGTAAGCCTACCCACAGTGTAGGTATTCTCTGGCTTAGTATCTTCTTATTACTGATGAGGAAACTGGGGTGTGGTGAGGCCAAATGCTAAACTTCTTACCACAACTTCAAAATATTCTCTAATACTCATCCAATAGTTTTTGATTGTCTATTATATACTGCATGTTGAGCTAGGTAGTTTATTTCAGAGGAACCATGTGTAATAAAGTAAATGTGTACCTTTAATTTATTTTTTATAATGTGGTGCTGAGGATTGAACCCAGTCCTCACACGTGCTAGGCAAGGACTCTACTACTGAGCCACAACCCCAGCCCTAATATGAAAATTGTGACGTAGTCAGAGGTCAGAGACCCATAGTATATCCATGGCAAAGCTAAGAATAGAGTTTCCATTTAATGCCTCTCAGGACTGAGATCTTGCCTTCTTATTAGCATGATTAGAAAGGTACTTGTGAGTTTTAACCTTTTGAGGGAAAATGTTCACTTTCTAAACAGTATTCTTCAACATTCAGAAAGAAATGAGGTTTCATGTATAAAAGTTGATTGCTTACTTTTATATTTATTTGTTTAGAACAGTACTAGGTAATGAATTCAGGGGTATTCTACTACTGAGCTTCATCCCCAGACTTTTTTTATTTTTTATTTTGAGACAGGATCTCCCTAAGTTGCCCAGGCTTTCCTAGAACTTGCAATATTTTTTTTTTTTTTTTTTTTGTGCTTGGGTTTGAACTCAGGGCCTTGTGCTTGCAAGGCAAGCACTCTACCAACTGAGCTATCTCCCCAGCCCGAACTTGCAATATTTTAAAGGCCCTGATTTATTTTGAAATTTTCTAGATAGAGTTACAGTTACATAATAACAATTAGTGATTTGGTTATTTTATCTACCAAATTATTTGATGTGGGTAATTAGGTAATTTTAAAGTCATATCCATCGTAAGATGTAAGTTCAATAGATTGATAATATGTAATTGGTATATAGTTTTGTCATACTGTTAAATAACTGTCAACTTAAATTCCAGTTGTTAAATTTACTTTTTTAAGATGATTTTAAATGTTAATTTAAATTATAAAAAGAAAAATTAAGTTAGTCTCCCAGCAAAACTGTAGAGATCTGAAATACACCTAATTCTGTTTTGTTTTGTTTTTTGTTATGGTGGATATCAAACCCAGGGACTTGTGCATGTTATTAAGTGCTCTGCCACTAAACTGTACTTTCAGCCTGCTATTCTATATCCTTTATTTATATACTTGGAAAAAAATAGGCAATTTTCCCAATTCATCGATTTTAAAATAACTTCCATTCTCAAACTTTAACAGTCCAAAGGTGTAAAGCACTTCTTTTTACATTTCATATTTGCAGAGTGAAATGTTAATATTTAAAAATTAAATTACTGCTTCTTTAATCTTTGATGAATGTTTCATTTACTGATACAAATTGGCTAATTAAGGGCTTTTTAAAAAATCATATCAATAGGCGTAACTTCTTGAAATTTGTTGATAGAAAAATAAGTTTGAGATATTTGTCATTCTTCAGTGTTAAGTGTAATGATTGGAATGAACTGGAAGTAGTGAAAATACTGTTCATAAAATTTTTGTAAGGACTATTTTGTGTATATTCTATGCAATAGAAAATTTTCTTTCTTTTTACATTGATATTATAAATATGTTATAAATTATTCTTTCCTATCCAAAAAATATTTAAGAAACTTGTCTATTTTGAACTAGATTTTGAATGGAGACTTATATCTTTGTTTTAGGAAGAAGATAGAATAGTTTTTATTGTTTTCTGAAAATCAGAGCAAACTGAATCTAGGAATCAGGGTCCTAATTCTAAATGCCAAGTGTTTGAATAAGAGTTTTAGCCAAATGCATAAAATGTACTGACTTCAGAGAGTCATTTTTTCCTCCATCTATAAAGTGAGGATAATGAATTGAGGATTAAAAAAAAAAAAAATCAAACTATCTTGAATATTGTCATGTACCATGCAGATGAAAGTTGTTTTTGCTTTGCTCTTCATTGTGAAAAGCAGTATGCAGCTAGTTATATCATACAGGTGATGACTGGCTTATTCCCTTGTCTGTGTGCAGTATTTCACCTTATCATTCAAAGTTTATATAGACTTCTCCACATTTTTGGGAAATGCTTTCTGAAACCTCATAGCCATTCATAGGTAAATTCTAATTTTCACCAAAGTTCTTCATTTTGTTGTATGAGATATTTTTTCTCCTTGTTTTTTTGTTTTTGTTTTTGCTCAAAAGAATTGCCAGCCATTCTGTGTATATCGTTCATTTGTTGATTGACCCATTCAGCATTTTTTAAGTTGCTGCAGTGTGTAGGGTATTATTCCAACCTGTGAGATAGCACCAGATCTGTAGGTTTGATTTTGTTATACATCACGTTAAGCCTCCATGGCTTACTGGAGTAGATTGAGAAGTTAAATCATACTGTTTTGAAAATAGGAGTGAGGACTACTTATTTGAGGGTCCTCATAGGTAAAGGGAAACCCCTAGTGTCATTCTGATGGTTCTAGACTGAGCAAATGATCCTGACTCCTTTTTCTCAGTGTAGTCTTGCTTTCTATAAGTCTTATAGCTCTGGTGGTTAGGGCTTTAGTCAGGGTAAGCATGGAAATTTATTTATTTATTTATTTATTTATTTATTTATTTTTATACTGTGTACTGGGGAACTTAGGGATGCTTTACAAACACTGACATAATTCTCCAGTCCTTTTTTAAATTTTGAGATTGGGTCTCACTAAGTTGTTGAGGGTCTCTCTCAGTTGCAGAGACTAGCCTTGAACCTGTGACGCTCCTGCCTCAGCTTCCCAAATTGCTGGGTTTATAGGTGTGTGCCACTACACCCATCTGGCATAGAATTCTTTTGGAATATTTTACTTATTGAATGCAGCCTCCTCACAGGTGATAGACTCTGTTGAAAGTGGTAAAGCCAGCCAGGTGTGGTGTTGGTGGTACACATCTATAATCCTAGCCACTTGGGAGCCTGAGGCAGGAAGATCACAAGTTTGACACCAGCCTGGGCAACTTGGCAAGAATTTAACCCATTTGTTGTATTGTTCCAGAAATGGAAACCTATAAAAATTTAAATTGAGCAACAAATATACCACTTTCAATAACTTTGAAATAATTTTGTATTCATTCAGGCAAAACTTAATATCTTGCCTCAATCATAAAAGTGGTTATCTTAGTTTTCAGACTCTTTTTTTCTGTGCCAAAGTATTCATTCCAAAAGTTAGCCCAGGCCTGTGGGTGTAACTCTGGTGGAACACTTGCCTACTCTGGCATTCACAAGGCCCTGGGTTTGATCTGCAGTACTGCAAAAATAAAATGAGAATCAACCCCCAAAATGGCTTTATCATAATTACCTTAAATGAATTTTTTGCCAAAAGAGAATTTTTGCCTGAATTACCAGGATATATATCCTGCTTTTAAAATATACTTTTTAACTAGATACTGAGAAAAACTGCTTATCTCATTTTTAAAGGTTTTTATGTAATTCTAATTTTGTAATTATAGTTCCTTGATATTAAGTGAGTTTTTAATAACTGATAGCTAACATAACCCCTAAGGTTATCTAAAGACTTCTAAAACTCCTCTTTTAAAACTATTGACTTTATTTTCTTTTCTTGATACCACTGGAGTTACTCTTCTATAATTCCTCAGTGTCTCTGGTAAGAGTCACCAGTAATAGTTTGTAATATTAGAGATGCTCCTGATGATGTAGTTACTGC
The DNA here is from genome assembly GCF_902686455.1 of Sciurus vulgaris. NCBI lineage: Eukaryota > Metazoa > Chordata > Mammalia > Rodentia > Sciuridae > Sciurus > Sciurus vulgaris. The sequence goes on from NC_136463.1 coordinate 143,200,016, forward strand.
AAGTTCAAATGCTAGTTTCTGCACAGCTAATGCATTCTGAATCTGTGCCTGGTCCAAAAAAAGGTTTCCTGCCCAGGACACAGGGTCATATGATGAAATGAACTCTTGAAATACAATTCCTTCCTCTGAAGAACACACTGTATTTCATGAATTTATGAAACATGCTTATATGTGTTTTCTTTCACTGTCTTTACCCATGAATTGCAGTGTGTCTCCCATCTAAATAAATTTTCATAGTGCCCTACAAATTGTAATTTAAGGAATTTTTGTGTTACAAAATATAATGTATTCCATTTATTTTAACATAAATGCTACATTTTGAGCACTAAAGACCAGTTTCACATTTTAGCACTTCAGTTTATTCTTCTAGACTGGAGTGTATTTACGTATTTATTAAGAATGTTTAAAGGATGAACCATTTAATATCTTATAAAGTGCTTTGAAGTGGTTGTAGCAAAATCCCATGTAACCTTATAAAGTATTAGCATCGTCTTCATCTTATCATCACCCTCCCCTCAAAGATGATAGTGTAATCATTTATTCGGGACTGTCTAGAAGCCACTGGCAAAGTTAGTACTGGAACTGAGAGTTCCAGGGCTGCCTTTGCTCAGTGATACCAACTTTAGGTCAGGTGGCTAGCTCTTTGGAGAATAGAAATAGAATTCAGATGACCTTGGCATTTTGGAGAAGGGGTTAGATTGTTTTTAAAGGGGCAATTGTTGAAATAATTAAATCAAATACAGGAAAGAAAATCTCTAGCCTTTCTGCCCTTTAATTAAACTTTACTAGAGGAAATCAGTATTAGACACATTATAGCTGGAATGTAGTAGACAAGATTAAGATTAGTTGTCAGGAAATTTTTCCAAATTATACATATTTCAAATCATGGAATATATTTTGGAAGAAGTAAAATAATCACTTAAGAGTACATAAAAACTGTTGGTGCCCTGGTGCACACCTGTAATCCCAGTGGCTCTGGAGGCTGAGACAGGAGGATTACAAGTTCAAAGCCAGCCTCAGCGACTTAGGGAGGCCCTAAGCAATTTAGCAAGACTGTCTTTAAAAAGAAAAGTGCTGGTAATATGGCTTAGTGGTTAAGCGCCCCTCAGTCCCCACTACCAAAAAAAAAAGTACTTAAAGCTATCAGGCACAGTGGTGTATCCCTGTAATCCTAGCTAATGGGGTGGCTGAGACAGGAGACTCCCAAGTTTGAGACCAGCCTCTCAGCAGCTTAGCAAGACTCTGTCTCAAAATAAAAGGACTCAGGGTATAGCTCAGTGGTAAAGTGCCCTGGGGTTCAGTCCCCGGTACCCCCCCCCAAAAAAAAAAAAAAAAAAAAACCCAAAATATGTGTACACAGAGGCTTACAACTAGGTGAAGGTCTCTTGGAATGGTTATCACAGAAATACCAACTTGACCCAATGACCCTAATAAGGGTTTTGGACTTCACTCAGAATCTAATAGACTCTACTAGTACTTTGATTTGGAATAGTCATATCTTTTGGTAGTGGTTCTAGTGTTCCCTACATGGTGCCCACATGTTCCACAGAGCCAGAGCTATGACTTAAAGTAAATATGCTTGGTTAGAACAAGGTGACAGAACCATCAAATGTGGAACCATTTGGATCCACATGAGTTCAAGTATACTATAGCTCCATCTTTGTGACTTCTAAACTGTGTAAATATATTTTAGAATATTTAACTCTTCTGAGTCCAGGGGTGACCAAGAAAGATTATTACTGGTTTTGGGTCATTGTTTACCATATGTGGCTACCTTTTTCCCAGTACATTTTGCTTTCCTTGTGAACATCCATGCTCCCCACCTCTGGTTTTTTTGTGCAGTGGTGTGTTTTGTGTTACTTTTCTCTAATAATCTCATGAGGTAAACAGGATGAAGTCAGTTTGAAAGATATTCTTAAATTTATATTTCTATGACTAACACCTGAGGAATGTTTTCATGCTGGATAAAATCCTCTTACGTTTAAGGCTAATTTTTCAATAAGATTATTCTTAAACAATGAATTTTAAACTTGGGTTTAAGAAAAATTTGTCCATGAATGTATATGTGTATAATTTAAATGTTTAACTTTTTTTGAATCATAAACCTGAAATACCAAAGTGCTATGTTACATAGAATGTAAAAGGGAAAAGGAACAATCACTTTACCCAAGAATTACTCATTTGTCCACAAATTTATGGAAATAGTCTGTTCGAAAGCAGGTTTCTCTAATTCAATTGAAGTATTTGCTTTTACAGATGTAAATCATATAATGTATAATACAAATAGCCATTTCAGGTATGCTGGTTGGCATTTGAGTGTTTAAAATACTCAATAAAAGTCAGTAATTTGCAACATAAAAATATGAACTACTTTATTGTTTATTAGGGTAATTCTAAAAAATATAAAAGTGGACCTAAAATTTTATCAGGTAAAACTTTTTTCAATATTAAATAAATATGTGATATTGATTCAGTCTAATTTGATAATGAGCCCATTGCAATATCTAAATTTTGCCAGAGGATTTTTTTTTTTTATTTCCAGGTTTTAATTACAACAAGGACAGCTGCTGATAATTTTAGCACTCAATATGTTTTAGATGGCAATGGCCACATTCTTTCTCAAAAACCTTCACATCTTGGTCCAGGTAAGAAAATAACTTTATAGCATTCATTACCTTTCCTGTAGTGTTGTTAAAAACAGTATTACTCCTTGGATTCAAATATGTTGTTTTAGGTTTGGTCCTGATGAAGTGTAGTTAACTTTCAAGTGAACATTGAACCTTTAGTTGTAAACCTCTTAAATACTTAAGAGTGGGCTATGGATGTAGCTCAGTGGTAAGAGTGCTAGGGGTGCTTGCCTAGCATGCACAAGGCCATTTCTACCGTCACATACACACACAGATTAAATTTAAATAAAGAGGAGTTCTCAAGGAACTCTGTGATAAACTGGACAATTCTGTAGATTAGTTACTTTTCTAAAAAATCTCTTAAGAGCATTTTTTTTCCTTTTACTGGATCACCAGTGTCATCTTTCTTTCCATGTTAAGGATAATATTTTATTGAAACACCTAAAATGCCATTTGATTTGTTATAATGATAAACCATAGTAGTAAGATATTTTGATTAAATAATTTAAAATTTATTTATTCATGGAATACTTCAAAGATGCTCAGTTTAAACAATTATCAACTTAATAGTAAAGTCCTTTTAGCTAGTACCTACACTTACTTTCTCCCTTTCTACATTTATCATTTTCAGGCAGATGAATACATTATGTTTCTACTAATAATTAAATTCTTTACTGTTTTATACATTTATATGTAATTTTACTATATTTTAAGCTTTAAGTTCCTTTTGAAACTATTTACTTCTAAGAGGGAAAAAAAATCTCTGTAGGCCTAAATTTCATATATCATTTAATCTTTTTATACTATTCTGGTAATGGAATGATTAAAGTTAAAAGAATATTAAAGTTATGTCCTCTTTAAAGTCATGTTCAAAAGAATTCTTAGATCTGAAAAGAGGCTCGTAGAACTGGAAAGAGTTTTGTTGTTTGTTCTTCTCTAATTTGTATTGTAAATTCATGTTTAATTTTTTATGGTTCTTTATTTTAGTTTATCAGAATACTGTCTTTTTTTCTGTGGTTTCTTCCCTCCAGTTTTGGTGTTAAATTATTGAATTTGTTGATTTTCAGATGACTCCCATCTTTGAAAGTTACTTTTGTATATCTTACTTCTAATACTGAATTTGTTCACTGTATTTCTTACTTTATAAATCTCTAGCATAGTTATTGATTACTTTTGCTTATTAGGAATTAATACTGTATTCATGAGGAAAAAGTTACTAGGAACACCTAAGAAAATGCACTAAATTCTTTCCTCATTTATTAAGTTAATGAAAATGATCGCAAATCTAACAGCTATTTAGTTTGATGTATAATAATAAGCATTATACACATTTTAATTTAAAATAATAGATTGTAATTCTTTTACTACATGTTGAAGGTTGGACAAAGGGAAGGTGTTTTTTGAAATTTTGGTCCCTTTCCAGAAAGGCTGTGACCCCAGGGCTTTGGAGTTCAAATTAGGAAACCATTAGGAGGTATTTGAGTAAGCTCTCCAGTAGAGTACTTTGAAGTAACCTAGTCACCTTATAAAACTTAAAAGTATTTATTTTTATCTTTGTAGTAACCGGTCTAATCTGGATGGCCAGTGGCTCTGTATCACTCATACTTCTCATGCTTTTATGTATTCATCTCCATGGGAACTATGAAATAACAATCCTTAAATATGGACTCCACCTGATCTTTGCCCTTTTGCTGACTGATTTTTCTTTGCCTGCTGACATCAGTCTTCTACCTTTAGTGAGTCCAGGTACAAATGTTAAGGAATTTTTATAGTCAATAAATGAATCTTATTTTCTTTAGCCAATTCCTTTTATTTTGAGATACAATATACTTGAAAGGTCAGTAGTTACAAAATCAGTAATTGCCCTTCACAACTCATTTTTTTCACCTAATTATAGTTGATTAGTTAGGGAACAACAACAGCAACAACAAAAATCTTAATTTCAAATTGCTCTAGGTGGACACATTATAAAGTCCACACTCAAAAGCCTTTTACATTGATGTTGCTTACTGCTGATATTTTTTGAGTGATTGAATCACAGACTCACATTTCACCAGCTGTCATTAGCTTCCATTTAAATATTTTCTGTGTAAGATAAAACTACAGTTCAATCATCTTAATTTATACCTGTGCATTTAGGGTTCTTGTAGATTAATTTTTGCTGTGGTGTGAACATCGTTGCTTAGCAGTAACTCTTCATATCATCTGATAGAATGACACCTATAGATAGTATAACTGCAGTTGCAGGAATGACTTAAAACAGAATCTTATTTAGACATTGGAAAACTTGTAACCCCTTTAAAAAATGTGTTTTAAAATAGTTTACTAGAAATACCAGTTCTGTTTTTTCTGGGTGTTAATTTAGCCATTTAAATGATTTATGTGCTTAATAGCATATCATTTTAATTGCTCTTACCCTCTGTGCATTTTAAAACATTATACCTGATTTTTAAAAACTTACAATGAATATAGAAATAAGTCTCCATCTTTTAAATTTCTTTACTAAGAAGACTGAGAATTATTTTAGTAACATCTTTTTCTGTCCTCACTTTCTTAACTAGTGTCCCCTAGTACTTCTGCCTTAGGAGTTTCTCTAATATCAGAAATGTTATATTTCAAGTACTATTTGAAAGAAGGGAGATCAGTAGAGTACAAGTGGGAGACCAAAGGGGAAAAACTGAAGAATCAAGTTATGCCATGTATATGTATGAATATATCACAATGTACTTCAATTTTATATGTAACTGTAGTGCACCAATTAAAAACAGTAAGTAAAAGGAAGACCAATAGAGTAGAGGAAGAGAATCAAGGAAGGAAGGAGGGAGGGAAATAGGAAGTACTAGGAATTAAAATGGAGCAAATTATGTTACATATATTTAAGAATATGTCAAAGTGAACCCCACTATTATATGAAACTATAATGTACTAACAAATCTGAAAAAAAAAGGTCCATTGATCAGGGAATTTCCTTTTTTCTAGGCTGTTATTAGAGTAAAATATGTTATTTTAAAATTTTCAATGTGAGATTTTGCATGTATTGAAAGAGCTTTTCATCTTAATTGAAGGATGCAACTTTATTCATTAAATAATTCAAGAACACTTTGATATATCAAGTACTCATATCTTTACATTAGGAAAATAACTAGCCTCCTTTCTAAGTGGCGTTATTACTTAAGGTCATGTAAATACAACATAACTGCAATTTCATTCTGGTGTTTGAAGAATCCATTAAAGTTAGAGACCTGAGCAGTTCTCTTATAAAATATGATAGTGTAACTGTGGCTTTCTCCCTATTGGCCAATATTACTTGGGGCTTTTATTTTTAAGGGTACACATTTCATATGGAATAAGAAAAGTCCTTTTCATCAATAACTTTTATTCACACGTGTAATTTGCATGTTATTACTAATTCTCAGTTTACTCTGAGACTTTTTAGTACTGAAGTAATTATTTGTTGCTGTGAAGATAGATATAGTGTAGTTGATGAGACATAACGTTTAAAAAATCAACAAATAATCTTTTTCCTTTTATAAATACATTTATATTTTGCCCTTTCAGTTTCTTCCTTCTGTCTTTTTACAGCTACAGTATATATCATTATATTTGTCTCTGGGAACTCACAGAATAGTAAGAAATACAAATGAGTAAATAAGTAATAATGTAAAATGAAATCACCAACTGTCTAGAGGGAGGTTAGTAAGTTTTTCAGAAAAGATGGCATTTGAATTTAAAGATGATATAAGAAAGAGCACATGGGAGCCAGGTGCTTTGGCACACTCCTATAATCCCAGTGGCTTGGGAGACCAAGGCAGGAAAATTATAAGTTCAAAGCCAGCCTTAGTAATTTAGCAAGGCCCTAAGCAACTTAGCGAGCCCTGTCTTAAAATAAAATATTTTAAAAAAGACTGGGCTAGGGTAATGGCTAAGTGGGTGAACACCTCTGGGTTCAATCCCTGGTACCAAAAACCAAAAACCAAAAACCCACACACTGGAGGATGGTCTTTCTGCAAGAGAAGAATAGTGGATGTAGAAGATAACATTGCTCCCTGTGTAGCGATGAAAGGAAGAAAACATAATTTTAAAAACTTACATTTGTCTTTAAACTTGTTGAAGAACTGTAATACTGAAAAATTTAAATGAATTAAATTCAAGAGAAAGACTATACCCTCTTCTAGAGAAGAAGTGATTGATTGTGGCTTACTTCCCTGGGAGCATCAACTTAGTCTGGAGACATAGATGGATAAAGGAGCAAGTCTGCCATGGTTGAGGAATCTTGTGTGACACTAGCAGAAACCAGCTGAACTTTTAATAGCCCCATGTGGATGGATAGTGACAGATTGGAAAATGGGATCTTCAGACACAGAACTTGTTTGCCCTACTCAGAATCTTATCAAGACTTTTGCTGAGTAAGCAATGATGAAGAAATTTTGGACTGTGATAGAGAAAGATCTTAAAACCTTTCTAGAAGAAAAGATCTGATTCTGCCTTAAGATATTGTAGAACAGATGCAAAGTAAAACTAGATAAAGTCATCTCATTTAAAGTAAAGATAAATTCCTAATTAGGTTGAAGAGATCTGTTCTTTACCTGCTTGACAGGAAACAAAGAGCTTTCCTTAGGGAAAAATACTATCTTCTTTAGTATCTATTGTTCTTCTGCACACAATGTCTGGCAAAAATTGAAGTGTTGAGGGATATGAAGAAAGGAAAAATGACATCCATAATTAAGAGAAAGAATAAGCAAATTTACAGATTACCCAGATATTTGAAATAACAAGAACTTACAACTGTGTTAAATAATTTTGAATAAAATATGGACCAAATCATTAATAAAGTAGAGAATTTCAGTAGATAAATGGAAAATAAAAAAGAACCAAATGAAAATTCTAGAACTGAAAACAATACTGTGTCTGAAGAATTCATTGGAGGCCCATATGTTAAAGACTAATTCCAGTAGGAGGCCTTCTGGTCATTTGGAGTGTGCCCTAGAAGGGGATTTGGGGACCCCATTCCTTTCTCTTCTTCTGTCTTTGCTTCCCAGCTCCCATGAGGTGAGCAACTTCCTTATCCATGTGCTTCTGCATGATATAGTGTCTTACAACAGAACCAAAAGCAGGGGGTCCAGCTGACCATGGACTGAAAACTCCAAAATTATGAACCAAAATAAGTCTTTCTTCTTTTTAAATTGATTATCTCAGGAATTTTGTTGCAGTAATGGAAAGCTGACTAATGCAAAAAATTGGTATTGAGAAGTGGGGTCACTGTACCTCATAGTGCTGAAAAGCCTGTGGAATTGGTTCACAGAAAAAGTTTGGAGGATCAAACTAGAGAAAGCCTAGAATGCTGTAAGTGGAACTCAGTGGTGATTCTGGTGAGGGATCAGCTCAGAATGCTGATAGAAGTATAAACAGTAAAAGTTATGCACGTAAAATTTCAGATAGAAATAAAGACTATTGAGAATTCAACAAGAGTCTGCCTACATTACACTCTGGCAAAGAATTTGACTGCATTTTGTCTCTGCCTGAGACTTTGTGGGTGGGAGGTAGAGCTTAAAGGTGATGGACTCATTTATCTGGTGGAAGAAATTTCAAGACAGCACAGTGTTCAGGCAGTGTCATAAGTATTACTGAAGTTTCAGCCAGGGAAGGTATGATTGCTGTAGAGATTAGAATGTGAAGATCTTTGTATTGGGGCAATATGAAAAATGTCTAGAGAGAATCTCAGAAGTCAGCAAGGTGACAGACATCATAAGATCAAAGGTGTAGAAATGGAAATTTGTTTCAAAGAATTTTTCAGAGCAAAGTCTTTTGAAAATTGGGTGTCCTGCTCACTCAGGACTACCCAAGCCAGCAAAGCTCTCAGAAGCATTACAGCTGTGATTCAGACTCTCTCAAGGACAGCTTGTGCTGTTGGCAGACATTGGTGTCATTCACATGATGCTGGTCTTGCAGGCATTCCGGATGCAAGAGTTATGTGGGTTATGGAGGCTTCCATGAGATTTCAAAGGAAAGCCCTGGGAAGCCAGTAGGTATGTTGCAGGGTCTGAGACCCTGCAGGCAGCCTTCGACAGGGTGGCATGTAGTGAAGCTGTGAGAGGGAAGCCGGAGCTGCAAAGAGACCCCAGGAAGTGAGAGATGTTAGAAATGTGAATGATATTCTGAGAGGAGAGGCAGATAAAAAGTTTTTCAAAAAAATGATCATTTATGAGAAGAAAAAAACTTGTCTTCTGTTTGGAAGAACCAGGCTTTGAGAAGTATTTAGGGATGGATTCTTGTAAGATGTGATACTCAGACTGAAGTTTGAAGGTTGATAAAGGAGTTAATCATGCAAAGGGTGGAAAAAGAACATATGCAAAAACCCTGAGGTGGGAATAAGTCTAAATTGCTAGAGGAACAGAAAAAAGAAGACTGATAGGAGAGGAGATAGCCATGGGCCAGCTTACTTAGAACCTTGCAAGCTTTATCCCTTTCCTTTCCCAATCATTTTTTCCAGTTAGCCATTGTTAATAATAACTAATAATCATTGAAAACATTGAGCCCCAAACTTTTCCCCCTATATTCTTATCTCTTTCATGTCATGAATCCTTATTTAACACTTAAATAGCAAATTTCACCCATATTACTATCTTTTGTTTACATTCAGCTTTTAAGATTCCTTTCCACCAAATTTATTTTCTCAGCTTCTCTCATTATAAAATCTCTATTTGGTTGGGGGTGGGGAGATGCTACTGGGTATTGAACCCAGGGGTGCTTTACCACTGAGCCACATTCCCAACCCTTTTCATTTTTTGTTTTGAGACAAGGTCTAAGTTTCTTAGGGCCTTGCTAAATTGCTGAGGCTGGTCTCAAAATTGTAATCATTCTGTCTCTCCCTCCCAAGTTGCTAGGATTATAGGTGTGTGTCACCACACCTGGCTAAAAACTCTATTTTGATGTCATTATTAATTGGCTAGAGTTTAGCTTCCATTATTTTCATCTTATGTGCCTGAGTGATATACTTGTGAAATTTTACAAGTCCAAAAAGTCTTTATATGTATTTTATGTATTTATGTACATATGTATTATATGTATATATGTCATTTTTGTCTTTGTATGTATCTTAACTGGGTGTTGGTTTCTTTTTTTTTTAATTTGCATTTATTTTATACTGAATTTATTCCTGTGCCATAAGTTTTTGTTTCTTTAGTTTCTTCTGGGATATCTTTTTCTTCTGTGCAACCTCCTCTTCTGGTTTAGGAACAATCTGTTCCTTTACAGCGAGGATCATCTCGATGTGGCAGGGGAACTCATGTATGGGTTAATCCGACCATGAGCTCCGTAAGTACAGTGGCACATCTTGGGTGCATTGTTCACCTGGATATGTTCAATGACCAGAGAATCTGTCTAAACCCTTAAGTTCAGCATTACTCTCTGCATTTTTAAGCATATGCAGCAAAAATTCAGCACTCTTTTTGGGCCACCATCCCTGTGTCCAGCCCCACTGTTTGGACTGGGCATACCTACCAACTCCACCATTGTAACACTGGAATGACACACATTGCTTCTTTAAAGTGACATCCTTCAGGTACTTGGTAGCTTTTCGGATATGCATACTCTTGATGGCCTGCATGGTTTCACAGGTGTTCTTAAAGTGAACATGAAGATTTGAACCTCTTGATTTGCATGATTTTGTGGGGTTTTCTGAGTCAAGAGAGTAGCAGACCATTTTCACAGATCATCTGAGGCCGCTTACAGGAAGAGCAGGTGTTTGTTTCTTGATGGTTGTTTTTTCTTTTCTTTCTTTCTCTCCCCCCCCCCCCCTTTGGTACCAGGAGTTGAACCTAGGGGCCTTAACCACATTCCCAGCCCTTTTTATATTTTATTTGGAGACAAGGTTTTACTAAATTGCTTAGGGCCTCAATAAGTTGTTGAGGCTAGCTTTGAACTCGAGATTCTCCTGCTTCAGCTTCCTGAGCTACTGGGATTACAGGCATGCACCACCACACCAGGACTGGGTGTTGGTTTTGTAATTTTCCCTTAATTGTTTATGGTTTGTCTATCTTCTGGTTCCATAGGTGAGAAGTTTTGATGTTAAATTTTCCTGTAAGAAATTTTTTTTCTTTCTGAAAGTTTGTGAATTTTCTTCCTATTCTTAAAATTTAGGATTGCCAATGTAAAATGGTTTCTTCTTCAATTTTAAAAATATTCTTCCCTGTAATGAAGCAAAGACTCTTGAAGTCTGCAGTCAAATCTTTTAACTAGAAAATTTTCTTGTTAGTTTCATCTCTGTACATTTCTTTTTCTCTTTTTAGAACTCCTGATTTTATTTTACATTTCTCTTGTGATTTCCACTTCTTTTTGGTTTTGCCTTTGTCAAGCAGTAGGAAAATTGTCATTGTTTTAAGCCTTCTAATTCCAATTCACTGTAAGAAGCATTTATATAACAACCCAATTCATAAAATCTAATGAAAACAAATACTTTATGAAATGATATGTATTATTATTATTGTGATGCATTTCATTTCCTATTCTAGTTTATTTTTATTTTTTAAAAGAAAGATGTTAGTTACTGTACACTAATTCAGTGTTTCTCAGCCATGGGCAGCATCCCCCATGCCCCTTCCCCTGCCTTCAGGAACAATTAGCATATTTGCAGACATTTTTGGGGGGTAGGTGGTACTGGGGATTGAACTCAGGGGCACTGGACCACTGAGCCATATCCACATCGCTATTTCATACTTTATTTAGAGACAGCAGGTCTCACTGAGTTGCTTAGCGCCTCGCTTTTCCCGAGGCTGACTTTGAACTCCCCATCCTCCGGCCCCATCCTCCTGAACGTCTGGTATTATGGGTGTGCACCAATGTGCCCTGCACTGTGTAGTCTTATACCACCTATTGCATTTTAAAGTACAGAATAAACATCATTCTCAAATGGTTTGAATATTAGCAGATTTTTAAAGATTCTACATTCTGGTAAGCTCATGTTTCTCTGCAGTTACAGAAATAAAATTATTGTTAGGCTGGGGTTGTGACTCAGTGGTAGAGCACTTGCCTGGCATGTGTGAGGCACTGGGTTCAATTCTCAGCACTACATATAAATAAATATATAAAATAAAGGTCCATCAACAACTAAAAAAAATAATATATATATATATATGTGTGTGTATATTCCTATATATATATATAGGAATAAAGTTATTGTTTAGACTACATAGAAGAGCTTATACTAAGCAATTTACAAATAGAAAAGTCTAGCAAGAAATCAATATAGTTTGTAAAGGTGAATTTTCTTTGGGTTCCCAGTCTTAGATTTTAGCATTTAGCAATAGAAAGGAATAATTATGGATTGTATGTTGATTTTAAGAGTCATAAAGTTTTTCCCAAATCTAAATATACTTTCCTCTTATCTACCAACAGGTACAACTGTAACTGCTTTGAGATTATTTAAGAATCTACCTGTCAGAAAACAATTTTATTCCACTGCTAAAAAATGTAAAGATGAAATTAAAAAGGTCCAGGATCTCCTCATAAGTTATGGTGTCCTTAAACCTGACTTAAGGATTGTTTTTATACATAATAAGGTGAGTAATATTGAATTTTAAAATTTTGTTAAGTTACAATATAACAAAAGAATAGTGAGTGATACGATCTAAGTCAGTTAGCTCTCTGGTATGGACTGAATGTTTGCCATCCCCTTCACTACCCAATTCATTTGTTGAAAACTTAATCACCAATATGATGGTTTTAAGATATGGAGCCTTTAAAGATGATTAGCTCATAGGGGCAAAGTACTCATGAATGTTATTAGTGTCCTTATAAAAGAGACTCCAGAGAGCTGCCTTCCCTCTTCTATCATCTGAGCACACATAGTGAAAAGTCACCATCTGTGAAGCAGAAGGTTGGTCCTTACCAGACTCTCAGTCTCCTGGCATCTCAATCTTGGATCCCAGCCTCCAGAACTGTGAGAAATACATTTCTTCTGTTTACAAGCTACCTGGTTTATGGTATTGTGTAATAACAGTTCAAAAACAATACATAGTCTTTTTTTTTTCAAAACTATAGTCCACTTTCATCTATTTTTATCTTTGTTATATTAAGGAGCATCTTTAATTTGTCACCTAATATCTGTACGAAATCCGATCAAAACCCTTTATTCTTAATATCTAAGACCAGAGATTCCCTAGGTAGAATTTTTCATCCAAGAAATGCTTGAGCACTCCCTTTTATGAATTGCTCTGACAGGTTCTGAAAATAAGAAGATTGAGATTTGTTCTGTTCCTTTAAAGAGTATACAATTTAGTGACATTTTTTAATTTTCTAAACTTTTTTTTTCATAACTTTATTATTATTTTTTTTAATGTGATGCTGAGCATTGAACCCAGTGCCTCACACATGCTAGGCAAGTGTACCCCCACTGAGCCATAACCCCATTTCTAAACTGTTTTTTATTTGGAAGAATTTGGTTTTTTAAAGGAAATTCTACTTCATTTCTTTCCATATTTCAGAGCAGGGCTGATAAGGGAAGGAATTCATCTTATTGCTTGATGAATTTTAGGGGAAAGAAAGATTCATGTATTTTCTGATCTGTTTTTTACAAAATTCCATATGGGCACTTTGAAATGTTTAATGGAAGGAGAGCAGAAGCACACAGCAGTGTGGAAGCCTCAGAGGAATAAGGAATTAACACTTAATGAGGAGCTATGCAATGTCAGGATTTTTCTAGTTGCATTAATTTCCTGTAATCCTCATAACAACAACCAAGTGAGGTAGACATTTTATCAATTTTCCAGTTGTCCTTTGAGCTGAACTCCAAGAGGTTCCATACTTTTCTGAGTGTTGTACAACTAATAAATTGTTGGACTGGAATTTGAAACAGCATGCCTTGGAGTGCAGGTTCTTTATACTCTGCTATGTTCTTTTCCCATTCTGATAATACATTACATTTATATAGTACTTTTCCATATTTCAGAATACTTAAATAACTTTGTGAGATAAACAGCATTGTCTCTGTTTGTATGAAGAATGGAGCTCAGAGTGATCAAAGGAATTGTTTTACATTTTGTACTAAGTAATAGTGCTGAGGTCAGGAGCTATTTTGACTCAGTTTCTTTCTGTTCCATGTCTTTTTACTCATTTATCAAGAAGATTCTTTATCTTCTGACTTCAAGCTATGATGAAGTGTTTATGATCAAAACTTTGGTCATCTTAAAAGAAAAATATTAATAATAGTCAGCCACCTGTTCCTTCTGGCATAGAGCTCAACCAAATGATACCTTGAGATCCCTTCCAGCTCTTCCATGCTATGATTTCTCAGGATGTTGATGGATAGAGGCTGATCCTGCTAATATAAATAACCCTATGACCTCTTGATTCAGAGGACATTAAGAATTAAAAGTTAAATGTCTCCAAGTTAAGAAAACACCAGGGTCAGAAGAAACATGGTAATCAAAAAGGGAAAACAGATGAAAAGGCCAAAAAATGAATAGAGATAGAAATTAGTTTATAAACGAAAAGTAAATACTAAAATGTTTTGAATAAGAGAAAATGTAATAGACAAATAGGATTATTACCTTATATAACAAAAATGAGTACATCAGAATTATTTGAGACCATGAGTTCTTGCTTATTTGGAGTCAAATATATATCTTTTAAGTTTTAAAGTTTAGGGTAGGTGTTTTCTTCTGAGATGGAAAGCAGTATTTTGTAATATTCTATATTTTAGCATTTTCAGAGGACACTGTTGTCTGAACTTATGTTAAACAAATGCAAGTGCCTTTATGGCCTTCAGTACTTTCTGATGCAGTTCAGCTTCTGGATAGTAGGCTGAATGTTATACTATGAAAGTAATAAAAGATTATCAAAAGTCTTATAGTGAAGTTGAGCATTAGCTTTTGTTACACAAGCAGACAGACCATGGACTGAATTAGAATAGGCTTTTTATTTTTGAGCTCTTTTTGTTAGTACAGATTATTATTCTAAGATTTTGCTTCTCAGTAGTACTGTTGTGCCTCAAGAAATGTTAAACTATATTGTTAAAACTTCCAAAATAGCATTGACATGTTATCCTAAATCTCTTTTAATGTTGAGTCCTTCTCTGCTCTTCGTCTTTTTCTTCTAAACATTATTAACTTTCATCCTCCTTCATATACTTTTTGTGGAGAATGTTTTTGTCTTTGTTTAAAATTTAAACATGACATTATTGATGTCTTTATTTTTTTTCTGCTTTAGAAACCAACAATCATACTGCCCATAATATGAGAAGTACTATTGCTATTTTGATAACTTGGATTAGATAGTGTTCCTTCTTTTTATGAAGGTTTAACCTGCCAAGACATTCTTTGAATACTGATAATGTTGATGTTCTTGCCAGTATGGTTATGTTAGAAAGAGGTATTTTTCTTCTTTCATCACCATGTTCCTTGAAAGCATATTGAATAATGAGACAGCCAAAGGAAAATAATTTACAAGTGCATTCAGTGAGTTTATTTAAAGTAGATATTATTTGGAGAATTGCTAGAGCCATTCCTTAAATGAAAACTATAGTTTTCAGGTTTAGTTGTAAAAACTGAATCCCTGTGAGGTCTTGCTATATATATTTTCATTTATAAAGTAGTTATTTCCCAGAATTAGAAATTGTTCTCTATGTTAATATCTGAAACCAATTTTGTATTCTTAATGATTTCATATAAATAGTTTTGCAGAACTCTAGAACATAATGTTAAACTTGTGATTTAAAATAAGAACTATTCTCATACTACATAATTGTTGATTTTTTGAAGGCTTTTCTTAAAATAGTATGTGAAGGTTTAGACATTGTTTTGAAGTTTTGTTTTGTTTTTGTTTTGCAGTGCTAGGAATTGAATTAGGGCTTCAAACATGCAAAGCATATGCTCTACCACTGAGCTACATCTCCATCCCTGAATTTTGTTTTATTAATTAGAAGCCCACTGGTGTTTCAAGCACTGAATTGGATGTGATTGATTTGAGAAGTTTTTAACTATTAAAAAAGAGAGAGGACATGATTTAAAGAATGGCTTCCTGCTGGGTGTGGTATCACATACCTATAACCCCAGCAAGAAGATTGCTTTTAGCAATTTAGCGAGGTCCTAAGCAACTTAGTGAGATCCTGTATCAAAATAAAACATAAAAAGGGCTAGGGATGTGGATCGATGGTTAAGTGCTCCTGGTTCAGTTCCTGGTACCAAAAAAAAAAACAAGGAATGACTTGCCTCCCATTCCCACCTCCATGTCACAAGAGTGTTAAGACTTATTGGAGTCAGTTGTTCGTGTTCTATGTATATTTTGAGGTCTGGAAGAATGATAGCATAACTTTGAAGGGTTGAATATTTCTTATTTCAGTCAGTCTGGGAAGAGGCAAGGACCTTAGCCAGAAATAGAAAAACAGAAACCTGGTTTGGTTGTGAAATGTGGTAGCTCTGTTTCTTGGCTTAGTTTTCCAAGTCTCTAGGAAAATACTGTTTTGTGGTGATAGTTGAAGATTTGGATTATAAACTAAAGATTAATAAGTGGTATCTTATAATCTATATCTGCTGTTTTTGGTATTCTTTTTTATGATATTCTTTGTGCATTCTGTCCTTCTTTTGGCCTTTTACTCAAAACATTTTGAATGTCCCACCTTTGTTTCAGTTATGCTATGGAGAGGGCAGTCAAGGAAAAGTCTTTGCCATAATTGAACCAGTGTTAAAGGTCACCCCTATCTCACCAGAGTTGTGGAAGCAGTATAATCAGAGATTCCAAGGCAGGACTGTGACTCAACTGCCCCTTCCTTAAGAAGAAATTATTCTTACAGTGCCATTCTACAAAGTTTGGGTGGGTTTTTTGTTTGTTTTTTTGTTTTTTAATTAATGAAGATGGCTGTTCCTTCAAATATATTATAAGGTTAGTTGAATATCAATCATGGGTTTTTTGAATTTTAAAGGAGTATTTTGCTACTTTCAACTTATTAACTAAATTTATCAAATGGTTCCAATGTCTTTTTTGTTATACTAATTTTTTACTTTCACCTTAATTCTATGAAATATTATGTAGAAAAGATGAAAGATACATGTATATCAAATTTATAAATGTAGTTGGTTTCTGAATTTTGTGTTTATCAACACTATTAGAGAGTATGTAAAGTCTTCCATCATCCTCCAGGAAACCTTTGATATGCTTCAACTGTGCCTATAGCATTTTCCACATATTTCTTGTGTATCATTTTTGCTTCAGTACCAGTGATTTACAGTCCATCTCCATAGCCTCTATTTTTTTTTTTTTCTTTTTTTTTTTTTTCGGTACTGGGAATTGAACCCAGGGTTTTGTTTTACCCCTGAGCTACATCCCCAGTCCTTTTCACTTTGAGATAGAGTTTTATTAAATTGCTGACTCTGGCCTCAAACTTGGATCCTCGAGGCTGCCTCAGCCTCCTAGTCACTGATTACAGGTGGGTAACACTACACCTGTCTTCAACAGCCTTTTAAAGGAGGGAGGCCTGCATCTGTATTTTTTTAGAGCAAGTAAGAACTTTTAGACAGGGTAAAACCAATCTCCACCTATTAACATGTACCTGAGTATGAGCTCTAGTCCAGTAAAGGCCTCCGCTAAATACCCAACCTTTGTGACCTAGATCAAACCAAATCCATCATAAAGTCATTCCTGACAATTTTGGCCTGAAGTAATCTTTTCTTCCCCTTAATTTCTGTGGTATTTATTGTTAGCATTTGAGTTACTCAAGTTTTCATATGTTGAGTGTTCATATGCTTTCATATCTACTCACTTCTGTAAGTTGCTTCAGAGCACAGGGTATGATATAACTCCTCCAAAGCACCTAGTCAAGACTCTATGTCTAGTAAGTAGAAGGAAGCTGAGTAGAAGAGAATGAATACTTTATTAAAAAATAAGATCTTTGAACTTGAGAGCATTATATTAAGCAAAATAAGCCACACTCAGTCAGGGGCCATATGTTTTCTCTCATATGTGGAAGCTAGAGAGAAAAAAGGAAAGGGAATTTCATAAAAATAAAAGGGAAACTAATGGAAAAGAGGAAGAAAGGAGACCAGAGGAAGACAAGAGGGGAGGGAAAAGGAAGATACTGGAGAACAAAACTGACCAAATTGTATTTTTCTACTCTGTGTGTATATAATGAATCCTACTATTACGTACAATTATAAGGCAGGCACCAGTAAAAAAGATTGTAAAAATTGGGAGATGTGAACTTAAGTTTATCCTTTACTATATTCAGCATTTAAATCATTGGGCAATTCACTCAAACCTTTGGGGTTACATAAAATAGGAATGGGACGGGATTAAAAACACTTTGCTGTAAAATATTCAAGAGAATTTAATCACATTCCTCCTGATTTGATTACCACCTAGCACAATTGGTATTGCATTCTGTACTAAATATCAGTTGAAATAAGACAGGCACTCTGAAAAAAATCCCTATAATTGGAAAAATTTTCTGATTTGGACAAAAAGTAAGATTTCTCCATAGGTTTTCATTGGTAGGGGTCAGACGAAAGTTCAGAGCAATGTGGTATAAAACTACTGCTCTGTAAATCTTACTCTTTTTTTCTACATGTTTTACTTTTCTTATTGGTCTTTTACAGTCTCATGACTTTAGATATTAGTCATATATATATAGGTGACTTGTAAATTTTTATTTTATTCTGTACCCATCCCCTAAACTTCACACTCAGATCCATCTACCACCTGTTTTCTCTCTTTGGATATCTAGTAATAGGCTTCTTACATTTAACATGTCAAAAACTCAGGTCTGCATATTCCGTGGCATATGCCAGACTTTTCTCTGCATCCTTACCCATAAGTATGTACAAACCCTCTTATTACAGGTGGCAAACCAAAAAGCCTTTTAGGGTTATTTCGGCTACTAATTCCCTAAACTCTAATCTGATTCAAGAGTAAATTCTTTATATCTGCTTTCAAAAGATTTCTGGAATCTAAATGCTTTATACCATGTTTTATGACTACCACTGTGGTGCAAGCAACCGCTTTCTCTTATCTGAATTTTTGTAATTGTATTTTAATTAGATCTCCCTAATTCCTTCAATGTCCTCTTCAGTCTATTTCCTGCCCAGCAATCCTGAAAAAAAAAGTGTAAGATCACATAAATCCTCTTTAATCAGTTTTTATCTCATTCAAAGTAAAATTAAAGTCTTTACAGATGGATTGTAAATTCTACAGCAGTGGTCAAGTCCAGATAATATATATTTTAGGTTTTGCAGGCCAGTGAGCTTTTATTGCCATCTCTTCTGTTGTAGCGTGAAAGCAGCCCTGAATAATAAAACTTTGTTTACAAAAATCAGGCAGCAGACTTAATTTGGCCCTTGGGCTGTATTGCAAACCTCTGTTGTAGATTATCCGACCTGCCATTATCTCTGATCTTATTTATTTATTTTTTTCTTGCTCACTTTGCTTCTTTCTTGAACTTAACCAGTCACACTTCCAACTCAGGACCGATGGATTTACAATCACTTTTCTTTGCCTAGAATGTTCCCCCTCTCCATCTGTCTGGTTCAGTTCTCATCTTTTAGGTCACAGACTTTCTCAGTGAGGCTTTCTTTATCAACCCTAAAATTGCAACATTTTTTCCCGCCTGACACATATTTTCCTGCATTAGTTTTCTTAAAATGTACTACTACCAAATATATATTATTTGTCTTGATTTATTATCTTCTTTGCTTCTCTAGGATATAATTTCTATTACAAAAAGCATTTTTTTACTATTTTGTAATTGCCATATTCCTAGTGCATTCAGTAAATGTGATCAAGGGCTGAGATCAGGAGTAGTCCACCACATTGGTGGCAATAGCCCATAGTGGCCTGTGAGCATAGGTATTAAAGCTTCTGAGACCAATAGGCAGGTGTTATCATTGAGCATTAAAGGTAGCAACTGAACAGGGAGATAACAAAGCAGAAAAACTCAGTCCTCATACTCAACACTTCCTTCTCCTTTTGGTTGATACTCATAGAAAGTAAAAAAAGAGGGAAGGCTGTTTTTTCACTTGGCAGGTGGGCAGTTATTAATTCAGTGAAGTAGGAACAACCTGTAAAAGTGACAGGATTAATGTTAAAGATACTGAGCATTTTTTCCCCATATTTTATTGACCATTTGTACTTCTTTGAGAAGTCTCTGTTCAGATCATTTGCCCATTTTCTGATTGGGTTATTCTTATTTCTCTTCTGGAGTTTTTACATATTCTGGATATTAAACTTCTGTTTAATATGAATATTTTATATTTGGTATAATAAATAATATAATAATAAAATAATAAATAAAATATAATATTTTATATTTATTATGAATAACTGGAAAAGATTTTTTCCCATTCTGTAGGTTGTATCTTCACTATTGATTGTTTTCTTTGCTGTGTAGAAGCTAATTTGATATAATCCCATTTGTTCTTGTTTTTCTTTCTTGAATTATTGGAGTCCTATTTGAAAATCATTGTGTGTGCCAATACCTTGAAGTGATTGTTTTCTTCTGGTAGTTTCAAAGTTTCAGGTCTTACATTGAGGTCTTTGATCCATTCTGAGTTGATTTTTATACAGGGTGAGAGAATCTTCTACATGGGATGTACAATTTTCTCAGCACCGTTTGATGAAGAGACTATCTTTTCTCCAGTATGTTTTTGGCACCTTTGTCAAGAATTGGTTAACATTAGGTACATGGATTTACTTCTGGGTTCTCTCTTCTGTCCCATTGGTCTGCGTGTCTGTTTTTGTGTCAATACCATGCTGTTTTTGCTACTGTGACTCTGTGTATATTTTTGAAATCAGGTATTACGATGCTGACAACATTGCTCTTTTTGCTCACAATTGTTTTGACTATTCAAAAGTCTTTTGTGTTTATATGTGAATTTTGGAATTGGTTTTTCTAGTTCTAGGAAGAATGTCATCATTGTTATTTTGATAGGGATTGCACTTAATCTGTAGATCACCTTTGACAGTAGAGCCTTTTTAACAATATTAATCCTCCTAATCCATAAATATGGAAAGTCTTTCCATATTCATGTGTCTTCAGCTTCTTTCTTCAGTGTTTTTAAATTTCCATTGTAGAAGTCTTCCACCTCCTTGGTTAGTATTATTCCTAGGTATTATAATTTCCTTTTGAAGCTATCATGAATAGGATTTCTTTCTTGCCTGCTTTTTGAATGAGTTCATTATTGGTGTATAGAAAAGGTATTGATTTTTTTGTGTGTTCATTTTGTATCATGCAACTTTGCCTCATTTGTTTATCCATTCTAAGATTATTTTGGTGGAGTCTTTAGGGTCTTCTTAATATAGAATCATGTCTTCTACAAACAGGGATAATTCAATTTGCACCTATTTTGTTGAGGATTTTTGCATCAGTGTTTTTCAAGCACCTTGATCTTTATTGTTCTTTCTGTTACATCTTTATCAGGTTTTAATACTAGAGTGAGTTTAGAAGGGTTCCTTCCTTTTCTATTTTGTGGAATAGTTAGAGGAGCATTGGTACTAGCTCTTCTTTCAAGTTTGTCAAATTCAGCAGTAAATATGTCCAGTCCTGATATTTCCCTTATTGGGAGACTTTTAGTACTGCTTTCATATCATTATTTGTTGTTGATATATTTAGGTTTTTTTTATATCCTCTTGGTCCAATTTTTGGTGGGTTGTATGTGTTTGTGTCCAAAACTTTGTTTCTTCTAGATTTCCCCGTTTATTGGTATATAGTTTTAAAAAATATGTTCTAATGAGCCTATGAATTTTGGTGATATCTGTTGTGATATTCCCCTTTTTTATTTCTAATTTTATTTATTTGGACCTTGTCTCTCTTTCTTTTTGTTAGTTTAGCTAAGGGTTTTTCAGTTTTATCTTTTCAGAGAACCAACGGTTTTATTTGATCCTTGGTATTGGTGTTAGTCTCTATTTCAATTTTCTCTGCCTTAGTCTTTTATTATTTCTTTCTTTCCATTGATTTTGGGTTCAATTTGTTCTTGTTGTTATTAAGACCTTGAAGTGCATTATTAGGTTATTTATTTGGGATCTCTCTTTTTAAAATACAGGTACTTAAACCTATGAACTTCCCTCTTGGTACTGCTTTCTCTGTATGCCACAGGTTGTGGTATATTGTGTTTCCATTTTCTTTTTGTCGTAGGTATTTTTAAAAATTTTCCCCCTGATTTTTTCGGTGACCCATCGTTCAATAGTGTATTGTTTAGTCTCCAGGTGTTTATATATAATTTCCATAGTTTCTCTTGCTGTTGATTTCTCTTTTCATTACCGTATGATCTGATAAAATGCTAGAAATTATTTTAGTGTTTTTAAAACTTATAAGACTTGCTTTATGGCCTAAAACATGATCTGTTTTGGAAAGTTTTGTGTCTTGATAAAAAGAATTATATTCTACAACAGCTCCATGGAATATTCTGTAGGTGTGTGTTAAATTCATTTGATGTTTTGTGTAATTTAAGTCTGATATTTTTATTTTTTTGAATTTATTTGTTTATTTTTGTCTTCTCTGTCTATTGGTGAGAGTGGCATATTGAAGTCACCCACTATTACTGTGTGGAACTTCTCTCTCCTTTTTTTGTTTTTAAATATTTTTTTTTACCCAGACGTGGTGGCGCACACCTATAATCCTAGTGGCTCAGGAGGCTGAGACAGGAGGATTGTAAGTTCAAAGCCAGCCTCAGCAATGGTGAGATACTAGGCAACTCAGTGAGACTCTGTCTCTAAATAAAATACAAAATTAGGGATATGGATGTGGTTTAGTGGTCAAGTGTCCCTGAGTTCAATCCCTGGTACCAAAAAAAAAAATTTTTTTTTAGTTGTCAATGGATCTTTAATTTATTTATTATATGCAGTGCTGAGAATCCAACCCAGTGCCTAACATATGCTAGGCAAGTGCTCTGCCACTGAGCCACAACCCCACCCTCTTTCTCCTTTTATGTCCAATAGTGTTTGTTTTACAAACTTGGTTGCTTTGACATTTGGTGCATATATATTTATAATCATTTTATCTTTTTGATGAATTTTTCCCCTGATCAAAATGTGTACTGACTTTGTTTTTCTCTTTTGACTTAGTCTGTTTTGTCAGACATGAGTACAGGTACTACTGCTTGCTTTGGGATTTCTGTCCTTTCACTTTCAGTTTTTTATGTGAGGGAAGTTTTTTGCATGCAGTGTATTTTTGGGTCTTATTTTTTTAACCTAGTCTGTTCATCTGGGTATTTTAATTAGAGATTTAAGACCATTTATAGTCTTAAATCAAGTTTATTACTGAAAGCTATGTACTTGTTTATGCCATTTTTTTTAGTTTTTCTTCTGATTGCTTTGAACATTCTATGTTCTTTTCTTCCTATGTTAGAGTTATGATGGTTTGCTATATTAATAGTTGAATCTTTCAACATTCTCATTTGTTTTTCTGCTTTCCTAGTGAGATTTATTCTTTACTGTGGTCTTATTTTGTTTATCTTATTCTTCTTCTGGGTGTAGGATTCCCTTCAGTAATTTCTGTAATGGGAGTTTAGTGAATTCTTTTAATTTGTGTTTATCATAGAAGGTCTTTATTTCTTCTTCCATTCTGAAGGATAAACTCTGCTGGATATAGTGATCTAGGTTGACAGTTATTTTCTTTCAGGACTTGAAATATATCATTCATTGCTCTCTAGGAACTGAAAAATCTTATTTTCATGGGTTTGCCTCTCAATGTGACTTAGCCCTTCTCTCTTGCAACTTTTAATGGTCTTTATTTGTTGTATAATTTTTGTTATCTAACTATGATACGTCATGAAGCGATTATTTTCTGGTTATGTCTGTTTGGGGTTCTGAATTTATCCTGTGTCTGGCTATTCATGTCTTTCCTAAGATTTGGAAAATTTTGTGCTATTATTTCACTAAATAGGTCTTCTGTGTCTTTAGCCTATAACTCCTTTTCCCTCATCTATTCTAATTATGTGTATGTTCAGTCTTTTAATGGTGTCCTAGAGATCTTGTATATGCTGTTCATTCTTTATTTATTTTTTCTTTATTACTGTCCTCAACCTTGTCTTTAAGCCCTGATACTCTTTCTTCCCCTTCATCTACTGGTCTATTAGTGATGCTTTCAACTCTGTTCTAAATCTGACTCATCAAAATTTTCCTTTCCAAAATTTGTTTCCTTTTAGAAATTCTTTATTGAATTGTTCATTCATATTGTGCATTGTGTTCTTTAATTCATTCAGCTGTTTATTTGTATCCTCTTGGCATTTGTTGAACCTTTTAAAAGTCATTCTTTTGAATTCTTTGTCCAAAATTCCATCCTCTTTGATATCTTTTAGAAACATTTACTAGGGAGTTATGAACTTTAGGAGGTGTCAGATTGCCATGTTGTTTTCATACTTTTTGAGTCTCTATGTTCAGATTTATGTGTGTGATGCTATGGATGTCTCTTCCACTTTCATGTGGGGGCCTTCTTAGTAAGCAGCCTTCTCTTGACAACATGTACTTGGATATCAGGTTGTGTAGTACTGAGTTTAATTCCAAATGACCTTCATAATGTAGTTTTCCTGTGGATTCATTAGGTGTGATTAGAGGTTTTAACATAGTACATGTTGTGTCAGAGTCTGAGGGACCTGCTTTCTCTGTAGGTCTTGCAAGAGCTGGATCTCCATTGGAAGTTTAGGCAGGTGTTCTGTGGACAGCAAAATATTGGACATCCTCTGTGGTTATTCTCCATTCTTGTCAGCAGTGTATAGTCTGATGGGGCACGGGGCTGTCCTATGCTGAGGTCCCTTGTAGATACAGTATCCATAGCTGTTGTGGTGTTTTTCTCTGTTGTTTTGGGTGTAAATATCCAGAAGTAGAACTTCAGACCTCCCCCAGCTGAACCTCCTTGACTCTAGGTTGATGACGGAAGGCTTTTATCTCTCTTTTTCTTTAAGTTGAAGTATCTGCCAAGGCTCAAGTGGGTCTGTGTCATGGCTTGGAGTGCAGTGCAGTTTCTCTTATCTGGGTTGGTAAGTGTAATTCATGGGTAGAGCACCCACCAATGCCCCCATGCAGGGTTGAGGATCCAGTCCTGCATAGAATAAAGAAAATGAATAACAACAGCAAACAAAGCAGACAAAGAAATAAGTAATATACTAAAACAACCACCACTATCACAACAGGAAAACAAAGGGGCAAAATAATATAAACTAAAAAGTTAAAAAATAATAAACATAAAATTAATTTTAAAAAGGAAGAAAAAAGAAAAGAGAATTCAGGAGAAAGCTAAAAAAGTAGAAAAGGAAAAAAGTTAAATATTGAAAGGTTAAAAGAAAGAGGTAGTAAGAGAAAAGTTAAAAAAAAAAATCGTACAAACAAAAAACAAAAATTTCTTGGCTACCAAGATGCTCTCTGCAGGCAAAAATGAGTGATCAAAACCTATGCTGATGAGCTCATTTTTCCAAGTCGTCTTCAGCTATGTACCCCTGAGGAGACCAAAGTCTTGGGGTTGTTCACCTGCTTTTTTTCTTTCTTGTGCTCTCCATTCAATCAGAGGGAGTGGTTGGTGACCAGATCCAGGAATACCTCAGAGTCCCCCAGGAAAAGATGTGCTCCAGAGTTGTTTGGCCCATTTATTGCAAGAGCAGGGAGAGAGTGTGGATTTGCAGCTTTGCTGGGGGCAGGGGGTGGCCCTGGCCCTGTGCAATCCACTGCCCACAATTCTGAATCTTAAGACTTAGCACCCACATGAAATCTCATGTGATATTTCCACCTATTCTTTTTTTTTTTTTTTTTTTAATTTTTATTGTAAACCAATGGGATACATCTTGTTTCTCTGTACATGAAGTAGAGGCATACCATTTGTGTAATCATACATTTACCTAGGGTAATAGTTTTTGACTCATTCTATTATTTTTTCCTCCCCCCCACCCCTCTTTTCCCTTTATGCAGTCCCTCCTTCCTCCATTCTTGCCCCCTCCCACCCCCCTTTATGTGTCATCATCCACTTATCAGCGAGATCATTTGTCCTTTGGTTTTTTGAGATTGGCTTATCTCACTTAGCATGATATTCTCCAATTTCATCCATTTGCCTGCAAATGCCATAATTTTATAT
The DNA here is from genome assembly GCF_902686455.1 of Sciurus vulgaris. Taxonomy (NCBI): domain Eukaryota; kingdom Metazoa; phylum Chordata; class Mammalia; order Rodentia; family Sciuridae; genus Sciurus; species Sciurus vulgaris. The sequence continues at coordinate 143,225,684 of NC_136463.1, forward strand.
GAGTAATATTCCATTGTGTGTGTGTGTGTGTGTGTGTATGTGTGTGTGTGTGTGTGTGTGTGTGTGTGTGTGTGTGTGTGTGTGTGTGTGTATGTTGGAGACTCCTTCCTGGGGCCAAACTGATTCTCACAGCAGTCATCTACTGAGCCAAAGTAATGATATTACTGTGGGGACCACAGAATGGAAAATGCAGGGGCCTTTGTCTCCCAGAGCAGCAAATTCATACAAGACCTCAAGATGGCCCCCTGTTACAACACCATGTGAATATGCTGGGAAGTGCAGAGAACTCCTCTATCAGTTTGTTATGCAGATCCCAGGTCTGTTATCTGCTTAGACTATACTTCTGCAAGGTGCTGATTCCTGTGCTAGTGGTGCTCACTGAGACTCTACCTTTCACCTCTATACCTGCCTTCTGCTGTGCTGCTATGTCTGGGGTATTAGGGAGCTTGGTTTCATCCTCAGTTCCACTATCCAAAGTTTCTGGCCTCCAAGTCTCTAACTGGCTACTAGTAAATTTCAGCATTCTTACAGAGTCACCCACCTCCATACACAGCTGCTCTCTAGGTTTTTTATTCTGTCTTTTGGAGAAGCAGGCAAGTGAGTGGTACCTCTAACCGATCATCTTGAATTCTTCCTGAACTTTTAAAAATACATCATTGGGAATCATTTACACCTTTTGAAGCAGAGAATTAACCTGATCAAGATGTTAAATCTGACAATTAGTTTGGCACTAGACTTCAGGAAGGAGTTATGAGAAAGTGTAAATAGGAGCACTATATTTAAGGTATGCACTAATTTTAGATATTAAGGGCCTGAATCAGGATAAATACATTGGGCATGAAAGCACAAAGTGTCTGATAGCTATTAAAAGGGAGAATCAATGACACTGGTTGACTGCATATGGAAAACAAAGAATATAAAAGGTTTTAAAATGTCTGATTTATTTAATTTATATGCTTAGGAAAATGATAGTACTACATCCTGTTTTAAATCATCAAATGAGTGCATCTTTCTCCTTTAATATGTAGTTACCTTCATGAATTACCCTGACATAGCTTCAATCGTGTTCCAAAAAGAAGCTTCACATAATTTTGATCTGCAAAAAGAAGTTTCTAGGAAAAAAAGTCTTTTTTAAAAATGTAAAATTGTTATCCATCAGTTAGGGAATTTTGTTAACCAATTAGTTTAGAGAGAAAAGCAGATAAAATAGGCTAGAGACTATTTGTTAGCCTTTGTTAGACTTCTTAAAAAAAAAAAAAAAAAAAAAAAAGCCTGGAATTATGAAGGATAAAGATCCAAATTGTTGGCACATTTGCCTGAACAAAATAAAATTTATGAGGAGGATAAGGTAAGAAAAAAACCAACTGATGGGAGTTTTGGAAGCTCAGAGTTTGTGAGTTTGGTCTCATTCTGAAGGAAAGCCATGTGGTTGATGGAGTTTCATTGCAGAGGAGATGGTTAATAATGAGTTATGGAGAGTTAAGAGTAAGTACAGAGAAGAAAAGTCTCATGAAGAACAAACTGTAATAGATAAAGTGTTTTATTCAACAAGAATAAAAAATAAAGGCTGAAATAGTATTTTCTTATAAAGCAGTAGCAATTTGATTTGCAGTTGTACTTTTATGTGATCAGGGGAGGAATTAGCAATTGCCTTAGGGTTCCAAGATGAAAGACTTCATTAGAAAGACTGACCTAAAGAACTTTCTGAAGTTCAGATAATGTGGAAGCAGAGAAAAGGATTTCAAATTCTGTCATGTGTAGGTGGTGGTAACATACTTACTAACCTTAGGGCTGTTTGAAAATGTAAGCTGTCAACTATGGAAAGCCAGTTATTACAATATTTGCATTCTTTTTTTTTATTGTAAACAAATGGGATACATGTTGTTTCTCTGTACATGGCGTAAAGGCATACCATTTACATAGGGTAATGTTCTTTGATTCATTCTGTTATTTTTTCCCTTCCCCCCACCCCTCCCACTCCTCCACTCCTCTTTTCCCTCTGTACAGTCCTTCCTTCCTCCATTCTTGCCCCCCTCCCTAACCCTAACTCTAACCCTAACACCAACCCCTCCCACCCCCCATTATGTGTCATCATCCACTTATTAGCGATATCATTCGTCCTTTGGCTTTTTGAGATTGGCTTATCTCACTTAGCATGATATTCTCCAGTTTCATCGATTTGTCTGCAAATGCCATAATTTTATCATTCTTTATGGCTGAGTAATATTCCATTGTATATATGTACCACAGTTTCTTTATCCATTCATCAGTTGAAGGACATCTAGGTTGGTTCCACAATCTGGCTATTGTGAATTGAGCAGCTATGAACATTGATGTGGCTGTATCTCTGTAGTATGCTGATTTTAAGTCCTTTGGGTATAGGCCAAGGAGTGGGATAGCTGGGTCAAATGGTGGTTCCATTCCAAGTTTTCTAAGGAATCTCCACACTGCTTTCCAGAGTGGCTGCACTAATTTGCAGCCCCACCAGCAATGTATGAGTGTACCTTTCTCCCCACATCCTCGCCAACACATGTTATTGCTCGTATTCTTGATAATCGCCATTCTAATTGGGGTGAGATGGAATCTTAGGGTAGTTTTGATTTGCATTTCTCTTATTACTAGAGATGTTGAACATTTTTTCATATATCTGTTGATTGCTTGTACATCTTCTTCTGTGAAGTGTCTGTTCATTTTCTTAGCCCATTTGTTGATTGCATTATTTGTATTCTTGGTGTAGAGTTTTTTGAGTTCTTTATACATTCTGGAAATTAGCGCTCTATCTGAAGTATGAGTGGCAGAGATTTTCTCCCACTCTGTAGGCTCTCTCTTCACATTACTGATAGTTTCCTTTGCTGAGAGAAAGCTTTTTAGTTTGAATGTATCCCAGTTGTTGATTCTTGCTTTTATTTCTTGTGCTATTGGAGTCCTGTTAAGGAAGTCTGGTCCTAAGCCAACATGTTGAAGATTTGGACCTACTTTTTCTTCTATAAGTTGCAGGGTCTCTGGTCTGATTCCGAGGTCCTTGATCCATTTTGAGTTGAGTTTTGTGCAGGGTGAGAGATAGGGGTTTAGTTTCATTCTGTTGCATATGGATTTCCAGTTTTCCCAGCACCATTTGTTGAAGAGGCTATCTTTTCTCCATTGCATATTGTTGGCGCCTTTGTCTAATATGAGAAAATTGTATTTATTTGGGTTTGTGTCTGTGTCCTCTATTCTGTACCATTGATCTATCTGTCTATTTTGGTACCAATACCATGCCGTTTTTGTTACTATTGCTTTGTAGTAGAGTTGAAGATCTGGAATTGCGATACCCCCTGCTTTGCTCTTTCTGCTAAGGATTGCTTTAGCTATTCTGGGTTTCTTATTCTTCCAGATGAATTTCATAATTGCTTGCTCTATTTCTGTAAGGTATGTCATTGGGATTTTAATTGGAATTGCATTGAATCTGTATAGCACTTTAGGTAGTATGGCCATTTTGACAATATTAGTTCTTCCTATCCAAGAACATGGGAGATCTTTCCGTCTTCTAAGGTTTTCTTTACTTTCTTTCTTTGGTGTCTGTAGTTCTCATTGTAGAGGTCTTTCACCTCTTTTGTCAGATTGATTCCCAAGTATTTTATTTTTCTTGAGGCTATTGTGAATGGTAGTTTTCCTAATTATTCTTTCCAAGGATTCATCACTTATGTATAAAAATACATTAGATTTATGTGCAGTGATCTTATATCCCGCTACTTTACTGAATTCACTTATGAGTTCTAAAAGTTTTCTGGTGGAATTTCCTGGTTCCTCTAAGTATATAATCATATCATCAGCAAATAGGGATAGTTTGAGTTCTTCTTTTCCTATTCGTATCCCTTTAATTTCTTTGGTCTGTCTAATTGCTCTGGCTAGAGTTTCAAGGACAATATTGAATAGAAGTGGTGAAAGAGGGCATCCCTGCCTTGTTCCAGTTTTTAGGGGGAATGCTTTCAGTTTTTCACCATTTAGAATGATATTAGCCATGGGCTTAGCATAAATGGCCTTTACAATGTTAAGGAATGTTCCCACTATCCCTATTTTTTCTAGTATTTTGAGCATGAATGGGTGCTGTATTTTATCAAATGCTTTTTCTGCATCTATTGAAATAATCATGTGATTCTTGACTTTAAGTCTATTGATATGGTGAATGACATTTTTTGATTTCCTGATGTTGAACCAACAACCTTGCATCCCTGGGATGAAACCCACTTGATCATGGTGCACTATCTTTTTAATATGTTTTTGTATGCGATTTGCTAAAATTTTGTTGAGAATTTTTGTGTCGATGTTCATTAAGGATATTGGTCTGAAATTTTCTTTCCTCGATGTGTCTCTGTCAGGTTTAGGTATCAGTGTGATATTGGCTTCATAGAATGAAGAGGGTTCTCTCCTCTTCATTGGAGAATGGGAGGGTTCCCTCCTCTTCTATTTTATGGAATACTTTGATAGTATTGGAGTGAGCTCTTCTTTAAAGGTTTTGTAGAACTCGGCTGAGAACCCATCTGGTCCCGGACTTTTCTTTGTTGGTAGGCTTTTGATGACTTCTTCTATTTCAGTACTTGAAATTGGTCTATTTAAATTGTGTATGTCCTCCTTGTTCAGTTTAGGCAATTCATATGTCTCTAGAAATCTGTTGATGTCTTCGAAATTTTCTATTTTGTTGGAGTATAGATTTTCAAAATAGCTTCTAATTATGTTTTGTATTTCAATCCTGTCTATTGTGATATTTCCTTGTTCATTCCAAATTTTAGTGATTTGGGTTTTCTCTCGTCTTCTCTTTGTTAGTGTGGCTAAAGGTTTATCAATTTTGTTTATTTTTTCGAAGAACCAACTATTTATTTTGTCAATTTTTTGTATTGTTTCTTTTGTTTCAATTTCATTGATTTCAGCTCTGAGTTTAACTATTTCCTGTCTTCTACTGCTTTTGGTGTTGGTCTGTTCTTCTTTTTCAACACTTTGAGCTGTAGTGTTAGGTTGTTTATTTCTTGAGTTTTACTTCTTTTATTGAATGCGCTCCATGAAATAAATTTCCCTCTAAGTACTGCTTTCATAGTGTCCCAGAGATTTTAATATGATGTTTCTTTGTTCTCATTTACCTCCAATAATTTTTTAAATTTCCTTCCTAATATATTCTGTTATCCATTCATCATATAATAGCATATTATTTAATCTCCAGTTGTCGAAGTAGTTTAATGTTTGCATTCTTTATTTAAGAAGTCTCTTAGTCTTAAAAAATTTTGTGTATTTTAAATAAGAACTGCAAAACAGATAATATCCTTTTGAGCAGCTCCTGAATATTATTACTTCAGTGTTAAGTTCAATCCTCTTTTTCTTCCTGCTTTATTTTGAAAACAGGGAAAGGATATTCTCATTCCAGGGTCTAAAAACACACTAACCTCGTCTTCCTCTTTGTGAAATTTAGCAAATTTATTATTTAATTTACTTCTTATTGGCTAGTTTTGAGGATTTTTTTTTATACTTGCAATGACCTAGATTTAATTTAAAGCTTGAGCTAGCCAATATAAAAACAATTTGCTCTCTTTCATTTGAATATTGTTAGCTAATATAAGAAGCAAATTTACTTTCAGTCGGGTAATTATTTTATACATATTTGCATTACATTATTTACTCATAAGTTGTAAGTGATTATAATGATATGATATTTTTAAAAATCTGAACCCAATATTCCCCCCCAAAAAAACTGCATACATGTAGGACTCTGTGACAGTCTTCTCTTATAAGATGAAAATTATTTCTAATATTTTTTCATCTTCAGGGGAAAAGTATATTAACCATAGGAATTTCAGATACACCCACAATCTGATTCCTTTCATCCTCTGGAAGGATTTATTTATTAAGAAAATCAAGCAATTAGACAAACATGATTTCTAATTCTGACCTTCATGCTATTACTAACTGGCTTATATTACCTATCTAGGATTCAGTGTGTTTATCTTCAAAATGGAATAATAGTATCAATATAGCAGAAGTTTTTAAAATAAAGCCCAGGGTCTACCATAAAATTTCTCAGTAAATGTGCTTTGCTGCTGTTTCCTATGTTGTAAATTTTATTGAAATCTGATTAGATTTAAAAGGGCTGGGGTTGTGGCTCAGTAGTAGAGCTTTGCCTAGCATGTGTGAGGCACTGAATTCAATCCTCAGCACCACATAAAAATAAATAAAGTAAAGATATTGTGTCTATCTACAACTAAAAATATTTTTTATAAAAAGATTATTAGAAGAGGTAGCCTTAGAAATAATTCTTGGGAAACACCAAGTGGTCAGAGGTGTTCAAAGCAGGAGAAACAGCATGATAGGTAGTCATCAGGGGTTAGAGAAAGCTGTTGCAGGAAAAGAGATGAGAGTAGAAAGGTCACTTGGGTCCAGGTTCATATACCTTAAATGGTAATGTGAATACCTGTAGTGTGGCCAAGAAGGAACAAATGAGAAGTTCATTAGGAGACTAATAAAATAAGAATTCCCAGGATAATGGAGAATGGACCAAATATGTTTAATCCTTAGTAAGACTGTGGAAGCTGATTCAGTAGTCTGGGCAGTTGTACAGGGCATGGAGAAAAAGGATTTAGACAAGAAAAATATCTCTATAGATAAGACATGATTTGATTACCAATTGAAAATATTCTTTCTTGTTTTAAAAAACTGTAAAGAAATGAATCTGTAGTCTACCTTTGATAGTTATGTAAAGAATATGCTTCTGAATTTTTATTTAATTTTTAAATTACGCTTTTACGAAAACTATGAAAACATAGACTGAAAATATTTCTCCCGTCTTTGTCTCTCATTTGCCTAGCTTCTTTAGTTCCCCTTCCATAAGTAAAATGTCTGTCTCCAATTTTTTTGTAGCATTGAGGAAAAGTGCATGTTCTATTCCCTCCAAAAATACATATATATAATTAAATAAAAATGTATGTGAAAGCAATAATCAAATCATATTAATGCTTATTATTATTTGTAGAAAATGGTTTTATTCTTTTAATAATAGTATTGCTATTGTGATCAAATAATCCATAATTTTATATTGAATTCAAACCATTTAGCAGTTTATTAGTGATAAGCTGCTAATGTTGTATTTGTGCCCCGGCCCATTTTTGAACTAGAGATATTACAAATATATCCAGGAGTCAGTAGCAATAGATATAGATCCAGTTATATTAGTTTGTTAAGACCTTGAAAATAGGTGAGAATTCTGGCTTTTAAGAAATTCAAATATGAGCTTAATACATTTATGCATGTAATTTGCAAGGAAAATTTAGTTGCTGTCTTAGTCCATTTTCTGCAGGATAACCTATAGACAATAGGTTATTTGGCTCATGCTTCTGGAGACTGGGAAGCCCACAGTGTAGGGGTCGAACCTGTTAAAGGCCTTCTTACTGCATCATAACATGACAAGTGAGTATGAGAAACAGAGAAAATTGAACTGAACTCCTCCTTTTTTTAACAGGTATTAATCTGAGATCATTAATGCACTCAGTTGGTACACATTAATCCAAACATGAAGGTGGTGCTCCATGACCTAACAATCAGTTCTAAAGGTTCTACCTCTTTAGGATAGCAGTGAAATTTCAACATGAGTTTTGGAGGAGACATTGAAACTATGGAAGTTGCACTTTAAGCCAATAGTGTATGCTCATTTATTTCATACTCTAAAAGGGGAATCATCTGTACCAATGTGTTATATCAGCATTAATCTATATGCAACATGCTTTCCTCTATGTGTAACAGGTTGCTTTTACAATTGAGATTTACTAATTAAATACTGATTAATATCATCTAACTTCATTTTCTTCAAGTAGTGTTTGTCAAGGAAGTAGGAACAGGGACAAGATTTATTTGGCTAAGTTCAATCAAATCTAAAATGGTGTGCATGTAATAATATATTTTTGATTGAGGTGTTTTTGCACTGTCATCATACTGACCAGAGTCATATTCTCACTTGGCACATCCAGATGCTCCAACTTTGTGTGACCTAGATAGAAAACATATGGAGGGTTGTGTGTATTTTTAGCAGGTTAAGCTTTTAGCCTAAGGGCAAGATCCACAAAAACTTCAGGAAGTGAAAAGTTAATCTGTTTTTGAAAATAATGTAGAATTTATAAGAAAGTGGAGAAAGCAAACTGAAAACTATATTTTCTGTAGAAAATTTAATTAAAAATCTAATTTCTTCTGGATTCTCAAAATTTACTACATGTAATTGTTTAGCTTTGCAATAATGGATCCTGTTTTGAAACTAAGCAATACCTAAGTAACAGTGAAGATTTTACTTGTCCACAGACCTTTTTATCATTTCTTCCTAGTGCATGTGTAACTAGTTGGGAAAATGTTCCTAAATTAACTTCCTTGATCTGATGCAATAATTACTTAGTGTGAAATAATGCTTCCAAGCTATTAGCAGTGTTCACTTAAAAAATATTTTAAAAATCACATTTCTTATTCTATTTCACACCATTCCTAGAATTTGTTTCCTGAAAGTCTTTTTTCAGTTCTGTATACAAACTGTTCAGCAGTGAATTAGCAGCCATGTATCAAACAGCAACTAATGTTTTATTTCTCTAATATAAACTAAACAATATAATGTTTATATTAGTAGTGCCATAGATTTTATACTTAATTTAATGCAGGAATTTTAAAACATTTGTTCTTCAGAATATTTTCTTGGCTATTTTAAATATATATGCCATTATGGGTGTGGCTCAGAGATAGAGTACTTGCCTAGCATGTTTAAGACCCTAGGTTTAATCCCCACTACTCAAAAAAAAAAAAAAAAAAAAAAAAAAAAAAAGGAAAATGTATATGTGGTCCATATCAGAGTGCTGACATATCTTTAAAGATTTCTAATTTTTGTGAACAAGTTTTTATCATGCAACAATTCCTTATTATAAAGAATTTTTGGATATTTAATTCCCATATAGTTGGCGATTATTCAGAACCTTATCAACCTACTGTTATTTTGAATATTATCCCTTAAGTTACCAGTTCTACTCCTAGGTATATATACCCAAGAGTAATGAAAACATATGTCCACACAAAAACTCACACAAGAATATTTATAGCAGTATTAATTGTAATAACCCAGAAGTAGAAGCAACTCAAATACTTATTGATGGAGGTATCATTCAAATATATATCTTCATAATGGAATATTATTCAGCCATTTAAAAGGAGTGGAGCAGTGATATAATATGAATAAACCCTGAAAATATTACACAAAGTGTGAAGAAAAGACTACATATTGTATGATTCCATTTACATTAAATACCCGAAGGGGGCAAATTTACAAAGTAGATTAGTGATAGTAGAGTGATGGATAAGGAATCACTGCTAATAGACAAGAGATTTCTCTTTGTAGTGATGAAAATATTATAAAATTAAATTGTGATGGTTACACAACTGTAAATATACCAAAAACCATTGATTTTTAAATTTAAGTTGTATGAATTGTGTAATATATAAATTAAACTTACATTAAAAGAAAGAAAAGGTATTGCCTTGGACATTCTAATGTAAAGTAATGGACAAAGTCTATAATTATTAGCAGGTACAAAGATATGGCAACCAGTACTCTTTTCTTCGTTTGTTTGCTTTTTTTGCATTTTTATTACAGTTTTTATTAGTGTATTATAATCATACATAACATTGGGGTTCATTGTGACATATTCATGTATCATAATTTGTTCATTTCATTCTCCAGTACTTCCCCTTTCCCTTCTCTCCTCCTTCCCCTACCCCCTTTCTCTACTCTTCCTTCTGTTTATTATTTAATTGGTGCATTACAGTTATTCATAGAATGAGATTCATTGTGATATATTCATACATGCACATAGCATAATTTGATGAATTTTATCCCATATTTCTTCTCATTTCCCACCTCTTCTCCCTTTCCCTTGGTTCCCTTTCTCTTTACTATTCTCCCTCCTGTTTTCATGAGATCCACCCCACCTTTTTGTAGATTTCTTTTTCCTGTCTTCATGTGAGAGAAAACTTCTAACCCTTGACTTTCTGAGTCTGACTTATTTCACTTAGTATGATCATCTTGAGTTCTACCTGTTTAACAGCAAATGATGTTATTATTCTTTCTTATGGCTGAATATAACTCCATTGTGTATATATATGGACACCTAGGCAATTCCTAGTTCCTTGGCAATTGTGAATTGAACATTGGGAATGCATGTATCACTATAGCATGCTGATTTCAGTTCTTTTGGATAAATATCAAGGAGTGGGGTAGCTGTTTATCATGTGCTGGTTCCACATGTCTTTTGAGGAACCTCCACAATGATTTCCATATTGGCTGTACTAAATCATAGTCAGACTAACAATGTATAAGTGTTCCTTTCTCCCCACGTCCTCGCCAGCATTTATTATTATTTCTTCTTGATGATTACCTTTCTAACTGGCAGTCCACTAAAAATGTTGAATATTTGCTGATCATTTGCATTTCTTCTTTTGAGAAATGTTTGTTTAGTTTACTAACCAAACATTCTAATCCAATCAATAAATGAGTTTGATTTATTGATTGGATTAATTGAGTGTGTGTGTGTGAAGTTTTTTTAAGTTCTTTATATGGTTTGGATATTAGTCCTCCGTTAGAAGAATAGCTGGTAAATATTTTCTCCCATTCTATAAGCTCTTTCTGCATGCTCTTGTTTCCCTTGCTATCAGAAGCTTTTTAATTTGATTCTGTCCCACATTTTGCTTCTTTGTGTATTTCTTGAACTTCAATGGTCTTAGGAAGTCAGTGCCTGCATCTGTGTCTTACAGTGTTGACCCCGTGTTTTTTTCTAGCAGTGTTTCTGGTCTAATGCCTAGGTCTTTGATCTAGTTTGAATTAACTTTTGTGCAGGGTGATAGGTAGAGATATAGTTTATTCTTCCACACGTGGATATATATCCAGTTTTCCCAGTACCATTTGTTAAAAAAGCTGTTTTCTCCATTGTATTTTTTTGGTACCTTTGTCAAGGATATGAGATGGCTGCATTTATTCGGATTCGTCTCTGTGTCTTCTGTTCCATTTGGTTTTTGCATCTGTTTATATACAAATATCATGCTGTATTTATTACTTATTGCTCTGTAATATAATTGGAGACTGGTTATTGTGATGCCTTGATACTTGTTCTTATTGTTCAGAATTATTTTGGCTATTTTGGGTCTTTTTTTCTTCCATACAAATTTTAGGACTTTTTTTTTTTTTTAGTTTTGTGTAGACTATCTTTAGTATTTTCATGGGGATCACATTGAATCTGTATTTCACTTTTGGTAGTATGACCATTTTAACTATTAAATCTGTCAATCTAAGAACATGAGAGGTCTTTCCATCTTCTAATGTCTTTTACCTTCTTGGTTAGATTTATTCTGAGGTTTATTCTGAGGTTTTGGGATTTGGGGGATTTTCTTTGGAGGGGCGGGGACAGACTTGAGGCTGTTATGAATGGAAGTGTTTTCCTGATTTCTTTTTCATCAGGTTCATTATTGGTGTATAGAAAATTACTATTTTTGAATGTTGGTTCTTTTATCCTGCTACTTTGCTGAATTTGTTTTCAGCTCTAGAAATCTGGTGGAGTTCTGGGGGTCTTCTAAGTATAGGTAGAATAGTATCATTGGCAAATAATTTAATTTTCTTCTCTTAATTGCTCTGACTGAAATTTCAAAACATATATTGATTGAATGAGTGGTGATATTGGACATCATAGATTTGTTCCTGATTTTAATAGAAATGTTCCATATGATGTTATCTTTTGATTTCTTATATATAGTGTTTATGATGTTAAGCTCCTTGTATCCCTTGTTTCTGCAGTGTTTATGACATGAATAGGTGCTGAATTTTGTCAGACTTTTCCTGCATCTCTTGAGATGATCATGTGAATTTTGTTCTTAATTCTATTTATAAGGTTAATTACATTTATTGGTTTGCATATGTTGAACCAGCCTTGTATCCTGAAGTGAAACCAATTTGATCATGATGTGCAACCTAGCCACACCCCTCGCCCTTATGGAGATTAAACCCAGTGGCATTATGACCACCAAGCTAAATGCCCCAACTGGTTATTTTTTGAGACAGGGTCTTGTTTGTTAAGTTGTTGAGGCTGCCTTCAAACTTGTGATCCTCCTGCCTTAGCCAGGTCTCTGGAATTATAGGTATGCACTACCACACCTGGTCTGTATAGTCTTATCAGTGTATTTTCGACTGTGGATTTCTAATATTTTATTAAGGAGAGTTGCATCTATGTTCATCAGGGATATTGGTCTATAGTTTTCTTTCATTATGTGTCCTTATCTAGTTTTGGTATCAGGGGGATAATGGCTTTAGTGTGTCCCCTCTCCCTTTCTCTTTCACAAAATAATTTGAGGAGGATTGGCTTTAGTTCTTCTTTGGGTCACGTAGACTTCATCAAAGAAACCGTCTAGTCCTGGTCTTTTCTTCTTTGGAAGTCTTTTTTTATTACTACTTAATATCATTGCTGATTATTGGTGTGTTTAGCTTTGTCGTATCCTCTTGGTTTAATTTAGATACGTCATATGTGTCTAAAAAGTTGCTAATATCATCTCAATTTTCCAATGTATGGGAATATGTTTCCTATCTTGGAGAGTGATGTTACTGCCATTACCTTGGGGTTGTTTGTGATTCTCATTTTTATTCTCTGCACATGCAGTCATCACAAAGTCACATCAAGTCTATCTCATATCCTTTAGTCTGTCTTCTTTCTGTCGTATAACTGTGCTGGTTCTATTATCCAGCCCAGTGATTCTTGACTACAGTATTAGTATTAGTAAAATCCCATTGCTTGCAAGTGGTTTACCTTAAAATAAGATAAACCAAAACAACTAGAAAGAAAGTCATGTAAATGTCACTTTCACTGACTTGCATTCCATCCTACTTTTAGGATAGGAGGAGAAAGCAGTAGCTTCATGGCTAGTGTGGCAGGAAGTACCCACAATTCTCAGGGCATCTGTTCTGGTTTGGATCTCAAATGTCACATAAAAGCTCATGTGTTGAAAACTTGAGTACTAATGCAACAATGTCCAAAGGTGGGGCATTTGGGAAGTAATTGCAGTATGAGGTCTATAACCTAGTCAGTGGATTAAATAATTTGATGGATTATTAATTTGAATAAGCTACTAGGATGTGGTGATAACTGTAGGCAGATAGTGATCTGATTAGAGGAAATAGGTCACTGCACTGTATGTTGTTCCTGACCCCTTCCTCATTGTGTTTCCTGACCGCCACAAGCTAAGCAGTTTTCCTCTTCTATACCATTCCACCATGATGTTCTACCTCACCTCAAAATTTTTATACCTTTTTGACTATAGAAGTCCTGTTGCATAGTTGTCCATCCTCAATAAAATAGTAATATCTTGCTTGGAGTAACACTTTCAACTTTTTGCTCTTGTTGTTGTTGGTACTGGTGATTGAATCCAGAGGTGTTTCACTGAGCAACATCCTCAGTCCTGTTTGTATTTTGAGACAGGGTCTTGATAAGTTGCTGAGACTGACCTCGAACTTGTGATCCTCTTGCTTTAGCCTCTCGAGATACTGGGATTATAGGTGTGTGCCACTACACCTGGCCAACACTGTAATTTTAAGTATACATTGATGTATATATTCTGAAAGTTAGGAAAAGAGAAGGGAGAGAATTAATATTTTATGAAACTGTTTTACACCAGGCTTTGACCTGAGTGCTTTCCTGTGTTACATATTTTAATTTTCTCACAGCTCTGAGACAGAAGTGTCCATCTTATAGGAGGGAGACAATTGAGGTTAAGAGAAGTTGAGTTGATTGTACACTGCAACATACATAGATTCTAAAGTTCAGAACCAGAGTTTTTTCATTAGAATTTAAAATTTCTGAATCATTTCTTAATGGTGTTGAAAATATAAGATAAGGATGAATGCTAAGTAGAGAAATAAATATGGTAAGGTCTTGAGTTTAATAACTCTAAATTGTTTTAAAAGTTAATATCATTTTGTTTGTAGGCAGTTATTTGGCAGAAAACTAGAGTATCAGACCACAAGATGGCTCTCATGTCAGTTCTGGGGACTGCTGTTATGAGCAACATGGAATCTTTTCAGTACCACTCTGAAGAATCTCAGGTATATAACAATTTTAGTAATTCTTTAATAATTACACTTTACCAATGAAATTATTAAAGTATTTCCTTTTTGGGGAGGTGGGGATAGTGAGAAGTTTTTCTTTGAACATTTTTATCAAATATATAAATAAGACAAAGGAAATACATTCAAAGCTAACCTTCTCTATCTCTGTTTTCCTTTTATCTTTTGTTTGTTACATTGATTTTAAAAAATTTTTAAATTTAGACTCTTACCTTCTGTTTACACTATGAAAGAAAGAGTTGAGTGCTTATTCTTCCTTTTCTTTTCCCATGTTCCATATGTAATCAAGACTTCCTTTTATTTTATATTTTTGGTGCTGGGGATTGAACTGAGAGGGTACTCGACCACTGAGGCACATCCCCAGCCCTATTTCTGTATTTTATTTAGAGACAGGGTCTTACTGAGTTTCTTAGCACCTCTCTGGCTTAGCACCTCTTTGTTGCTGAGGCTGTCTTCGAATTTGGGATCCTCCTGCCTCAGCTTCCCAAGCCGCTGGGATTACAGTCATGCACCCCTGTGCTCAGTAAGACTTCCCCTTAGGCTTAGTTTTTTGATTATACTCCTGAATGATATGCCTCCTCCCTTACTTGCTTTTTCTTCTTTCAGTCTTGCTTTTTATTTTTAAGCTTAATAGCATATCTTCATATGTACTTCTTTTTTTTTTTTTCTTTTTTGCAGTGGTGGGTATGTCAGGACAAGCATTCTACCTCTGAGCTACATACATCCCAAGCCATTTAACCATTTTGTAAGTCTTTCATCTTTCATCTGAAGATCGATTCCAAAGGTTGAAAGCTTATATGGATTCTGCATTATTACGACTATAAATAGTCTTCATTCTGAAACCCATTTTATACCAGGATTACATTTCCTCACTACTAAGAACCAGCATTGTGTCTTTCATGCCATACCAATGAGAATATTCCTACTATCATCCTGATTAAATAAAAACTCCTTTCTTATTATCGGTTGCTGAAAATTTATCACATTTTTCTTTGCTTTCTACAGGGCCTACCTTATGTAGATTTTTGCTTTATCTGCAGTTTCCAAAAGTTTTTTTTTCTTTCTTTTATGATGTGAAGACTTTTTCTTCATCAAGCCAGCAGTAAAATCTAACTTTTTTTTAGTCATTCTACTGTAGTTTATAATCTATTTTAACCCATCTTTTTGAAGTCATTGTTCTTAGAACCCACTTATTTCTTACTTGAATTGATTGCATTTTAGCCTTCTGCACAACTCTCATCCTGAGGTTTCTTTTCGTTGAGGCACTGGTTGATTCCAATATTTCTTGTATGCCAAGTCTTCTTCTTTCTTGGTATTTATTCTCATTTTTCTGAGGTTCATCTTTAAATAATTTCCACAGAAATGGGACAGAGGATGCAAATTTTCATATATGGGGATAAATATTCTGCACTTTGTTAATAGTCTTGTAGACTTCAATTTTTCTGTAGAACTTTGAAGACATGGAACAGGTACATTGTTGCTGATGAGAAGATTAGGACATGTCAGTTCCTTCTTTCTAGATGATATATCTTTTTTTCTATCTGAAAATTCTTAGGATCTTTTCTTCATTTTGTTCTTAAATTTTACAAGGTTGTTTCATTATTCATTATTATACCTTTTATTATTCATTATTGTGTTATAACATGGATTTTTTTCATCTGCAGACTTATTTCTTCTTAGCCCTGAGTTACATACTTCCACTCATTATCACTCTTTTTCCTGTTTTTTAATGGAAGTCCTTACTATTAATTACAACCTCCTCTTATTTTTTCAGATTTTCCATATTTTTTTCTGTAAGTTTTGGGAGATTGCTTTGTAGTTTTTAACTCTTCTATTTTTTTTTTTTGTTTGTTTGTTTGTTTACTTTGAAAATTGTTTAATTTCTAAGAGCAATTTTTACTTCATTGCTCTTTTACAAGTTACTGTTTTATGGGTACAAAATTTTGAATCTCTCTAAAGATACTAAGTTTTTGTTTTTAAAGTATTTTTTCCTTAAATTATTTTTATTTATTAGAGGTCAGGTTTTTTTCCCTTTCAGGTATTTTTCCTCCACACCTCTGATTATCTTTCCTTATCTTTCCCTTGAATAGGAAATCTAATTGAGAACTCAGTGTTTGTGTCTGGTCTTATTGACTTTCAGGATCCCCTTGAGTGTTATGTAGTCAAGATCCTGTTCCTTTTCCTGGAGACTTGTAGATTCACAAGTGCCATAATGGAATGGGGTGGGGTGGTTATTCTACACACTGTAGCCTTACTCACTGCCTTGGTTTTTCTCAGGAAATTAATTACAGCTCTCTCTTTTCCTTTTTTTCTGCTAGCACAAAGTTAGATTAATTGTAATTGATTTATGTTGCAGTGTCATTTTTCAGTTTTCTTTAAAGTACTTTCATTTGTCCTTTCTTTGCCAACTTGAAGCCTATAGGCTGCTTATGATGGCTGACACAGGATGTTAAAGGCACATCTAAATTATCCTAAGTTCCTTGTAGCTTTATGGGATTATGTTACCTGTGTGTCGTCATGCTCTACATACTCTAGTTGTACCACTTTTTGTCCCAGACTAGCAGTGTTGGTATCTTTTGGAAGATTGTTAGAAATAAAACATGCCAGGCCCCATCCCATATCTATTGAATCAGAATTTGTATTTTCTAAGGTCCTCAGGTATACATTCAAGTATAGGAGGCACTGATCCACACTTGGTCAACTGTACTTCCATGTGTGGATAGAACTGTCACATGAGTTGGTCCTTCAGTTGGGGAATTTTTTTTCTCCAGAGTATTTTGAGATGTTACCATATTGCCAGTGCTTGCCCATTGATTTTTTTTTTTTCCTTTTCTCTTGAGAAAGAATTGCATGAAGACTCCTGGTAATCTATTATAGATAGATTTGGCTATTATAGATATCAGATTTTTGCTGTACCTTCATGTGGTTATTTTTACAAGAAGTAAGAATTTGGAAAGCTTTGTGTTCCTGTTCCATGGCCTGTCAGAATAATTAAACCCTTGACTATTTCTCTGATGAAAGTGACCATATAACCAAATTCCTTTTTTGTTCTTGTCCTCTGTACCTACTCAGGTATATTTTTATTGCCACAAGCTACCCATTATCACTCCATGCTTTCAGTTGAAGGAAACTTGTCCTGTATCAGAGTTTCTTTGAGCCCCTTCTCATCCTTGGCCAAAAGTTGGTTTCCATCTGCTAGAAAATTTTGTTCATCTGAGAGAACAAATTAATTAAACTGGGATGACAGATCATTTGTTCATTGGAAATGTTGGTCATAGACAGTCTTTATATGTCTCTTCCCTTATGTAAGGGTTATTTTTATCTACAGAGAGCTCACATGAGAAGAATCTCTTTATGCTGAATGGTGGTCTCAACTGAGCCACTACTGTGGCAGCTTTTATTAGGCATTTTCCATCATGGCTTTGTTGACCTGGTGGAACACCTCATATTATCCTTTTTGACATCTGTCTTTTTGGTATTTTTTTGTCTATATTACTCCATGCTAACTTCTGAGTGAATTCCTTAATGTTGCTTTATTTTTGTTCCAAAAAACATTTATTTCCAGGATTCAGAATTTATTTTTATATTCTTTCGTAAACCTGATTTGTAGCTGCCAACTTTGTTTACCTTCTATTTTTTAATAGAAGACATTTTCTTTACATGTTAAACATACTAATTTCAGTCTTTTCTGTTATTCTATTATTTCTGTTTTCCTGAAAATTCTCTCATTTTCTGCTATTTTATGTGTTTTGAAACTTCAATTTTTACAAAATCATTTTGAACACAGTTTTGTTTTTGTTGTTTTGTTCTCCTCTCCCCATTTAACTCTGCTTTCCCTAGTTGGGCAGATATTTCCTTCCCAGCCCCATTTCAAAACCAGGTATTACATTAGTAGTTCATGCCTCTCACCCTGCCAGGATTTTACCGACTTCTTTTCCTAGCCAGTTTGGCTTAGCCTTCTTCCTGGTTTTGGAGTTGTCTCTGTTTTTTCCTGTGACCCTGGCGGGCAACTCCAGACAGTGGTCACAGTATTTTTAAGTTATTGTATTTTGTTTTTTTCAGAGAAGGTGCCATATGAGCTCCCTATTTCAAATGGAAAGACTAATTTCAGTTCTCTTACTTGTATGGAGTATTTCCTGCCCATATTTTCATGACAGAATTTAATTCAAATCCATAAGATCTTTGTTTCACTTTTATGTGGTTAGATCTTCAGAAATTATTTTAAAAATTGACTTATCACTGATATGAAGTTTGCAGTTGGAATGAGTAAGAAGGGAATTTCCACATAACTGACCAGGATATTTATTTTAGAAATGTAACTCCATAGTGTTATGGAAATTTACTGAAAAAGGAGAAAGATTAGGATTAGGTGACCAGTCACAGTTACACCAATATAATTAGGGTAGGGAAGAAGAGATGAGTTTGGCAGACTGTGTACACAGCAGGTCCCTTTTATCATGGTGAAGGAATAGAGGAGGAACCAGTTGGACACCAGGGAAGAATTGGGATGAAATAGTTTATAAAGTTTTGAATGTGATGAGATTAAGAATACCTTTTTGACAACCAATCGAAGATATTAAGCATTTGGGATTGAAAGAAATAAGACTAAGACTATAACATCTATGTCAGCATCTCTGGTGTATGGGTAGTTGTTAAAACTGTAGATGTGAATGAAATTACTCAGAGTAACTAGAGAGCAAAAACAAGTGGGGGGGGCCTTGATGATGGAATTTAGGATGTGCTCATCATTTATAGGGGATATGGAAGAGAGACACAAGCAAACCAGACTGAAGTGAAAGTATTAGAAAGGAAGCAGAAAGACTAAAAGAGTGTTGAAACAAGTTCATGCAGTGAAATGCTTCCTGAAGGAGAGAGTTGTCATTGCTCTCTGCAGAGAGTCAAATAAGAAAAGGATTGGAGTTGGTCATCAAAGTAGAAGGCAGCCTCCACAAGGGGTTGTAGAAGAAGAGAAACCCGTATTTGAGAAGCAGTCAGGGGAGTGATATTCAATTGTATTTTGCCTTCGATTTTTGTTTTCCTTTTTAAGTCGCGATACAGAGGCTTCCCGTAAAGTCTATCCAGTTTCTTATTTTGTTGCATGATTTGGTCCTTGATGTTCTTTTTCAATGAAGTAGGCTGATTTTTAATTTTTATAGCATTTGTACAACTTTGCTTTTGTATTTTGCTTTTTCCGTAAAACTTAAATATAGTTGAATCTGAGAATTATCCTAACCATATTTAAAGCTTGAAGTCTAGAAGTAATAGTAACTATACAAATGGTCAACTAAGTAGTGTGAAAGAAAATCACTAGCAGTTATATGCTTTTTTATTATTTTCTTCTTTGTTCTTACCTACTCAGAGAAGGAGTTAGTTGTTTTTTTTGTTGTTGTTTTTAAATCCACACACCCAATAAGTCTTTGAGAGGCTAAAGAGGCTCTCTCCCTGACCAGCATGTGCTTTAAGGAGGGTCTCATGTTACCTGGTAAGTTATACAACCATTTATAAATGCTGTGAAGTTTCACAGTTAATTAAGTGGTATCATTTTGTAATGGGTTATCCAGCATTATTAATTTATTTTTCAAATTGGCATAATTTGGCACTGTGACAATAATGCACTTAGTGTTCTAAAATTGGTACTGCATCTCCTTAAACACTTATTTCCAAGAGCAGGGATAGCCATGGACATAGGTGGCAGTCTACAGGCTGTGTTGGTAAGGAGCCTCATGGTTTCTACTTAACTAAAAATAGCACCCTACTGATATACTTGCTTTCTTTAACATAAACTAAAATTTTAATACTAGTGTTTCTTAACAGATTAATGGCACATCTAGTTCCAGTTGTTTCAGATAAAAGATTATGGGCCTGTACTTTAAATAACTTGACCAAAATTATATAGATAGTAGTGGAGCTGGGATTCAAACCTTGACAGTCTAGCTTTAATCTCTATTTTTAACCATTCTCTGTATTGTCTTTATCTGTGCTAATTAGCTAAGGGTAAAAGTAGGAGAGTGCTCCCTGCCTTTTATCCTTTAAAGATCTCTCTCTTTTCTCTGGTCGTCTAGTTTTCTAGTGTCTTCCTTTTTGCCCCTCTTCTTCATATATTTGTAGAAGAGAAAAAGATAGCGTATAAATAATCAGTAAGACTTGTGTAGAAAAGTTCTCTAAGCATTGAAGATGAAGTACAGCAGTGCAGTTTAGTCCTGAGCAAGTTAATTCAAAAAGTAGTTGTTTTTTTTTTTTTTTTTTTTAAACTCAGAAATGAAGACCCAGTAAGATTGGCTATGTAGCATACTCAGAATAAAGATAGAAATAGCCACTTCTTCATAGGTAAAGACAGTTATAGAGAAAAAGACAAGCAGCCAGAGAAAAGTTGCAATGTGAGGAAAGAAATTTTTTAAAAAGAAAAAAGGTAAAATTGAGCAGAGTGCATTCTTTTGGTCCTATGGCAATTAAATATTTTTAAAACTACAACCATTCATGAAGTTTATATAAAAGTTTATAAATTTTTCCTTGGAGTTACAAAAACACACACAGTAACATGGGGAGAGGAAGAAAGAAGTTCAATAGATTAGACAAAGGGGAATGAAGGGAGAGGAAGGGGAAATAGCAATAGGAAAGACATAACTTTTCTAAGTACATATATAAATACACCTCAGGGAATCGCCTCATTTTGTACAGCCACAAGGCTGGGATCCTAATTACAATAAGATATGCTCCTTGTTTGTATAAATATGTCAAAATAGACTCTCGTCATGTATAACTAAAAAGAACAAATTTAAAAGGGGGGGTGGCAGAGAACATTAGTTTAATATGCTTCAGTATTTTACTCAAGGTTAATTCTTGAGATATGGTTATCAGGAAGTACATGGCTCTTTAGATAGATCTTAAGTTGAAAATCAGTTTTTTAAACTTTTTTCTCTTTTAATATGTTGTACATAGCCAGACTCTTGGAACTGCATTATTGACATAGCATATTCTGTAATTTTGTATTACAATTATAGATTTATCTAAGTGGATTCCTTCCAAAGCATGATGCAGACCACTCTTCCACAAGTCTTTCAACCCCAGAGAGGAGTTTCATCTTTATCAATAATCGACCAGTACATCAAAAAGACATATTAAAGGTAATCACTTTTAGAAGAAACTATCACTAGAATTAGAAATTAAGAGATTGCTCTGTTATTTATCAAATTGTTACAAAGATCACTTCCAAGAATTTGTTCTAAAATAGGAAAAGGCAGTGATAAACAGATGTATCATTTATTAGTCATCGTGATAGGTATTTATACTTCATAACAACTCTGAGCTGCATTATTCTCCCCATTTATTGTGAGGAAACAAAAGTTAAATGACTTTTTTATGGAAAATAGCCAGAAAGTCAGTGAGTGTTGATATGAACCCTAGGCCTTCAAAACTTTTCATTTTTAATCATGAAGCCAGTTGCATTCGATGATTGTATTTCTTATGGATGCTGTGCTTCATATAGGCTCAAGGCCTCCATGGGAGTGTTGTTATTTAGATATTGCTTTTCCTAATAAGCAGTTACCTATGCTCAGCTTGTCAGTTGAGTTTGCTTCTTTTGGTGGTGTTTCAGGATTGGCTATGCTGTCTATATTTACATGGTACTTTTGTCTTTGTTCATTACATATATTGTAGTTAATACGACATTATTACAATCTGAAGTGCCTAAAGGAATCTACTCGTTTATATCCCATTTTCTTTATGAAAATTGATGTTCCTATAGCTGATGTGGATGTTAATTTAACACCAGATAAAAGTCAAGTACTATTACAGAATAAGGTAACCTTTTTATTATCATTTTTGTATTTATGCTATTTATAAATTTATGCAGTCCTGTTTTAATATTAAAAAACTTGCTTTTGCTCTTTTTTATTATTTTTAATCTTGTCTATTTCAACAATCTCCTAAAATTTGTTAATTTTTATTTTTAGGAATCTGTTTTAATTGCTCTTGAAAATCTGATGACAACTTGTTATGGACCACTACCTAGTACAGATTCTTGTGAAAATAATAAAACAGATGTTTCCTCAGCTGACATGGTTGTTAGTAAAACAGCAGAAACAGATGTGCTTTTTAATAAAATGGAATCATCTGGAAATAATTATCCAAATGTTGATACGTCAGCCATTCCTTTCCAAAATGATGTCTGTAATGGTGAATCTAGAAAAAACACTAATCATTGTTCAGATCACCAGATAAGTATTGATAAGCATTGTGATGACCATTTTAGTGCTGAAAATTATAGCATTAGTAAAGACACTAGAAATACATTTCAAAAAATCTCAATGAATAATTTATTATGGGAGGACAAACAGAGTGAATATAGTGAAACTTGTTTTGTAGGTTCTATTAAGCATACCCTATTAGAAAATGACAATGAAGGCCATATAGATGAGAGTGAGGAAAAGGAGGAGGAAGCAGTTTCTGAGAAGCCTTTGGAAATTTGTGCAGATGACTGGAGCAAGGGAAATATACTTAAGAATTCAGAGGGAGAGAATATTGAACCTGTGAAAATTTTAGTGCCTCAAGAAAGTTCAGCATCTAAAGTAAGTACTAATAATTATGCAGGCCTTGAACAAAAGAATCCCAGTGATGATACCTTTATCAAAAAATCAAATGTAATAGATAGCAAATCTGGACAACTTACAGCCTATGATTTAATTAGCAGTCGAGTAATCAAAAAACCCATGTCAGCAAGTGCCCTTTTTATTCAAGATCGACGTGCTCAGTTTCTCACAGAAAATCCTAAGACTAGTTTGGAGGATGCAACAGTACAAATTGAAGAACTGTGGAAGACATTGAGTGAAGAGGAAAAACTGAAGTAAGTTTCCAGAGCTTACATGTGACCTGAATGCTCAGCTCTTTCCATTCTATATGACTCACTGGTTTAAAAAAAATTAGCTTATTATTTATGGAAAAGTAGAATGGAAAATCTTTCTTGGTTTGGCTACAGTATCATATTGGTATTACTTGTTTTGGTTGTTAATTTAGAGGGGTTTTTTGCTTCAGTATTTTTGTGTTGTTTTGTAAGGGTAATTGGTGTAAGCCATAACAGCTTTCTTAATATTTATTAAGTTTGTTATTAAAGGTTTTCCATTCTTCTCAATATAAAACCACCATTTTCTTCTATCCTTTTTGATTCATGTTAAAGAACTTTTCTGTTGCAGAACATTTTTAAACATTTATATTAGAACAGTTAAAACTATGGTGTTTTTAATGTCTTGACTATTTCCCTTTTTAAAATTGTTCTCCAAAATGTGTAACACAATGCAAAAGAATTGTGCCATTTTTGCAGAATCTGTTTGGGGATGTTAATACTGTCCCTGTTCAGTATTATTCAAGGCTTGCTTCTAAAATTTATTATTTATTTATAAGCAACTTATAAACCATTTTGGGTGTTTTTGATATGTAAATAAGCAGTTTGATCTATCTCTGATTAAATATTACTTTTATCTTTAGATCATATGGTCAAAACGAATGTTCCAAAATAATATGATGAGTGTATCTAATTGACTTAGAACACTTAATATAAACACAAAATATGTTTTGAGGGATCTGGTCTACCAGAAAATGAAAGAGTAGAATTATAGCCCTGATTATCTGTTATCTAAAGTGTCTCAATGCTACATCAAATATCTGGAAACAAATTTTTAAATGTAATTTATATTTCATGATAAACTACATGGATCCTTAACCAGTTTTTAATCTTTTAATTAGTTCTGTTAGTCTTATAAGAACACTGTCAATTTAAAATAATAAAGACTACTATTAATGCCAATATGGAAAGCCTCCATAAATTCTCTCTTCAGCCTACCCCTGGCCCCCACACACACACCTTTTAAGGGCGAAATGGTGGTTTTCTTTTGTTCCTTTTTAAACATACATAAAAGTAGACAAAACAGTGCACTGTACCCATTGCCACATTTCACCAGCCATCATCTCCTGGTCAGTTCTGCTTCATGCATACCTCTACTCACTTTTCCTTCTCCTGCTGTTATTCTGAAGCAAATCCTAGGCATAAAATCATCCATTTCATGAATATCTCAGTATGTATCTCTAAAAGGTAAAGACATTCATATTTTAAACATGACTATAGTACAGTTGTCATAACATTTTTAAAACAATTTCTTAATATATCAAATATTTAATGTTCAATTACTAGTTATTTTATAAGTGTCAGATTTTTAGTTTATCTTGAATCTTCAGGCAAATAAAGTTCACACAGTTGTGGTTGTTTTTATAGTTTTTCCTAAATGAAACAATTATGTAGTTAAAGATGAGTATATTTTACTGAAACATCACATCATACCCCATAAATATGTACAATTTTTGTATATGTTAAAATAGGAAAGATGATTACATTTAACTCTTAAATATAGTAAGCCCAGTGAACCTGAATTACATTATCCACAGCGTTGATGAGTTGCCTGAGAATGGAAAAAAGTAATAGATGTTTCCACTTCTCATGGAAGTAGGTACAGTCAGCTTAAGATGGTAATGTGTCAGGCAAACTGTTCCTTGTAACTTAAAACAACAAGTATTATTTCAGTTGCTTTTTAGGGACTGTCTACATTATTTCTTCTTTGGGGTCCTAAGGTATTAGATTACTGGGATTATGATTAATAGACTTCATCTAAAAATTCGTTTATCAACAGTTAATATTCTGGAATTCAAAAATTTTTTTCTGTCTTATATTGCTATCAAGTAGAAAAATGAGGCACTGGTTTCAAGAACAGGCCTTAGAAACTACACCTCAGTTCTCCGTCATTATGTGGAAGCTTTTGATAAAAATGTGTGGGTGGTCTCTCATGGATTGTTGTGAGGATTAAGTAAGATATTAAGATACAAGATCAATGATTGGCACATAAAAATGATTACTCACCATGTTAATGTAATTAGTTCTTAATCTGTGAAAGTTGAATCTATGAAAATGTCACTGTTGTGAACTTGTTGAATCAAGTGGTTTAAGTTGGACTTTAGAGATAGAAATCTGTTAAGAAAATATTGGTATCTTGGAATCAGGTCTAATTTTATGTCAGACAATGCTGTCACATTTGTAATTATAATCTTTTAGAGCCAAGGGTCCTTAGACTATGATCAGCTGAGTCTACAGTCATGGTGAGTGAGAAAGTAGAAGCAAAAATGATATAACACCCAGGAATCACATTACTACTTCAGTCTTCAACTTGGAATTCTTTCCATGATTCTGAATTTTGTAAATAATACTAAGGAATATGAGTAAACTCTTCTATAGTCCTTCAATCCTTCTTTCCTTTTCTCCTATACTCCTATTTCCCTTTCTCTTTTTTTCCTTCCCTTCCTCTCTTCCTCCTTTCCATTACCTTCCTTCAGTTAGGAAATATTTACTTAGAGCTTTGTGCATGTAAGGTACTCCAGCTAGTCACTTCAGTTATAAATAAAAATAGTTTTCCTTCTGGTAAGTGGTATACTCTAGTGAGGAAGATTTAATTAAACAAGTAGAAATCTTAAAATATAGTGTGTTTTAAGATAAAATATAGGGAGTGATGAAAACACTTAGGAGTTGGGCTTAATTTCATCTGTGGGACAGGAAATTGTTTCCCTGAATAGAAACTAACCAGAAAGGGTTTGGGGAATTGTCAAGCTAGAAGGAACATGGTGTTATTGAGGAACTGAAAATTCCCTCTATGATAGGAACAGAGTATGAAGAAGTGTGGTAAAGAGAGATGGAGAAAGCAAACTACAGACCATGGAAGGTTCTGTAAGCCAAAGGACTAGGATCAAGGTTTTCCAGCTGTTAAGCTTCTTGCTGAAAGCTTAGGACAGATTTTGTAGTAAGGGATACTTTCGTTTTGTAAATTGATTTTTTAAAATTTTTTGCTGCCTTTCTTTCCTCTCCTTTCTAGTGGATTAGAATCCAGGTGTAGATCATGGACCCTACCCCTGGGGTCTTGATCAGTTGGTGTTAATTTGTACTTTCATTTGCAATAGATAGGAATATATAACTAAGAGTAACATTGTAATTGGGATATTATTGAAAATAATAAGATTTATATTAAATGTAATCTTTAATCTCAAAAACATTTGAATTGACTACTGGTCAAGTCATGGTGAATATTTTCCATTCAAGTTGCTAAATCCTGTAATGACATTAAATACAAAGGTAGCAGCTGTTTTTACTTAACATTTACCTAATATTCCTTTGGACATAACTTTTTATGTTTCCCAAGGAACTAATTAAATTGACTTCTTGAGTAAATCAAAGATTAGTACCATATGTGAAAATTTGTACATTATAACTAATTACAAATGGTGACCTTTGTCTTGAACTCATTTTCCACCACACAGGAAAAATCTTGAATTTTGGATGTCCAAAAGCTAAAAATACTTATTTCTAGTACCTGTTAAGTAAACTACTGAAAGTCATGTTTTATATAATTAATTCAGAACTTCAGGTTCTAAATATAAATGGTAGCAAATAACTTTAAAAAGTGCAAATATGGCATGGTAAGTAACCAAGAGAGAGATTTTTTTTTTTCATCTAGTTTACAATTTAACAAGATCCTTTTAAACATTCTTAGGCAGCTAACATTCTTGTATTCAGCAAATATGTATTGAGTACAAACTACATGCTTTATTGTGATCTCTTCTCTAGTTCTCCTAATAATACCATTTTTTAAAAATTTGAAACACTATTTTTATGAATTAGGAACTGAGATAATAGGATAATATTCTTATGATATGTATCTTAAAGTTAGTCATAAACACCACAACATCTAGTCATTTGTTAAGCCAGCTAATATTTGATATCTCTTTCGGAGAAAGCTGTGGACCTGTGAAGTGAGATGCAATAAACTGACCAATATGGCAGTTGATATGTTATTTCCTTATCATATCTATTCAAGGTTTTCTTTAAAAATGTTATGTGCATTTTATTTAGAATTCAGTTTCTTAAGAGTAGGAGACTAAGAAATGGCTTTGATTGTCTAGTCCCAAATTTAAAACTTAACTTAAAAAAAGTGTTTAGCAAGGTTATTTAATACCAACTTTTAGTCATATGCCCCTTTCATTATAAAATTTTTTTTCGCTGCTTCATTTATTTATTTTTGTATTTTTAGTCCCCTCTTTCTGTTATAGAATTTTGTCTTAATCTTTGGTTTTTACCACTTTGAATCTACTGTACCTAGTTACGGTTTTCATTGTATTTATCCTGCCTGGGATTTGCGGACCTTCTTGGATCTGTAAATTGTATTTCTTCAAATTGGCCAATTTTTAGTCCTAATTTCCTCACAACTTCCCCATTGTTTTCTTGTCCAGCTTTCTTTTTTCACTTGGGAGTTGAGTTAATACATAAGAATGCTTGTTGTATAGTAAGTAGGTCACTGAGGTGCTTTTTCAGTCTTCAGTCATTTCTCTCTTGGATCATTTCTGTTGCACTCTTCAAGTTCACTTGTTCTCATGTGCCATCTCTGATGTGTATTTAAGCCTACCCAGCGAATATTTCATTTCGTATTTAGTGTTTTTTAGTTGTATAATATCCGTTTGCATTTCATTCTTTTTTATTATTTCCACTCTGTTGGGGTTACCCCTTCTGTTATCTCATTATGATCATCTTTAGGTTCTGAACCACTTATTTAAACAAAGAAATAGGGAAGAAAGAAGAAAAGAAAGAAAGAAAGCAAAAGAAAAAAAAGAAGAAAAGAAAAACTAGTTTTAAATGTTTAAATCTTGAAATTGGCTTCTAACTGACCACTTTTTCTCTTAGCCATGACTCACATTTTCTGTTTTATTGCTTGAATGGTAACTTTTAATTGTATAATGGACCTTAGGAGTAAGATATTTAAAACTCTGGATTGTTTTCTCTTCAAAAATGTGTTGATTTTTGTTCTACTGGATATTTAAATTATTGGATCACCTTGAGCTTATATAAAGCTTTGTTTTTACACTTTGGAAAGACTGTTAGGGTTTTGCCCTTAGTCCTAGCTTCCTATTTCTGGGACATAGTTTTTATCCCCAGATATAGCACTTTTCCAGTTATAATCAAAGCCTAAGGTGTTTACCAAGCCATAAAACCACATGTAATTCAAACTCTATTTCCCATGCACTGGGCAAGAGCTGAAATCTCTGTTGAGCTCATTTAGCTTTCTGATGGTTTTCCTTAGGGACACCCACATGGGATTTTTGGGGATTTTCTCTCTGAATTTCAAGTTGTTCTAGAAGCAAGTAGCTCTGTGTTGTGATAATTCAAGCTAGTAAGAGTTTAGCTTTCTGATTAAGTTTTTGCCGCTACTCACCCTCTTGATGCTGGGGACTGCCATCTGAGTAACAGCTGTGTAAATGTATAAGTGTGAATCCGTTGCAATTTCTGCCTGCTTTTGGCTGCTCTTCAGTGTCTATTTTAAATAGTTGATTTTTATATTTTGTTTAGAGTTTATCATAATTATACACAGGAGTGTTAGTCTAATACACGTTCCTTTGTCATTATTGGACCTGGGATGTCAGCTCTTTAATTTTTATAAAATTTACTTCAGATGATTAATACATTTCTGATAATGACCTTATTAGTTCTCTTTTATCTCTATTCTTAGATATGAGGAGAAGGCTACTAAAGACTTGGAGCGATACAATAGTCAAATGAAGAAAGCCATTGAACAGGAGTCACAAATACTAAAAGATGGCAGGAAAAAGATGAAACCCACCAGCACATGGACTTTGGCACAAAAGCGCAAGTTAAACACCTCATTATCCAATCAACCAAAACTTGATGAGCTTTTTCAGTCCCAAACTGAAAAAAAAAGGAGTGAAAGCATTAAAACAGTACAGATTCCCTTTTCTATGAAAAACTTAAAAATAAATTTTGAGAAACAAAAAAAAATTGACTTAGAAGAGGATGAATTTTTCTTGATCCACAATCTCAGGTTTCCTGATGCATGGCTAATTACATCCAAAACAGAAATAATGTTACTGAATCCATACAGAGTAGAAGAAGCCCTGCTATTTAAAAGACTTCTTGAGAATCATAAACTTCCTGCAGAACAACTGGAAAAGCCAATTATATTAACAGAGAGGTATAGTAATATAATTTTTAAACTCAACATTAATTCATACCAGATTAGGAATTAAAGGTAGAAAATTGAAAGTATTTTCTGAATTAAGTAATAATTATTTAAAGAAATATTTTTAATTTTATTTCTAATCTTTAGTGGAATTAATTATAAATAATTTTCAGATATTCTAGATAGTTCACTTCTTCATTTAATAAATATCAAGCTTATTTTCCCTTTACATTAGTGACTTCCCTAGGGTAATTTTGAAGTTAGGTTGTTGTGACTGTCTTTGACTTTACACGTTGTAACATTTTAAGACATACCCCAACATAGAATATACAGTGAATGCCTTTATCAGCAGTTATCAAGATTTTACCACATTTTTATATCTGACCTTTTATACAAACACACATTTTCATATATTTGTTAAAGCATTTGAGAACAATTCCTATGCTTTATTCTTTAATATATCTCTTTCCCAAAAATGGATGTTTTCTTACCTAGCCATAAATACCTTTTTTGTACCTTAATAGAATAATTCCTTGAAATTATTCCTCATTGCTTCAAAGTGTCTTTTCTTATGGTTTTAAAGTGTAAAATTTTATTTGTATCAACAAGATTCACATATTACATTTCATTTTGTCTTTTAAATCCCTTAATATCACATTGCTGATTTCTTTTTTTTTTTTTCTTTTAAATTGACATGTAATCCACACACCATCATATTCAGTATTTTAAAGCATACAATTCAGAGTCAGGCAACACATTGCTGGTTTCTTACTGGCACTGAGTCACTTATTCAGTAGAATTTTCAATTATTTACTTCCTAGTGTATAACTTCTTTTACTCTCTCCATGTTTAGTTGGAATTAGCTTAAGAAAAGTGAATAGATTTAAA
Source organism: Sciurus vulgaris (assembly GCF_902686455.1). NCBI lineage: Eukaryota > Metazoa > Chordata > Mammalia > Rodentia > Sciuridae > Sciurus > Sciurus vulgaris. The sequence continues at coordinate 143,255,774 of NC_136463.1, forward strand.
TTCTGCTTTTAGGGAAGACTTCTTAATAGATGGGGCTATGTGCTTCTTATTTCATTACTTTAAAAGGCATTTATCACTGGGTGCAGCTGATGACAGCCTGATCTTCTACCTTAAAGTTCCTCATCAACCTTTCTCACTAATGGTTTTACCTGTTGATGATTGTTGCCCAGACTAATTTTATTTTTGTTTTTAAAATGGGGTATTTACTTTTTATATTCTGTATGAGCAAATTGCTTTCTGTAAAAATAAAAATAACTGACATTATAATATTATTATACATAACATTACTATGTACACATGATATGTACATCATATATATACACATACATATATATTACATAACATATATGATATAAAATAGAAATCATTCATAAAATGTGTTAAAATGCTTGTTAAAGGCCTTCCAGCAGAAGGGGAAAAAGCAGGACCAGAACACAGGAAAACATGATAAATCTATCTTTTTAAATAATACAACAGTAACCACATTACCTAAAATCCAGTATCTTTCATAGTATTTTTATGATTGGCTTAAGAAACTGTCAAAGGAAGAATTAGAAAATAGTGCCTAATGTTGTTCTAAAGCAGTTTACAAACCTAATAATACTTTTTTCTCTTTGTTTCTTCAAAAAGAGTTAGGGTTGTTTTTTTAAATGGTGCTTGTAAACTTTCATTTTTATTTCAAAAATCTATTTGGGCTTATGCAAAGTACAGGTTTTTCAAATTACTTTGCTAATGATGTTTTGTTATTCAGAAGTAAATATTAGAAACTTTATTTTGGGCCCATAATAGTTTGAAAATAAATCTTTTTTAATTGAGCATGGACAGTAACATGATATAATTCAAAATTGCTTTCTCCCTTCTTTGGAAATGTGTCATCTCCCCTCATAGTTAATGGTGCAGATTTTTCAAAACTGAGTCATGGACTAATTACCCCATAATGTTGTGAAGGTAATTACCGATTGGTAATTCTCATCAGAATTTTAATGCAAGTTGTGTAGCTTATCTCTGAATGGAGTTAATTTAGATATCTATAAAATACAAAGTAAGTGCTCATAATGATAACAATAACAATGGCTAAGGGTAATTGAAACTTTGTTATCTCCTTTTAAGATTTTTTTTGGACTTTTTTGCAGCAATCTTATAGAGGTAGGTACTGTCATCCACATTTTATAGATACAGAAACTGAAACAGTTAAATAACTTAACCTAGGCTTACATTAACAATAAATAACTAGTGGTTATAAGATTCCAGTGCAGACACTTGTATGTACTATTAGTGCCTATACCCTATCATTATCATCATCACCAGCTCTCTGATTGATTTTCACAACGATGGTTAGATGAGAGAAAGTACATATGATATCTAGCCAAAATTACCCTCAATGTGATAGATCTACTGTCATAGCCAGTGGATTCTTTAACCATTCAGAGCTGATAAACAAAGACATATTCGCTTGCTTTTTCAGATTGTACGGAGTTTTAATGAAACAGTGCATCATACTGCACAATAACATAAAACATTTCCTTTCTTATCTAAGACACTGTCTGCCACATTCAGATGTTCATTGAATGAATGGGAAAATGGTCACCATTCACATCAGCTCCAACAGATTGTTTTTTGCAGTGGCTTACATTATGAGGCACCCTTATCAAGCCTGAAACCATGTGAAAGGTGGATTTGGACCCTAGATAATCTTCGCTTTTCTCAATATTTTGTTCAGGGCTTATACTACTCAGAATCATCTCATATGCCATCTTTGGCAAACATACCATGCTTACAGTAGAATAAAAGAAGTTTTCTCAAACTTTGAATTGATAATTTATAGATTCCTAAGAGAAAAAAGATGTATGTGTAATCTCTTGTTGAAGAAACCTTGACTGGCAGTTGAAAATTTGACAGGATGAACTGACCACTTAAGTAATTTCACAGTGTGTTAACACGTGTCTCTCTTAAAGGTATAAAAGAGTATTATTTATAAATAAAGTTTTCATTGTGTTAGTCATTTTTAAAAATTTCACATTGAGTTTGTGACGTTCTAGAAGAGAGGAATTGTCTTTTGTCTTTTCATCCTTCCTGTATACTATATATAGCAGGTCTATGAAATATTTACAGAAATGTAGGGCTGGGGTTATAGCTCAGTGGTAGAGTGCTTGCCTGCTTGCCTACCATGTGGTAGGCACTGGGTTTGAGCCTCAGCACCTCCACATAAAAATAAACAAATAAAATAAAGGCATTGTGTCCATCTACAACTAAAAAAATAAATTTAAAAAATATTTACAGAAATGTAAAAATGTTTCTCACAGGGCTACTTTTACCTTTGTATTTTGGTTAATAACACTTTGTAAGGATCTGGGACTGACTTTTTTCCATAAATTTTCTTATTTCAGTCTTCATATTTAATAACTGAAAGGACCACAATTTCTTTTTCAGTCTTTTTAATGGATCTCATTATTTAGAGGTTTTATATAAAATGACAACAGATGACCAAAGATACAGTGGTTCAACTTACCTGTCTGATCCTCGTCTTACAGCAAATGGTTTCAAGATAAGAGTGATGTCAGGTATGATAATGTGATTTAATATTTCCTGATTTGAAAAATAAGCCTTGTTCCAAGAGTTATATTTGGGTTTCATAAGTTTCAGATATCATAGTATATTTTTGTCTCACTAAAAGTCATTGTTGGCTCCTTGAAAATTACATTTCAAAAAGATCACCTCTGCCAGAAACAAGAAAGTTTGGCATCTATTTCAGTTCAATACCTTGCATTTGCATTTTTCTAACTAATCAAATAGATAGATTTGTTTTAATTTTTACAATTGTATGATACAGTATTCACACTGATTTCTTTAACTAAATTGTTGAAATACTTCTTTAGACAATGAAACAAATATGTAGGCTACAGGCATGGCTTAATAAAAATGAACATCTACTTTGGTTTTTTAAAAGTACTGCTTTGCCAAATAGATGTGCAGCCTCAACCGTCTTAGTATTTGGAGAGTGGATGGTGATTTGATTCCAAGGCTTTGATAAAAGATTGATAGTCCTTTTTGCTTACTATGTAAATTCATTAGGTAGATATACAAAAAGAAATTTTATCTAAGGAGAGTTCAGTTTTCCTCGGTGGCCCTTTCTCTGTTCTTTGATAGTTTCCATACTGGACTGACTTCTGCCCTAACCTCCCAGGCTGGTCTTGTCCTATTACTTTCCCTTAATCTGGTGTCAAGGAGCACAAGGCATCATAAGGAACGACTCCAGTATCACCACTTTTGCCCCTAAACTTGTCATGCCCAAAGCCAAGAAAGAAAAGATTTTTAAAGGAATATTTTATTGAGTCACAAAAAGAAAATAAAGACCATGTGCAAAAGGATGGAGCTGGATATATAGAGAAAATGTTTTGATGTTCCAAACTTTAACTATTTGATTTTTATAGTTTTAAAGATAGCTATCCTGTAGTCCCAGTGACTTGGGAGACTGAGGGAGAAGGATCACAAGTTCTACACCAGCCTTAGAAACTTAGTGAGGCCCTGGGTAACTTTGTAAGTCAATGTCTTAAAATAAAAAAAATTTTAAAAAGAAAAAAGAACTGGGAAAGTAGCTCAGTGGCCATCCTACCCCTGGGTTCAATTCCTAGTACCAAAAAAAACCCCCAAACCAGCCTACCCTAAAGTTCATACTTCCCACCTCAATATTAGCTATTCACGCGTGGGGTGCAGATTGTACATCTAAACCCCACTCTGCTATTTTTGGAAAAGTCAGTTGACCTCACCATTTCCTCATCAACAACTAATAATTTTTGAATAACTATTATATGTAGAGTGCTATTTTAAAAGTTAAATATACTAATTCATTTAATCTCCAATAGCCTATGAAATAAGTTTAATTACTGTGTCCATTTTAATATGGAAAATATCAATGCATGGAGAAGTTAAGTTGCCCTAGAGAACACAGTTAGTGGTAGAACCAGGATTTAAACCCATGCAGTCTACCTTCAGTCTACCTCATAATGAATTTGTTATATTGCCTTTCCTATTAAAATTAGAATGTTAACTCCACAATGTACTTGTGAGCACTAAATGAGATTAAGACAAATCAGTGAGCATAATACTTGGAATGGCATAGGTGTTCAGATACTCACTTTTCTTCCTATTATCTGTCTACCTTTTACACCTGAAATGCCTTGGAGTCATTTCTTTTAGTTCTTCTAGAAATCTCTTCCTTGGAGAACCTAGCATCTTTTTAATTTATTTGAACTACGAAGCAAAGTTGTATGTGTGTAGAAGGTATTTTATTCCAAATCTGTTTTTCTAATTAGTGACATTGGTATCGGGCATCATTTTTTTTCATGAAAGGTGTTATCAGTATATTTTTTAAAAGTAGATTATCATCAGCATTATTTCCCTTGTCAATAATAGATCAAGTGAAAGGTATTCATGTTTTCATCATTATTTTGTCTCCCCCTGCTTTGTATGATGTTTTCTTAAGGACCGTTTCTCTGTCATTTAATGAGCATTTTGCCCATTGTCACAAAACATCTTTGGATAAGAGTGAAGGCATTTGAAAGAAAGAATATATCTCGCTTTGAGGAAAAAAATTCTTAATGCTTGTTGATGAGAACAGCTTTCTGTTCTGATCCATAAGAATTCCATATTTTAGGAAGTGAAAACTTTATCAAACTGTGTATTTATTTGTCCTGAAAATTGGGAAGCATTTCACAGGATTTTATGGAAAGTTCTTTAAAGTTTATTGTTACATAATTCCAATTGTCTCTTAAGTTTTCCATATCTGTATTTTGTAAACAAATCAAGTATTGCTCAATTTCCTCACTTGTGGCTGAATACTTTTAACCCATATCCACCAGAAATTCTGTAAAATGTGTATAAATTTCTGGGGCTAATGAAGTTAATACTAGAGTTTTCAATCTAATTATATTTTAAAACTAGCAATAGGAAAATTTTTTAAAAACTTTTTTTTAATATTTTTATTTCTATATAAATAGGCAAAAGAGGTATGAACTAGAATATTTTGCTACTTCCTTTTTGCCTATCTATACATTTTTCAAGTTCCATTTATGTTCCCCTTGCTGCTCAAACTCCCTTGAACTCTGTCCCTTATCCTTTAGTGCTTGATAGTGTATCATTTTATATTATTCTCCAGTTGTGACCTGGGAAAAACATTAGAATACCTGCTCTGTTTAGTCTGCTGCCACCATTGCATCTGCCATCCAGGTCAAGGAATTATACTGTAACTGAGAATAGGTTAGGGATTAGATTATTGAAGTATAAGAATCTGAAATTCTTCCAGTTACATTATACATCTTTTTTAAAAATTTATTGATAGCAACTACTTACCCCAAATTAGACTTTTTGCCTTACTTCTAGTTAACATGATATAGGGGTCCATGTTAAAAAATATTGTTATACAGATAGAGCTAAATAAAAAGCAGGTATTGTAAAGCCAAATATGATACTTTATAATACGTACTGTCAGTCATGTGGTTAGTTTTTAGTTTTAATTATGAAATTATTTAAAATAATTTAATAGTTAACTGGTTTTACATATTCTTATAATAAAATATTTTGAATAAGTATTAGTATTTCATTTCTCCAAATTAATTATATGTTAATAATTTACTGTGTGACTTTTTTTTTATAACTTGTAAGTTAAAATAATCACAAAAACAATTCAGGTCTTTAAATTAGGTATTAAAATTGTGGGATAAAACTTGAAGAGCAACAGTTGCTAAAACATTTAAATGTTTTATTTTAATAAATATCATGGGACTTCATTTTCTCTCCAAAGTAAGACATGTTCTGAGAAAATGTAAGGAGCAGACCAGCAGATTAAATTAAATGATATAAAGCACATGTGGTGTCAATGAGCACTTATGACTTAATGTGAAATCCTATGGGAAATTACTGTTTGTTCTCTAACTAAGGAACAAATTTTTGTCTTGACTATTAAATTCTGATGAAGGTTAACTAAATGTTTTAACAGGGATTTTGTTTTTAATGACATGTTCTGGAGTATTATTTTAACTAAACTAACCTGTGTCTATAATATGAATTTTTATTTTTTTCTTCTAGGCATTTCCATTACTGAAAACTACTTAGAAATAGAAGGAATGGCTAATTGTCTCCCATTCTATGGAGTAACAGACTTAAAAGAAATTCTTAATGCTATATTAAACAAAGATGCAAAGGAAATTTATGAATGTAGACCTCGAAAAGTGATAAGTTACTTAGAGGTATGCATAATTAAATTATTAAGTTGGCTAGGTTTTAAGAAACTTAATTATTCCTTACTAAAACAGTAAAGGGATTAAAGATAATAGTTTCTATAAGATTTATTTGTTTGCAAGAAGGAAATACCATTAAAAAAAAAAAAAAGACTCCATTAAAAGTTTTGTGTTATAGGTTGTGGTGAACTCTATATGAATATTTTCCCTGTAACATTATTTCTTCCATAGATATTGAGAAAGAGTCTCATGGATAAGATATTTTGTAGTGAAATTCTTTTATTGATTTCCATAAATAATCCCCTTAGAATGAATTCAGAATTGCTCAACCTTTATACCATATGTTTTTAATTTTTTATTACCTTTTTTTTACATTGTTATTGTTTCTTTTGGTTATATGTTACAACAGGATTCATTGTGACATAATTTTAAAAGCATAGAATATAATTTGCTCAAATTCAGTCCCCATTATTTTCCCTTTCCTTCCCCTTCTCTCTCTCCCTCTTCCCTCTATTCTGTTGATCTTCCTGCTATTTTAAGATTTTTTTCCTTTTCAGTTAGTGTCTTATGGATATACATGATGGTGAGATCCACTGTGGTATATTCATGTATGTACATAGGAAAATTAGGTTAAGTTCTTTCTCCCGTAAGAATGGAGAAGAACCTTATCCCATCTCTTCTCCCTCCCCCTTATTCTTCTTCATCTAGACCACCAGTATTCCTTCTTCCTTGATAGAATCCCTCCTTTTCTCTTTCACACTTCCTCTTTTTTTCTTTCCTTGTTTTGGACTAACTGCTACATATGAGAGAAAACATTGAACCTTTGGCTCTAAGAGTTAAAAACGCTAACAGTTAAAAAGAAATTCAGAAATACATACTAAAAGTGTTGAGGAAGATTATAAGCATTTATCATGTTCAAGTATAGAATTTTGGCAAAAAAATAATAGAAAATGCCTCTTCATTTGAGTTTCTAGTTATCTTTCATCTTTCAAGGTTGACTGGTATTATTTTATAAACAAATCTGAATACTGATAAGGTTTGCTTCCTTTTTAAAAAATGATCATTTTTCTTTAGAATATGCAATGTGCCCATTGCATTCTGAAAGTCACATTTTTCCTAACAGGAAAGTTCACTTGTTACCCTTCCTGAAGACCTTTTCAGTAGTTTTCTGTGAATTCCTAGAAAGCTTTGTCCTGTGGAAATTCCCAGCCTATTCTGGAACAATTAAACATTGTAGCTTCTAGACTCCAAAGGAATCTTTTCTTGTGAAAGAGTTAATACAAACTTGAATAAAGTTGAGAGAGTTGTGGTTGTATTTTTGTTTACTGAACTTCATGGGAAGACATACGATACAGAAATAATGGTGTTTGGGGCTGGATTTTAATATTTTTTCTAATACTGTATCTTATCACATTAAGGTAACAGTGAATGTGATTGTTAAGGAGAATGGTCTAAAAAGGTAGAGAATTGATATCCAAACTATAGGAATACTTCCCATTTAAGGTCATTTTGAATAGGACAAATCAGAGATAAAGGTAAGCAAGTAGTAGAACCACAAGGTAGATGGATATTAAAGTCAAGGAGGGAAAGACATTAAAAAATAAGCAATATCACATTCTGACTAGGGTAATAGTTTCTAGAAGACCTCAGATTTGGCTGCTAAATGGCAGTGGTAATATTGAAGAGAGCCAAATGGCAAAGTGGTAGGGATGTCAGACATTTGCAAGTGTAAATAGGTGGAACAGAGGTGGGAGTAGGCAGTAAATCAGTTGGTAGTAAAAGGAAGGAAAGAGTGTACCTAATATGTTTGAGTCAAATTGGTAGAAGAGACATTAGAAGGTTGGAGAGAAGAGGTTCTGAAGGACACAGGATGTAGACAGAAGAAATTGGATCAAGAGCAGAAGAGGGGAGGAAAAGTGAAAATATTTTTAGGTGTACTTGTTTATGCAGTACATAAAAGAGAAATTATCTGCTGGAAGTTATCATCGGGGAGGCATTAAGAATTTAAGTACAGTAGCAAAGATCTGAAAGTAAGAGCTTTAGATACTATAAAAAGAATTAGGGAGGAACAAGAAAATTTTCAAGTGTCATTGAGGACTTGTAAGAGTGAATATTCATGTTGGAACCAGCTAGGACAGTTTTATGGTACTCCAACAGTGCTTGGTAGAATTTGTCCAAGGATAGGGATTAGCAAGATGAAGACAGAAAATGAGTCAGACAAATCTGAACACATTATATATAAGAAAGTCTTAGGTCCTAGAGCTAGTATCCTTAATATCTCATTCTCTATTCCTACCTTAACTAGGGAAAGATGACTAAAGGGTGCTGGTAGAACAGGAAAATAAGAAAGGACTAGAAATAATAAATGTCAGTTAAGGAAAAAAACCAGATTTAGTTGGTATAAAGGAGTAGAAGGTTTGGAAAGATAATGAGTGTGTGGTTTAGAGAATGTTAAGATTTAAGATCTCTAAAATGCAATAATTTTTTTAATCTTAAGAAAGAAGCCAGTTTTACCAACTCTCATCCCCAAACCCTCAGTCCTCCCTGTCTCAGAAATTAACATTATTATATCAAATCTGTGGACAATATCCTTGATTGTGCATGCCTCAAAACCAGTCCATCAGTGTTCTTGCCTCTACTATCAGCTCATCTCAGGAATCTATACTTCTCTCCATCTCAAACTTCTATCACTGTAGTCACAACTTCTCATCAGGACTGTGGTGATTGTCAGCAAAACCCCTTCTCTTTTTGAACTGCCTCAAACCATACTCCACACAGCAGCCTGTCTGTTTTAAAATGTGAAACATATGTCAGCTTTTGCTTTAAAACTCTCTGCTTACTTACTGTGCATTCAGATTAAAATTCCATTTGCTCAGGTGATGTGCCCCTGCCTAACTCCCTTATCTTGTCTCTTCCCTTTTAGTAACTATGCTATACCTACACTGAACATGCTGTTTGATGCTTTTCTTTCCCTCATGATCTTTGTAGCATACTTTTTTAAATAGAAGCTTTAATGCCTTGTCAACTAAGCCATTCCCATGCGCACTATCACTGTGATGTTACCCAGTTTAATTTTGTGTATTATTTACTGACTAAAACTTTGTCTTTTTGTTTTGTTTCTTTGTACTAGTATATAAATTACACAAAAACAAGGATCTAATTTTTTCACCACTACATCTCCAGAACCTACAAATAGTTGGTATTTAATAAATGTTAAGGGAATTAATAAGATGAAAATAATCAGCTATCTGTATTCTTGCTAACATAACATTTTCTGCTTCAGGGTATTTCATAGTAAAGAATATATGACTTTCTTTTCACAGGGAGAAGCAGTGCGTCTATCTAGACAATTACCCATGTATTTATCAAAAGAAGACATCCAGGATATCATCTATAGAATGAAGCAACAATTTGGAAATGAAATTAAAGGGTGTGTTCATGGTCGTCCATTTTTTCATCATTTAACCCATCTTCCAGAAACAACATGATTAAATATGCTTAAGAAAATAAGTTACTGTTGAAATCAACATGTTCTTAGGACAAGTCCGTGTCTAAACCAATTTTGTATCATGTGTCAAACAGTTATTTTATAAATAAGGATTCACTGACTTGTTTGTATAGAAAAAAATTTCAAAAATGTAAAATAAATATGTATAAACTATTCCTTTTATTCTCAAGACCACGGTTCGTAATAATTTTAAATTTTAGACTCCACATTAGAAAACAGGTGGTATTCCTGGGTGGTTCTTACTAGGTCAGCCTTGTGCGGGATCAGTTCACTCATTCATCATACCACTTGGTATATGTAAGAGAAGTTGTCAGTCCTGTTTAAAGTAGGATGGAGAGAGAGGAGAGTTAAGAGAAAGTGATAAAGTTCAGAGGAAGAAGAAAGTGTAACTTTAGAAATCCTGTCACTTCCATCTTGGGAGTAACAACTTAACTCTTGCTATCTCTTAAGTCATATAATTATTGGAATTTGGGGTCAAAATTTGTCAGAGAATGTGGGAAGATCTAGATTTTTAACAGAAAATTTAGGTTAAGATTTTTTTGTACATTTCTTCAAAAACCAGGTCACACTGCTCCAATACATACTTTACAAAAAGTTGAAACATGATTTTAGTGAGTATATTTGTTGTGTAAAGTAAAATATGTTTTGCTGGATACAGTGAATCCACACGCCATGTTGCATAATTCTCAAGGGTCATTTTAAATTCTTAAGACCTTTGTGTTGAGATACAAATTGTAACACCTGGAATTTTACCTACCCTATCCTCTTCTGCCAAAGTCATCCTGTTTCCCTGACCCAAATACTGCCCCTCACCACCCTACCCCCCATTACTCCCTTTTATAAATTTGGTACATCTTCCCGGAGTAATTCTCATTAATTAAGTGAACAGAAAGAAGAACCGATCGCTGAAAAATAGAGGATGACAAAAACTGCGTTATACATTTGCACCAGCTCTAAATAATTATAGATCCCCCCCCCCAATATAATTGGGCCAACAACAAATTTTGACCTCATAAAGGTCAAGGCTACTAAGGTGCTATTGAGACTAAACCCATGCTGGTGTTCTTTACTGTTACACTGCAATGAGAAATTGGCCCTGATAAGTAACTTGGGTCTACAAAGTACAGGCATTTCGGGGATGAGGGGGAATATGAAAGACTCCCTAACTCGGTTCTGAGAAATGCTTGGAGTAGGTCGATTTGGGGCTGCAAAGTCTCTCTGGGGGAGTCTGGTGTGGCAAAGGGGTCCCCACTGAGGCCGCCTCCACGTACATGGGCCTGCTGGCTGGGGCCTCACTGAAGCCCAGCGTGCGCCCCTCCGCATGACCCTGCCGACCTCCCCAGCACCACCCGCGAGGCAACATGGCCGGAGCAGGAGCTGGCGGCGACGGGGAGGCTCTGGCGCCCAGGATGGAGGTAACGGCCACCTGGGGACTAGTAGAGGTAGGAAAGGGACATCCAGAGAGAAGAAAGCCTCGTTCTCAGCTATAGGTCCTGTCGAGGCTAGAGGGTGCTAGAGGAAGGCAGTACGTTGAGACCCACCTACCCCTGAGGTGGTCTGGACTCAGGCCTGGGCTGTAGGTACCGCGGCGACGCCTAAGGCTTGTGTAGGTGAGGCCTGCAGGCCTCTCAGACCCACGTGTTGTGGGAAATGTGCCCGGCTTGGTGCAGCCATGCCTATGTAGTTTTAGATATTTAATGTGCTGGAAAATGTTATATCTGAATTCAGACGGACAATTTTTTGTTTTTATTGGCTGTCTGATTCTCTGTGATTTTATTCATATTTTGTGGCTGAGGTTATTGTAATTAGAATTCACCTTACTGCAGCCTCATTTCTCAACTAAAAATGTGAATGTTTCCCATTTTTCCGCCTCCAAACATTTAACTCATCTCTTATTTTCATTATATACATATATTTTAATTTTCGTTATATTTTTGCAAGATTCCTTCGGTGTATTTTGGAAGGAGAGAGCGGGAAGACCGAGATGCTAAATAAACACAGGTTAGGGTCTACCCTTAAAATTGAATGTAGGTTAACTCTTCTCAGTACCTGCTGCAAAGGAAACAATACATATGAAACACCCAAATGTTGATCACTCACTTAACCAGAGGTGACAGGCAAATTAAAGTACCAGGGATGATATTAAAATGTTTAAATAAACTGGACTTCTGCTTAATAGTTGGATCACAGGGGACAACCAGTGTTCATAGATTCATAGTGAGGAACAGGAATCTGAGACTATCCAAGCAATTTTATACATAAGAAAATAGGAACCTAGAATGATTAAATGATTTACCTGAGTGCACCCAACTGTTTTAGTACTCTCCGTTCCATTTCAAATGTTAATATTACCATTAACAAAGAAAGGTTAAGTACAGAAAAAAATATTACTCCAGAACTATGCAAAATAACTTGAGATTGTCAACTACTTTCTCTCCTCAAAAGGCTGAATACTCAAGAACTGTTTATTATAGATCTGTTGGTAATCTCACCTAAACTAAAAATTACTTCAGAGTCTTCACTGCTGCCTTGAGGCTGTTTTCTCTGTTTAGTTGATTTGGGATCACAATTTTTTTCCTCCTTAAAGTACCACATATAAATATAGAAATCTTTTCTCTAACTTTGAAAATGCTGCCAGGGACAGTGGTGCACACCTATAAACCTAGCAGCTGGGGTGGCTGAGACAGGAGAATCTTGAGTTCAAAGCCAGCCTCAGCAACTTAGTGCTTAGTGTGGCCCTAAGCAACTCAGGGAGACCCTGTCTCTATTAAGACACAAAAAAGGGATGGGGATGTGGCTCAGTGGTTAAGCACCCCTGTGTTCAATCCCTGGTTCCAAAAAGAAAGAAAGAAACAGAGAGAGAAGGAAAGGGAGGGAGGGAGGGAGGGAGGGAGGAAAGAAAATCCTGTCCCAGTGGTTATCAAAATTGAGTATACAAAAGAAAAAATTTGTGTGTGTGTGTGTGTGTGGATATATCAGAATCACTTGGAGAGCTTATTAAGACAGATTGCTAGGCAGTGTGCTCAAAGTTCCTGGTTTTGTGGATCTGGGAAAGGGCCATAAATTTTCATTTCTGACTAGTTGGCAGGTGATGCTAAGGTTACTGATCAAAGAGTCATACATGGAGATTCACTGTCCTATTCTGTATATCAAAGTTCATCTAACAATCTCTAGTTCATTTCTTTAAGCCCATATTTTTTTCCTGCTGACCCACTAAAGACCACCACGTCAATATACAAATCAAAAAAAAAAAAAGAAAAGAAAGAAAGTTGAAGGGAAAAATAGGAAGTTCAGTAGATTAGACAAAGGGGAATGAAGGGAAAGGAGGGGGGATAGGAATAGGAAACAGTAGGTTAGGAAACATGACTAACCTACCGTACATATATGAATACACCAAAGCAAATGTACAGCTACAAGACAGGGATCCTAGATAGAATAAGACATACTCCATGTTTGTATAAATATGTCAAAATAAACTACTGTTATATATAACTAAAAAGAAAACTAAAATAAATAGAAAAAAAGCAGATGCATCAGATGTATGAATCATACAAAGAAAAAACAAAAAGAAGACCTCAACCTGACTGTGCTGTTATAGATACCATTTCATCTTTGAAAGTAAGATGCTGAGTATGGTCTCCAACTTTATTTCTTATCATTGTCTTAAATATTATCAGGAGAACCTGGAATAACTTTTTTTCAACAAATTGTGTCCACATTATGATTAACCACACTTAAATTCCTCTGAACTAGCTCACTTTTTCATAAAATCTATTAAATTAATTGGGGGGTGTATGTGGGAATTTTTTCTATCCTGTACAAGTTTACTCAAAATCACAAATCCACCCATCTTTACTTTAATTGTATATTCATTTCTTTATTCAGTGACATTTATTGAGTATTACACTCATGCTGAATGAGAAGACATTCTTGAGGGAATGAAATAATTGCAATATTATATGATTAGTGTTATGATAAGGTTATATAGTATATACTACAGAATCACAAAGATACTCAATTCCAATATGAAGAAACCTGTAGAAGAAACTAGTGAGGTGAGTCTTAAAATTGATAAGGAATTATTCAGAGAAGAAAGATAGAAGGAATTTTTGAGTCAGGAAGAACATCATGTGGCAGTGCATTTGTAAGTGCAGGGAATGTAATAAATGGAGATTGGATTAGAATCATAGGCAGTAACTTGATCAGAAAGGGCCTTAAGGATTTGGGTTTTTTTTTTCCTTAAGGATTGTGAGAATAATAAAAATTTTAAGCAAAAAAGTACAAATAAAACATTTTAGCCAAATTATAAAAGCTGAGAGAGCCAAGTTACCAGGCTACTTGAAAATTCAGACAATTCGATCCAAAGAAAAAGAAATAAAAGCTCTGTTAACAAATAGAAAAAGTCAAGAGTTGTTGAGGCCTTCACTACCTTGAGGGTTTTCAGTTTAGATCCTATGGGACCCTGCCATAATAAAATTAAAGCAGAAGAGAGTTTTCTTCTCCACCTGCTAGCAGATTACTAGAATAGGGACTTATTTGCCTTTCTTTTGTACATTGGGAAGTTGGTATTTTAAAGTATGAATTCCACAAAGACTAGAAAGACCATGCAGTATCCCCTTTTTAAAAAATTACTAAATCAAGTGTTTAAATTTTAATCTGGGTTGTATCTGGGCTTTATGGAAGCTAACCTAAAGTTTTTAGTTGTTTCTTACATGCAATAGTTCTTAAGTATTTTAATTGTATTTTTTTAAAATTTAGATCATAGAAATGAATGATGAGTTAAGAAGAAACAGGCAAGAATTTGTGAATGGATTGAACGTATTTTTGGAAGAAAGTGGTATGTTTTCACAAGTTAATTTGCTATTATTTCTTTTAAAGGGACATTTTTGTTTTTAAACATACTCTCATCTAAAAACATTGATGGTAAATTATAGCAAGTCTACTTATAAGATAGCAATGCTGTACTGCCAAAATACATTTTAAGTATTTCACTAATAATAATAGGAAAAAAGTCTGTGTGTTTTTACATACAAATCAATAAATGTATATAAGGAACTTATTATCTATTGTGAAGTTCTTTGCACATTAAAAAAAAATCTTTTCCCCTTAGTTTTCTTGATCATGTAAAAAACTTATATTATAAAAAACTTTCCCCACATATATAGTGATGATCCTTGATCCCAGATGAAAACAAGATTTCCCCCCCAGGAATGGATTTTAAATTATCACAGATTTTATTGAAGCAATCAAGTTTTAGCTATTTTTCTCAGCTATTTTCTCCATAAAAAAACAAAAGTATAATCCTTCTCTGCCTCCAAAGTTGGAAGAAGAATACTTCGTATTTTCTAGATTTCTTCAGATGACAAGTTTGACTGTATTCTGTGTATGCTAACATGTGACCTAAGTCATATCTCTCAAACTTTATAATGTGTGTGTGAATCTGTCTTGGCATGTTCTCAGTAAGTAGATCTGGTGTAGGGTCTAATATTCTGTATTTCAGACAAGTTTCCAGGTGATACTAATGCTGCTAGTTCAGGGATCACACTTGGGTTAGCAAGATTGCACATAATCCTTTGACTAAATGCTAGGTTCCTGAAATAAACATACATTTTAATTGCAAATGTATACTGAAAATCAGATAATCATATTTCTGATCTGTTTAGGATCTCCATTCTTTTAGGGAAGTCAGGTTTGTGTTTTCCTATGGGACATCATTCTTTATTAACTTTGACTTATATATTCTCAAAATTTCTAAAAACTAAATGTTACTAAGCTATTTCGCTTCACCATCAATTATTCCCTTCTTATACATGCAAGCCATTTTCCCATTAAGAAATAGAATCTACTCCTCCACGCCTTTGCTCATTAGATTATAGCAGAAGTAATGTTATATGACTTGAAAAGCTAGGTTACAGGAACCTTTACAGCTTGCCTCCTGATTATTGTGAAACAGTTGCTCTGGTAAAGCAATCTATCCAAGTCTTCCATTGTGTGAGAAAACATAAGCTAACCAGGCAAAGAGCCTATGTGGAGAGATGGATGTGCTTGAAGAGTTCCTACTTCCACCCATCCCAGCTCATGTTGCCTTCAGATAACTTCGCCCTCAGGTACCATCTCATTACTACAATATGAGGTAGCACAAGTAAAAGTTGCCTAGCTGAACTTGTCAACCCATAGAACCATGAAAGATAAATTGTTAAACCAGTAAGTTTTGTGGTGGCCAGTTTTTTTTGTTTTTAATACAGGGTCTCACATGTTACCCAGGCTGGTCTTGTACTCCTGGGCTCAAGTGATCCTCCAACTTTAGCCTCCCAAGTACCTGGGACTGTATGTGTGAACCACCATGCCTGGATGGGGTGGTTTGTTATACAGAGACAGAGTTTTATTACTGAAATGTCTTTTTAATCTTCCAGAAAAGAATCAATATAGGGATTTCAAATTCACCTGAAATTTTCACAGAAATGTCATGACCTTTGTTTTCATAATAGAAATTTACTCATATAATATGTAATGTCTTATTTCTTAATAAACAGCACTTTTAATATTTGTTTATGGATCTTATTTATATTTTTGTCACATAATCACTAGAATTTTCTATTCTTACCTACCCATGTAATTAATCTGTGAGAGTGATTAATATTCTTTATTGAATACAAACTTTACTTTTAAAAGGACTTGTGCCATTATTTTGTCTAACTATTGCTAGATTGACAATAGTTATTGGTTTTTAAAGTTTTTATATCTTTTACAAATAAAATAAATTGTATAAATAAAATTTAAAAATTTTTAAAAACATTTTCTAAAAATATTTTTAGTTGTAGATGATCTTCATTTATTTGTTTTTTATATAGTGCTGAGAATCAAACCCAGTACCTCACACTTGTTAGGTAAGCACTCTACCACTGAGCCACAGCCCCAGGCCCTAAAAAACATTTTGACATAATCATATGCATGGAATACAATTTGCTCCATTTCTTCTTTCCCCCCCTTTATCTCTCCCCCAATTTCCCTTCCTCTACTGATCTTTCTTCTATTTATTTGTTGTTTTTTTGATTGTACATTATAGGTATACAGAAAGATAGGATTTACTGTGGTATATTCATAGCATAATTTGGTCAACTCCTTTCTGCAGTTCCTGTCTTTTCCTGTCCCTCCTCTGTTTCCTCCTCAATCCCCTTTCTCTACTTATTTCCCTTCTATTTCCATGGAAGGGAGATCAGTTAAAAAAAAAAAAAAAAAAAAAAAGGAAAAAATATGTGGGTTTTTTCCTTATTTTTTTTTTTCTTTCTTATTTTTGCTCTCTCTTCTGCAAATGAGAGAAAAAATTCAACCCTTGACTTTCTGATTCTGGCTTATTTCACTTAGGACAATGTTCTACTGTTCCATCCATTTACAAACAAATGCCATAGTTTCATTCTTTATAGTGGCTAGAACTCCTGTGTGTGTGTGTGTGTGTGTGTGTGTGTTTTACATATTTTCTTAATCCATTTGTCTGTTGATGGGCACCTGGGCTGGTTCCCAACGTGGCTATTGTGACTTGCACTGCTATAAACACTGATGTTCCTTTATCACTGTAGTTTGCTGATTTTAGTTATTTTGGATAAATACCAAGGAGTGGGATAACTGGGTGATATGGTGGTTCCATTCCTAGTCTTTGAGGAATCTCCCTACTACTTTCCAAAGTGGTGTACTAATTTGCAGTCCTGCCAACAATGTATGAATGTACCTTTTCCCCCGCATTTTTGCAAGATTTTCTTACTTGTATTCTTGATGATTGCCATTCTAATTGGAGTGAGATGAAATCTGAATGTAGTTTGGATTTGCATTTTCCAAATTGATAAGTATGTTGAACATTTTTTATATATTTGTTGGCTATTTTCATTTCTTCTTCTGAGAATGTTGAGTTCTTTTACCTGTTTATTAATTGGGTTGTTTGGTTTGGTTTGGTTTGGTGTTACATTTTTTTAGTTCTTTATATATTTTGGATATTAATCCCCTGTCAGAGGCGTAGGTAGCAAAGATTTTCACCCATTCTTTAGCTCTCTTCACATTTATTTTCTTTGTTGTGTAGAAGCTGTTGAATTTGATTCTATCCCACTTATTTATTCTTGATTTTATTTCTTGAACTATAGGAGTCTTGTTAAGGAAGTCAGGCTAATTGCAGTGTTGGAGTGTTGAATCTGTTTTCTTCTAGCAGTGCAAAGTTTCTGGTCTAATTCTTAGGTCTTCGATCTACTTTGAGTTGACTTTTGTGAAGTGCGAAACATAGGGATCTATTTCCATTCTTCTACATATGGATATCCAGTTTCCCTAGCACCGTATATTTAAAAAGCTATCTTTCCGTTGACATGTTTTTGGTACTTTTGTCAAATATCAGATGACTATATCTATGTGGATTTGTCTGTATGTCTTCTATTCCATTGGTCTTCATGTCTGCTTTGGTGCCAATACCATGTTGTTACTATAGCTCTTTAATATAATTGGAGGTCTGTTATTGTTAATGCCTCCAGGATCACTTTTCTTGCTTAGAATCAATTTGACCATTCTAGTTCTTTTATTTTTCCAAATGAATTTTATGACTGTTTTTTCTAGTTCTGTGAAGAATGTCATTGATATTTTGATGGGGATTGTATTGACTTAGTATAACACTATTAGTAGTCTGGGCATTTTGCCAATATTCTGCCTATCCAAGAACATGGAAGTTTTTTCCATCTTCTATGGTCTTTAGTTTCTTTTTCAGCATTCTATAGTTTTCATTGTAGAAATCTTTCACCTCTTTGATTAGATTTATTCCAACGTATTTTATTTTTGAAGTTACTGAGAATGGCATAGTTTACCTGATTTCTTTCTCAGCAGATTCATTATTAAAGTAGAGGAAAACTATTGATTTTTATATGTTGATCCCATTTTCTGAAACTTTGCTGAATTTGTGCTCTGCAAGTCTTCTGGTAGAATTTTCTGAGTTATCTAGGTATACAATCATGCCTTTAGCAAACAGATAGTTTGACTACTTCTTTTTCTGTTTGTATCCCTTTAATTTCCTTCTCTTGCCTGATTTCTCTTTTTAGAGTTTCAAGAACTACATTGAATGAGAGTGTTGAGAATAAACATCCTTTTCTTAGTTTTGATTTTAAAGAAAATTCTTTCAGTTTTTCCCATTCAGCATGATATTGACTTTGGGTTTGTCATATACAACCTCTATAATGTTGTGCAAGTTCCTTCTCTTCCTAGCTTCTCCATCATATTTAACATGAATGGATGTTGGATTTTATCAAAGGCTTTTTCTGTATCTATTGAGATAATCATGTGATTCTTGTCCTTAATTCTATTTATGTGTGGTGAATTACATTTATTGATTTGCATGTGTTAATGGAACCCACTTGATCATGGTGTACTATCTTCTTAATGTGATTTTAAATATATTGTATTAAGGATTTCTAGTGTTGATTCTTAAACAGTAGTTTCTTTGGGCACTTTCCTTTGAGTATTATTACTTCTTTCTTTTTTACATATTTTTATTGGCACATTACAATTACTTATAATAGTGGGATTCACTGTTACATATCTATACATGTACACACTATAGCAATATAATCTTATGAATATCATTTCCAAATATGAACATTACTTCTTTCATAAAGAATGATTTTAGTGTTATTTAAAAACTTATTCATTTACTCAGTATTTACCAAACATCTATCAAAAGTACTCTGAGAGGGGATTTTAGAACATCAGCCATGGCCCCCTTCTCCCTCCCAGGAGAAGTCTGGTATTATTTTTAAATTATTACTTTTAAGTAAAACCTGCTTAATATGCTTGCCTTGGCATGCTCCTCTAGTGTTCAAACTTCAACATTAGAGGGAGCAGAACTTGTCACCAGTAAACGGTGGTATCAGATTTGGAGGTCCCACCAAGATTTACACCGAGAAGCACCCACCCCCAGATGACTTTACAACCTGTTCTTCCCCAACCAGACTTCTACCTTGGACCCCTTGATTGACCCGAGTTTTAAAAGGGAACTCCAAACTGCTTGCCCCTCGCTGCCCACTTCCAGCTTCGAACCAGCCAGAACGGTCGGCACCCCATTTCCTTACAGCAGTAAGGAGTTCCTAAAGCAAAAGGGGGGACTGAAGCCAGATTTAAGGACAGGCAGTTTGTGTAGAAATAGGGGATTGGGTCGAATGGAGGAAATAAAGGCCATGAAAGTCATCTGCCTCTGGAAGTTGGAGACTGCCCCTGGAAGAATGGAATGTCAGGGATCTCCGGAGCTCATTGATTACCAAATTTACCTGCCTTTATCAAGGACTGCAAGAATGGAGCTGCTAATTAATGCCCCCTGGGCCCGTCCTTCCTGAATCACCTTGGCCATCCCCTGCCCATCACTTCTCACTTTGTGCAAAACGGGCCTGTCACCTTAGGCAGGAAGGAGAGATAAGGGGGGAGAGAGCTGGAGAACAAAAGAGACCTTAACCTACAAAAGATGTAGGGTGCACTCATTCTTGGGATTTTAGAACATGAGCCATGGCCCCCTTCTCCCTCCCAGGAGAAGTCTGTATTATTACTCTTAAATTATTACTTTTAAATAAAACCTGCTTAATATGCTTTAAAAAAAAGTACTCTGATAGATTCCATACATGGAGATTAAAAATTAAGTACAGTATACTCTCTGCCTTTTTGAGTATTTTAATAGAGAAAAATTCACAGTTAACTTTATTCAATTTAATGGGAAGTGAGAGGAATAAAAATGTAGAGGATCTGACTAAATAACAAATCACTTCAGCAAAGGGTAGAGCTAGAGATGTAGCTCAGTTGTAGAGTACTTGCCAGCAGCCCTGAGTCTGATCTCTGGCACCTCCAGTAACAACAAAAAGCAGTAAAGGATGATCAACTTCCTGAAGCTGAGAGTTTATTATCATTTTAAAATTAGAAATAGAGAAGACATTCTACAGGGAACAAAAGGATAGAGGGGAGAGAGATGAAACCTGTTCAGAACTGTGTCTTTTAAAGATGACCATGGCAGCCAGGTATAACATTCTTTGTTTGAGGGAGAAATTCAAGTCCAGGTAGCAGCTTCGTAGTACTTACATATATAATGCATGAATTAAGGTAGCAGCCCTAGAAATTGGAAACAGGGGGAAAAAATGCTACTAGAGATAGACTCAACAGGGATTTAGTGTCTGCTTTTCTATTTTTTGAAGGCATTACAGGTGACTCAGTTTGAATCTTGTGTGCATGATTTCTAGTACCAGTGGGGAAGACTTTATTGTATAGAAGGTTAGAATGTTCAATAGAAATAATTCTCTAAGAAAATGAACCTGTTTGCCACATGCATGTATCCTTTTTACATTGGGTAATAAATGAAGAATGATTTCAGATGTTAGTTTTAAAAATAAAAATTAGTGTGACTATTCATGTTTTGTAAAAACAGAATGAATACTTATGACATCATATACTTATACCTGGAATCTTTGAAAGATAAGTGAATTTTCAGCAGCTTAAGGGTAAATAGAAATGATTTTTATATAATACATTTATGAAGTAATGGATTAATCTCTGAATACCACTATGAAAGATTAACATAATTATATATCTTATATTATCACATATAGGATATATTATTATTTCTTATCGTATTTCTCAATCTTTTTTTCCTAGTGTGAAATTTTTGGTGACTTTTCTTAAGTTGTGTCTCATAGAGTAGCTATCCATAGATTTTTCTGTTTTGCCTGGATGTAGAATTGATATCCACATCTTCTCTTGGGCATCATCAAATAAAATCTTTGAGTTCACAGAGCTCACTGAATTTCAATGGTGCTTGAAACTTCTTCATAAATTTTAGCTCTGTTTCTTCTCAGCTCCCTTCCTTTGGTCTTTCTTTCCTCAAGACCATACCAGACAATTATGTTTCATTTATATAATCCTGTTTCTACTTTTAGTTTTTATCTTGCACTTTTTTCTTCCTCTTCTTATATGTTATTATGTGTTATATTGTTATAGTGTTATATTTTACACTATAAATATTATTTTATTACAATAACATTATTGCAGTTATATATTAATATTATTGACATGACTCAGATACAGCATATAGAAATAATATAATTATATTATGAAATATATTACTATGCATAGTATATTACTTTATTATTTCTTATGATTTAAAAAATATACTTTTCTCAATGTGACATTTTTATAGTATCTTAAATTGTGTGGGATAACTTCTCATTTCTAATGTTAGGAGAGAGTTGTGCTTTCCCTATAATAGTAGTTCATAATTTTAAAATGCAAAGACCGTACTTAAAACCTTAACTAGAAGTATCAATTCAAATTTAGAGAATTTATAATCAAATGTAAAATATTATAGAATATTAAATGATAAAATATTCCAGCAGTGAATTCTAGTCAATTGAAAGAATAATGAAAGGAAAACTTTATTTTTGAAAGTGTGTGCCAATTAATGAATCAATAAAATGAGATAAAAATCAATAACATAGAAGAAAATATTCAAATAAAATAGTAAAGGAAAATATGGAAGAATACAGAAAAAAATGAAAATAATCTGAAAAATTGGGGGTTACATGTAAGGAAAAAAGAAAATAATCTGAGTGGAGAGGAAGAAAGGAAGTAAATAGGAGTAAAGGACAAGGCTAAAGGGAACCTGTGTTGTTCTTTCCTTACTTTCTGCTCCACTCACTTTTTACATAATGTAGATTCTGTGCTAGCACTTAACCCTAATGTCTTGGTACTCTTCAAATAACCAATATCTCCTATTTTTGCCTTAAAAAAACATTGAACTCCTATATCCCAGTATTGGCATTTACCATTCATTCAGTGCTTAAAGTCACTGAGCTTGTGAGTTTTCTTCACCTCTGTTTATCACCTAACAGGACATCTGACCTAGAAGGCAGTCTATAAATATATTTGAATGATAAGATTTTGTTTAGCTCTGTCTCCCTTAAATTTCAGTTCCACAGTTATTTAAGGAATGAATACTGATCTTAATTCCCATGCTTTTCAAGAGAGGAAAGTCATGGGAAATAAATTCATGCTTCATTTGGGAACAAATTTTGCATAGACTTGAATATCAGACTAAAGATTTTCAACTTTAGTAAGAATAACTTAAAGTTTTTTAACAGGAAGATAATGTAGTCAAAGTGTACATTAACAATATTAGTTTAAAACCATGTTTGGTGGAATGAAACAGACATCATTACCCTATGTACTTGTATGATTACATGAATGGTATGAATCTACATTGTGTACAACCAGAGAAATGAAAAGTTGTACCCCATTTGTGTACAATGAATCAAAATGCAGTCTGTAAAAATAAAAATAAATGAATTGGAATGAATTAAAATAGAGGTGAGACATCACCTCTAAAATCATACTGCTAAAATTCCATTTATGCTATGTCTAACTTTTTTAGTCATCCAACATTTATTGTATTCTTTTAACACAGAAGAAGAAGAAGTTTCTTTAGAAGAACTTGAAGAAGAATTTGACATTCTTGAGGTATAAAAAATATTATCCCCCACCCATTGTCCCAGTGATATTTGTGAGTAAAATGTGTTAATAACTCTGTAAGGAATACAAACACAATATTTAACAAGAATGTTGAGTTCGTGAAATACATTGAAAAAAAAGATGCTCTTATCTAAACTAGCTAGATTTTTAGAACAGCAAATATTCTGATATTTATGGAGAAGAAAAATGTATATTTTGTTATCCTTATTTGTGTTATGGCTTTCTGGGTTTCTTGTAGTTATTGTCCCTCTGTTTTCTCCTGCATTACAAATGGACCTAAATATTTCCAGAAGCTAGGAGTTAAACGAAAAGGAATCAGATAGGAATGACTTCTATCAGTGCAAATGGTAACAAGATGAATTTTCTCTTAAAGGGGAAAAACTGAGATGCAAGGAAGTGAGATATCTTGAGTTTTTAAAGAAATCAATCACCCTAAATTACTTCTGTTTGATTGTTTTAAGCAATTTTGGGATATATTTTGCTATTTTGAGAAAACCACCTACTCTAATCCAGCCACATGACTGATTCTAATATTGTATTTTTGTTTTCTCCAAAGGAGGAAGAAACAGAAACTATAAGTGAAGATGGTAGTTCAAAAGAAGCACATGATAAGTCAGTGAAATATACAAATTTCTTTTAAATTTACAACTTTTATTAAAATATAAGGCATGTATATTTTAGATTTCAGAAGCAACAGTATAGTCTTGATATGAGACTGTGAGCCTTGGAGCTGGCCAGTGTCAGGATTCAATTTCAGTTTTATCCATGTCAGCTGTGTTACCATAGGCTATTTAACTTTTTGTGCTCCTCTGTTATATAGACATAATATTTATTTTGCAGAGTTTACAAAGAATGAGATGAAATGTAACTCAAGTAGTATAATGCCTAGGTCATAATCACATCTTTTATCTCTTTTCACTCATTTATTTTTTTGAGAAGTTTTTGCCTATTTCTTAAGGGAATTTTATAATTTAAAAGTAAAGCATTGTTTTAAATGTAGACTCTATCACTATGTACCTGAGTATGACATATTTATCATCTTAAATAAGTTACTCATATCTTAGAATCATATACAATACTAATGATTAGATAACTGACCAGAATTTGATACTGTTACAGTTAATTTTCTATTAAGCTAATGGAAGAGAGCCCTATGTAGTTAAAAATAATGTATTAGATATCCTATGAAGTTCACTTTAGAATATGGATAATTTAATCTAATTATTTACAACTTTTCAAAGAAAACAAGACATTTTGAAGGTCTATCTCATTCAATTCTGGACATTTGCTGAATTTCTCCTTTTCTTTCTCAAATTCTTTTCTTGCATGTCCATTCTGGAAACAAAATCATCAACTTTCAGTGATACAGAGTATCTTTCTACAGCAGATCTGAAAACTTTCACTGTATGTTTGCAAGCGGTGATGTATTTCTTTATTTTCTGAGACAAAATTATTCTAGCTTCTCCTTGCTTTGAATAAACAAGAGGTCTTTAATTCAGCAAAGTGCTTTGAATAGGTAATGCTGTTGAAGAATTTGAAAGTTATTTGTACCCAATAGATTTTACCAACTCCTCTTTAAAAACTCAGAATTGGATGAAATAAAATTAGTGATAGTAGGAATATTAATGCTCTAGGACGATACAGGGTGATATGATAGCTAACATTCTTTGAAAACTTACTATTTGCTAGATATTGTTCCTAAGCCTTTTAGATATAACACACATGTATAGCAAGACATTACCTGAATTGTAAGTACAGCATATAGGTAATTTGAAATAAAGGTAAGGACTATTGCTTTAAAAAAAAAAGTGTCCACAAACACATTTTCCCCCAAACTTTCATCTTTCTCTTATGGACGTTATATATACTTCATTTTTCATGTTGCCTTTCTTATCTGACTTCCATTGTACCCACATGCTTCTCTTCTCACATGCTCCTTTAGTGTGGGTATACATGCTTTTATGAATGTATCTGTATACATATAATCACCTTATACATTCCACTGTTTCCCAAATCAGGAACATTAAAGCCATTTTAACATTGCCCTGATTATCTTATCAGTTCTATTCCTTGAAAACTTCTGAGTCTCCTCTTTACTTTCCTCTTTTAATCTCTAATCACTTCTGACCTCAGTCATTTTAAAAATTGTCTTAGTTTATTTTCTTATAGTCCTATCCACTTGTTCATATCCCATATTGCTACCAAAACATCTATGAAATGAATCTAATCAAATTACTCTCTTGCTTACCATCCTTAATTGCTGTAGTCAAATTTCTTAGCATGTAATTTTTTATGAAAATCATGTACTTTATAGTTTGATTTCTAGATATCTTTTCATCCTCATTTTCAAGAATTTTTTCCTCTTATACCTGAATTTGGACATACTAAATTGCTTGTACTTTTTAAAAACAAACCTTATTCTTTCTTGATTCTGTGATCCCTCTTTTTAGGATATGTGTCTCCATTGTCTACCTACCTAATTCTTCTTACTCTTTGCCACCACAGTCCATGGTCAATCAGCAAACTTTCACGTATCCTGTAAGAATTATTATTAATTCTTGAGAATCCTTTTTGATTTCTCTGAGCAAATTGGGCACACTTAGTATTTTCATAGCATCTCACACATATTTAATCACATATATTTAATTTAATTTTAATCCATGTTAGATTATTATCTTCACATTGTATACTTTATATATAATTCCTCTCCATATGTATATTTCTTTTTTCCATTATTATCACACTTGTTTCTACTATATAAAATACATAGATTTCTGAGTGTATTATGTTTTTACATATAATGTAACATAATGTAATATAATATATAAATGATAGGCATTTGTCTTTCCCACTAGATGTTGATGCCCTGAAGGGGAAGGCAATCTTTTGAATATATTTTTATATTCCTTACCACATCTTGGTATATTGGAGTCATGAAATACAATTTTCCTCACTCATTTAACATATTCTTTTCAGGACTTGCTCTTATGTGCCAGGAGCGGTTCTAGATCCTGGCAAAATAAAGAGTTCAAATCACATCAAGCTCATGGCCTTTATAGACTATATAGTCTGGGTTTAGTAATTATATTAATTAATTAATGTAAACTTCTTAAGCCCATTCTTGATATATAGAAAATATCCATGTAATGAAGCAGTCTCTTTTCTGTGGGATCATCTGCTTATGTTTCTCAAAATACTAATCTCAGTTACCATTGTAAATGAGCATCTGAGTGGATGCTGTTATATTTTCTTTTTTGTAGCATAAGAACACCTCAGAAAGTGTCCCTCAGGAGTATCTCATCAATGACAGATGAAGAGGTAAGGATTAAATTAACTAATTTGTCAACTTTTATGGACTAAATAACCAGAAAGTCAAATATTATTAATTCCTATAAAACAGTTCTTTAATAATTTAACTTTCATGACATTTTTCTGAAGTTCTCCATATCTCTTCTATACTTTCATATTTGAAGGTATATTTCTAAGTATTATTTGATGTGTTACAATATGAGAATAGCCTCAATCTATACATATAATTAAGAGTAGTATTATGTACTACTCTAGCACCTTCTGAAAGCTGCTGGACATTCTCCTGAACTTTATTTTTATTAGACTATTTCAAACATGCAGAAACGAAGAAACATGGCTATATTTTCTTTAGATTCACGGATTGAAAGTATTAGCAACAGTATTAGCACCACCTCCCCTCGCTTCCAACTCTGTTGAATCATAATCTGCACTTTAACAAAATCTCAAAGTTCTTTGTAACTTTTCTGTAAATCTTTTTTTAGGATTAACGACATATATACAGCTAAACCTCTCCTTTTATCATTCTAGTCCACTGTACTCCTCTCTCTGCCCCTAAGGTACTAGCTATCCTAAAGTAGATATGTATCCTTCCTGTCTATATTTTTATCACATAGGTTTGTTTTCCTAATATACACATATACACACACATACACATACACATACACATAGACAAACTGTTTTTAAACTTTATGTAAGTATATAAATGAAGGTTTTTTCCATGACTATTTTCACCAAGCAGTATTTTTGAGATATATCCATTTTTGCTATCTTAATCAAGAAATCCTAACCTTTGTGTTACCAAGAATTTTCTCTTGTATTTTCTTTTAATAGACTTACTACTTCCTTTTTCACATTTTTCAGAGACCCTAGACATGAATTTATTCAGGCTATTACAATAAGGATTATGTTCATTATGAGAAGCATCTCAATTTAGAGATGGAGTTTTGTAAAGGCAGGTAAACTAAGGAGTCACTCATTGAGAAAGGGTGGAAATATGTCACATATAGGAATGTGTGTAAGCAAGATAGCCCTTTGTAGTCAGTCACTTCTGGAAACATAAAAGGAATTTTACAGCTATTGTTGCATTCAGGGAACACAGAATTCAGATAAAATTCAACATTATCACGTTGAAGAATTCACTAATCTGTTTTTATTTTGTGTATGGTATCTAATAAAATACTTCTCTTTTTATCATGTGGAGATTGTCAATTTTCAGTTTTCCTACTGATTTTGTTTAGAGGTCATCCTTCTTCCACTAATTTCTGAATTCTCTATTCTATTGAAGTGGTCTGTTTGCCTAACCCAGAATTACTATGTTGTTTTTAATAAATAAGTTTTATAAAATAAATCTGTTTTAAATTTTAACTGCAAAAAAAATCCAGTTGTTGAATATGTGTTCACACATGTATCTTCATTAGATCAAGCTTCTTAATTGTGGTATTAATACAAGAAGCATACATGAATTTTGTTTGTTTCTTTGTTATGTTACTTATTTAATACTAAGGAAATTAGAAAAATCTTCTATGAATATATTTTTTTCTTGTGGCTCCATCAGGTTGCTGTATTTTGATGCTATGGAATAAGATGCATACAAGTTTAAAATTCTTGTAACTTGCTGATTACTCCCCAATATAATAACCTTCTTTAAAGCTAGAAAGAAATTTTATTTTTAAATGTTTCATTTGATGTAAATACACTATACCAACTTTCCATTTTGTTAATATTTGGGGGGCATTTTTTCCATCTTTTTTCTTTTACCAATTCTGTATCCTCATGCTTATGTATACAGATGGATTTTTACTGTTGTTGTTAAGTCTGATAATAATTAGAAATGCTCTTAATATTTGTAGTAATTATTGATTTGTTTGCCTATATTCTATCTTATTTATGTTTTTTCTATTTATCTCTCTGTCTCTGCCTTTCTATGTCTGTTTTTTCTCTCTCCCTTCTGTGAATTGATTTGACATATTTCTTTTCCTTGTTCCAGTGGGAGATGTTTTCCTTTTGGTCACTACTAATATGAAAGCTAATACTTTATTTTGAGTTTTTTCCCCAAAAGTTTATTTTATTGCTTCAAGTATGTTTCTTAAGCCATTTATTATTCTGGACTAATCTCAGTGACTCAGTTTTTATAGATTAGTGATAATTGGTATAGCACTCAGCAGTTTACAAATTATTTTCATAGATATTTCAACTAGCTTAATTCTAGCTTATATTCACATAGCTTTCTTGGAAAATAAACTATGTTTCTTTTGTTTTTCTCTAAAGTTAGTTTTATTTTTTATTTGTCCTAATTAGTTATACATGACAGTAGAGTGCATTTTGACACATCATACATAAATGGAGTAAAACTTCTCATTCTTCTGGTTATACATGATGTAGAGTCACACGGGTCATGTAATCATATATGCACATAGGGTAATAATGTCTAATTCATTCTACTATCCTTCACTCCCTTCACTCCCCTTTGCCTCATGCAAAGTACCTCTGTTTTTCCCTAGGCTCCCCCATCGTGAATATCAGATGGGGGATATTCCCCATCCACATATCAGAGAAAATATTCAACCTTTGTTTTTTGGGGGGGTGTAGGGATTGGCTTATTTCACTTAGTGTGATATTCTCCAGCTCCACCCATTTGCCTGCAGATGCCTTAATTTCATTCTTCTTTAAGACTGAGTAATATTCCATTGTGTATATATACCACAATTTCTTTATCCATTTATCTGTTGAAGGGCACCTGGGTTCATTCTAAAGTTTAGCTATTGTGAATTGATCTGCTATAAACATTGATATGACTGATTTTAAGTCCTTTGGGTATAAACTGAGGAGTGGAATATCTGGGTAAAATGTTGGTTCCATTCCAGACTGCTTTCCATAATGGCTGCACCAATTTGCAGTCCCACCAGCAATGTATGAGTGTAACATTTCCCCCACATCCTTGACAACATTTGTTGTTACTTGTATTCCTCATGATTGCCATTCTGACTGGAGTAAGAGGAAATCTTAGAGTAGTTTTGATTTGCTTTTCTCTAATTGTTAGAGATGTTTTTAAGCCACCACATTATTATTGCGTTTGAGATAATCGGTTTCTGTATTGTCAGAAATTGAATAATAAAAGTTTTTTCAGCCCTCTTGCTTTTTTCCTTTTCTTTTCTTTTTCTTTTTTTTTTTTTTTTTTTTAGTACTGAGTATTGAACTCAGGGGTGCTTTACCACTGAGCTATATCCTCAGACCTTTTATTTTTTATTTTGATATAGGGTCTCACTAAGTTGCTTAGGGACTCATTAAATTGCAGAAGCTCGCCTTGAACTTGCAATCCTCCTACCTCAGCATCCTGAGCTCCTGGGATTACGGGTGTCCTCACTCTGCCTGGCCATGCTTTCTTGATCCATGGTTTCCTTTGGGTTATTTGACAATGAATTTAAGACTGTATTTGTAATAGTTTTGAAGTCTTTTTATTTTCAAAAAAGTATTTTGTGACAAACACAATTGTGTATGTGTTCGTGTGTATGCATACTCCTTCATTTGCCCTTTCTATCCTGATTATCAGTGAGTCTACTGTTTTTTTTTCTTGATATATAATCCCTTTAGCTATCACCCTCTTTGTCTCTACTTTATAACCTGTTACACTAAAATCATTATCTATATTTCATTCTCTTATTTTTAACTTTCCATTTGTTTTTAGATTAACTTATAAATTGTACAGTGTTGCTACTTTGGAAAAGTTAGAAATATTGAAAACAAAAAAAGGAAAAAAAATCATCTAAATTTCTACCCAGGGCAATTTCTATCCTTTCAGATTTTTAAAAATTTGTTCTAATTAGTTGTACATGACCACAGAATGCATTTCAAGTCATTGTAAAATATTTCTTGATTATATCTTCTTCTGTGAAGTGTCTGTTCAGTTCCTTAACCCATTTATTGATTGGGTTATTTAACACCAAAAGAACTCAAAATACTACTTTCAGATTTTTTTCTGTGTACGTAAACAGTATTTATGAAAATTAGCATAGTATTAAACATATTCACCTGTCTTGTTTTTCTGTTTTATTAATTATTAATACATTTTAAATTCACTAGTTACAGATTTAAATCATCATGCTAACCATAGCATAGTATTTCATTGTGTGGAACTTAAACAGCATTGATTATTACAGTTCAGTTTGTTTCTAGTCATTTCTTCCCATTCTAGCAAGGCAATACACAAACATTTTAAAATAAATTTTTATAAAAAATGTGTGTTTGCTTGAAATTCATGCAAATGTGAAATTTTAACGTCTAAGAATATGACTTTTTAAAAATGATGATTTATAATGTTACCATGTTGTCTTTTTGCCGGGGTCCAGCCCAAGCAGGAGTTCATGGGTTCCACACTGGTAAACGGGATGCAGGAGACAGCGTTGGCGATGGATGGAGAATGAAAGACACAGACTCTAGTTCTGGTGCAATCAATCCCACTTTATTCTGGAGAAGGCTGGGTTTATATACACTTTTCTTCAGGCTATGATGACAGGCTTATGATTAATAAAATCAAAGAAGTTTCTAAAACATAGGTAGAAATTGTTTTTACCAAAAGATTATGAGAAAACAGTAACCTTACAGATTATCCTTACTTAATCACAATTATTTTAAGCATATCTAACTACGTCAATGAGCTAATACAATGTTTATTTCCTTAATATCTAAACTCTATATGACCTAAGACTATTTTTATTATTTTTGCGGTAAATTGATAGACAAATAATGTCAAGTGACCATCTCAAATAGGTCCTTCTGGTTAATATCTAAATTGCTGAGTGAAGGGCTACAGGAGGGCAGCGGTCCCAATGGTTATTGTGTACCAACGTTTATTATAGGGGTGACATTTTCTTTGTAGGAAGGAAGGAATGTTGTGAAACCTTATTCTTTTACCTTACCACCACACATAAACAAAACCATCATCTGGATTAAACCACCCTGTAGGAGACAGGGGGAGATCTATATCTACCTTCTCTAAGGGCTTGTCTTTAGGGGGGTACCAGGGCTTGCCATAGATAAAATAAGCTAGTCCATATCTAGTAGCTACTGTGGGAGGTGCTTTGTGTTTAGAACTTGGGGAAACATTGTTATATATAAATTTCTGTGCCCCAACAGGTTCTGGCTGTGCCAGTAAATGCAGTGTTTGATTTTTAACATAAAAAAACATTCTCCTGTAGTGAGGTTAACATCACAGGGTTTCAACATGTGTTTTGTCTCCGTGATGTTTTTCTGGAAATTTGTAGAATTATTCCCATCACCTCTAGCAAGATCCTCAGACTGAAGTGAGTAACATATTATTAGGAAAACTCCACAGAATAACATCCAAGCTAGGGAGACATACATCTGGCTACAGTCCTTTTAGGATGAATCTCTGCAATCACCCTTCAGTGGAACTCTGTCAAGCACTGCAAGGACAGCCAGGTGCCCCCGCATCATTTACTTAACCAAAAGATAATAGTCATTAATGCATTTCAGCAGGGGTTATTATTGGGTGATTTTGCCATAATTTAAGCCATCTTTGTTCATGAGGCAAGTAAAATATCTCACTATTATTTTAAAATGCATTTCTGTGATTACTAGTGAATATATAATTTCATATGTTAATTGGTCATTTTGTTTCTTTTCTTCTGAATACCCTATTCTGTCTTTATTTGGTTTTGCTATTTAAAATGTTGGTATTTTTATTATTTGTAAGAATTCCTAATTGGAGAAAGTAAAACTTTTTTGTCTTTTATAATGAAAGAATATTACCAGTTTATTATGTGTATTAAACTTAGTGTATTTAGCTTTGACATGTAGATGCTTTTGGTTGTTATCAGATATTAGAGACTTATGTTTTTTGCTCATGATATCTTTAAAGAAAATAATCACAATTCAAAATTACATAAATGTATATTTGTTTTATTCTGATACTTTTTAAATTTTAACACTTATGTTTTTTCCTCTGATACTTTCTTCATTTTATTTTAATATTCTATGGAAATTCATTTGGTATGAAAGGTAACATGAATCTCTTCCCTTTTTTCTAAAATGTCAGCCAGTTATCTCTTGAATGTAATAATTAACATTTACTTGACATACTACCTTTATCTTAGACTAATTATGGTGTACACTCAGATTTACATAGTAACAGCATAAAATAAAGCTGTATGCCCTTTATGTAAGTTACTGGATTTTGCATATCAATTTTTATTTCCATATGGAGATAATAAACTTATAAATTTATTGTAAATATAAAATATGAATCATTAAAATGTAAATATGAATAAAACAAATACATCATACATGTAAGACAATTACCCCATTGTATACAATCAATAAATGAGTTATTACTCTTATTTTTATTAACATTGACAAATCTATTCAGTTATTAAAACTATACTTTTTATAATTATTGCTATTGAATAAATTTTAATGTCTAGGAGGGCAAATTTTCCATCTTTATGTTCTGTAGAACCTAGAAGATTATATTTAACTTTACTCTGTTTAAATTTTGTGTTTTTAGTTAATATTTTCTGTACAATACATAGATATCTGAGGCTCTAAATAGTATTCTTGATTACCTATCTGTTGTTATCTCCTGAGAAATATTACTAAGTACATTCTCTTCTTTAGTTTTGTTTGTTTTTTTTGGGGGGGGGGTTGTTTTTATTTTGTTTTGTTTCTTCCAATGTTACAGTCTTTTAAACTTATAAAATATATTATTTGTTCATATATTTTCAGAGACTTAATATGAGAATTAAGAAATTTGGTATAATTACAAATGAAGAATTCAGAAAATCACCAGGAACTTCTTGGTAATTCCTGCATTTCTAATTGAAATTCCTTTTAAAATTTTTAATGCATAATTTGTAATTTTTTTTAGTCATATAAGTTTCTCATAGAGCTTTTCTTTTTTATTTTTTCTTTCAAGCTTTGGATTCAATATGTCAACTGGTATGTACTGTCACTATTCCAAATGTTATGTAAATTCTGTGAAACATGCATAGGACACAATAAGTACTAGGTCTCAGAAAGTACATTTCTTTGGTCAGGCCATTTGTACAATTTTAAACAAAACCCCACACTTTAGTGTTCAACTTTTCTCTTTTTATTTTTCATTATTTAAATTGTTTGTCTGAATTTAGTGAATTGGGGAGGGTAGAAAAAGGAAGCTTGTCTATTTTATTGCAGAACTTGGCAGCATAAGTTCCTTTCCTTTTTTTATTAAGTGATTTAAATAAAAATTATTCTTTATTAATACTCTCTTTAAAATATGAGATAAGCTAAAGAAAAATAAACTGACTAGCAACTGGGAGATGAGGAAGAAAAGAAATAGTATGGATTAATAAGATACATATTAGATAATACTTCAAAATACTTTTATAGTGTCAAATATAGGACAGATCAGAATTGCAAACTAGAGAAATCTTAAAACAGCTGAGAGTAAAATTTGGGTAAGATAGCTACATACCTCATATAACTATACATTTTTCTGAACAATTTTTGAAAAGATATAAAGACTTTGCTGAAAGTGTTATTAGGTCTAATTTTAATTATAACATAAGATTGTAGACTGATAAAATTCCTCTAAAATAATATAAACAATGTGAGAGTTTAATTGCATGCATTTAACTTATATTAAAAACACACTTAGGAATTAAATTCCTAACCACTATTCTTAGAAACTCAATTGTTTTTAAAATACTGCACATTAGGCTGGGCACAGTGGCGCATGCCTGTGATCCCAGTGGCTCGGGAGGCTGAGACAGGAGGATTGCAAGTTAAAAGCCAGCCTCAGCAACAGTGAGGCACTAAGCAACTCAGTGAGACCCTGTCTCTAAATAAAATACAAAATAGGACTGGAGTTGTGACTCAGTGGTGAGTGCCTGCGAGTTCAATCCCTGATACTGCCCCTGCCAAAAAAATTATTGCACATTAATTTATATTCATGATGATGATTCTTAGAATAAGACAAGTTCATAAAGATTGTGTATTTATTAATATACTTTGTGTTAAGCATATGTGTTAGTTCTTGCAAAATAATCAACATTGTCATCAGCATTAGAACAAGTAGATATTTGAATATTTGGTATATTTAAAGAATTCAAACTGTTAGAGCATTCTGTATTGGAAATAGAGATGATACATTGCTTGTAAAATGTACTTTAGATGATAAGGTTGCAAGACTGTATATGATTCATAGAAAGGAAAGTTAACAATATATAGTAACTATTTGTTAAATTTTGAATTTATAAGTATTAAGTGGAAGTGATTAAAAGATCATTCAAATTTTGCTTTATTTGATACATGTACTTTTAAGTAACATTTTACAGCTTAAAATATGGTTGATTACAAATATATATTATTTATTAGTATCTATGTCAGGATATAGAATGAACAAGTCAGTAGCTGTGCTGCCTCTTTTGTATAGTGCTTAGTACCTTACAAATTGCCATCATTTTCATGTAATTCTCACAGAAACACTGTGGATCAATACTGTATTTTACAGATGAAACTGTTTAAGGAAAAAACCCAAAGTTAGTTCCTAGTAAAATCTCTTTGTTCTTGCTTTAGTTGTCTTCTTTCATTCTAGCATTCTGTGTAGTGTCTTATACAATTATGGATCCATTTATATTTTGTTCTAAAGATAAATTATTTGTTTTGTGGGGTGTTTTTGTTTTGGGGTGCTAGAATATGCAGGTTAAGCACATGCTCTACCATTCAGCTACTCCTGGTCCCTATTTGTTTCTTTCATTCATCTCTAAATATAGCACAGCACAAAAAAAGGTGGATTTTATAAAGTTCTTAATGTAAAATACAAGCATCATCACCATGTTTTGGATAATACCTGTTTTTTAAGGTCATTGTTGAGAAGAAGCTATTTGAAAAGAAGCAATGGTTTTCTAAGTCTTTGTGAAGTTATTAAAATTTATGGAATCAGTCTTTAATACTCATATTGGCACAACCTATCTTGAGTGCCATAAGTTCAATCCCCAGTACCCCCTCCGCAAAAAAATCCCTTATATTTACATTCTCTCCCTACCTACCACATATGTCAAAATTTGATCCTTTTAGTAGTCATGAGGAAAATATAGCAGATAAGGTAATTTTAGATTCTTCTACTGAAAGGAAATTTTTATTCTCTTGTCTTCAAGGTCTGCAGTCTATAGAATACCTTGAATCCATTGCTACTATTGAAGTTTTAAATATTTATTATGTTAAAAAGACCTCTCTCCCTTAATTTGTAGTCAGTTTTTAGCTGTTAAATTGAGTGAGTACTGCATATTAATTTCCAGGCTTTCATCAGCAGTTGGGAATTCCAACCTTTAATTACATATTAGAACAAAAGAAGAGGAGGTTTTCAAGATGTTAGCCTAGAGGGTGGCTGCATTTCATGTTGCTCCAGGACTCAGAATTCAAAAGAGGAGATATTGAGAGACTTGGGACAAACTCAAAGCAGCCGGGTGGGTCTCTCCCGTTGGGGAGGCATCCCAGATGGGATGGTAGTCCCGGAACGCAGGGAACTTTGTGAAGTAGAGCTGCTGGTGAGACACCCCTCCCCCCGCTGGAGCAGTGAACTCGGACAGCTGGGAGCATCGTAGAGGAGGCCGCTCAGCACAGCGCTGGGACTCGGAGCAACCACTGGGGCTCCGGGCGGCAGCCCAGAGGAGGGGCTGCGAGGAGAGCTGTGTGGACTCAGGACACCAGGGCCTGCCCTGAGGAGGAGGAGGAGGAGCGTGGCCGCTTGGATTCAGAGTGACTGCACCAGATCTACAGGCGGTTGCCAGAGGAGGAGCGGCGCGGTGGACTCAGACCACTTCTGAACACCGGGGCCTGCCCGGAGGAGTAGGAGGAGGAGGAGGAGGAGCGCAGCGGGTCGTTTGGACTCGCAGTGACTGCATTAGAGCTCCAGGCAGCTGCTCAGAGGAGGAGGCGACTGGTGAGTTGTTTGGACTTAAAGCGACCGCTCCTGAACACAGGGGGGCTGCCTGGAGGAGGAGCATGGTGGGTCGCTTGGTCTCGAGTGGCCGCACCAGAGCTCCGGGCGGCTGCCCAGAGGAGGTGTGCAGCGGGTCACATGGATTCAGAGACACTCAGAGTGACCGCTCCTGAACACCCGGGGGGTTACCTGGAGGAGGAGGAGGAACGGGGAGGGTCACTTCGACTCGAAGTGATTGATTGCCCAGGGCTACGGGTGGTTGGTGGGAGGAGGAGGCACGCAGAGAGTTGCTTGGACTCCTAGTGATCCCACCAGAATACTTGGCGGCTGTCTGGAGAAAGAGGCGTGTGGCGAGTCTCTGGGACTCAGAGCGATTGTACGGGGCCCCAGGTGGCTGCTCAGAGGAGGGGCCACATAGCCAGGCGATTAGGTGCAGAGCAGGGATCCAGGATCTAGGAGGCTTCTTGGTGGAAGAGCCCCACAGAGACACGCTTAGGGGCAGAACGAAGGTTCCAGGACTGCGGACAGATTCTCTGAGGAGGGGCAGCCTAAGGAGAGTCATCTGCGAAGGGTGAGGCTCCCAGGTACAGAAGGTGGGGCCGGGCCCCTGGGAACTTTGCAGAGGAAGGCAGCCCAGCCCAGGCGGTAGCTGTAAATTGAGGCGAACCTCTAGGAGAGAACTGACCAGCGAAACCTCCCCACTGGGTGAGTCTTCCCTGCTGCAGAGGTTTCCCCACAAGGACGGTAAAACCAGAGACTCAGGACCAAACAGGCCTCAGCCCACAGCCTAGTTCCCCTTTGGATGACCATTGATCAACAAGTGGAGGCACCTCTGCCCACTAGCAGGGAATATACCCCACCTGAAGGCCACCACTCCTAGAGAGGCAGCTTCCTTGTGGAGCACCGCATTATCAACTTCCTCCAAGACTTCAGCCTACTGAAGGCTAAGAGGGGATATATATAGAAATCTTCAGGAACATTGTAACTCAATAGAGGAAATCTGCAATATCTCAGCGGTCCACTGGTACCTGAACAATATGAGAAAACAAGGAAAGAAAATGCTGCAAACAAATCTAGATGTTACATCAATAAAACCCAATGACAGCATGGCAGAAGAAATGACAGAAAAGGAGTTCAGAATGTACATAATTAAAATGATCAGAGAAGCAAACGATGAAAGAGCAAATGCACGCACTGAATGATGAGATGCAAGAGCAAAGGCAGGCATTGAATGATCGCACCAATCGACAGTTAAAAGAGCAAATACAGGAAGCAAAAGATCATTTCAATAAAGAGTTAGAGATATTGAAAAAAGACCAAACAGAAATCCTTGACATGAAGGAAACAATAAACCAAATTAAGAACTCCATAGAAAGCATATCCAGTAGGATAGAACACCTGGAAGACAGAACCTCAGACATTGAAGACAAAATATTTAACCTTGAAAACAAAGTTGAACAAACAGAGAAGATGGTAAGAAATCATGAACAGAATCTACAAGAACTATGGGATATCATGAAAAGGCCAAATTTAAGAATTATTGGGATTGAGGAAGGCTTAGAGAAACAAACCAAAGGAATGAACAATCTATTCAATGAAATAATATCAGAAAATTTCCCAAATCTGAAGAATGAAATGGAAAATCAAGTTCAAGAGGCGTATAGGACTCCAAATACACAAAATTACAACAGACCCACACCAAGGCACATTATAATGAAAATACCTAACATACAAAATAAAGACAGAATTTTAAAGGCTGTGAGAGAAAAGAACCAAATTACATTCAGGGGGAAACCAATACGGATATCAGCAGATTTTTCAATCCAGACCCTAAAAGCTAGAAGGGCCTGGAACAACATTTTTCAAGCCCTGAAAGAAAATGGATGCCAACCCAAGAATCTTATA
The DNA here is from genome assembly GCF_902686455.1 of Sciurus vulgaris. Taxonomy (NCBI): domain Eukaryota; kingdom Metazoa; phylum Chordata; class Mammalia; order Rodentia; family Sciuridae; genus Sciurus; species Sciurus vulgaris. The sequence goes on from NC_136463.1 coordinate 143,294,196, forward strand.
CCCAGCAAAACTTACCTTCAAATTTGACGATGAAATAAAATCCTTCCATGATAAACAAAAGCTAAAAGAATTTACAAAAAGAAAGCCAGCATTACAGAACATTCTCAGCAAAATATTCCATGAGGAAGAGATGAAAAACAAAGAAGCAAATCAGCAAAGGGAGGAATTATGCTAAAGGAATTGTCAAATAGGGGGATTCAAGATGGCGGACTAGAGGGTGGCTGGGTTTCGTGTTGCTCCAGGACTCAGGACTCAAGAAGAGGAGATATAGAGAGCCTTGGGACCAACTCAAAGCAGCCGGGTGAGAATCTCCCACTGGGCAGGCGTCCCGGACGGGGCAGGAGTCCTGGACGGGGCGGTAGCCCCAAAAGCAGGGATCTTTGCAAAGTAGAACTGCCGGCGAGGCGCCCCTCCCCCCGCCGGAGCAGTGATCGCAGACAGCCGGGAGCATTGAAGAGGTGGCTGTTCACCACAGCACTTGGACTCGGCGCAACCCACCCGCGCTCTGGGAGGCTGCCCAAAGGAGAAGGTGCTTGGTGAGCTGTTTGGACTGAACGTGACCACCCCTGAACACAGGGGGCTGCCCAGAGGAGAAGGAGAAATACGGGCTCGGCACGTCGCTTGGAATTGGAACAGCTGCGCCAGCGCTCTGGGCGGCTATCCGGTGGAACAGCGTGGTGAGTGGTTTGGTCCCAGAGCATCCGCTCCTGAACATAGGGGGGTTGTCTGGAGAAGGAGGAGGAGCGCGGCGGGGTGCTTGGGCTCGAAGTGACTGCACCAGGGCTACAGGAGGCAGTTGGGACAAGAAGGTGCACAGTGAGTTCTTGGGACTCGTGACGCACCAGATCTCTGGGTAACTGCCTGGTGGAGAAAGTGGTGCGTGGTGGGTCACTTGGTCTTAGAGCGACCGCACGGAACAACAGGTGGCTGCCGGAGGAAAAGGCGTGTGGCGGGTCACTGGGACTCGGAGCGATTGTAAGGGGCTCCAGGTGGCTGCTCAGAGGAGGGGCCGCATAGCCAGGCGAAAAGTGCAGAGCAGGGTCCTAGACGGCTTCTTGGTGGAAGGGCCCCACAGACAAACTGAGGGGCGGAGCGAAGCCTCCAGGACTGTAGGCAGCTTCTCTGAGGAGAGGCAGCCGAAGGAGATTCGTTTGTGAAGGGTGAGGCTTCCAGGCCCAGGAGGTAGGTCCGGGTCCCTGGGAACATTGCAGAAGAAGGCTGCCCAGCACAGGCGGTAGTTGTGAATTGAACGGAACCTCTGGGAGGAAAACCGACCAGCGAGACCTCCCCACCGGGTGACTCCTCCCTGTTTGGTGAGGTTCTCCCAAAAGGACCATAAAATCAGAGACACAGGCCCAAACTGGTCTTGCATCAGCCCACAACCTACTTCCCTTCTGGATGACCATTCATCAGCAAGTGAAGGTACCTCTGCCCACTAGCAGGGAATATACCCCACCAGAAGGCCACCACCCCTAGGGAGTCAGCTCCCTTGTGGAGCACTGCATTATCAACTTCCTCCAAGATTTCAGGCTACTGAAGACTAAGAGGGGATATAATAGAAATCTTCAGGGATATTATAAGACAATAGAGGAAATCTGCAATATCACAGCGGTCAACTGATACCTGAACAATATGAGAAAACAAGGAAAGAAAATGCTGCAAACAAATCTAGATGTTACATCAATGAAACCCAACGACAGCATGGCAGAAGAAATGACAGAAAGGGAGTTCAGAATGTACATAATTAAAATGCTCAGGGAAGCAAATGACGAGATGCAAGAGCAAATGCAGGCACTGAATGATCGCACCAATCGACAGTTAAAAGAGCAAATACAGAAGCAAAAGATCACTTCAATAAAGAGTTAGAGATATTGGAAAAAAACCAAACAGAAATCCTTGAAATGAAGGAAACAATAAACCAAATTAAGAACTCCATAGAAAGCATAACCAATAGAATAGAACACCTGGAAGAAAGAACATCAGACATTGAAGATAAAATATTTAACCTTGAAAACAAAGTTGAACAAACAGAGAAGATGGTAAGAAATCATGAACAGAATCTCCAAGAACTATGGGATATCATGAAGAGGCCAAATTTGAGAATTATTGGAATTGAGGAAGGCTTAGAGAAACAGACCAAAGGAATGAACAATCTATTCAATGAAATACTATCAGAAAATTTCCCAAATCTGAAGAATGAAATGGAAGATCAAGTACAAGAGGCTTATAGGACTCCAAATATACAAAATTACAACAGACCCACACCAAGGCACATTATAATGAAAATGCCCAACATACAAAATAAAGACAGAATTTTAAAGGCCCCAAGAGAGAGGAATCAAATTACATTCAGGGGGAAACCAATACGGATATCAGCAGATTTTTCAATCCAGACCCTAAAAGCTAGAAGGGCCTGGAACAACATTTTTCAAGCCCTGAAAGAAAATGGATGCCAACCCAAGAATCTTATACCCAGCAAAACTTACCTTCAAATTTGATGATGAAATAAAATCCTTCCATGATAAACAAAAGCTAAAAGAATTTACAAAAAGAAAGCCAGCATTACAGAACATTCTCAGCAAAATATTCCATGAGGAAGAGATGAAAAACAAAGAAACAAATCAGCAATGGGAGGAACCATCCTAAAGGAATTGTCAAATAAAGGAAGAACCAAGTCGTCTCAAAATAAATAAATAAATAAATAAATAAATAAATAAATAAATAAATAAATAAAATGAACCAAATCACCGGGAATACTAATCATATCTCAATAATAACCCTGAATATTATTGGCCTGAACTCATCAATCAAAAGACATAGACTGGCAGATTGGATCAAAGAGAAAGATCCAACAATATGTTGCCTGCAAGAGACTCACCTCGTAGAAAGAGATACACATAGACTAAAGGTGAAAGGATGGGGGAAAACATATCATGCACATGGACTCAGCAAAAAAGCTGGAGTATCCATCCTCATTTCAGATAAGGTGGACTTCAAGTCAAAACTAGTCAAAAGGGATAAAGAAGGACATTACATACTGCTTAAGGGAATCATAAATCAGCAAGACATAACAATCATAAACATCTATGCCCCAAACAGTGGCTCATCCAAATATGTCAAACAAATCCTTCTCAATTTCAGAAACCAAATAGACCATAACACAATAATACTAGGTGATTTTAACACGCCTCTCTCACCACTGGACAGATCTTCCAAACAAAAATTGAACAAAGAAAACATAGATCTCAATAACACAATCAATAATTTAGACTTAACGGACATTTATAGAATATACCATCCAACCAAGAGCGAATATACTTTCTTCTCAGCAGCACATGGATCCTTCTCTAAAATAGACCATATATTATGCCACAAAGCTAATGTAAGCAAATACAAGAAGATAGAGACACTACCTTGTATTCTATCAGATCATAATGGTCTGAAGTTAGAAATAAATGAAAGAGTAAAAAACAGAAGCCACTCCAACACCTGGAGATTAAACAATATGCTATTACATGATGAATGGATAACAGAAGATATTAGGAAGGAAATTAAAAAATTCCTAGAGGTAAATGAGAACAAAGAAACATCATATCAAAATCTTTGGGACACTATGAAAGCAGTACTTAGAGGAAAATTTATTTCATGGAGTGCATTCAATAAAAGAAGTAAAAATCAACAAATAAACAACCTAACACTTCAGCTCAAAGCCCTAGAAAAAGAAGAACAGACCAACACCAAAAGTAATAGAAGACAGGAAATAGTTAAACTCAGAGCTGAAATCAACGAAATTGAAACAAAAGAAACTATACAAAAATTTGACAAAATAAATAGTTGGTTCTTTGAAAAAATAAACAAAATTGATAAACCCTTAGCCACTCTAACAAAGAGAAGACGAGAGAAAACCCAAATCACCAAAATTCGGAATGAACAAGGAAATATCACAATAGACACGATTGAAATACAAAACATAATTAGAAGCTATTTTGAAAATCTATATTCTAACCAAATAGAAAATTTCGAAGACATCAACAGGTTTCTAGAGACATATGAATTGCCTAAATTGAACGAGGAGGACATACAAAATTTAAATAGATCAATTTCAAGTAATGAAGTAGAAGAGGTCATCAAAAGCCTACCAACAAAGAAAAGTCCAGGACCAGACGGGTTCTCAGCCGAGTTCTACAAAATCTTTAAAGAAGAGTTCATTCCAATACTTCTCAAAGTATTCCATGAAATAGAAGAGGAGGGTACCCTCCCAAACTCATTCTATGAAACCAATATTACCCTGATACCCAAGCCAGACAGAGATAAATCGAGGAAAGAAAATTTCAGACTGATATCATTAATGAACATTGACGCAAAAATTCTCAATAAAATTTTAGCAAATCGCATACAAAAATATATTAAAAAGATAGTGCACCACGATCAAGTGGGTTTTATCCCAGGGATGCAAGGTTGGTTCAACATCCAGAAATCAATAAATGTAATTCACCATATCAATAGACTTAAAGTCAAGAACCACATGATTATTTCAATAGATGCAGAAAAAGCATTTGATAAAATACAACACCCCTTCATGCTCAAAACACTAGAAAAAATAGGGATAGTGGGAACATTCCTTAACATTGTAAAGGCCATCTATGCTAAGCCCATGGCTAATATCATTCTAAATGGTGAAAAACTGAAAGCATTCCCCCTAAAAACTGGAACAAGACAGGGATGCCCTCTTTCACCACTCCTATTCAATATCGTTCTTGAGACTCTAGCTAGAGCAATTAGACAGACCAAGGAAATTAAAGGAATACGAATAGGAAAAGAAGAACTCAAACTATCCCTATTTGCGGATGATATGATTATATACTTAGAGGAACCAGGAAATTCCACCAGAAAACTGTTAGAACTCATAAGTGAATTCAGTAAAGTGGCAGGTTACAAGATCAATGCTCATAAATCCAATGCATTTTTATACATAAGTGAGGAATCCTCAGAAAGAGAAATTATGAAAACTACCCCATTCACCATAGCATCGAAAAAAATAAAATACTTGGGAATCAATCTCACAAAAGAGATAAAAGACCTCTACAATGAGAACTACAGAACACTAAAGAAAGAAATCGAAGAAAACCTTAGAAGATGGAAAGATCTTCCATGTTCTTGGATAGGCCGAATTAATATTGTCAAAATGGCCATACTACCAAAAGTGCTATACAGATTCAATGCAATCCCAATTAAAATCCCAATGACGTACCTTACAGAAATAGAGCAAGCAATCATGAAATTCATCTGGAAGAATAAGAAACCCAGAATAGCTAAAGCAATCCTTCGCAGGAAAAATGAAGCAGGGGGTATCGCAATACCCGAACTTCAACTTTATTACAAAGCAATAGTAACAAAGACGGCATGGTACTGGTACCAAAATAGACAGGTAGATCAATGGTACAGAATAGAGGACACGGACACAAACCCAAATAAATACAACTTTCTAATACTAGACAAAGGCGCCAAAAATATGCAATGGAGAAAAGATAGCCTCTTCAACAAATGGTGCTGGGAGAATTGGAAATCCATATGCAACAGAATGAAACTAAACCCATATCTCTCACCCTGCACAAAACTCAACTCAAAATGGATTAAGGACCTTGGGATCAGACCAGAGACTCTGCAGATTATAGAAGAAAAAGTATATCCCGATCTTCAACATGTCGGCCTAGGACCAGACTTCCTCAACAGGACTCCCATAGCACAAGAAATAAAAGCAAGAATCAATAACTGGGATAGATTCAAACTAAAAAGCTTTCTCTCAGCAAAGGAAACTATCAGTAATGTGAAGAAAGAGCCTACAGAGTGGGAGAATATCTTTGCCAATCATACTTCAGATAGAGCACTAATCTCCAGAATCTATAAAGAACTCAAAAAACTCTACACCAAGAATACAAATAATCCAATCGACAAATGGGCTAAGGAAATGAACAGACACTTCACAGAAGAAGATGTACAAGCAATCAATAAACATATGAAAAAATGTTCAACATCTCTAGTAATAAGAGAAATGCAAATCAAAACCACCCTAAGATTCCATCTCACCCCAATTAGAATGGCGATTATCAAAAATACAAGCAACAGGTGTTGGCGAGGATGTGGGGAGAAAGGTACACTCATACATTGCTGGTGGGGCTGCAAATTAGTGCAGCCACTCTGGAAAGCAGTGTGGAGATTCCTTAGAAAACTTGGAATGGACCCTCCATATGACCCAGCTATCCCACTCCTTGGCCTATACCCAAAGGATCTAAAATCAGCATACTACAGAGATACAGCCACATCAATGTTCATAGCTGCTCAATTCACAATAGCCAGACTGTGGAACCATCCTAGATGCCCTTCAATTGACGAGTGGATAAAGAAACTGTGGTATATATACACAATGGAATATTACTCAGCCATAAAGAATGACAAAATTATGGCATTTGCAGGCAAATGGATGAAATTGGAGAATATCATGCTAAGTGAGATAAGCCAATCTCAAAAAGACAAGGGACGAATGATATCGCTAATAAGTGGAGGATGACACATAATGGGGGGGAGGGAAGGGTAAGTGTTAGGGTTAGAGTTAGGGTTAGGGAGGGGGGCAAGTATGGAGGAAGAAAGTACTGTATAGAGGGTAAAGAGGGGTGGGAGGGGTGGGGGAAGGGGAAAAAATAACAGAATGAATCAAACAACATTATTGTATGTGGATTTATGATTACACAAATGGTATACCTTTGCGCCATGTACAAACAGAGAGGCAACATGTATCCCATTTGTTTACAATAAAATAAAAAATAAAAAAAAAGGAATTGTCAAATAAAGGAGGAACCAAGTTGTGTCAAACAAATAAATACATAAAATTTTAAAAATGAACCAATGACCGGGAAACCAAATCATATCTCAATAATAACCCTGAATGTTAATGGCCTGAACTCATCAATCAAAAGACATAGACTGGCAGATTGGATTAAAAAGAAAGATCCAACAATATGTTGCCTACAAGAGACTCACCTCATAGAAAAAGATACCCATAGACTAAAGGTGAAAGGATGGGGAAAAACATACCATGCACATGGACTCAGCAAAAAAGCTGCAGTATCCATCCTCATTTCAGACAATGTGGACTTCAAGCCAAAGTTAGTCAGAAGGGATAAAGAAGGTCATTTCATACTGCTTAAGGGAAGCATAAATCAGCAAGGTATAACAATCATAAACATCTATGCCCCAAACAGTGGCTCATCCAAATATGTCAAACAAATCCTTCTCAATTTCAGAAACCAAATAGACCATAACACAATAATACTAGGTGATTTTAACACGCCTCTCTCACCACTGGACAGATCTTCCAGACAAAAATTGAACAAAGAAACCATAGATCTCAATAACACAATCAATAATTTAGACTTAACGGACATTTATAGAATATACCATCCAACCAAGAGCGAATATACTTTCTTCTCAGCAGCACATGGATCCTTCTCTAAAATAGACCATATATTATGCCACAAAGCTAATGTTAGCAAATACAAGAAGATAGAGACACTACCATGTATTCTATCAGATCATAATGGATTGAAGTTAGAAATAAATGAAAGAGTAAAACACAGAAACTATCCCAACATCTGGAGATTAAACAATATGCTATTATATGATGAATGGATAACAGAAGATATTAGGAAGGAAATTAAAAAATTCTTAGAGGTAAATGAGAACAAAGAAACATCATATCAAAATCTCTGGGATACTATGAAAGCAGTACTTAGAGGGAAATTTATTTCATGGAGCGCATTTAATAAAAGAAGTAAAACTCAACAAATAAACGACCTAACACTACAGCTCAAAGCCCTAGAAAAAGAAGAACAGAACAGCACCAAAAGTAGTAGACGACAGGAAATAGTTAAACTCAGAGCTGAAATCAATGAAATTGAAACAAAAGAAACGATACAAAAAATTGACAAAATAAATAGTTGGTTCTTCGAAAAAATAAACAAAATTGATAAACCTTTAGCCACACTAACAAAGAAAAGACGAGAGAAAACCCAAATCACTAAAATTCGGAATGAACAAGGAAATATCACAACAGACAGGATTGAAATACAAAACATAATTAGAAGCTATTTTGAAAATCTATACTCCAACAAAATAGAAAATTTCGAAGACATCAACAGGTTTCTAGAGACATATGAATTGCCTAAACTGAACGAGGAGGACATACACAATTTAAATAGACCAATTTCAAGTACTGAAATAGAAGAAGTCATCAAAAGCCTACCAACAAAGAAAAGTCCGGGACCAGATGAGTTCTCAGCCGAGTTCTACAAAACCTTTAAAGAAGAGCTCATTCCAATACTTCTCAAAGTATTCCATAAAATAGAAGAGGAGGGAACCCTCCCAAACTCATTCTATGAAGCCAATATCACACTGATACCTAAACCAGACAGAGACTCATCAAGGAAAGAAAATTTCAGACCAATATCCTTAATGAACATCGACACAAAAATTCTCAAGAAAATTTTAGCAAATCACATACAAAAACATATTAAAAAGATAGTGCACCATGATCAAGTGGGTTTCATCCCAGGGATGCAAGGTTGGTTCAACATCAGGAAATCAAAAAATGTAATTCACCATATCAATAGACTTAAAGTCAAGAATTACATGATTATTTCAATAGATGCAGAAAAAGCATTTGATAAAATGCAGCACCCCTTCATGCTCAAAACACTAGAAAAAATAGGGATAGTGGGAACATTCCTTAACATTGTAAAGGCCATCTATGCTAAGCCCATGGCTAATATCATTCTAAATGGTGAAAAACTGAAAGCATTCCCCCTAAAAACTGGAACAAGGCAAGGATGCCCTCTTTCACCACTTCTATTCAACATCGTTCTTGAGACTCTAGCCAGAGCAATTAGACAGACCAAAGAAATTAAAGGGATACGAATAGGAAAAGAAGAAGTCAAACTATCCCTGTTTGCTGATGACATGATTATATATTTAGAGGAACCAGGAAATTCCACCAGAAAACTCTTAGAACTCATAAGTGAATTCAGTAAAATAGCAGGTTACAAGATCAATGCTCATAAATCCAATGCATTTTTATACATAAGTGATGAATCTTCAGAAAGAGAAATTAGGACAACTACCCCATTCACAATAGCCTCGAAAAAAATAAAATACTTGGGAATCAATCTCACAAAAGAGGTGAAAGACCTCTACAATGAGAACTATACAACACTAAAGAAAGAAATTAAAGAACACCTTAGAAGATGGAAAGATCTTCCATGTTCTTGGATAGGAAGAATTAATATTGTCAAAATGGCCATACTACCTAAAGTGCTATACAAATTCAATGCAATTCCAATTAAAATCCCAATGACGTACCTTACAGAAATAGAGCAAGCAATTATGAAATTCATCTGGAAGAATAAGAAACCCAGAATAGCTAAAGCAATCCTTAGCAGGAAGAGTGAAACAGGGGGTATTGCAATACCAGATTTTCAACTCTACTACAAAGCAATAGTAACAAAAACGGCATGGTATTGGTACCAAAATAGAAAGGTAGATCAATGGTACAGAATAGAGGACACGGACACAAACCCAAATAAATACAATTTTCTCATACTAGACAAAGGGGCCAAAAATATGCAATGGAGAAAAGATAGCCTCTTCAACAAATAGTGCTGGGAGAATTGGAAATCCATATGCAGTAGAATGAAACTAAACCCATATCTCTCACCATGCATGAAACGAAACTCAAAATGGATTAAGGACCTCGGAATCAGACCAGAGACCCTGCAACTTATAGAAGAAAAAGTAGGTCCAGATCTTCAACATGTTGGCTTAGGACCAGACTTCCTTAACAGGACTCCCATAGCACAAGAAATAAAAGCAAGAATCAATAACTGGGATGGATTCAAACTAAAAAGCTTTCTCTCAGCAAAGGAAACTATCAGCAATGCGAAGAAAGAGCCTACAGAGTGGGAGAATATCTTTGCCAATCATACTTCAGATAGAGCCCTAATCTCCAGAATCTATAAAGAACTCAAAAAACTCTACTCCAAGAATTCAAATAATCCAGTCGACAAAAGGGCTAAGGAAATGAATAGACACTTCACAGAAGATCTACAAGCAATCAACAAACATATGGAAAAATGTTCAACATCTCTAGTAAAAAGAGAAATGCAAATCAAAACTACCCTAAGATTCCATCTCACCCCAATTAGAATGGCGATTATCAAGAATACGAGCAACAACAGGTGTTGGCGAGGATGTGGGGAGAAAGGTACACTCATACATTGCTGGTGGGGCTGCAAATTAGTGCAGCCAGTCTGGAAAGCAGTATGGAGATTCCTCAGAAAGTTTGGAATGGAAACACCATTTGACCCAGCTATCCCACTCCTTGGCCTATACCCAAAGGACTTAAAATCAGCATACTACAGAGATACAGCCACATCAATGTTCATAGCTGCTCAATTCACAATAGCCAGACTGTGGAACCAACCTAGATGCCCTTCAATTGATGAGTGGATAAAGAAACTGTGGTATATATATACAATGGAATATTACTCCGCCATAAAGAATGATAAAATTATGGCATTTGCAGGCAAATGGATGAAATTGGAGAATATCATGCTAAGTGAGATAAGCCAATCTCAAAAAGCCAAAGGACGAATGATATCGCTAATAAGTGGATGATGACACGTAATGGGGGGAGTGAAGGGTTAGTGTTAGGGTTAGAGTTAGCGTTAGGGAGGGGGGCAAGTATGTAGGAAGGAAGCAGTGTATAGAGTTAAAAGGGGTGGGAGGGGTGAGGGGAAGGGAAAAAATTACAATGAATCAAACAACATTGCTCTATGTAAATTTATGATTACACAAATGGTATGCCTTTACGCCATGTACAAACAGAGAAACAACATGTATCCCATTTGTTTACAATAAAATAAAAAAAATCATAAAAAAAAACAAAAGAAGACTTGAGAATTTACAGTTAACCTTATGGAGAGAATTTTTATAGCAAAATTTAATTTTTTTTTGCAGTGTTAGGGAGGACAATAGGTAAGAGATGCCCCAAAGAAGAAAGATAGCATTTTGGTTTGCCTTTTACAATAATTTTAGAGTGATAATTTTGAACTAGATTGCAAACAAAGCATGAACAGAATGAAAGAGTAACTAACATTTTTCGTATTATTTTGATTTGGATATTCATCATCAGACTTTGCATTTTACCATGAATTCTCATAGTGTCTGATTTTCCTGCTTGTTTAAACATATATTTACTGATCACTTAATAGATTAGGAACTATGCTGGGTACACTTCTGTGTATAAGCTCCACATCCTGTGAGGACAATATTGGAAGGGAGGAATTTGAAATTCAAGATAGAAATTAGTACAGGAAACAGCTGGTTAGTGACATGTAAGGTATTTAAACCATCATTTCAATTCTGTGGGTTCTTAATTTTTTCAAACATGAAATTGCTGTTTAATTATATCATTAATAGCAGTTCACTGTAGAAAATTTGAAGAATACAAAATAAAAAGGAGTAAATAAGCCTGATGTGGTGTCAGCATACCTCTTAGTTATCCCAGAAACTCAAGAAGTCAAGACATGAAGATTGTAAGTTTGAGTTCATCCTCAGCAACGTAGAAAAAGACTGGCAGGTGTAGCTCCTACTAAAGAGCTCAATGATAATTAGGAAACAGAGAGGGAGGCTCCATTCACCAGATGCAAAATATATATCCCCAAACCAGGCTCCCATTGCCCCACCTCCTCCAGCCACAACACACCTGCCTTCAGTTACTGCTCAGTTAGTCCGATCAGGTGATTGATTCACTGATTGGGTTAAGGCTCTGGTAACCCAATCATTTCTTCTCTGAACCTTCTTGCATTTTCTCACATGAGTTTTTGGGGGACACCTCACATCTAAACCATAACATTTAGCCATTGGTTTTTTGGATTGACTTCTTTCACTTGTCATGATAATCTCCAGATCTGTCCATTTACCAGCAAAAGTCATAAAGTCATTCTTTTTTAAGGCTGAGTATTATTCCATTGTGTATATATGCCACATTTTCTTTATCCTATCATCTGTTGAAGGGCTCCTAGCTTGGTTCCATCGCTTAGCTATTGTGAAAGGAGCTGCTATAAACATTGATGTGGTTACTTCACTCTAGTATGCTTATTTTAAGTCCTTTGGTTATGTACTGAGGAGTGGGATAGCTGGGTCAAATGGTGGTTCCATTCCAAGTTTTCTGAGGAATCTCCAGACTGCTTTCCATAGTGGTTGCACCAATTTGCAGTCCCACCAGCAATGTATGAGTGTACCTTTTCCCCCACATCCTTACCAGCATTTATTGTTACTTGTATTCTTGATAATTGCCATTCTGACTAGAGTGAGGTGGAATCTCAGTGTAGTTTTAATTTGCATTTCTCTAATTACTGGAGATGCTAACCACACTATTTTAAAAAATAGTAAACATCCCTTCCCTTCACTCCGTACTGATTACCTACTTTATTTTTCTTAAACCAATGACCTAGTCTCTGTTCAATGGTTTGTTTGCTTCTGTTCACTAGGATTTAAACTTCATGATAATGATAATTTTTTTGGTGTTATTGCTGAATCCCTCAAAACTAAAACAGAGCAGGGCCTGTAGTAGACACTCAGTACTTATTTGAATAACCAAAGAATGCCTGCAGTCTCTTAGGTTACTTTGTATTGCTGTGGTACCTGTTAATGATTTCTCCTCTTTCATTTCTGATTGTATTTGAGTCTTTTCCCCCTTGGTTAATCTATCTAAGGATTTGTCAATTTTGTCTTGTCCAAAAAAAAAAAAAAAAAACAGTTTTATTGTTTGTTTTCTCAATTTTATTTCTAGTGTCTATTTCATTTATTCTTCATTAGTTTATAATTTTCTTCTTTCTACTAACTGTGGGCTCATTTAATTCAGCTTTTCCTAGTTCTTTAAGGTGTGAAGTTTGTTGTTTTATTTGAGAGCTTTCTTTTTTCTTCATGTGGATGTTTGTCACTATGTACTTATTTAGAATTGCTTTTGTACTGCATCTACTAAATTTTGGTATGTTTCATTTCAGTCTTTATCTGATGATTACACGTTTGTTTTTTTCTTTGACCCATTGGTTGTCTGGGAATGTGTAATTTAATTTCCATATATTTGTAAATTTTCCAATTTTAATCCTATTGATTTCCAGTTTTAGACCATTATTGTAAGATATTTGATATGATTTTCAATTTTAAAATTGATAAGACTTATTCTGTGGCCTGATAAATGATCTATTCTAGAGAATGTTTCATGGGCATATGAGAAGAACATGTGTATTCTGCTACTCTTTTATGGAGTGTTCTGTATAGTTTATTAGGTCCATTATAGGTCTGAACTATAGTTCAAGTCAAATTTTCTGTCTGAATGATCTGTCTATTGTCAAAAGTGGAATATTGAAGTTCCCTAGTATTATAGTATTGCTATGTCTCTTGTTTAGGATATGTTAATTTTTACTTTATATATTTATGTGTTCTAATGTTGAATTCTTGTATACTTATTATATCCTCTTGATAAATTGACCCCTTTATTACACAATAACCTAATAACCTTTTCTTGTTTTTACAATTTTTTGCTTAAAATCTATTTTGTCTGGTACAAGAATAGTCACCTTGGCTTCCCTTTGATTATCCTTTGCATGGAATACATTTTTCCCACCCTTATTTTCAATTTATGTCTATTCTCAAAGCTAAAGCAAGTCTCTTATAGGCAGCATATAGTTGGGTCTTGTTTTCTTGTCCAGTTAGCCACTTTATGTCTTTTTATTGGGGAATTTAATCCATTTACATTCATAAAGACGACTTACTGTTTCTATCTCATTGGATTGTTTTCTTACTGTTTTATGAATCTTTTGTTCCTTCCCCTCTTGCTGTCTTGTTTTATGTGTGTGTGATTTGTTCATTTTCTGTAAGCTTTGATTCCTTTATCTTTTGTGTATCAACTATAGGTTTTAGCTTTGTGTTTATCAGTGAGGCTTAAATGAAACAACGTTATACAAACTCCCCCTGCCAAAACACACATTTTGTTTTTGATCACAGTTTACATCCTCTTATATTACATAGCCATTAAAAAATTATTGTAATTATATCTATATTAATATTTTTGTCTTTTAAGATTTCTGAATTATCTTTTATTCTTAGGCAAAGAAAACACCGATATGGTAAGCTGTATTTGCTGTACACAATTTTGAATTGATATTTTTATTAATGATTATTACTCTATTTTCTTTATGCCTCAACTCTTGGATGAATAATAACTGGTATCAATAGTGATATTAAGGTTTCATTTAGAACTGTGTTGTTTTCAAGTATAAAAATGATTTCTGTAACATGGGTCAAATGTCTATACGAAGTATATATAATATGTTTTGTTTTGGTTTTATGCTTGGTTATCGTCTGTAATTGGACATATTCTGAATTTAGCTTTATGATCTAAGTTTTATTAACTTTGTAGTTATGATTTGAAATTGGTGGGGCAGACATTTACCTTTGATGTATAAAATTACCAAATTATGGGTAAATACAAGTGAAGGGGTATTTTAAATTACTTTAGAACAAACATTAACAGCACTTTTTGCATAAAAATTGGGAAAATTTATAGCATCAACTTTTTCTAGAGTAAATTCATGAGAACAGGAAGCATTCTTTTAAAAACTTGTTTGACAGGAATAAAGGATAAGAGTTGCAGTTTTATATCAGCATTAAGTGCTGTATATTTTTTTATTGTGGTTTTTGTTTTGAGTTTATGGCATTTTAAGTCTTGATTCACAGAATTATTGTTTTCCTTAACTGAATACTTACCTGAGAGTGGACTTGGGCAGGCTAATCCAAGTAAAAACCAAAAGCTCAGTGTAGAACTATATTTTCCTAAGCAATTTAATGATAACAAGAATTTGTACAGAGTTGAAAAAAGTTATTGCAAGGTTTATTTTCTGTCTTTCTCAAAGTCAGTCTTTCCCTCCCGCCTCCTCTTTCCTCCTTTCTCCTCCCCTTATGCTTCTCTCCCTTCCTCCCTAATCTTAAGAGTCAAAGCATAATCAAATTTTCTTTATTGCTAATCAGTACTTAAAAATCAGAATCAGGTATTAAATTGCTAATGTGGTAGTAATAAAAGTCATTTAAGTTCTTAGCAAATACAAACACTTATTTTAGGATGTAAAACAAGGTGATATATAGCATATCTAAAGGTAACTTTTGAAAATGTTTTTATTTATAAGCATTGTTTTGTAACTTACTACTTGCACTGGACATTGGACATCATTTATTTGCTTTAAACTTTATTTTAATATATATTTCCTTTTTAAACACTGTTCACATCTAAACTAAGGCAAAGGCAGAATTCTTCCCATAGTTTTAAGATAAACGTCTAGATAACTTTGTGAAGGAAGTTCCCTATGTACTATTACTCCGTGGATTCATGGATTGATGCAAAATATTTCAACCTTTGTAAACTAGAGAGTGTGTATGAGAAGAATTTTGCTCTATCTGAAAAAAATGGTGCACATTAGCAGGTGGAAGGAAAGAAAGGAAATGTTGCATATTGGCAGGTGGAGGGAAAGAAGACTATTATGTCCTAAGATTTGCTAAACGGATAACCCCATCTTGGTTGTAGAAATTAGGAACAATACTGAAACTGTGAAAAATCTAGTTCCACTGTTACCCAATGAAGCCCATGACTCCAGAAAGAGAGTGACAAGAAAATAAAAAGTTTTATTGGCAACAAGTTGGCAGTTAGAAGGAGAGCTTCCATCTTGCCAAGGATCATAGGTAAAAGCCTATGTGGAATTTCTGTAGATTCTAATTTTATTCATATCCAGGTGGTCACTGGAATGGTCATTAATTTTTGCTGTAATTAGTTCTCTTGATATGATTTTGAGATTGTCCCCAGGTTGGCAGGCATTCCTATAGGCCTAAAGATAGATTACTGATTAGGAGGACATACGACTTGTAGTGTTCTTTAATCTTTTCCCTTATCTGCTTTTCAAGCAGGGCTGAATTCAGTTAATTTTGGAGAAATGAGAAATAGGGAAGTGAGACAAAACAGAAACAACGAAAAACAGACTTGCTTGTGGCAAACAATTAAGCACATTCATTGACTTCAATTCCCCACTGTTCCATTACGGAATCCTACATGAGATGAGGAAGGAGGAGTACCAATTCTCTCTGGCTACTTCTAGTGGACAGGGATGTTATAAGGGACAACAGTGCATGGAACAGAGATCTGCTGATCAAAAAATTCTTTAGTTTCACTTTTTGGTACCTGATTAAGGGTTAAAGTTTCCTATTCTGTCATATCATGCCATTGCCCCTGGTAGAGCCCTTTATATAAATTTTCCCTGTAGGTGGAACATTGTCCCACAACAGTATATCCCACAACACAGTATCAGTTCCATGCAAATGATTCCTGCCAGTCTTATTAAGAGTTTTTCCACAAGAATTTCCCTAAACCATATGGAAACCATCCATTTAGATTTAAAATGCAGTAATCAGTCATGGTCTTAATTTAGATGTGCATGGCCTGCAAAGCTAAAAAGAGATGTTTCCTGGATTGTCTGGAATATATTCACCATTCAGCTTTTATACTTGCCTATGCCCTTCCTCAAGCTACAGTTAAAATATCTGATGCCATTCAGTTTTAGAGAACACCTTTTTTCATTAAGACTACTTCTAAGGGAGATCTCTTTAGCACTGTCATTTAAGGCTCTCTCTCCCATGTGCCATATTACATCTTCCAGACTAATCTGAGGGATAAATCCTAATACTAGATGATCATACCAGTGAAAAACAGATTGAGTCCACCTATGTAGGAGGTTGGGAAGATTTTGGGCTAATCTGTTTCCAAAACTAATCTCCCTTGCGTTCAAGCATACCCTATCGTGCATCTCTCTAACCAACTTCAGGGAAACCAGGGCCACAAATTCATCCCACATAGCCATGGAGTGCCTTTAGGTGCTAACCATGTATTTTGGGACCTGAGTACCCAATCAATTCCAAACCAGTCTTAGACCTGTAAAATCACAGCATAATGACATTGATAATCAGGAATTCATCCTCACTCCCAAGTGCACTTGGGCCATATATGTGTGATTACATTGTTCTCAACAGATTGTAGCCTTCTGATTTAAATATCCAATAGTAGGTGTAAGCCAGATAAATTCATCCAGAATTTTGAAGCATCCTTCTTTGTATCTATGTTGTTTGCTGGGACTTTGGGGAGCAGTGGTATGGATTTATCTGATTGGGTTTTAGAAATGTCAAGTGTTACCTTGATCCTTGTGTGACATATCAAAGGCTTGATACCTATCATTGTAATGTAATAGTGAACAGTTAGTAGAATGACATAGGTTCCTGTCCATTTAATGTAGAACTGATTATCTGGGTATATTCTTTCCAACTCTTCAAAAGCACTCGGTCACCAGTAGGGAGGTTGTAGAATATTATATCTAATGGGCATGGTGGCATATACAGACTTATGCATAAAGGTTTGTTCTAAAGATTGGACATAGCCTTTAATAGATTGATTGTTCCTTTAGAGCAAAAATTGACATTTGTGTTATGTATGGGACCTGAAATGGTCTACCATATAAAATTTCTAAAGGACTTAATTTAAACTTGGCTTAAGGAGCCACATGTATCCTTGGCAGCAGTGCAGTAGGCAAAATACTCTCAATACTCCTGTTACTTTGGTGGAAGTTTTAGCTTTCTTTCCTGGTTTGGTCTTTAACACATTAGGAAGAACCTGTATCCACAATAAAGTAATTTGGTGGATTCCTGTACTGTCAGTTGTACTCAGGGCTCTGTGGGGAAATGCAAATAGGATGTCTTAGATGTGTGGGAACCCCTGCACACGTCATCAGAAAATTCATCCCTTCCCACCATCTGGCGAGCCTGTTTCTTCATATCCTTGTCTTGTTTTTGTAGACATTCATTTTTTTAGTGACCTTCCTTACAGGACACACAGTTTTTCACCAAGGAGCACTTGCCTCTTTCAGGTGGTCCCCTCTTCCCAGCAGGGCACAGCTTTACCTACCAAGGATGCAGCCAGAAAAGTTGTTCATTGTTCATTGTTCATTGTTCATTGTTGTCCTGAGGCTTTGTCCCTTCCAGGCTTTGTAATTTTTTCTAGAGTCCAGAGCACTTTGTCCTATGAGTATCAAACTGACCATTCCTAAATTGTCAGGGTCTGTATCTGTGTAACATCTGTAGTGGTATATGCTCTCTAGAAATTCTAATGGGACTTCATCAGGTTTTTGTTGAATTTCCTTAACCTTGTTCAGGTTCTTTTGCCTCAGGACCCCTGTTCTTATGCCAAAATGCATGAGCATGGATGCTGTAATCGGGTTTTGCCTCCAACATCTTTGGGGTTCCATGTGGTTTCAGTGGTAGAGACTGCCTCATTTGCTGCTTAAGTATTAATGGGATCATCCAGATGAAGTTTATGAGCTTCCTTCTAGCTTTTTCTGTTATTAGCTTCTTTTCATCCTATCTAAGCATAATATTCATTAAAATATGGACTGGACATCAGTTTGTGATGTGTGTTATGTAGCAAAAATGGGTGAAAAGAACTCAGTTATTTGTGAAGCCTCCTTTCAGTATGGAGGATGGTTACTTTTTCCATTAAACATGTCAGAAGTAGAAAATGGTTTATGCATCCAGGCATACTCAGCACATTGCCCTGAGCATTGGCTCCCATGGGACACTGGCATAATTGAAAGTGCCCTGCTCTGCATGGTGCTCCCTGTCTGAATTATTTTCCTTCTTGGGTTTGGGAGGGAGAAATCCTATCCGGTGCCCCGACAATCTCAGATTGCATTTCAGACTATTCCACGTGGGGGTGGTATGTTTTGTCCTATGGGAAACTGGGATGATGTCCCTGTATCCTAAGAAAAGGCTTCAGGGGTGATAAGACTCCTGGAGGGCAAATGTTTTAAGGCTGAAACAGTATTGCATCTTTTCCCTCATTCTTTGTTTTACTATCAGATATTACCAGTTGTTTCCATACTTTTCTTTAATGCTGACAAAATCCTACTTAGCCCTTCTGTTATCCTGATATAATAACATGAAATCCTACACACAAGGAACCTCACTTTTCTTTTCTTCCTTTCTGCAGTATAAGTCTAACTGTAAAATGGTACAGTAATTAAGGGAGCCATTTACTTTTCTTCCCCCGACCCCAAGACATATTGAGGCCAGACTGAAAAAAAATTATCTTTTTCTTTATCATGGAACTGTAAGCTGTCATCAGCCCACTTACTCAAAATTAAGCCCAAAGGCTCTTTGGGAGAACTAAAAGCACATTTGCCATAGTGCAACATAGAAACAGTGACAGAACAGAGATGGATACATAAAGCAAATGACAGAAACTAAAACGAGAGATCCAGATCACAAACAGATTTAGGGTAAAGTTCTGCAACTCTTCTCACTCCTGAGGAGCACTCAACTGATTGTCATAGTTTCTCTCCCAAAAGGGATAGAAGGAAGACAGCCCATGTGGAGGGGAAAGGGAGTTCTTGGGCATGCATTTCAAGGTGACTAACCCTACTCCACAGGCAATTCATTGACTTACCCAGGAACTGTTATGTCACTCTGTCACAAATGGCATGAGAAGTAACTGGCACTGGAGTTGGAAAAATGAGCAACTGTCCTCAGCACAAATGCTACTGCAGCCACAGAGACTTAGCCAAATAATCCCAAATCTGAGATGGTCACTGCAGCAGAGCCCACTACTCCTGGCTGATTCACCAAATTTATACTAGTGAAAAGTCTAGTTCCCCTGCTTCCCAGTGAAACCCATGACTCAAGGGGAAAGGCAAGAAAGAGCTTTTATCAGCAACAAGGTGGCAAGTAGAAGATGGATGACTATCACTCAGATTCCATCTTGCCAAGGGTCATAGGTGAAAAGCTTATATGGGGTTTCTGGGGCGTCTAATTTTAGTCATAGCCAGGTGGTCACTGGAATGGTCATTTATTCTTATAGTAATCAGTTCTCCTGACATGATTTCAAGGTTTTCTCCAGGTCATGGGGCATTCCTGTAAGCCTAAAGAAAGATTACCAATTAGGGGAGCATATAATTGGTAGTGTTCTTTAATGTTTTTCTTTATTCTTCTTTTCAAGCAAGGCTGACTTCATCAGTTAATTTGGGGGTGGGCACAGTGAGGAATAGGGAGGTGAAGCAAAATAGAAACAATGAAAAATAGACTTGCTAGTGCTAGAATCAGTTTAACCTATTCATTTGTGTCAATATTTTGAACAAATTTATAGGACAAAAAAGCTGAGTTTTGCTACTCATGCCATTTTTTAAAAATACTAGTTGAATATATAGTTGTACCACAAGAATGAAATCCTAATTAGAATAAGTTATACTCCATGTATGTGTAATGTGTCAATATACACTCTACTATCATATATATAAAAACAACAGAAAAAGAATATGTGGTTATAATTGTGTATTTGTTACTAATGTTGGAAGAAACGTGTTTTAGATTGAAGTAGAAAGTACATGTATTAAGATCATTGAAGTTTGAAAGGGATTTAGAGACTTTCTAGCCAACCTCTTATCTTCCTGTAATTTTTTAAGCCATAAGTAATTCATTATGTGATTATTAGATGGATTCTAGTAACTGCTTAAGTGCTATGTCATGTAACATCATTATGCCAGTATCTCATGCTTCTATCTGTACTTATGTATGGTAGAAAGGCAATTGAATTTAATATAGGAATCTGTCAAGTTTAATCTAGTTGTTAGAAATATCCATTTGACAATTAAAATTTGATTTTTAAAAAAAGCATTAAACTGTCATTTTTACTATCTTTAATGAATATTTTACCTCTTGGTTGCCATTTTACCTTATTTCCCCTGAATTGATTAAAATGATTAGTTTCTTTAGCAAGTATTGTTTTGAAATCTCAGTTTTCTAAGGCACTCTCTATTTGTTTCTACTGCTAGTTTTTCTTCTATAGTTACCTCAAATGTTTCTTTTAGTAATACAGATTGGCTGTTTACCCTTCCTTATGAACATCTTGAAAATGTTTTGCATTTTAAGAATGCAAAATACATAAGCAATTACTAGAATATATATGTATATCCAGTTGCAGCAATAATTAGATACTTTAACTTTGTATGGAAGTCTTAAAATCATTTAAAATGTACACTGTATTTTTGTAAGTTGGTACACCATAGCATGTCCATAATTATAAATACAAAACTATATTTTCTTGATAAACATTCTTATTAACTATTATAATTAAACATGATGAAAATTAAGGTAGTTTGGATAAATGATTATGGATAGTAATAAAATTTGTAGAAGTCAAGGGATTGATGAAGTCTACGTAACTCATGAATTTTTGTATTATATATATTTGCTTAATTTATGAATCAGACAGTCACTTAATCTATAGTATGTATCTAAGATAATGTCATCATTTTCCTATATTTTAGGCACTTAAGCTTTATTAGGTTTCACAATAAAATTAGTGTTTTTCTTTTTTTTATTTTGTATAAAAAATGCTTCTTATGTTTCTTTTCAAGATGTAAATAGCAGGAACTGGGAGTGTATCTCAGTTGTAATGTTCTGGGTTCAGTCCCAAGCAGCAATAAAAGAAAAACAAAACAAAACAACTTAAGCAGCAAACTAACAGAATTTTCATTGATAGTGGTTTTCCAGAGGATTCGGAAAAACTATTTTAACATAATGACAAACCTGAGTACGTAGTGCTGCAAAACTGCATTTTATTTGAATTTAAAATCAACTGTACCTAAACTAAAGAGGAAAAGGCACTTTTGGAGGTCTGAACGCATTATGTAATCTTAATAAGCAAAAATGGTTATAGATTACATGTTTTTCCTCATGTATATAGCCAAAATATAGACAGAGTCTCCAGGACTCTTTATATGTACATCTTAAGGAATTCTTTTTTCTAAAGCTAACTTGATAAATCTCTTTATTTTAGGAAAAGAAAAGAAAGCGACTGGAACGCTTTGGACTCCTTTGATATTCTCCCTTAACTTTTCCTCTCTAAATTTTATATATTAAAAGTAAATATAATGGCCAAGTTAAAATATTTCAGTGTTCTCTCTAATCAGTTCTTTAATATTTCCACAGGCATTGATTTTGTGATTATCTACTATAATTTATAAATCAAAAAATTAGTTAACTAGATTTGCTAAATTATTACAATAGAGTCACTTCTTTTGCCCAGGACATTTAAAGATTATATTATGTGTAAAAAAAAATACTCCAAATTATTTGTTACATTTATAGCATTCACAAATTTTTGGTTACTTTGTCATGCCTTAAGTGAGTGATTATTGATAATTTATTATAAATATATTGATAAATATATTTAAATATTTATTTTATATATCTAAGTTTATTTCCTCATAGTATTTTTGGTTTAAATATGTATGGCTACATATTAGCCTAAGTACTTGTCAAAATAAATTGTAAGCTCAAACTTCACTATCAGTTACAGTTTAAATACAGTGAAAATGATACTGTTACTTCATAATTTTGAAGAGCATAATTTTGATGCTCTTTGTAGTAAATTTGATATAGAACAGTTGCTAAAGAAACACTGTTCAAATGTGTGACCATTTTTATGGAAAACATCTGGGATAATTATAATTAGTTCAGGATGTGTATTGTTTGTTTAAAAACTTCTTAAATTCATGGAGAAAGAAGCACATCTTTTTCTCAATGACTAGAATAATCCAAATTAATATGAAAAAAATCCTTTATGTTTTTGGTAGCTGTGGCTTACAGTATAATTTTGGAGTATTCCAAAAGGAAATGGGAAGTAACTTTTATGTAAAATGCCAAATAGGCACTTTACACCTGTTAGTGTGTATCGTTTAGAACAGCTGTGTCTTTTATTATCAGTAAACAGATGCAGAAAGTAATGGAATGTTTTAAAGCAATATGTTAATCCTGTCTTCCACTACTGAACTGTCTCACAATATAGTGATTAAATATTGACTGTGCAGCTGTTACTTACAATTATAGAATTTCTTAGTTAATTTATCCTTCCCAGGCCCAAATGTTTTAATATTTGAAGATCTAATGTCTAATCTTCAAGTGTTTCACAAAGTAGTTTGTTACGAGTTAATTTCTAAAGATACATTATTTGCATAATTTGGAGACAAATTCATGTTTATAAAATTCTTATTAAATATTTCTATGAATTGACTAGTGTTCTTGGTAAGCTAAATAATTTTCAAAATTTGTTTATTTTTCATGTTGAGGAATATGAAGATAATTATTAAATGTATCAATTTAAAACTGCGATTGGTGAGCTAAAAAGGAAAATGTTCATCAAATATTTATGAACCAGAGTACCTACTAATTTCTTAGAACAGTTACTATATTCAGGCAAAACATTCTGCAAGTTATTTAAATTATAGTAGCCCTTTTGCAAATTAATTATATTTTAATTATTATTTCACCATGTCAGAGAAGATATGTGTTGCTTCATTATCATGTTTACACATAAGCTTGAGGAGCAATTGTATTAGCTAAAATTGTCACTAATATCTAGCATTTACTATGCTCTAATAAATTGTGCCACGCACTTTGTTTGTATTATAATCATCTTTCCCCATTATGTAGATGGGAAAATTCAAGCTTAGAAGCATGATATAAATTGAACAACATATCTAGGAAAGAGTGGAGCCCAGATTTAACCCTAGAAATCTTCACTTTTATGCCTCTTATTCTTACAACTTGACATTTTGCCTGTCTTTAGCATCTAATATCAATATTATACTGAGAGGGGAATAACATGTGAAGTAAACTTTGACAATGTCCTTTTTTGAAGGCACTTTGCATCCCATGTGAGGAGTTAGTATAGCAATTAAAACATGCTTAGAAAGATAGAGCTCCAGTTCTTGGTATCTTGTTACACAGTGATTGTGTCATTTGTTCTTCAGTACCATTCAGGAGTGTCCCTTAATACAGGTATCATTATGCAACCTGAACTAGAAATTATTTTCTACACACTTTTATGATTTTACTTCAATTGTTCTACTTTTTGAAGACAGCTCCAGCAATCTGTCTATTCTTCTTCCTCAAAATAACTTTTCTTTGCTTCAAGTGATTTTAAAGAGCAGCCTGATGTAGTTTCTGCCTATGTTACATTATCTTTCTTGTGCCTTCACCTAGGAATATCAATTAGTTATTGAAATTCACTTTTATTAAATAACTGTCCTGTATCATATATTATTACTAAGTGTAATGTTCTTGTTTTATTTGTCATAGGATCTATATTTTATATATGAAAACAACTATAAGTCAGAGAGATATTAGGTAAATTGGCCATGATAACAGCTACCAAATGATGTTTGTATTCATTTGATTTTTTTTTCTAAAAAAAAACCCTAAAAATTTTGAAGTGTCTAGTTAATCATTTTTGTTGAGGGTTTTAAGATTTCAATCTCCAACAGATGGTTATTTCAATGTCGTTTCCCTTGACACTGATGAGAATGCTTATAAGATTAACTAGGATCAGCAATGTCATGAGGTATTGCTGGAGGAAATTTAATATAGAAGAAGTCCATTATAAGGTAGTTTTTAAGAAGCAAAATGTTCTTGCATGCAAGCTGTCTGAAATATCATAAGACAGAAATATTTTATTTGCATGCAATAGCATAAAATGTCATTTGTTATATTATCAGATTTTAAATGCATATTTCACTGAACTTAACCTGCTACCTTATTGTTATTCAGGCTTACTCTTTTATTCAAATTACTTTTTATTAGTTTCTCCATCAAAACCACACATAATACAACCCGTTAAAACTGTCATTTTATGGTATGTCAAACATAACTTTGCTGTGCAGATATACTACTTTGGCTTTTGTTTTCTTTTATACTTTTGAAGACTTTAAAACTGAAACTTTTTTGAGACTATTATAAATTTATATGCAGTTGTAAAAATGAAGAGATCCCACTTACGCTTTATGCAGCTTCCCTCAAAGGCAACATTTTACAAAATAGTACAATATCACAGTTAGGACGTTGATGTTAACATAGTCAAATTACAGAACATTTCCATCAATATAAGAATCCTGCATGTATTATATAATTTCCATAAATGTATTTCTATAGTTGTGTCATTTCAAGAGTGTTATATAAATGGAATCATACCTTATGTAACCCTTTTGATTGTATATATATATATATATATATATTACATATATATTTTTTTTTTTACTATTTGGGTAGTCATTGAGGTATATACATATATTAATACTTCATTCCTTTTTATTCCTGAGTAGTATTCAGGTATGTACGGTAGTTTGTTTAACCATTTGCCCATTGAAGGATACCTGTGTTATTTTCCAAACAATGTAAAATCTGGTGTCTTTCACAACACTAAAGATTTATAATTTCACATTTTAAACTTAAGTCCATAATCAATCTTGAAATAATTTTTATAGTAAGGTGCAAAACTTAGGTCCAGGTTTAGTTTTCTCTTCTGTTTTGGTCTGTGGATGCCAAAGTGATCCAGCACCATTTCTCAAAAGGTTATCTTTCCTCTGTCAAATTGCTTTTGTAACAGTAAAAAATCACTTGGGCATAATTGCGTAGGTGTGTTTCTCAGTTCTCTCTTCCGTTCTTTTGACCTATATGTGTACTTTCTGTCAGTATCACAAAATTGGATGTTGTAATTATATAACATATTAAAGTTGCATAGACTGATTCTTCTCATCTCATGAATTTTTTGAAAATTATTTTAGCTATTCTAGCTCCTTTGCTTTTCAAATACATGTTAGAGTATTCTCATGTGTGTTTACAAAAATTCTTGCTGAACTTTTTATAGGAATTGAAAAACATTCCATATAAACTTGAGGAGAATTGAAATCTTTACTATGTTTAGTTTTCCAATCCATGAATACAGTATGTTTCTGTATTTAGAACTTTGGTTTCTTTAATCAGTATTTTTTAGTTTTCAGTGTATAGTTCATTTGTTCTTTTTAACATTTATACCTAAAGACTTCATTTTTCTTCAGTGATTATAAAGGATATTGTTTTTCAGTGTTTATTGCTAGTATATAGAAATACAATAGATTTTTGTGTGTTTATCTTGTACCCCGCAGTTTTTGTTGAACTCACACACATGAGTTCTTGGGAATATTTTATGTATTCCTTAGGATTTTCTACATAGACATCCATGCCATCTTCCAAAAGATAGAGTTCTTTTCATTCTCTGTATATTGTATTTTTTTCCCTTGCTATTATGCACTGGGTATAACTTCCAACACTATGTTAAATAGGAGTGGATTACAGAAGACATCCTTTCTTGTGCCTTATAAAAGCATTGTTTCACCATTACCTATAATGTTGGTTATAGATTTTGATAGATATTCTTTATAAAGTTCCTTCCAGTTCTGTTTTTCTGAATTTCTTTTTAAAATCATGAATGGATGTAGAATTTTGCCAAGTATATTTTATGCACGGAATGACTTGATTCTGTGATTTTTTTCCCTTTGTTGTTAGTATAGTGGAGTACATTATGTAACTTATCAAATATTGAAATAGCTTTTGATCCCTAGAATTAACTTCACTTGGTCACACTGCAGAAATCTTTTCTGTAGTGCTAAATAAATTGACTATTTTATTTTTAATATTATTCACAAGGGATATTTGTCCAAAGTTTTTTTCTGTTTTTCATACTATCATTGATATAAGAGCATTACTAGCTTCATAAAATGAATTACAGTGCTCCATCCTTTTATTTTCTGGAAAAGGTGCTGTAGAATTTCTATTAATGCTTCTCTAAATGTCTTGATAAAACTCTACAAAACTATCTGGGTCTAGAGTTTTCTTTAGAATATTTTTGATGATGAATTTGGTTTCCTTAAAAATTATAAGACTTCAAATTATTTGTTTCATAGTTGATAAGTTGCGGTTTTTTGTGTGTGTACTCTTTGATGAATTGCTTGATTTCATCTAAGCAATTTGTATAGGATTCTTAGTAAAATTCCCTTGTTATTCTTTTGATACCTGTAGTGTCTAAAGTGATAACCCTGTTTTATTTCTGATATTGGCAATTTACATCTTCTCTATTTTTTCCTTTGTAAGTTTTGCTGCAGGTTAGATAATTTTATTGATCTTTTTGAAGAACCAACTATTTCTTTGATATTTTATGTAGTTTTTCTATTTTCACTTTATTTCTGCTTTTGTATTTATTGCCTTTCTTGCTTTGCATTTTTAACCTTTTTCTAGGATTCTGCAGGGGACACAGATTTTGATCTGAAACTTTATCTCTTTTCACATGACTACATTTATCTTTTTTCAAATAGATAGAAATTCCAAATAGTAGAAATTTCCCCCTCAGCCCTGCTTTAGTGGGGTGTCACATACTTTAATATATTTTATGTTCCATTTTTCATTTAGTTTAATGTATTTTTAAATTTTCTCTTGAGACTTCATCTTGACCCATAGATTATTTGGAAGTATGTTGTATATAGTTAGTTTTCAAAAGCTTGACATTTTTGTTATTTTTCTATTATTGATTTCTAGTTTGGTTATATTGTGATCAGAGAACACTATAATATTTTAATTCTTTGAAAAAACATTTTTGTTGTAAACAAATGAGGTACAACTTGTTTCTCTGTTTGTACACAAAGTAGAGGTATACCATTTGTGTAATCATACATTTACATAGGGTAATGGTGTTTGATTCATTCTGTTATTTTTTTCTTTTCCCTTCCCCCCAACCCTTCCCACCCATCTTTTCTCTATGTACAGTCCCTCCGTCCTCCATTCTTGCCTCCCTCCCACCCCCCATTATGTATCATCATCCGCTTATCAGCAAGATCATTCGTCCTTTGGTTTTTGAGATTGGCTTATCTCACTTAGCATGATATTCTCCAATTTCATCCATTTACCTGCAAATGCCATAATTTTATTGTTCTTTATGGTTGAGTAATATTCCACTGTGTGTGTGTGTATATGTATGTATATATGTGTGTGTGTATATATATATATCACAATTTCTTTATCCATTCATCAATTGAGGAGCATCTAGGTTGGTTCCACAATCTGGCTTTTGTGAATTGAGCAGCTATGAACATTGATGTGGCTGCATCACTGTAGTATGCTAATTTTAAGTCCTTTGGGTATAGGCCAAGGCGTGGAATAGCTGGGTCAAATAGTGGTTCCATTCCAAGTTTTCTAAGGAATCTCCATACTGCTTTCCAGAGTGGCTGCACTAATTTGCAACCCCACCAGCAATGTATGAGTGTATTGCAATAATTTGCAACCCCACCAGCAATGTATGAGTGTACCTTTTTCCCCACATCCTCTCCAACACCTATTGTTGCTTATATTCTTGATAATCACCATTCTAATTGGGGTGAGATGGAATCTTAGGGTAGTTTTGATTTGCATTTCTCTTATTACTAGAGATGTTGAACATTTTTTCATATATCTGTTGATTGCTTGTAGATCTTCTTCTGTGACGTGTCTGTTCATTTCCTTAGCCCATTCGTTGATTGGATTGTTTGTATTCTTGGCGTAGAGTTTTTTGAGTTCTTTATATATTCTGGAAATTAGTTCTCTGAAGTATGAGTGGCAAAAATTTTCTCCCACTCTGTGGGCTCTCTCTTCGCATTGCTGATAGTTTCCTTAGCCAAGAGAAAGCTTTTTAGTTTGAATCTATCCCAGTTATTGATTCTTGCTTTTATTTCTTGTGCTATGGGAGTCATGTTGAGGAAGCCTGATCCTAAGCTGACATGTTGAAGATTTGAACCTACTTTTTCTTCTATAAGATGCAGAATCTCTGGTCTGATTCCAAGGTCCTTGATCCATTTTGAGTTGAGTTTTGTGCAGGGTGAGAGATAGGGGTTTAATTTCATTCTGTTGCATATGGATTTCCAGTTTTCCCAGCACCATTTGTTGAAGAGGCTTTCTTTTCTCCATTGCATGTTTTTGGCACCTTTCTCTAGTATGAGAAAACTGTATTTATTAGGGTTTGTGTCCGTGTCCTCTATTCTGTACCATTGACCTACCTATCTATTTTGGTGCCAATACCATGCTGTTTTTGTTCCTGTTGCTTTGTAGTATAGTCAAAGTTCTGGTATTGCGATACCCCCTGCTTCGTTTTTTCTGCTAAGGATTGCTTTAGCTATTCTGGGTTTCTTATTCTTCCAGATGAATTTCATGATTGCTTGCTCTATTTCTGTGAGGTATGTCATTGGGATTTTAATTAGAATTGCATTGAATCTGTATAGCACTTTTGGTAGTATGGCCATTTTGACAATATTAATTCTTCCTATCCAAGAACATGGGAGATCTTTCCATCTTCTAAGGTTTTCTTTAATTTCTTTCTTTAGTGTTTTTTGTAGTTCTCATTGTAGAGGTCTTTCACCTCTTTTGTGAGATTGATTCCCAAGTATTTTATTTTTTTCAAAGCTATTGTGAATGGGGTAGTTTTCCTAACTTCTCTTTCTGAGGATTCATCACTTTTGAATAAAAATGCATTGGATTTATGAGCATTGTTCTTATATCCTGCTACTTTACTGAATTCACTTATGAGTTCTAAAAGTTTTCTGGTGGAATTTTCCGGTTCCTTTAAGTATATAATCATGTCATCAGCAAATAGGGATAGTTTGAGTTCTTCTTTTCCTATTCGTATCCCTTTAATTTCTTTGGTGAGCCTAATTGCTCTGGCTAGAGTTTCAAGGACAATGTTGAATAGAAGTGGTGAAAGAGGGCATCTCTGCCTCCTTCCAGTTTTTAGGGGAAATGCTTTAAGTTTTTCATCCTTTCAGGTTAGAGAACTTTCTTTAACTATTCTCAAACAATAGGGATGCTAATAAAAAAATTTTTGGATTTTTCTTCATCTGCAAATATTTACTTGCCATTCCCAATGGGTATTTTCACTGAACATAGTATTTTGGGTAGAGAGTTCTCTTCTTTCAGCTCTTAAAAAACTGTTGTTCCACTTCCTTCTGTACTTCATGGTTTGTAATTTTAAAACCTACTATTACTTAAACTGTTCATTATTACCCTCTTTAATAGTTTTTTCTTTGTCTTAGTTTTCAGGAATTTAACTATAATTTGCATTATTATGGATTTCTTGTTTATTCTATTTAGGATTTATTAAACTTCTTAAATCTTAATTATACACATTATACAGAAGAGTGGGTTTTATTGTGTTGTATTGTGTCATATTCATATGTGCATATAACATTTTTATTATTTGCACCTCCATCACCCACCTTTTCCTTCCCTCCCCCTGCCCATAATCCCTTGTTGGTGAGGATATGGGGGAAGTAACCCCATACACTGTTAGTGGGAATCTAAAATATTAAAGTCACTGAGTAAATCAGTATGGACATTTATTTATAAATCTAAAAATAGCTATCAAGATAGAAGAAAGATTGGTGGGACTAGATGAAGGGCATTTCAAATGAGTGTGGAGTGATGGGATAAGAAAACAGTAGAGTGAATCTGATCTGTCTTTCCTATGTATGTGTATGAATATACCACAATGAATATGTGGTATATCCTCAAAATAGTAACTTTAAAAAAAACTATAAGTAAATAGCAAAGAGAGCAATAGAGTTGGGGAAGGGACCAGTGAGAGGAAGGAGGAGAGAGGAAAGGGGAAGTTCAGGGGAGGACTGAATCAGAGCAAATTATATTCTGTGCTTTTATAATTATGTCAAAATGAATCCTAATGTTACATATAACTAAAAAGAATCAATAAAAAGAAAAGAAAAAACCATATATATATAATTTCAGTTGTTATAAATTAGGAAATAATAGACATAAAATTTTAGAATATTTTACTATTGCATTAAATAATTTTTAGTTAGCTAAGAAATACATTAAGATTGCCAAATAGCTTACAGTCTGTCTTTAATTGAAGAAAATGAAGTTCTGAAAACTAATTTAAAACTCCACAACACGTTTCTCTTTAATTAAAATTTTTAAATTATGCTACTGGAACAAGTGAATTAGTGCTATCAATAGTATATAAGTGTTATCAAGTATATACGTGTTAATAACAAGAATATAATTTCTTTCTTATTTTGGAGAACATATTATTTATTACAAATATTTTGGGAAAATAACCCAGCATATTTTAACATAATATTTATGATGTTAATTCTTAAAATTTTATACTTCCTTAGTTTCAGCAATGACAGTTTATTTTCTGTTATTAAATAAAATTGCTCTTTAATGAAAAAACAAGTGAAAATAGAACTACAATGTGATGCAAGTACCACCCTTCAATATGTAACCAAAAATCTTAGCACACTACAGAGAGACCTGCATACCCATTTTTATCATGACACAATTCCCTTAGCTAAGTTATGGAATCAGCCTAAGTGCCCATCAAGAGATGAATGTATAAGATATGATGTATATAATTTGATATATATGTATATATTTTGCATATGTAATGTGATATTTACATATATATATCACTTACACACACAAAACTGAGTAGTATTCAGCCATAAGAAAGAATGAAATTATGTCAATTGAAGGAAAATGGAGGGAATTAGAGATCATGATGTTAAGCAGAACAATCCAGACTTACACAAATATCTCGTTTTTTCTCTCATGTGAAATCTAGAAAATAAAAATGAAAGCTCACTAAACTTTTTGAATGTGTAAATTTATGTCTTTTGATAAATATAGGAAGTTTCAGCCACTTTCCACATATAGAAAAATCATCCCTATCCTTTTCTCCAGTTCTCTTTGGGAAGAACTCTTTTTCCATTGTCATCTATACTTTTCTGTCTACAAGATTTTCATATAATCGTTTCTGAAGGGCACACTGAAGTGCTCATCTTGTGGGATGTTCGACTTTGAGATCCCACTTTCTGCTAGTGAATTTTTGAGTACTTGTAATTTACTTTAGGGCTTAGACACCTTTACATATTAAATATGTGATTGCTTTTAAAAAAAAATCTCTCAAATCTTAGACTTCCAGTTAGCTGATTCTAGTTGGTCTCATGCACAAGCAGCCAGAGCCAAAAATTTCTTAGTTTATACATAAAACCTCTGATCTACAACTTCAGGCCTCTGTGCATTTCTCATTCTTTCCCTCATCCAGCCTGAGGCCATCTGAAAGAACAGTATGGCTGCTATTTTGGCTCAAGTATAGGAAGCTTCTGGGAGGTATAAATATCTACATTTTAAAAAGGAGAAAGATTCTAATCAATAGCATAATTGTATGCCTTTAGAAATTAGGAAAGTAGAGCAAGCTAAACCGAGTGTTAACAGAAGGAAGGAAATAATAAAGATTAAATAGAGATTAATTAAATGGAGAATAGAAAAACAGTATAATCAGCAAAAGTTAATTCTTTGTAAACAATGAATTTGACAAGCCTTTAGTCAGAATTGTAAGAGAAAAAAAAAAAAAAAAACAAACTACTAAAATCAGAAATGAGGTGATGTTACTACCAACCTTCCATTAGAAAGAATTTTAGAATACTAAAAACAGTTGTATAACAACAATCTGGATAATGTAAAGAAAATAGACAAATTCCTAGAAATCCAAATTACTAAGTAAGACATATGGAGAAATAGCAATTTTGAAAACACCATTATAAAGTCAATAAATAGAATCAATGCTTAAAAATCTTACATCAAAGCAAAAGCACAGAACTTCTATAGTTCTGAAAAATTGAATGTCTCCTAAAGGTCCATGAATTAGAGGCTTGGTCCCTAGGGTGGCACTATTGGAAGGAAGTGCAAACATCAGGAGGTGGGGCCTTGTGGAGGTCCTTAGATCACTGGAGGCATTCCCTCAAAGGGGGTTGTGAGTCCCCAACCTCTTCCTCATTCTCTTTGGTTCTTGGCTCATGAGGTGAGCAGTTTGCTCTACCACACACTTACAAGCACTGCCATGCAGACTCCAACGGAGGCCCAAAGCAATGGGTGTGCTTGATTTTGAACTGGAACCTCCATGATTGTGAGACAAAATAAACCTCTTCTCTTCATAAGTCATTATCTCAGATATTTCATTATAGTGACAGAAAGCTTATACACAGAATCAAATGTTTCACTCACGAATGTTCTAGCAGACATTTAAAGAAGAATTAATGCCAGTGCTCCCCAAGCATTTCTAAAACATAAGGAAGAAACACATACTAAGTCTATGAGGACAGCATTACCCTGATACCAGATGCAGCAAAAGACATTAAAAAATATGTAGAGGATATTACTTTTTAATAAAGATGCAAAATTCCTCACTAATATACTAGTATACCAAATCCAACAGCATATTAAGAAGAGTATACACCATGACTAAGTAGAATTTATTCTGTAAATGCAAGTGATTAAACACATTGAAAATGGGCCAACACAAATAAATAAAGAGTAATAAAGCTACATGTTCACAGATTAAACAGGAAAAGTTTTTGATAATTTACTTTTTTATGCAAAAAGTACTCAAAGTCGGTACTAGAAGGCAACTTTCTCAACATGATACAGAGCATTTATGAAAAATCCAGATCTGTATTATATTCAATAGAAAAAGATTAAAAACTTTACCCTAAAATTGGGAACAAACCAGGATCTTTGCTTTTGTTACTTCTGTTCAGAATTGTGCTGAAGATTCTAACTAGAACAGGCAGGCAAAAAGGAGGGAGGGAGGAAGAGAGAGAGAGAGAGAGAGAGAGAGAGAGAGAGAGAGAGAGAGAGAGAGAGGAGAGAGAGAGAGAGAGAGAGAACATAGATGATCTTCAAATGCAAAGGAAGAAAATTATCTCTGTTCACAGATGACATGATTCCCTATATCCTAAATTAGAAAAATCATGTAAGAAAATCCTAAAGAATGTACACACACAAAACAAAAACCTGTTAGAGCTAATAAATTTATCCAAGTTGTAGATATGATACAAGATCAACACAATAGTGAGTTATATTCCTATATACTAGCAATGAAGAATCAAAATGAAATTAGGAAAACAGTTACAATAATTTTCTATTTATAGTTTGATTCAAAATAACACAATGTTTAGGAATAAATTTAACCAAGGAAATCCTAAACTGATAACACTCAAAATTATAAAACTTCGCTGAAATTAAAGAAGACCTAAATAAATGCAATAGCATCTCATGTATATAGATTAGAAAACATTACTGTTCCAATAGCAGAACCACCCTTAACAATCTACAGACTTGATGTGATACCTATAAACATTCCAGTGATCTTTTTTCAGTGATGGAAAAGTTGACCCTAGAATTTGTACTGAGTTTAGGGGACCCTTAAAGAGTTAGTCTTGGAAGAAGAACCAAGCCAAAGGATTTAACCATCTCAATACCAAATCTTACTACAAAGTGACACTAAATTAAAACTCTGGTACTGATACAAGAGTAGGACTGTAGTTCAGTTTAGTAGACTTGAGATGCCAGAATTAAATCCATACATCTAGGGTCAATTGATTTTTTTTTTTTTTAACAAAAGTACCAAGCCATTCAATAGGCAAAGAATAGTCTCTTTAGCAAATGATGCTGGAACCACTGAATATTCACATGCAAAGAATGAAGTTGGACCCCCTATATCTGCTGTATCACACAAAATAAACCAAAAATGGAGCAAAGATTTAAATGTTGAGAGCTAAGTCTAAAAAAATCTTAAAAGAAAATAGGGATAATTCATGACCTTAGATTTGGCAAGATATTCTTAGAAATTACACCAAAAATATAAGCAACAACAAAAACACATAATCAAAACTAAAAAATCATTTTTGAAAGTACCCTTTCACAAAAGTGAAAAGACAGCCTACATAATAAGAGAGAATATTTGCAAATCGTATTTGATGAGTCTGGTATCCATAAAATATAAATAAAACATGAAATTTAATATAACCCAATTCAAAAAAGGACCTTAATATTTCTCTAAGACATAAAAATGGTTAGTGAAGGTATGAAAAATTCACATCATTTATCTTTAGAGAAGTGTAAATCAAAATTACAGTAATATATCATTCCATACCTGTTAGGGTGGATATAATTTTTAAATCATAAAATAAATGTTGGCAAGGATGTGGAGAAATTGGAACCTTTGTACATTACTGGTGGGAAGGTGATTCACAATAGCCAAAAAGTGAAAACAAGCCTAAATTTCCATCAGTAGATAGATGTGTGGATAAATGAATTGTGGTGTATATATAAAATGGAATATACTCAGCCATACAAAGGAATGAAGTACTAAAAAAAACATGTGGATGAACCCTAAAAAAAATACTAAGTGAAAGAAAACAGACACAGATGTCACATATAGTATGATTTCATTTATATGAACCTTCAAAAATAGGTAAGTCCATAGAGGGCAAACAGACCAGTAGTTGCCCATAGTTAGAGGAAGAGGCAAAAAGGTTGTGACTACTCAATGGATGTGGGTTTCCTTTTGAAGTGATAAAAGTATCTTGGAATTAGCTAAAAGTGATGATAAATTGCACATCACAAATATACTAAATGTTACTGAATGAACAGTTAGTTGTATTAAAAAAAAAAAAAAAAAAAAAAAAACCCTTTCTGGCAAAAGCTTCACTTTGTCTTTTCAGTCTTCTTTAACCTGAATATTCACTTTCTCCCCTATCTCCCACTTTCCCGTTCCTTCTCTTCTTCCCTCCTCCTGTTTCACCCATTTGTTTTCTCTCCCTGCCTTCCAGTTTTTCTTCCCATCCTCCCTCCCTCTCAGGACTTGTACAAGTGGCAAGATGCAATCAACACATACTGGCATTGAGATTTTCTGGCCAATTTCACTTTACCTACAATAAGACATCTTCCTAGTTATTACAGGAAGAAGTTTTGCTGTATATTTTATTGTGGCTTAATCAGGATCATCTACTTTCTAGCCTCCCATTTCTGTACCCTTATCACTGCTGCTCAACCACATATTTTCAGTTTTCTGGTAGCAACCTATTTACAGTATTATAAGGACTGATATGGTAGTTTGATATCAGATTCCCAGACTTCTGCTCTCGCCTTGCACCTTCACCCTCAATATTTAACATCCACCTTATGGTCTAGTGCAGAGACATGTTTGAGTGGCCCTAAGATGGCGGCTGGCATTGAGCCAAGAGGTGGCGCATAATTAGTGTTAATACGGCGCAGTGCAATCGCTTATGACCTTTTGCCTAATTAGTTAATGTCTCCTTTGTGCTAGTGGTCAACAGATGTTCCTCATTCTTTCTTGATTGGTACCGTGGGGCGTGCTTCAGTTGTGCTACTCCTAAGCTGATTGGCTGCCTTAGGTATATAAGACATTCTCTTCACCTGGGCTCAGGTTGCAGGTTGCAGGACACAGGCCATACGCTGTACACGGCACCCAGCACCTCCAAGAAGCGACTCACCTTTAAGAAGCAGTAGACCTCTGAAAGCGTAGCCTCTCTGAAAGCGTAGCACCTCTAGAATTAAGCAAAGCCTCTCTTCCTCTCAAAGCCTCTCTTCCTCTATAAACTAGCAAGCAAGCAAGGAAGTAGCCCAGATAAAGATAATAGAAGTAGTTCATTCCCAGTCCACCTCCGATAAATTCCCATGGGATTGTTGCTGCAGGCGGCAACAGTCTAGGATGACTGCTTTAGATCCTACCATCACATTAGCATTCCCACCAGTAGGTAGAGGAGGAAATACAAGTAAAGTGCATTATGTCATTTTCCTTTAAAATACAAATGGAAGTTATACCATTTATGCTCATACCCAGTGGCAATCAAGACTGAGAAGTAGAGTTTTCATCTGTATAGATATGCCTGGCTAAAACTTAAATGTTCTATTGCTAAAGAAAGAGAAGAAGAATAGATGTTAGTAGATAACAAAAAATCCTGCTGCAATTTGTAGATTTTTACTTAATTCTCCTGTTTTAAATCCAACAGTTTGGTCCCACGTTCTGTTCTGTCTTGTATCCCAGTTTCTGAAACCTTTATGGTTCATCATCTCCAGATAATAAATTTCTAATATCCTATAGGAGAAAGATAGAAATGGAAGAATAATGATCTGACTGAATGCTTCTGGGGGGAAATTTGAACCCTGTACAGCTTAACATGTTATACCCTCCTTCTGGTGCCTGATGCCTCTGATAGTTGGAGCTTTCCAGGATTTCCAGGGGGATATCATATCCTTCTCATCAAAGTCTTCCCACCACAGTAACTTAAATTCTGGCCTCTATTGTGCTGACTCAGTTGCTATACCTGCATCAACTGCATATTACCCAGAAATTTGAAATCTCTTTCTAATTAATGTCTTTTTTCTTCTTGTCCTTGTGAATATACATTTATGTTTTCTTTTCCTTATCACTTTTTTTTTTTTTGTGCTGCTGGGGATAGAACCCAGGGCCTTGTGCTCCTTATCATTTTTATGGAATTTCTTCAAGAGAAGAGAAAAGACACACAGTTCATTTGCCATGTTTGACGGAAAGTTTTATAGTTACTGATTTGTGTGAACTGTTAGCCTTGGAACTTCATCATTTCCGGGTGATTAGAGGAAGACAAGCAAAGAAGACTGACAAGAAATATCATCAAGGAAAGAAAACTGAAAAGAATATAATATCATAGAAGACATGAGAACAGTTATTTCCAGAAGAATAGAGTACTCAATGGTGTACAGCATTGCTGAGAGGTCAGATAAGATGAACACACACAAGTGACCATTGGATCTGACGACATGAACTTATTGGTGAGTTTGTCAAAAATAGTTTCACTGAAGTGATAAGGATACCCAGTTGGAGATGGTTTGTAGAGAATAAGAAGTTAGTAATTAGAACTAGGTGGAGTAAAGAGGGCAAGATCATTATAATCAGATCATAATAATCAGATCATGTGCAGTGATGATCAGTCAGGGAGATGTGCACACATTTTGGAAACTGTTGATTTGTTCATATAACATTAGCCAGATACTGTGAACACCTGGATATGCAAAGCATTGTGTTAGGCTCTAGGGAAGGAGTCTGTTATATCTGCCCTTATGGAACTAAATTCATTGCAATGGAGAACAAAATGGAATCAATAATTTTGATATTAATAGAGATAGTGGAAGTACAGAGTGCTAGGTGAGCACACAGCACAGGCTTCTGGAAGAAGTAGCATTAAGTAGAAAGTGAAGATTTAATATAAACTATTCAGGTAAAGAGTGAACTTGGCAGAAGAAATGCATGTGTAAAATAAGCTTCTTTCAGGCATGAGTTATAGTGCCATTAATGGCGAGTTCAATGCTCAGGTATCAACAATTATATGAAATAAGGCATGTTTAAAAGAAACACACATAAAAAATGTATGTTGATCAGTTGATGGAAATGCTATGACCAGAGGCTCATAGGAACCTGTCCTGGTATTTACTATAGGAGTGGTGGTTCTAGTATTTGCTCTCAGCATTCATGATGACTTTATAGAACATAACTACTGGAGATAACAAGAATCTATTCTAAGTGATAGAATGTACAAGAATTGATAATTTTTTAAATGGAGGAAATGGAGAAAGAAAAACTAATTAATGGTGCCATTTATTAAAACAGTGAATAGAGGAAGAACCCATTTTAAGGGAGACAGTAAGCATAGGGATCAGAGATCATATTTAGTTTTTCATTTGTTGAGGTAGAGGTTCCTGAAAAACATCCAGCTGGGCATGTTCATAACTCCATTTGTGGGTATGGGACCTCAGGAATGTCTTAGAATGGGATATTCATTTTGTATGTACAATACAATGGTTTTTGAAGCCAGGTATGTGGGATGCGGTCACCCAAGGATAGTGTGTATAATGAGAACAGAGGAAATTTCAGTAGTTAAAATGAGTAGAGGAAGAAGAGCATGCACAGTATACTGGAAATAGCATAGAGAGGGGAAAGTCAGGAAAGTATGCATCATTAAAGCCAGGGAAAGAGAATAATTCAAAAAGGAAGGCACTGTCTATATTATCAGACATTATCAAGCAGTTATGGACTAAAACATATTCATTAGATTTAGTGAAAAGCATATTCATAACTGAGAATACCTCCATGAAGTGATGGTGGAAACCTGATTATATTGGATTAAGTAGTATGTAGACTAAGAGAAATCTGATTTGACAGCATTCTAGGTACTTTATCTTATTTTCCAAGTTTTATATTAAACTTGCATTATTTATCATTGACATTTATTTGATCACATATAAGCAGATATTTTTTCTGAATTGTTTTCTGAGGGTGAACTCACTCTCTATAGGGCTTTACATTTTATTCTGTAGGGGTTTGTCCCTTCTCAGAAAGAGAGTGAAATGCCAAAATATTTTTTATGCTTTCTTGAACTTTTAAATATCATTGCTATTTTTTAAGTATTTAGTACTCAGACAGAAATTCGAGCTCTATTCTTTCTCCTTCTCTGCTGACTATATAAGGTTAAAATAGCTTAACAAATACACTTTTTTGCTAGAGAGTGATTGTTTTGTTTATAGAGTGATGAAGGAGTTGCTTTTTTTATGAAAATCAAATTAGTTTTTGAGCATTAACATTTCAGTAAACAAGTGAAAAATACAGCAATGAATAGAACTTTATTAATATTTTTACAAATTTTAGTGAGAAAACCAATTGATTTTATGCAGCTATTCTTTTTAACTTTTATTTTGAAATAACAGACTTACAAAAAGTTAGAAAAATAATACAAAGAACTCTGTATACACTTCAACCAGACCCTACAAATGTTAATGCCTTACTATATTTGATTTATCCAAAACATTTAAAAAATTTTTAAGTTACATTCATGATGCCCCTTAACTTCCAACAACTTAAGTATGCATTTCCTAAAAATAAGGACATTCTCTCACTCAATCTAAACACAGTTATCAAAATCAAGAAATGAACACTGATATGGTACTATTTTCTAGTCTCTACACCTATTCTATTAGCATAGCCACATATTTAAATTTAAATTAATTAAAATTAAATAAGGTAGACATACTAATGGCAATTCTAGCACCCAGCAGTCCAGCGGCTATTCTATTGGAGAGCACAGATATTGAATATTTCCATCATTGTAGAAACTTACATCAGTAATGCTCTACACATTAAAATATTGCCAATGGACTAGGTTGTGGCTCAATGGTAGAGTGCTCACCCAGTATTATGAAGTACTAGGTTCAATTCTCAGCACCACATAAAAATAAATAAATAAAATAAAGGTATTGTGTCCATCTACCAAAAAAAAATTTTTTTTGAAAAATTCTTGTGAGTTGTCCCACTGAGTTCCTTTAAAACAAAGAAAAAGCTATTTTTCTGGTTCAGGATCACTGCATGATCATGTTACATTTAGTTGTCTCTTTAGTGTCCTTTAAACTGGAATTGTTTTCCAGAATTAATTTGTCTTGACATTTTTAAAGAGTTACAGGTCAGTTATTTTATAAAATGTCCCTCATATGAAGTTTGCCTATTCTGTGGTATTTTAGGAAATACCACAGAAGCACTGTTACATCTCTTTCAGCACATGATATTTGAAGATTTGTGATTTCATTTTTTCCAGTTACTTTTTGATCTGTCAGGTTTTTCCACTGTAAAGCTGGAGAAACTGTTTTCTACCTTGAAATTAATAAGTATCTTAGCGGGGATACTCTAAGGCTCTGTAAATATATATTTTTCCTCATATTTTCATAAAGTAAAGATTATCATGTGATTGTGTGTACCTCATCTCTAGATTATCCTATATCTTACACCCATTATTGAGAACAAGATTTTGTTTGGGTTGCAGGTGGTTTGCAGTGCTGGGGATGGAACTCAGGGCCTTGCTTATGTTAGAGAAGCATTTTACCACTGAGCTACACCCCCAGCTGTGGAGATGTATTCACTAACTTCACTTTGTCATTGTTGAACTTGGACAGATACTCACTATTTCTTTTCAGTTTTGAGAACTTATCATGTAGCCAGCATTCAGTTTGGTTTTGGTTTAGGTTTAGATTATTTTTTGTTTCATTTTATTTTGGTTTGTTTTTAAATTCTGTTTCTTGTTAAGTCCCTTTACTAATGTCAGTGCTTGTAAAACATGGCTAACACTGAGTTAGTATTGAAATTGGCAGCTTGTTCATATACAGAAGTATCTATTAGATTTCTGTCTTTTGAAGGGGGAATAGGAGGGTGAGGTAAGGAGCAATTTTCTAGAAAATCCAAGTTGTGTACCTAGTGCCTAGCATTATGTTTGGCATGGTTAGAGAGCTCAGTAAATATTATTGTATTGGATGAATGAAAGCCAGATAAGGTCCCAACTCCTTGTTTTTTTTTTTTTCTAACTCTTACTTCTTTTTTTATTTTTACAGACTGCATTTTGAGTCATTGCACACAAATGGGGTACAACTTTTTGTTTCTATAGTTGTACACAGTGTAGATTCACACCATTTGTGTACTCATACATATACATAGGGTAATGATGTCTGTCTCATTCCACCGTCTTTCATACCATCTTTCATACCCCTGTCCCCTCCCCTGCTCATTTCCCTCTACATAATCCAAAGTTCCTCCATTCTTCTCTTATCCCAAAAAGCCAACTCTTTATTTCTTTTGTGTCAGTTTTTAAAAAATTTTTTTAAAAATTATTTTTGGTTGTAGATGGACACAATACCTTTATTTTGTTTATTTAGTTTTTTTATGTGGTGCTGGGGATCGAATCCAGTGCATCACGTGTGTTAGGCAAGTGCTCTACCACTGAGCCACAACCCCAGTCCTATGTCAGTTCTTTTAGATAATTTTTAAACTTAGTCATTTTTCACATGGAGAGCCAATTTTTCTCTTAACATTTTACTGCCTGAATATTTTATTTATCAAAACATTTCCAGATTGTCTTTTGTGGGAAAATATATGTGTAAAAATTTTCAAAAAGGAGTTTGAATTTCAAGAACAAAAATCAGATTGGTTTCTTTCTTGTGCTTTGTTTTCAAGGCCTTTAATATATTAATTGCACACTTTGAATCTCATGGAGGTGGGAGAATCCCCAGCAATTTTAAAACTTATTTAATGACAAAGCCCATTTTTCTAGTTTCTAAGGGACTGTAGTATCCTAAAACACACTTTGGTTAATGCTTATCTGATCATTAAAAAAAAAAAAAAAAAAACAACTGCTTGATTTTCTGTAGGCTGATTTCTTTGTTATTGCTTTGTAGCATGTTTTTCATTTTTGTTTACTTCATACACCCAAAATGAGTTTGTTTTTCTTACTGATGTGGACAGCTTCTTCACAGCTAAATGTAACCTGTCTTAGGAAGTTCACTGATTTCTCAAAAAACTGAGCCTTATGAATTAGAAATAACCTTAAGAAGATTACTTATCTAAATGTCATAAACTTATCAGGCAAATGTAGTACAATTTTTGAAACATTTAAATTCTTTGTAAGCCATTCTATATACCTTAGTAGATGTTTCATAATTTGTTAGAAAAAGTAGTAGAAATTTGAAACATTCAAAGAATGTTGAGTCAGTCTCTTAATGACAAAATTATAGGGAGTAAGAAAAATGTCCATTGAAATAGAAGCAAGAGGAGTCTATATAAATAGTAATGTGAAGAAGAGCAAATTCCTTTTTAGCTGTAACATCACATTTTTTACATGTTGCACACATTGTTTAGCCGTTTCTAAACACATTTCCATTTACGTCATTTGTAAAAACTGCCTAGACTCATGTTCTGGAAAACTGACAAAGTTGTAATGAACAGATGCAGATTCCATAATTGTAATTGGCTTTTACTCTAAACTAATTTTCTGGGTCATGCATCGTTAATGATTTCTATTTTTCTCCATTTTTACCTTACAAATTTGAAAAGGTTTTTCTCAGAGTGAATTTTGTTGACTTTAAAATCAGGGCTTATTACATTATGATGTATAGGTTCTCCAATTGCCTATATTTAAACCTAGAATTTTAAGAGTACCTTCTTAATATTTGTTGATTCTTTACATAATTTAAAAAATTTTTCTTCTCTATTTCACCAAAACTTTCCTTTTTAATGAAATTTTCCTAAAATTAATATTATTAATAATAATTTCTTGTTTAAAACTAAGTCTTACAGAATTAATTTATCATTTTATGTTTTTCACAAATTCAAGTCTATCTTAAGAATAAATAATACATATTAGCAGGATCTAAACACTAACAAAAAGAATACATTTTCATGTTATTTGTTTAATTCTAATAAGATTTTCTAACAATATCATTGAAACAAGTGTTGAATTCCAAAGTAGGTATAGTTCAGGTGAATCTCTGATGGATTTAAAGAGACTAAGTAATCTGCTCTAAGCATAATATACGCACATTTTCAAATAAAATGAAATGATCCTGGAAAATCTTGATCTTTGAACAACTCCTATGACAATTTCTGACTATTACTTCATTTTATCATATGAATGGAGAACATAGTATTACTGAAGGAATGATTGTTTTTAAGTTATTTTTTTCAATGCTTATGTGTTGTTTTCATTAAAGTACCAAAATACAGAGCAGGTGTTTTGGTACATTGTTGCTTGTTGTGTGGAAGATTTAATAGTTTGTTATGGGACTATTAAAATGAACAGAAGTCATTTAGAGTTCAGATATATATTTAGAACTAACGTGTGCAAAAAGGCACATCAAGAAATTCTGGGAAAGGTTGTTTGAAAGGAGAAATTGATATTTTCAATCTACCGTTGATTAAATAAATATGGACAAGAAATTTAAATGTTTTCTTAATTTCAAATATTTTTGTATATCCTCAAATAGTAACTTAGAAATAAGAGAATTGAATGAACTTTATCTCTAAAATAATAATTACGTAAATATAGTAAAACTTAATTTCAGATGTAGTCTAGGAAACCTGAAATGGTTATGGCAGTTAGTTACATGAGATAATCACATACATTCTTGAAATTACTAATAAAATGTTATTTGTCACTGCTTACAAAAAATTTTTAACTATTCTAATATATATTAGTTTTTTTTCTGATTTTGAAATTACCTTTTTCATAATTTTTCATTAAAAAAGAAAAAAGGGAAAACCATCA
Source organism: Sciurus vulgaris (assembly GCF_902686455.1). Lineage (NCBI taxonomy): Eukaryota > Metazoa > Chordata > Mammalia > Rodentia > Sciuridae > Sciurus > Sciurus vulgaris. The sequence goes on from NC_136463.1 coordinate 143,338,226, forward strand.
TATTACAGGTATCCACTGAGCAAATCTTAATAGGAATTCAAATGAATGATTTGTTCTTCTAATTGGTGAAGTAAGAAGTCTATATAATATTGAAAGCACATGCTAAGTAAGTATGCTGCACAAATTTTGTAGCATATGGTAAACTAAAACTCTGGTGACCTTTTAGTCTTGTTGATCACATGCATGAAGATGATCATCTGTTAATCTCTAGTAATCACTGGTACATCCTTGTGCAGAAGACAGAACAGATTTTATTTGTGCTACATTTGCTCTTTTTGAAAATGCTTTACCAAGGAATTTTTAAAAATAGTATTGTGGTCTAAGATTATAAAATAATGGATATTTTAATTTAAAGAAAATAATTTTAAAATGGGAATTTTCAACATGTATGTTTCTTTATTTTTTGGAGTTTTTTTGAGATATGAAAAGTAATTTTCTGAAAGTCAGGCATGAATGAGTGAATGAATGTTATGCTTGTTAATACATATCCACACATACATATATACACTGACACACACATGCTCACACACATATGTGTGTGTGTTGTTTTCCTGTTGTAACCCAGTGCTTCTCATATTTATATGCATATGAATTATTTGGAATGTTAAAATTCAAATTCTGAGTCAGTAGTTCTAGGGTGAGGTGTGAGAGTCTGCAATTATCACAGGTTCCCAGCTCATGAATATTCTGTTACTCAGGGGTCAAATGTTTTTCTGTAAAGGGTCTTTGCAGGCCAAGAAGCAAAAATGAGGCTATTATGTAGGTACTTACATAGCAAGAGAAAAAAACAAATGTCCACAATTTTTTATTGATGTTCAACTCATAATCATTAAGAACATATTTGTAGTATAGCAATATAATGAGAAATGCTACTTAGCAATAAAAAAGAGTTGTTTACTGATACATGCGGTAACCAAAACAAATTTCAAAAACATTGTGCTGATTGAAAGAGGCATTACACAAAGCTACATACTGTATGATTCCATTAATATGAAGTTCCAGGAAATAACCTAATCAACAGTAATAGAAAACTGATCATTGTTACCTGAGTCCAGGCAAAGGTACATGAGGGAACTGTGTGGATGATGGAAATGTTCTGTATCTTGTTTGAATGCTCGTTATTTTGGTGTTTATGTTTTTCAAAACTTCCTGAACTTGGGGAAGCCAGATGACATTTTACTTTTCCTACTGGAAAAGTCTATATGGCTAGGAACGAAAGGACTCTTGCCAGTGGGCGGCAAGGAACTGATACCATATGCAAGGGCTAGCTGAGTAAGCTGCTAGAAGCAAATCTCCTAGCCCCAGTCAAGCCTTTGGATGACTTTAGACCATGGCTGACATTAATTAAAACCTGTAGTCAGAATCACCCAAATAAACCATTCCTGAATTCCTTTGCATACAAGCTGATTATAATTGTTATTGTTATTTTAAGCCAGAAACAAAAAGCTCCAAAAAACCATTCACTTTAATGGCCATCTTTAGTTTAGTGTTTTAAAATTATGCCTTTATGAAGTAGATTTTTAAAAATTTGGTTAAGCGTCACCAACTAAAATAATATATGAAACTACATTATAAATCATAAATCAGTATCCAAACATGTTATTGTTTTAAGTGCTTCCCAAGATTCCTTTACATTGTAGATAGGGCAACTAAGACTCTGCACCTCTTTCATTAGGATACTGTTTATTCTGAAACTGTACTTGACCAGTAAACATTTAGGGTAAATGTTAAGTAGTTATTCACTTAAGACTATGTCTAGATCAACTTACCCAGTAGATAAATGGGGACTTCTGAACTGTTTACTTGGGGATCCAGGATTTAAATGTATTATAGTTCCTACTTTACACTTTCAAAAGTATATAGAAATGGTATATACCATGTAATATATATGGTGGTATATTATAATAAGTATTGGACTTGATATTAGGAAAGCTAGGGTTCATCCTCCGTAATTCACTACACAGTCATGGGGAAATTACTCCAGCTTCTCCAGATCTTTTATAAATTTCTTTCTTTATAAAAATGAAATTCTTGGACTAGGTGTTCTTAACTTTAAAATCAATGACTGTGAATTAATAACCTGAAAGTACTATAGGAATATATTAGTAATATAAAATAGCTTAAACATAGCATAGAAAGATGCTTTAGTTTCTGATTTTATATGCAACAGTCTTTTCGGGCCATAAACTTTCAAAGATAGAAGTTCAGTATAATGTGTTACTGAAGTCCTAATTTTAAAAAAAAATAAAGATAGTCCCCAATTTGTAATGGTTTGACTTATAAATTCTCACCATTATGATGGTATAAAAATAATATGCATTCAGTAGAAACTATATTTTGATATGTGAAGTATACCTGGACAAGCTGTATGCAGCATGATGCTCTTTTATGATTCTGTAGCAATGAACTACAACTCCCAGTTGACCATACTGCCACATACTATCACAACTGGTACTGTACAGTGTACTATGTTGTTAAGATAGAACGTTCATTAGATTAGGTACACTAAATGAATTTTGACTTAACAGTATTTCCAACTTAGAATTGGTTTATTGGAACATAACTCCATCACAATTCAAGTAGCATCTGCATTAATTAATGTATTCATTCATTGGTTTGTTTGTTTTGAAATAGAGTCTCAAACTCCTAGGATTAAGTAGCCCTTTTGCCTCAGATTTCTGAGTAACTGAGACCACAGGTGGGTAGCAACACACCTAGTAGTTTCTGTATTTTAAAAAGAGGTTTTTGATTTAACAACCTAAAAGTGTAGGAGCATTTGTTAGAACATTGTAGCATTGTGGTACAAAAAAGGAGGTAAAAATAGTGTTTTAGATATTTATCTTTTTAGCTATTAAAACCTTTTCAGTTCCAAAATTATAAAACTATCTGAATGTATACTTTATTCTATTACCAGATTTTTAGTGATGGTATAAATGTACTATAATCAGGGAAATATTTTTACAAAAATGTGTTTTTATGCTTTCGCAAGTGTTTTCATTCTTAGGTCTTGCATTTCATGTCAGAAAGCTATCTCACTCTTATTTAATGACATAAGGGTAGTAATTAGTGATCAATGCACATAAAAATTATTTTTAAATTTTAGCTTAATTTCCTAATTTTTCTTATCTACACTGATGTTAGCTTGAGCCTTATGTAGCTTTGGTATTACTTTGACCTGGATTCAAACCTCAACCTTGCCATTGATCAACTGTATTCAAGTTATTCAAACTTTTTAAGCCTTAATTTCTTTTATTTTTTAAAATGAAGTGATAAACCTATCATGAAATTGTTGCTTAATTGAGAATTAAATGAGTAAGATAATAAGTGGCTAGCAGTGAGAAATTATTTTTTCATTCCTAAATTTAAGAAATCAAACATTGCCATCAGTTGTTAGACCTAACAGTTGCATTTTTGTTTCAGCACATCTGAAGAACTAGTAACAGAACAAAGATTAGTTTGATTCATCTTGTTCAACTGCTTGTGATAGAAGAAAAAATAGCTCATTTATATGACTTGATATTTGGCTATTTTCTTTTTTGTTTCTTGATAGTTTTCAAACATGAATTATTAGGTAGTCCAACATTTTTATAAATATAGAACTATAAACTATTTTACTAGTGGTAAACCATTTCTACTTAGCATTATCTAGTGGCTAAATGTATAAAAATATTTAATGAAGATGCAATATGCTACTTTGTAGGCAAATAGATGTAAGCTTGAAACCCAATACTAGACAAATGATCTTGAGCAAACTGCATAATCTCTAAGCCTAAATTGCCTCAGCAGTTAACAAATGTTGATATTAATTGAGTACTTAGCATGACACCTGGAACATATTAAACAGTTAAATGTTAGTTATAAATTACCATTGTCACCATTAGGTGATGATTGCAGATTTAACCTGTATGGGCTAACTTAACTAACTCCTGGTGATTTTTTATTCTTACCAGAGTTTTCAGGTTTGTGTGAAGAAGAAATCTGTTTTTATTATTCAAAAGTGCATACTTTGTTGATGCTGGATGAATAGTGTTATCTTTAGAAGATGGCATATAATATGGAAATTTGAAACAATAAGGTTATATTACTGAGATTCTTGACAAGGATCTTTACCGAATTGTTGTTGGGTTATGCAGCCTTGATTTGGTGGAAAATTTGAATTGTGCAGTTTAACATGTAATAACTAACTTTGTTTACCTCCTTTTGGCATTATCATAGTGGTGGAGTACACTGTAGGCATTGTGCAAATATATCTTTATTAATAACTAAAGTGCTCTAAGTTGGGAGAATTAAAAATGAATAGTTCTTAACTTCATCATGTGCTAGCTAATGGTATCCTGAGGGTTAACAAAAGAAAAAATTAATTAAGTTATAAGTCATTTTTTATTGTCTTAATTGTTAGACTCTAAAAATCAAATTCATATCCGAAAAAAATTATAGCTTTGTTTCTGCCTCATCTTAGAGAATACAAACCTGTACATCTCAATTTTCTTTTATATTTTTAAGTTTTTACTTTAAACTTTTTGTTTGTTTGGTTTTGGTGGTAGCAATAATCAAAACCAGGGTTACCATATTAGGCAAGTATTCTATTCATTAAGCTACACTTCTGACCCACTTTAAGCTTTTTTTTTAATGAATTTTTTCTTATAGTAACATGTACCCCACCCCCCAAAAACAAAACTTTAGATAATACAGAAAACAAACATTTCCTGTAGTCCTGCTCCTGAGTAATATCCACTGTGAATTTTTCATACAGTGCTGTTATGGGCTTCTATTTACTTATTTTTAAAATTTTATTTATTTATTATTATTGATTTTTATTTTTTGGTACTGGGGATTGAACCCAGGGTGCTTTGCCATTGAGCTACATCTCCAGCCCTTTTTTTAATTTTGAGGCAGTATTGCTAAATTGCTTAGGGACTCACTAATTTGCTGAGGATGGTGTCAATCCTGTAGTCCTTCTGCCTCACCCTCCCAAGTCCCTGGGATAACAGGCATTCACCACCCCCGCCCTGTGGTCTTTTAATATATTCATATTCATGCTTACATATGTATATAACACATATGCGTATACACACATATATATACATCCAACCCAAATAATCATGGTAAGAACACATCTTTTCATGTTACTATGTTAAACTGTTATATGACTTTTCCATTAGGAATTTTAAAAGTGTTCTTTTTTCTAAGACATATATCACATATTAACATTTCTATAGCATATACATAACAAAATCCTATAATACTTTCAATTCAAGTACTTTTTCCTGTCATATGAATTTTAAGTTCTTATTCAGTAAAATCTATCAGTTTTTTTCTTTTTTGTATACTTTTTGATGTAAGGCTATTTATTAGAAAGATCTTTCATTTCAAGACTAAGTATTTTTTTTACATTTTTAATAATTCTCTTATGGTTTTATTTTACATTTAGCTCTTTAATCCTTCGACAAGTACTTTAATGACTCAAAAGCCAAATCTAGGGAGTACAGAGGTACCATGTGTTATTAAACCAAATTGCTGTACCCACATTTCACTGTCCTGAAATATTTTCCAAATACCCAAGATTTGAAAGTAAGTCAGAGAATCAGTTATCTTATCATAGTTTTTAGTATAGCTCTTGGAAGTAAAAAAGGGGCTTAGGTAGATGAAAGTAAGCAAAAGACTTAGATAAAAAGCTGCAGGATCTGAAAAAGATTAAGGAGGTCCAGCAGAGAAATAATTTACTTCTCAACATTGCTTTAAAAGTCCTGATGTTGGTTCTTGCTTACATGTTTTCTAGACATCTCACTACATAAGTAAATGTTCAAAGATGCAAGTGTGTTATGTATCTAAGTATGTAGAGTTCTCCCTGTCCTTTTTGCCTTATTTTTCTTCCCGCTAGGGATCTCAGTTCCCCTAAAGTGTTTACATATTGACCTGACATTGAGGAAGGGGTATCTGATCCTTGTTGCCTCTGGTCAAGGTGTCTTATCGCATATGATCTCTAGATATCTTTTGTCTATAGATGATATAGACAAAATGTTTATGGCCAATTTAACTCTTGGTCTGTTCTCTTACTTCAAGTCCAAGTCTGCCACTTATTATCTGTATGTCACCTTTCCCACCTTCAAAATAGGAGACAATAATAGTACCTATTTTATAGACTTGTGAAGATCAAATGATCTAATCAATATAAATCACTTAAACAGCACTTGGCACATAATACATGTTTGCTTTATTATAATTATAATCATAATTATCATATTATGAAAGGCTAAGTATAATATTGTTCAAGAATTCATTTATCTCCTATTAATCAAGCCCCTTCTTCTGTTCTCTGATTTGGGCTGCCCTTTTATCAACCTCTGTTATTTGGCTCTCTGTCCCTACACTATAATAAACACTTGGCAAGCATGCTAACTTAATTCTCAGCTGTCTTTCATATCCCATAGGTGGAAGTGGCAGAACACTGAGAAACTTTTCTTGACCATTTCTGTACTTCCCTGGAGATAAGGGAAACCTAGAGGGGGTTTAAATGCATTATCTTGATCTCTCTGCCATTCTTTTGAGAACATCGAATCAAACTTCCTCAATTTTAGATTTTCTCCCTCTACTTCGGTAGAGAAAGCCTTATTTTACTTCTCTGAGTCTCTTTCAGTATCCTTGTGGCATCATTTTCTCCTATTTAATCCTTTATTAAATGCTTTAAGTACTTTGAAAGCCAAATTTAAAGAATACTGAAGTAGATGTGTGGGTAAACCCAGTAACTGTTACGTACATTTCACTGTTCTGAAATATCTCCCCAAATACCCTTCCAAGGCCTATTCTGATGGTGTTTTCTTTTTATTTCTGGCTACTTACTTAATTTATTCTTATATACCTATAATAATCATCAACCTTCACCATAAATACATTACTTATAGTTACACCAATTTAGAGATTATAAATTGTAGACTGTAGTGAAGGAAACGGGGAAAATGTGAACTAGAATTAACGTAAAACAAACGTCAGGATTATGGTAAGAGCAACAGAAATTAGAAATAGGTGGCCAGGTGGCTTTTGTTTTATTTTTTGTATCAGTCTAGGGTTCCTTCCTTCCTTCCTTTTTTTCTGGGACTGGGGATTGAAGCCAGAGGCACTCCACCACTGAGCTACATCCCTATCCTTTTTATTTTTATCTTGAGACAGGGTTTAACTGAGTTGCCAAGGATGGCCTCGAACTTGTGATCTTTCTCTCAGCCTCCCGAGTAGCTAGGATTACAAGTGTACATAAGCACACTCAGATGATTACATCTTTCTTGGTGGCTCAGCATTCTTGGTGCCTACTGTTATGGGTGATAGCATTCATAGCCAAAGACATTTGTCCATGGTCAATTTAAGAGTTGGGGATTGGGAAATTGGGACAGATTGTATCTGAAAGGGGTATCTCAGAGGACTTATCTATTCAGTTCAACAGGATAAGCCAAATATGGAGTACAATACTTGGCACATAGGTACTCAAATAATAATTATGAAAGCATTGGACATTTATAGGATTCTTACCACATGTTACACACTAAAGCTTTTATATTTATTGGTTCGTTGATTTATCTCAGCAATCTATGAGATACAGGTATTGTTAATACTGTCATTTTCCACAGATTAGAAAATTGATGAACAGAAGTTAAGTGACTTCGGTAAAGTGTAAGGGCTAATAACTTGCAGAACCAAGATTCAAATTAAGCCATCTGACTTTAAAGTCCTGCTTTCATCCACTAACTGCATCATTTGTTTATTGATTATGATGTTACATGAATGAAAGAAGTCAGTAAGTGAATCATCAAAATTAAAACACTGTCAGAGGATTACAAAAGAGTTCAAGGTGATGGTTAAAATAAATAAGGCTATATTCTGAGCCAGAGAGATCAGGTGAAGAAAGAGTAGTAAAATGAAGAGAAGAGAAGTTTCATTCCAAAGATATGGAATGAAAGCAGATTCCATATCTTTGCTAAATCATCCCACTGAAGGTCTTTTAAAAAACTGAACTCAATATAAATATTAAAAGTTAAGATACCTCAGAAAGTTAACATGACTTGATGCCAGATGTACCCTAGGTTTTTTGGTTGAGTCACAGTGAATGTTGTCATTGGCCGTTTTTTTTTATTAGTTCTCTTGTCTTTTCCATAATTATATTTTATGTTCAAAATTTGAGCATAAGGGTAGACGTTCAATATGACTTTTAGTAATGATATATTCTGCCTCTCCATTTTGGAAATAACGATCCACTTTCTATTTAAAGATCTTCCCAAAAAATTCTTACGAAGGGGAAATTTTCAACTGATAATGATTGGCATCTTTTAATTTATTTTATTAACGTATTTTCAAGAGCAGTTATAAGACTCCCAAATCTTACATATAAATATGACAAAATTAGTCTGTGATGCATATAGTAAAATCACAATTTTCATACCATTTATTTGTTAAAACATGTTAATATTTTTACAATAATTTTAGTTCAATTTTAAGAATACGAGATATGCTTTTCATTGTGAAGGTAATTCATGCTTATGATACAATGGTCATATATTATCAAAAAAATTGCATCTGAAAGTGAAAAAAGTCTACAGCCATACCACCCTGAACACGCCTGATCTCCTCTGGAAGTGAAAAAAAAAAGCCTCTTCTGTCCTTCTGTCCTACCTTTATTCCTATTACATAGAAATTTTCCATTCATATGCATATATATCCATTTTGGTAAACAAAAGACAAGTCCATTATTCATTTAGATGCTACCAATGCGTCCTTTGCAATCAATGCTCATGAGTAGTTTTTATTTATAACAGGTAAGAAATTGCAGAAAAGGTTTCAGATATCTGTGCTTTTTGTAGGTCAAGATTTACCATATAGCAAATTAATTTATTAACCAGCAGCCAAAACAATCATTCAATAATAGCTACTTGTCTCAGCCAGAGTTTTTCATATGAAATTCTGTAGTTTAATTTAAAAAATTGTTCTATGACAGAACCATGGTATTTTTTCCAATTTCTATGTTATAGTATTTTAGCTCCTTTAAGATTTTTTCATACTTGATAACAGTTATGAAAAATAGTTTTGAATCAGGAAAAGATGGTTAAAATAGTAATATCAAAATTAAGAACACATGTCAATCAAAAGACAAATAAAAAGGGTAAAAACCCAGTGTGAATACATACTTGTAACATATAATTCGCAAAGAATTAGTAACCAGAACATATAAAGAACTCACAGGCATCAGTTAGGGAAAAGGCAACTCTTAACTAACAAAAAAGAAGAAAAAAAAGAAAAAAACAAATCCGGGGGGTGGGCAACTCCATAGGAAAATGATCAAAACTTGAACAAACACTCCACAAGAGGTTACTCAGGTGGTCAATAAATAATCTAAAAGATCTTCAACCTCATTGGTAATCAGAGAAGTGCAAATTAAAATCACAATTAGATATTTCTATAAACCCACCAACTTGGCTTATATTTAAAAGTCTGAGTATATCAAATACTACTAAGAACATAGAACAATTAGAACACTTGCATACTGCTAGTGAGAATATTAACTGGTAAAAAGCATATTAAAAATAATTTGACATGAATAATATAGTAATATAATTACACATGATTTTCACATATATATATATGTATGTATATATTTATACATAGTGTACATTTGTTTAATATTGAAGATGCCAACATTACAAACACACACATAGATATACACTAAAACTCTTGGTTCTGTGCACCAGGAGAGTTGTGCAAAGTTGTTGTAAGTAGCATGAGATAATAGCAAACCTAATGACAAGTCAAAGGTCCATTAACAATAGAATGGTAAATATTTTTGTGATATTTTCAGATAATGGAATGCTATACAGCAATAGAAATACATGAATTATAGCTGCATGCAAGAACTTGGATGCACTAGCAATATCATGCTAAGTATAATAAAAGTCAAACAATATCTGCAGCATTATTTCAATAATATAAATTTCAAAATGTTTAGAAGTAACAATAAGTTGATTAGGGATGCAACCACATGTGGTAAGGTCCTAAAGAAAAGTAAGAAAATAAAATACACAAGATTGAGAAAAATGATTACTTCTGAGATGAGAGGAAAATGAGTTTAAGAAGGGAGTACACAGGACTTCAATGATAATGTTATTTTTTTCTCTTAAACTATGTGATGGTATATCAATATTCCTTTTTGTTATTTGCCTGTTATTTATAAATATTCCTTTCTATCTAGTCAATATTTAATACAAATTTTAGAAATAATTCTATAACAAAATTTGAATTTAATTTGGAAATTTAGCTCTTTAAAATAATTTAAAAACTTGAAAATGATTAATTTATAAAATTATATTTCCTTTTCTTTTCTCTGAGTTTTAGCTGCATTTCCTGTAGGGTTAGTGCTCTAGAGAATGAATGGGATAATCAACCTTCATTATATAAGAATTTTGCTAATTCTAGCATGTGAAATATTCTAAATAATTAGATTTTATTTAGCAGATCAATTTTTCTTTGACAGTATTCTTAAATTTATTACTGATTTTTTTTTCAAAATTAGGGTGACATTTTATAAACTTCTTATTATATAAGTTCTAAGCATGCTTTAAATAATTTTAACAAAATATTTAGAAATTGCCATACTCAATTACTGATAATTTTGGAAGTAAGTGCTGTTATTGATATGTTATTAGATTTTGCTGAGTAAAGCTGTTTCTACACATAAACATCTTGGCCACCTGCAACTGTTTGTCAGTGGACTTGGTTTGAGAACACTAGTAGTAATTGTAAACTTAGGAATGTGTGACAAGCTAACAGCCAGCTGTGCATATCCTGACTTTTTCCAGGTGTTAAAATAAATGTGACCATTTGGTTCACTTGTAATTCAACAAAATTTTTTATGATTCATTAGCTTAAAAATCCATTTATAATTTTTATTGGAGTAGGTAATGTTATATTCATTTGAAACAAAAAATACACATAATTAAATATAATTACTTATCATATTCAATCTTTACATAAAGTGGAAAGAATTTTAATGTAACATTTGTACAGAAATTTTTTTATGTTCTTTTCACAGGAAAATACCAATGAGCTACTTCTGCCTATAGGCATCAAAGAGAATGGAGAATGAAAAAAATATGTATATATATGTATGTGTACTATATATGTACATATATAGTATATGTTTCCCTTTTTCAGAAAGAAGTTTATTTAGGAAAGTAGATACATATTCAAGGGAGAATGGGGGAAATCTCAAGAGAGAGATGCCTTTGGAGGTAAAGCAAGGAATACACATTCAACAGAGAATGCATTCTATCTCCAAAAGGAGAGACAGCTTGAAAATATCTTTTTTATTTGGTCAGTGTTCAACTTGCCTTGGCAGAAAAAAGTTCCAAACTGATTTTACATTACCTTGGAATGTATCTTCGGTACATAACATGTTTATTTTCTGATAATTATTAATATTTGTTGAACAGCTGCTATTAAGGGTTAGTTACTCAAAAGACTCAGATGCCTAAATCTTGCCTTGATCAAACTACTGATTCTTATAAGATTCCTGAGGGAGGGTAAAAATATATTTATAGATCTATCAATAGGTAGGTAGGTAGGTAGGTAGGTAGGAAGATAGAGATGGATGGGGAGAGAGAGAGAGAGGGAGGGAAGAGCACAAGTGAGCAACTGAAAGTGGGAAATCCAAATCCATCTTATCTAAATTCCAAATGCAGAGTTAGAGTTCCCAGATTAACTGGAGTACAATATATGACTTAGCCAGCTCCCCACACCCAAGAATAAATGATCTCAGGGAGAGCAAAGTGGGTGGAATGAACTGAAAGAGAAAAAAAGAATTAATAGAACTCCGTTTCCCTTTTCATCTCACACACTTTTATTTCTAATCTGTTGGCCCAGTGATTACTGAGACCCAAGCATAAGATGAAGCAAAAGAGTGATTATGTCCCTGGGAAGAGAAGATGCATTCTTGCTTTTCCCAGAAAAGAAGATATACTATTATAAATGATGGAACTTCTGGACACTAAGCCTTGTTAACTTATGGCAGAGACCCTGTTTCTAAAAAGCAGTACACTGATGCAGCCAGCTTTCCTTTTCTTGAAGGAGACGTGCCAGGTTAGTAAGTCCAAGGTACCCCACTTCTCTTTAGTTGCTTCCTTGTATTTACTACTGACTTTTATAAAAGTATACCAGGTGGCTTTGTAGAGTTGTCTCTTTTTGAAATAAATTATAAGAGACTATTGATTAATACAAACTCTGGACTCGACAAAAAAAATCATGCCTGTTCTATGTTCCATTTAAAATAATGCCCAGCGATTCAAAGTAGATGAAAGACCTAGGAATTAGCCAAGAAACCCTGCAACTGCAGAAAAAAATGTAGGCCCAGCACTCCAACATGTCTGCATGGGAACTGACTTCCTTGACAAAATTCCTAAAGCACAAGAAGTAAAATAAAAAATTAGTAGATGGGATGGCATTAAATTAAAAAGCTTCTTCACAGCAAAGGAAACAAGAGCATTAAGAGAGAGCCTATAGAATGGGAAAAACTTGTTGCCACCTGCTCCTGAGGGCATTAATACCTAGGATATACTCAAAAAACTTAACACCAAAAGAACAACCCAATCAATAAATGTGTAAAGGAAGTAAACAAACACTTCTCAAAAGCAGAAGTACAAATGATCAACATATATATGGGAAAAAATGTTCAACATATCTAGCAATTAGAAAAGGGAAATTAAAACTGCACCAAGATTTTATCTCACTGTAGTCAGCATGGCAATTATCAAGAATACAAATAACAATAAATAGTGGCAAGGATGTGGGAGAAAGGTTACACTCATACATTGTTGGTGGGACTACAAATTGGTCCAACCACTCTGGAAAGCAGTATGGAGATTCCTTAAAAAACTAGGAATTGAATCACCATGTGACCCAACTATCCCACTTCTTAGTATATATCCAAAGGATTTAAAATCAGCATACTACAGTGACGCAGCCACATCAGCGTTTATAGTAGCACAATTCATGAGCTAAACTTTGAAGCCAACCACAGGTGCCCTTCAACAGATGAATGGATAAAGAAAATGTGGTATATATACACAACAGAGTATTACTCAGTCATAAAGAATGACTTTATGACTTTTGCTGGTGAATCGATGGATATGGAGACTATCATGCCAAGTGGAATAAGCCAATTCCCAAAAGTCAAAGGTTGAATATTTTCTCTGGTATGTGGAAGCCAATCCAAAATAAGGAGATGGGGAGGATTAAAACAACAACAACAACAAAAAAGAACAGAAGATAGATCAGTGGAATAGACAAAGTAGAATGGAAGGGAAGGGAGAACAGATGGGATAGGGAAAGATAGTGGAATGAATCTGACCTGACTTTCCCATGTACATACACGAATATGCCACAATGAATCTCATCATCATATACAACCATAAGACTAATTTTTAAAAAACTATAAGTACATAGAAGATCAGTAGAGGGAAGAGGACAGAGGGTGGGAGAAAGGGAGGGGAAGGGATATACTGGGGACTGAATTAGAACAAATTATATTCCATGCTTTTATAATTATGTCAAAATATGTTGTATAACTAAAAAAACAATAAAAAATGCTTAAAGACATTCATTAACTATTAGTGATATTTTTTCTATACTGCAATGGAGTATCACATAAGGTTTTGTTATTGTTACTATTCCTAGAAGGTTTGCGGCCTTCACCAACTTTTTTTTCTTTATAGAGCTATTTAGGATATTTCCATTTGTTTAGAAAAGCTTAAGCCAATTGCAAGAGAGTCTGTTTAAAACCTGATAGACTTTAAAGAAGTCGAGTATCCATGTGGATGAGAAATTAATATAAATTTTTGTAAACAAATCTCTTCAAAATCTTAATAAACATTTGGTTCAAATAAAAACAAAACAAAATAATGCCCAAAGTCACACTCCAGCCTACACTAAGTTTTAGAAGTTGATCCAAGGATTTTGCCCTTTGACCAGTATTCAATCAATATTAAGAAATGCTCAAATACAAGTGAGAGATTCCAAGTAGATTCTTTCCCCTCCTTATGATCAGCACTTTATGTCAGTTCCAGCCTTGCCAAAAGAAGGCAGGTGCTCACACCATTGTGTTTATATACATACATACCTCAATATGGAAACAGATTAATAATAATTATCTCGGAAGAGGGTAGGAATGCTGGGAGAATGACGGGAGCTCAGTCATGAAGTATTAAAAGGTCTGAATCTATTGTGCCAGGCATTACCATGCCTGGCTTCAGAACTTAGGAGTGCACTTATATCAGTGTATTGGTCTCAGAAATTCAACTCAAATAAGACTGCCTTTAATATACTTGTCAGAGAACAGTTTTTATTATACTGAAAGATACATGGTCTCCCTCATGAGGAATATAAGATCATGTATAAAAAAGATTATAATTCTGATTTAATCCACCTCAGTTCCAGTTCTTGACATTTAAGATGTTTTGTAACCTTAAAGTATCAGAGTCAACTAGGACATATTTAAAACTACTTTGGTATACAGTGAATTTCCATACAAGTGGATGAACATAAATCTTGTCATATAGAATTTTAAAATTTATTGAAATCCATATTAAAGTATATGAATATGTTAAAGCTAGAAACAAAATGTAGGAATTAATGATGCTACCTATTATCCTTTTTCAACATTTTAATAAAAGAAGAAATGTAAGCAACATTAATGTTAGGAAAGAAGTAGTGGCACACTCTGTAATCCCAGTGACTTGGGAGGCTGAGGTAGGAGGATTGCAAGTGAGACCCTATCTCAAAATAAAAAACAAAAAGGACTGGCAATGTAGCTCAGTAGCAAAGTGCCCCTGGGTTCAATTCCTAGTACAAAAAAACAAAACAAAACAAAAAAGGGAGGGATTCTCTCCCAAATGAAAAATAATCAACTGGAAAACTTATATCTGACCACATCCAAGATAAATATCTACCTTAAAACTTTTTAAAGTAATTTATTTCTGGGAAGAGAAGAAAGATGTTAGGATTAGGTGACAAAGATATTTATTTTTGTGTGAGTTTCTGTGGGTATGAGTGTGTATGGGTGTGTGTGTGTGTGTGTGTGTGTGTGTGTGTGTGAGTGAGAGAGAGAGAGAGAGAGAGAGAGAGAGAGAGAGAGAGAGAGAGAGAGAGAGAGAGAGAGAGAGAGAGGGTGTGTGTGGTACTGGGGATTGAACCCAGGGCCCTTTTGCATGCTAGGCAAGTGCTCTACCAATGAGCTACATTCCCTACCCTTTTTCGAACTTTATTTGTAGACAGGGTGTTATGGTTTGGATGTGAGGTGTACCCCAGAAGCTCATAGCTCATGTGTGAGATAATGTAAGAAGATTCATAGGAAAAATGATTGGGTTATGAGAACCTTAACCCAATCAGTGTATTAGCCCCTACTAGAATTAACTGAGTGGTAACTGAAGGCAGGTAGGGTGTGGCTGGAGCAGGTTGGTCACTGGGGGCATGCCTTTGAGGTATGTATTTGGTAAGCTGAGTTTAGTGTTTCTCTCTCTCTCTCTCTCTCTCTCTCTCTCTCTCTCTCTCTCTCTCTCTCTCTCTCTCTCTCTCTCTGCTTTCTGATTATCATGTGAGCCACTCCCTCTGCCACACTCTCCCCATGATGTTCAATCTTATCTTGTGAACCCCAAGGAATGGAGCTGGCTGTCTGTGGATGGAGCCCATAAATAAACTTTCCTCCCCTAAAATTGTTCTGGTCAGGTCTTAGTCACAGCAATGAAATAGCTGATTAAAACACAGGGTCTTGATATGTTGCCGAGGCTGGGCTCAACTTGCTGAGATTACAATTGTGCACCACCATGCCCAGCAACATTTACTTTTAATCATTATACTTTGATGTATTTTGATATTATTTGAACTTGTACGATGTGCATATATTTTTGATTTTAAGCTGTGTTAACTCTTTACATGAAAACAAAATAACAGCAAAACATAAAGTGTTTCACTATGAGTATTGAATACTTTTGCATAACATGGGCCTATTATATAACAGTAGAAGAAACCACATATTACATTATTTTGGGAACAACCCAGATGTCCTTCAGTGGGTGAACTGTTTAACAACTTAGGCACATTTATACTATGAAATTATTATGCAGCAATAAAAAAGAACAAAATATTGATACTTGTAACAACTTTGATGAGCCTCCAGGAAGTGTGTTGAGTGGGAAAAAAAGCCAGTCCAAAAAGGTTACATGCTATAAGAATCCATTTATTAATATTTTAAAGTGACAAAAATCTTAGAGAACAGTTTAGTAGTCACCAAGAGTTAGGGATAGGAGGAAGAAGCAAAAGAGATGTAGAAGTGATTATGAAAGGGCAACCCAAAGAATTCTTGTGGTTAAGGAACTTTTCTGTATCTTGACTGTGGTGTTGGTTATATAATCCAATAGATGTAAAATGGTGTAGAAGTAAATGAACATAAATAAATACAAGTAAAATGGGAAATCAGAATCAGTGAATTTTATCAATATCAGTATGCTGGTTTTTTTTTTTCTTTTATTGTAAATAAATGGGATACATATTGTTTCTCTGTTTGTACATGGCATAAAGGCATACCATTTGTGTAATCATAAATTTACATAGAGTAATGTTGTTTGATTCATTCTGTTATTTTTCCCTTCCCCCCACCCCTCCCACCCCTCTTTTCCCTCTATACAGTGCTTCCTTCCTCCATACTTGCCCCCCTCCCTAACTCTAACCCTAACACTAACCCTTCCTTCCCCCCATTACGTGTCATCATCCACTTATTAGCCATATCATTCATCCTTTGGCTTTTTGAGATTGGCTTATCTCACTTAGCATGATATTCGCCAATTTCATCCATTTGCCTGCAAGTGCCATAATTTTATCATTCTTTATGGCTGAGTAATATTCCATTGTATATATATACCACAGTTTCTTTATCCACTCATCAATTGAAGGGCATCTAGGTTGGTTCCACAGTCTGGCTATTGTGAATTGAGCAGCTATGAACATTGATGTGGCTGTATCTCTGTAGTATGCTGATTTTAAGTCCTTTGGGTATAGGCCAAGGAGTGGGATAGCTGGGTCAAATGGAGGGTCCATTCCAAGTTTTCTAAGGAATCTGCACACTGCTTTCCAGAGTGGCTGCACTAATTTGCAGCCCCACCAGCAATGTATGAGTGTACCTTTCTCCCCACATACTCGCCAACACCTGTTGTTGCTCGTATTCTTGATAATCACCATTCTAATTGGGGTGAGATAGAATCTTAGGGTGGTTTTGATTTGCATTTCTCTTATTACTAGAGATGTTGAACATTTTTCCATATGTTTGTTGATTGCTTGTAGATCTTCTTCTGTGAAGTGTCTATTCATTTCCTTAGCCCATTTGTCAACTGGATTATTTGAATTCTTGAGTAGAGTTTTTTGAGTTCTTTATAGATTCTGGAGATTAGTGCTCTATCTGAAGTATGATTGGCAAAGATATTCTCCCACTCTGTAGGCTCTTTCTTCGCATTGCTGATAGTTTCCTTTGCTGAGACAAAGCTTTTTAGTTTGAATCTATCCCAGTGGTTGATTCTAGCTTTCATTTCTTGTGCTATGGGAGTCCTGTTAAGGAAGTCTGGTCCGAAGCCGACATGTTGAAGATCTGGACCTACTTTTTCTTCTATAATCTGCAGGGTCTCTGGTCTGATTCTGAGGTCCTTAATCCATTTTGAGTTTCGTTTCATGCATGGTGAGAGATATGGGTTTAGTTTCATTCTGTTGCATATGGATTTCCAATTCTCCCAGCACCATTTGTTGAAGAGGCTATCTTTTCTCCATTGCATATTTTTGGCCCCTTTGTCTAGTATGAGAAAATTGTATTTATTTGGGTTTGTGTCCGTGTCCTCTATTCTGTACCATTGATCTACCTTTCTATTTTGGTACCAATACCATGCCGTTTTTGTTACTATTGCTTTGTAGTAGAGTTGAAAATCTGGTATTGCAATACCCCCTGTTTCACTCTTCCTGCTAAGGATTGCTTTAGCTATTCTGGGTTTCTTATTCTTCCAGATGAATTTCATAATTGCTTGCTCTATTTCTGTGAGGTACATCATTGGGATTTTAATTGGAATTGCATTGAATTTGTATAGCACTTTAGGTAGTATGGCCATTTTGACAATATTAATTCTTCCTATCCAAGAACATGGAAGATCTTTCCATCTTCTAAGGTGTTCTTTAATTTCTTTCTTTGGTGTTGTATAGTTCTCATTGTAGAGGTCTTTCACCTCTTTTTGAGATTGATTTCCAAGTATTTTATTTTTTTCGAGGCTATTGTGAATGGGGTAGTTGTCCTAATTTCTCTTTCTGAAGATTCATCACTTATGCATAAAAATGCATTGGATTTATGAGCATTGATCTTGTAACCTGCTACTTTACTGAATTCACTTATGAGTTCTAAGAGTTTTCTGGTGGAATTTCCAGGTTCCTCTAAATATATAATCATGTCATCAGCGAACAGGGATAGTTTGAGTTCTTCTTTTCCAATTCGTATCCCTTTAATTTCTTTGGTCTGTCTAATTGCTCTGGCTAGAGTCTCAAGAACGATGTTGAATAGAAGTGGTGAAAGAGGGCATCCCTGCCTTGTTCCAGTTTTTAGGGGGAATGCTTTCAGTTTTTCACCATTTAGAATGATATTAGCCATGGGCTTAGCATAAATGGCCTTTACAATGTTAAGGAATGTTCCCACTATCCCTATTTTTTCTAGTGTTTTGAGCATGAAGGGGTGCTGTATTTTACCAAATGCTTTTTCTGCATCTATTGAAATAATCATGTGATTCTTGACTTTAAGTCTATTGATATGGTGAATTACATTTTTTGATTTCCTGATGTTGAACCAACCTTGCATCCCTGGGATGAAACCCACTTGATCATGGTGCACTATCTTTTTAATATGTTTTTGTATGCGATTTGCTAAAATTTTCTTGAGAATTTTTGTGTCGATGTTCATTAAGGATTTTGGTCTGAAATTTTCTTTCCTTGATGAGTCTGTGTCTGGTTTAGGTATCAGTGTGATATTGGCTTCATAGAAAGAGTTTGGGAGGGTTCCCTCCTCTTCTATTTTATGGAATACTTTGATAGTATTGGAGTGAGCTCTTCTTTAAAGGTTTTGTAGAACTCGGCTGAGAACCCATCTGGTCCCTGACTTTTCTTTTTGGTAGGCTTTTGATGACTTCTTCTATTTCAGTACTTGAAATTGGTCTATTTAAATTGTGTATGTCCTCCTCGTTCAGTTTAGGCAATTCATATGTCTCTAGAAACCTGTTGATGTCTTCGAAATTTTCTACTTTGTTGGAGTATAGATTTTCAAAATAGCTTCTAATTATGTTTTGTATTTCAATCCTGTCTATTGTGATATTTCCTTGTTCATTCCAAATTTTAGTGATTTGGGTTTTCTCTCCTCTTTGTTAGTGTGGCTAAAGGTTTATCAATTTTGTTTATTTTTTCGAAGAACCAACTATTTATTTTGTCAATTTTTTGTATTGTTTCTTTTGTTTCAATTTCATTGATTTCAGCTCTGAGTTTAACTATTTCCTGTCTTCTACTACTTTTGGTGCTGTTCTGTTCTTCTTTTTCTAGGGCTTTGAGCTGTAGTGTTAGGTCGTTTATTTGTTGAGTTTTACTTCTTTTATTAAATGCGCTCCATGAAATAAATTTCCCTCTAAGTACTGCTTTCATAATATCCCAGAGATTTTGATATGATGTTTCTTTGTTCTCATTTACCTCTAAGAATTTTTTAATTTCCTTCCTAATATCTTCTGTTATCCATTCATCATATAATAGCATATTGTTTAATCTCCAGATGTTGGGATAGTTTCTGTGTTTTACTCTTTCATTTATTTCTAACTTCAATCCATTATGATCTGATAGAATACATGGTAGTGTCTCTATCTTCTTGTATTTGCTAACATTAGCTTTATGGCATAATATATGGTCTATTTTAGAGAAGGATCCATGTGCTGCTGAGAAGAAAGTGTATTCGCTCTTGGTTGGATGGTATATTCTATAAATGTCCGTTAAGTCTAAATTATTGATTGTATTATTGAGATCTATGGTTTCTTTGTTCAATTTTTGTCTGGAAGATCTGTCCAGTGGTGAGAGAGGTGTATTAAAATCACCTAGTATTATTCTGTTATGGTCTATTTGGTTTCTGAAATTGAGAAAGATTTGTTTGACATATTTGGATAAGCCACTGTTTGGGGCATAGATGTTTATGATTGTTGTACCTTGCTGATTTATGCTTCCCTTAAGCAGTATGAAATGACCTTCTTTATCCCTTCTGACTAACTTTGGCTTGAAGTCCACATTGTCTGAAATGAGGATGGATACTCCAGCTTTTTTGCTGAGTCCATGTGCATGGTATGTTTTTCCCCATCCTTTCACCTTTAGTCTATGGGTATCTTTTTCTATGAGGTGAGTCTCTTGCAGGCAACATATTGTTGGATCTTTCTTTTTAATCCAATCTGCCAGTCTATGTCTTTTGATTGATGAGTTCAGGCCATTAACATTCAGGGTTATTATTGAGATATGATTTGGTTTCCCGGTCATTTGGTTCATTTTTTAAATTTTATTTATTTATTTGTTTGACACAACTTGGTTCCTCCTTTATTTGACAATTCCTTTAGCATAATTCCTCCCTTTGCTGATTTGCTTCTTTGTTTTTCATCTCTTCCTCATGGAATATTTTGCTGAGAATGTTCTGTAATGCTGGCTTTCTTTTTGTAAATTCTTTTAGCTTTTGTTTATCATGGAAGGATTTTATTTCATCGTCAAAAGATAAGTTTTGCTGGGTATAAGATTCTTGGTTGGCATCCATTTTCTTTCAGGGCTTGAAAAATGTTGTTCCAGGCCCTTCTAGCTTTTAGGGTCTGGATTGAAAAATCTGCTGATATTCGTATTGGTTTCCCTCTGTATGTAATTTGGTTCTTTTCTCTCACAGCCTTTAAAATTCTGTCTTTATTTTGTATGTTAGGTATTTTCATTATAATGTGCCTTGGTGTGGGTCTGTTGTAATTTTGTGTATTTGGAGTCCTATAAGCCTCTTGAACTTGATTTTCCATTTCATTCTTCAGATTTGGGAAATTTTCTGCTATTATTTCATTGAATAGATTGTTCATTCCTTTGGTTTGTTTCTCTAAGCCTTCCTCAATCCCAATAATTCTTAAATTTGGCCTTTTCATGATATCCCATAGTTCTTGTAGATTCTGTTCATGATTTCTTACCATCTTCTCTGTTTGTTCAACTTTGTTTTCAAGGTTAAATATTTTGTCTTCAATGTCTGAGGTTCTGTCTTCCAGGTGTTCTATCCTACTGGATATGCTTTCTATGGAGTTCTTAATTTGGTTTATTGTTTCCTTCATGTCAAGGATTTCTGTTTGGTTTTTTTTCATTATCTCTAACTCTTTATTGAAATGATCTTTTGCTTCCTGTATTTGCTCTTTTAACTGTCGATTGGTGCGATCATTCAGTGCGTGCATTTGCTCTTTCATCTGATCATTCAGTGCGTGCATTTGCTCTTTCATCTCATTGTTTGCTTCCCTGATCATTTTAATTATGTACATTCTGAACTCCTTTTCTGTCATTTCTTCTGCCTTGCTGTCATTGGGTTTTATTGATGTAACATCTAGATTTGTTTGCAGCATTTTCTTTCCTTGTTTTCTCATATTGTTCAGGTATCACTGGACCGCTGAGATATTGCAGATTTCCTCTATTGACTTACAATGTCCCTGAAGATTTCTATATATATCCCCTCTTAGCCTTCAGTAGGCTGAAGTCTTGGAGGAAGTTGATAATGCGGTGCTCCACAAGGAAGCTGCCTCTCTAGGAGTGGTGACCTTCAGGTGGGGTATAATCCCTACTAGTGGGGAGAGGTGCCTCCACTTGTTGACCAATGGTCATCCAAAGAGAAACTAGACTGCGGGCTGAGGCAAGGCCTGTTTGGGCCTGTGTCTCTGGTTTTACCGTCCTT
Source organism: Sciurus vulgaris (assembly GCF_902686455.1). Lineage (NCBI taxonomy): Eukaryota > Metazoa > Chordata > Mammalia > Rodentia > Sciuridae > Sciurus > Sciurus vulgaris. The sequence goes on from NC_136463.1 coordinate 143,360,253, forward strand.
GTGGGGAAACCTCACCCGGCAGGGAAGGCTCACCCGGTGGGGAGGTCTCGTTGGTCAGTTCCCTCCTAGAGGTTCCCCTCAATTTACAGCTACCGCCTGGGCTGGGCTGCCTTCCTCTGCAAAGTTCCCAGGGGTCCGGCCCCACCTTTTGGGCCTGGGAGCCTCACCCTTCGCAGATGAATCTCCTTAGGCTGCCCCTCCTTAAAGAATCTGCCCACAGTCCTGGAACTTTCGCTCCACCCCTAAGCGTGTCTCTGTGGGGCTCTTCCACCCAGAAGCTTCCTAGATCCTGGGACCCTGCTGTGCACCTAATCACCTGGCTATGCAGCCCCTCCTCTGAGCAGCCACCTGGGGCCCCGTACAATCGCTCTGAGTCCCAGAGGCCCGCCACACACCTCTTCCTCCAGACAGCCACCCAGTATTCCAGTGGGGTCACTAGGAGTCCAAGCAACTCAGTGCGTGCCTCCTCTTCCCACCAACCACCTGTAGCCCTGGGCAATCAATCACTCCGAGTCGACCTCCTCCCCGTTCCTCCTCCTCCTCCAGGTAACCCCCCGGGTGTTCAGGAGCGGTCGCTCTGAGTGTCTCTGAATCCACGTGACCCGCTGCACACCTCCTCTGGGCAGCCGCCCGGAGCTCTGGTGTGGCCACTTGAGACCAAGCGACCCACCATGCTTCTCCTCCAGGCAGCCCCCCTGTGTTCAGGAGCGGTCGCTTTAAGTCCAAACAACTCACCACTCGCCTTCTCCTCTGAGCAGCCCCCTGGAGCTCCAATGCAGTCACTGCGAGTCCAAACGACCCGCCGCACTCCTCCTCCTCCTCTTCCCACTCCTCCGGGCAGGCCCCGGTGTTCAGAAGTGGTCTGAGTCCAAACAGCTCGCCACGCAGCCCCTCCTCTGGCAACCGCCTGTAGCTCTGGTGTAGTCACTCCGAATCCAAGCGGCCGTGCTCCTCCTCCTCTTCGTCCTCAGGGCAGGTCCGGTGTTCAGAAGCGTCGCTCTAAGTCCAAACAGCTCGCCGCGCAGCTTCTCCTCTGGCAACCGCCTGTAGCTCTGGTGTAGTCACTCCGAATCCAAGCGGCCACGCTCCTCCTCCTCCTCCTCAGGGCAGGCCCCGGTGTCCTGAGTCCACACAGCTCTCCTCGCAGCCCCTCTTCTGGGCTGCCGCCCGGAGCCCCAGTGGTTGCTCCGAGTCCCAGCGCTGTGCTGAGCGGCCTCCTCTCCGATGCTCCCAGTTGTCCGAGTTCACTGCTCCAGCGGGGGGAGGGGTGTCTCGCCAGCAGCTCTACTTCACAAAGTTCCCTGCGTTCCGGGACTACCGTCCCATCTGGGATGCCTCCCCAACGGGAGAGACTCACCCAGCTGCTTTGAGTTGGTCCCAAGTCTCTCTATATCTCCTCTTTTGAATCCTGAGTCCTGGAGCAACATGAAATGCAGCCACCCTCTAGGCCGCCATCTTGAAAACCCCAGTGTGCTGTTTTTCATATTGCCATTTTACCAGATGTAACCGTTAGCAGAAGGTTGGTAAAAGTACATGGAATTGCTTTGTTATTTCTTGTAATTTTGTGAATCTACAACTGTCTCAATAAAAAAAAAAATCATTTTAAAAAATACGGCTAAGAATTTTACAGAAATTATGAAAAATACCAATCTGCAGATTCAAGGAGTTCATCTAATCCCCAAGCAAAATGGTAAAGGAAACCTGTAATGAGAGTGGTGAATACAGCTGAATAATCATCAAATCCCAGTTTCCCTTTCTGCATAGTAATAGAAGGACCTGATATAAAACTTGTAAACTACCCTGTATTTTATGATCTTTCTTCTAGTGGGCATGACTTTGTGCTTCCTGCCAACATAATGTTTTTATTTGGGAACATTGAGAAATTAACAGATTCCCTTTATTTTCTTTCTTCCTCCTATATGCCAAAGCAAGAATGTGCCTATGACCTGATTTTGTCCATGGGATGACAGAGAAACAAGGTAAAAGGAACCTGGTTCCTGGATAAGTAGACCACAGTCTCCTGTCCACCCAGAATGGAAAACCTAGATTTTACATCTTGTTTAGTTTTAGTTTTCCTTGTACATCTGTTGTTTCCCTGAACATACACACTTTAACATATCAGAGTGTAACTTCAGAAAACTAGAAAGAAAAACAGACTGCTTTCAAGGAACTTTTTTATCAGTAGAGGCAGATTTTGGAATATCTTTAGTCTAGAGGAAAATAACCACAATTACTATACCTGATGAAAAACTTTTCAGAAACAGTAGTGAAATAAGAATATTATCAGACCAGCAGTATTATGAGCAGAGCTTCACAGATGCACTTCATTCAAAAGCAAAATGACCGAAGCTTAAAGGCTTGAGATATAAAAAGGAAACATTGTCTTTAAGAGTACTGATAAAGTTTATGGTAAGAAAAAAATACAAGGAAAGTACTGGGGAGTGGTATTGGCCAAATTACAGTGTTATATGTGTGTATTTACAAATATGTAACAACAAACCCCCCATTATGTACAACTACAATACAAGAAGAAAAAAATGTGTAGAAAAAGAAAAATATATAATTATTAGAAATGGTATGTAAATTGGAAGAAAGTAAATGGTCTGTAGGTTAGAAAAAACTAAAAATTTTGATTAACAACCCTTTGATGAGCATATATGGAATTCTAGGATTATTGCTGAAAGAGTAAGGAACTATGTGTTGAGGGAGAAAAAATAGAACAATTAGAAAGCTCTTAGTAAAACCAAAAGTAATAAAGAAACGGAAGGAAAAGAGGACAGAGTGGGACAAAAAGAAAGCAAAAATAAGATGGTAGATATAATTTCTCCATTATAATAGATATGAACAGACTAAATATTTTTAATGATAATTAAACAACAGAGTTCAACTAAATTATATAAAATATAGCTAAGTACAACATACATAAACACATCTAAAACAAAAGAGTACAGAAAGGTTGAGAATAGAAGGAAAAAAAGAAAAGTACACATATAGAAACTTCTCCCATCCATGTGTTTCCATTTCAAATCTTTTTTTCCTTCCACATTTTTAACTGGTGCATTTTAGTTGTAAATAATGATGGGATTTGTTGTTACATATTCATTCATGCGTACAATATAAAAATATAATTTGATCAATATTGCTCCCCAGCATTTCCCTACTCCCTTCCCTCCTCCCACCTCCCCATTCCAAAATCTTTAAAGACAAAAAAGCATTACTGGAATTGGAAGATTTCTATTCAATTTTTATCTCTATATTTTTGTTATTTTTAAATTGTTATTAGTTCCTTTAGTTACACATGTTACTCAGCCACAAAGAATGTACTTATGACATTTGCCAGTAAAAGGATGGAACTGGAGACCATCATGCTAAATGAAATAAACCAGACCCAGAAAGTCAAAGGTCAAATGTTTTCTCTGGTATACAAAAGCTAGACCAAAATAAAGGAAGAAAAGAAAAGGGTGGGGGGATTCCATGAAAATAGAAGAGAGATCAGTGAAATAGAGGAAGGGGGTTGAGGGGTGGGAGAAGGGATAGGAAAAGGGAAGAATAGTGGAATGAATCTCTTCAATTTTTGTAAGTTCAATTTAATTTATTTTTTCTAATTTCATTCTTTTAAGAAAGTTTATTATAAAATAATGCATATTATTACAGAATATATTTTTAAAATGTTAATATTCAAATAGGATTTCTTTTTATCAGTTTATCCAAATACTCATAGGGTCAAATAGTAGGGATGTATTTAAGGCTTTGAAACATACTATATATTGTTATATACAAATATATGTGCAATTCTATTATTAAACAGTGCCAATTTGCATTTTTACTTTCTTGCTCACACCTACTATGGTTTCAGAGTTTGTGTACCCCCAAAATGATACGTTGACAATCATTATTAAGAGGTAGAAGTCTTTGGGAGAAAATTAGGTGTTAAGAATGAGTTCTCATGAATGGGATTAGTGCCCTTATAAAACAGGTCCAGAGAGCTGCCTCTCCCTTTCTGCCACATGAATTTGCAGAGATGGCTACCACTGTGAAGGAAGCTGGCCCTTACCATATACCAAATCTGTTAGCACTTTGATGTTGGACTTCCCAGGCTCCAGACTGATGAGAAATAAACTTGTTCTTCATAAGCTGAACAGCTTATAGTATTTTATTATAGCAGCCTAAACAGACTAATTAGACTCTCTTCACCATTATTTAAAATGTCAAAATTTTGTTGAAAAAAAGTTTTAAATATTTTCACCTAAGTTTTAGGTACTCAGTTCTATAGATGTAAATATGTAGTGCATTTTTTAAGACTGAAATTTTTTGCTACAAACTATTTCAGAATTGTCAGAAGGACAGAGAATAGCACAATGAATACCTATATATCCCTCACTCAGTTTAAGATATGATAAAAGTATGAATAGGGTTAAAACTATGATTTTCCTAGATTATATTTCCTTCTGTTCCACTGTTTCTTCAAAAGTTACCAGTATATTGTATTTGTTATTTATCTTTCCATATTTTCTGAATACTTTGATTAACTATATCTCTTAGAAATATATTCTTTCACATTTTAAAACTTAAAATAAATGGAATAAAAATGTATGCTTCTGCAACCTGCCTTGCTTTTGCTTATTTTTGTGTTTGAGATATATTTATATTGAAATGCATAACTATTTCATTTTGACTTCTGAGTCATATTCCATGGTATTAATATATGACCTCAATTTAGTGATCTATTCTTTTGTTGATAGCCATTTCAGTTATCCAGAATGTTGCCATTTTAATAATGTTTTAAATATTTTTCCATGTATACCCTTATGTTGCCATCTTAATAACATTTTAAATATTCTTTCATGTATACCCTTATGTAAGAGTATCTTTTAAGTTACGAATAGGAATACTTGTCATAGGATATACATATTTTCATAAGATATTGCCAAAGTGCTCTCCAAAGTATTTGTAATAATTTATATTCATCGGCATACATGAATACAAATTCACCAACACTTAGTATTGCCAGACATTTAAAACTTTGTACTTATAGCTGGCATGAAATTATATGGCCCTGTGGCTCTAATGTGCATTTTATTGATTACCCATGATGTTGATCATGAGCATCACTTTACTTAATTTTTTTTCCTTTGATGAATTACCTTTCTTTATACATGTAGTATTAGTTTTCATAATATACTTAGAGATTAGTACATATTTAATTAGAAAATATTTATCAAATGCCTTCTTTTATGTTAGTTATCATGCAGGATGCTGGAAATATAAGGATAATACCTTATCCTTCTGTCCTTGTGCCCTCAGGGAGCTTACGAAGTGAACTTTTTGTTGTTGTTTTTTGTCCTATAGGGTTGAAATATAATTGAACATTTTATTTTAAATTAACCCAGTTTGATAACCATTAACATTTATTTAAAGAGCTATTTCAAATAGAGGCATCCAGAGGGTATTCATAGAATAAAATCATTTTTGACCAGTTTTAAAATTTTAAATATTAATGTTGTTACTGAAAATGATATTTGTCTAAAAAAATTGATATGCCTATTGGGCACCAAGTAAATAAACAGTTGGACACTCAAATCTGGACCTCCAAAAAGAAATCCAAACTGTAAATTTAATTTTGTTGGTCATATAGTCATGAAATATATTTAAAGCTATGAGACAGGATGCTCACTCACTGGAATAAAAATAGATAAAGAAAAATGGTAGATTAGACTACACTTTGGGGCACTAACATTTTGAAGCTGTGAATATATGATGAAAGAGTAGTTCAAAAACTAAGAAATACAGGCAAACAGACACACACATACATGTATCTTACTTCAAGTGGTTGTAGAAAAGGAAGTCAGAGAGACTGTCTCTGGATAGCCTCAAAAGCATGTTATGTTGAGAACCACCTATGGGAACATGTGGAAGGAACCTGAGCTTGGCCTCTTAAGAGCTGGGAGAGTCCTGTAAATAGCAAGCAACAAGAAAAGCAGGACTTCAATTATTCCACCCCAAGGAACCAAATTCCACCAACAAAAAGAATGAGTTTAGCAGTAGATTCTTCTCCAGAGCCCTCTGATAACAACCCAACCTGGCTGACAGCTTGATTTCAGACTCTTGATACTCTGAAAAGGGAACCCCTTCATGCTGTGCCAAACATCTGACCTACAGAACTAGGACCTAATGAATGAGTGTTGTTTTAAGTGACTAAGCTTGTAGTAATTTGTTTTATAGCAATAGAAAACTAATACAAATACAAAATAATGGTGCATATAAATTGGCAAGCATGTAGGCAAATCTAAATATCTGTATAAAAAAAAGTAATACTATCTAATGTGAACTATCTTCCAAAAAGGCAAATGTGAAGTTCTGATCAAAATTATGTAAGTGGAACAGGGCCTGATTATAGTTAAAATATTCTAAGACCTTTATATTTGAGGAACCAGGATTGGTGTATGTGATGTATCCTAAAATCTAAGCTTCTTGGACAAATTCCATTCAATCAGCGACCACAGTGCCTAGACTGCCATATGACTAGATGTGGTCTGTGTCAAGTTCTTATCAGTGCAATATTAGTTTGAGTCCTGTATACACCTTTCACCTTTTTGCTTAAAAGTAAACTGTTGCCCTGGACTTCGTCTCCTATTTCCTGATGTTTAAAAAATGAACAACATAGTTATCTATTCTTGACCATATAAATGCAACCTAGGGTATGATGGAGCAGAAATAGTAAGAATCATTTTGATCCCTGAATGACTAAGAAGAGCAGAGCCATACTGCTAACCTGATTATATATCTTTAGGACCATTACATGAGCAGGGAATTTGGGTTGTTTAATCCTTTGTATTTTTATATCTCTTTCTTAGAGTACTATAACCTTAACCTTTACTAAATCAGTCCCTGGAACTGGAGAGACACAATCATAGAAACCTAAAATATAGGGCATTTGGCTAAACATAAATTTAGGATTTAGCAGTGAGGCAGTGGATCTTATGTTGCTTGGGGTCCAGAAGCAGTTGCCTTTTCAGCCTGTGAGGCTCAAATTTCTGGATTCTCTATCTCCTTCCTTCTCTACTTGCAAATTGGCATATTTTTGCCTTAGCTCATCTTTTTCTTATAATACCTTGCTAAAACAGCAAGAGCAGCCAACACATATTCCTTGTTGCTTTTAGTAATGTATGATAGGAAATAGCATGAGATAAGATTGTCTCAAAACATTTCCCTAAAGCCTCCTTAAAGAAGTCAATCCTTTGAAAGGGATCAAATTAAAGATGTTGTCTTCCAGCCTAAACCTTCAATGACCTTCAAGTAGCCACCATTAGAATAAGAAAGAAGGGAGAAAAAAGAAAACCATAAAACTATTGGAATAAAACCATGAACTATTGAAATATAACCGAACTAAAGTGTTTTGGAATTATAACTGTCAGTGAATCTGTAAGACCTTGTAAAGGGATATGATTGTTCAATCCATAAAGCAATCCTCAAGAGCCCACACCTATCTTAGTAAAGTGGGTTATTAAAATTGTACCCTCCCTCATTCTCACTTTATGCTACCTAAGTTCTCTCCAAAATCAAATATTGTCACAGAAAATATGAACAAGGAAGAAGTTCTACACAATAAAGGTAGAGGCCATAGATGATACAGGAATTAATTTCTAAGATATCAGACCAGAGTGTAACCAAGAAACCCTTTCTACTGCTAAATCAAGGAGCTCTTAATTCCTGTTTAGCATGATTTTCTATGGATCAGTGATTTGCCTGTCTTTTCCTTCTTCCTTTATCCTTTCTTCCTTAATTCAAAAGTTCCTCCATTGTTGTTTACTAGAGGTCAAGCTATTAGTATATTGTTCATAGCTTTATCAGGAGCCTCATAAGGAAGAGATAATATTGCATTCCTTAGATATCACGGACTTTAGAATAGATGGAATCTTGGAATACATTCCTAGAGAGGGAGTAAGTTCTTTTTGTGTGTGAGATAAAAATATGTATGGATACTTAGATGACCAGACTCCTAGTTCCCAGAAGATCCATTCTATTCTAGGTACCAGCAAAAGATTACATTTCACAATCAGACTTGCAGTAAGTAAGGTATTGCCATGTGACTAACTTCTTGATGTTGAAGAGAAGTTATGTGTGCAATTTCTACCTCATTAACTTATAAGAAAATAGCTCACACTGTAATTTTCTTTCTTTCCCCTTCCTGTGGAATATAGATATGGCAGCAATCTGTCTTTGATAATGCAGATGAAGACAACATCCTAGCTGATAACAGTGTGATGACTGGAAGGTGGGCTAGGGCCCTGAATCATTTTGTGGATCAGAACCATCTGCACTGTTATGAGAGGTAAAAAATTTTAAGCCACTTTATCTTTGTTGGAGTATCTTAGGCTTTTCCTTAATTAATTCAGAGAATTAAGACAGTGTCTAAGTTTAGACTTCATTAATATGCATGATGAAAACCTCAATGGTAACCACTAACTATATAGAAATACATTATATAACTTGTTGTAGAAAAATCTTAATCCTCCCCCTGAAAAGAAAAGAATAAAAGCAAAGGAAAAGCAGGACAAATCATACAATGTGAGATGTCAGAAAAAAGATTAGAAATATAGGTAATCCCACTAATTGTAATGAACTAAACTCATCAATTAATGTTTATAAAAACATAGAAAGCTTAAAGAGAAAAATACACTAGGCAAATAACCAAAATGAGGTTAAGCTAATTTTATTTCTATAAGACAAATACATTCTGACCCACAGTAAGCATTATTAGGGAAGGAAGGGATCACTACATAAAGTCTGCAGGAAGGTATAACAATTCTAAATCTATAGTCCCCTAATAGTACACCATGATAAATGTGGGAATTACTTTCAGAGAGGTAAACCCTGTTTGGAAATGTTTCCTTGATTCAGGATGTAGAAAATCTGAACGAATCCTTTAAAAACATTACTAAAACTGAAATAAGCAAGGTGCCTCAATAAGTTTCACCAAAGATATGCAAACTTGTGTACTGAATACTTCCAAATGTTGATGAGAAAAATTAAAGACTTAGACATTTCATGTTCATGATTGGAAGGTTAAATAATGTCAAATGACTTCTCCCCTAATTGATAGACACTTTCATTGCAGCCCCTATCAAAATCCTACTGGGTTTTAAAATAGTTCTCATAGGTTGATCCAAAATTCATATAGACATATAAGGACATAGATTAGCCAAAATAATTTTGAAAAAGAAAAATACAGTTTTACTTTATTCTTTGTAATCTATATGTCTTTAACTTCTTTTTGTTTCCTGTTGCACTAGTTTGCTGAACCTTCGGTACATTGTTCATGGAAGTGGTGAAAGTAGGTATTTTGGATTTGTTTTTGGTTTTAGGGCAAAAGCATTTAAGTTTTTCAACATTACTTATGTTGTTAGCTATGAGTGCTTCATAAATGCCCAATGGCATTTTTTGGTTTTGGGGGATTTTATTATGGTTGTTTTATTCCTGACATATTTTTTATTCCTAATTATGAGTAGATGTTGAATTTTTGATGTAATTTTGATGATTATACGGTTTTGTCCTTTCTTCTGTTAATATAGTGTATTGCATTAATGCATCTTTAAATGTTAAGACAACCTTGCATAAGATAAATTCTGCCTTCTTAATATATAATCCCTTTCTTTTGTGTGTGTGTGTGTGGATCCCATTTGTTAAAATTCTTGAAGTAGTTTATGTTAATATTTTTTAAGAGATATTTGTGTCTACTTTTCTTGTGCTTCTTGTTGAGGCTTTGGAATTATGATAATACTGGACTCATAGAATAAATGGAGAAATGTTACTTCCTTGTCTGTTTTCTGAAAAAGTTTATAAAGAATTGGTACTGTTTCTTCTTCAAGTTTGATGTATTTCACCAGTGAAGCCATCTGGGCCTGAGCTTTTCTCGAAGGGAAAGAAATTTAATAATAAACTCAATCTCTGTCCTTGTTCTTGATTTGTTCAGATTTTTCTATTTGTTTTTCTTTTTTTTAAGTTAATTTTGATAATTTGTACACTTGATTTTCTATTTTATAAAAGTTTTCTAATTCACTGATGTATCTTTATGATATTCCCTTACAATCTTCTTAATTTCTATAGGAAATTGTTAATGTACACTCTTTCATTCCTATTTTGGTGGGTTTGTCTTTATTTCTTGACCAGTTTAGATAAAGGTTTATCACTATTGATTTTTTCAAATGATTTTTATTTCAATAACTTCAATCCAAAACTTTATTATTTCTTTTGCTTACTTTTGTTATATTTACTCTTTTTAAAAATTTTTAATGATAGAAACTTAAATTATTGATTTAAGATGATTCTTTTACAACATAGGTATTAAAGCTATAAATTCATCTATGAGTGCTGCTTTAGCTGTGTTCCACCAATATTTTATGTTGTGTTTTTGTTTTCATTTGGTTCAAGATATTTTCTAATTTACCTTGTGATTCCTACTTTGACCTCAGGATTATTTTGAACTGTGTTATTTTCAAATGTTCAATGTTTCAAATATTTCTTTGTTGATTTTAAATTGAGTTCCTTTGTGTCAGAGAGCATAATTTTGTATAAAGAAGTAATTATAACTTTATATTAGCAAGCAAATTTACTACTTATGATGCTCTTTATTTCTGTGGCTTTAAGTTATAGTCTGGTGTCAGTTCTTTTCATCTTGGAGGACTCTAGTCATTTCCATAAAGTAAATATGCTAGCAATGAATTATCTCATTGTTTGTTTATCTGGGAATTTTTTAAAAATTTAATTTAATTTTATCCTGCTTCTGCCTATTTAATTTTATTTCTAAAAATACTACAAAATAGATATGTGAGAAGGGGCATGTCTTCATCCACTTTTTGTTACTATAGTGAAATGCCAAAGTCAGGCTAACATTATAAATAAAAAAAGTTTTATTTAACTTACAATTCTGGAAATTCAAAGGCAAAGAGCTGGCATCAGCTTGGCTCTGGTAAGGACCTCACAGCAAACTGAGAGTGCTTTTGAAAAGGAGAGTTCTCACCACTAAGTAGGAAGCCAGAATACTTGCTTTTTCTTAATAACTCTCAATAACTAAGTTGGGTCACACAGGAACTACCTTAATCCCTTCTGAGGGCAACAACCTCAATGACCTAAGGACCTCCCAATAGGCCCCATTTCCTAAAGGTTCACACTACCAACATCATGATACTAAGAAACAAGCTCCCAACAGAAGAACCCTAAGAGAACAAACCACTTCCAAGCCACAGCATTTCACCCATCAGCCTGAAGATTTATGTCTGTCTTACAATGCAAAACACAATTTTTCCATCCCTAAACCCAAAGTCTTAATTTGTTCCAGTATTATTCAAAAGTCTAAATCCAAATAAGCAAGTAATATACTTCCAAGATAACAATGGTGGGACAGGCATAGCACAAATATTGCTTTTCCAAAAGATAGAGGTAGGCAAGTAGAAAGGAGTAATTGACCCAAAGTTAGATTTAGACACAGTAGGGTAGACATCAAACCCTAAAGCTCCAAGTCTGGCATCTTATGCACACGGCGGGGGCAGAGGGGTGGGCCCTCAAGGCCTTGGACAACCATACCCATACAGTTTTGGTGACCGAAGCCACATCCTTACTCTATTAGGCTAATTTTGCACACTGCCTACAACTTTCCCCAGGGGTTGTTTCATGTTGGTGTTTTCTCTGTCTTCCTCTGGTCCCTGCTGCAACTCTGTTCCTGCTGTTCCTTTAAGTATCACCTTATTGGAACCTCTCTGCAGGAGTTCCAACCCTGTGACAAACTTCTGCCTGGCTCCCAAGCTTTCCTTTGAAATCTTGGTTGAAACTGTCATGACCCCATAACTCCAGCATTGTGTGCACCTGCAAAATCAGTTCTATGTGAACACCAGGGTCAGCTGTCAGTGTGAGCTGTGTTGGGATCTAATCAAACCATGCAGCCAGAGAGTACATCACTTACTGGAAGGAGAGAAATGAATCCCAAGCCATGAAGAGTCCTAGGTCACTGAAACAATTCCGCCCTGGAAGGTCTGTAGGCCTGTTATGGGAAGGGTAACCTCAACTATTTTTGAGGTGCTTTCAAGGCCTTTTTCCCATTGTCATGATGGAAGCAACTGGCTTGAGTTTAGCATGTTAATTTCTTTGGCAAGTGGCTTCTCTGCTACACCTTTACATGCATTTTTTTTTTTTTTTCCTTTTTGCTCCTTTCTTGGCCAGGCTGTTTTTCAAATCTCTCTGCTCCTAAAGTTCATTGTAAATGTGACAAAAAGTGGCCGCTTAAATCTTGCCTTTGAAAAATTGTTTTCAAATCTTCTTCACCAAATAAAGTAGTTCATCACTTTTAAATTTGACCTTCCACAAAGTCTTAGGTCATGGACACGATGTACCTAAGTTGTTTGTCACGTGTAACAATAACCTTTCTCTAGTCTCCAAAAGAATCGTCATTTCCATCTGGGACTAGTTTCCTAGTCTCCTCATCTTCTGAGCTCTCATGAGAATCACTTATAATATTCCACTTTTCCTAGCTTGCTTCTCCAAGCTCTTCCAACCTCTGCCTGTCACCCAATTCCAAATCTGCTTCCACATTGTCGGGTATGTTAATAACAAACCAGTTTTAGTCAGTTTTTTCACTGCTATAACTAAAAGATGTGACAAGAACAATTAGAGGAGTAAAAATTTGAGACTCACAGTTTCAAGGTCTCAGTCCATAGATAGCCTACTCCATTCCTCAGGATTCAAGGCAAGGCTCAACATCATGGTAGAAGAGTGTAGGGGAGGGAAGCAGCTCAAGACATCACACCAGGAAGGAGAGAGAGAGAGAGAGAGAGAGAGAGAGAGAGAGAGAGAGAGAGAGAGAGAGAGAGAGAGAGAACTCTGCTCAACAAGGACAGATTAAACACCCCAAGTCATGCCCTCAATGACCCATCTCCTCAAGCTGTACCCTACCTGCCTTCAGTTACCACCCAATTAATCCCTATCAGGGGATTAATTCACTATTGGGTTAAGTTTTTCATAACCCAATCATTTCACCTCTAAACTTTCTTGGATTGTCTCATACATGAGCTTTTGGGGGATACCTAGTATCTAAACCCCACACCTCAGTACCAGTTCTCTATATTCGCCCATTTTCTGTTGTCAGTAACACAATACCATAGACTGGGTAGTGTTAACAAAAAGTGGATCATTTTGTCTTATGATTTTGAAGGTCCAAAGTTGAGTGGACACATCTGATGATAGCCTTCTTACTGGCAGAGCCCTGAGGAGGTATAAGGTGCCACATGGTAAAAGATGGAGAGTACATGCATGTATGTTTCCTGTGGTCTGTCTTTCATATGAAGTCATCAGTATTCAATCATGGGCACACCACTCTAATGACTTCATCAAATCTAATTAGTGGGTCCTCCCACTATTAAACACCATAGTCAGGCTAAGTTTCCACACTCACAGTGGCGATTAAATTTCAATGCATGAATCTTTGGGGGACACACTCAAATCAGATCTAAACTATAGTAGGGTATTAGTCAAGATTTAAAGTTAGCATAACAGCACATTTTGGGACCCACAGTATTTCCAGAAATAGTGAAATAGTATGACAGAAATAGTCTTAGTTTGTTACCATTCATGCATGGATTTTGACAAAATTTTGTTGGGTGCAGTGGCATACATCTCTAATCCCAGCTCAAGAGAGGACAGAGAAGGAGAATCACAAGTTAAAAGCCAGACTGAAAAACTAAGTAAGACTCTGTCTCAAAGTAAAATTAAAAAATAGGGTAAAGCATTCCTGGGTCCTATTTCCAGTACAAAAAAGAAGATTTTAAAAAATTTTGACTTTGTTTTTGAATAGTCATGATAACATGGACTCTTATGAGAGCCCCTGAAATTTGTCTAGTCAGAGAGTTTGGAGGTGCACACAATAAAAATTGTCCCTAACACAGGCAATTAAAAGAGATTTTTGGTAGATAATGACTTGCTCACAGAATCAAAGGAAGAGTTGAACAACTAGACTTCTAGAAATACAGAACCAAGGTACCTTTGGAAATATTAGATATAGGATATGATCCATATCTGTTTGTATCCTTTTAAAATCCCCTGAATATCAATGGTCATATCATATGATGACTCAGTTATGACCACCTTTTAATTCAGATCTAATTACTGCATTTCCCAGGAAAGATTGGCTAATTTGAATAATGTGTCCATGTGTGTTCAGGATCCTGTCATTAGCACTAAACCACATGAGGTAAATTATTTCCACAATAAAGATACTGCTATTATCAGAAGATGGAAGAGGATGCTATACAGATGACCAGGTCACCTGTGCTCTAAACTCATCATGTTAACTCATTCTTTGACCACAGATGACTAGACTGAAGGTATGTTATTTGTGTCTGTCCAAAGTTTATTTCCTCACTGTTTCTTGGGAAATTTTCTCAGCATATATTCGGTGAGTTGAGGTCCAGACCAAGTAATTTCAAACTGAGGAGTTTGAATTTTTAAATTTTTTTGAACTATTAAAGGAAAGGTATTTTACTTCTGAAGGTTTACCTTCATTTATGAAGGATAGTTCTATTGGGTATATAATTCTTGGTTGACACATTTTCCTTATGTTACTTTGAACATGTCATTCCACTGCCTTCTGAACTGCATCATTTCTGATAAAAAGTTGCCTGTTAATTGTAAGAAGTTGCCTGTTAATTGTACTGCTCCTTTGTATATCATAAGTTGTTTTTTTTCTTACTGATTTCAAGACTTAGTCAACATTTGAACTATATAATCTGTCTGTTAATGAATATTTTTTTATTTGTTTTACTTAGGTTTGTTGAGCTTCTTGGATGTACAGATTTGGGTTTTCTTTTATTTTTAAAGTTAGGAAGCTTTCAACCATTGTCTCTTCAAATATGTTCTACTCTTTGTTATCTCCTTTCCCCCACTCCCTTTATGTATGTTAGTATACTTGATGTTATTCCACAGGTCTATTGGGTATACTTTATATTATTCTACAGGTCTCTCGGGTCTTATTCATCTTTCTTTAATGCTCATTGTTTGTTCTTTAGATCATATAATTTCCATTGATCTATCATCAAGTTCTCCAATTCTTTCTTCTGCCATCTTGAGAGTGTTGGTGAGCCCCTATAGTGAATTTTATTTTATTTACTGTACTCTTCAATTCCTGAATTTCTATTTGGTTCTTTTTAAAAGAAATAATAATTTCTATATCCTTACTGAGAGTCTCTACTTGTTGCTTCTTCTTGTTATATTTTAATTCTTTGTACGTGACTTCCTTTTGTTCTTTGAACATATTTGTAGTAGGAATGTTGAAATCTTTGCTAAATATAACATCTGGAGTAACTGTGAATACTCATAAACAATTTTCTTTTTCACTCTAAGAATGAATTTTACTTTCTTGTTTCTTTGCATGTCTCATAATTTTCTGTGGAAAACTAGACATTTTAGGCAATATACCCAGCTCATACCCACCTGTCCCCAAAAAAGTTGTTGAAAGTTGTTGAATTTTTGTTTTATATTTGTTTAGTAACTTGTCTGAATTTATTCTGTGAAATTTCTCTCCCTGTGGAGAATTAGGATTCATTCTCTCTCTCCACCCATCTCTAATTTTTTAAATTTGACTTTCTAGGAACTAACTGCTCCTTGTCTGCATAATTTTATTGTGTACCATTAATTGACAGAGATCCAACATTTTGAGATAATAGGATTTTCGTCACCTGCAGATGGTGTGTACACAGGAGAACATATTCAAGACATTTTCACATCTGGATTGAGTTTTAACTTTTCACAAAATCTTTCAAATAGTCTCTATGTTCACACTAGTGCATTCTCTGAAGTGTGAATAACTTGGAACTGCCTTCTTCGATATACATGTAAATAGCCTCATTCAAAGCTATGATTACCCTAACCAAAACTACGATCTTAGGCAAGTACAGTCAAGTCATTGGCCCTCTTTCTCTGGCCAGTCTTTGGGAAGTTGCTTCCTTAATCAATGCCCATGGCATAAATATTGCCTATCACTCCAAATCAGGTGAGTCTCTTTTGTAGACAGCTGAGAAGCTGCCATTCCCACAGGCCACCTACCTGGTGGAACTTCCACATAGAACAAAGGCAAAGATGTGGTGGGAGCAGTCTCAGTGCAGACAGCATTCATTCTGCTGTTCTTACCTGAAGTTCTTCAGAAACCTGATCTCAGCCTTTATCTGGAGTCCCTCTTTTCTTCATCTGTTTCTTCTGTCCTACTCACTTTTTATTTCACTCTCTCTAGTTTTTCAGTGTACAGGACTATCCTGGAAGGCAGGCCTGGTGGCTCAGTTTTAAAAATTCATGGGCCATCCTAATATTGCTTCACTTATCTTCTGTTGAATACCTGTGTTACTTAGTTCTTAGGTCCATCAGATGGTTCATTTTTTCTTTCTGTCTCTATCTTCACAGATTTCAAATTTCTTTCAGATTTGTAAATGTTGATGGCCTGTCCTCACCTGTTGGTTTTGGGAGAACTGGGGAATAATTTATCACCTTATGTTTTATAAATTTTTTCCATAGGATTTTGATTTTTCAACTTACCTTTTCATTTTTATGTAAGAATTCAGAAACATTAAAAAAACTATGTGACTACAGCTGATTTTCATGGATTATGTATTTTATATTGTTGATTAAAAAGCTGTAGTTTTTTCTTAAGGTATTCAGTGTTCCTAAATTACTTTTATTCCTAGATACTTGATAGTTTAATTGCAATTAGAAGAGGAAAATACTATTGGCTTTGTATGTTCCTCTTGCATTTGGAGTCATTAATCACCTCTTTTAAGTTTAAAACTATTTTTTATATTGTAGGAAAATATTTATGACACATAAATAAATACACATTCACAATGATATTCTTCTTCCATCTTTTCCAATTTAAATCTCATATATCCCAATGTCAGTACTTATAGAACTAATTATTTATTATTAATATTTATATATTATTCATTTATATCATTCTACCACAACTTATGTAAACATTTATTTTTTGGCATTTAGATGATTTCAAAATTTTTGCTATTATGCTAAATAAATATTTTTTTTGTGTTTGCATGAGACTTTCCATAGATTGCATTTATAAAAGTAGAATTACTGGGGCAAGTGATATATATATTTAAAAATGTCCTCTGAGTTATTACTAATTCTAATAAATTACAATTGACTTTCTTTCCTATTATACATCTGTTCTATCACCAAATCATATTAGTTCTAACTTTACAATACTTCCAGAATCTAACTACTTCTCACAATTGTCACTGATTTGATCTGGTTCAAGACATCACTTTGGAGGGCCTGAATTATTGCAATGATGATATAGTAATCTCTTCCAGTCCTTTGGAAAAGTCTATTACAATATTCTCTTAGTAGCAAGTGTGAACTGTGAAAAATGTAAATCAGATAATATCAGTGTTCTGCTCAAAATCCTCCCTTCACTTTAATTTGATGCAGTATAAAAGTTAAAATTCCTTTTCTTTCTTTTCCTCTTTGCAGAGCTGGGGATCAAACTGAGAGCCTCACACATCCTAGGAAATTGCCCTACCACTAAACTATACTCTTAACCCTCAAAATTCTTACAGTGAATCACACAGGCTTTTTTGATCTACTCCCTTTTATCTCTTTTATCTTATTACCTATTTGCTATTCTCCAACAGATTTTTTAAAAGTCTATCATCTTTACTCTTAAGTACTGTTTTCTATCATCAATAAATATTTTCTTTTAAGCTATGTTGTTTTTTTTGTTCAGTTAATCTTTGTTCATTTTTTAAATTTTGGAAGCAGGAAATACCTGTTTTGCACACCTCTGCCTCAAACCTCAACACATTGGCATCTGTGTTATATGATTAGAATCATTTAACTTTGGGCTTCAGGGGACCTGCACTCTATCTACCTCACATGCAAAGGAATCAGAAGAAGCAGATATAGCAGGAGGAAAAAAGAAAAGACATTGTAATATAAACTTTTTGAATATGTATACCTTTCTGGAAGGGAAAAGTGTCAAGATTTTTATTTAATATCAGTGAGCTTGAGTTAAGGGACATAAGTCCAAGTTAACTACTTATTCTATTGGTGTATTTTGTGGGGGTAAGTTTACCACCTTTTCTTCAACTTCCTTAGACTTCTCTCTTATTACTGCCACAGGATTTCTACTTATTCCAAGATATTGATACCTATGGGGCTCTGACAGTTGTTACATTTTGCCATGTTAAGAGAGACAAAAAGATTCACTGTGACATGTTAATATATATTTAGGGTTCAGTGTTGGGCACACATATATTAATTATTATATCCTCTTGATGAGTCAAATGCTTTATCATTATATAATGACTGTATTTGTCACTTTTTTTATAGTTTTGACTCAAAGTCTATTTTGTCTAATGTAAGTATAGCTACCACTGTTCTTTTGTGGTTTCTGTTTGCATAGAGTATCTTTTTCCATCCCTTCAAAGCAAAGCAAATCTCTCATAGGCAGCATATAGTTGGGTCTTGTATTTTTGTCTATTCGGTCATTCTCTTTTTGCTGGAGAATTTAATCAAATTACATTCAGTGTAATTGTTGCTATTTTGTATTTTTTTCTTTGTTTGTTTGGTATATACTTTGTTTATTCCTCATTTGTGGCCTTCCTTTGTGATTTGAAGGTTTTCTGTAGTGACAGGCTTTGAGTCTTTTCTATTATGTTTTTATACATTTTCTATAGATTTTCACTTTATGGTTACCATGAGCTTACATAAAACATCATAACAGGTTATTTCAGGGCTTGTAACAATTTAATTTTGATTAAATCCAACCTACATTTTACTTCTCTACATTTTATATTTTTAATGTCATAATGTACATCATTTTATAATTGTATACTTTTCCAGGTTACTTTAGCTATTGTTTTGATAGATTCATCTTTTAACCATCATACTAGAAATAGAATTGCTCTATATCCATTTCAGTCCTAGAGCATTTAGAGTGTGACTCTATATAATTTATACCATTGGTGGTGGTGCTTTTGTAAGTTTTATATTGTAAATTAGCCACCTTTTGATTCAGCTTTAAGTTCCTTTTAGGCAGACCTAGTGCTAATGTGCTCTACTAATTTTGTTTTGGAAAGGTTTTAAGTTTTGAGGGACAGGTTTTGTTTGGAAAAAAGTGTTTTTGGTTGGCATTTTTTTTTCCTTTAAGCTGTCTAGCTTTGTAGGAGTTCTGCTGAGAAATCTGCTGATAGCTAAGTTTGAGACTCCCTGAATGGACATGTTTTTAATCTCTTGTTGCTGTCAGATTTCTTTCTTCTTGATTTCTTATAGTTTGATTATTATATTATTTATTGTGTCTCTTGATTCTGTGGTTTGGATATGGTTTGAGTGTCTCACAAGGGTCCATGTATTTTTCCACAGGTTTGAGAAGTTTTCAGCCATATTAAAAAATTTAGTCTAATCTGTGATTCGGAATAGGGCAGTTGATAACAACACTGGGCACTGGCAGAGCTAGCTTTTGGATTCCTAGATAACTCAGCCAATACTACTTGAGGCTGCTGGCTAAGCTCTGCTGTCCAGGGAGACCACTATCCAGGTCCTTCAATCAGGTGGAATGTTGACTAGCATAGTGATAATCTCTCATTGCACTGGGCACAGGGTGCATTCTCTAGCCAGATAGTGTCATTATTTGAGTCTGAAGTTGAATAGGGATGCAGACTGGACCTAAAGGTTAAGTGGAGTGCTGTGGTAAAGAATGGGATCAGCTGCTGTGCTCATTAGAACTGCACCGTTTAGGTTTATTCCATGCCTGGATGGAGGATCTGGAGTGGACTTTGCAGTTAAGTCACAGTTTGAACTCCTGAGTGGAGCAGGTCTAACCCTCTTGCTTTGCCAAAATGCATGGTGGTAGATGTTTCCCTGTTTGGGTGGGGCCTTGGCGAGGATTG
This sequence comes from Sciurus vulgaris, assembly GCF_902686455.1. Taxonomy (NCBI): domain Eukaryota; kingdom Metazoa; phylum Chordata; class Mammalia; order Rodentia; family Sciuridae; genus Sciurus; species Sciurus vulgaris. The sequence continues at coordinate 143,380,190 of NC_136463.1, forward strand.
AGACTAAGTCTAATAATATCAAACTCAGAGGCAGGGCAGATTACTCTGTGTTAAAATGGGCTCTGCCTCTTTGCCTCTACTATTTGTTAAATGGGCTCCAGAAGGCATCTTTCTCCCTGGCCTTGGGTTGGAATTTGTAAAGATCGACCAGTTAGGGATTGAAGGCCAAGTAGAACTTGCACCCATTTTTTTTTTTGCGTGACTGATTCAGCTTTGCAGGCTGGTTATGCATTGACTGGTACCTCTGACCAGGTACTATGCTGGCAGGTACACAGAGCCAATAAACAAGATCTGTGTTCTGGTTGCTATGAGCTCTGCCTCTGCTCTGTTTCTGTCTGACCCCTGGTGCTCTAACCATTCTGTTGCCCCTGTGTTCCCTAAGGAAAAAAAAATAGTTGACCTTCCTGGTAAGCATTTTGGGATGCGAGGAAAAACTATAGTACAATTCTTTTTTAACACAAAGACAATGGTCCCAGAGGAATGATACTGTTACAGCTTGGGAGAGGGAGATTGGCATTGCAACCAAAGTGAGACTATTCTTCCTAACTTCCAGTGTGTTTTTTTATTAAGTTCTGTGGTCCAAGCAGGTGTCTCAGGCTATTTCCAAGTTCTGATGTTTTCACTTCTGTGGAGAGTTGCTAATGAACTTTCTGTAGGAGATGTTGAAGACTAGGACCTTATAGTCCACCAGATTCTTGCTAATCTCTCTCCTTCAGTCATACATTTATTTTAATTCACCATTTTTTGAATTCTGCTGAATTGATATGGGCTCTAAAAGGTCAACATTCAATATCTATAGGCAGCACAGAGTCTACTAGGTGTTTCAATGATCTTTGGTAGGCATCACATGCATCAAATCATTAGACTATTAAGATTCCTTTGGATATGTACAAATGAGCAAAGTCAAAGTTTTTTTTCTAAATGCCAATATTTATAATATGCTTGTTATATTCTTTATGACTATTTAAAATCCTCATAAAAATTTTAGATATCAACTAAAAATGTGTGAGGAGATATGTGGATGTAGGTTTTCAAATTCTACAGGGGAATATGAGTAAAAGTTGAATGCTATTGCTCTAGATTCTACTTCTGTGGATCTAAACAAATATGGATTTGGCAGAGGTAGTATGGTCTTTGCTCAAACATATGCAGTTTTCAAATCTGATAGTCTTTTCATATTGATTTGATGACAAGCCATATGCATATAAGTTCATATCAGAGTCACTTATTTGAACTGTATAGGCCATTATTGTCATGTCCATTCAACTGTCATCAAGTCTTCTTGTCTACATAGCTTCACCTGCAAACAATAAAAAATCTTGGCCCAGTCTGAGGAATGTAAATGGCATCTTATTGTTTTTAAATTACATTTCCTCAACTACAAGTGCATTTGTCATTCATGGGCTGCATTCATTTTGGAGTGTGGCCAAGGCTGCAGCAACTAACAGGATCTTGACTGGAACAGAAATGACCATCATTCTCAACCTCTAGGGCCTCTCTTTGTATGGCCTTTAATCATTCATTAGCATAACTTGGATTTTATATAACGTGACAGCTGGATTCCAGAGTGCTAAAAGAACACTGCTAGTCCTCTTAATTCCTAGGGTCAGAAGTTCTGAAATATCACTTCTGTCACATCTCATTGTGAAATGTGACAGTTGACATAACTTCAGAAAGAAATTACAAAACTAATACAGAACCAAGGGGAGAAAAATAGACTTTCTCTCTGTGAGGAGGAAATATTTGGGAGCAGAAATAGAATACAGTTGGATACAGTTGACCATTTGGATTTGTTCTATGATTAATTTTCTGTTTGAATCATTTTCTATTTAAACTCTGGATTGTCTTGTTTTAGTTTTTGAGACTCTGGCTGTATCACAGATATCAGATCATTTTTTGTCAGTTTAAATGGGGATGTTTGTTGTATTTGTCTATATATTAAATTTTCCATGTTTATTTTAGTTTGGTCAAATATGTAGATTTTCAAGTTTTTCTACTAATATGTATTGTGTGAGTCAGCTTTCCATTACTGTGACAAAATACCTCAGAGAAGCACCTTAAAAGGTAGAAAGATTTATTTTGGCTCATGATTTGAGATGCTTTGGTCCATGTTGGTGGCTTTGTTGCTTTGGGGTTAATGGAACATTCATGGTGGGAACATGAAACATAGGACATTTTACATCTCAAGGCAGCTGGGAGCCAAAGAGAGAGAAGAAGGGGTCAATTTCCCATTATCCACTTCAAGATCATACTCCCAGTAGCCTAATTTCCTTTACTAGGCCTCATCTCTTAAAGATTCTACCACCTTCTAATAATGCCATATCCTGGGGATCAAACATTTAACACAAGGGCATTTGGGAAATATTCCAGATCCAAACTGTAGCATTTGCTGCATTTGTTTGTACTTTTAAGTATTTAATCAATCTGACATTTAGGTTTTTGTGTAATGTAACACCAGGGTCTGAGGTTTTTGTTTTTTGTTTTGTACTTGACTTACTAATTGAGTCAGTAGCCATGTATCAAATAAACTATTCTTTTCCTATGGAATTGAGACACCACATTTGTCATATAAAAGACTTTGATTGATTTCTGAGATATCTATTCTCTTCATCTAAAATGATTTTAACTATTTTTAGTGTACAATTCAATAGTATTAATTATATCCACAATGTTGTGCAACTGTTACCACCATCCATGTCCAGAACTTTTTCATCTTTCTGTACTGAAACATTTCTTTTCACATTCCATGGGTTTGGGAAAATTTTATTTATTTAATTTTTTCCCTCCACACTTTTTATGGGTATATTATATTGTACATAATGGTGGGATTTGTGGTCATGTAGTCATACATGCATACCGTGCATACACTGTAACAATATAATTAGACCAAAATCACTCCCCAGCACTTCCCCACTCCCTCATCACCTCTTTCCCCTTGGTCCCTTTCCTCTTCTGATCTTCCTTTGAACTGAAATTCTTTACCCATTAAATAAAAACTTCCTTTCCCTCTTTCCCTCTAGCCTGTCAGCCACTATTCTTTTGGCCTCTAAATTTGATTACTCTTGGTATTTAACAAGCACAAAATTATACAGTATTTGTCCTTTTATGACTGACTTATTTCCTTTAGCATAATGTCCTCATGGTTCATGTAGCATGTATCAGAATTTCCTTCCTTTTAAAGGCTGAATAATACTTCATTGTATATATGTGTGTATGTATATATGCATGTTATATGTGGTGTGTGTACTGATTTTTAAATGGCTTATAGATTTTATTTATGATTACAAGAAATACTTTAATTTACATTTCTAGATACTTAATTGCTATTTTTTAAAAACTATTAATTTTGTATATTTTATTGCATCCAATCACCTTACTAGATTCTTGTGTAATTTCTACAGAATTTTATTGTAGATTCTTGGGATTGCTATGTTTCCTAATATTTTAGTAATGTAGTTGGTGTTAGTTATACCGATCTCACTAAATAATTGGGAAAATTTCCTACTGTATCAGGTGGAGGGGGTTGTCATTTAATTACAAAGAATGCAGGTTAGCTTGATAGCCTCAGACTGTCTCAGCTTTTGACTGAGTCCATATTGTTCCTGAGAAGCCATAGCCAATGACTGAACATTGTGCAGACACTAAGGCTTGACCATTTTTGCATAACACTGCATCCCATTAATGGGCAATACTTGTTCAAAAGATGCCTGTTGGGTAACTGAAACTGTCAGATGTGCGGGTCCAAAATGCATGATGATCTGAGATTCTCCTTGCCCAATCCTCCTTCCTTTTCTTATTATCTTTTACAGGAATTATCCCTGGATAAACCCTATTGAATTCCTAATTAAGAGAAATATCCACTGTTCAAGATTATGACTGGTATGCAAAAGGTCATATGTGGATTGTCAGTGAAACACATTTTAAAATGGGCATGGGCTCTATAGAAGCTAAATTCTTAGTAATTATGAAAATCATGCTCCCTACCTAGGTATTCTAGGAGTAGAATCAATTCATACCTTAATTGATTGAAATTGTTCTTCCTATTTTCTAAATAAATGAAAATACCTGGTGAATCAATTCATACCTTAATTGATTGGAATTGTTCTTCCTATTTTCTAAATAAATGAAAATAAAGTTTTTTGCATCTAGTAATGGACTTTAACATATATTGACTTGTTTTAATAACCAGGAGGCAGAAAAGGTATTATATGTGAAAAAAATCATGAAAATGTAGATCCTAGCACTTACTAGCTAGGTGATGTTGAACAAGTTATTATACCATTCTGAAGTTTATGAATAGGGTAGGAATATTTACTTTTCAGGTTTGTTTTTCAAATTAAAGTGCTGAGGTAGTTTCTAGCAAACAGTTGTTTCAAATATCCTTTTGATATAAGTGGAGTTTGTTGAGTTACATTGAGTGGCAGAGCAACACTTACCCTTGTTTTATGACTTCTTGGCTGACACTTTTTATTTTATTATGTTGCTTCATTAAGGTAAGTGAAAGGATAAATCAGGTGACCCAGGGACCCCTGAGAGAAAAGACCTTAAAGGAGGAAGAAATTATATCTCACCTGAGGATGCTAGCTCAATACTTGTGGTTCCCTTTGGCTAAAGACTCAAAAAGGGAAATGCTTCCAAACCTGTATTTCATTTATATTTGAACAGAAATAGTTCCTGGCTAATATTTAATTTATATTTATATATGATTTACCTTTATATATATTTATAGCATATAGCCATTATATCCACTACTTCCTTATGCTATATAATAAAATGCAAAATAAACAATAATGTATTTTTGAAGTTGATCCCATGTTTTCTTAATTGAGTTCATCTTATGATAACGAACATATCTGAGGTCGAAGAGCACTGCTGGATCAGTAGGATGAAGCATAGTACATCTTCCAAATGCTGAATTTACTCAACAGTGGTGTAGTAACATGGAATAACGTTTACTCTAAAACAAATGAAAGCACGTTATGGAGTAAAACAAAATTAGCATGATAATTTAAGATAAAACATGAGGTTTTGACAAATTTTATGCATATGTAGATGATCTTTATAGTAATAGTCACTATCTAGAGATACTTTAGCAGGAAAACTTGAGTAACACTGTCAGGATAATCATTTAGAGGAAAAGTCCTCTTTTTATACCAACATTCTCTTTTATTTTAAAAAGACAAATGGTAAAACATGTATTTGTTTCTTGTAACAGAACAATCCCGATTCATATTAACATGATTGCCTTACTAGAAACTGGGAAAAAGAGAATGCTGTTTAGAGATCTTTTGGAGCATTAAAATATTTGCTATCCTGTATGTAATGTATCTTATTTCCCATCTATAAGTAGTTTGAAGTAAAGATATATTATTTGACGTATACCTCTAATTGAGTTACAGTTACATTTTGTATGTATTTTCCGAGAAACTGCCAAAACTCCATCAGAGTTGAGGAAAAAAATACCAATTTTTCCTTATAACTAATTGTTTTGTACATATAAATCTATACCTATTGTTGCCATGTCCTCCGAATGGGCACTAGACACAATAGTGAATGTTTTCATGGTGTTATGCAAATGTACATGGCATGTGTGGAGAGGTATGAGAATGAGTGGGGAGCAGCATCCTCAGTGTGCTGTGATAATGATACTATCAATTATTGTCACTGATTGATCCTGCTAAAAGTGGGATGTGAGCCTCAATCTAGTATTTCCCTTGTGTGCACTTAGTATCTTAAAAACTTTTTTGAGTGAGAAACCAACAAGATAAAATTTACAGAGCTAGTATATATTTATTTTTCAAGATGCACAGTTCATTTCACTGTATTCAAGGGAATAGATAAGTAAAGTCAGATTTATATATACCCTGTGCAACTGTAAAGCGAGCACAAATCCTATATAATGCTAAACTGTACTACAGATCTCTAGGGCTGCATATCCTAAGACAAAGCAATGTGAACACAAATTTATGTCATGTGAAGGCTAGTGCAAACATATCAGGACCTATGACAAAGTCTAGTGCTCAGGAACCCCCAATTAGTGCTTGAGTTCATTCAGGCTTGTTCTAGGCCAAATATAAACCCTCCCAAGGCAGACTTATGACTCCTATACAGTATTCTAAAATGTCTGGTTTTAATCTAACATACACCATCACATTTCAGTTCTTTATTATTTTTAATCTAGACTGTTTATGTGCCGTATCTAAATGTATTTTCTTGAAAGAAAAAAATCTCAGAATATATTTATAATCACTTTAAATAACTAATGTTTGACCTTGGTTATTCTGTACTTGGTATTTCAACATCTCAAAAGTGGAATTCATTATCTTGGATGTGAATCTTGCTCCTTTTAAATGTATATTTTTAATCTCCACTCTTGGTATCACTGGGAAGTATATTTCTTTTCAGAACACTTCTTTTCCATTTTAGCTCCCACATCTTATCCATTACTAAGATGTAATAGGCTTTTTCTCCTCAATATCCTTTTAGGGTGACAGTCCCCATACTTAAATGTTTGGTTTCTTAGGCTTACGCTCATTTCCATTAATACTATATATACCAGAGTGAGTACTATCTAAAAGTAGTGGATATTTGCAAACATGAATTCTTTGAGTCATATACTATTTACTACAAGATAAGTTTCAAAATCATTATCAAACTGCAATCTAACCCCGATCCAAAAATTCCATGATAGAATTTGAGAGCAGCTTTACTGCATACTTAAATATGAGTACTTAAATTGGCCCTTGGAAGATTATGTACCTTAGCATTAAACTTTATACCCACCACCATTTGTTAAAGAGTGATAATTCTGCCCCTGACCTTTGCCTACCCCACATGCCACATTATGTTCCAAATCCAAGCGTGGACATGAATTGCACAATGCTATACTCTTATAGAGTCAGAATTGTGTGGTAGCTATATACTGGTGATCACACATTGATGTGGATTTCAACTAACTAATTCTCTATTGAGTTTCATATCCTGTATATGTCAATCAGGTTTTGCATAAATGGAGTACTATGTATAATATGGTCTCTCTTATTGGACTTTAGTTTTCATTTAAGCAAGAGCAATTATTAGAAGGAAGATTTTTAAATGACGTCTTATTTTTAAGTTAAGTGATGAACATAAGTCTGCCATGATTAGCACCCAAAATTCAGTGTGACCTTTATGGCAGCTGGTGATACTCTAATATTTCTGAGTAGTGCATAAAAGGTGAAGGCCGTATCTTCTTTCAATGTGCATATGTAATTGCAATAAGTATTAACAGGAGTACATACTTGTGGATAATCCTGGAATGTATATCTATGTTTATAATTAGGAGCAGTTATGTGAATTTGATATAAATATCTGTCATCAGTGGTGTTTTGATTATCAATTTCTCTTGGACAGTTTGCAAGAACTGTAAGTGTATAGAAGCCTGCTGTTCTTGTGTTTTACAGCAGGTAGTGAAAGATGTTTAGAATGTCTTGAAATTCTTTTATACATAATAATAATTTGTTCCCAGTCCATAATTTTAATTGTGCGGGTGCCCTTTATTTGCTCTGTTTGGCACAGTTAGACTAGGAATTGTAGAATTTCAAAATGTGATTTCATACTTGAAACTCAATTCTTAACTGTCCATTTTTCATAATCCCAAGAAGAGAACATGGTTGTTTTATTGCTTTACTAATCTCTACACACTTTTTCCTTATTTTCTATCTTCCCTTATTTTTCTTTTCTATATATTGCTTTTATTATCCTCATTCCATGCCATATGCCTTGGGTGTAAGATATATACAAAAATTAGTGGGAAGAAGTAAAAATAAACATAAAAGGATATTTGTGTGAAGGATTTTAGGTGGCTTTTCCTTTATATTTTTTCTGTTGTTTGAGGGTTATATGAACTAGAAAAATGAAGAAATTATTATTATTTGGATCACAAAGGAAACTAGTGTTCATATCCTAGGAACCTTTAAGAACCTGACTAGTAGAATTCTTAATGCACAGGCTTTATTGACAAGCCTAGTTTTTTACATGATTAGGTTAATATTCAAATGAATTGATATGACTTGTTCATAATGTTGCTCTTCCTAAGAGACTGTTTATGAACATTCACTCAGTTTTAGGAAGGACTTGGTCACACAAAAATAGGAGTTTCTTTTTTCTCTAGATTGTCATTGTAGACAGGAATAATTTCTGTTTTCTCCTCAACCGTATTTTCTGTTTCACCTTAATTTGATATTTGTTGAATTATTTAACATAAAAGGAGGACTTATAAATCAATTTAAGAAATGCTTCAACAGGGCCTGGGGTTGTGGCTCAGTGGTAGAATGCTTGCCTCACATGTGTGGGGCACTGGGTTTTATCCTCAGCACACATAAACAAATAAAATAAAGATATTTTGTCCATCTACAACTAAAAATTTTTTTTTAATTCTTCAACAAAAAATTGGCAAAGTAACTGAAGAATATTACTATGTAAGTATAATACAATTATTATTTCACAAATAAAGAAGAAATGGCTAGTAATCATGAAAAGTGATTTACCTCTTTCAGAATCAAATAATATATATGGAAACAATAGACTTTTTTTTCAAAGATTCAAAATACACATCTATAAAAAAATACAGTTGGCTTCAAAGCAAAAAAAAAAAGATTCAAAATACCATGTTTATACTTCAGAATCAGCAAGGAAGTAGGCTGAAACAACACTTTCATCATCTATTAATAAAAGTAAAAAACACTTGATTCCAAAAAGCAGTTTGGAAATATGTATCAAATGTATATGATATGGGTCATTTGACATCACAATTATGTGTCTAAAAATTATGTACAAAGATAATTACAAGTAGTAAGATATATATGCATGTTTTGTAGCTGTATTGTGTGGGTAGAATTGGAACTCTAAATATCCATCAATAGGAAAGTTATTAATAAATCTGTCCCTTTTTACATAATGGGATCCCATGCAGTCATTAAAATAATCTATGCCTATATTATGGATCTGATAAAAAGTATTAATGCTGTAATCCTGAGTGAAAGAACAGGTGATGATAACAGCACATATAGAATGATTCTACATAATCAGAGATTGGCAAACTTTGTAATAAAAGCTCAGATTGTAAAGTCTCGTCTTAGTACTCAATTCTCTTGTTATAGTGCAGTAGCCAGGGACAAGGTAAAATCAAGGTGAGCATGGCTATATTCAGGTAAAACTTTATTTGTACAACAGGCAGTCACTTAAGTACATTGATCTTTATTGTATACATAAAAATTGTGTGTGTATGTGTGTATGTGCAGGAGAATGCATGTGTGAGTATATATGTATATATTCATTCATATCTTAACAGTAGATACAATAGATGGCTCTATTGCAGAGATTCTAACTGATTTTACTAGCTACTTTAATTTTTCTGTATTGTTTTTATAGACATTAGAAAAAATTATATACATTATTATTTCATAAAGAGTCTTTTACCAGTCAGAAAAAACAGGTTCTTAGCATAACATGCCTGAGAGTGCTGTTTCTAAGATCTTCCATGTAACATATGCATATATTAGATAAAATAATATTTAAATATAGTTCACTATTTTTCTGCTGCATAATAACTTCATGCCTACATTATTGTACATACCTGTTTTCTAATAAAGTCTTTACAACCTTGTTTTGTAGCACTTTTCCATTCCTGTTATATACACAATTACCAGCTTTACTAGGCCTATATATTTTAAATCTATCTAGATGTTCTAGAATCTTTCAAAAGTGATTCAATCTTATAATAAAAATAAATATGCATATATACATAAACACTCCTTCTTAGCTCTCCTGTTCCTCTACTCCCAACTTTCAGTGTCTCTTTTCTATACTGAGTATAGTTTACCAAGATTTTTGTCCTCGTTCTCTCCTTTCACTACATTGTCTCCCTTGACATGCCATTGTGCCTGTACACCACCTCATGTGAGGACTCATGTGGGACATTCATTGAAGTAGATGCAAGTGGGCCAATTCTGCTTTGGGAATTTATTTAATCTCACACTCATTTAGTATACCCATAGCTACTTTCAGCTCCTCATGTAGTTTTAACTTTCTATCAACCTCCTCCTATAGATGGGCCAAATTTGGATATAATATATCAGCTTTACCATTCAGTTCACCACAATATGCAACTTTGTGTACCTAACTTTCCAGTATCAGCCTTGAAAGAGGCACCATGTTACCTTTCTGGGTATATATTTGGAGACTGGGAAAAACCAAAACAGAAACAGTCTTACCTGTGGTTTATCTAGGCAAGATTTGGTAGTAGCTCTTATTGGCTAAATTATAGTGGAAATTAAAAGAAGTAAACAGTTCTGATGGAATTTGAAGAGGACAAATTAACAATATTTAGTGATGAAGTGTATTTGGAGAGGTGAAGAAGAAGGTCTATCAAGAGCTTATTCAAATAGAGGGGAAATGGCTACTCTTTCCTCCTTGAGTAGAAAGCTGTCATCATCTGCTGATAAGCAGAGGTGAGGAAGCAGAAGTTGAGAACTTTGCCAACCAGAGGGAAGGATGGGTATTTCAGGCAGAAGGAGCCACATTAGCAAAGGCTTGAAAATGTGGAAATAATCAGTGATTGCTGGAAATTGCAAATATTCTAGTGGAATTAGAACACAGTAACAGGAGCCATTCAGGAAGGAACGGTTGTGTATAGGAGTCTGGAAAAGCAAGCTAAAACCTAAATGTGAAGGGTCAATCTTCAATCTCAGGTTAATTAGTTTATATTATCTTTATAATTCAGCTCTTCTCAGATATTTAGATATCCAGCTGATAAAATTTTATAGCTTAGGGGCTGGGGATATAGCTCAGTTTGTAGAGTGCTTGCCTAGCATGCATAAGACCAACTGATGAACCAACATAAAATTGCCTGCTTTTATTTGCAAGGTAAAGTATTAAAGGAATATTAAAATCCACTGTTTTACTTAAAATCTCCTAGACATCTTTAAATACTTTTTTCATTTGATCATGTGAAATAAATCCTAGACTCAATATAGAAATTATTATAATTATAATAGAACTTTATCTGTTTAATTAGTGAAGGACTGCCAGAAATTATTAAATACTAAATTTCAATTTGAAAAGAGGAACTCAGAAGCTAGTTACTTAACTTCAACACCTGAGACAAACAGCCACAAATCACCAGTCAAGTGGAGAGCTTGAGCAATGAAGAATAGTAGTAACAGCATTGCTGAGCCTTACCATATGATAACATGCTTAAAAGGGCTTGGCAAATAACTAGACTTCCACTGTCCTAGAGGGAATAATGATTTATGTTTAGTAAATAGAACAAATGCTTTATCAGCTTCTTAAAATTATATTCCGAAGGTATGCTAGAAAAGCACTGAAGTTCATATGTTAGTTTTAGAATTATAAAATTTGTAATTTTAAATGTCATTTCAAAATATTGATTTTCAGTGTGTATTGTTAAGAAGCTTTTAATGTTTCATTTATGCATGTTTTAAAATATCCATCATTTCTACCCTCATGTGCAAATTATATTTAAGATCGAATACAATGATCTGAATTATCCAAATATTCTCTTACTCTTTTGAAACAATCAGTGATTTTTTCCCTTATGTTTCCTTGTTTTCTGTTAAGATCTTAAAGATGGAACAGTAGATATTTTCACATTTATAGGAGTTGTAAATTTATAGGAATTTCAGGAACTGCACCAGAATTGACATATTCTAAATTATAAAGGAAGCTAAAGAACATATAAATCATGCCAAAAATACTTAGGATTGGGAGGACTAGATGCCTCAGGGAATTGGTAATTTGATCCAAAGCCTGTCACCTGTTAAAATTTATCCTGGGTCAGTAGTGACTGAAAATCATCACGACCTGACAGGTGTTCAGGATCGTGTGTAAACTGAAGTGGTGGACTCTGTATAGTTCCTATTTGACACATGTATGCATTACTAAAACCACTGCAACATTAATTGATAATTATGCTGGCAATCTTGATTGAGGTGCCAGGGACTAACTGGCCTGAACTCTTTTCACCCCTACTGATGTGCCTATTAAAATAGGTTCCAGTGTGCTGTATATTAGAAAAGTGTGTTTGGTCCTGTTCCTTTGACTAGATTACTCCTAAAATTGACCAAGTATATTTTTCACAAAAGATTCCTTCATTGTAACATCTGAGCTTTTTTTCCTGGTAAAATATTTGTCTATCTTTTGATTCGACTCAAAATTTAAAGCATAGGGATAAGTAGGCTGAGTCCCCTAAAATATTTTCTTTTAACTGTGTAAGAATTTACATCATTCATAATTAAACACTACTGAAAGAATTGTTTTTCAATGTAGTTAATATTTGTTATTCAAGAACTGTTTTTTTATATAATAGAGAGTCAGAAATGAAAGAACTCCAAACACCTCTCCATTGTTGACAGTAGGTAAAGAAGAAGAAAGAGAAATAATTGATCCTCATTGGTATTATACAGTAAGGAAAACATATTCTTTTTTCTCACTTAATAATCATGAAGACATACAGCTCTGTATTCATGGATTTATCCCCAACCATGCCAGCAATGAGACTAACCAATTGGGTGAGAAAATCAGACTTTTAATAATCATCTAATAATTTTGTTAATTGCATATGCCATACTTTCTACTCCTTAAAAAACATAATTATGCTTCTTAAAAATTGACTTAATGTTATTCCTTGGTTATTGGTTATGTAGTCTTTTTTTAACTGACAATTTATTCTCCCTTTCTATAAATCTTTCCAGAATATTAAGGAAAGGTTGAAAATAATCTTAATTGTGCCTTTTTGTAGCAAAAATAATGATGACATGAAGTTTAAACAGTTTTCCAGTACAGGCAAAAAATGTAATTGTATGTCTACAGTTTTGTGGTTAACATTATGCCTTTGCTGAATAGCTGACCCAAGTTATGGACATACTTGTGATCATGGCACAAGATCAATTTATCTATTTGTAGATATATTCATGAATTTATTAGCTACATGCATTTAAACAGAGCAGTTTATAGACAACAGTTACAGATTGGACTGATTATAAATGAATTATTCAGTTTAGGTTTGCTATTTTTATATAATTATTCTAGACGCTTGTCAAACATACTTTATATGCTGCCTTCATACCTTTTGTCATGCTGTCTTATCTTCACACCTTTTCTTCTGCCCAAGTTAACTTCTAATACATTTTTCTAAGTTTAGAATATCTGTAAATTCTTTTCTAGTTCTCTCACCATTTCTCCCCACCCAAGTCCCTTTTCTATTCTGAACAGTATTGATTTTTATTTCCATTTATTTAGCAGTAGTGTTCTGGCTGGTTGTATTTGTGGACTATTCAAAAGATATTATGGTTTGCTTAACATGCGAGACATATTAAGAGATATTTATTGAGTGGATTGAATAAATAAAGCTTTATTCTTTTCATTTTTATTGTTTTTAAATCAATGTTTTGTTCCAAGCTATTTAAATGATCTTTAAAAGACCTAGGAAAATATCCACAGAGATATATCTATTTGCTTCTAATAAACTTTATTTTAAAAATCCTGACCATAATTTTATCAACCACAGGTCAATGTTTGTTAATTTGCATATATATGTTGAAAGAAATAGCTAATGGACTTTAAAATTTTTGATTAGTTGTATGGAAGTTCCACACGTTCTTCACTTGAATCCAGGGGAAAGTGAGGCAGGGCAAGATGGATAAAGGGCGTTAAGTGGCTCAGGCTTACCTGTCTACAGCACAAAACATTTTTTAAACTTAATCATGGAAAAATGTAAACATATTTAAAGTAGAGAAAGTAGTTTAGTGACTCCCCAATAGCCATCACACATCTTTAACAATTATCAACCCATGGCCAGTCTTGCTTCATCTATTCCTCAATCCATAGTCCCTACTCCAGATTATTTCTTGAAGGAAGATCTATTAAGGTCTTATTTATGTAAAATACAGTGTACCCTTTTTAAGTGTTAAGACAGAAGAGCTGGGTCCATCAGGTCAATAGAATCTTCAGGCATCTTCCTCATACCACTTTGTAATCTCTTGCTACCCCACCTCCTGACAATTGCTGATTGTTTCTGTTCCTAGAGTTTTGAGTTTTTCCAGAATGTCATATATAAGCTCTAATAACATGTAGCTTTTTGTGTCTGGCAACATCCAGTTAACAAAAAGCTTTTGAAAGTCATTCACGTTGTTGCATGTATCAATGATTGATTCTTTTATATTGTTCAGTTGTATTGCATTTTATTTATTTATTCAACAGGCCCTTGACATTTAGATAGCATTTAGGATGTTTCCTGTTTGGGGTTATTATGAGCGAGACAATTCTGAACATTCATAAACAGATTTTATTTTAGATATATGTATTTATTTCTCTTGGGTGAACACCTAGGCATGGAGTTGCTAAGTTATCTGATGGGTATATTTATTTTTGTGAGAAATGGTCAAATTATTTTCCAAAGTAGTATCCTATCTCAGTGAGAATTTCAATGCAAATTTTTATATTAATAAAATGATCCAGTTTTTAAAATTTTTCATACTAATAAATCTTTGATCTAAAGTGCTTGATTATTTTTATGACTCAAAGCAGTAAGACTCACTGAGGCAACTATCAAGACATCTTGCTGCTCACTGCTGGCAAGATCCTGGCTAGAGTTCTCTTGGACAGACACAGTTCAGTCTTGCCAACTATGTGCTCCCAAAATCACAATGTGGCTGTGGGCCATGGCACAGTACAGCTGACTCAATCTTTGCAGCGTGTTTGGATTTTGGAAAGTCAGGGCTATATCAGCCTGTATCTTACAAGATTGCAGATCCAAGAAGATTATAATTCTGGTTAAATTAAGCTGCTACTGAACAAACGAAGCTTGTATGTAGAATCAATTTTTTTTTAATTTAAAAAAATATCATTGCCACTAAGTTTGGAAAGAAAGCTTAAATGGTGGCATTCTAGTTCATTATCCTTTAACCTGGTTAAATAATTAAAATCAACAGTTTCAGATTCTTGACAGTATTTTTTTAAGCATCAGAGTTTTGAATGGCCCTATATTTAAATCTATTAAATATTTTCAATTTTACTAGAAAATACAAGATGTTTTATTTAGTTTTTATTTTGATATGGTAGAGAATAGATTAATATATCATTACCAACTTTCATTTTCAACTACCATTTATTGAGTGCCATGAGGCTCTTTACTATTATCTAGTTTACCTGTAAGCATAACTGATTGAATTAAAACTACTGGGACAACTTCCTGAAAGATCAAGTGCACATCCTGCTTTAGCAAATTGTAAACACTAATCTGAATTACTCTGTGCTAGTAAGCAAAATTTTGGCAATTTGTAAAAGAAGACATTTATATTTTATAACTGTCTGAATTCACAGCACAACACCATCATACATTTGCCAAGAATTTCCGATGTCTCATTTTATTTCTCAAGAAGGCCAAATAGTGATAATGGTGATGTTGGTTCCTTGACCTGAAGCAAAGTTTCAGTAAAAAGTGAAATGGTTCTACCTGCAGGAGCAGACATTCTTGGATTCTCCCCATTGAATAATCACACTTTTTCTTTGACTTTCTAAAACTGTCCAATTTTTTTACCACAGCCACCCAGATTGGAAGATGGACACAGTCCCCAGTTATATTCATTTGTATCAAATGTCATAACCATTCAGAAACCGTCTAGGATGCCCAAGAATTTAAACCCTATACATCACAATAAGATTCATAATAACCCTGAGTCAACCAGAGGCCAGAATCAGGAACTTGTGAAAAAAGTGCAATTCAGAGATTAGAAAAAATGTCCCTTTCCTTGGACTCTGAATGTGTGGAGTAGTGAGACTTTCAGAGGGTGAATGCAAAGACAACTCAGGGTCCTAAACAATGTTCAGGGATGTATTTAGAGATTGGGTTTCATAGCCAAGATAGAGTATTTGCAGCTAATACATGAAAGTTAAGAACAGTTGAAAAGGACTACAAAACCATAGTAAGTTGGCTTGGCCAGAGACAAAGCTCAGTTGATATCCATATTGCTCTTGAGCTAGAGTCTAGTTCCAGAGACTGGTGATTCTTTCTTTGAATTCATAGTGTAATTCCACATCTACAGAGATTGCATTGTAATACTCCTAAAGTAGAAATGAAGATATAAAGCTTTGTCTCTTTAATGGATCTCATTTTACTTTTAAAACTATACTTCCTCTAATACATTGATGATCAGAATTTCCTGTTTTGACAATTAAGAACTAAGATGAAAATTTTCTAGAGATTTGTTGAACAACAATGTCAATATGGTCAACATTAGTGAATTGTACATTTTAAATGGTTAAAATGGTAAATTTTAGTTTTTTAACCACAATTAAAAATAAATTAGAAGCTTTAGGGCTTTTTTGACTATTACTCTCTTTCAGCATTTCTCACTTCAAAAAGGTTCTTCCTCTACCCCAGTTCTGTTTTTTTAGATGAATTTGGAGCAGAGAGACTTTCCTAGGTATGTGGCATTGCTGAAGGATTAACTAGTACCATAAGCTTCTTATTATGGTTTGTTTTGCTTGGAATCAAGGCATTATCCTCTCCTCTTGATGCCTCTGCTTTAATTTAGCTGGGTTCTCTAGTGATTGAGTGCCCTGTATTGGTAGCAACTAATATATTGTTAGTTTCGCCCAATTTTTGAAAGCATTGTATTGGCACCTACCATTGATGACTATACTTACTATTGCCTCCATTTATGACATTCTTGTACTCTATAATCTGTATCTAAACAGCTAACCCAGAAGCCTTTCAAATAAGCTATAACCACTTGGAGACCTGGTAGCTCTTAGATGGTTTCTTAGAAACCCTCTGGAGAGTTCAGGATGCCAAATGGATGCTCTTGGTCTAGGTACCTATTAATTCATTGCCACTCAATCATTTTGGCACCATGTTAAATATAGAACTGTGCCATGAAGAGGAATTCACCTAGAACTTTCTGACTCTCTACACTACACAGGAATCGGGGCACAAGGCTCAGTGTTCTTTGATTCTCTCAGTTTGTTTGAATTTTCTACTCCACCTACCTCCATCAAATCAAGTTTGACCCAAAAAAGAGAACAAAGATTCTTGAATGTGACATTCCACTTTCTCACTCCCCTTTCCTCTCCCATTCAAATAAAAAAAATCATGTCATATTCCAATATCCTAGGTAGTGTTTTCTCTCCCTTTCCAGGGGCAATAAACCTCAGTCCAGTGGTTTACCATTAATGATCAAAAAATGATATGAAAAGAAAGGGAAAAATTACTAAGAAGGAAAGATGTATATACCATAATATATATACTTCTATATATGTAATATATAATATATATATACTAAGAATGTAGATATTTTAAAACTATCCCCCACTTCACCTGAGAATCTTGGTAGATTCCTCCTTATTCCTAATTCTCCTTGTCCTATTCATTATATCTCCTATATGCATCTAATGCATTCTTTTATCATTATTGCTACTGCCCATATAAAGGGCAGTTATGAATTTCCAGAGTCAAACTACCTACACACAAATTTTTGTTTTTCCATTCATTAGCTATGTGAACTGAACGTAGTTTCTTATCTCTCTATGCTTCAATTCCTACCAATTATAAAACATGAATACTTATAACCCTACTTTTTTAAATTTATTTTTTTATTTGTGTTCTTTATACATTACACATGACAATAGAGTATATTTTGGCATATTACACATACATGGAGTATAACTTATTCTAATTAGTATTCCATTCTTGTGATTATACATGGTGTAGAGTTTCACTGCTTGTGTATTCATATATGAATATAGGAAAGTTGTGTCTGATTAATTCTACTCTTTCCTATTTCCCATTCCATTCCCTTCATTCCCATTTGTCTAATCCAGCGAACTTCTGTTCTCCCCCACACACATAACACCCTTATTGTGTGTTAGCATCCACATATCAGAACATTTGGCCTTTGGTTTGGGGGGATTATCTTATTTCACTTAGCATGATAGTCTCCAGTTCTGTCCACTTACCAGCAAATGTCATGATTTTCATTCTTCTGTATGACTGAGTAATATTCCATTGTGTGTGTGTGTGTGTGTGTATCTCACATTTTCTTTATCCACTCATCTGTTGAAGGGCACATAGGCTGGTTCCATAGCTTAGCTATTGTGAAAGGAGCTGCTATGAGCATTGATGTATCTGCATCACTAGAGTATGCTGATTTTAAATTCTTTGGGTATAAACTGAAAAGTGTGATAACTGAGTCCAATGGTGGTTCCTTTCCAACTTTTCTGAGGAATCTCTAAACTGCTTTCCATAATGGTTGCACCAATTCGCAGTTCCACCAACCATGTGTAAGTGAACCTCTTTCCCTACATCCTTGCCAAAATTTATTATTACTTGTATTCTTGATAATTGCTATTCTGATTACAGTGAGAGAGAATCTCAGTGTGGTTTTAATTTGTATTTCTCTAATTGCTAAGATATTGAACATCTTTTCATATATTTGTTGACCATTTTTATTTCTTCTGTGAAATGTCTGTTCAGTTCTTTTCCCCATTTATTGATTGGGTTATTTGTTTTATGTGTGTGTGTGTATTAATTTCTTTAAGTTTTTATATATCCTGGAGATTAATGCTTTATCTGAGGTGCAGGTGGCAAAGATTTTCTCCCATTCTGTAGGCTCTCTCTTCATGTTCTTGATTGTTTTCTTTGCTGCAAAGAAGCTTTTTAGTTTGATTCCATCCCATTTGTTGATTCTCAATTTTGCTTCTTGCACTTTAGGAGTCTTGTTGAGGAAGTTAGTTCCTAAGCCAACATGATGGAGAGTTGGGCCTACATTTGCTTCTAGTGGGCACAGGGTCTTTGGTCTAATACCTAGTGTTAACTTTGAGTTGAATTTTGTGCAGGATATGAGGGGCTAAATTTCATTCTACTATATATGGATTTTCAGTTTTCCCAGCACCATTTGTTGAAGAGGCTATCTTTTCTCCAATATATGTTTATGGTGCCTTTGTCTAGTATGAGATAACTTTATTTATGTGGGTTTGTCTCTGTGTCTTCTATTCTGTACCATTGGTCTGTCTGTTTTGGTGCCAATATCATGTTGTTTTTGTTACTGTAGCTCTGTAGTATAATGTAAGGTCTGGTATTGTGATGCCTTCTACTTCACTTTTCTTGCTAAGGATTGCTTTGTCTATTCTGGGCCTTTTATTTTTCCAAATGAATTCCATGACTGCTTTTTCTATGAATAACATCATCAGAACCTTAATAGGAATTGTATTAAACCTGTATAATACTTTTGGTAGTATGGTCATTTTGACAACATTAATTCTACCTATCCAAGAACATGGGAGATCTTTCCATTTCCTAATGTCTTCTTCAATTTCTTTCTTTAGCATTCTGTAGTTTTCATTGTAGAGGTCTTTCATCTCTTTGGTAGATTGATTCTCAAGTATTTTATTTTATTTTATTTTATTGAGGCTGTTGTGAATGGGATAGTTTTCCTAATTTCTCTTTCAGCTGATGATAGCCCTACTTCTACAGATGATATAATCACATAAAGGACTTTGAACAGTGCCTAGAATATAGTAAGTGCCCAATTAATGTTAGCTATTAATATTTGATCTTAATTACTTCTCCCCTAGACTGGCAATTTATAATTGAATTCATTGTCCCTATAGATTTTTTCATTTATACTGTTATAGGAATTTAGAGGATCTGAGAATTAGATGAGAAAAATTACATTTTTATTTTAATGCATCTTTAATTGAAATCTGATGTCTTTCCATTCTGAAAAATGTAGGTTTGAAATCACAGTTGTCACAATATCTATGAGAATGTCACCAACAGAAATCACAAATATTTAATATAAGATTTCAGTTATTTCAGGTATCTATGCTTATCACTATTTTTAAATTATGGAAATTATTCAACATACTACTAATTTTCATTTATTCTATTAATATTTTTGCTAGATTTTATTATATCCCATATTTAAGATATTTTGATAAATTATAGTTCAACATTACTGGTTTCTTTTAGAAACTCATGTATTTAAATCATTATTTGGAGAAGTGACTGGTGGACTTCACCAGGTTCCAAGAGACTTTGACACAAAAAAGGTTAAAACACCTCAAGTAAAATGGATTTTTTGTAATTACATCTAACCATATTATCCCTCCTTAAAAGGTTTCACTGGCAGGACCTCTAAGGCACCCTAGCTCCTTGCTACCTGCATGTGTATGTGTGTTTTGCTTTGGAATGCCCTTCTTCCTTCTTCTTCTTTATTTGTTCTTTCTCCTTACTCATCCATCAAACTTTTATTCATAATTGAAGACATTGCTAATGCTACATCCTCCTTTAAATCTTTATGAACACCTATTTGGGCTGAGGTGACTTTCCCCCTTTCTCCAATAGCACCCTGTTTCAGCATCCATGTGGTTGTCAAGGTAAGTGTCCACAGGGCACATTTGTCCCATTTAATTTAAGTGTTTACTCTGTTTGCTTTCTGATGTCACTAGACTGAATCTTTGAGGGAAGATAGGTTTTGTTCCTTTATTCTCTCCTTAGACAGTAGTGTCTAGTACTCAGTGAAAGGTAAAATATGATGGCACAAAGATAGGAACTGATCTGTTGTTTCAGAGGGAAAGTACCAGAGGCATTCTGAATTATTTTTGCTCCCAATTCTTCTGGTAACATTGGAGGAAAGCATTACTCTTTTGAGAGTCTGAATGACATACTGCTTGGAACTAGTTAACTAGAGACTGGGGAAAGGCTTTGTGACTTTTGGGGAAAGGGTATGTGTAATGTGTTTCCTCTGGAGTCATGAGAGAAAGGCTTCAGTAGAGGTGAAGGACAGTCTCCTGAAAGGATTGTTGTTTTAGGCTAAATGTCCCACACCTACACTGAAGGAGTAATTAAAATACAATGGTAGGGCTCTTAAAATATTTTGATGGAACAAATGAGTAAGTCTGAGTAGGGATGTAACTGGTCATTACAGTCTGGTGGGAAATCCTGTTATCATCAAATATCCTACTGTTTTAACACTCATCTTCACTGATTGCAGTTAGATTTCAAGAGGTTTCCTAATTTTACCCTAGATCTTCTGTGTTATACTAAGTTCTATGTAAATGACCTTTGGATGTATGAATCTATTGTTAGGATAACTATCCATTGGGCACCATTGCACATTTCGAGTCAGCAGAAAAAAGATATTATTATAAATGATGACAGCTATGGTGGTCACCTGTAGAAAAATAAATTGAATTCCTACCCCATACTTATGACAAAATAGAATTGAGATTAATTAAATATTTTAAAAGTAAATAACAAAACCATGAAAGTATTAAAAAAAAAGAGATGCTAAACATATGCTCTGTGACAGAATATAAACATAGTGGAAAAGGACTTTCTAAATGTGGCAAAAAAAAAAAAAAAAAAAAAAAAAAACCCAGAAGACAAAAAAGACTAAAGTATGTGACATCATACAATTTTTTTTCAAATTCTTCATTAAAAAAAAATAAGTAGACTAGGTATATAGCTCATTGGTGGAGTGTTTGCCTAGCATGCATAAGACCCTCAATTTGATCTCTAGCACTGAAATTAAAATGAAAAAAGAGACACAAAACCAAAAGACAAATGGAAATATGAGAATGAATAGGATAAAAGCAAATAGTTAATAGAAAAGGAAATACAGATGATCTATGAATGTGAACATGAAAAGATTAATAACCTCATTCAAAATAAATAAATGCTATTAAAATTGTGATTGTATTCCATTGTTTACCTGTCAGACCAGAAATATGAGCAGTGAAAGTATGGGAAAATAAGTAGTCTCATATATTGTTAATGGAAATATAAATTGGTAAAACCTCTATAGAATACAAGTTGAATTATCTGTTAAAGATAATCATATACTTTGACTCTGCAAAGTAAAATTTTCACATCACACACACATACACACACACAATTTAGCTCCCTTCCTTCAGTATACACAGATATGGTCATATAACTACATCTTGTAACCACAAAGACAACCCTAGAGCCAAGCAAAGACCCTGAGGATGACAGAGAGAGGAGGAAGACTCTTCATGGATACTATGGAGCTACTGAGTACATTGTACCTAGAGCTATCTTACATTAGGACTTAACCAAGACAGTACATTTCTCTGTTGTTTAAGCCATATTTGAATTGGGATTATCGTTATTTACAACTGAAAGTATCCTAAATAAATAAATATGTGTATAGAATATATGTACATATTTCTATACACACATATTGTGTATATTTAAATTTGAGTATCCTGTTATTAAATCTGTTATAACCATTTCCCATTTCTGATTTTTAAAATAATAATTGTGCTTGTACATAGATATAAATGTTTGCATCTCTGTTTCCTTCTGGTAAGTTTTCAGAAGTAAAATCATTGCATAGAATCTCTAAGAATCTTGTTACTGTTAAGAGAAAAATTTTTGACAAATTAAGCAGTTTATGTGAGCAAAGAGCAATTTGCCGAGCAGGTGTTCCTCAAAACCAGAAGAGGTTCAGAGAGCTCCACAGTGGGTAGGCAGCATGTAGACAGGAAATGGAAGTGAGGTACAGGAACAACTTGACTGGTTACATTTGCATTATTTGGACATGATCTGATCAGTTGACAATCTATGATTGGCTTGAAGCTCTGCTTCTGTGATTGGCTGACACCCAGCTATTGTTACAAAATATACTCCTAAAATAGACTTCAGTTTGTTTACACCAAGGTATAGAGTCAGTTCCATGCCAATATTAATTTAATTTAACATTACAAATTGGAGCGATCTGTCAGGGCCTTTCTATAGGCAATGTATAGAGTGCTCCTTTTTGATCACCCTTACTAGCACTAGATATTATTAAAAAGTAAGTGCATTTGTAACTGAAAGGATGGCATTTAATTTACATTTTTATTTTAGTGAGAATTAAAATTTTGTATCATTAAAAAGTTACATTTTCCCAGGGAGTACTTGTCAGATCAGAATCAAAAGAGATAAAAAGTAGTAAGTAGTTAGCTTTTGAGTTCAAATGTCTAGGCTCAGGTATCAAATGTAGAAAGTAGATAGAGTCGTTCGGTCAGAACTTATTCCTGTATCCACACATAGATCATGGGAGAGGATTTGTTGGGAAGAGAGAGGCTTCAGACATTGGTCTTTTTTGATGCCCTACCTCATAGGATTTAAGGAAGCTGGATGTAAAGAGGTAAAGTTACATTACAGCCCTCCTTTAGATTCAGATATTTCAGAATGCCAGGTATTGTGCATTGTTCTCCGAGTGAGGTACAGGGAGAATATAAGCATCATTAGAGTAGTTTCCTGTGGTATATCTAAAAGTGTATATGGTGATATAGCACAGAGGCTTGGGGTAAAAACTGAAGTCAGTTTTGTAGCAATTAAAGTTATCTTTTTTCACATCTGTGTTAAGACTGTGAAAAATTGTACCACTACATTAGTATTTGCATTTCTGGCATCATGTATGTGCCTGTCTTAGCCAGTTTTTAGTCTTGAGTCTTCCTAAGCCTCGACTTCCTTGTTTTCAAAGTGGAGCTAATACCTGTTTTCTCTTGTGTCTTCTCACATCTCTTGTTCAAGATCCTATTAGTCATTTATTCCTTGTCAAGTTAAATAAGGTATTTGAGGGCCAAGCACGCTAACCATATAATATACTATACAAGTTATAACAATTGATGGATAATGTGTTACATATATAGAGCTAATAAATATATATTATACATGTATTTTGTATAATGTACAGATGTATGTATATTTATGTACATATGTATGTATGTATGTATATATAGTCAAATTCCAGCCCCTGTCAAAAATTCTACCCTGAAATAACACTGGTATTGTTGTTGTTTCTTTGTTTTGACCAGGACCAGGAATCTTCAGTCAAACATCTGGTCAAGTTGCATAGAGCTCACTGTATATTGTCTGTACATCTCTATCAGTAAAGGAAGAAGTTTTGCTGGACCTACAGTTGCAGAACTATTGCTTCCACGAGTGGTCCTCTTCATGCAATATGCTTTACTCATAGGCATGCAACTGGTCTATGCATAGTTGGAAAGGTAGTTAGGTTCTCAATCCTATGCAGCTGCTTAGGAATTCTGTCTGAGTCTGGAGCTGTAAGGAATTTGTTTACTCTAAGACATGGATCCTGTTGTGTTCTAACCTTTGGGACAGTTTTACTGACTGCCAAGGCATGTCTACAAGTAGCAGGGGACTACCTTCATCCACTGTTCTTAGTTATAATTTATATCCTCTGGCACCTGGCCTGGCTCAGAGCCCAACATGACCTGGGATTCCTCAGTAGAGTCCTTCACCTAGAGTGCAGGCAGCTACATAATTCACTCCATTATTTGAGTTGCCTGAGAAGTATGCAGCTTTTCAGGAAGATATTCTTGGAGCTTAAAGCCAAGTGGTTGCCTAGTGACCTCCTGATTATTTCCATTTAACAATTTGGATTTTCTCCCACAGTCAGTTGAGCATTCTCAGTAAACTGGGGATTTATGCTTAATTTCCACTTCCAGAATTCTATCTCAGCATCATGAGGATCTGATGGCATCATGTGGGCACTTTCTTGTGTTGATATATTTTGGTTTTGGCTGGTTGAGCTAATGCCAAAATTCTGAGTTCTCTGGGAATAGAGCCAAGAGACATTTAGCTTCTTAGAGTTAGTGTCTGTGGGAGCGGATCTGGGAAACTCTTGTAGAGGATCTATGGCCAAAACCACGTAATCAAATTTTGTTCTGAATAGGTTCCTTTATAAGACATTAGGGGGAGCAAAAAAAACCTGACACAGTACTTGTAGGAAAGTTTTAAAAGAATAATTTTGAATGGTTAGGAAAACAAATTAAAGGGACAGGTTAGTAGATAGACTTTTTTTACATTTTTGGTTTAAAGCTACCTTTAAGATTAATCGAATCAAATAACTGTTGTCCTTGCTCAGGTAAACTTCCAACAGATCTCCTTAGGATCAGAATCTGACACTATGTTTAAGATTTCTTTAATGAATAGTGTTTTGCCTGTAGTGCATATAAAGCTAATAAAAGTTCATTAAAGTCAATTTTAAAGAAAGTAAATATATGACATGTGTTTAATTAAAACATCACCTTTATTATGAAGCAGAAAGAACAGTGTTGAACTTTTAGAAATTTTCTTTCTTATAGTAATCTAGAGCTGGGATCAGTGAAAACTACGCATATATGTCTGCTTCATTGCCAAGCTATATATTTCTGTATCAGGAATATTTAGTGTAATGTTAAACCTGATGTGAATTGTTAAACCTTTGTAAGTTATACTACGAGGAAGTTGTCTGTCATTGTTCTACATACATTTTATGCCTGGCAGATAAACTGCAAGGCCTCATACATAGTCTTGAAAGCATCTTCTGTTCTTCATAGGATATGCTGTTCATTGAGGTATTCTGATATAGGGAATATATATTTAAATATTCCCTATAACTAGTGTTTTAAATGGCAACAAAGGCAATTTTGCTTTTAACTGTGCATGCTATCTAAAGTAAATGTACTCATTTTCTGAAGAATTCCTTTGCAAGATGCCCTTTAGATATGAATGAACTAAATTTAGTACCGTTTTGCATTACTATAACATCTTACTCAGGGATGACCAAAATGAGTATAGTTTACTTTGATGTGTTTTGCAGTATGTAAGCTGGAATTGAATGATCATGGAAATAAAATTTCAGCACCATATGTCACATGCCAGGCAAGTCATAACTTGCATATGATTGCATGTGTTTGAATTTGTTCATTATAATATTGGTAGTATTCATGTATTTGATTTTAAAAAGTGATCATTTGATAATTTTAATGGATTTCTGTGTTACCTTTATAATAAGTACTATTAGAATGAATGATAAAGCAAGTACATAAGGCATTTGAATTTAGATTTCTATTATTATTCAAATATAAATTATTACATTAATTTTATATTAATTATGAATGATTTATTTCAAAATCATAACCTAACAGAATTTTAATCATCACCTCCATTAAACTTAGTCACAGCTTTATGGTTAAGTTTCTAAACTAATGGAGGAAGAGAAGAAGAATCAGTTCAAAAATCTTTATGTGAAATGTTGTACTTGTGGATTTTCAGGTACTTTGTAACTGTTTTGCTCTCCAGTTTGAAAACTGGTACCCCCCAATGCTCAGATAAATGTGTCACTATCATTAAGTGCTAGGAAAAAGATATAGCTTCCCTGTGTCCCTGTGGCTTCAGTAGAACTTGTAACTCTAGGACCATACACCCTTGCCAAATGCAATGCATTTGGAAATTGAACCTATGAAAACATATAAATAGTTTTCAGGTCAAGATAAAGGGAAATGAAACAGACATAATTAGTCCTTGTTTTTTTATGTGTCAAACAAATTGATCAGAACCAATTTAGCAGGAATTTCACTCATGAGTAGAAGACCTAAAGTTTCTGAACAAACTTTCGTGTGAAACCATTAGACTAATAATAAACTGAAAATAAGAAATCCAGTTAATCATTATAACATAAAACTGTTATGTCTTTCAAAAATGTGAAAACACTTTAATATAATTTATGTTGTTTCTACACATTGATGTAAGAAATAATTTCATTTAGTTATAAGTACAATGAATTTGACAAAAATCCCAATTTACAAAACAGAAGTAAATAAATGCAGAAATATATTCATTATCAAATCATAAAATAAAAGTAACAGTTCTTATTGAGATATGATGTGGATTATCCTTTCAGATAATGGATTTAATCATTTGGTATGCTTAGTAACATTTATAAGTATTAAAATAATGGAACGTTGAGATTTGAATACAATGACAGTAAACCATTGGAATTTCACATTCACATTATACAGTCATCATGAATCCATACGTGAATGTTAATAATGTAAAAAAATATAAAATGATTGTAATATAACCATCTAACCATTAACATATGGAGTTTTAAGACCACTATTTTATCTGCTGATTTGCTTTGAAATATAAGCAGTTGCTTTTCTGTGATACATGACATGTCTTTGTGCCTTAATACTTAATTTGAAATATCTTAGTGTAAAAATATACCAAAGTAAATAAAAAAGGAGACACTTATTTACAAAACAATATTGTATACACATTATATAAATGCAATTGTTTCAGTCTTTATACAATATTGATAGAATCAGTCATTTCCATAATTTTACCATAAAAACTGCAATGTTGCAAAGGCAGGCTGTAATTTTTAAATTTTGATAAAAAGGAATACTATTTGACTGCCTTTTAAGATAATGCAGTTTCTCCAAGTATGCTGTGGAATTGAAAGCTGACCTCTAGAAAAAATGATTTTTTCTTTCATTAAAGAAAATCCATTCCCCATTTGGAGGTGTTTGAAAATGCACCTGAAGAAAGGAGAAACTTATGATTTTACCAAATATTTCTTATTTGATAAACCTGCTAATATCAGTCATTCAGCCTATTGTATTAGCACCATTGGCATGGATTATTAATGTACTCTCCAATCATAATAGGAATGGAAACTTGCATGTGGCATACCATCCCTATTTTGTGGAATTTTATCTTACCAAGTATGCTATCATACAATATAAATTCGAATGTATAAGGATGTTTCAAATGATGATATATGTCAATTCTGCATTTTACCAATACTATATATAGATTTTTTTCTGAAAATATTAAGTGAAACTGTAAAGAAATAGACTTTAAAGCATACTCTTCAACTCACCAGAACACAAGGAGAATTTCTTTCATTTCCTTGCCTATGTTGTAGTTGTGATATATATGAACATAAATGTAATTTGATCTCCTTCTAGTCTGACAACTCTGGAAATCATAAAACTTCCTTTGTATGATTTATTTTGATGGTTAAATGCCAACCATTGCATATATTCTCTCTTTTAGTTCATATACTGTAGCTTGTGCTTAAGTAACTATAGCATACTCTAGGCCTATAGCCTGTGGTATATAATTTCACAGTTTCAAAAATTATTGAGGGGAAGACCTTCCATGTTTTAGAAGGTTATGAACCTAATATAAATCTCATGAGCACCCACAGCGGTCTACTACCATGGCTGGAATTTTCCCATATATTATTTGTTCTTTTCCATTAAAATATAGCATATTAATTGGAGACATCTTTGTGGGAGTACAGCAAGGGCCTGCTGAACCTCGGGGGTTTGCTTGGTGTACAAGATGAGTATGAGGATATTTTTGTAAAAATACAAATTCACACTCTCCAGAGCAATAATTTGCCTTATATCTTTTGGGTGCAATAATCCAGTCCCATCCAAAAGCTTCAAAATCTACTGTTAGAGGATAACGACAGCATCGTGATTCTGTTGAGTGCTCATCACAGTCAAGCCCAAAATCTCTTCTGGATCTTTTTGGTGTGTCTGTTACCTTGACCTCTAAAAAGGGATTCTGTGTGTAAATGAAAGAACAGTTAGTAATATTAATAGAACTTAATGAAACTTAAGAAGACATTATTAGAAGAAACTATTTTGTTTATACCACATTTTTTTTAAAATTTACACTAAGCTTGGATTTCCTCTTATGGCTCAAAAGAATAGAACAATAAAAATTTTCCCAAGGTCAGTACCTTCTATATTTTGTAAATTTTTGTTTTCCCTGATTTGAGTATCAGACTACTTAGCACAAAGTAGATGCCTTGAAGATCTTTATGAGAAGAAAGGGAGGAAGGGAAGAGAGAAAAGGAGAGTGGGGAAGGGAGGAAAGAGAGCTTCCTCTTTTCATGTTGTTGATTGCGTGTTGGCTACGTAAGTCTGATAACTCCTAGAAGAATAGGTATGCTCATCCATCCTGTGCTTCCTAGGTCTTTACTCAGGGAAACATGAATGTCAAAGCCAGAGCAAAAGAGCTACCTCTGAGCAGTGTATAGATTATAATGGGGAAAAGGAAGGTAGGGTGCTGAAGTTAGTTGCACATATATTGGATGAAAAAGAGAATCCCTGTGAGAGGGATGAACAGATGTATAAGAAGACATGCTGATGTCTTTTAGTCTTTTACTGAAAAATACTTCTCTTCAGATATTTAAATAATAAAATTTGCCAGCACTGTTGCTGCCCCAATCTTTCAATGTATTTGAGATTTATTTTTTAAAAACCTGAGGAACACATCATATTTACCACCTGTTTAATTATAATTAAAATCCATCATATTTTGATCATTAAAATACTATCCATAAGAAAGAATACTTTCCTAAATAATTGATAATAGTTTTATTTTATATAAAAGTGAAAATGGACCAGGTAGTTGTTTTTACTTAAGATTGTCAAAAAGAGTAATATCATTTTGAGAGTCAATAATATTTAAAGTAGCACATATAAAGAAAAATAGATCATTTGTAAAATTGTATAGTCTTTTAAGCAACATGTTTTCACTTACAGCAGATCTGGTTTACTAATTAAATTATTACAGCCATGACCATTTACAGATTCAAAAGATAACTTGTGTTTATTGTTTCAAAGTATAATCTTCTGTTGTAAATTTTTTTCTTTTTTCTGTTGTAAAATTATGTCAATAAAGAGAAATAAAAATATTTGGTCACACTAAGTACATTTTTAAAAACAGAAGCAACAAGATTCCATAAGTCAGAAAAATTACCCTGTTTATACTAGGTTTCTAAATTTTTTAATTTTTATAATATATAAGATATTGTCACCCTTGGCCTGATGTTAAATTAGCTGGCATTCCCAATGTAAACTCTTGCACAAGAATGCTAAGCCAGATCAGAAATAAGCTAGGTAGCAAAGGTTAAGTAGCCTGGAAATTGAAACTTTATTAGGGGTATACCACTAAGTAATATACACAGGCATCAGTATGTTAACATCCTGCAAGTACTAAACATATTTGTCAGAAGGGCCTTAATATATTTCATGAAATATAAGCCTATACATATAGTTAGTTAATTGATATAAATAAAAACATTTTAATTTTAATTTTAAAGTTCATTTTTTTCTACTTTATGCAAAGAATATTTTTCAACACATTTGGGAAAAACTAAATGAGAGAAAAATGTTCTGATTTGTTGGGTATGTATTAAACTTGAGTTCTTATTTTTATTTATATAATCATGTATCATGTCAATGAGATCCCTTTATATTTCATTCCCGATTCAAAAGAACTCCTTATGAAGTTAAAAACCATGGTATGGTTGTTTTCTAAAATCTTCATGCAAAGTAAGAGTAGCAAGGGAGTGTTCATAGGATATGAAATTGGACACCTACTTTTATTGGGTACTGGGGCTACCATTGGGGTATGATACTTTTGTCTGGCTTGTAAGCATAGGAAATTGACAGTTATTTTCCACTATTATTCATTCACATTGTGAATAAAAACATAACAAAGTTGTTAGAATGTTATTTTCAGTTATCTCTTACCAGCCCATCTTCTCCTGGTCCTGGGAAGGTTACAGCAAGATCATGACCATTCTCATCTAAAGCTTTGATTTCAATGCCTAAGTTGGATTCAGGCTGTTTGAGCCAATTTTGCAACACTGTCTTCACATCAATGCTTTGCCAAATACCAGTGCCTGGGTTCATGTCAAGTTTCAGAGATCGGATTCCAGTATACCTTGTACCGTCTTTCATGGGTTTGATGAGTCTCAGGATTTGCACAAACACTGTTGTAGGAGACTTGACGGGTCTCAGATAAATCCATAGTTGGGCCTTTATTACTTTATTGTATTGTATTTTAGAGCTAAACTTAAAGAAGCAACATTTGGGTTTTCCTTCCACTTGCATTAGAAAATCAGCTATAAATGAATAAGAAAAAGTTATTGAAATTAGTTCCGATTTAAAAATGAACAAAATACCTCCATATTAATATCACTTTTGCCACTGGGATAATGTATGCATAGGTAGTCTTTCTCTACAAAATGAAATACTATGTAGAACTTCATTCATAACTCAGAAAAATGTCAAAGAAAATAATTGCTCTAACTGTTCAGAGTTCTAAAGATACATGGATTTTCAGCTGTTTATGAGGAATTACTCCCCTTTCAGAGAACTATGGACTAAGGAAACTTTTAAGAAGGAATCAGCAGTGGATGAAATTTTCAAATGATGATGATTAGAGAGAACAAGAGACACTGTGGAGGAACATCCACTTAGAATTCTTTGGGAATCTGAGTAGTTACACTTACTGAGCAGCTGTACCAATCAGTCTGGATGAAGGAACCCTTCCCCCAGGCCTGAATTACCTGGGGACAAGACACACTTGAGCAACTTACTGAGCCTCAGGAATGAGCAGAAAATTTAGTACATCTGTTACACTTGGCTCTGGAATAGCCTTTCAAAGGAACAAAATTAAGCAGGTAATTAGCACCAAAAAATGTAGATGTCCTATTTGAATCATCTCAAAAGTTAGAAAGTATTGTCTTTAGGGCCAGCCTGTGGCTGTAAGCACAAGCACTGACAGTTTCTTCTCTTCTGGTTTTCCAAAATTGTGAATAAATAAGTCAGTGCTACTCCAGGAGTCTTTGATAGCAGTCTTAAATGAAAATTGTTCATTGCATTGTAACCTGGATACTTAATAAGGGAAACAATAATTTGAAACTTTCAAAATGAATGTATTAAGTACTTAAAGTACCATATTAAGGCAAGATCACAGACACATGGCACAAAAATCTTTCTTGTCATGCTTTCTCTGTCAAGGTGCCTGTCTCCTCTTCCTGGAGAAAGTATTCTTTTTGAGCTGACTGAAAAAAGAACTGTATGAAATATATTATCTTTCAGAAGCAATGTTGATACTACAGTTAATAGTCTTCACTCTCATGAAGAATAAAATATTTTAGAATGTTATTAGGCAATATGCCTGCATGGAAACATGCAGACTGGGTATTCTCAATAAGAGTATCATGATCAAGATACAAGGACATCGTGAGTCACAACCTACCCAATTAAAATGTTTATTTCCTAAGCATTTTCCAAAACTTAGCTCACAATTATCACTAGGCTATGTTTACTTTACTATTGCCCTTACTAAATTAAATATTTAAATTTATTTTACTCTTTGGTGTAAGAGCTTTCAGAATTAAGTATTTTAATTTGTGAAGAACACAAAAATATTACAGGAGATGTTTTTAAATAAGAGAAATCACTCTAGGTGCATAGCAGTGCTCAAATAAGTTAAACATCTAGCAAATTTCTTCTCTTACAATTAGTGAAAAGACATGATGAATGCTTATTTTAGACAAACGAATGCAATTTACAATTTCATGTAAGTTTTTAACATTGCTTGTGATATCTCCCTTCCGTCTCTTGGTAGTATTAAGCAGTGAAAGTATAAGCATGCTGTATTTTCATATTAAACTGAATAATATTAATGCTGTGCAAGCATTTTAATTTTTAGATTTTCACCTCTATAAGGAAATAAATAATGCAGCAGATTTCAGTCTCAATATATTTCTCATGAAATCTTGAACAAAAAGAACCTCTTTTTTTTTTTTCTCCTACTTACAAGCCAACAGCTTGTTAAAAGAGCCTGAAAATAGATCTGTTTCTCATAAACACTAGAACAACAGTCAGCAGAACTGATGATATACACTAACAGAACTACTTACACTCTGTAGGCATGGTAATGATTGTTTCTGTCGTAGCGTGATAATCATCATCTTCCAAAGAACCATCACTGCTGTCATCCCTCTGGACATCGTACTGATCAATCAGTTCCCGGAGTGGAGGAGCTTTGGGTAAAAGTTGTCTTATAGCATCTTTGCTGATGTTAGGAGCTGTTTCCAGGCGAAGTTTACTGAGAATCTGAATTTTTATGGCTTCTATTCTTGAATATTTACTGTTTTGTCTCCAAGTACATGCATTACACAGCCCCTCTTTTTCCACATTTTCTTTTTGCTCACTGTTCTCATTTAGATCCACTGGACCAGCAACAATCAGCATAAACAGGTAAATACAAACATAGATTTGCAGCTTTTGCATGATTTTAAAACCAATACAATCCTTTTCCTGGTTCTTATTTCTTCCTTTTGCTTTTCTTTTGCTTTTGAGCAATCCCAAGCAAAATTTTAATGCACGTACAGTCTGAGAGACGAATTGCCACACCAGTGAATCTTTTATACTGTATTCCAAGTGGCTTTTTATATTCCAACTTAGATGAGACAAGTGTCGTCAGGATCTATGATTGGCTCTTGCTCCACAATGAATCTCGCTGTCAGAGGTTAAAACCCTGTCTGTCACAAGTCACCAAGCAGTATTTTGTTACAGTCGAGGGTGAGCTGATTCATTTGACTACTTCATAAAAGAAATAAATCCACAAATAATGAAAGATATATGTGACATTTCAGAATGTAAAGTCTATGTTAATAATAATATAAACTACACTGAAATCTTATATTTATAAAACTCACCAAGTTATAATTTAAATCAGTAAGTTTAAATTTATACTTCAGGCTTAAAATATGAAATGTTACTTCCTAAAAAATTAGAATGATTTTATATTATTCAGTCATGTATTTAAAGTAAAATGATTTTTGTTTATTGTATTATTTTTAGTACTATTTAATTAGGAAATAAAAATTAGAAAGACCTGAATTAAAAGAAAAGAGTGATACTAGTAAAGATTTTCATCTATAATTTAAAAAACTTGTTTTCCTGACTAAATTGTTAGTACATATTGAAAATCATTCTTATAATAGTATTATATTGTGCATGAAATTACTTTTAAATAGTGTACTGTCTTTTATTAACATGAAAGTTGGGCTCAATTTTGACTGATTACTGTTATGTTATTTCCTACTCTAAAGATGCAGATTAATATCACTCAGAAGAGTTTCTTCATTGTTGATTACCAAAAGGGTAATATCAGCTAATAGAAAAATCTCAATTTAGAATAAGAAGGTAACGGATTTTATAACTGGCATTGCAGCATTTATTACAACTTATTTCAGATTTCCAGTGGTAAAAGTAAAAAGTATAATATCTAGTTTTTATAAATTGAATCTGAATATTGTTGAGCACATAAAAGTGAAAGAGCACCATAATAGAGGGGCGCCCTTTTGTTGTTTCCCAATACTGTGATAGGTTTGCACCCCTTTGCCAGTTTCTCATTTTGACCAGAGGGCAGACACCTGGCAGGGATTTGGGGTAAGGTCTGGGACAGAGAATAGAGCTTTTTGTTCTCTAAATTTAAGTGGCCTCTATAGGGATCAAACTCTCACCCTTTGCTTTGGGAACCACAAGATCTAATCAAATGAACTATTAAAGAGCTAAATAAACATAGCCAGCAAGGAACAGAAGATGTTTCCAGGCCACAGGAGATTTCTTCTTCCTGCTCCTTTTTTTGGGAAGCTAAGGACTCCTAAGAGATTTAATCCATTACGTTTTTCCCCAAGAGAATGCAGCGGCTCATATCAAATATTCATTTTTTAGGTCACTACCATTTTTGCACACTGTATACCAATTTACTGCCTCAGTGCACTAAAATGCAACTCGGTAGCCTGAAAAGTTAATGCATTTTCATCAAATTCTTAAGAGGCATCTACATCTCTTGAGAAAAAATGGCCTTACATAATGCATTGGATTTGCCCATCATTAAAGATTAAGGAAAACCAGACACAAACCAGATGCCCTGGAGATTTTAGATCCTCTTTGTTATGGGACAATATTAGATCAGGCTTATGAAGTTTTGTTTATTTAGAAATTTTTTGATGTATAAATCTTTGTAATGTTACGATCATTGTAGCATGTGCTTCTGGATACTTCCCAGTAAAATAAACTTCTTTAAAAACAATGAAACAAAACAAAACACATGTTTAGAATTACACAGCTATTGATAGCTCAGACTAGAGACAGTCCCGAGTTCAAATCTCAGTTTAACCACTTCTAACTATGTGATAATGGATGAAATAATACTTAACTTCTCTTACCTTTATTTTCCTCAAAGGGGTTTGGGGAGATGTAATTTAATAATGCATGCAAATAGCTAAAAATAGCACCTGTCATACAGTAAGCAATCGATAACTGGTATTTGTGTGCTTATGTTTGTTTGGTGCAGTGGGGTTTGATATTATGCTTAAAATTATCCTCCACATGAACCAGACTGCTTCAGGTCATAGCTGCCAATTGTCAATTCACATGGTCCATCTCTCCAAAGCAAGTAAAATTTTCTAAGGCTGCCATTTTTTAGAAGACATGTTTCAGCTCATTATTATTATTACCTGGAATAAAGCAAACAAAGGTGGTCATTTTTACATAGAGTCCATTCTCTACTCATGGGGTACATATTTGAAAACTTGCCTACTTGCTAAAATTTCAAAAAAATCAATACTCCTGTTGCTTTTATAGTCATTCATTCACATTCATTGAGCAGCAAAATAAATGAGGCTTCAGACACACAGATTCCCAGCTGAGACCAGATAAGGCAGTGCCCTGCCTTACTGTTTCAGCCTTCACACTATGTACGAGTGCCCATTTTCCTGCCTATTTAGTACCACTTTTTTCCCCCCATTTTTGTGCTTTTTACTGTTGTTGCTGATTTTGTTGTTTGAAAACAGTCCCCATAGTAATGAAGTGCTGTGCAGTGTTCTTAAGCACAGGAAGGCCGTGGTGGGAAGTTGAACAACGGTTGCCAGGGCTTGGAGTGGAGCAGCTAATGTTTAACAGAGACAGTCTTGGTTTGAGAAGACGAAAACGTTCTGGTGTGAGTGGTGGTGATGGTGCACAGCAACATGAATGTACTTAATACCACTGAACTATCAACTTCAAATGGCTAGGATGGTGAGGTCTCTGTAATCTGTATTTTACCACAGAATTTTAAATGCTGAGATATGTCATAAGAAATTTTTCCCTTATTAAAAAAATACATGTGTTAGATAAGCTTCGTTCAGGAATGAAGTTAGTGCTGTTGACTATGAGTTTAATGTTAGTGAATAACACTGTGTTAGTATATAATTAATATTGGTTGATGAAAAAGTTGTGACCAGAAGCTCTCCTAACCCTGTATTTTCTCTAGGAAGAGTGATTATTTTTTAATTCAGGGTTGATGATGACTTTCTAGAATTTAACTACCATGAATAGTAAGAATTGGTGGTATCTAAGCAGCTTCTCTAGAGGATAGTACAGAATGGATTAAGAAGTCCTCAAGCAATTTCAAGAACTGTTTCTTCTCCAGTACAGTAGCTGCAGCCCCCCAGACAGGGCAACAGTAGGATGGATGAGGAGAGAAGAATTTCTTCCAGTGGACAAGGAGAACTTGGTTTGTCAGCCTCTTGGCTTTGGTGTTGATGTTTCATGTAACATTGAATAAGTCAATTCCCAAAGGCTTCACTTATGAATATATATGTATTTATTATTTAGAAAACATTTAAATGCCTACTATGTACCTGGCACTGTGCTAGATTCTGAAGATAAAGCAATGAACAAGACAGATACAATCTTGTCTTCATAAAGCCATAGTCTAGTTTCTTCAAATAAATTATGAGGAAATAGGTTTGAATATACCCTTTTTAATTGTGGTTTATCCCCTAAGGCAGGAATCCTTAAACTTTTTGATCCCAGGATGACTTACACTAGTAAAAATTATTTAGGATCCCCCAGATCTTCTATTTGTGAGTCATATCTATTACTATTTAACATATACTAAATTAAAACTAAGAAATTTAGTTTATAGGCATATACAAACATACATTCTCTTTGATGACAGAGTGATAATTGTCCTTATATATCATTGAACCTCTGGAAATCTCCATTTAACACATAAGAAAGGATGAAAAAGAAAGGTAAAAGTAATCTTAGAATTATTATGAAAATAGTTCTCACCTCACAGACTCTCTGCAAAAGCCTTGAGAAACAACCCAAGGGGTCTCTGCATTTTTGAGAACCCTAGCCCCAAAGTAGTAAATGTTACTTTATTGCAATTGAGTATTTCCCCCCTGAAATTTAAACCCCCTCCTCCCAATAGCTTTGACTTTGCTTTAATAAGATATCAAATACAGTAATTTTAAACACTCTGTATTTATTTAATACTATATAATTGTTGCCAAGAGCAGGGATATAAATATTATTGTGTTATATTCACCAAGTACAAGCTTGTCAGCAATCTAGAAAACATTTGTCAGCTCTTGGGCATAGACTGAAATCTGTAGTAGGCTCTAGTGATTTCTTTGAATGGTCTTCAGGTCAGTCTTGGGGTGTTACTGTTCATATTATGGCAATGCCTCCTAAAAATGTCTCCATTAACAAAGTGGTTGCATTTCATTGTCATTCAAAATGCTGTTTTCCCCTCCCACCTTCCCAAAATGGGAGCTCCTGTCTACTTATTAAAGGTATGAAATATGGAAGAAAAAATGTTATAACTTGACTTCTTCATTTTTCCCTCATTTTTTATTGAAAAATGATAACACCAAAGACTTAGTGATAAATTTTATCAGTTGTGCTCTCTCCTTTATTATTATAGTTCTCTCATGTTTGTGTTTTGTTTCCCTTATCTGTCTTCCCATTTTTACCTCTCTGTTCCCCAAACAGACTTTGAGTTCCTAGAGGGCATGGGATTATTTTGTTCTTTTTTGGTCTGGCACCTGGCATATAATCAGATGAGAAAAATAGTGTTTATTGAATAATCAAACCAATGAATGACTGAATATCCCCTTAAATATCAGACACTTCAACTCTAATTTTTCAATAGGTAAATTAGTATACTTACAGACTTTCTAAGTTGATTTGGCTGTGTTTTTAGTTTGCTCTGAGGTTCATACATTTCTATTATGTTCCTTCTTACTCAATTTGATATTATAGGTCCTCTTGTTCTTGTCACCTCCACTGAGCATATAAGTTCAGTGCTTTGAGCATATAAGTACAGACTTTGCATTTCATGATCTTTGGCTGCTAGATCCATGGCTATGCACACCATGTGACACATGTCAGCAAGTTGTTCTGCTGGCTGTGGAATCACTATTTAACATGACCAGGTCCCTTACCCAACACAAATTCATAGTTAGGTCAAACTGAAAGGTAACCACAGAGAAAAATAAACATCTCAACAGAGCAAGGGTGTGTACATGTGTATAAGCAATACCAGTTCGTTACAGTACTTTTACCTTGACCCAGTGGGAGAACTGTGAACTCATTATGTGTGTTAGTCTTCTCCCCTTATCCCTTCTTCATTTTTGCAAAGTATTAAGTTTTATACTGATCTTTCTCTCCCTGATTTTTCCTCAGACCAGTAGGAAGGAACTTTTACCCAGACCTGAAGATTTAACTCGAGCAGGATTAGTTTTTTGAATAGCCAGCAGAGGTGGGCCAGATGTCAACCTTCTTTTCAGAACACTCTCTCAAGATAAGTTATTTAGCCATCCACCCAAGTGAGCACCTGTGAGTTCCTTAAATAATTTCATAAAATTTAGATCTTTGCACATTTTCTGGGTCATCTAGATAACAGCCTTATGTCTAAGTATTTCTTCAGTATCTTTAGTTCCTCCAGTGTCTACAAATGCAGTGTTCCCAATTGAGTTTTTGACTATAATCAAGTTGGCATCAAGTGTCATCTGAAGTCAAAGAGATTGACTTATACAGCTTTCATGAGAATTCTCAATTTTTTTCCTTTAAAAGGAATCTTTGCATTATTCAGGCTTGAACACTGAACTCAAATAATGTTCTTATTCTACTGATAGCAAATAAGTATAGCCATTTAAGGCTGTTGCCCTAAGGTTTGTATATGGAAAAATTCTGACTCACAAATATATCCACTTTTGCTGGACTTTAAATTTCTGTTTATGTTAAATGTTCTTGCAGTGAGATAGCATGTAGTATGTTTCAGATTGCCTTACCTAAATTATACCAGTCTTTATTTAGGTCCTGAGACTTATTACAGGCACACCCTAACTATTGGTCTATGAACTTCCGCATTGTTGCAGACCTCCCTGGAACAAGAAAGCATAGATTTCTGCCTGAAGCTGTCAATTTTCTTTCCCAAATGTAGTGAAGTTTAATTTCAAAATCTCCAAATGAGAAACTAAGTATAATAATGTTTATTTTCATTATTTCTGATGACCAATTTCCTTTATGTTTTGCTTTCCTTTAGAACAATCACATGATTTCCAAACATATGAAAATACAGATTGATTGACAAAGATATACTTTTTGTTTTATTATTTTGGCCCTTACTATTGTTAAGAATTAAGCTTGAAATTTTTAAAGTTTTATTTTTGGAGAACTTTGTTTTCATTATTTATTTACTTATACATAAGATCTTGCTAAGTCATTTAGGGCCTTTCTAAGTTGCTGAGGCTGACCTTAAGCTTGCCATCCTCCTGCCTCAGTCTCCAGAGTAGCTGATTACAGGCATGCACCATGAGCTCAACTTGTTTTGGAGGACCTTTGAATCCTATAGACTTAGTACAGAACGTTTCTGTAAATTTGAAATTTTTAAATTATTTTAGATTTAGATTTTTAAATTTAAAGTCTTAAAACCTTTTAAAAAATTCCCCTGTTCTCTTTACTCTGTGATTTGGAAGTAGTGATAGCCTTAGAAGAATTCAGTTCTTCCCAGGAGGGCACAAAAAATGTTTTCTTATTTCCTTGGAATTGCCTGAGCATTGTTTCCATAATTCACAAAGGATTGGCTTTCAGAGGCATTTGGTTTCCAAATTCTTTTGCAAATTCCTAGAAAGAACACTTAATAAAAATAAATTTATTTATTAAAAATAAATGTACTTGTTAATTTATTCATTCACTTGCTCATTAAGCACTTATTAAGCACCTGGCTTTTAAGAGGTACTATGCCAGATATTTGAGACAGAAAAAAAGTGATAATTTTTTTCCTAAGGAAAGTTATTTGAATTTTAAGACTGTAAGGGTTTTTTAAGATAATTATATCTAATCTACTCATAAGCAGATGAAGAGCCTAAGTCCAGAAAGAGGTTACATGACTTAAATTAGAATTAAGTACAGTCTGTTTCATTTACAAAGGCAGTTTGCACTGAAATATTTTTGAGCACCAAGTAGTCTTTGATGTTTAGATTTTTTTTTTTTAATGTTCTACAATTAACAAGGGCTATGCTCAATTTCCTAATCAAAGCCACAGTGGTGCCCTTTGTTCCTGGACAAGTCCATGGTTCTGGTTGGCAACTAAAAGACCCAATGACCTACTTCGGGCGAGTATAGGGGTCCTACTGTCTACTGACTTACTGACTATGCTTTGGATACCATTTGCTCGGATGCTGGGGGCTAGTCCTTTGCTATAGAATGTCACTGTTAACTCATTTTTTATTAAAAAAAAAAATATATATATATATATATCATATTCTTGAGATTTAAAATTGATATGTCTGTACTTTCTAGTAATTTTAACCATTAATAATCTTACCTTTGACTTTCTAATTGGTTTTAAAATAGATACAACCTTGAATTATAGTACAAAATTTTTTTTTTTCATTTAATTACATTTAACATGAGCATTCTGGCCCCTGCTGGGAACTATAAGAACTACACCACTTGTGCTATCAATTTTTCTAAGGTCATATCTTTAAACCTTGAATTCGGTTTTATATATCTTCTCTCTTATTTTCAGTAATATGGGTTTTATTGAACAAAATCTGTAAGTAGGGCACTACTATGACTAAGACTCAAAATCTGCATTAAATATTGGTCATTTTACATAATAGTAAATTTAAATCACCAATAATATAATATTTTATATCTTTGTTTTAAATAGATATGAATCTAATATCTATTTTTCTCCATCCAACTCAGAAGAGAAATCTAATAGGAGAAACAGGTGACATTCAAATACTTGATAAATGTGTGGTAAAGACTCCTTATTTAGAATTTCATTTCCTCAGATGCTTAATAACACCCATTATTTGATATTGGGTAAGTACTGAATATATTTACATAAAATATTGCTCTGTCCTCAAAAGTGGGGGATAACAGTTATAAAATAATCCTTCAGCAAGTTTAAAATCATGGAATGGAAGGATAAACCAAAAGTTTCTTGGCTGTGGTTGGAATAATTTCTATGCATGGGAGACTCAGGAGTGGAAAGTGGGAGATGAATAGAGTCTGGAAACAGAATTATAAAACCACCCCACTCAAAAACCCAAGAATAAATTTACTTTTGCCCAGACAGTCTTTTATAAGTTCTCTGACTTTTGACAAATTAGTAACCTCTATTTTCTCATCTGCGAAATGGAAATAGCAGTCAAGTTGCAAGGACTTATTAAGATAATAATGTAAAGTGCCAAGAATAATATCTAGTTCTAAGCTCTTATTAAATATTAAATATTGAAATAAGTATCACCATCTAACAACAATAACAGTAGTCCCTAACAATATTGGAATCATTAATATTAGTTGGATTAAAAATCTTTGTAATATTGAAAATTTATAATTTTTTGAAATTTTGTAAAGTGAGGGATAGGTATACGTGGTAAAAAGGAGACATAAAATACCTAGAAAACTAGAAATAAAAAGTGTAAAAATATATGCCAGGCAAATGCTATCAGAAAGAAAAATGGAGCCATGCTATTAGAGACAGGATCAAATTTAAGGCAGAAAGTGTGAAACAAGACCAAGAAGGGAATTTTTATGATGTTAAAGGAGTGGTTTACACAGAAGATATTTCTTTTACAGATCTTAAGGCAGAGTAAAAAGAAATTCTCTAAACTACAAGAACTATAAGGAGAAACTATAAGAAACGAAACAGTGGACTTTGAATTCACTTCATAGAAGATAGTAAGTACGGATTTAAGGTATTTAAACAAGGAATTCAGTGAGTTTGATGAACTCTACATCCTGATAGTTAAAAATCAGTCTTATTTTTCAAAACCTATGAAACGTTTACCATATTTAACTTTATATTTACCTCTAAAAGTCCCTCAGTAAATTCCAAAAATTAGAAGTAATTCAGACCACATTCTCTGATGACAGTATAATTAAACAAATACTAATAACCAATATATAAATCAACATTTCTTCCACTACTTGGAATATAAAATTATCTAAAACTACTTTTGTTACAAAGAGAATAAAACTGATATTGTAGAATGTGTACAAATAACAAAAACAGTATGTACAAAATATTAATTAAAAAATTATAAACCAAAACCTGTAGGGCATAACTACCACAGTATTTAGCAAGTATTAATAACTTCAAACTTGTATTTCTAAACAAGAGAGTAAGAAAATAACATTATTAAACTAAAAAATTTAGAAAATTATAAATCCAACTATAAATTAAGCCTAAAAAAGGCAGAACAAAAATAAAAAGATAAAATCAGAATTGCATCTCAAAGAGAATTGATAATATACATCCATGATGTTTCCTGGAAGAGGAGGGGAAAAACCTCACTGGTTTAATCAATCAGTGTAATGAAAGAGCAAATATTTTAAATTAGGAAGGAGAGAGAAAATATTTATAATGAGAGAGAAATAAATAATTAAAATAGATATGGCAAAAATATTTTGTTAGTAAGTTTGAAGAACTATATGAAATTAGGACATACAGATTTTCTAGAAAAGACAACCACGGAAGAAAGAACAATCCCTTTAAAAAGTGCAACTCTAGAGATGAATTTTCCAAATCCTCAAAGAATAGGTGAGGTAGAACATTATTTTTCAAAATAATGTTTTGAGAATAACAATTTCTTACTGAAATAGAATACAGTAATAGAATGCATACTAAAAGTAAAGGGCAGGTATTCTGTGAAATTTTTGCATGAGTGTCTATACCAGGTCTCCGTTTAAGTTGCATTTCTTACTACAGGTCACAAGGTGCTCTAAAAGTCACTGTTTTAGAATTAGAATAAATTTTTAAAAATTAGCTACCATAATAATAATGCTAATTAGCTATCACAAAAAATTAGCTACCGTAATAATAATGCTAAGACCTGGCAATAAAAGAATATTGACCTTAAATACATTAAAAGTATCAAATAAAAAGGAAGTCCAGTAGTGCAAACATGGTTCAGTATCTGAAGTCCAGCAACACATTTCAACATATTAATAGGTAAAAGGAAAAGGGAAGACAAGATCATCTTAATGGATTCCTATAAAGCACTTGACATAATTTAGTTAGAAGTTTTAATTAGTACCATTTCTTATTTGAAAAAAACCTTCAGTAAAATAAAGTAGATGTATATTTTCTTGAAGTGATAAACCAATATTAAGCTTACTGATAGAACACTATAGGTATTCCCATTAAAATAAAAGTGTCAAGTATAACCTCAATAAAACTATTATTTACTTATTTTATGAAAGTGTTGGCTAATGCATTGAGATAAATAGTGGAACAAGAGGCATAAATGTAGGACAAGAAAGAAACAAAATTAATTTTTTACTGATGATATAATTTAATCCCTGCAAAAATATATAAAGAATCAACTGGAAAAAAAAGTATATGAAACAAATCCAGCAAGGGGGCATATTATAAATTATAGAAATAATAGATTCTCTTTATGTAAAAAATAAATAATTAGAAATACAATGAACAAAAGAGCCATTCCAA
Organism: Sciurus vulgaris; assembly: GCF_902686455.1. Lineage (NCBI taxonomy): Eukaryota > Metazoa > Chordata > Mammalia > Rodentia > Sciuridae > Sciurus > Sciurus vulgaris. The sequence goes on from NC_136463.1 coordinate 143,423,685, forward strand.
AATCATACAAATCTAAACCAAACCAAATAAAAGCACCCAAACAGAACTCATCTAGAAGTATGCAGGCCCTTTATTAGAAGTATGCAGGCCCTTTATTAGAAGTTCTTAACCCCGACTGAGGTTAAGCTCTCAATAAATATGCAGTGCTTGTGCTTCACACCAGGTCAATTAAATCTTTAGTAATGGGGGTTGAACTTTTTTTTAAAACTACACAAGTGATTGTCATGTACAACCAGGGTAAAGAACCACTGCTCCATGTGAAGAAAATATTAAAACTCAAATAACATAAAAGATATTATTTTCTTGAATAGGAAGACTATTATATAAATGCCATTCTCTTTAGTCTATAAATGCAACATAATCTGTAACTAAAATATTTGTAGATCTTTAAATATGACATATTTCAGGCTAACTAGGTAAATTTTAATAAACAGTGAGAAGAGACTAGAACAAATGGATATGAAAACATTTTAAGGTATAGTACTTAAAATAGCATGGAATTGACAGAACAATAAAAAGGAAGAGAAAAAAGTGAAAAATACACACAATCATGTTTAAAAAAAAAAACTACAGAATGATAAATTTGTCATTTTACATAAGACCAGGATTAAAAAATAGCCACTAGACTGTAGGCTCCATGAAGGCAGGGACTATTTAATATTTATCAAAAATTCAAACCTCAAAAAATGAAACCCTGTAAGAATGTGAGTGGTTATCATGTATGATTATTTAAATTTTGGAGTATCAGGCATTCTAAGCTTGTATATGTGCTTCAATTTGATTGAGATTTTTTGCCATGATAAAATTTAGCATTATCACTGGGTACCATGACACACATCTGTAATCCCAGAGGCATGGGAGTCTGAGGCAGGAGGACCAGAAGTTCAAAGCCAGCCTCAGCAACTTATGTCCTGAGCAGTTTAGTGAGACCCTATCTCAAAGTAAAAAAAAATAAAAAGGGCTGGGTATGTAGCTCAGTGGTTAAGCAACCCTGTGTTCAATCCTTGGTACCAAAAAGAAAAAAAAAAAAAATTAACATTATCTAGGCACATTTGTCAATCTTTTAAATTGTAGCATGATAAATGTGCCTAGATAAAATTTTTAAATTTTAGCATAGCAAAGAAAACCCCAAAGTCATACATCATACAAAACATTTTCTGATTTTTTAATTTCTTTGACCTATGGTCTACTTAGGGTTATGTCAAAGAAACTATTTGAAACTACACATATATTTCCTAGTATTTCAATTTGAATATTTTCCAAATATATTTGTGTTACTGATTTCTGATTTATTTCTGTTGTAATCAAAGAAAACACTGCATTGTATTATTTCAATCCTGAATTTACTGATACTAGTTTTATGGCCCAGCATGTGGTATATCTTGTTTTAAACTCAATTTTTTCTATATTTTATTGGTACATTATAATTATACATATTTTTGGGATTTATTGTTATATACTTGTGAATGCACATGGTGTAACAATATAATTTGATAAATATCAGTTCCCAGTATTTCCCTTTTCCTTCTTCTCCTCCTTCCCACTGGCCCCTTTCCCCTCCTCACCTTCTCTCTGTTCCATTTTTCATGAGATTTCCCCCACCCTGCACGTTTCCTTGCCTTTTTCCTCCCTAGTTTCCATATATGAAAGAAAACATTTGACTCTTGACTTTCTGTGTTTGGCTTATTACACTTAACGTAATGTTTCCTGCAAATGACAAAATTTCATTCTTGTTTATGGCTGAATATAACTATTGTGTACAAGTACTACACTTTCTTTATCCATTCATCTGTTAACAAACACTTAGGCTGGTTTCATAATTTGGCTATTGTGAATTGTGCTACTATAAAGATGGGTATGCATTTATCACTATGGTATACTGATTTTAATTCTTAAGGATAAATATAGACAAATGGTACGGCTGGCTCATAATGTGGTCCCTTTCCTAGTCTTTTGAGGAAACTCCATACTGATTTCCATAGTGATAGTGCTAATTTACAGTCCCACCATCAGGATAAAAGTTCATTTTTCTACACATTCTCTCCAGCATTTATTTTGTTTGTGTTCTTGATGACTGCCTTTCTAACTAGAGTGATGAGATCTCAGTATAGATTTTTAAAAAATTTTTAAAAATTCATTCTTTTTAAATATACATGATGTTAGAGTGTATCTTGACATACTATACATATATGGAGCATAACTTATTCTAATTAGGGTCCCATTCTAGAGGTTGTACATGATGTGGAGTTTCACTGGAGGTGTATTCATATATGAACACAGGAAAGTTATGTCCAAGATGGTAGAATGAATCAGTATACCTTTGGTTTTCATTTCCCTAATTGCTAAAAATTTAGAACTTTTTTTTCATACATTTATTGACCATTTGTATTTCTTCTTTTGAGAATTGTTGATTTAGTTCACTTTCCCATTTATTTATTGGGTTATTTACTTATTTATTTTTGATGATAAGTTTTTTCTTTTAGTTCTTTATATATTCTGACTAGTAATCCTTTGTCAGAATATTAGCTAGTAAAGATTTTCTCCAATTCGGTAGGTTCATTTTTCTCATTCTTAATGATTTCCTTTGTGTTCAGAAGCTTTTTAATTTGATGTCATTCAATTTATTAATTCTTACTATTATTTCCTGAGCTTTAAAAGTTCCATTGAAAAAGTCATTGACTTTCATTGAAGTGTTGACCCTATATTTTCTGCTAGGAATTACATAGTTTTTGTTTTAATTCCTAGGACTTTGATCCATTTTGAATTGATGTTTGTGCAGGATGAGAGAAGGATATTGCTTCATTAGTCTATGTATGGATAACCAGTTCCCAGTATCATTTGTTAAAAAGGTCAGAACCCTCCCCCGAAAAAAGTCTATCTTTTCTCCAATGTATGTTGTTGTCACCTTTGTAAAGGATCAGTTGACTGGTATTTATGTGGGTTTGTCTCTGTGTCTTATATTCTGTTCCATTAGTCTGTATGTGTTTTTATGCCAGTACCATGCAGTTTTGTTAGTATCTCTCTGTAGTATAATTTGATGTCAGGTATTGTGATGCCTCCAGCATTGCTTAGAATTGCTTTGGCTATTCTAGATCTTTTACTCTTCTAAATGAATTTTAGGAATGTTTTCTTGTTCTGTGAGAAATGCCATTGATATTTTGATGGGGATTGCATTGAATCTTTATATTGCTTTTGGTAGTATGGCCATTTTAACAATATTAATCCTACCTATCCATGAACATGGGAGGTCTTTCCATCTTCTTGTGTCTTCTTTAGTTTCTTTCTTCAGTATTCTATAGTTTGTCACCAACTTGGTTAGATTTATTCCTAGGATTTTTTTTTTTTCTTTTTTTTGCGGCTATGGTGAAGGAGATCATTTTCCTGATTTCTTTCTCAAAAGATTCATTGTTAGAGTATAGGAAAACTACTGATTTTTGTACGTTAATTTTGTATCCAACTACTTTGCTTAATTAGTTTATTAACTCTAGCAATCTTCTGGTGGAACTTTTTGATTCTTGTAAGTATAGGATTGTATCATCTGTGAACAGTAATAATTTGACTTCTTTCTATCCTATTTTTAACCTTTTATTTCTGTCTATTAACTAATTGCCCTAACTATAATTTCTAGTACCATACTGAATAGGAATGGTGAGTGTGGATATCCTGTCTTGTTCTGGATTTTAAAGGAAATGCTTTCAGTTTTTCCCCACTCACTATGACATTGGCTTTGGGTTTGTCAAATGTAGTATTTATGATGCTAAGGTAAGTTCTTTCTATCCTTAGCTTCTTCAGTGTTTTTATCATGAATGGATGAATGTTGTTGAAGGCATTCTCTGCATCTATTGAGATGACTATGTGATTTTTGTCCTTAATTCTATTGAGATGGTGAATTACATTTATTGACTTATATATGTTAAATCATCCTTGTAACCCTGGAATAAAACCAAATTGGTCATGATGTACAATCTTATTATGTTATTGAATATGATTTGCTAATATTTTTTAGGAATTTTTGTTTATCAAGATATATTCTTTCCTTGATATGTCTTTATATGGTTTTGGTGATAGAATAAATTTGAAAGTGTCCCATTCCTTTCTATTTCATGCAATAGTTTGTGGAACATTGGGATTAGTCCTTTAAGGTCTGGCATTGTGATACCTCCTGCTTCACTCCTTCTACTAAGGATTGCTTTGGCTATTCTGGGTTTCTTATTTTTTCAAGCATCTGTTTTATGTAATTAGTTGCACCAACATTTGGGGCATAAATAATTAGTATCATTATATCTTCTTATTGTATTGTTCCCTTTACCAGTATGATGTGAACTTCTTTGCCTTTTCTGATTGATTTAAGTCTGCTTTGTTGAATATGAGAGTAGCTACTTCTGCTTGTTTGGGGGCTTCATTTGCAAGGTATATCAATTTTCATTCTTTCACTTTTAGTCTGTGGCTCTTTTCCTGTTAGGTGAGTCTCTTACAAAGAACATATAGTTGGGTCTTGTTATTTAATCCACTCTGTCAGACTCTGTCTTAATTGGAGAGTTGAGACCATTTACATTCAATGTTATTATGGAGGTATTTTTATTAATTCCTACAGTTTTGATTTATTTTTAATGCTTAATTTGGTCCTGTTTCTCCTTTGCTTAGCTACTCTTCAAATGAGATTTGTCTATTTTTAAGTTCTGGGGAGTGTTTTTGACTTCTTTTGTATATGGTATTTCATTAGATATTTTTCTGTAATGCTGGCTTAGTAGTCATGAATTCTTTTAGTTTCACTTGGAAGATTTTTATTTACCCTTTGATTCTGATTGAATATATGGTATATCTTTATGAATGTTCTGTGAGCATGTATAAAGAATTTGTATTCCATTGTGCAGGTTTGAGACTTTAGAAATCAATTAAGTCACTTAGGTTTAAGTTCCTAGGTTTAAGTTCTATAAATCCTTCTTTACTTTCTATTCACTTACTCTGTTAATAAAAGAGGAACATTGAAGTTTCCAGCCAAATTGGTGGATTTGACATTTTCTTTATGGTTCTGTCAGTTTTTGATTCATTAATTTTGATACTTTGTACTTTGAAGCTCTGTATATAAATGTATACATATCTTTAATTGCTATACTTTCATAATTAGTTAAACTCATTTATTATTATGCATTCTCACTCTATATCTCTGGTAATATTCTTTCATCCTAAAATCTACATTGTCTAGCAACATATTCACTCCAGCTTTATTAGGATTAGTGTTTTATATGTCATATCTTTATCCATTCATTGCTTTCAACCTAAAAATGAATATTTCATAGACCACACAAAGTTTGGTTTTGCTTTTCTATTCAGTCTTGCAACTTCTAACTTGTAATCAGAATGTTCCAACTATTTATATTCAGTATAATTATTAATATGATTTGATATGTCTAATGTTTTGCTATTTTTTATATTCATTCCACTTGTTCTTTGTTCATTTTTTTCTTTTCATATATTTTCTTCACATTGAACATATTATAGTGTTTAATCTTATCTCCACTGTGATTTAGTCACTATGCCTGATGGTTTTACTTATGCAGCTTTAACTTACCATAGTCTACCTTCAAGTGATATTTTACTGCTTCACCTATAATATAAAACTAATATTTTCATTTCTTCTCTTCCACACTTTGGGTGATGGTTGCCATATATTTTATCTCTACACTGTTATAAATCTCATAATACATCATTAAACAGACAATTTTCTATTGCAAATTATGTTTATAATTTTCAGTGCTCTTCTTTTTCTATAATTTTTTCATTGTAAATAAATGGGGTACAACTTGTTTCTCTGTTTGGACATGAAGTAGAGGCATACCATTTGTGTAATCATACATTTACATAGGGTAATGGTGTTTGATTCATTCTGTAATTTTTTCCCTCCCCCACCCCTCCGTCCCTCCCACCCCTCTTTTCCCCCTGTACAGTCCCTCCTTCCTCCATTCTTGCCTCCCTCCCACCCCCCCATTATGTGTCATCATCCGCTTATCAGCGAGATTATTCCTCCTTTGGTTTTTTGAGATTGGCTTATCTCACTTAGCATGATATTCTCCAGTTTCATCCATTTGTCTGCAAATACCATAATTTTATTATTATTCTTTTTCTTATATACATCAGTGTCTCTCAACCAGTGTCTCCAGTATTGACTTCTTGGACTGGATATACAACTTTTGCTTTTAATGTCTACTTTCAAGTGATATTTTACTGCTTCATGTATAATGGGAAATTTTAAAACAATATTTGCATTTCTCCTTTCCCACATTTTGTATGATAATTCTTTGTTGTGGGAGTGATCCTATGCAATGTAGGATGTTCAGCAACATTTCTGGCTCAACTGATTAAATGTCAGTAAGAATTCTTTGCCAAGTAATGTCGACCAAAAATGTCTCCAAACATTGCCAAATATTTCCTCGGGGGCAAACAGTCCTGTGTTTAAAATCACTGTTTAAGGCAGAAGTGCCTGATAACATTTTCCCTAGACCTTAAAAAAATCCTTTAACATTTCTTTTACTTCATGATTTTATTTTTGTAGTGCTAGGAATCAAACCCAGGACTTTGTACATGCTAGAAAGGTGTTCTACCATTGAGCTACATCCTCAACCCCACTTCAGGAATACTGGTGAAAAATTACCTTAGCTTTCATTTGTCTGAAAAAGATTTTTTTTGTATTTTTTCACTTTTATTTCTGAGGGGTATTCATTGGATATAGAATTTTGTATTGCAATATTTTTACTTAAGCACTTTAATGATGTTATTTCATTATCCTTTAAATTGCATTGTTTCTAAGAAGAAATCAACATAATTATTATAATTGTTTCTGTGTGTAGTATAAATTTATCTATGACTATTTTAAGATGTTCTGTTTATCAGTGAGTCTCCGTGTTTTCAATGTGCCTTGGTGTGGGATTTTCTCGGGGGGGAATGTTAATACTGCTTGAAATTCATTGAGTTTTCTGGATTGGAGGGTTTATAGTTTTCATCAAATTTGGAAAAAAATTAGCCATTATTTATTTCACCTATTTTTCCTTTCTGTGACTATAATGACATGTATATTAATTAGACAATTTCATGTTATCTCACAAGTCACAGAGTCTGTATTTATATTCTCTTTCAATCCTTTTTCTCTGTGCTTCTCTTTTGTGTTCATTTGTTTGAATGTGCTTCAGTATTGGTAGCTTTCATTGCAATTTCTTTTGGGTCACTGAACTTTTTTCTGACAGTCTCTAATTGTCTATCCATCTCATCAGATGAATTTTTCATTTCAGACATTTCTTCCCCCTAAAATCCATGATTTTAAAAAATGTTTTCCATTTCTTTCTTTCTTATGTTCATGTTTTCCTTTATACTCTTAAGCATATTTATAATGGCTATCTTCAAGTCATTGTCTTAAAATTTCATAATCTATTATTTATTTGTCTATTTCTATTGACTTTTCTGTTGATCATAAAATCACATTTTTTGCTCATTAATATGTCTACCAATTTTTATAAGATATAGGAATTGAAATATTAAGTTGCAGAATATCTGAATTTTACTTACTTTCTTTAAAGAGTGTTGAAGTTGACTTATTTGAGCAGTTACTATAGATCAGTTTAATGTTCTGGAGGCTGACTTTCAAACTTGCTAAGGTGGATCTACAATAACCTTTACTCAAGGACTTGTTTAGTCCAATTACTAATACATGACTTTTCTAGGGTCTTTTAATGCCCTCAGATATCCACCAAATCTTTCTGTTCTGATTTCTCAGAACTTGGAGGCCATTGTGAATTCTAAGAAGTATTTAGCTTACAGTGCCCTAGGAGTTCTTTGACTTGCACTATTCATTTACAGCCTATTTCAGATTCAAGGGTACTCTTGTGCAAACTTCTAGAGTTTCTTTGCACAGCTCCTTTCTCTCTGGCCTTCTGTCCCACAATATTCAGTATCTTTATTCTTCCAATTATTGATCTCTGTTTCCTTGACTTAGATTGCTTAATTTTCTCCTCTCTGGAACTGTGATCCAAAATATGCCTTTAAGACAATTCTTAACATATTATTTGTTTCCTTCTCTTAATGATCACAGTCTTGTGGCATAGTGTCCAATTTCTAAAAGCAGTTGTATGTGATATTTTATCCTGTGTTCTAATTGCTTACAGCAGGAGGGCAAGTATAGTGCCAGATAATCAAACATGACCTTAAGTAGAAGTCCCTTTAGAAGACAAATATTAACAGTGTGGGGGGAGGAGAACTGAAACACTTAGGACAAGAAAAAAGACTAACTTTCTTCTTGCCTTTAATTCAGACCCTTAAGAATAAGATGAACAATCCAATAGCAAAATGATCAAAAATACATATTTTCAATAAACCTATGAAAAGATGTTCAGCCTCACTTATAATTAAATCAGAACAAAATTAAGTTATCACTGAAATACAATTTCTTATTTAAGTGTTAGGGTAAGCATAAGAAAATAGCTCCTCTGTCCCTATTGGTGGGTGCTATCGTTTGAATATTGAATGTCCTCTAAAGGTTCGCATGTTGAAGGCTTGTTCTGCAGAATGGCTATAGGAAGATGCTGTGGACCTTTGGGAGGTGGGGCTTTCTGGAACATTCTTAAGTCATTAGGGCATGCCCTCAAAAGGAATTGTGGGATGGCAGTCTTTTCTTCTTTCCTTTTGCTTCCTGGTTCATGAAGTGTGCAGTTTTGCTCTTTCACACACTATCACTGTGATGTGCTGTGCTCCCTTGTCAGAGACCCAAAGCAGTGGGCCACCTGATCTTAGACTGAAACCTCCAGAACCGTGAACTAAAAAAAGTGTTTCTTTTTATAAGTTAATTATCTTGGGTATTTCTTTATAGTTACAGAAATCTAACTAACACAGTGGGAGTGTAAATTTAACTTTCTATTCACTATGCGAGGTAATTTGGCACTATCTTTCAAAATTTTAAGAGGCCATGCCCTATGACCCAGAAATTCTATTTTTATTTTTTTAGGATTTTTGTTCTCTGATCAACTTTAACAAACTCTCAAAGTTATTTCTAGAGTTTATAAAGTTGAAAATACTCTATATGTCCAACAATTAGAAATTAATTAAATTAATTATAGTATATCTAGGTATATCTATATACTGACATATTGATGAATATAATATGCTAAATGGGAAGGCAAATTTTAGAAGAGAATCAATTTTATAACTATAAAAAAGAAAAGTTATATTTGTTGTATATATACTTCCTTTAATATTAAAATTTGCTGATCTTTGCTCCAGACTCATATTCAACAGTCTACATCCCTTTTGGATAGTTAGAAGGAATACCCATTTAACATGTCAAGGCTTAGAACTCTTACTTTACCAGCTCTCCCCTCCCCACTCAATCTCCATATCTCAGTAAACGGCACCAAAGTTGAATCAGTTGCTCATGTTAAACACCAGGGAGTCAAGTAATTTTTCTAACTAAACTCCCTGAACCACACTGTTCAGTGAGAAGGAAGAAGTCACAACACTGGAAGGTTATAGGACGTGGTTTGGCATGGGCTGCTAAAAACATAGCTACTGCAACTATTACAACTGTTTTTTGCTGCACAATGAATTAGTCACTATGTCTGACTAATTATCCTTTTATCCTCATAAAACTCTACAGTTTCATCTTATATAGTCTCCAACTTACGATAGTTCAACTTACATATTTTAAGTTTACAATGGTACAAAAGAGATAGGCATTCAGTTAGAAACAATATTCGAGATTTTTAACTTTTCCCAGACTGTGTTAGTCAGGTTTCCAGCTGCTCACCTCATCATGCCTGGTGTCCTAATATCTCCTTCAAGGTCATGTCCCCAGAGACTTATTTCCATTAGGCCCTGTCTCCAAATGGTTCTACCACCTCCCAGTAGTATCACAGCATGGCAACCAAGCCTTTAGCATTTGAACTTTTGGGGATCATTTCAGATCAAACCCATAGCACAGGCTAGCAATGTGCAGTATGATATTCTTTTGCAATGCTGGGCAGTAGCAGCAGCAACAAGACACCATTCCCAGTGAGTCACACAATTGCAAAGGTATATAACCAACATTTGACAGTGTTCTATGTTGCTAATCTATGATGTTTGGTTACATGTATTGAATATGTTTTTGACTTATGATATTTTCAATATTTGATGGGTTTATCAGGACCCCATTGTAAGTTGAGGAGCATTTGTATTTGAGTTTGAGACTATGGGTGATAACACTTCAGTGAAAAATGAACTCTGCGTGCACGTGTCTGTGTGTGCATGCGTGTGTGTATTCATGTATAAATCTTCTCATACTTCTCTTTGTTGCAGCCTGTTGGACCTGTCAGTAGATGATTGCCAGATGAAACACCCTTTTGGTTCCAAAATAGGTGTATTACTTTGGATAAAAACTAGGAACCTACTATTAGGCACTTCCTGTGAAGTGCTAGTCTGTACAGTTGACATATGCAAATATATAGAGAACACAGTCTTCCTCAATTATATAAAAATTGTCCTTCCTCAGTCCTATAAAAATACAAGCTGGTTTTGTGTCAAAGGATGTAGTTCTTTTAATAAATGTATTAAGTGTGACTTATTTAGTTGGCAAAAATAAGAATTTAAAAAATTAGTTTCATCAGGTTCCATACTCAGTACCATTGACAAAGAAAAAATTATTAAAGACATGATGCCCCTAATGACCTCACATTCCAGTCAGGGAGACAGACTTGTAAACAGATATGTTAAAGTAGAAAGTGGTAAGTACTCTTCTGAAGACTGAGCAAAGAGCTGTCAGTGCAAAAACACAGAGGACTCTGCTGGAGGGAATCAAGACGGTTTAACAGAATAGGTGACATTTGAGCTAGATCTTGAAGGATGAGCAAGAATTAGCCAAGTGGATGAGGTGATTGCTATATACAGTGCCTAGCACAAGGTTGCACTTGGTTAGACCCAATAAATGTTAACATCCAGTTCCAGTCAAGTAAGTGTTCCAAGCAGAGGACACCAGTCAGTTCAATTCAAGGAACACTTATTGAGTACCTTGTGTATGTCAGGCACTGCTCCAGGTTCTTTGGCCCTATGTGCCAGGCACATCCTGTGAAGACAGATAATTATACAAGGGTCTGTTGTGAGCCATGTCCAAATCTACTATTTATAGATTTTGTTCTGAAGATGGAGCAGGGATGTTTGTTTTAACACTGCTGACACATTCCATCTTGATTGCAAACCCCTACTACTACAGTATTGATGGCACTGAGATGTCAGCAGCTGATGACTGCTCTAGACTTTGCTGCCTCAAGCCGGTGGTGACAGTCTAGCCTGGCTTCACCCTGTGTTCTGGGCCACTTTGGTCTGCACTTGAGGTCAGGTCTAGGCAACAACTCCTCCTCACAGCACGACGGAAGACTCCAGATGCCTGCATTTCTCTTCAGCTCATGGACCCAACGGGTTCCATTTGCCCTCAATTTATAAGCCACTTCACAAACCCAGTCACCAAATCTTAATACTTTATTCTGTGTGATAGTAGAACATAGTATAGAATAAGTAGAATCAACACTATTATATAAATGTATTGTACTAAACAGAAAACCTACACTTCTGCAGCTAACACAGAACACTTATAAACATAAGAAACCTCTTTTGACTGTTTCTAGTGACATTATTACTAGCACAACTAGGTTAGAAACAATAGAGGAAATGTGCCATATTTTACAAACATTATTTTATTTAACGTGTGCAATAATTTATTAAGATAGGAATTATTATAGTCACTATGCAAATTAGTAAACAAAAGCATGGAACATTTAATTTACCAAAGACCACAAATAGTAGGACTAGGATTTGGAACCAGATCTAGTCCACTCCAAATCCACTTTCTTTCCACTACAGCAGGCTCCCAGAATTAATGCTACCATTTACTGTGTTTCTGCCATATGCCAGAAACAATGCAAGATTCTCAAATACGGTAATCCTTGTGAATTTTCTGTATACGCGTTTTTAAATTATTTTTAATTGACAAGTAAAATTTTATGTATTTATGGTTTACAACATGATGTTTTGATATATGTATGCATTGTGGAATAGCCAAATCAGGCTATTTAATATTACCTCATTTACTTTTTGTGTGGTGCAAATGGTCTTCTCTCTTAAAGCAAGTAAATACCTTGCTCGAAGTCAGACAGTTAGCAAATTATGGATTTGAACTTCAAGCCTAGACCTGAGACTCCAAAGTCTGTTTTCCTTATATTACACTACATGAGTGGTTTTCAACTCTGGGTGTACATTAGAATAAAAGGGCAAACTTCAAAAAACAGAGAAAGTCAGATTTAATTGCTCTGGAGGAGAGCCCAGGTGTTTTTAATGTACTGTCTGGTTTAACACTGTGCTCAAAAAAAAAAAAAAAAATGGATAGGAAGTATCAATTTATGATGATAAATTGATGAAAAATGTCACATGTAAACTATTTAAAGTGATTGTATTTTCCTAGAAAGTGCTGAAGAACATAGAGGAAAGAACCTGAGAGTAAGATGAACCTAACTTTAAACCTTGGCTTTGACACTTTCCTGCTAAGTGGCCCTTACTTGGGAGGCTGAAGCAAAGGACTGCAAGTTCAAAGCCAGCCTCAGCAATTTAGGCCCTCGGCAATTTAGGGAGACCCTGTCTCAAAAAATAAAAAATAAAAAGGGCTGGGAAGATGACTCAGTAGTTAAGTCCCTGCGGGTTCAAATCCCTCCCACTCCCATGACCGAAAAAGAAAAAAGAGTTCTATCTTTGAAAAAATGGAGTGAATGCTGCTTCTGGTGGCCTCTCATGGCAGGGGAGGTGGGGGGGGGGGGGGGCGTCAGTAAGCATATAATGCTACGAAAAGGCCACAGGAAAAAAGTTCTTCTAGTTTTCCTGATCAAACTGACTGTAAAGCCCATATTTTGCCTCACACCACTGCCAAATGTGCTCCCAGCTACTGAGTGATTCCTTTATCCCAAGAATCTTTTATTGGGAAGTAACCAAGAGAGGAGCATTCCCTTTCAGCCCTTGATCCCAGGGTAGGACATATATACCTGAGTGGCTGGGAAGGTAGGATATTTTTAGACTTGAAATATATTTTACCCTAGAAACAACATCTGGGTAGTAATTAGTTTTCCCAATTATTCAATTAAAATCTATAAATAATTTTGTCAGAAATTTACTATATTTTACATATACATAGTAGTGTATTTCAGTATCCTTTGGGGTTAAATAGGCTTTGATGAGCTAATGTAGAAGTGAAAGCACCATTTACAATATTGTTTCCAGGAGAAATATGAGGTCAATATTTGGTACTTTAAGAAATAGTTTCCTCTATAAAGGAGCTTAGTAAATAGGGTTCCCATTAGTCATCTAGTGAAGAGGGAATGAGGACGCTCAAAGAAAACTGTTTGTTCTCTGGAGTTCAGCTACTAATTATAATCACAGCATTTTCAAGGTTAAAGGTCATTTCTTTCCTTCATTTGTGTCCCCCCTCCCCCCGAAGCAACCTATCACAAAATTTTAACACATTAAGGACATTGACATGTACATAAATTAGATATGAAATCAATAATGACCTCACTGTACACCGGTACACAGGATACTGATCAGCCATACCATGCAATGACAAAACATTCTTTAAATGATCACCTATTGTTGCTTATAATCAGGTGTCTTTCAGTAGCAAGGTTTTAGGAGACCAACTAGCCATTGCAGTAAAATGTTATGTTGGAAATTATGAACAAGAGGGCTTGCAGAGTGGCGTGGACAACATTGGAAAGTCAACAGAAAAAAAATGGCAAACTCAGAGATTCACATTCTTAGCTCTAGGCATGGTCAGAGATGCAGAAAGCTTTCTTGACTACCTAAAAGAACATCTTATTTTTTATATCTGTGGGGCTAAGAGATCTATAAAACAACTTTAAATTTGCTTCTAAAGTTTTCTACATTACAGTATAACCTTTCTAAGCATCGATTAAAAGGAAGGGATCCTGAGAATGGAAATATTTGGGTAGGTTCTAATGAATTCAGTTAGGTTGAATTACCAAATCCCAACCAGTCCTAGTTGTTAGTAGGAACAATCCTCCTCCTCTCCCTGATAATATTAGACTTTCTTTACCTGATACACTGTAATGATTTCACCTGCGACTGTTGACTTTTAAGAGGCAAATGAATCTCCTCAAGGTTAATTCCCACTACTTCTACTGCTTCCAGACCCAGATCTTCCAGACCTTCCTTCAAATCCTAGAAGACCACAAAGAAGAAAGGAGAAAGAGAAAAATTGAAAAATACACATGATAATTACAGTCCTAATTTCTACACAGTTTATGAGGTCATCATTGTATGTATTTGCAACTCCTTCCACCTGCTTTCCCATGTTCCCTTTGCCCTCAACTAACACTTTGGCTAGTTGTAATTATATATCAGTCAAGATACCAAAACTGAAATATCTTAAACACTATAGTTTCTTACTTGGCTCACTTTAACCTTCTAGTAGAGTACTAACACTTGTCCAGAGAGTCCCTTAGCTTCTAGACATAGTCCCTCACCCCACTGTGTAGTACCAACACTTTTCCCATTTTATAATCATTATTACTACAATATGGTGATTCACTGGCATGAAGATCTCAACGTGACTGATGGGGCAGCCTCGGTTTCTATTCAACAGAATCCTGGTGTGTCCTAGAGGAAGCATTCCTCCTTAGAAATTAAGGGCACAATATTGTGGGGTTAGAAACAAAGCAAGACATGAGGAATAATAGTGAAGAAGGCAGTATATCTTCTATGTTGTTGTTCTTTATTCTAAGTATTCTGACTATAGAAGAAATAGCATTATATATACTACAGTTTCTGGCTCAGAGAGTATACCGAACTGTGGGACAGCTCTGCAGTCTCAAAAGTGGCAACATAAATAAATTGTCAATAAGTCATTCCATAATTTTATCTTCCTATGGGCATGAAATAATTTCTTCAGTTCTGATTCTTGAAGTTCATTAGTCAGAGGCAATACTTTATAAGGTTCTAAGACAATGATCAAGGCAATCCCTAAGTCCATGGATAGTGATGCTAGAACTATTACAGGAAAAGAAGATCAATCCATATCCAGGATGGATAGAGGTCATCCATGATGTTAAAGGTCCAGTTTCAGTCCATCTGCCAGTGGGTGGCTGGCAGGTGCTTGGAGCACCTGTTGGAAGTTCAGTGTTACCTCTGACATTGGTGAAGTTGGGCACTCATCAATACTAGTAACAAGATCAGTCTTGTTGATGGGAAGCCCGTTTTCTAGACTTCATACATATTCAACATTCCTGTCCCCAGGGCCACTATATTCATAAGCCCATTGTACAAGTGTCAGGGTGGATAAGGAAGGCAGCCAACTGGTATTCACAGGATTAGCCATATTGCTGACTTGGTTATTTAAAGTCTCTTCTATAGTAATGTAACATTCATTTGGGACACAAATATCCTCACTCTACCCACTCTGAGAGACCCATTCTAAAACTTCCTCAGACTTCCTTTTAACCAATCTTCCAATGCCCTTTTTCAAGTTCCTGACTCCTTGGCCAAATAGTCACTTGCCCATGAATCAATGTAGATCCCTATTTCTGACTCTTTCTCTGCCAGGCAGGGTGGACAGTCAGATTTTGATGCATACATCATAAAGTCCTACCCTGGGATTTTGCTACCCTCTCTGGGAGAACATCGGAATAGGCTCAACAGTGTTTCCATTGGTCATGAAATCCATAAAACTCTATAACCTTTCTAGGCTGAATGGGACAAACTTCTATCTTGTTCTCTTTACTTAAAGACCTCCTGTCCCTTTCTTCTCCAGTGTTCCTTGTATAATCTTCTATATAAGAATAAATTAAAACCTCAGATAATTTAAGTTTTCTCCACCCAAAAAATTCTGGAAGGAAGGAAGGAAGGAAAGAAGGAAGGAAGGAAGGAAGGAGGAAGGAGGAAGGAGGAAGGAAGGAAGGAAGGAAGGAAGGAAGGAAGGAAGGAAGGAAGGAAGGAAGGAAGGAAGGGGTTACTTGCATAAATAGTTGGAGAAGAAAAAGTTGCAAAAATCCTCACAGATCCACTGTAAACATAACTAATATTATTATGCCTAATTTAAAGATAACAACTGAAATGTGGAGGGAGTGGCTTTGTCAAACTTGCATAACTTCCTAAGAATATAAGCAGGGAACAGGATCTACGTTCTAGTACAGTAAGAGAAGAATGAATGCCCACACCCTCCGGCATGATATGTCTGGGAAGCTCTGGTTTATAGAGGGGAGAAAAAAAAAATGTTGACTAATGGAAGGTAGATAAAGAAGCAAAGAACACTCAGGAATGGGTGGTCCCCAAGCCCTGAGTAGAGGGTAAGAATCACAGTCAGGTTTTCCAGAAACCCTATTATAAGAACCATTGCCATCTGTGTGGTTTTATTTTTGTCCTTTTTCTTAGTACCTTATCAATCAGTTATCGAGGTAGAGAAAGAGAAAAAAAAATACTGAAATCCAAAGAAATATTTCACAAAGATTAAAATGGCAGAGATAGGGAACACAGGAAATCTAACGAAGGACAGAACAACTTGACATTTCAAAAATAAATGTGTCATGTTAATATTGATTAGACAATTATATTTTCAGCAAAATTAAGTCCTAATTAACCAAATCCAATGAATATTTTAAAATCAGCATATAAGTTCCTGAGATTCAACTTAGCCTCCTATTTTGTGTGTTCTAGATACTTTCATTGTGAAAGAGAACTACTTTTGTAAACAGGCCCATAAACTGAAATGTCTTTATATTCCAGTAATTCTAGTTGTGTGACCTAAAGCAAGACATTTAACCTCTCTAGACCAAAGGCCTGTTTTATAAAGTATGAAATAATGAGGTAATGCTAAATGTTCTCTGAGTCTTCTCCCAATTTTCCAAACTAATTCTATGAAAATTTGAGTTATCCTTACACAGAGCCCATATTTAAGTTGTGGAGTTGATAAATAAGATAGGTTCCAGTAGGGGTCACTAGAGTCACATTGAACCCTAGCTCTGTTGCCTTTACACACTGTACTGCCCTTTCTTTGTCTTGATTTTTTTTTGCGATTCTCTGTACCCATATCTTGTCTTAAAAAGTACTTGGAATACCTGTCTCAATTGGTGTTTTTGTTTTTGTCTTCTCTGATTCTTTTACTTTATTATTATTATTTTTTTCACCTTGTCATTGGAGATTATTTACCTCCATTGACTCTGGGGTACTTCAAGAGAATTTATTTTTAAAAATTAGCAATGTTCAATTTTTTTTAATTCTGAGAACTGTGATGAGTATATTTCTTTATTCTATATATGAGAGTACCTTAAAAAAAAAAAAACTTAAAATTCAATCCTCTCTTGCAGGTTTTTTTTTCTTTTTTCCTATGAGCAACTAAAAAAAAGGTTATCCATCTTCTTTGGAACTCAGAATTCTATGCTATCCCTGAGAATTCTATAATTCTATGTTAATTGTTTATACTCCCCCATAGTTAATTTGCTATGTATATGAAGCCAGAAATGGACTATTTCACATATTCAAGAGCAGGATAAAGATTTCAGTGCCAGTTCTAATTTCAATATCGTATGTTTTTTCTCTAAAAATATAGTGGCTGCACATATAACACAGAGTGGATCACTGTGTTTATGATGCATGCAAGCTGGGCATCCAACAAATCACCCAGAAAATCACAGGACTCCCCAGAATCCTAAATTTTAAGAGTAAATCTTAAGTCCTAAGTCTTAGAATCTTTAGAACTGTTAATATGGTTTAGATATAATGTGTACTCCAAAAGCTCATGTGTGAGTCAATGCAAGGGTTTAGAAGTGAAATGATTGAACCCAATCATTGATTGAACTCAATGTTTGAGCCTGAACCTGTGTTAATACCCTGATAATAGAGATTAACTGGGTGGTAACTGTAGGCAAGTCAGGTGTGGCTAGAGGAGGTAGGTCCCTGGGAGCCTGACTTTAGAGTATATATTTTGTCCTTGTTGAGCAGAGCTTGTTTTCTCTCTCTGTCTCTCCTCTTCTCACTCTCTGCCTACCTCTCTCCACACCTCTCCCTACTGCTTCCTGGTGCCATGTTCCCAGGTGCTTTCCTCTGTCATACCTTTTTACCATGATGTTCTGCCTCACCTCAGGCATTAAGGAATGGAATTGGCCATCTATGGACTGAGACCTCTGAAACTATGAGCTCCAAATAAACTCTTCCTCCTTAAAATTGTTCTTGTCAGGTCTTTTTAACTGATTAAAATGACTGAATTTCAATTTAAGACTACTCCAGAAGTGTTCAGTCTTCCTCAAAGCCTTTCCCCAAAATTCATATGCTTTGCAAAACCTGAAAATGATTCCATCATAGCAGGAAATAAGGAAAGTTAACTTCTTATACCATAAAGAGTAGTTTCTAGTTCTTTGTCCTGATGCATATGTATATGTCACCCCCCGCCCCAGACACTATTCAGCATAGAGTAGTGCTTAATAGGTGTATGGTGGGCAAATTTGCATCTTATTCTTCCTTTTTTGTCCTCGTACACACCTTCCTGTCCTCTTGAGGCAGATTGATATTGTCACTTTCCATGGCAGCACTTACTACTGCCATTAGTATTTCCAATGTTATGTATGTTGAGGTCCTTGTCTAGGAAGGTAACTCGGTTTCTTTCAGATTGTTGAAAAATGATGAAAACCTTCAAAGGAGGTCTTCCACAGACTCCTTCCACAGTGAATCAGGAATGACCTGGTGACAAATACAGCAAAAAGGATATTATATGACTTCTAAGACTAGGTCATAAAAGGCATTGCAGCTTCTGCTTCAGTCCATTGGATAGTGCCGTTGTCAGGAAAGCCAGCTACCATGCTTCAAACAGTGATCCAGAGATCTGAGGCAGATCTTGACAGGGATGTCAAGAGCCAGCACCAACTTGCCAGGCATACTAGTGGACCACCTTGGAAGCAGATATCTCCCCCATGGATTGCATCCCCTCTCCTCCCCAGACTTGTTTTCTCTACTTATAACAGAGCCTCAAACAACCATCACAATCCTGAAGGTTCAAAACCATACTTATTCATCTGCCATAGCTAACTGATCAAACTTCTCTGAGTTCTAGCCTCGGTCAGATCTTTTGAGGTTGGGATAAATTACCTGAGGCTGGGGTTGGAGGTGTACCATACAGACAAGACTGTGGCGTAGAGATGAAAGGGAGCTTCCCAAGAGAGGTGTATGTGAAATTAACAGGTCCTGTGGTTGGATTCTACTAGTATTCCACCCACTTCTCTACCACCAGAATTTGTCTTATCATAATACTTAGCACACTGTCATCTAATTGTCTTCTTAGTTTTTCAGGGCGGGACTATGACTTATTACAGATGAATCCCTAAATCTAGCACAACACATGACACATAGTAGGTAGTAAAAAAACAAAAAGCAAAACAGAAAAAAATGAATAATCTTGTATTGAATGTTTAAAGCTTATAGGGTCTATTTATATTTTAGCAGTATAGTTAAAACACATAAACAGAAGAACCACACAATTTGAGCACAGAATTTCACTATTGACCAATCAACACTTGGCCTAATATTTCCAAGAACAGGAAATGTCTTTGAAAGTTCAACAATATGTTGCCTATAATAAGAAATATTTAATGCCATATTATGTCTGCACTCAGGAATAGAAATGGAAACTCATTTTAATTCTCAAAGACTGAAAAAAATCATTCCCAGAATTTCCCATTTGAAATCTTTTATATATATATATATATGAACGCAGGGGCACTCTACTGCTGAACTACAGCCCTATCCTTTTTCATTTTGAGACAGGGTCTCATTAAGTTGCCTGGGCTAGCCTAAAACTTGCAATCCTCCTAGCTCAGGAATGAGATTACAAGCATGAGCCACTGAGCCTGGCTTTTATATATGAACTTACTTTAGAAAATGTTACCTCACAGGAATTTTAATAATATGGTATTTTGATAACAATTCAAAGGGATTTATTTAATCTGTACTAAAATATCAGAGTGAATTACTTCTCAAGACATGAAACAGTTTCCTTTGTCTCTTGAAAGTAGAAGATAGCCAGGCATAGTGGTGTACAACTGTAATTCTGAGTACTTACAGGGACGAGGCAGGAAGATCACAAGTTCGAGATGAGCCTGGGCAACTTAGTGAATCTCAAAATAAAAAGTAAAAGGACTGGGGATCTAGCTCAATCATAAAGTGCCTAGTTCAATCCTTCCTACTAAAAATAAACAAGTAAAAGATAATTTATTTTTAGCAAACCAGTAGAATTTATCCTTTAAACAAATCACAAGTGACCTAAATATAGCCATTTTAAGAACTAAAGTGACCATAGTTTACATTAATGATTATGAAAACCTAATTGTGCAAATTATGTCTTTTAAGTTTATAGAGGTCCAACTTTGCACCAGAATATCCCTGTGATCTCTTTCAACTACAAAATTAAATGATTCTAACCATGAACACACAATATATAAGTATGAATAAAATTCTGGGTTTCTAAAATAATTTTTAATGCTTGAAAAATTCTAATTACAGAATAATACATGTTTATCACAAAATATATAAAATATAGGAAACACAAAGACAAAACTAAAACTCACTCTTAAGGCTTTCCTTCAGGAATAATTACAATTAACATTTTGGCTTAGCTATTCAGTAAATAAACCAAAATTGACTGACTAAAATATTTCCCCAGTCATTAGATATTTTTATACATTATTAATGACTGTAGGATTATGTCATATTAATATTTAACAATTTATTTCATTAATATTCTATTGT
Source organism: Sciurus vulgaris (assembly GCF_902686455.1). NCBI lineage: Eukaryota > Metazoa > Chordata > Mammalia > Rodentia > Sciuridae > Sciurus > Sciurus vulgaris. The sequence goes on from NC_136463.1 coordinate 143,444,493, forward strand.
AGGATATTGAGGTTCTTTGAATTTTTTGCTATACTAACACTTGAAAATATATGACTATATTTACATGTATAGTTTTGACATAAACACTTTAATACATGCATATTTCTTCTTTTTTTCAATTAGTACCTTGAGGTGAGGTTCACTGTGGTATATTCATATATGTACATAGGAAAGTTGGTTTCTATTCATTCCATATTTCTTCCCTTATCCATCCTTCCTCCCTCCCCTTTAAGCCCCTTCCTCTACTTCACTTATCTTTCTTCTATTTTGATGAATTAATATATATGTACATATATGTATGTTTTTTAAAGAATAAGTGACTTCTCCAAACTGTGGTTCAGAAAAATGTATTGATTATAAATCTAACAGAAATATCCAAAAATTCCTATTCCCTCCAAATTCTTGCCAACTCAGAGTAATAGCCTATAAAGAAATCATCCATCTGATCTTTGAAAAATATCTCCTTTTTGCAGGGATACTTTATAGCTGATCTGAGACTAACTGTTAAAACCAGAGTTCTGTTGTTTAACTTCTATGAATGGAATTCTACCATGTCAGGCCTATTGCTAGAAGCAAAGAAAAAGGAAAGTACTAGAAATACTCTGTCGTAATCTTTCCTGTTTTAGGAATATAATGTCTGTATTTATGAAGACAATGCTCTTATGGACTACACATCTACAGATATGAGGATTAGGACAATATATGAACGTTTATAGTAAAAAAGATCAATAAATATTAAAATAAAATAGTAATGCATGTGAAAAGATTTAGAAAATAAATATTCTTGAATGCCTTATAGCAGAAGTGGAGGCAATAGAGTATTTTTTAGAAAGGTTAGAGATGTAAAGATTTGAACTTTGCCTGATAAATTTTTAAATTGTTGCCTTTAATAGGATAATGTTTTGATTATATATCATTATATTTTCACTCTGGGAATTTCCTGGCTTAGTAATTTTACTGTGGGCACCCACAGACAGAAAAAATGGCTAGAGATCATCAGAGAGGAAGCCAATTTACTTACCCACCTGAGTCAAAGGACCTTCCCTCTTTTTGTCTCCCCTGTCTTGTGATCACTTAATGCAAGTATTAAAGCAGCAGCTTTCTGATAAGGTCCAAGGCCTTGTTTTTTCTAAAAGGCCCCTATCCCCCTGCCAAGAAAAGTTTAGTGAACATGTTATATATGTTGCTGTAGGGATTTTACAGGACACTCTTCTCAGAGAAATAACATTTTTAAATGTAACAACAAAGGGGAACCGTGAGCTATTTGAGCATTCCCCAGGTACATTTTGTTTTTCAGTAGTTTTGCATATTATTTCTAATCTATGAATCCTATGAGGTTGGTACTATTACTTCAATTTTGTAGAAAAGAAACTGAGCTTCAGAAAAGTTAGATCATAGCTCAGAGTCACAGGGTTATTGACTGCCAGGACCATGATCATACTCAGACCAGTATGCAGCTTATGTTTAAAAAAAAAAGATACGTGTTTTTATTAGTGCAGTATTGGTATACATAATATTGGGATCCATTTTGATATAATCATTCATGCATGGAATATAATTTGCTCCACTTTAGTCCCCAGTACTTCCCCGCTTCCTCCCTGCCTTCCTCCCTCTGTTCCCTTCCTCTACTCCATGCAGATTAAGTTTTGTTTAAAAGGGTTGGGGTCTTGAAGCTCTGAGTTTGCAAGTGTTTGTTCTTTTATTTCTGTCTCTATATTAGTTTTCCCCCGCTTTTTTTTTTTTTCCAACCATATTTTTCAGCAATCAAAGGATTTATTGCAGGATGTTTCCCTGCCAGCAAAGTCTATTGAGCCGAATCACAGACATGGCCTTGCCTTCTGTCACTATTCATAATTTATTCATGGATCACTGGTTCCTTTTTAGCATTATATCCAAGTTATGTATTTTGAATGATCCTTTCAAGGCTTTTGGAATGATCTTAAGGGAGAGTTGAGGAAAGGCATTTTATAGATAGCTTTACATAGGGAGCAAATGATTACTTTATCTGAATATGAATCATTCAGATTCTGCTGGCTCGAGACAGGCAGTATTCAAAGAAGGTGAGAGGTGAGTTGAAAGAGTAAATGACCAAGCTAAGACTCCATGAAAGGCATTAAGTGTAATTACTACAAATTCCAGAAATCAAAAACAAGTTTTGGTAATATCAGTGTGATGAACTGAATGTTTATTTCCCCTCCCCCAAATGCATATGCTAAAATCCTAAGAAGTCCTCAGTGTGATATTTGGAAATGGGACCTTTAGGAGTTTATTAGGCGATGAGGATGACCTCATGAATGGGATTAATACCCTATAAAAGAGACCCCCCCAAAGTTTCCTTGTCTTTTTTGCAACCCAAAAGAGGACTCTCACCAGAACCCAATCATACCGACACCATGTCTTCTACTTCCAGTTTCTATAACTGTGAGCAATAAATTTTTGTTTTTTATAAAAGCCCAAATGGACTACAATTAGAAACAAATATAATGGAAAGTCAATTTTGCCACGCATGTATGAGTTTTTCAGGATGAACCCAACTACTATGTATAACTATAAAGCTGTAACAAAAGATCGCTACAAAAATAAATAATACTAAATATACTTATTTCAAAGACATTATTTCAAAATAAAGTCTTAAAAATAAAGAAAAACAGTCAATTAGAATTCAGAGAACTGAGTACTTACATACTAATATCTGATTGAATTTTTATCACATATAGTATACACATGAATGAATTTATTACAGGATTGGACCTTCCATAGTTGGGGGAGCAACGCAGTCACTATAAGGCTATATCTGATCTTGGAGTTTGAAGTTCACAAGGCAGGCAGTTGTGAAGGGTTGGAGAGGGCAGCAAGAATAAACTGGAATCCACAGCATGAGATGGAGCCACAGAAAAAACTGAAACCCACAACAGTTCTTGTTGTCTCTGACCATGGTACTGTGGGTGGCCAATAGAAACTAGTCTTTTCTTCAGGAAGCTAAAAGCCCATACCTGGCTCAGGAGTCAAACAAGATAAAGGAGGATATAGCAGAAGATAAAGCAGTTTCAGTAGTGGCCACTGCCTCATCATTGAGTAGAAAAAGCCAGCAAATGAGTGACAATGTAGTCAACATGGGTACAGCTGCTAAGTGGCTGTTTCTTCACATTTGCCTGCTCCATCTCCCACAAGTCTCTCTGACCCACCCAAACACACAGGAAAGAAAACAACAACAACAAGAAATTTAGCTCAGGCTGGTCACGTTGGCACATTACAAAGTTACCACACTAAACAAAAAGCATATTATATTGTATGGCATTAGAATAAGAGGAACAAAGTATTATTGGCCCAAATAAAATGAACTCTTTATGAATCTAGTTCAGGAGCTTTCTGACTTATACAGCCACTTCTCTTTAGGGGTCTTGGTGTCTCCCTGCACTTCACCAGGTATGGAGCACAGGTCACATACCCCTCCCTCAGAGGTTTGCTGCCTGCATGTATGCTGGGCTTGTGTCTCTGCTGTTAACTAATATCCAAGTTGTATTGCTTTTGCTCTGATACTGTCTGTCCTCTTCTCAGATAATTCCTGTCTTAGTTCATTTGTGCTGCTGTAACAAAATGCCACAGATTGGGTAATTTATAAAAAACGGAAATTTATTTTCTAATAATTCTGGAGACTTGGAAGAGCATGATCAAGCTGCTAGCCAGTTCTGTGTCTGGCAAGGGCCACTTTCACAGATGGCATCTTCTCAAGGCAAAACTCACTCCCTCAAGCCTTTGATAAGAGCCCTAATCCCACCAGTGAAGGAGGAGCTCTCATCAACTCCTGAAGACCCTACCTCTTAACGGCGTCCCACTAGAGATTGTTCCTTTGTGTATTTTGGAGGGAACATAACACTCAAACCATAGCAATTCCTTTCTCAAAACCTCCAATTCTCAAAACTTTTCTGTTTGCCTTTTGCATTTGTTTCCTATTGCTAATATGTTACCACAAACTTAATGACTTAAAGCAACACAAATTTATCTTACAGTTCTGGAATTCAGAATTCTGAAATAAGTCTTGCTGAGCTAAAATCAAGATACTGGTAGGGCTGTGATCCCTTTGGAAACTCTAGGAGAGGAGGTGTTTTCTTTGCCTTTTCCAGTTTGTAAAGGTTGCCCACATTTCTTGGCTCATGGCCCGCTTCCATCTTCAAGGTCAGCAGTAGCCAGTCAAGTCTTATCATGCTGCGGCTCCACAAAGAACCTGGGTAACTACTTTGGGCGAACCGGGATAATCCAGGGTGATTTCTTTATTTTTAAAGTCAGCTGATTAACAACTTTAGTTCTGATTGCAACCTTATTTCTTCTTTGTCATGTAACCTAACACCTTCACAGCTGCCAGGGTTTAGGACATGGACTTCTTTGGGAAGCCATTATTCTTTCCATTCTTTTCATAGCCTATGTTATTTGTAGACTGGATATTAGAACTCATGCTTGGGGCCTTTTGCTTCCCGCAATGCCACAATCCTTACCTGCAGACAGTAAGCGCAACCTAGCTCTAAGAATCGGGGCAAAATCAAAAGAGAAAGAAATCCCAGGACAAAGTCAGTTACTATTGAGAAATATTTTACTACTCCAAAAGAACATTCGGTGTTTTTGAGTACCAGCTGAATGGTCTTCCTTATCTCCCCACAAGAGCTTATTGAACCACAGTCCTGGCTCCAATGAATGGTTAGGATTCCTATTTCTCCAAGTGATAGATTATTATTCCCAAATGCATTCCCAAGAGCAAATTCCTGCTCTTTAAGACTGATCATCCAACTGTACTAAAGCCCATGGCACTTCAGTCAGGTTCCCTTTTACCACAATTCTGGAAATCATCAAGAATGACATTCCATAATCACTTTACATTTAGTCACCTTCTCTTTCACCCCTCTCAGGCACTATGGAGAGACATCCAATGCTTCACATTGTCCTTCAAATTCCCCAGCCTTACTGCAAATAGATGGACCACATGACTATTTCTAGCAAAGGACTATGAGCTAAAGTGACATATTGTATAATTATGGAATTTCTACACAGATCACATTCTTAGTTTAAAGATGGATCTTTTTGACTTGCCCACGTGGATCTATCACTACTTCAATTGCAACACTCTGTCCATTGGCCAGTATTTTTTCTTTCTCTTGTCTCCACCATGTTTTATTTTTCATCTTTATTCAGTTTATATTCCACAATCTATCATTGTGCCCACTTTTTGTCAATATTAGAATTGACCTTGTCTGAGCACCAATAGGGAATCTGAAAGCACATTGCCTGGATGAAGAGACTTGAAGCTGAGAAATCAACCTAAAAAGGAATCTGCTTCTTTTATTAAAGTTGAGACCACAGAAAAGTACTCTGTAGACTTCTGTCCCACAGAGAACTCTCTTCTAATGAGTAGATCACAGTCAGAGTTAAAAACTGTACCATAAAACAACCGCATGTGAGAGTCAGCAGATCAAAGAAACAGGAGCCAAAGCTTCAAAGAGTAGAATCGCATGAAACAGATGTTAACAAAGTATATTTAAAATGTTCAAAGGGATGAAGGAAGGAATTCTAACCATAATGGAAAAGAAGAATGGGGGGGGGGGGGTTGGGAAATAAGATTTGAAAAAATCTATTAGAAAATTTAGAAATCAAACAATTAGGAATCAAACAATATTCTATCCCCTTCCTAAGGCTTCTGCCTGGACACTCATACTTTCAAGTCTTGCTCAACTTTACAGTCTCAGCTTTAATGTCATTTCCAAGAATACCCTTTGCCAACCTCTGAGAAGATGTTAGTTTCTCCCATTATAAACTCTTGTGGCTCCTTAATCTCCCTTTTTAGCAATGCTCATCACATTAAAAAATGTTGTCCAACGTATGTCTTTGCTGTATGACTGTAATGGCAGGTCCCATCTCTGTCTTGTTTTCTGCCTTATCCTCCAGTACCCTGCCTATCTAAGTGTTCAGCACAGGAAATACTGGCAGGGCAACCATGTACCCTCATTTCATCCAAGCTTACCCCACTGCCTTGAGGTTTGGTATTTTTTGTTTTGCTTGTAGTACTGGGGATTAAACCCAGGGCCTGACACATGACAGGTAATAACTCTACCCCGAACTACATCCCCAACCCTTTTCATTTTATTTTGATCTTGCTAAGTTGCCTAAGCTGGCCTTGAACTTGTGGTCTTCCTGCCCCAGCCTCCTGATTAGACAGGGTTACAGGCATGTGCCCAGCCCTTTGAAAAATTAGTAATAGTCGCTTTCACTCTTTACCCAATTTGAGTAATAACTTGTGTGAATACTCTAATTATTGGCTGATTGATGTATTGAACCAAAATGCCTGATTCACTAACTCGCTTTATTCCCCTTCTTTAGCTCATTGGAAGGTAGACCACTGGTTTTTTGATCCCTCTTCTTCTAATTTGCAAACTCTCTCTAGACCTCATTTAGCTTTATTGCTTACCTGGTTAGGTTAGACTAAGCTCTTTCTTGAAAAATACTCTAAATCTTCATTCTTTGTTTTCTCCTGCTCTATGACCTTTCAAATATCCAGGTCTAAAACAATGCATTTGATCTCTTTGCTTCTTTACCTGTATTTTACATTTTGTGATTTTCCCTCTTTAGTAGCAAAGTGAGTTGACACCACTGTAAATCTGAAAATTCATGGTCTGCAAATCAGGGGGCGTGGGTTGTGTGCTTGGGGCTTTCCACGTTATTCCTGGCAAACTTCAAACATTGCTCAGCCTTAGCACTGATCACACTACTGGTTTATAAATCTGTTTAGCCTGCCAAACAGAATTACCTTGTGGCCTCGTTCTTTTATTCACCTTTGTTTCTCTAACATATAGCAGATTTCCTAGCACATGGTAAGTGCTGGAAAAAAATGTTTGTTAAGTGAATGAGTGAGGACTGGAATGAATGACAAGACACTGGTGCAAGAAGCATAAGTAGGAACAAATGAAATTAATTGTAATATTCATGTTGTGGGACAAGATTAGTACCTGACTTAAAACCTTTGAAAATATTGCAAAAAAGGCAAATGCCTCTGTTATGGTTTGGATGTGACACGTGCCCCAAAAAGTCATGTGAGACAATGCAAGAAGGTTTAGAGGAGAAATGATTGAGTTGTGAGAGTCTTAACTCAATCAATGAATTAATCCTGGATGGGATTAACTGAGTGGCAACTGAAGGCAGGTAGGGCGTGGCTGGAGAAAGTGGGTCATCGGGGGTGTGTCTTTGGGGTATACATTTTGAATCTGGTGAGTGGAGTCTCTCTTTGTTTCATGGTCATCAAGTAAGCTGCTTCCCTCTACCACACTCTTCTGCCATGATGTTCTGCCTCACCTTGAATCCTGAGGAATGGAACATGCTCTCTATGGATTGAGACCTTTGAAACCATGAACTTTTCTTCCTCCTCTATTGTTCTGTTCAGGTGTTTTAGTCACAGCAGTAAAAACGCTGATTAAAACAGCCTTTTATGTTTCTTATTTATGAGGTATATGAGACACAATATTTGAAACTACAGATACAGCATAATAAGATTTAGCTATTTTTTTTATATTCTTATCTAACTGACCTTACGTGCCTTTATGTGTCTGTTCTAAGGAGTCAAAATGGCACTGAGATCCCAGGACATCTGAAAATTTTGTCACTGGAGATTGCCAAATATATTCTTAGCCTTATAAAATAAACTTTCATTTTACTGAGTTGCTGTGGTTTCCACCCTAGGAAAATATCCTTCTACATTTCCAACCATCTATGCCATTATATGGATGTACACATTCTAACCCTAACCCTCCCTATTCACTGTCTGTTCACCTTGCTCTACCACTGCTGACCTCCTTGTTCTCAATGGTTGTCTAGTCTTGACCATTGATAGTTTAAAAGTTTCTGGCCTCTGTTCTTGCTATCTATTAGCTAGATTCCTAGATGATTCTGACTTTGGCAACCATGAGATCTTTATCTCTTAGATTCAGATTAATTCTCGTTTGTGTGGATCCTAGTCACAGTCCAGTTGAGGTCTCTTACAGCAGTCACCATCCTAAATATCCAGAATCTTCAGCAGGTTCAACTGAATTGATTTAAGTGAATATATTCCTTGTGTTTTTTTTTTTTTTCCTTCCTAATATCTTAAACAAAAAAACTACTAATCATTCACTAAAATACATTCTCTCCTTAGAATTTAGGGTAAACAATTATCTAGCAACTCAAGAAGTGTGTTTTTTGTTGTGGTAATGTTAAGTGGTGACCATCACTGAGGAACAGCTTAAATTCACCCAACTGAGGAGATTCTATTCCTAGATCCTACTATTCTGCCAAGCAAGAAACATAAGCTGGAGAGAGAAGAGTTGAAATTAGAGACTGCCAAGTAATCTTTGGCAACTGTGCAGGCTACGTCTAGGTGTACTGAAGAGGAGAGCCATATTTATATGGAAGACTGTTCTTCTTACTCAGATGTCTATGCTATTATGCTTCTGTGTTTTCATAATAAACGTTCATTGCTCTGTATCTAAAATGTAAGAGGCAGGGTGATAGAGTCCAAAGAGCTTTCAGACCAACTGGAATTGGGATTAATTCTCATATTTATATTTATAAGGTGTGTGACCTTTGGCAAATCATCAAATTTTTCCCAGACTTGGTCTTCATCTGTAAAATGGGAATAATAATACTTACTTCATTGAGTTGTTAAGATAATGGATAAAAAAAATTATTCAAAGTACCTGACAGAACATCTGGCACAAAATAGACAATTATTTAAAATGTTTTTATTAAAGTTGTCATTCCATTATTAGTTTTTGTTTTTTTATTTATGCCCTCGTATTGGGTCTTAGAACTTCAAATTTTTGTTTGAAAATATATGGAATCAGCCTGGTTTGCTAAAAGGAGCAGGCTATTTAGATGAGTCTATTTGATTTCAGGATGATGTCCAGCCTTATCCTTCAGCAGCCTGAGTACTGCTTGTTCCAGAAGTGCATTGCTGAAAGAGTGGAGTCATACGAAGTCAGGTGTGGGTGTTTCAGGAAACAAGTGCCAGGACACAGTTTTGGAAACATGGTCATCCAGTAACATTTATTGCTACTCTGTGCATAGAAACTCAACTGGACAATGTGAGGTGATGCAATAGGACAGATAAAATAGAATTTCAGAGTATCAGAAATATTTACATCTAGACTATCAAGATTTTTAAGTATCATTAAAGATTAGACCCTAAAGCCTTCATATTGTAGAAGAAAGTTAAAAAAGTCAGCTATGTTTACTGAAATTTAGTATACTTGACATGGAATTCTCTTCTGCTCTATATAAAATTGAGGGAGAACTTGCCCAAAGAACTCAAAAAGATATACAAATCAATGTGATCACTTCCAGTTTTATAAAGAATACTAAATTACCTGTCATAAAAGATTTTCTTATAAAAATTTTTAGGAAGACCTCAAGTACATTTTTGATGACTTGTCTGGGAATTATTTTTGGCACCTAAATGGCAAACCCTCCCTGCAGATATGTAATCCCTGAAGGAATACTGAAGTGATTGAAATGACTGGATTCAGGGGCAGTGAATGGGTGGGAGGTTTAATCTTGACAGCTCTTACTACATGAAAACCATAAAAAAAATGTGTAAGAGTGGTCTACTGGGATCAGAAAGAGAGCAGGAGATTGAGAAACTAGAAAGAACTGAAAGCAAATGATGGAACTGGCCACAGGCCTGTGGTCCATCCGCAGTTTGTTTTCTGAACTCCCTTGGAGCCTTAGTAAAATTTTGTGAAGCCATCATCTCAAGATATAGGAAAGGAAAATGTTTTCTTCTAAAGATTTTTAAGCATAAAATTTTAACTTCCAAAGAAATGTCAGAAGCCTAATATGTTGACTGGGGCTCTAGCTGAAATTTGTCTCCCTTTATCAAATTCTTACTGGAGAAGGGCAAAACCTAGTTATCCCTCTCAAAATTCTTATGTGAGATTTCTGCTTTCTTTACTTTCTGATTACAGCATAGGTGTTGGTTTTTAATTTTGTGGGAGAAATGAAGAATCTATATTGATAAATGTGTTTTTATATCCTTGACTTAATTGTAAAATTATATTTCCTGCCTTTTACATCTCATTGATTTTTGTACATATTATTCCAAGGTGAGGGAAAAGAAAGTTGTGTTGTGAAATATAATAAACTTGGCAATCAAGAGTTAGAATAATGGGTCGGAAAACTAAGGACAAAGGACTTCATGGTTAACTAGGCACTCGAGCAGGGGTTTGTGTTCTAACTAGATCCGCCAGGCTGTGGGTATTACATTTGTCACGCCAACATTACAATTGTCTTTAGCCTCTAAACTATTTCTCCAGAATTTTCCTGAATTTATCCCAATGTTACCAGCAGCCAGACCAGGAAAACTGCCTGGATCCTGGCTGGCTAGACTTGGCTGCTTTCTAACATAAGAAATAAGCAAATGATGCATAAAGGAAAATGACTCTGATGCAGTTTGAACAAACCGGAGAGAAGCAGCCAGGTTCTCTGACTTGGCTGCCAGTAACATCAAGGAGTATCACCTGGGCTCCGTCTTCATCAGACCTCCATGCCACCACCTCTGACAGAGGCCACATGAAATCCCCCAAGTGTGCAATCACTCAGCCTTTTTTTTTTCTTTTAAATGTTAATGCACCTTTATTTTATTCATTTATTTATATGCGGTGCTGAGAATCAAACCCAGTGCCTCAAACATAAGGCAAGTGCTCAACCTCTTTTAAGAACTCCGGAGCTCTAGCAGGCCCTTTGCTGATCGTGTTGCTCCACCACATGCCAGCCTCTAGGGAGGGCACTCTTCTTCATTTGGGCCATTCTGTTTTCACTCCCCAAAACCCAAATAATCTCCAGGCCCAGAGAGAAGAAAATACCCCCACTTGCCTGCAAGCTATGTCCTCTTGAGAATCTATTGCCTATCCCAGGATTTGCCTCTTTCTAGAGTTCTTCCATGGGACCGTCAATTTCAAGAAGTGGTCTTGCACCATTAGCCCTAGGGAAATGGGGCACATAAAACAAAATGAAATAATCCAATTGTCAGAAAGTCTGGTACATTTAGACATCCATAAGTACTACCATAAGTGCTTCATGTCGAGGCCTTCAGACTTTAGCATGCACCACTAGCCACTGGAGTGTTTAGTAAAATCGCCAATTGTTGGACTCCAGCTCCAGAGGTTGGGATTCAGTAGGTTTGGTAAAGAACCTAAGAATTTGCATTTTAAACAAATTTCCAAGCAATAGTGATGCTGATGAGCCAGGAACCACATTTTGAAAACCTCTGGCCACAGAGTAGATGAGAAATAAAGAAAATCATAACAAAATGTAATAGTCCAACATCAGAATGTCTGGACTATTCAGTGAGACATGCTGCTTCTCTGGGCATTACATACTGAGGGCATATTTGACCAAGGAGTGTAAAGCTATATCACAGAAGGTTGAAAATCACTTTTATCTTAAAAATTGACAACATTTCAGACAAAATATCACAAGAGTGAGATGGTGAATCATCTCAAAACCTTCTAAGCACCTCCATGGCATCAATTCTATTTAAATTTTCACAGATAATAAAGAGCATTGTTTTCCAAACTCATCTAAAACAGTAGTCTCTGCATTGTACTATATGCCTATGGGAAATCAGGGAGTGGATTAAATATATTTTTTTCTTTAAAGGCCCTTTTCTAATAGCTAATCCTGGATGTAACCCTGCTCAGATGCAAGTTGAAATCAGAGTTACAATAAAGAGAATGGATAATAATGACATAAAATAAACACAGTAGTAGATAACAATAGAATAGTAAGAAAAAATAGCAATATAGTCCTTCTCTTATATAGGATAATTATGTCACTCAAATAACAGCATAGATTTTCCTGGTCTCAGAAATGATCTAGAAGTTATAATCCAGGATGATGTTTGGGAATGAAATGCTTCTGGTCAGTCTCATAGCTGTTAACGGATGCTGCCACTTTGCTGTTGTGTTTACCATCTTTGAGAACCATCCTTAGACACAGTTGTAAGTCAGTGGACCACAAGGAGGAGAAAAAGCATGTTGGGCAGACCCATCAAGGCAGAAAGCTTCCACTGTGCACTAGGCACTAACTCTCACAAGCTTTAGAAGTTCAAGGACGGGGTGCAAAATCAGAACAATATCTTTAGTACTTCTTCTAATCTTTCTGAAGAATATTGATAGAGAATTGGAGAGCAGTGATTCTAATTTTGTGTAAGGGCATTGCCTTAGGCCTTAGACCTTAGCCCCTCAAAGTACGGGGAAATCGTTATGGGCACAGGAAGGAGATTGGTAACATCAAGGATATTATAAATGGAGAGATGAATGGGAGCTGCCAGGAGAGCCTGATAATCATCAAAATGCCTACTTGGAAAACAAAACAAAACTTGAACTGGCATTTATCTATTGCTTTGCTTCTTTCCACCCCAGAAATGAAATCAGATTCTTTCTCATGGCTTAGTCCCAATACTGGTAATCAAATTACTGAGTAGTACATCATCTTAAATAGAAGACTGAACCTTGCAGTGCCCAGTATCCATTAGCCATCAAATGATATTGCATTAATAAACCCAAGTAGAGGTATGATATTACACTGTAAATGCATTTAGAGGATTTTTATTATCATTCTAACCTAGTATGCCAGCATCATCTCTTTCAACCTTAGGTAAACTAAGCTAGGTATTTAGAGAGATTAAGTCTTTCAGAACCAGCCTGTGTTACCATTTAAGGTACTTGTGCAGTTAGTAATAAACCTCCCTGGGTTTTAATATTTGCCCTTAAAATGGAACAGATGGATAGATAAACAGATAATAGAGAAGCAAAGTTCATACCATAAATGCTTTATGTATATGTGTATACACACACACATACAAAATTTACCCTGAAAAATATACAAAATTATTTTTGTGATTGTCAATTTTTATATTGACATGCATTATATAAATCATTTATTTTTTTTCACTCAATGTTATGTTTTAAAACTTTGTCTTGTTACTAAGAATATTTCCATCTCACTTCAGTGAGGGGGCACTAGGGATTGAACCCAGGGGTTCTCTATCTCTGAGCTACACCTCCAGCCCTTTTGTTTTGAGACATTATCTTGCTAAGTTGCTGAGGTTGGCCTTGAACTTGCCATTCTCCTGGCTCATCCTCCTAAGTAGCTGGGATCACAGGCATGCACTATCACTCCCAGTTTCCTTTCCACTTCTGCATAAGAGAATATGGTATATCCCTCTATTCAGGCCTTACTCATATACTTTAGCAGAATTTGACATTTTTTAATATATTCAATGTTGATTAATATAAGAGGACTTATTAATATTTTTGTTACTGTATTAGTCCATTTTCCACTGCTATAATAACAGACCTGAGGCTAGGTACAAAGAAATTTATTTAGCTCACAGTTCAGAAGCTCAAGAGCATGGCACTGACATCTGCTCAGCTCTGGTGAGGTCCCTGTTGACTGCTTCACAAGGCAAATGGGGTCATGGTGGGCGCACATGCAAGAGAGAGAGATCATATAATGAGACAGAAAACCAGAGAGACTGTGAAGGGGCAAACTTTTCTCTTGAGAGACTAAGCAAGGTCCCACAAGAGCCACAACAATTACTCCCAAGTGTAGTACTTGCAATGACCTAAAGAACTCCTTCTAGACCCTATTTCTGAGAACTTCCACACCACCATGCTGGGAAACAAACTTCTAACACATGAACCCTTGGGGAACACACTTAAACCATAGCCAAACCTTAGAAGTTATTGTTAAAAGCAATATCTTATTACCTGGAACAGAAGCATAAGTCTTGACTTATGTTTCTCATAGGGAATGTTTTTATGTCTGTGTGAAAAATAAAGAAAAGGAGGGGAGTAAAGGGGCTGATGTATTTCTTTTCTGTAGTGCTGGGGGTTGAAACCCCGGACCTTGCACTTGCTAGCAAGCACTCTACTACTGAGCTACATCCCCAGCCCAACAAAGTTTTTCTTAACCTGGGTTCCATTATTTCCTATTTTCCCCTTCAAGGATCCACTTCTTCCTTTGGATATTCTCTATTCCTACCTTTAGAGGCACTGTTCATGTCTCCGAACAAATGTATTTATTGTGATTTCCTTTCCTGGTCAGGAAATGAGGGATGAGGAGAATCATCAAGGCCTGTGGGACACTACCTCCTCTAACCACCACTCCAACTAGATTCAGGCTCCAGCTTTAGGTGATACCAATGCTGGTGTTGCCCATCTATGGACCACACTTTGAGTTAGTAAAGCTCCCCTTTGGCATCGGTGATTGCCATATATAAGCCTGCCTGAGGAGTCCACCCTATAGCTGTCTTCTGGCTATGGCCACCTTCCCTGCCATGGCCACCATTTGAAAAGATGCTTAGCCAGACCCTGGGTAATTGCTGGGTCCAACCTATGCCACCACGGATTCAAAGTAGTTCAGGAAAGCTAAGCCTCTTGTCTTCCCCATGTGATAACAACACACCTTCTGGATGTGACTGCTCCATTGTTGGATGGGGCAGGCTGGCGGAATGTCCTTCCAGAGAGCGGAGCAAGAACTTCTCTGGCTTTGGAGTTTCTCTCACTTTTTGAATACACTCCTATCTCCAGGTCAAAACCAGGAGAGCAGAAAGTGATTCACATGTCTACTGTTGTCACTCTCCTCTTCATCTCCTTTTCATTCACTATCACATCTGAGAAAAAGGAAAGGATTTTTTCCTCATTGCTACTATACCATAATCCTGTGCTTGAAAGTTTCCAGTATTTTCCCTTTTAAAAAAAAAAAAGTCAAAATTCCGAGGTAGGCCTATTAGATCCTGCATGAGCAGCCTCCTGGTCTCTCTGATCCTATGTCTTCAATCCTTCCCATGTTTGCTCCTAACCACATCCCCCTTGAACATTCAGGTGCTCTGCCCTGGGGCCTTGGCCACATTATTAACAACTTCTGGTAACACAGTTTGGGAAACCCAGACTAGTGAATAGCTAAATAGTCCTCAAAATATAATGAGATAGTATCACTTGGTTTAACTGAAAAGTAAATGTTTATTTAAGCAGAACTCATTACCCTACGTACATGTATGATTATACTAATGGTATGAATCTACATTGTGTACAACCATAGAAAGAAAATGATGTACCCCATCTTTGTACAATGAATCAAATGCAGTCTGTAAAAAAAGTAAATAATTTTAAAAATAAATAAATAAACAGAACTCAAGTACTTGTAAGTATAAAAGACCACTATCATTAAAGCAATTCAAAACTGAGTCTTATGACTAGGAAGATTTAGGCTTGAATCCTAGCCTGTTACTTGCTGTTTAGTGTTGGGGAAATTACACTTATTTCCTCCTCATAGCTAAAATAAATACAGGTAGTACACTCTTCACAGTTTGGTATGTACATATTTCAATTACCATGGTTTCCGTTAAATAACCAGTACCCCAACAATATAGTTCAATTTTTTATTACCACCTTGTATTAACTATAATTGTATAAAATGCAAACAGTTGCTAGCTGTTCATTCCTTAAGTCACTATGTAAATAATAATGCACATAATGATCAGTAACAAGTCCCATTACTTTTTAAAACCTATGTTGGTTACTAGTCACCGTACATCTGTTATTCAGTTCACAGACAGCAAAGCTTGTAGTTGGTGTTAGCTCCTGGCTCCTGGTGATAAACCCATGTGGCATTTAAAAAAGTGATCAAAAGAAGAAATTGAAGGGAGAAATAACTGACCGTGGCAATGCCATCTGAGACCTTAGATCTGTAGCCAGATAGTAAAGGTGAATTTAACACAAATGAAGGAAATGTTGGAGATATTTCATGACATTGAAAGCACAAAGGATGAAATAATTATAAGCTAATCCAAATTTAGGAGTATAACAATTTGCTATGACAGAAAAGATGCCCCCTCTCTATTGTAAATTAAATGGCAGGAAGAGGGAGCCATTCAAACTACCCTTGGTTAGCTTTTTTTTCTTAAAACATAAATACTTTAATTCTCTATGTCTTTAATGCTTTAAATTACAGTGTGCTAACTTACCTATTTTACAAATTTTTAAATTTCCATCTACAGTGATAATCAAGAATAGGGTATTTTTCTTTAAGTTTTGACAATTTTTTTTTCTTTTGGTCATGGAACCATTATAATTTTCCCATTGATGATTGTTACTGGATGCAAGTCTGTCTGCTCACTGCACAATAGGTTGATAAGTCGAGAACAAGGGGTTGAGCAAGGAGAATGACTTCATTCGAAAGCTGGCTGATGAAGAAGATGGAGGACTATCATCCCAAATCCTTCTGGCTCCTTGGGGCCAGCAAGGGGTTTTTAAAGGGAAGGTACTAAGGGAGTGGAAATAAAGGATGAAATAAAATCAGGAAGTTGTTTTTGAATTGCAGGCCGTGGTGTCATGAGTTTACTGTCTCTTGTTGATGCTATCCACACCTCCTGAGGTTTCTGTAACTTGAATAGCTTCTTTTTGGTCTAGACAGCCAGGTTAGCTGTATGTTCCTGATGCCCATGTGTGAGAATGCAGGTTGCTTACAGCTTATATTTGTGTCTGTTCTGTGTGCCATGACATTACTAATAAGCCATTAAGTTTTAGCAAGCCTTTATCTTCTAGGACTAACAGTTGTTCTATACGGAGTTAACACTGCTATAGGATCCCTTTGCATAGCTTTAGCGTGCATACTCATTTAAAAAAATTTCTGCATGCCACACAAAGCAGAGATTGCCTATGTGCAAAAGATTATACCTCTCAGAATTGTTGGACAGATTAAATGAAACGGTGCATGTCAACATTGACTATGAGATCTGCCATATTATGCTGGTAGTGAACATTGTCTCTTTTGTGATTATTAGCAGTTCCTTTATGTTTTAGGAATTTGGGAGTATTGGTATGATTATGCATGACCTATTTTGAAATTACAACCTGATACTTTTTTAATTAATTGGAAATTATTTTAAACTATATATTCTAAACTAAAAATCTAAGAAAAAATTGTGATAACTATCTCCCCACACACAAAAATCCACAAAGTGTATTAGTCATTCACAGAGGGGAAACTACAATGTGTATGAACACTTGCATGAGAAAAGTATTCAAAAATATTCAAATACATATGACTGTTTCATTTCCTTATTTTTCATCTATTGCTGTTTACTCTTTTAAAAGTGTCAAGTTCTTTTAAAACATGTCTCTAAGAATTAAAGTATGGATATTACATGAAGAACATTTGGGGAACTCTTAGTGCAAGTGCCTTCCATGAACAGAGAGGTAGACATTTCAAAGGGATCAGCACAGCAAGACTGATTCTTATGTAGGGATCTGGGGACCTAAGAACAGCAATGGAAATAAAGGGAGTGGCAATTGTGTACTTATTACCAAATTGTTGGTCCTATATTGAAAACAGAGGCTTCAAATACCCATGAAAGGATTCTTTTCACTGCATGATCATGTGCTTTGCAATGGAGCTCCCTACTGATAAGTGAGAACTTCTTTGAGAGGTTATTTGTGAGTTTTGATGCTCTTGAAAAGCAATACACGTGCTGTGGAATCTTGATAGGCTTCTGAACAGATGGATAAACTGGGTATGGCTCTTATCAGCTTCTGTCTTAAAGGAGAAGTAAAAACTGTTTAACCATTAAATTTGTAAACTGCTTGTGTACAGACAGATACTCTAAAAGAACCAGTTGAGCTAAGACTGCGACCTAGTGGTGAGATTGTAATTGGGGAAAAAAAAATGGCTGCGTTCATTCTAGGTCATTGATAAATAGGACTTTTGCATTTAAAGTGAGAATGAACAGCAAAAAAGCCTGTTGTGCTCTTTTGAAGACTGACCTTCAAATCATGCTGGAGGTGGGCTGAAATGGGGAAAGGATAGCTGTAACTGGACCCCTGAAGTTGTTCATATTATGGCATGTTTTCCTACTTTATCTGAAGCTTCTGTTCACGTCTCTGTCTCTTTAAAGATGAAGACCTGATAATACCACTGCAGCTCATCTTCCCACCCTGGTTGCCCCAACTTACTTGTTCAGTCAGTTCCACTTCATGGCAGATTTTATTTGCTTTTGTTTCTGTAAAACAAAGTAATTCACATCATATTCTCTAATCCAAGAAACTTTTTCATACGGCGTGACTCTCAATGTCATTCTCATTATTCTTTGCCTCGATAACATTCAGCTTCCTAAAGTTTGATGCAGCCTTTATTCCTCACAAATGCTTATCACAAATTACATTGACTTTCATTTCACATCACATTTTATTGATATGAGACAATTTATCAATGTGGTAACACTCAGGCTTTGTTCTTTTATGATCGCTTTTCTTGTAATAAATATAGTATATTCAAGAACTATCTCTGTACAAGAATCTGAGATTTTTAATTATTGCAAATTTTAACCTGATTTTTCGAATCTACTTGTATCTTATCTCAATTTTACTCATTTCTCTTTAAAGCATATATTTTTAAAAAATAGTTCAATTAGTGTTTCTTGATTTTTGTTGTCAAATCATCCTTGTTCTCTGGAACTTCTTTAGTTTATATTAACTTTCCTTTTACAAAGTTTTATTTTACCTGCAAAACTACTTGTGAATTTTGTTTCTGTTTTTCTCCTCCCAGAACTTTTCCCCTGGCACAGCTTGGCATTTAGGTGTGAAGTTTGGTTAAAATCAGTCCTGTGTTTTTGTAAGGATTATTAAAAGATAATACCATTAGCTTTTAAGTTCATTCTCCACCTCAGGTCTTCCACATTTAATCCAAGTGAATTCTTTGAAAATGTCTTCTCTTTATGCGTTTCTAAGCTTTGGAGTATGTAAATTCTCAGAATTGTCAAATGCTAAGAGCTCATGATTGCAAAACTCACTGCAGTAAATTGCCTGCAAGGAACCCTTCCCTGTCAGTGAAACGAGTCCCTTGATATAATTCAAATGATTGTCTCTGATGTTGCCCTAATGAGACTTTTGAACTCCTTTGCTTTTCTAAATGGCATTCTTCAAAGGACAGTTTTTTGCACTTGCTTTTGGACTCGATCTTGGGGTGAACCAAGAAATCAGTTGCTCTGTAATCAGTGTAGAAGTCAGTGTTGGAATGGCCACTTATCCTAGCACTCCATTTGTGAGAAACCATTCAGGATGTTTGTTGGGAAATCCGTCACACAGAGGTGAGGGTGTGTGATGTGCACTCCAGAGGTGGTTTCTACCAAAATGAAAGCTCAGGGAACAAATTTATTTTCTATAAGTTCATAAGTGTAAAACTTTGGGAAACAATGACTGCTCACCACACCCCCCATACACACACACATGCTTAATTAGATTTTGGAGGAGACACAGTAATGAAACAGCATGGCAGTTCTCAGCACTATAGATTTTCAAGAGATTACTTATATAAAGCTATGAAATATACATGTCATGAGGCATTTGTAATGATTCTTAAAATCTTTTTAAAAACAACAATGTTCCTAAAAACTGAAATATATTAATTACTCTAGAAGTAATGTATTGAAAATGATGGTATACTGGAAAGCATCACTATATAGTTAAAATATTATTACCAGAAAATTATGTTGTGTGAATATGTATGAAGCACTCGAGTGATCTGAAAGCACCTTTTACAATGTCCTTAAAAAAACAACTTAATCCTTCAATAATGTCTTGATTCTCATATAGGAGAGAAACCCAGAGGATTTATTTTTCAAGTCTCAAAAAGCCATTTTACCTGGCATTCCGAATATATGTTAAAAGAATAATTTTTTATGTACTTTAATAAAAAAATTTGGGGCTGGGGAGATAGCTCAGTTGGTAGAGTGCTTGCCTTGCAAGCACAAGGCCCTGGGTTCAATCCCCAGCACTGCAAAAAAAAAAAAAAAAAAAAAAAAAAAAAAAAAAAAAAAAATTTCCTATTGGTGGTAAAATCAACTTATCATTTGTATTAAAATTTCCTGCATTCATAATAGTTTCAGAACACATTAATATAAGTTACAGAATAAGATATTAAGCAAGGGAAGATAAATAGATTTAGACCCACAAAACCACAGATTTTGAGAGATAAGAGTGATAGGAAAAGTTTTTAAAACATAGGTAGTTTTTATTTAAATGATAGACATAAATAAAATACATCCAAAAGAATCATCATGCTCTTTAAAAAACACTTTCTAGGTTTAAATAGACTGCAGATGACTAGAAAGACATCCTCCTCAAATTTCTGATGTATTTGGTCAAGGACATACAGATGGAATGGAAACCAGCTGGCCACAGAGCTCAGCCAATCTCTGCAGTTTCAGAGTCCCCAGAGAGCGATTGGCACTAGTTGTACAAAGGTGAGTCTTTGCAGATCTGGGAAGCTTAATTTTGTATTTTTCATACCAGGCATATGCATCACTGCTTAGAAAAAATTTAGGCAATATACTCCCTTATTAGGGGAAAACAATCAAAACATCTAGGACTCTCTGATTCTCAAGTCAAACTCAGCAGCAAGCTCATTCAGAGGAAGAAGCAGAATGAATGCCAGATGTCTGTGAGTGATGTCCTGATGCTAGCATTTTTGGACCTTGGAAAGCCCATCTCCACTCTCATGTTCTTTCCTCCTCCAACCCTGTATTCCCAAATCAAACACAGAGCAATATGTCAATGAGATATGGAGAAGTGAATCAGGAATTTATGGATGATATATCTTGGACAAGCTCAATACTTGTGCATACTTGACACAAGTGATAAATCCTAGAGCTATCTAAATGTAGTTCTTAGGGTATTACAAAATAAAAATACATATGAAAAAGCACCATAGAATTTATTAACCACTTAAGATACAAAGAAGAAATTATATTCAAATATTATATTGGAGAGACAGATGACTGGGGAAGATGTAACTGAAGTTTTTTAACAAATGATTTTATCATCTTTAGAGTTTGCCTATGTTTTCAATGTTATTTTTTTATTTTTTTTATTAAAAATAATAAATTTACATAGGGCAATGTTGCTTGATTCATTCTGTTATTTTTTTCCCTTCCCCCCACCTCTCCCACCCCTCTTTTCCCTCTATACAGTCCTTCCTTCCTCCATTCTTACCACCCTCCTTAACACTAACCCTAAACCTAACCCTAACCCTAACGCTAACCCCTCCTACCCCCCATTATATGTCCTCATCCACTTATCAGTGACATCATTCGTCCTTTAGTTTTTTGAGATTGGCTTATCTCACTTAGCATGATATTCTCCAATTTCATCCATTTGCCTGCAAATACCATAATTTTATCATTCTTCATGGCGGAGTGATATTCCATTGTATATATATGCCACAGTTTCTTCATCCATTCATCAACTGAAGGGCATCTAGGTTGGTTCCACAATCTGGCTATGGTGAATTGAGCAGCTATGAACATTGATGTGGCTGTGTCTCTGTAGTATGCTGATTTTAAGTCCTTTGGGTATAGGCCAAGGAGTGGGATAGCTGGGTCAAATGGTGGTTCCATTCCAAGCTTTCTGAGGAATCTCCATACTGCTTTCCAGAGTGGCTGCACTAATTTGCAGCCCCACCAGCAATGTATGAGTGTACCTTTTTCCCCACATCCTCCCCAACACATATTGTTGCTTGTGTTCTTGATAATCGCCATTCTAATTGTGGTGAGACGGAATCTTAGGGTAGTTTTGATTTGCATTTCTCTTTATTACTAGAGATGTTGAACATTTTTTCATATATCTGTTGATTGCTTGTACATCTTCTTCTGTGAAGTGTCTGTTCGTTTCCTTAGCCCATTTGTTGATTGCATTATTTGTATTCTTGGTATAGAGTTTTTTGAGTTCTTTATAGATTCTGGAAATTAGCGCTCTTTCTGAAATATGAGTGGCAAAGATATTCTCCCACTCTGTAGGCTCTCTCTTCACATTACTGATAGTTTCCTTTGCTGAGAGAAAGCTTTTTAGTTTGAATCTATCCCAGTTGTTGATTCTTCCTCAGTCATCTGTCTCTCCAGAGAGTAAATTAATTGTTCTAATCTAGTAAGCAATGAAAGAAATAGTCCACAAAGGGTGAAATATGAACATCAATGGTAAGTTTTGAATTTACCCCATTTATCTTGAATGTAAGATCTCAAGACCCACTAAAACTCAGTTCACAGTGTTTTATGAAAAATAATGGCCAAAATTGAATGTCTTAATTTACATTTAATGCAATTAAGAATGGTTTAAATGATGACTGATGAACAGCACACACAGATGTTAGTCAGCTTTATCACAATAAATTGAAGTCAGTGTCAATGAATGCTCCACTGACAAATCCCACTTTACATTAAATTAATAAAAATAAAGAAATATAATCCTTAACTAATTGCAGAATGGTCTGGAATTCCCCTGAATTTTGGTGGGGGAAATTCATGTAACTGAGAAAAATCATGTTATTTGGAAAATGTTGGGTCTTTTTAAAAAGTTAAATAATACCCAAAGTGACTCTATCAGCAAACAGCTCTAAAGAGCTAAAGGATACAAACTTCTACATTTAGTTACTGCAGATATTCATGGTGGGGGACAAAAGAGAAAAAGAGAATAAAAACAGAAGAGGAAGAAGACAAGGAGGAGGGAGGAGGAGGACAAAAAGAGGAGTCTGGGAGGGAAAGGGAAGTGGAGAAGGAAGAGGAAGAAAGAGAAAGAGAAAGGGTGCGGGGGCCTGGAATAGTATTTGCAGAATGGAAGTATTTGTCAGAACCCTTTCCAGGATACTGCACTCCGAAGTTTCCTCAACAAGCATAACACACAGTTCACATCTTGCTTTATAAGACTGCTTCAAACCTTTTCTGAAAATGAGGTACTCCTTCAGTGCTTCCATGCCAAGCTGCGAAGACTGCGTATTGCTGGCTGGCTTCTTAGCTTATAGAGAGCACTCTCTTCTTCATGGTAGACCCTGAAGGTTTGTGGATTGGAGCAGATGTTGCTGCTTTTGAAGTTAATAAAAACTTTATGGACCATTTTTTACTCTCTCGTCTAGGAGCAAATGTCAACTGTAGTTTTATTCAAAATCTGAATACTTGGCTCAAGTACTAATTGCTGTCAATGTGTTTAAATCCCAATTCTCAGGGAAAGGGGGAAAGTGTTTTTCCAATGGAAGAAACTGGGTTAATATTTGCATTCTCAGTGCCTGGATAAGTAAGAAAAACGCTAGGCTTCTGAGCCACACAATTCTGCAAGCAACCACGGAAGGCTTAAAAACAAGTTTCTGCAGGCTTAGTGGGTTAGTATATTTGAGATACAGTGGATAGTGAAACTCCAAAGAATGTGGAAAACTTGAGAGAAAGGAGAAAAGGGAGAAAGAGGTTCAACTTTGTAAACCTGTTTTAATAATTTCAACCATTATTGCTATTACTACTTGTACAGTAATTTAGAACTAACAGTGCCCTTCCATTGTGAGATATGCTGCCTTTTAATGTTATTCTACCCATTTCACAGATGAGTGAAGTAATGAGAAATCAAGAGACATAACTAGGAAGCAGCAATGCTGAAACTTGAATCTAGTTCTTTGGACTCCAAATCTTGTGTTCAAAAAAATTTTTACATGCATCTGCTCTAGCTATGGGAGTTAACAACAATTTAAAAATCTTAAGAGTATTCAGTAATTGTTGCTGCTTTACAAGGGTTATAAATGTTAGCTTTTTTAAAAGGATAGTTCAAAGGGATTTTGTTTTCATTTCATGTTGTACACTTCTAACCCAATTAAAACTCTAATAAATAGTAATGAGTAATTATAAAAAAATATTATATTGGAATGTGATTAACTTGTAAGTCTAAGTCAAAATTAAACCATACCAAAAAAGTAATGCTATCATTGGAGTTATTCTTAAAACTGAGTTTTATTTTTCATAAACTAACATAAGTATCATTTTTGTTTATCTTTTCTGTGCCTCCCTTCTCCAACCCCTCTACCAAGAGACCCAGGTGACCTTAAACAGTATTTCCCAAAGCACACACTGCTGATGGCACATGAGATGATTTTATGTGGTATAAGGAGGTTTTATTTTTATAGCTGATCTCTTTAAGTGAATTAGAAATAATATAGATATAATGAAACACACCAACCTGTAAATTCATGAATAGAAATTTCTAATAAATGCACTTACATAACATAATGCAAGTCAATTTAATAAAACATTAAGGAAATAACAGTGGAAATGGTATTCAGAGAGGAAAAATGTGAAGGTGGCATTCAATTTAATGTGGGCAGTACTGCTTTATATTAAAAGGAAAGAAACTCCAGTTCTTGGTATGAAATAAGCATTTATGTCTTGCTCTATGTTGGATCTTGAATGTACCCCAAAGGCCTGTGTTAAAGGCCTGGTTCCTAGGAGGTACTACTGGAAGAGGGTGGAAACTTGAAGAGGTAGTGCCCAGGGGGGTGGCTTTAGGTCACTGAGGGCCTGCTCTTGAAGGGGACTGTGGGACCCCAGCTTTTTCCTTTCTCTCTCTATCTCTATCTCTGTCTCTATCTATCTATATCTCTATCTCTCTCTCCTTATGAACAGTTCTGCTTTGTCATGTGCTCCTGCAGTCTTGCCACAGGCCCAAAGTGACCAGACCAAGTAATTATGGGATGAAACCTCCAAAACTATGAGCCAAATTAAACCCTTGCCTTTGCAGATTATCTTAGGTATTTTGTTATTGAGATGGGAAACAAACATGTCTTTTTCCTCCAGTGGAGCTAGTGTCTTTAAGAAGAGAATTGGTGGACATTTTTGGGATTGAAACCATTAAATCTTTTTTAATTTTTTTTTTAGTTGTAGATGAACATAATACCTTTATTTGATTTTTTCATTTTTATGTGGTGCTGAGGATTGAACCCAGTGCCTCACACATGTTAGCATCTGGTAATTATTCTGCCAGTGCTCTACCATCAAGCCACAACCCCAGCCCATGAAACCATCAAATATTTGTCTTTTTATTCATCAAACATATTTGAATGTATTGATTAGAGCCTGTATCCTAATTTGTTTTAGTATATGATTATAGCAGTCATGATGAAAAAGAGACTGAATGAGAGAGGGAGAGAGGGAGAAATCTTGCTGACTTTCCTCTCCTGTCCCTTTTTAATGTTTTTTAAAAACTGGTGAAACCCTAGGCATATGCTTCATGCCCTTCACATGGTCCTCTAGTGACAAGCCATCTGATAATATGACTCTGTGGCTTAATCAGAGTTTGGAAGGGGCGAATGTGAAATCATTTTCATCTATTTTTTAAAAATGTGAACGATCTAATCCAGTTTACTTCAGGACCTCGAGAGACCCCTAGCATGGATCACAATCCCCTGGGCAGGTTGCTTTACTTCTGGCTCCTCAAACCCACCTTACGTAGACAACATTCATGTTAGACATGGCTTAGTAGAATACTTTATGCATATTCACCAAGTTTCCTTAAGTTTTTGGTGCCTGTCAATGTAGTAGTTCTACCTACCCTCTGCTCCCAAAAGTATTTATTAAAACCAATACTGGTGATTAAGGATTCAACAGAAAAACAGTGGACTGATATTTAATGCTGTACTTTCCACTCCTGCTGTGGTTTAGATATGGTCTAATTATGCCTCTCCAAATGTTCATGTGTTAAAGGTTTAGTCGATTGTGTGGTACTGTTGGGAGGTGATGGGACCTTTAAGAGGTGGGCCTAGTGAGAGGTTCTTAGGAGAGTTGGGGACATGCCCTCAAAACAAACTATGAGACTCTGTCTTTTTCCTTGCTTCCTGGCTCAGGACGTGATCACTTGTGCTCTTGCCACTGTATCCATCGTTTGCCATGAGGTCCTCACCAGAACTGAGCCAGTGCAGATGCCTGCCTTTGAATCTAGAAAACGTGATTTAAAAAAATCTCTTCTGTTTATAAAGTCAACTGCCTGAAATATTTCATAGTAACACAA
This sequence comes from Sciurus vulgaris, assembly GCF_902686455.1. Lineage (NCBI taxonomy): Eukaryota > Metazoa > Chordata > Mammalia > Rodentia > Sciuridae > Sciurus > Sciurus vulgaris. The sequence continues at coordinate 143,470,379 of NC_136463.1, forward strand.
AGCTGAGTAATACAATTCCTATCTTTTCTTCTCCCTCTTTTCTCAGTTTCCCCTATTTTATTCTTACTTCTCCTTCTCCCTTCTCCCTCTAAAGCACAATCAGTTTACTTCAAAAAGTGCATGTGTGTGGGTACAAGTGAGGTAAGTGAGACAGAAATCATATGATGATGATTCCAGATCCTAATTAGTGAAAAGGAAAGCAAAAATGTTGAATTGTTTTTGCAGATGCCAGCATTTTGAAGGGAAGACAAGGAACAATTTATTCAATAGTAATCAGGCAGGTTTTAAGCTCCTACAATATCAAGATTTTCCCCTACGGTTTTAAAAAAAAAATATCATTTTACTAATATAATCATCTTAAGCATATTTATATAATTAAATACTTTAAGTATATATTTTTTAAAAAATTTTATGTATTTAAAGAAAATGAAGAAGGAAGAGAATAATTTATACTTGTGCCCATCAACCAAGCCATATACTATTAAGCATCTGGTAATTATTCTGCCAGTATTTTTTCTTATGCATAAATTTTTCCTAGAAATCTATAAAATATTAATTTAATTAAAAATGTTATAAATAAGAAAAATGGAAAACTTGTCTCTTAACCTTTCATTTATGTTTTTATGAAAATACTAATAGCTAAATTTTGTGACTCTTTCACAGCAAGGTAGTGACTTCTCAAATGTTTGGTGGTTTCTTGATGAGTTCATATTTATAACTGATAGACCCTGCTAGATTTGTTGGCCCCTCAGTGCAGCCCACATGGGTGAGGGAGAGGCTGCTAGGTTTGCAGTTGGTTCAGATCTCAGTGAGAGAGATGGTAAGACGTACTTCTCTAACCACATATTACCACTTGGATACTCTGGCTTCATCTAGATTATGACCAACATCTTTGGTTTAATCTTATCTTCTCCAGTACTATGCTCACCTGGAGATGGGCATGCCTCTTACAGCCAGTTGGTCATAGGGCATCCTTGATTTTATTGTGATCACATTTTTGGCTACAGTTTCCTAAAGCTTTTACATATCTCCTAGGCTGCCATTTTCCTCCTTGAAACAAGTCCATTTTCAATCACTCATAAATTCTTTCCAGTTTTTTGTTCACCAAGATTTCCCTTTTCGTTTTCAAGTATGACTATGCAAGTTACTTTATTGTTAGGAGTGCTCAGTCCATCATAAACTTTGCTGAAAAAGTTTAAAAATTTTGTGAAATATTGTCCAGGATAGATCCTATGTTACACTACAAAGTAATTCTTGAAAACTTTAAGATTAAAATCATATCTTTTTTCCCAACCACAGTTATATGAAACCAGAAATCGATTACAGAATAAAATTAGAAAATTCACAAATATGTGTGATTTTTTTTTTTTTTCAGTGCTGGGGATTGAACCCAGGGCCTGTGCTTGCAAAGCAAGCATGCACTCTATCAACTGAGCTGTATCCCCAGCCCCAAAATATACATCCTTGAACAATCAGTGGATCAAAAATGAAATTAAAAGGGGAATCAAAATGTGTCTTGAGACAAATGACAATGGAACACAGTATATCAAATCTTATGGGATACAGCAAAAGAGTTCTAAGAGGGGCATTTATAGCAATGAATGCCTCCATTAAAAAATTCAAATAAACCACCTGATGTTACATCTAAAAAAACTAGAAAGGGAAGAATACATTTGACCCATGGTTAGCATAAGGAAGGAGATAAAGATCAGGTGAAACAGACAAGAAAAACAAGATCAACAAAACTCAAAGTTGGTTTTTCTTATAAGATAAATCAAATCAAAGCAAATCAAATCTTTGCAAAGCTTTTTTGAGAGATGACTCAAATAAGATCATAAATGAAAGAAGAGACATTATAACTGACACCAAAGAAATACTAAGGATAATAGACTACTGTGAAAATTACACATCAACAAATCTGATAACCTCAGAGGTGGATATTCTTAGTCACTTACAACCTACCAAGACCAAATCATGAGTAAACATAGACTCTGAATTAGGTAAATAACAAGTAAGGAGATTGAATCAGTAATAACAAGTCTCTCATCAAGGAAAAGCTCAGGACCTGTTGACTTCACAGCTGAATTCTCCCAAACATATAAGGAGTACCAATACTTCTCAAAGTATTACAAAAAATTAAAGAGGAAGGAATCCTGACAAATATATTTTATGATGCCATCACCCTGATACCCAAGCCAGATAAGGATGCTACAAGAAAAAAAATGTACAGGCCCATAACCCTGATAAGCTTAGATGCAAAAATCCTCAACAAAATACTGGTAAACCAAATTCAACAGCCCGCTTCATCCACCACGATCAAGTGAGATTTATTCCTGGGATACAAGAAAGCTTCACATGTGAAAATCAAAAATACGTGCTACAAAATGAAAAAAGGACAGTCTTTTCAAATAAATGCTATAGAGAAAACTGGCTATTCATATAGAGAAAAATGAAATTGGACCCTTATCTCATACCATATATAAAATATCAACTCAAAATGGATTAAAGATTTAGATGTAAAACCTCAAACTATAAAACTATTATAAGAAAACAGGAAACATTACACAACATTCATAAAAGCAATAATTTTTAATTTTATCCTGAAAGCTCAGATAACAAAAGCAAAAACTGACAAATGGAAATATATAAACAGCCTCTACTCAGCCCAGGAAATAATCCACAGTGAAGAGACTACTGACATAAAGGGAGAAAACATTTGCAAGAATCCTTCCCCAAAATATGTACAAAAGAAATACAAACATCTGGAAGAGCAATAAAACAAATAAACCAATTATAAAATGGACAAAGCACCTGAATAGACATTTCTCAAAAGAAGACATATAAATAGCCATCCGATACATGAAAAAATGCTCAACATCACTTATTATGCAGGGAAGTGCTAATTAAGACACAATGAAATATCACCTCACATCTGTAGAATAGCAACTATCTGAAATACAAAATGTAACAATTGTAGAGAAAAGGAACCCTTGCATGCTGTCAGTGGGAATGGAAATGTATATGGCCATTACATAAAGCAGTATGCAGGGTCCCTAAAAATTAGAAATAGAACTACTGTATTACCCAGCAATCACAGCACTGGGCATATATCCAGCAGATATATGAATAAAGAAAATGTGATCCACTCATATGCACACATACATAATGGAACACTATTCAGCCATAAAATAGGATGAAACCTTGTCATTTGTGACAACATGGAGGACATTATAAATGAATAAACCAGTCACTGAAAGACAGATACTTCATGACCTCGCTTGTATGTGGAATCTTTAAAAGTCAAATTCAGAAGCAGAGATTAGAATGGGGCTTGGGCTGGGGAAGTACTGGGGAAATGTTGGCCAAAGGTTACAAAATTTTAGTTAGCAGGAATAAATTCAAGAGATCTATTGAACATCATTGTGACTATAGTTAATAACACCATAACCATTAATATGTGATAATTAATTATAAATAACAATTATTAAAGGTTAATAATAATTTTATACTTGAATATTAAGTCAGTATATTTTAAGTGTTCTCCTCATAAATATCTGTGTAGAGTAATGCACATGTTAATCAGCTTGATTTGATCATTCCACAATGTATACACATTTCCACACATGGTACATCACAAGTATATACAATTCTATTTACCAATTGTAAAAAAGGGATAATTAGTGAGAGAATTAAAAAATGAGATCAATTAGCTAAAAACAGAAATAGAAGACATTGTAAATAGGAAAAGACATTTCAAAGCCCCCAATCACCACCACTTATAATGGGTTGCATTCTTTCAAAGGAAACCTATTACTGTTAAAGATGAGCTCTGCTGGAGATTGCTGTAACTCCTTGGACAAGGGAGGCAATGATTTAATTAAAGGATGCTTTACGGAAGATAGTTTTAAAATAAAGTATGAAAATTGGGACAGGATCAACATAGAATTGGTTGGTTTACCAATTATTGGTATTTTTATTAAACACTCTTAAAATGCACTCAGAATGTAGGTGCTTTTAAGTTTAACTCCTAATATCATAAAGTTATTATAAGCATTATATTTTATAATTATTTACAGAGACACTGCTGATAAAACATTAAACTTACAGTTTTAGATAATTCTTGAATTGATAATGATTAAGCACATATTAAAGTAGAAAGGATCTAAAAGAAATTTATTTCCTATTTCCAGATCATCAATAGTTAAGTCTCTGCAGAAAAGTTAACCTTAAATGTAATGTATATGGTATATGGTTTAATTTCTCCTTCTGTTAAGGTGAAAGAGACCTATTTTCTTAATCTATCATTTTCCCAAGGACACATTTGACTGTTTACATATTAAACATTTTAAATTGTTAAACATTGAAGTTGTATACAGTTGTTTGTAAGTGATTATGAACCAGTGATGAGCATGAGGACACATAAACATTTTTCTTTATTCAGAATACTTATTTAGGATATATTCCCAGAAACAGAATTACTGATTAAAACTCTTTGGAGAGTCAGGATAACTTAAATTTCAGGAACTTCCAGGATTTAAAATTTCAACAGAGTCTACCTGAATAACAGCTTTATTTGTAAGAATTCACTTGCCACTACTTTGATAATCAAAAACATTTTAAGGAACTTTTTAATGTTTAGTATTTGGGTTGCTAAATGATGATTGAAAAACTTTGTTATCTATTTCAGCGTGGATAAATTTAGGATAATAAAAAATAAGATTTCTCAGTCCCATTTTCTCCTTCTTACCTACCACTCTGACACATTGGGTGCAGGATCAAAAAGGAGTTTCGGTGTCAGCTGGCATTTTTTCTTTCTTCTTTCTACTCAAGGTGTGATACCTGGACCAGTAAAATAATTGTCCTGTGGTAACTTGTTAGAAGCATAGAATCTCAGGCTTCATAACATACCTACTGAGTTAGAATCTGTGTTTTTAAAAATCTCTAGGTGATGTACATGCATATCAAAATTTGAGGAGGAGTTTTAAAACTGGAAGAAACACATGATAAGGATTACTCATTTGAAGCATGGATTCTGGGACCAGTGTGTTCGGATTTGAGTTCCAACTCTGCCACTTACTGTATGACCCTGGCCAAATTATATAACCTCTCTGTGCCCCAATTTCCTCATTTCAGAAAATATGGAGATTATAATGGTATCTACTTCATGAGTCTCTTGCAACAATTAAATATATGTATTTAGATTAGTGCTTGGTATAGAAAAAGAACTATACAAGTATTGTATTAGATCTTATTATGATTTAAGATTCTTCACTGACTAGCATTCTAGAACACCTGGAGATAGTTGACTGACTTAAACAGTAGGGGAGCCATTCTATTAATTAATATGAGTTTTAAAAATTGAGGAAAGTTCCATGGAGGAAACGAGAATTTAGAACAATTTTATGGGATAACTAAGTTGGGAATCTTAGAGACCAAACCACTAAGGGCATTCAAGGGGAAACAGACTTAGAAGCAAGAATAAATGAATATATTGGTGTGTATTATGTGCCAGGAATTTTGAAGAAGGCATAAGGTAGTTAGAGCCAGAAGGCTTGTTAGGAGCTCAGATTGGATCCTAAAAAAAAAAAAAAAAAAAAAAAAAAAAAAAGCCTTGACTACAAGAAATGAAGAAAATATTAGTTTTTGTTTTCTTACCAGTAGTTTTACTCTGTTTTTGTTTTCTTACCAGCAAATATAATAAATATCAGTAGGCAAATTAGCAGGAAATTGGTAGATTAATTAGGAGGATAGTGTTATTAGGCAGAATGGCTTAGTCAGTAAGAGAGCAAAAGGAATAGGAAAGGACTGGGAATGTAGTTCTGTGGAAGAGCACTTGCCTGGCACATGCAAGACCCTGGGTTCTGTCCTCAGAACCACAAGCAAAAACAAAAGGACTAAGAGGCAAGATTGGGTGTTAGAGTGTTAAAAAGAAGCGACTGTGGCTCTAGGATTTTGAATCTTAAGGACAAGCAATGTGCTGGTACTTTTTTTAAAAAATGGGAACACAGGAATATAGCTGCTTTGAGGGACAGATATGTTTGCTCTGGAAAGTACTGAATGCTGTACCCCAACAAGTCAAGCATCAGGTGCAGCAGAAAGTACCGTGTTCAGAAGAGCATCAATCATACTCTTGCCTTTCATTCTTTGTATTACTGAACTGGTTACTAACATCAAATATTTAAAATTATCACACTGTGTCATTCATATTATCAGTAGGGTATGAAACCTAGCTTTGCTTTATCCTAAAAATGCCATTAGTGCAGGAAGTGGTTAAGAGTCTGTAAATATTTGATCCTCAAATTTATGATGAGCAGTGAGAAAAGCCAAGATGAAGGAAAACCTTAAACTTCTGATGGTATCTTTGTTTCCTATGTATATTTCAAATTCTCAGGATCCTCTAAATATTTCTTAAAGCAAATTAAAATGAAATGAATTGCATAGTTGGTTTTTCTATGAATCAATGAAAGACCTTGAAAGAAGCGAATCTCAGTCCATTATTTTCATCCCTGGACAATATTTATAGTCAGCCTGAAAGAAAGCAAGAACAAATAAAATATGTAGCTTTTAGACTTATTTAGTACTCCTAGACCTGCATGGTAAAGATCTTCATCTTTTTGTCCAAGAAATAACCTAGCACAATTCACTGTCTGTGAGACCATTAGCCATCACAGATAATATTTTACCAGAGTCTGTTGCCTGTAAATGAAACAGAAGCAGAAAAAGTGATAGGGAGGCGACATGTGTATTATCATAATACTGATCATTGGGTGAAAAGTGCATTTATGAGCAAATCTAGGACTGCCTAGCAACTGTTTCCAGGCAGAGAGTGTCTGGGAGCTGGCTGCTGCTACCTTTCAGGAGCCAGCAGCCTATTTCTACACACTTCAGGATACCTGTTTTGGATCCCAGTTCTAAGGTACAGTTTTTCTCAGCAACTCTTAATTCTAAATATTTTGTTTTGTGGTGATTGACACAATAAACCCAATAATATTACTTTCATTCTGTCTTTGAGTATAGCATAAATACACAGAGTTTTAACTACAATGGAATATAATGGCTGAAGTCGGAAGCTTTCATGTTTTAAGAACCGTCCGGCCCATACCTTTTAGTTCCAAGCTCTGCCACATTCTCTAAGACTATACCCAATTTGAGCCCACTTCTAAGCATATAAGATGTAGTATTTAAACATACTCCAGAAACTTTTCAACTTCTGAAAAATCCATCCCTGGTCTTCTTGATGGAGTCACTACTTCTGCTACCAATTATGATAATTTTGACTGCACCTGTCCTTTGCTGCAGGCTATGTTAACAGCAGTGAGGCAGGATTTTCTAGAGTAACAAGGGGGTCTCTGTGAGGAGCAGATAGGCCATATTAGTGAGTTCAAGATTCTCCAGGGAGAAGAGTACTCAGAAACAGTGGAGAAATGTGGTCAATATGATGATACTCTCATGCTGGTCGAGCACTTACTGATACTCCTGAGCAGTCCTGCCCTCTAATCTGCCCATGCTTCCTGTTCCTAGAATTCCCACATACCTCCCAATGTATACCCTTGTATTCAAGCAACCATCCATATCCTCTTTTCCCCATGGCTGCCAGGAAGCCCCACCCTCTTCCCTTGCCCATGTGCTTACTGTCACTGGATCCTCTGAAAGACCCATTCCTTTGCAAACCCTCTTTCTCTATACACTCAACCATTTTTACAGAGTATGTTCTACCACATCTTCATTTTAGTTGAAATCCCAAGGACCTGCTCTCTGTCCTCATAAACCAGAACCAGGGGATTGACTGTCATCTTCTTCAGCTCTCTAGTCCACTTGCTGACTTTTAAAAATATTTTCATGAGGTCTTTCTTCATTTGGGAGACAATGTACTACTTAAGAGCACAGAATCTGGATCTGGATCCATGTTTTGGAACACTGTATAAATTGCCAAACATTTCTAAGTGTCAGTTTCCACATTGAAAAGAGGAAGCAAGAACAAGAATATCATTTTGCAAGGTTGTTATAAGGATTAAATTTATTCATTCTTTTCGCAAATCTTTCCTAATTACTGTGAGCCAGAAATTTCTTAAGTACCAACAAAACAATTCCTTCCCTCATAAAATTTGTGGTCTCATGGGGAAATAAGTTCTTTAAAAAGGTAAATATGAAAACATAATTCCAAAATCTAATATGAAAAAATAAAACAAGGGTTTAATTCAAAGTCTAATTTAGATGGAAGAGGTGGTTGGGAAGAAGGCCCTTAGGAGGTGTTTTAGTCAGCTTTTTGGCTGCTGTGACTAAATGACACAACTGTACATAAAGTACAACTGTAAAGGAGGAAGAGTTTATTTGGAGGCTCACAGTTTCATAGATCTTAGGCCATAGAAGGCTGGCTCCATTCCTCAGGGCTCGAGGTGAGGCGGAACATCATGGTGGACGAGTGTAGCAGAGGAAAGCAGCTCACATCATCAGAAAGCAGAGAGAGAGAGAGAGAGAGAGAGAGAGAGAGAGAGAGAGAGAGAGACTCCACTCCAGATGCAAAATCTATAGCCATGCCCCCAATGAACTACTCCCTCCAGCCACCCCCTACCTGCCTCCAGTTAATCCCATCAAGGATTAATTCACTGATTAGAGAACAAAGGATAAGTAAAAATCTCCCAAATCCAAATAACAACCAGGAAAAAAAAAAAAAGAATCAGGCAAAGGAGTAGGGGATAGAGAAGGAGGAAACTGCAGACAAAGGAGCAGCTTTGCACATTCCAGAGCCTGAACGATGGCCATAGTGAGCGAGTGTGTGTCACACAGTGAGATAGAGATGTAGGCTAGGGAGCGAAATTGTGGGAACTGAATATGAAGGTTGTTATGATTTGGATCTGGAATGTCCCCCAAAAGTCATTGCAGAAAGTTTCAGAAGTTGGCTTTAAAGCAGTGGTTAGGGCTCTGACCTCATCGGTGGATTACTCCATTTGATCAGTGGACTAATCCATTTGATGGATTAATGCATCTGTAGCTGAATGGATTACTAGGAGGTGGGACCTAGTTGGAGGAGGCGGGTCACTGGGGGCACCCCCTAGCCCTTCCTCCCATCCGACCTGTTCTCTCTCCTCCCTGGTGCCCATGAGCTGAGCAGTTTTCCTCTACCATGCCCTTCCATTGTGACATTTCTGACCATGGATTAAATTCTCTAGAACCAAGAACCAAAATAAATCTTTCCTCTTCTAAGTTATTCTTGTCAGGTATCTCAGCGACCAAAAGCTGACTGTCACAAAGACCAATATAAGGGTATTATTTTCATTTTAAATGCAATGAGAATCAATGGTTTTGAGAAAGGGTATAACATCATTTATCCACTTAAAAGATCTCTTTGAAGACAGTGCTGGGAGCACACTAACTGATTTGGTAAAAGAAGTTATATTTACATAGGCCTTGCTCTCCAATATTTTAATGAGTAGTGGGTACCTAGGTCACAGTTTTGCTCACTAGACTCTTACCACTGAGACTCTTGCCACCACCTTGTGAATAGCTCAGCCAACATTCCTACTTCAAAACCTCCTTGACATTCATAACTCAAAGGGTCACTCTGGAATTTCTCAGAGCCAGGGGCCACCCTCATTTGTGAAATTTTGGATGCCAGTGGTTGGGTACAGTGGCAAATATATGTAATCCCAGCTACTCAGGGGACTGAGGTAGGAGGATCATGAGCTTGAGGACAGCCTGGGCAGCTTAGTGACACCCTGTCTCAAGTTAAATAATAATAATAATAAAATTTTAGATGGCAGTAAAATATTCTATGATTTCTATCCTTCTACTTCCTACCACACTCCTCCAGAGTGGTAGAAAAAAAAAATTGGAAAGATAAACGTTGAGACAACACTGTGAGAAGGGTTTTTGTTTTGTTTTGTTTTGGGGATTTGAGACTTAGGAACTTAAACTAGTGAAAAAAAAAAACAACTTATAATGTTGCTTAATATTTTTTAAAAAAGACTTAGCTTAGAACAAAAGTTCTTATAAATTGCTTTTGAACTTGAATTCTGTATTCACTGATATCAATATCACTGCCTGTATCTTTCTTCTTGTTCACATTAATTCATATTTTATTTCTATCTTTACTGAATTATGTTGTCTTAGGAATGACTCTCATATGCAGCACAGGAAGGATTTTGCTTTATAATTAGAGGTATGACTTGTATCATGTACAATCCAGATTCAAAAGTGGATATAAACTCTACTCTTACCTAGAAGTTACAAGTAACGGTCACCATTTGGGTAGGAAATGGGATCTACTCCAGATCATGAGGTGAACTGCCTATATAAGAGCTAAAGAGATATTTGCCTGAAGGCAGATCTCCCATTTGAGGAAAATGTGTGGGGTGGAGAAACTCTCATGGCTTTTCCAAAGCTTGTTTTAGAACTCCACATGAGCTGGAAGAGAAAGCCAATATTTGGTTGGACAGGTGCTTCTCAGTACACTGATGGCCATTCAGTGTTAGCCACAGAAGCAGGGTCAGCCAGCACCTGCAGCTTTCCCTAGTGCAGAAAGGAGACATTTTTTCTCCTCCTTCCCCCCAAATACAGAAGAGAAAGAGAGAGGGAAGGTTTCTGGGAGCTGGAACTTTGCCTTCCTTTACATTCTGATAGAGTCATAGATTTAACCTCAGTTAAAAAAGGGAAGAAGAGCTAACACTCAGAATGATGTGTTTCTAAAGACTGAACATGACTGGTGGCTATAGAGTCTGTCCATGTTGTTAAAGAAATCTCCATAACAAGAAAGGGAGATTTAACAGAGCACAGATGACAGGGCAAGAGAAGAAATAAGCAGAGGTAGACAATGCAGGAGGGAAGGAGACGTAGTTCATAGGATATAAGTAACAGACTGGAATAAAAAACACAGACTTGGAGGCACTGGAGCCAGAATTTGGACAGGCGGAAATATTGAAGGAAAGGTAGAAAGATTGGATGTGGAAGAACTGATTTTCAAGACTGGAGTCTGGAAAGTCAATATCCTCAAAAAAATCCATTTTATTTGTAAGGAAGTAGGAAGTAAGGAAGTGTACCATGGATGAGGGCAGCTTGAATAGCACAGAGGTTTAGAATGATCAGAATACTAATGCTGAAATTGACCAAAAGTGAATAGATAAATTACTTTTTTTGTACTAACAACAAACTATAAAAGACCAAAAATATTAAAGGCTCATCTAGAAAAATATGTTACATAAGGATATTAAATAATATGTTTTATATAAATCTAGTATCAAAAATGTGAATTCTTCCAAAATTAAGTAAACAATACAATCTGAATTCGAATATTTGGGGAGGGATTGGTTATAGTGATTTTAAAAGATATATGGACTAATTAATGTAAAATACAAAACTCGTGAGCAGTAACTTGCCTCACCAGATTGAAGCATTTCATGACCTCCTTGCTGGCTTTGGTTTTGACTTAGAAAGAAGTCAGAGGAACAGAAGAGAGAGCTCAGAAATAGATCTCAGTACATGTGAGTATTTGATATATAACAAAAATGGTATTTTAGTTAAAAAGAGAAAAGATGGGTTATTTTAAAAATAGTGCTGATCCAACAGCCTACTAATCTGGAAAAAAAGTATATTGAGGTATGTTCTAGATAGATTAAATAAAAGAAAAAGGAAATAATAGATTTTATTTATACATAAACATCCCTCAACTTGATTAACCAAGATAGGACCTGGAAGGTATAAAGAAAAAAAATACAGGTAATTGAAAAATCTATATGGCAAAAGATTAATAAATCAAAAGTAAATGAATATTATACTTTAACAAGAGCTTTCAAAATGAAATGATAAATTAAGAAAAGTTTTTTTTTTTTTTTTTGCAGTGCTGGGAATTGAACCCAGGGCCTTGTGCTTGCAAGGCAAGCACTCTACCAACTGAGCTATCTCCCCAGCCTGAGAAGTTATTTTTTTGAAACAAACAATAGAGAAGAGCCAGAGTATATAAAAGTTCTTTCAAATGAATGAAACAGACATAAAACATAAATAACCATCAGAAAAAATGGGCAAGTGAGATTTGCAGAAAAGCATATCCAAATGGTCAATAAACATGAAATCATACCCAACCTTGCAAGGGGTTAAGAAAATGAAAATAAAGCAACAACAATGCATTAGATTAGAAAAATTAAAAGTGACAGTTCTGTCTGATGAAGAGGTTTGGGGAAAAGGGTACTGTGTACATGTGGAAATGTTCATTGTTTCAGCCCTTTAAAAATGCAATCTGATATTATCCATTGAAATTAAAAATACATTCATTTATCACATTCTTAGGGAATCTCTCCTCCAGAAACGAAACGACTACTAACTAAAGTATAACACAAATACATTTACTTTGTTAGCACTGGAAGATTTAAGACAGAGCACCCCTCAGTTGGCAATTGACTTTATGTATTATGGCACGGCAGACCCGTGCCATGTAGTAGCACGCAGTCATTGAAAGAAGTCTGTTTGGTTCTTATTAAGCATTTCCTGACTTAGCTCCTCATTTGATCCTCAGCAAACTTATAAGAAGTGGTAATGATTTTATAGGGAAAGAAACTAACTAAAGCATAAAGATGACATTATTATAAAACAAATGACTCCTTAACTGCCCCCAACACACACACCACAGAATGCTGTAGGTCTAGAATATGGTTATATGCCAGAGAAGTATGGAAAGTTACACATGCGGTTACAATGCTAACAGATTTGTTAATATTGTTACTTATGAAGGAACTAAATTTACTATTTGTAGGGTTTTTTAAAATTTTTTTGGTTGTTGATGGACCTTTGTTTTATTCATTTATTTATACGCAGTACTGAGGATTGAACCCAGTGCCTCACACACGCTAGGCAAGTGCTCTACCACTGAGTCACAACCCCAGCCCCATACTATTTGTAGTTTTAAAAAATTATGTAAAATATAATCTCATGTAGATATGTATAAAAGAATTGTCACTTCTTATGATTATCTGTGGAGAAGGTCCATATATTTTTGTTTTTCTTTGATTTTAAAAATTTTTAGTTGCATTTTTTAAAATGGGAATGTGATGGAAGGAAGGGGAAGTTATATTTATTGTGGAGAAAATGTACATGAGTGGGGATACAATAATAATAATTCTATAAAACATTTAGTTTATGTCTCCATGTATCTAGAACTTAAAAAAAATTAATGCTAATGTAAGAAGACAGAGTGGTTATGTATAAGACTAAGACTCTAAACATCGAATTGGTTGGTTTTAGAAGTAGTAAAATTTAACTATGTTTTATTATATATACAGGTTCTTCAACAAGTAGTTTCATTTACAAATTTGGTGACATACTATTTCTCACATTAAATACTTTGAAGTAAATTCAACAAGGTTCTACCTGTTGAATAAGAAATTGTAAGGATTTGTCTTTACAATCTTATCTAATTATTTATATATTTTAAATAAATTTTATTATATGCAAGCTATAATCAACATTGCTTTCAATGTTACTGATCAAGTTACAAATTCCTGAGAGGATTTCCAGCACGATGTTATCATTAAAGAGTTCCTCATCCTTTTGATTCTCATCCCCATGCATAACTTCACCCTAGGCATCATGCAAACCCCAGGGCAGAGAGGAGAGGACAGGAAGAACAAACCCAGGTCCCAAAGTTCTCACTGACCGGAGGAGACACAGCAGAAGTGATCTAAAGAGCGACAGAGAGGGCAGAGGACGATCACAGGCAGAAGCCTGACCAAAGCAGGGGCGGCACCCACATTTGTAGACAGGTGGGCAGGAGAAACTACCATTGCTATCCATTTTGGTGAGTGGGACTTCCTCACAGGAGGATGAGGGCTTCTTGAGGAAGAGGCCTAGTGATTTCTGGAGCTAAGGGACTTCTGGGGCAAGTTGAGGATGCAGGGGGTTTTGAATGATGTACAGAATAATACTGGGACTCACCAAGGCTGAGAAGACAGGAGTAGGTAGCGCACTAAAGCATGTAGAAGTCCTGGTCTGGGACTGAGCATTTTTTTTTTCTTCCTCTATATGCAGAATATGATTAGCAGACAGACATTGACGGCCACCCAATTTGGTAAAAGTTATGTTCATGCTGTAACTGCCTATGGGTCCTGGGAAATCTGGCCTATGGTCCTGACCACGTGGTGAAACTGAAGGGCAAGGTCGCTCAGGAAGTTTGTGGGAGTTCTAGGTTGATAGGTACTATTGCGTTGAGCCGTTATATCTCACTATTAGGAAATCACTATTAACAATGGTGTTTTGTGAGTATGAAATATTCTTTTTATGAGGTTAAGACTGTTTAGACTCAATTTCTGGGAATCTTTGGCATCCTTCTCTGAATTCAGGACATGCCCTATTCCATTTGTGAAAGGGAGTTGCTGAAGTGTGTGTTCTATTTGGCTGTGAGGGGAACTCATTTATTTGAGCTCCCTTTGTTTTGTGAGGCTCAGTGTTCCAAGTTCTCTTGTCCCTAAGGTTCTTGGCTGATGACTGTTTTGTAACCACATATTTCTAGCCAATATCATGCAAAGTAACAGAGCTTGCCAGTAACATTCAGTATCTCAGACTGAGAGATCACTTTAAGAAAAAAGACTGAACTTATGACGCAAAACCAGACTTTTGGCATACTTGAGAAGGGAAAGTATCAAGGAAGCCAGGAAAGAAAGAATGTGAATAGGTTCAAGTCTCAGTTCTCCACTCTTAAAGAGCCACAAGGCCCCTTCTAAATTTCTGTTCTTTGACTTTTTAAACTAAAGTCTTTGTATCTGAAAACATTAAGTTATTTTGAACTAGGATTTTCCAGTGCCAAACTGGGAGTAATTTTATGAGTTTAGAATTTGAGGAACATTGGCATTAGTTCTTCATTAAAGAAGAATGCAGCTGAGAGTTTATCTGGCCTTGGGCTTTTCTTTGTTTGAAGGCACTTTATTATTGTGTCAGTCTTATTGCTTGCTATTGGTCTGTATAGATTTTCTGTATCCTTTTGGTTCAGATTTGGTGGTCATATGTGTCTAGAAATGTGCTCATTTATTCTAGAATTGTCCTATTTACTGGAGTGTAAGTTTTCAAAATAGTCTGTAATGATCCTCTGGATTTCTATGATGTCTGTGTTGGTATCTCCTTTTTCATCTATAATTTTATTAATTTGAAATATCTCTATTTTGGTTAGTTCAGCTAAGGGTTTATCAATCTTGTTTATTTTTCAAAGAACCAATTCTTTATTACATTGATCCTTTGTATTTCTTATTCTCAATTTCATTGACTTTGGCTCTGATCTTAATTATTTTCTTCCTTCTGCTATTTTTGGAATTGGTTTGTTCCTGTTTTTAAAGGGCCTTTAAGAAGCATCATTCAGTTATTTACTTGTGTTTTTTTTCTCATTTTTTTAATGTAGGCACACTTAGTTGTAAACTTGCCTCCTTGAACTTCCTGCATAGTACCCCAGTAATTCTGATATGTTGCATCTCTATTTTTCTTTCATCCTAAGAATTTTAAAATTTCTCCCCTGATTTTGCTATAATCATTCATAGTTCAAAACTGTATTATCCAATCTGCATGTGTTTATATTGTTTCTGTCATTTTTCTTAGTGTTGATTTCTAATTTCATTCCATTATTAACTGCTAAGATGCAAGGAATTATACTGATTTTTTTATATTTGCCAAGATTTGCTTTGTAGCATAAAATATGATCAACTTTGGAGAAGATTTCATTAATAGCTAAGGAGAAAGTGAATTTAAATATTGTTGGATGAAATATTCTATAGATGTCTGTTAGGTCCATTTGATTTAAATACTGAGTTTATGTCTAGATGACCTATTTATTGGTGAGAGTGGTGTATTGAAATCACCCCATATTATGGTTTTGAGGTTTGAGTCTTTAACTTTAGAAGTGTTTATGTAATCAGGTGTACCAACATTTGGGGCATAAATGTTTATTATTGTTATGTCTTCTTGGTGGGTAGTTCCCTTAACCCGTATGAAATGACCTTATTTGTCTCTTATGATTAATTTTGACTTGAAGTTTGCTTTTTCTGACACTAGAGTAGTTACTCCTCCTTGTCTTCAGGCTCTGTTTGCATGGAATTTCATTTTCTATCCTTTCACTTCCAGCCTGTAACTATCTTTGCCTGCAAGGAAGTCTCTTGCAAACAATATGTAGTTGGGTCTTTTGAATCCATTCTGTCAGTCTGTATTTTTTTTTTATTTTTTTTTTTATTTGGCAATGGACCTTTATTTTATTTATTAATATGCTTTGCTGAGAATCAAACCCAGTGCCTCACACATGCTAGGCAAGTGCTCTGCCACTGAACCACAATCCCAAACTAGTCTGTATTTTTTAATTGGACAGTTGAGACCATTTACATTCAGTCTTGCTCTAGAGAGATGTTTATTAACTCCTGCCATTTTATTTATTTCTAATGTTCAATTCAGCTCTATTTCTTATTTGATTAACTACTCTTTCAATGAGATTCATCCATTTCTGAACTCTGGAGTTTGTTGTGTGTAGTGCAGTGTTTAAGTATTTTCTGTAGTGCTGGTTTAGTAGCCATGAATTTTTTAGTTTCTGCTTGTAAGGTTTTCTTTTCTCTCTCTCTCTCTCTCTCTTTTTTAGTTTGCTTGTAAGGTTTTAATTTAATCTTCAATTCTCAAGGAAAGCTTTGCTGGATGTTGCAATCTTGGTGTAGTTATTTTCCTTCTATTTTAGACTTTGTTCTGGAAATCAGAAGTAATTTCTGACCACTAAATATGACCTGATGTTTTTCTCTTAAAGCTTTTAAAATACTATCTGTATGTTAGGTATTTTAATTGTAATGTATTATGGAAAAGTTCTCTTTTGATCTTGTCTATTTGAAGTCCAAATGTGTCCTGCATCTGGATGCCCATCTCATTTCCAAGGTTTAGAAAATTTTTCTTTATTGTATTCCTGAAAAGGTTATTCATGCTAATAGCCTATATCTCAGATTCCTCTTGATTTGCAATGGTTCTTAAGTTCGGTCTCTTAATGTCATTCCAGAGTTCCTATATATTCTTATCATGGTTTTACTTATTTTCTTTAATACTGTCAGAATGTTTAAGGCTGGCTACTTTTATCATTCAGCTCTGTGATTTTGTCGTCTCTATCGTGTACTCTATTAAAGACTTTCAACTGAATTTTTAATGTGATTTATTGTCTTTTATATCCACAGATTTTTTTGGTTCTTTTTAAATATATATATTAATATCCTATACTGACTTCCTTAACCCAGTCAGTTGTTTTTCTGTATTCTCTTGGAATTCATTGATCTTTCTTATAATCATTAATTTGAATTTTTATCTCTTATTTCTATATCTTTGGAATTGGTTGCTGGTGAATTATGAACCTTAGGGGAGGTATCATGTTACCTTCTTTTATTTTCATACTTATTGTATTTCTATACTGAGATTTGTGCATACATGGGGGTGGATTTTTCTTCCACTTTGATGTGAGGGCCTTTTTCCAGAAGAGCCTTCTTTTGGTTAAGTTCTGGATTTAGGGTGTTGTAAATTGTTGAATATATTTCCAAGGGGGTTTTGTATTATCATTTCCCTCCTAGTTCTTTGGTGATGATCAGTGTACTTTGATACAGTGTGTATTGTGTCAGAGCTTGAAGATCCCAATTTCTCTGTATATCTCACAAGAGTGCAATTGTGTTGTATAAAGCAGGGTATGTGGGGCACACCCTCTGTGATTGCTCTTCTAGACTCAACAATTCTGTATGTTAAAAGAAAGGTATGGGATTGATCTAGATTTAGGCCCCTTATAGGTGTGGTGGCCATAGTCTTTGTGCTATTTCTCTCTGCTGTTACCATAAAAGCAGAAGTCCATGAGGGGGATCCAAGGGTCTGGTTGTCCAATTGGGGGGTTTAATCTGCCATTTTCTTGTGTTAAATTATTACTGAAGTTCAAACATGGTTAGGTTGTGGGAAGCAAGGTGTGCTGTTTCTTAGCTGGGTTGGGTGTGTAGCTCAGCAGCAGAGTATCTATCCCAAGAACTCATAGCATCACACTAGATTCTCAGCACCTCACAGAAAAGGGGGAAATAAACAACAACAAGAATAGTAACAAAGAATTTACAGCACTTAAAAAAATACCAGGTGCCTACTATGACATTTATAACACTAATAACCATAAAATCAGGAATGGTGAGGTCAGCAATTAATAGCAGCAGCAACAACAAACTACCCTGAACTAGACATAACAGTAAACACCAGGGGTCAACTATGTCATCAACAGTGGTAATAAATACAGCCACATGAATGGTTATATAAACTAAATAGTTCTGAAAGATGGTAAAAAAAATGAAGTTTATTAAGAAAAGAGAAAATTGGTAGAAAGGCAAAAGAAAGATTATTCAAAAGGTGAAAAGAGAGAAAGTAAAAGGTAGCAAATGAAGGTGATAAAGGAGGATAAAATAAAGAAATAAAAGGAACCAAATAATGAGAGAGAACAAGAGAATTTGGAGACTAGAGGGAGAATAAAGGTGAGAAGAGTAAGAAGCAAAAACAAACCACTAAGCCTCAAAACACAAAACATAGCAAACTAACAAAAGGATAAGAAAAGGAAATAAAAAAGAATTACACACATGCACACCAATCAACAAATACAACAACAACAAAAAATTCCTTAATGAAAATGAAAGAATTGTCTCTGCTTAGGTGGTTGATAATATGTATATTCATTGCCTATATCGAACTTACCTTGTTTACATTTCTTCTTGGACAATGCACGACTTTTAGAGAGCAAGGGCTGGGGGCAGTTATTAAACCCTTCCTTGTGTGTTCTACATTGAGCTGCTGGCTGGAGTGGCCTGAAACCAAAACTGGTTGAAATAGCTCTCTGTTTCCCTACTACCAGTGCAAGGTAGGATGGAATGGGAAGTACCATTTATTGGAGTTTTGTCTGGATAGATTAGATAATGCACTCCCAGATCAGGGCTGATGCAGAATTCTAAATGGAAAGTTCTAGTAGCTGGAATTTAGCTTTAATCATAACTTTGGGAGTTTGTCCAGTGGTATCTACTCTGGAGAGATTAGATCAACAAACTCATAGGGGCATCTACAATTCAGGGACCTCCAAAAAATATCTACTTATAGGATGGAGTAACCATTACTGCCCTGGGTGGAGAGGACATGGTATGTCTGACACACTCCACCACCCACAAATATGGTATTCCAAGGCTCAATTCCTAAATGAAATCATGCAGGCCTATTCAGTTTCCTGACTCTCTAGCTGGTCTTGTGAGTCACCAGGAGCACTGCTTCTGGGATTGGCTTGACTCCAGCATACTCGTTCTCATCCTCTCTTCAATATACTAATATGGCTGGATCTCTCTGAGTCTCTGTCTAATATTGAATTTCTGTGGATTCCCTCAGTCATCCACCACTCTGAGAAGCAGTATTTCCACTGCTTCAGTTCTGAGCCAAGGAAGAACTAGGAAGTGCAGACTTCCTCTACTTTGCCATCTTTGTTCTTCTGGAGGTTTATGTTTGAAGACATAATTATGAACTTTTGAAGAAAGACAATCAGGAGCCAGTTGAGCTTTTCATCAATCTGGTCTTTATCTGACTCTCCCTCTCAGGTTATTTTGATCATTTTGCTTTCTGTTTTTTAAAATTGATTTACTTTGCAAACAGCTACATACCAAAAGTCCTCAAAATGGATAGACGATATGGTCATTTTTGGAGTGTTATCAGACATTGTTCTAGGATTCCCAACTTCTACTCCTATCCAGTTTTTCCTAGTTATCCTAGAAAAAAGATTATAAAAAAATAAATAAGATCATATGCATATCAATCCATATTCTTCTCTGGTAAACCCCACATCAAAATTCAAAACCCCAAATACTATTTGCCTTTAATTTTTACTTATTGAGAAAATTAGGTAACCTATATCCTGTACTAAAAAAGTATACTTTAAAATTTGTTTCCTCTAGTTGGACAAAGTGGCACACACCTATAATCCCAGTGCTCTGGAGGCTGAGGCAGGAGGATCTCAAGTTCAAAGTCAGCCTAAATAAAAGCCATGTACTCAGCAACTCAGTGAGACCCTGTCTCTAAATAAAATATGAAATAGAGCTGGGGATGTGGCTTAATGGTCAAGTTGGGTTGAATCCCCAGTATAAAAAAAATTAATTTCTTCCCATGATATTGATAAAATATGACTAAATGAAACTAATGTTTTACTCTGGGAATGGGAAGCATATTAAAATATTAGGATATACTTCTCTCTCATTCAATGCAAGTATTACTGGACTTTTTTGCATTTGACCTAGTGCATTTGACCTTTTGCATTGTCTCAGTAAAGTGAATATTAAGGCAAAAATGTTTTATGTAACTAGATCTCTTTCTTCATTTGCTATTTTTTTTTTTGTTCTTTTTAGTTACACATGACAGTAGAATGTATTTTGACGTATTATACATACCTGGAGTGTAACTTCCCATTCTTGTGGTTATACATGATGTGGAGTTACACTGGTCACACATTCATACATGGACATAGGAAGTTATGTCAGATTAGTTCTGCTGTTTTTCCTATTCCCATTCCCCGCCCTTTCCTTCATTCCCCTTTGTCTAATCCAAAGTAGTTCTATTTTTCCTCTCCTGCCTCCACAATATGTGTGTTAGCATCCTCATAATAGAGAGAACATTTGGCCTTTGGTTTTGGGGGATTGGTTTATTTCACTTAACATGAAACTAGTCTCCAGTTCCATCCATTTACTGGCAATTTATTTGCTTTCTTTAAAGCAGGAATAAGCATTAACAGTAATATTTTGATAATGCTATATATCTATTTACATTTGCATAAAAATTTAGTCATACTTGCTTTAAATAAAAAAGAAATATATATCAGACTATTTCTCTGAATGAAAACATGGTTTCATCCAGTTAAATTCTATAAATATATAGTTGATATCATAGAAAAAGTTCATCATATTTAATGTTACATGCAATAAAATGAGTACATGTTATGAACTGTCTAAGAACCACTATGTAAAATATGGGTGTATATAGATATTTACTATAAAATGTATAAATGATTGAAAGAAAACATATCAAAATGTTAAAAGTTTTTATCTGTAAAAGATATACTGATCTGTTTTATTCTGCTTAATCTTAAAGGAACCAAGAGTTGATAGAATTAATTCAGCTTCTTGTCAATCAAAGTCTTAAATAGAATGTGAAGTTAATCAAATACTGACTTAAGAAGAATGCTAAAATCTAACTTTATAGTTTGTCTTAGATGATTCATTAGGAAATCCTTGATTTGTAGATGAGCAAGAACTCTCTAAGAGACCTGAATGTTTTTAAAACTTCCAAATTGTTTAGGGATAAGATAAGGGATTCAGTTTAACTCTGCAGATTGATTATTATAACTCAATTTTTTTCTCAAAAAATATACATAGTGGAAAAGCAAAAGCACATATGAAGAAGAAACTAATTAATGGTCAACTATTTTGAATTCTCAAACTATCTTCTGTTTATAGTAAGGGTAATTTTCTGATGTTGCTTCTTATAGTTGAGGATAATTACAAAATATGATTATGTCTTGCTTTTCTCATCCTGACTAAAGTTGATGAGGAAATTACTAGATAGTCAAAGATGTCTACCAGCATTGTCAACAGAAGGGAGTCAGTCATGGAGGAGAAACTAAACTGTAGCTCTCCTTTCAGTAAGGTCTTTGTCCTGGTGCAGGAAAATCCTTGCCTCAACAACACTTCCTATAGTAACTTTGTCATTTCATTTGTCTTCCTTGGCTGTACATGAAGGGTCCAATGTGGTTGAAATCAGAATGTAGTTTAAACCAGTCTTTAAAAGGCATTTCTCTACTGTGGCATATCTATTAATTTAATATACATTCTATCTAAATTCATATCAGATTTATTTTCCATAAATAAAACACCTAGGCTCTTAGGCCTACATTCTGAAAAAGAGCGGTGAATTCTCGGCATAATAATTCCATTTTTACTATTGTCATGTCATCTTGTAGAAAGATATCAGACTTAATAGAAAACATTTTTACTTTCCCTGACTTTTCATCAATTTTTGACTCCTGGGGTAAGAATCAGTTATGAGATAAAATGCAGCAGCTCAATATAGATCCCTCCACTCCAGATGCTTATGCAGAAGTAGGGGCTGAGCTGTAAGAGTGTTCTTGGATGGAAAAGAAAATACTTACCAGTTTACTAAAATCTTAGTATGTTCTGGGCATAGTTTTGGATAAACAGGTTCCTTTTCTTTTTTGCCTCTCATCCACCAAAAAGAAAAAATCAATGTTCAGATAATATAGGTTTATTATCTGAAATCAGGAGTGGCCTTAGAATACTATTGGTCCTGTTCTAAAATTGTTGCCTGAAAAAAAAAAGATAACTGCAGATCACTTATTCCAAAACCAAGTTCTTTATTTTTGGTAATCATCTCTCCTGGCTTATAGTTGACAGTTATGTTTTTTGACTTTTCTCAAACTGAGAGCAATCAAGAATGCTCTTCTCTTATGCAGAGGACAGAAGATTTAAATCCAAAGAATACCTCCGGGTCAAGATGGCTAAGTGAACAGTCATCTTTACTTTCCCAAATGCCATACTCACCTCCTCCATGCTCTTTATCTAGTGGAATGGACGGTTCACAAACATGACTGATTAGAATAGATTCTAGGAAATTTAGAAGTTATTTTCTTTGTGGATATGAATAGTAATAAGAGAATAATAAGGTATTGTATTATTCTAATACATTGCCCTTTTTAAAAATGTGTTATGCATATCTGTGTGTGATGACTTTATTTAAGCAGAATAATCATCTCCCCAACCACCCTAGGTAATAGGAGTACTCAGGGAAAAAATGGAATGACAATCTTTTGAAGGAAAACAAGTCTATATATGGAATATATTACAGAAGAGCAATTTATAGGTAAAATCCTATGGGAAGGAGCTTTGAAAAGAAAATAGAATTGCCAACAGAGTTACAAAAGCTATTTTACTATAATCTCTACTACTGTGTTTTATTCTACTTAATCTTACAGGAACCAAGAGATGAGGCAATAAGACTTCATAATTTTTGTTTTCTCCATCAGTAAAATTGTAATGATAATATTCCTATGTTTATTTAACAAAATACTAGGAAAATAACTAAGTTGGTTATTTAAGAGTTGTATTTAAGGCTTATCAATAATAAATACAATTCAAACTTAAATTCTCATAGATGTATAGGAGGATATCTTTGGGGTTTTCTTATTCAAGATGTTGAACAACCATGGGAGCACTATTAAATCCTTTTCCATCTTCATTTAGAAAGGGAGCATGAAAAGCTTTGAAAGAGCTTGGCACAAATAAGGATCTATGCAGAAACCATACAGCTGGCGTCGCAACTACTGAATAAGACTGCTGGTGCTAGTTTAATGAACCTGATCATTTCAAGTTGTTTTCTCAACTTTTATCTATGAGACAAAATGGGTTAATTGGTGACTCAGTGTGTAATAATACAGAATTGTTTTGTCTCCTTGCAAGATACCTATCTGAAAAGCTTACTTCTGCAATTCATTAGGAAGAAGAGGCTTTCTCCAAATGTAGTAAGAGTACACATCTTAAAGTCAAGTCTGATTTATGCCTGATCTTGGAAAACTGGCACTTAAAAGTAAAAAAATTCAGGGACTATGGGCTGGGGCTGTAGTTCAGCAGTAGAGCACTTGCCTCACATGTGTGAGGCATGGGTTCAATCTTTAGCACCACATAAAAATAAATAAGTAAACAAGATATTATGTCCTTCTACAACTAAAAAAAATTTAAATTAAGTGACAATCTTCCATCAATTATTTTTTAAAAAATATTTTAGTTGCACATGGACACAATTTTTTTTTAATTTTTATGTGATGCTGAGCATTGAATCCAGTGCCTCAGGCATGAGGGGCAATCACTCCACCACTGAGCTAAATCTCAGCCCTCTCCATTGAATATTAACAATGGATGAGGTAAGAATTATTCTATTTAGGCATTTTCAATTATATTTAACCATATATTCTGAGAAGATGTTCTCAGTTTTTCAGCTGGGTAGATTTTTGCAATCTATAAAATACAAAGAGATGTTCATAACCTAATAAAAACTAATAATAAAACTTACACTCATTGGGGGGTGCAATATTTGCCAGATGTAGTTTTAATACTCATGAATATTTCTGGTTTGGGAGCTATACAAATATGAGTGCCATGAATATTCTTGTCTCTTTGTGCCTGTGTGCATGCATTTTTAATAGCATAAAGATTGAGCATTCCTAATCCAAAAATCTGAAGTACAAAATGACCCAGAATCCAAACTTTTTGAGCTCTGAAGTGATGCCACAAGTGAATAATTCCACATCTGTCCTTATGTGATAGGTCATATTCAAAATGTGGTCAAACTAAAAACATAAAAAATTACCTCTTTAGGTTATAGATGTAAGAAGTACATGAAACATAAGGGAAATTCATGCTTAGACTTGGGTCCTTCATTGTGTCTATGCAAATATTCCAAAATCCAAAAAGATTTGAAGTCTGACATACTTCTAGTCCCATGCATTTTAGATAAGGGATACTCAATCTACGTATCTAGGAATTACAATTTCCAAGTCATACCGTCAGCATGTTTTTAGCTTCAGATGATAACATCAAACATTTTCCAAAGTGGTCATCCCAGGTTTTTCTCCCATTTGCAGTCTACGAGAATTCCAGTTGCTCTTCAACCTGACACTTGTGTCAGCTGTTTAGCAATTATATATTGGTGTCCTACATTGGTCTTAATTGGTACCTCTGATGTGACTAAGAAGTTTGAGCACTTTTTCATATATTTATTAACTGGTTAGATAGCCTATTTTGGAAAGTGTTTATTAAAGTTTTTCACCCATTTAAAAATCTGTTATCTGTCCTTGTAGAAGTTCTTTTCAATTAATACATGAGTTCCTACATAAGATATTATTGCAAATTTCTTTTCCTAAGATATGGTTTGTATTCTCACTCTTTTAATGGTATTATTTAATGAAAATTTTCTTATCTTTCATACTATATATCAATCTTTCCTTTATTAAGTTCTGTTTAAGAAATATTTACCTACCCAGGGTCTGAAAAACTAATATGTTGGCAGATTTTCCCCTTGGTTCTTTGATGTGGTTATGTCACTGTCTTCTAGCTTTCATTATTTCTATTGAAAGGTAGATAACAAACCTATTATTGCTCCATCAAGGGTGACGTGTCCTTCTCATCTCTCTCTGTTTCTTCAAGATTTTCTATTTGTCTTTGGTCTTCCACAGTGTTACCATGATAAGCTTAGGTGTGATTTTATTTGAATTTTATCTGCTTGGTTTTACATAGCAGCTCTTGAATTCTTCATCAGTTTTGAAGTTTTGGGCCATAATCTATTCAAATATTATTTATCACTTATTTTCCCTTTCTCTTTCTGGGATTCTCATTTTACCTATGATGAATATTTTCAGAATTCCATGCTCTTTCATTTTAAAACTATTTTCCTTATTTTAAAAATTTCATGATTTAGTTTTTTTTCTTTCTTTTCACTATTCCTTTCATTAGTTGTCTATGATCTGCATTCAATCTATTTGCATTAATTTTATTGTTTTCAGTTGTTTCATTTGATTTTTAAGAAACAAATTCTATATGATCTTCTATTTTTTGAACATACGAATCATAGTTATTTTATAACTTACCTCTGAAACTCTGATATCTGGATATGCTGGGTACCTAATTCTTTTTACATTTTTCTCTTAGTCTTTTGTCTTCAGCGGGTATGTGTAATTTTTAATTGAATGCCAGATACTGTGAATTGAAAATTAGAACAGTAATTTGACACATGCTTTTACAGCATGAAATCAAACTAATTATAGACTGGGTCTCGGTCTTTGTGAGAATTGATGAATTTCCTGTATGTTCCTGGTTTATCTGGTTATTCCTAGATTATCTCTTCTATAGTTTTAATTACAAGACAGTGGTGTTTTCTTGGGTATCTACTTTGATGAATCCTGAACTAATTTCTTTTTTTCTTCCAAACCCGAGTCAGAGTTTCAGCCTTTTGGCTGTCACTTGTAAATTGGCAAAGGCATGAAATGGATATGCTGCACAAAATAACAAACTCACTTCTCAGCATTTCCATTCTTGTTAGGATCTTGGCTCCTGCAGTCTTGGCTGCCTTGATAGATCTTGGATACCATCAGTCTGATTTTTCATTTTTTTACATTCTATCCAAATTTTTGAGTTTTTCTCATTAGGAGAGTTGGTGTAATACAAACTCTATAGACGGCTATAATTGGAAGTAGAAATATCCTGTTATTCATTTGTTCAAGGAGTAATTTTAGTACTTACAGTATAGAAGGTACGATTGCTCCAGGCAATGCTTTAAATACTATATAAGGTATTCTCTTAATGGAGCTCACATCCTAGAGCAAGCAGGTAAAATATAAACAAATAGGGTGATTTCGAGTTGTAATAAAGGCTCTGAAGGAAATAAATGGTGGCATGAGTGAAGGAAGAGCTGGTTATGGGGAGAAGGCTACTTAATACAGAGTAATCAGGAAAGTCTTAAATGCCATGGAGGTGGCATTTAAACTGAGACATGAAAGACGTGAAAAGCCACGAAAAGCAGATCAAATAAAATGTATGAAGGCCTTGAGGTGAGAGGAGGCCAGTGTGGCTAGGGTGAGAGAAGGTGTAACTAATATCTAGCTATCCCTCACTAAACACCTAAGCAAGCTAAATTCCAATAACAAATTTTAATACATAGTGTCCTAATAAGAAATAAAAAATCTCAGATACCCCCCAAAAAGAGAAATCTGAAAAATAAAATAGTGTGTACAGGGGTTGACACAGAAGGCAGCGAGTAGAAGTAGTGCAAGAAGGTCAGACGCCAAGAAATAGACCTGGGAGCTGAGGTCATAACTGACACACAGAAACAAGAGAGGTGACCTTGACCTAGCCAAGGAAGGAAATGGGAGGCACCATTCATGCTTAAAACTGGTACTCTTGAACTCAGGGGCATCAACCACTGAGCACCTCCCCAGCCCTATTTTGTATTTTATTTAGAGACGGGATCTCACTGAGTTTCCTTTTAGCGTCTTGCCATTGCTGAGCTGGTTTTGAACTCCTGCCCCAGCCTCCCCAGCCTCTGGGATTACAAGCATGTGCCACCATGCATGGCGAAAAGCTGCATCTTTGAGAGAGAAAATTGAAAACTCAAGATATTATACCAAGGAGAAAGCATAAAAGCTTGTCACTGTGTTTGTGTTCTGCTTTGCTTTGCTTTCTGTTGGCGTCCACAGGGCCTGGGTATAATCTGATGAACTGAAAGCACCAGCCTGTGCAGTTCTTGTTTTCAGAGTCTGATTTATAACACTTGAGTGGCTCCGTTATCTTAAACCAATAAATAAGCTTGAGAACCTATCCCAGGCGACTGACACTCCTGAACTGGGTGGCAGAAGCAAATACTCCTGGGGCTCTTTGTCCAGACTTTTGGTTTAGAAGGTTTAAGAAGGAAGGTCAGAGAAAGTCATATTTAGACAAACTGAATTTACTGCTTGGATCTTGACAGAAAGATTAACTCAAGGATGTGCCAACTGTAGAAGGAAACAAATCTAGAACAAAGGAATATAATGTAAGAAGCACTGGTGAAGAGGAAATTAATACTAGGCATGGAAAAGAGAAACACTTATAGCAGTTATTTAAAGTGGAAGAGAATAGGGCAGGAATGTAGTTCAGTTGGAGAACACAGGTTCAAAGCCCAGGGTTTTATCCCCAGCAGTGCCAAAATAATACTAATAATAGTAGAATAGAATAAAATAAAATAAAACAACACTGATAAATTATAAGACTTAGGGGAAATGGGCAATCTTCTAGAAAAACACACATTTCCAAAATTATCTCAAAAAGTATGAAACTTAAATATGCGAAGGATTTTTTATTTTTTAATCCACCAAACCCTTTTTTTAAATCTTTTTTGGTGAGATCTGATAACTTTTTGTAAAGTAGATTGTTTCTGTCTTATAAAACCTATTCCAAAGACTGAAAAAATGAAGTGTTCACAATTCATTTTATGAAACTATTATAACACTAATACTAACATAGGAGAAATATTTTAAAATTATAGACTGATACCACTCATGAACATAATTGAAAAGTACCAAGAAAATATACATGCAAACCAAATCTTGCAATTTATTAAAAACAATTATAACCAACTTTGTTTTATCATAAAGATGAAAAAATGGTCTAGCATTTTAAAATCTATTTGTATGTTATCACATTAGCAGATCAAAATGGAGAATTTCAGTCATCTTAACAGATAGGAAAAATAAGCATTTAAAAAGAATGAGTCAGAGTGAACTCGGACAGCTGGGAGCGCCGTAGAGGAGGCCGCTCGGCACAGCGCTGGGACTCGGAGCAGCCACTGGGGCTCCGGCGGCTGGGCTGCCCGGGGGAGGAGTGGCGGGGAGAACTGTGTGGACTCAGGACACCGGGGCCTGCCCTGAGGAGGAGGAGAGGAGCGTGGCCACTTGGATTCGGAGAGACTGCACCAGAGCTGCAGGCGGTTGCCAGAGGAGAAGCTGCGCGGCGAGCTGTTTGGAATCAGAACGACGCTTCTGAACCCCGGGGCCTGCCCTGAGGACGAGGAGGAGGAGGAGCGGCCGCTTGGATTCGGGTGACTACACGGGAGCTACAGGCGGTTGCCAGAGAAGGGGCTGCGTGGCGAGCTGTTTGGACTCTGACCACTTCTGAACCCCGGGGCCTGCCCGGAGGAGTAGGAGAAGGAGGAGAAGGAGCGCGGCGCGTCCTTTGGACTCGCAGTGACTGCATTAGCGCTCCAGGCAGCGGCTCAGAGGAGAAGGCGAGTGGTGAGTTGTTTGGTCTTAAAGTGACAGCTCCTGAACACAGGGGGGCTGCCTGGAGGAGAAGCGTGGTGGGACGATTGGTCTTGAGTGGCCGCACTTAAGCTCTGGGCGGTTGCCCAGAGGACCCGTGCAGCGGGTCACGTGGATTCAGAGCCACTCAGAGGGACTGCTCCTGAACACCCAGGGGGTTATCTGGAGAAGGAGGAGGAACAGGGAGGGTCACTTCGACTCGGAGTGATTGATTGCCCCGGGCTACGGGTGGTTGGTGGGAGGAGGAGGCACGAAGTGAGTTTCTTGGACTCCTAGTGACCGCACCGGCATACTGGGCGGCTGTCTGGAGGAAGAGGCCTGTGGCGGGTCTCTGGGACTCAGAGCGATTGTTCGGGGCCACAGGTGGCTGCTCAGAGGAGGGGCCACACAGCCAGGCGATTAGGTGCAGAACAGGGTCCCAGGATCTAGGAGGCTTCTGGGTGGAAGAGCCGCACAGAGACAGGCTTAGGGCGGAGAGAAGGTTCCAGGCCTATAGGCAAATTCTCTGAGGAGGGGCAGCCTAAGGAGATTCATCTGCGAAGGGTGAGGCTCCCAGGCCCAGGAGGTAGGGCCGGGCCCCTGGAAACTTTGCAGAGGAAGGCAGCCCAGCCCAGGCAGTAGCTGTAAATTGAGGGGAACCTCTAGGAGGAAACTGACCAGCGAGACCTCCCCACTGGGTGAGTCTTCCCTGCCTGGTGAGGTTTCCCCACAAGGACGGTAAAACCAGAGACACAGGCCCAAACAGGCCTTGCCTCAGCCCACAGCCTAGGTCCCCTTTGGATGACCATTGGTCAACAAGTGGAGGCACCTCTGCCCACTAGCAGGGAATATACCCCTCCTGAAGGCCACCACTCCTAGAGAGGCAGCTTCCTTGTGGAGCACCGCATTATCAACTTCCTCCAAGACTTCAGCCTACTGAAGGCTAAGAGGGGATATATATAGAAATCTTCAGGGACATTGTAAATCAACAGAGGAAATCTGCAATATCTCAGCGGTCCACTGATATCTGAACAATATGAGAAAACAAGAAAAGAAAATGCTGCAAACAAATCTAGATGTTACATCAATAAAACCCAATGACAGCATGGCAGAAGAAATGACAGAAAAGGAGTTCAGAATGTACATAATTAAAATGATCAGAGAAGCAAACGATGAGATGAAAGAGCAAATGCAAGCATTGAATGATCGCACCAATCGACAGTTAAAAGAGCAAATACAGGAAGCAAAAGATCATTTCAATAAAGAGTTAGAGATATTGAAAAAAAACCAAACAGAAATCCTTGACATGAAGGAAACAATAAACCAAATTAAGAACTCCATAGAAAGCATATCCAATAGGATAGAACACCTGGAAGACAGAACCTCAGACATTGAAGACAAAATATTTAACCTTGAAAACAAAGTTGAACAAACAGAGAAGATGGTAAGAAATCATGAACAGAATCTACAAGAACTATGGGATATCATGAAAAGGCCAAATTTAAGAATTATTGGGATTGAGGAAGGCCTAGAGAAACAAGCCAAAGGAATGAACAACCTATTCAATGAAATAATATCAGAAAATTTCCCAAATCTGAAGAATGAAATGGAAAATCAAGATCAAGAGGCTTACAGGACTCCAAATACACAAAATTACAACAGACCCACACCAAGGCACATTATAATGAAAATACCTAACATACAAAATAAAGACAGAATTTTAAAGGCTGTGAGAGAAAAGAACCAAATTACATTCAGGGGGAAACCAATACGCATATCAGCAGATTTTTCAATCCAGACCCTAAAAGCTAGAAGGTCCTGGAACAACATTTTTCAAGCCCTGAAAGAAAATGGATGCCAACCAAGAATCTTATACCCAGCAAAACTTACCTTCAAATTTGACGATGAAATAAAATCCTTCCATGATAAACAAAAGCTAAAAGAATTTACAAAAAGAAAGCCAGCATTACAGAACATTCTCAACAAAATATTCCATGAGGAAGAGATGAAAAACAAAGAAGCAAATCAGCAAAGGGAGGAATTATCCTAAAGAAATTGTCAAATAAAGGAGGAAACAAGTTGTGTCAAACAAATAAATAAACAAAATTTTAAAAATGAACCAAATGACCGGGAAACCAAATCATTTCTCTATAATAACCCTGAATGTTAATGGCCTGAATTCATCAATCAAAAGACATAGACTGGCAGACTGGATTAAAAAGAAAGATCCAACAATATGTTGCCTGCAAGAGACTCACCTCATAGAAAAAGATAGCCATAGATTAAAGGTGAAAGGATGGGGAAAAACATACCATGCACATGGACTCAGCAAAAAAGCTGGAGTATCCATCCTCATTTCCGATAATGTGGACTTCAAGCCAAAGTTAGTCAGAAGGGATAAAGAAGGTCATTTCATACTGCTTAAGGGAAGCATAAATCAGCAAGATATAACAATCATAAACATCTATGCCCCAAACAGTGGCTCATCTATGTATGTCAAACAAATCCTTCTCAATTTCAGAAACCAAATAGACCACAACACAATAATACTAGGTGATTTTAACACGCCGCTCTCACCACTGGACAGATCTTCCAGACAAAAATAGAACAAAGAAACCATAGATCTCAACAACACAATCAATAATTTAGACTTAACGGACATTTATAGAATATACCATCCAACCAAGAGTGAATACACTTTCTTCTCAGCAGCACATGGATCCTTCTCTAAAATAGACCATATATTATGTCACAAAGCTAATGTTAGCAAATACAAGAAGATAGAGACACTAGCATGTATTCTATCAGATCATAATGGATTGAAGTTAGAAATAAATGAAAGAGTAAAACACAGAAACTATTCCAACATCTGGAGATTAAACAATATGCTATTATATGATGAATGGATAACAGAAGATATTAGGAAGGAAATTAAAAAATTCTTAGAGGTAAATGAGAACAAAGAAACATCATATCAAAATCTCTGGGACACTATGAAAGCAGTACTTAGAGGGAAATTTATTTCATGGAGCGCATTTAATAAAAGAAGTAAAACTCAACAAATAAACAACCTAACACTACAGCTCAAAGCCTTAGAAAAAGAAGAACAGAACAGCACCAAAAGTAGTAGAAGACAGGAAATAGTTAAACTCAGAGCTGAAATCAATGAAATTGAAACAAAAGAAACAATACAAAAAATTGACAAAATAAATAGTTGGTTCTTCGAAAAAATAAACAAAATTGATAAACCTTTAGCCACACTAACAAAGAGAAGACGAGAGAAAACCCAAATCACTAAAATTCGGAATGAACAAGGAAATATCACAACAGACAGGATGGAAATACAAAACATAATTAGAAGCTATTTTGAAAATCTATACTCCAACAAAATAGAAAATTTCGAAGACATCAACAGGTTTCTAGAGACATATGAATTGCCTAAACTGAATGAGGAGGACATAAACAATTTAAATAGACCAATTTCAAGTACTGAAATAGAAGAAGTCATCAAAAGCCTACCAACAAAGAAAAGTCCGGGACCAGATGGGTTCTCAGCCAAGTTCTACAAAACCTTTAAGGAAGAGCTCATTCCAATACTTCTCAAAGTATTCCATAAAATAGAAGAGGAGGGAACCCTCCCAAACTCATTCTATGAAGCCAATATCACACTGATACCTAAACCAGACAGAGACTCATCAAGGAAAGAAAATTTCAGACCAATATCCTTAATGAACATCGACACAAAAATTCTCAACAAAATTTTAGCAAATCGCATACAACAACATATTAAAAAGATAGTGCACCATGATCAAGTGGGTTTCATCCCAGGGATGCAAGGTTGGTTCAACATCAGGAAATCAATAAACGTAATTCACCATATTAATAGACTTAAAGTCAAGAATCACATGATTATTTCAATAGATGCAGAAAAAGCATTTGATAAAATACAGCACCCCTTCATGCTCAAAACACTAGAAAAAATAGGGATAGTGGGAACATTCCTTAACATTGTAAAGGCCATTTATGCTAAGCCCATGGCTAATATCATTCTAAATGGTGAAAAACTGAAAGCATTCCCCCTAAAAACTGGAACAAGGCAGGGATGCTCTCTTTCACCACTTCTATTCAACATCGTTCTTGAGACTCTGGCCAGAGCAATTAGACAAACCAAAGAAATTAAAGGGATACGAATTGGAAAAGAAGAACTCAAACTATCCCTGTTCGCTGATGACATGATTATATATTTAGAGGAACCTGGAAATTCCACCAGAAAACTCTTAGAACTCATAAGTGATTTCAGTAAAGTAGCAGGTTACAAGATCAATGCCCATAAATCCAACGCATTTTTATACATAAGTGATGAATCTTCAGAAAGAGAAATTATTAAAACTACCCCATTCACAATAGCCTCGAAAAAAATAAAATACTTGGGAATCAATCTCACAAAAGAGGTGAAAGACCTCTACAATGAGAACTATACAACACTAAAGAAAGAAATTAAAGAACACCTTAGAAGATGGAAAGATCTTCCATGTTCTTGGATAGGAAGAATTAATATTGTCAAAATGGCCATACTACCTAAAGTGCTATACAAATTCAATGCAATTCCAATTAAAATCCCAATTGTGTACCTTACAGAAATAGAGCAAGCAATTATGAAATTCATCTGGAAGAATAAGAAACCCAGAATAGCTAAAGCAATCCTTAGCAGGAAGAGTGAAACAGGGGTTATTGCAATACCAGATCTTCAACTCTACTACAAAGCAATAGTAACAAAAACGGCATGGTATTGGTACCAAAATAGAAAGGTAGATCAATGGTACAGAATAGAGGACACGGACACAAACCCAAATAAATACAATTTTCTCATACTAGACAAAGGGGCCAAAAATATGCAATGGAGAAAAGATAGCCTCTTCAACAAATGGTGCTGGGAGAATTGGAAATCCATATGCAACAGAATGAAACTAAACCCATATCTCTCACCATGCACGAAACTAAACTCAAAATGGATTAAGGACCTCGGAATCAGACCAGAGACCCTGCAGATTATAGAAGAAAAAGTAGGTCCAAATCTTCACCTTGTTGGTCTAGGACCAGACTTCCTTAACAGGACTCCCATAGCACAAGAAATAAAAGCTAGAATCAACCACTGGGATAGATTCAAACTAAAAAGCTTTCTCTCAGCAAAGGAAACTATCAGCAATGCGAAGAAAGAGCCTACAGAGTGGGAGAATATCTTTGCCAATCATACTTCAGATAGAGCACTAATCTCCAGAATCTATAAAGAACTCAAAAAACTCTACTCCAAGAATTCAAATAGTCCGGTCAACAAATGGGCTAAGGAAATGAATAGACACTTCACAGAAGAAGATCTACAAGCAATCAACAAACATATGGAAAAATGTTCAACATCTCTAGTAATAAGAGAAATGCAAATCAAAACCACCCTAAGATTCCATCTCACCCCAATTAGAATGGCGATTATCAAGAATACGAGCAACAACAGGTGTTGGCGAGGATGTGGGGAGAAAGGTACACTCATACACTGCTGGTGGGACTGCAAATTAGTGCAGCCACTATGGAAAGCAGTATGGAGATTCCTTAGAAAACTTGGAATGGAACTACCATTTGACCCAGCTATCCCACTCCTTGGCCTATACCCAAAGGACTTAAAATCTGCATACTACAGAAATACAGCCACATCAATGTTCATAGCTGCTCAATTCACAATAGCCAGACTGTGGAACCAACCTAGATGCCCTTCAATTGATGAGTGGATAAAGAAACTGTGGTATATATATACAATGGAATATTACTCAGCCATAAAGAATGACAAAATTATGACATTTGCAGGCAAATGGATGAAATTGGAGAATATCATGCTAAGTGAGATAGGCCGATCTCAAAAAGCCAAAGGACGAATGATATCGCTGATAAGTGGAGGATGACACATAATGGGGGGGAGGGAAGGGTTAGAGTTAGGGTTAGGGAGGGGGGCAAGTATGGAGGAAGGAACTAGTGTATAGAGGGTAAAGAGGGGTGGGAGGGGTGGGGGGAAGGGAAAAAAATAACAGAATGAATCAAACAACATTGCTCTATGTAAATTTATGATTACACAAATGGTATGCCTTTACGCCATGTACAGAGAAACAACATGTATCCCATTTGTTTACAATAAAAAAAAATAAAAATAAAAAAAAAAATAAAAAATAAAAAGAATGAGTCACCTATTCATGAAAAAAGTCTTTTAGAAAATTATGAATAGAAGGGGGTTTCTTTAATATATAATTCTTTTTAAAAAATTTCCCAAATCTTATAGAAAACATTGCTCTAAATAATAAAACATAGAAGCATTCCTTTTAAAATCAGCAACAAAAAAGAATGTTCCTATTGTTACTTCTATTCAATTATAGCCAGCAAGAAAAGACAAGAAAAAAATAAGAATTAGAAATAAGAAAAACTTATTTATTCAGACTGGACATGATTGTCTACATAGGTAATTTCAAAAATTACAAATAAACGGTTGGAATTATTTAAATCCAGCAAGTTCAGATATCACCTAATACCTGAAATGCACAGCGTTAAACTACTTCTTGCAGCTCAGGATGGTGAAGGGACCTGAAGGTAAGGAACTCCCTCTGTGGGAACATGAGACTCTAACAATAATGTCGAATATCAAGGCCTGACCTTCTCGGTGTCAGTGAGAACAGTCTCCCAGATCTTTTCTCCATTTTGTAAATCACAGAAAACCTTAACCATTGGAAAAATAGGCGCCTCTCATGACAGATAATAGAGAACTGGGTTAGATATTTGCATTTTTTATCCTGTCACATTTCAGGAAAGAGTGTTTAAGGCATTGTGAAATGTGACCAACTACTCCCTCTGAGGTAATAAGCATTTGCCCTTGGGGACATGATTAACTGTGACTCCACTGGTAATACTGGTCAGGCCTACTTTGTTTGGGCTAAGATGCAGTAGTATATTATTAGCTGGATATCCTCAATAAGACTAATGGTTTGTTTTCCAGCAGTAGGACTTTATCATATGAGGCTCTTCACTTTTGAAATAAATCCAGGTTACTGGGGCACTTATTGTTTGTCTTTGAAGATGAGAACATAAGACAGGAGCTCTTCAAAGGTATTCACAAAAAGAAAAAGTCAATCTTTGTCTTAGTTCAGACTGATACAATAAAAATACCATAAGCCAGGTGGCTTAAGTATCAGAAATATATTTCTCAACAGTTTTGGAGGATGGGAATTCTGAGATCAGTGTGGACACATGATTGGGTTCTGGAGAGGCCCCTTTTCCTGATTCGTAGATGGCTTTCTTCTTGCTGTATCCTCACAAAGTGGAGAGAGGAAGAAGGGAAGAAAGCTCTCTAGTGTCTCTTATAAGAGCACTAATCTCATCATGAGGGCTTCACCCCTGAGACTTAATTACCTCTCAAAGGCCCCATCTCCAAATACCATGACGTTGGGGATTAGAGTTTCAGCATATGAATTTGGGTAACACAAGCATTCAGGCCATAGCAATCCTACAAGATTGAATCCCAGTTGTGTCATTTATTAAGATCAAATGTGTAAATTTTTATCCATCAGTGGTATGTAGCCAGGAGAATTGGAACTGGGCAGAGACATACTTGGAATCTGAACTGTTTCTTTATCTCTATCTATGCATATCTTTTTTTTTTATGCATATCTTATTACCTGTTTTCCAAGGGTTTTATTTCTGCGGATGATATAACCCAAGCAATGTTGTTTTTCCCATTTATGTCCACTTCCCATCCCTAGATGGACCATGGAATAGTGATTAATTTTAATTTTGCTCTTAGAAAATAGAAGGCAACTAATATTAACCATAGAATTTCCCTGTGAAGCTTTTCTTTTGATGAAAGAGAAAGCTAATAGTTCATAATCCAATCCAGATGCAGGATAATGCAGTTGTAGTAAAGATGTTCTGTTGTACCTCACCCTAGTTTACTTCCCTACTTCCTGATCACTTAAGTTGGACTTCAAGAATCAATCTCAACTCTTAGAGCAGACTGAATGGGAGAAAAGAGACTGTGGACACTGAATTCCTTATACATGAAAACTGGGTAGTCCTACATCAGATAAAGTAGCAATTTCCCAGGAACCGAAATCCCTTTGGAACTGAGCTAGCCAGTCTCTTGGGAAAGAATTTCAGTTCAAATGTCTGATAGGTTCCCAGTAACTATGTTTAATAGAAGGCTTGTTCTTTAAATTGAGATGGTTGTTTAACTTAAAACTGCAAAGTATATGTTGGTTCTTAGGAGAACCTCCTCATTTAAAGCATCTCATCTTCCTTTGTTTAGAACATGGTCTATCCATATTTTGCCACTACACCAATAATTCCAATTCTCTACTGTAAAATGCAAATAAAATAGAAAAAATATAAAAACAATGAAATGTTCATACACCACAAGAGGTGGTATTAATAGAATTGTTTTAATAGCTACTTCTCACCCAAGGGCTCCTTAAAACAATCATGGTAACTTAGAGGTACTCCAAAACTTCTCTATTCAGTCTTTCAAAATGAAAATCATTTTATCAGATTTTTTCCTGATTATAAATATAATTAATATTCATTGTAAACATTTTAAAAGCTCTAAAAATATAATTCTTTCTCTTAAATTTTTCATTCCCTCAGACTCAGTCAATAATCTTGCCTCACTTTTCTGAGCAAACAGGTGATTCCTTTTTTTTTTTTTAACTCCATTCTACCAATATATAATTAGTAGGTTTTGTTTTATTTGTTTGTTTGTCTGTTGTCCAGAAAAACATTCCTGTTAACTGAAGCATGTAAACTCAATGGACAAGAAGGGTTCCATCAAGTTTTAAAAGCTCCAGATCTTGGTGCCTGGTGGCAAGAAAAACCACAGGTAGACTAAGTTTATGGAGGGAAAAATAAGTTGTTAGGAAAACCAGAACATCTGTGAATTCTTTTTCTCTGGCACTGTGGTAAGCCAGGCCATTATATTTTTTCATCTGAATTTCTGCAGCATGATTGCTTTGTGCCACTAATCTCTACCTTCATACTCAGTATTGCATTGTTAATTGTAAATCTCTTCTATTGAAGAACAATTTTATTACATCATTCTTAGCTTTCAGTGTGCATCTGTTATTTTTCTTAACATATTGTTTTAGTCAGCTTTTTCACTGCTGTGACTTAAATCCCGACAAGAACAATTTTAGGGGAGAAAAGGTTTATTTAGCGGGCTCATGGTTACAGAGATCTCAGTTCATAGACAGCAGGCTCCATTCCTGAGGGCCTGAGGTGAGGCTGAACATCCTGGCGAAAGAGTGTGGCAGAGGGAAGTGACTCACATGATGATCAGAAAGCACAGAGAGACTCCACTCGCCAGATACAAAATATATACCCAAAGGCACACCCCCAGTGACCCACCTCCTCTGGTCACACCCTACCTGCCTTCAGTTTCCACTCAGTTAATGCGATCACAGGATTAGTTCACTGATTGAATTAAGGCTTTCATAACCCAATCATTTCTCCTCTAAACCTTCTTGCATTGTCTCACATATGAGTTTTGGGGGGACACCTCACATCCAAACCATAACACTATCACCCTAGCTTAGCACCAGTGGGTCCCTGCCTTGCTAGTTTATTCTCTCACAGATTCATTTTCTTCCCATTCATATGTGTTCTATGTTCATGGCCACCCTATTCCTAAGCATAGGTTATATACACTTATTTCCTTCTTTCAATAATTTATATGCTGTTTGCTTCATGGTCTGATCAAAACTCACTTCTCATTGACCTCTTGTGACTTAAATTTTACAGTATATTCTGTCTTCTCTCAATGTTATGCATTTGCTGATTAGTTTGCTATATAGCTATATAATATATATATGAGCTATTATAGTATATAACTGTACTTTAGTATGTAACTATCTTATCTATGTGGCTGACTTTTCATAAGTATTACCTGCATGATTTGAAATAGAAGGTACATGAAATAGATCCTTACTAAGAAATCCAGAAGTGATAGGAAATATCATTGCTTTGAATACTTTCTCTATCTCCCTGTTCAAGCCAGGTATTCTACCACTACAGCTTCACTAGTTTTGGTAGCCACTCATCTTCTTCCAAACCTCAATACTTTGGTCATGGATGCTACCCATAAGAGTTGAGGGATTGGGAGCTGGATAGGAGGATTGCTGCCTAGAACTCCGGCCAAATTTAACAGGCCCTTGTGAAGACGGCTGTGGCTTTGGAATGCAGCATAGAATAATAAAAGGAGCATCGGTTTTGGACTCGGGCCTGGGCTCAAATTCAAGTTCTATACATGTTAACATTTACCTTATCTTTTTTTATTTCTTCATATTTCACACCGAAATCATACATACCTCACAGTATTATTGTGAGTATTAAATGAGAGGGGGTTTTATGGTTTCCAGTGCATAGTAGATGCTCCATAAATTATAATTATTGCCTCTAAATTAGATTAGCATCCGACTCCATCAGAGGAGGTTAGCAGTTAAGTGAAATATCACAAGTCATAAAATATTCTTACATGGATAGACAATTTCTTATGTTGAATTAGCTGGCATTTTTTGAGTACCAATTTGTTCAACATTTGGCAGTTAATTTGCTTTCTAAGGAAAAATCTTTACAAGATTGGGAACTGCCTCCTTAGCCAAAGACAACAGCAAGACTGTCCTTGCAGAGGGCACACACAGTAAGACTTCAAGATGACGCCTGCAGTATTGGGATGGATACAGTCCAAAGGCCAATATATACTGCAATTCAACTACTAAAATTATAGAATCTTGATTTGGATTTTCTTAGAGATATGGAATTTCACTATTCTTTTTAGAAACCTCCATTATAGCATCCCAGATAGATCATCTAACTTGTGGTTGAAGAAGCAGTTCCTTATTTCATAAACCAGATCTTTACCTTGTAAGATATAACCACTAGTCAGCCTTCTGTTAATTAAATCCAAATCTTCTTGCGGTGTCTTCTTTCCTTTGATTCTAGCACAGCCCATAAGAGCAACATAGAGTATGACTCTGCCTCAGATCGTCTGTTCTAATTTCCCCTAACTTCTCCAGAATAAAAACATCCTACTGTTTTTAATTATGGAGCTATGCTGGCTTTCAAGGTATATTTGTTAAATATTAGCTTGAATTTAAAACTTATGAGCTATTAGACAAATATGTGAAAAATTCAGAATCCCAGGAGGAAACTGAACTATTTCTATCCAATTGGGACAGATTGCTTGTAACAATCAGGACAGGGAGATAATGGGAAATGAATCATACTGAAAGGCATGTATGCCCTAAAAAACAAACATTCAATATGATATGACATTTGAAATCATAAATTTTGAAGCAATGATTACTGCAGTATTTATCTGGTTCTTAGCAATGTCTTATACCCACATTATTTATAAACAACAACAAAAAACCTGGTCCCATCTTAATGTCAGGTAATCCAGCACTTTGGTCTTTGATTCTGGAAACATGTTAAACAAGAAGAGGTCTCTTGCAACTACATGATTAAGATTTACAGGGTTTTGAGGCCTGCTTGGGCATAGAAGCAACTGAGAGAACATGGAGGATGCTGGAAAAATTTATAGGAAAAAAGGATGAGACGCAGTTTTTCTACCTATAGCTGGTTCTGCATCAAGAAAGCCTCTTAGATGTCTTGGGCTACAGAAAGTGTTAAAGAATCAGTATACCATTTCTGCTTCTTAAATTTTGAAGTTTTACATCCTAAAACTCTAGTCTAGGGTCTGACACAAAAATGTGTCTGTCGCCTACTCAGAGAAGATATCTGGGTCTCTTTAGCCAAATCTAAATAAAATCTTAGCACATGTAAGATAAGTTCACTGTTTTAAAAAGACCATCGTAGCCAGAATACGTTCTAAAAACAACACATAAAGCCTGGATCAGTGAGAAATACATGTTGGAGTAGCCTTATTTGTAAATAACCACTATGTTTTCCCCTTAACCACTATTATATGAGAAATGAGAACGTAGAATCTCAAAATGAGTTTTCTCATAGATATCTCTGTTCTATCAGAGTTTATATCCCATAATGGTATGTTTTCTATCTCTGCAATAAATTTTGTGAGGATTTCAATTTTCTTCTTCCTGCCCAGTTGATTTTGGACTCTTTTTCATAACCTGAGATGTTTTCTGGATGGGAGTGGGGGATGGGGAGGCAGTAAGAGTTGTCCATTCTTTATAAATCTTTTCTGTGATTTTCATACCTCTCTTGAACAAACATACATGCTCTAATCTCCAGGTGAATGAATGCTCACAGCCATTTCATCTACTTATCCTGTCCTCATCACTTCATTATCAGAAAACAAATTATGACATTTAACTCTCTGACTGGGTAATAAAGAGCACCATAACTAAGAGGTGAGCCCAGGGTACAGATCTCTCCTCCTGACAGGGACAAGGTCACCCCATTTCATTACTTACAGTTCTTTTAGCTGGGAGGTTTCTTGCTTCCTCCAGAGGAACAAGCTCTAACTGGTCTTCCTGAAGCAAAAATGGAAATTAAAGGTGCTTTTGTTTAAGTAGGGATAGGAAAGGGAGGAGTCTGCTACATACCTCTCTGAGTCATCTCTCTGTCTGAAATGGAAATGGAAGTTTTATGGGAGGGGGGCACGTGGAAATTGAGGTTCTTTCAGGTAAAAGTGTATGGGGATCCCTTGATTTGACTCTATTAATTAAAGCCTTCTATTTGGCATGCAGTCCAAAGTTCAGCTCAAAACTTCTTTCTTGTTGACAGCATATTCAAATATCAGTATTTTATAATTTTTATTTTCCATGGCCTTCTCCCCAAAAGAAAACCCACCAAAATTTTTGTTATACTCCAAGAACCCTCACCTTAACCACACTGGTATCAGGCTCCACCAGGTGCCCTTCCTCTTCTCTCTCACTTTTTAAAAGGCGCTCTCTTTCAAATTTGTACAGTTTCTGTCACCATCAGTTTGAGGAACTCTGCGTTCTCACCTCCTCAAACCTTGTTCAAGCCAGGCTGAGAGGATGACAGGAAGGTAGAAATGCTGGTTCCTGACTTCCATTTGCAGACTGGGGTGGCTGTGAGGAAAGCGGGTCTTTCCAAATTCCAACAGCAGAGGGCACCACATTCTCTTGGGGCAACTCCCCTCCTGGTCTTACCATGGTACCGTCTTCACCAGAGGCACAGCCTTCAGTACTGAGGAGAAAGACCAAGGCTCTTCCCGCCAACAACTCCCACCCACTACCCAGAATCAGGATTCTGAGCCAGTTTTTATGGATGATGGTGGGAGGCCCTGCAGAGAGGAAGGGGGTCTGGAGGAGGAGTCATGTACCTAGGGTTCTTTTCTGATAGAAGCCAGAGACTTGTTCCTCACCCACTTTTTCCTTCTACCCTGGTAACTGGGAAGCAAAAATGACAAATTACTGTTTCTCTTCTTGCCCAAAGCACATCAAGGACTGACACCCATATCAGTGTGGAACTCAGCAGTTCCCTACAGATGAGTTCAGCACTAGGTTGACAGAGCCTTAAAGCTCGGGAAGGGAGAGGACAAGCAAATGCCATCGGTGAAGAATTAGGCGAGGTAGAACCTTGCATTTGATCATGATTATTTAACGTGGTGTACCTGAAATATGTAGAACTAAATATTTATTTTATCTAAGTATAATCAATTTGTATATATTAAAAATTGATACTTTATAAGATACATCACTATAAGTATATTGATGTTTTATGATTGTTAGAATATACTCATTTCAATTCTATTAGTCATTTAGCATGATGAAAAATTACATTTCTGTAATATACACATTACCTTAACTAATTTAAGCATAGTAAAAAAAATGAGAATGTTTGGTTCATTTACAGTCTCAAAGAAGCCAGTCACAGTGGTGTATGCCTGTAATCTCAGTGATTGAGGAAGCTGAGGCAGAAGAATCGCAAGTTCAAGGCCAATCTCAGCAACTTAGTGAGACTCTCGAAATAAAAAATTAAAAGGGCTGGGGATGTAGCTTAGTGGTAAAGTAACCCTGGGTTCAATCCCTAGGACAAACAAACAAAACAAACAAACAAACAACAACAACAACAAAAAACTCAAATATTCTGAGCTAGGTTTTCTCTCTGTTTCTCAATTCCTTTGCTATCTAAGTTTATTCTCCATATTCTGTAGCTTCAAAGGATTAAATCTCGTATGTTTTCCAACTGTGGACTTTTTAAGCTCCAATCTTCCCCAGTTGACTTCTGCAGCTGGACTCTGGGCCTCAGCATCCTCATCTGTAATGTGAAGTAGTCAAGTGAAGTTATCACTAAGGTCCGTTCAGGCATGAATTTTGCATTGACTAATCCATTGTAAAACACGATGAAAATAATGGTTCTTTTGTAGTTCTCTTGGGGCTGTTATTATTGCTGGGAATCATGCTGGACAGATGCAGGCATCACATGGAATGTGTGGGGAAGTGTAACTGAATAGTGGCCGTGTTTTGAGGTAGTGGAGCTCAGTTCTTCAGAGTGAGAAAACGGCCTTTCGAGACATTTTGCTAAGGAGAAACACGCTTGAAAAAGCAAAACGGATGCATCCTGTACATCTTTAAGTACTTTTGCTCTATATACTCACAGTACAAATTAGTAAGGAAGAGCAGTCCCGGCCTAGCCCTGCAAATTGTGGGGTTTGGGGTCAAAGCAGGTTTGGCTTGAAGCCTGAACCCTTAGTCCCGAAAGCCACGGCGAGGTCAGCGCCACGGCCGGGCACCTGTTCTCCCCAACTTCGGAGGAGCCTTGGGGAACAGTGCCTGCTCAAACCAGGGCAGAGCGCAAGTGAAATCACAGCCCAGGTGGCTCCAATAAGGGAGCCGGGGAGCGAAGTGACTTGCTTGCTCAGCTTTCATAATTTCTTGGGGGTCTAGCTCCTGTTGGGGAAGTGGCAGCATTACGTAGTGTATTGAGGGTGGGTGTGAGCGCGGTGGCCGGCACCCACTGTCCCGCGCGCTCCGACCTAGAGTCTGCGGACTTGACCGTGGCACCCTGCAGCCTCCCAGAACTCGCGTGCTGCCCGCAGAGGGCGTGCGGGGGAGCGCGCGCCCCTCGGCTGCCACCTGCGGGGCCGGCCGGGAGCGGGGCGCGAACCCGTGACGGGCACGCGGCGGGTGCGGCTGCGGCAGCGGCAGGAGGAGGGC
This sequence comes from Sciurus vulgaris, assembly GCF_902686455.1. Lineage (NCBI taxonomy): Eukaryota > Metazoa > Chordata > Mammalia > Rodentia > Sciuridae > Sciurus > Sciurus vulgaris. Next base: position 143,514,428 of record NC_136463.1, read on the forward strand.
CAGGGAGCGCGGCCGAAGGACGCCCCGTCCTCCAAACGCTGCCACTTGACTGAGCCTGGCGTTTGTGGGAAGGCGGCGCCACTGTCCGGCTGCTGGACTGCACTTTGCCCCTGCTCGGCCTCAGCGTCCGCCCGCCCTGACGCCAGCAAGCCCCCTCCCAAGAGCAGCGCCGGCTCTGGAGCTCGGGTACTGGCCCCGGCATGCAGCCTGCAGAGCGCCGGATACCTCCAGGGCCCCCAGGGCTGTGCACACCTGCGATGGCCGCGCAGATGTCCCGGTGATGTGTGGTGTAAGTGAACATCTGGAAGGTGGGTCCCCGGGGCGCGTGTGTGTGTGTCGGTCTTTGCTCATCAGCTGTGCCTTTTTGCTTTTTCAATGGCAGAAACCCACGAGTTATAGGAGGCTTTAATTAAACCAGATATTTCTCGGCCGATGTCTTGGATTGAGCCTCGCATCTCAGTTCCCTAATTGCGGAGAGTTAGCCCCCACCCCTTCCATCCTGTTCTGAGCCCCCAATTAGAGGTATTTATGAGCTGCAGTTTCATCTTCCTACCCACCTGAAGAGTGAAGGTTTTCAGGTAAAAGGTTTGCCAGTCAACATTTTATTTGTTATGTCAAGCTATCAGGCTTGTGCTCTGAGTAGCATATGATGAGCAGAGACTTAGCTCTTGTGCTCTTAGGAGCTGGAGGCTGACTCCAGAGAGGAAATAATGCCAATGAGAAAGCAAGCCAGTAAACTGTAAGATCTTCAGCCATTAGGAAAGGATCTGAGGAGCAAAGCAGAGCAACTGGAGTTGTTTCTCTTGTCTCTTTTCTGATACCCCCTCCCCATTCTTTATGAAAGTAGGTTAACAAAATTATAAACTAGTAATATTCACGTCAACGACTCCATCCCTTTAGGATTTGATGTATATAATATTTCTCTTTGGGAAATTTTAAAATAAGAATTAAGAGGAATAAGAATCTACTCTTGTTATGACAAAGTATAAATTAAACCAAGATGAACAGTTGGATATTCCTTTTGCCTTTGGATGAGATTGTTTTCTATTATCTAGAAAACAATACATAGCGATCATATATAAATGGGAAATTACATTATTTAAGTTTAGCAGAATGGCCTGGAAAAATAGTAACTTGAGTTTTTAACTGTTTGCTGTCAAGCAAAAATCACTTAGGCCCACAGTCTTACAGCAAAAGGATACTTTAAAATCATAGACTATCCTCCATGCTTCTGTCCATTTTAATCTCTCTTCTGCAGCACTCCTGACAGACCAGCCACACTCCACTTCATTATGAAGGTTAGTATTACCAAGACCTTGTTTACACCCAACTAACAACTGCTTCCTTGGACATGTTTTTCATTAGTTTGGCTTTTGCCAGTAATGTTCCAATTTTTGAAATTACATGCAGGACTATTTTTTTTTTTTTTTTTTGCAAATAAGATCTAAAATTTAAACCAAGAGTCTGCAAAGGGTCCATGACCGAAAATAGTTAAATAAGAGGCATAAAGTGATACAAAATAAGATTTTTGTCCATTTGACAGCCTTCAGATCTCTGCATCTTGGATCCCTTATCTGCAAAATGGGAAAGATAATATACTCCATCTGCCCAGAGGGTGATGTGAAGATGAAATTAAATGATCTTCATAAAGTATGTAGTATAGGTGCCAGGAAGTCAGAAAATGTGATCTTTGCTTCCTTCCTTACCTGAGACCCTTCTTGTGCTAAAGATCCTTAGTCCAAAATGAATTCAATATATTCAAAATGAATTCAAAATGAATTCAGAGTATAATGAATTCCCACCTTCAAACAAATACTCCAAAGTTGACTGAAAACCTAATTCCTATACTGCTGTTAAGGTAGGCTTTATTAATTTTTAAGTTGTGCAATTAAACATTTCTCAGATCTGACCTTTTTTTTTTTTTTCTGTTGACTTCTATTACTTTAAACCTCTCTCTACCATCTCCACTCTGTTGGATATTTTTACTCATGATTGTGACATTCATCATGTTAATTTCTGGACACTCAGTGAGTTTATTCAGCAGACACTAAAGTTACTGATAACATATGGGACAAGTCCCTTTGCTATAAAAGTGTCTCATCTAGAAGGCTATGGCATAGTAGAAATGGCCCTGAATTTTTAGAACCCGGTTTTGGAGTCTGTTCCTGATACTTACCAGATCGATGTCCTTGAGAAGTTTTTTTCCATATCAGTAAAATGAGGTTAGCAACATCTGCCTTTCAGAGTGGTTGTGAAAATTCAGAGTACCTATAGTGCCAAATATAGTAATGGCTAGAGATATAGTTGCTCCTAAGTAGATATTGTTGAAATTAATGGATCAGCTGAACTCAGCATTTTGACTTATTTTAATAAGTTGGTGGGTTATAGTCCATAAACTGTTCTAGTCAGTAGACTGATTTTGTCCGTAAAGACATTATGAGAGGGCTGGAGTTGTGGCTCAGTGGCAGAGTGCTTGCCTAGCACATGCAAGGCACTAGTTTTGATTCTCAGCACCACATATAAATAAATAAAATAAAGGTGCCAACTAAAAAAATATTTTTAAAAAATCATGAGAAAAATTTTAATCAAATGCTTTGCTAACAATAAAGATCTTGGGTATTCCCTAATCTATTATAAAAATAAATAATGTTAGTTATAAAATGATTCTTATTGAACTACTAATTCTTAGATATCTTTAATCCCCCACCCCAAGTATTGCCTATTTATCATTAAGTCTTAAAGTTTGCCAGAGACTGATATCAGACTACCTGGTATATAATGTTTAGGAATTCTAATTCTTTTCTTCATTTTGAGTATTACAAAATACACTTGGGATGAGAGGGTTGTGTGTGACTCCAGTCTCTAGAGACCTCCCTCCTTCTCCAAGTTAACCAGTATCCCTGTGCTCACACCTGCAGGTTCTCTTACAATCTTGGAAATGAGTCCCCAGAAGGTGAAGACTTGGTCTCTTTTAAGTACCTTCCTCTGCTTGCACCTTAGTTCTCTCTTAATGAGGTTTCTTTTTCAGTTTGAAGCTCATTTGCTTTTAAGGCAGCAAAACAGCTGCTAAGCAGTTCTGTTTTCTTTCTCTAATTAACTAATATACCATCTGCCTTTGGATTTGAGCATTCTTTAACTGGGGCCTGTTTTCCATAGCAAGAGTACAATGAACAGCATGGACCAAATTGGTGGAGAAAACCACTCATGGTATTATAATGTTAAAAGTTTTGGTAGTAGTAAATAATTCTAGTCATGATCTAATATGCAAAGAGCCTTGCATTTTAAGAATTAACTTATACCTTAGAAATTCAGAGTGTTTCACAAGAGGCTGAAAGTAACAATTTAGTGAAGTTGGATGGGCACAAGGGTGCTACAGAGGCCTGTTGAAATGCCCAGTCCAGGGGAATCCTAATTCAGAACACTTTAAACATTGTACTAGTCACATAAAACACGGATCCAAACATTATTACAAGTTTATGGCTTTTGCATGTGAGCACTCTGGGGAACGGTAGAGCTGTCTGTGTGAAGTTGACTGTTTTATTCCCCACGTCTCACACACTGCATGCACATGGATATTTGATAAATGGCCAAACATTAATAGGCATTCATTAAGTGTCTTAGAGAACCATTCTGTGCAAAATAAGAAAAAGCAACTCCTACTTGTGAAGAATATTTAATCTCATTGGGAAAAGATTACTTTATAAAGTAATTTGTCTAGACATTAGTTCAAGAAGAGGACTCTGAGAAAGGTTAGTGGAATTCTAGGAAGTTTGCATGGAGGATATGGGGGCTTCCCTGTCTTTGAAGCTAGTACTTTGGTTTACGTAGGGAAGAGGGGAAAGTGTGTTGGGTAGAGATAAGGGGGAGGTGGTGTTTCAGTTTAAGAAAGGGCCAGGAGGAGGAAATGAGCATGGGTGTGTCAGGATTAGCTTGATGTGATAGGACATTTCCTTGGATTAGTGAGAAATCCAGTGGTAAAAGAAGTTTTAAACATGTTTAAATTAACTGTACTTTTCATCTCCTGAAATACTGTACTATCAGCCATGGACAATAAAACTGTTATAACTCAAAGGGAAAGATGTATAGTAGTATATGCATCACAAAGGAATTATTACATTTTAAATAGCAAACCTTTCTGAATTCTTGGTTCCTTGACTCAGAGTCCAAGTGCCTTTGAATACTACATTCTCGCATGTCTCCACATCCGGGTGGTTCTTCTCAGTGTTCAAAATTACACACACTGCTATCTGAAATTTGATTTAGTGCATAGCACTTAACACTTTTCTATTATTTATGCCTCCTACTTGTTCTTAAGTATTTGAATTGGTATCACTACATAACATAAAGACTGTAATTTAATTTATAGTGGAGGAAAAAAGCTCTTCTATTAGACATGGTCGAGTGACTCAGGCCTATGAATCAAACTGATAAAAAGCAGATAGCATGATTTAAAAACAGACTTAATTATGTGTATATGCACAGGAGTTCCCAAAAGTGAGACTCAAGGAGGCAGTTAGACTATAGGGTTTATGCACCATTTTAACAATCTTAAAATAGGCAAAAAGTGTGCAAAGTTTCTACATCAAAATTTCTTTTCTTTTTTCTTTTTCTTTTTGCTTTTTTTGTACCAGGGATTGAATCCAGGGGCACTGAACCACTGAGCCACATCCCCAGCTCTTTTTATTCTTCTTTTGAGACAGGGTCTCCCTAAGTTGCTGAGGCTGGCTTTGAACTTGTGATCCTCCTGCCTCAGGCTCCAGAGCCACTGTGCTTGCCTTAGGTCAGGAGCTACTTTTCATTTTCCTGCAAGGATTTATATTACAATATTGTGGGAACTTCTGCAGTTTAAGTTCAGTATTTGTCATCATAAATAGGAGTAGCCAGGTAAAGCCACATGGTACCCAGAGTAAAGCCCAGATGGCTGAGAGATATGCCAGCTTGGTTCTTTTTTCCACCTGAAGGACCTGGTAAGTGAGATGAAGTATTCACCCCTGACTTAGGATATGTATCACCTGATTCTAATTCCAGAATCCTAAATGACTGTTGGCATTCTTAGATAATACTTCTTTCCATAATTATAATCTTAAGATATAAATGAAGCACTTAAAAGAATGAATAATTTGATGTTAGTAGGTTTAGGGGAAATCTAGAGAGGAAAGGAAGGGAAATAACCTGGAACACCTTCTCTGTTCCTAGGGAGTTCTAGATGCTATACACATTGGATCTCAATTTTTATGACCATCTGAGGTGGAGCCCAGTTTACATATAAAACCATACCACCCAGCTCCATTTAGGTTTATCAGAATCTCAAACATTGTCCTTTCACTTAGCCATGTTATTTTCTCTGGCCCTCCACTGGGGTACTTTGGCCAGTGACACATGAAGAGCTCCCTCTCCGAGACTGCCTGTTTAAGCAGCTGCACACAGCATGTGTCCTGTATGGCAGAGGAGGAAACCAGCTACTTGGCTTCCAAGGACTTTACTGCGATGTTCTTTTGGTGACCTCCAGATTGATTGAAATCATATGTGCATATTTCTAGCTTTTGCATTTTTGGTGAAAAAGAACATTAAATTTAAATTGAGTCCATTTCTGTTTGCTTAACTGGTGTCATTTTACCCTGTTATGAATTTATAGTCCCCAAGTCAGTGATTCTCAGTATTCCCAGTACAAAGTCTTCCATTTAATGTACAATTATTTGGACCCCTACAAGAAAGAAAATATACCCTTAGTACCCATTATTAGAGAACAAATAATGACAAACCTGCTATTTGAAACTCAGTTCTGTTTTTTAATGAACTCAGGTATGTTTTTAATGAATTTAAACAACTGCCCCAGTCACAAGGTAATGGAATTGCTTGTCACAGAAACAGACATACTTGCCTATTACATCTGGTAGAAAGAGATGGCAAACATAAATTAGTAGACTAAAGTGATGAATAACTGAAGAACAGCAGTCTTCTATCCTTTTCACACTACAGCAAAACAAGCTGAAGGTTGACAACATTTTACTATATGGGTATTATGTCTTATAAACAATACAGAAATGTGGTCCAACAAAATAATGTAGTAGTGGGTATAATCTTATGAACCTCACTAATCTAGTTCTTTGTATGAGATTCTATATCCCTCTCCCCCTCAACTCCGCCACCACCCCTACACCCTTTAGCTACAGCACTGTTTAGGATAAAGGACTTTCAAATCCGATTTCCAGATTGGTTTCTCTTTTATTATCATCATTCTAAACCAAAGCAATAATGTTCCCAAAGGAAGTGAGAAATAAAGCTCTTGCACTGGTAACTGGAGGTAGGAGAAGACTTCTCCAAGAACATGACCACTAAGTTTGGGGCTGGTTTTAGGCCAGTGTAAGAAGGAAACAACAGGTCTTGCCTTAGAGGCATATGGCACCATGAGTTAGTTGGTCTGTACTCTGGATTCTGCCCAATTATTTCAAGAACTGGAACTTCAGACAGATTTTAACACTTGGTGTGACTGATTGAAGCAAACAGTCTTTTTCAGGTATAAATATATCAATCCCCTGGATTTGGGTATCCTGGATGTTCTCAAAAATTGATCAGACATTTTATTGAAATAAAAATTACAGTGAAATACACAAATATCAAGGGTACTATTTGGTAAGTTTTAACAAATGTATATACCCATGTAATCAACTCCCCAATCAAGATATAGGACATTTCCATTACCAGAAAGTTCTTTCATATCCCCTTTCAAGTAGTCCCTACTGCCTCTCACCCAGAGGGAACCACTGCTGTCATATCTCCTCATGGAGTTAGTATTGTCCAATCTTGAAATTCATATACATATAATCAGTCTTTTGCACCTGGCTTCACATGTTTCTGAAACTCATCCATGTTGTTGCATACATCAATATTCATTCTTTAGTACTGTCAAGTAGCATTCTGTTTTAAGAATATCCCCAATTTGTTCATCCATGTGCCTACTGATGGAAATCTGGATTGTTTCCACTTTGGCTATTTGTGTATAAAGATGCCATCAACATTGATAGACATGTTTCATTTATTTTAGACAAATATCTAGAAATGAAACATCTAGTTCCCACTGAAAGAACATGGATAATTCTGTTGAGAAACAGCCAGATAGCTGGGCTTGGTGGTATACTCTTGTAATCCCAGCAGCTAGGGAGGCTGAGGCAGGAGGATCAAGTGTTCAAAGCCAGCCTCAGCAACTTAGTGAGGCACTAAGCAACTCAGTGAGACCCTGTCTCTAAATAAAATACAAAAAAGGGCTGGGGATGTGACTTAGTGCCCCTGAGTTCAATCCCTGGTACCAAAAAATAAAAATTAAAAAAAAAAAGCCCACACACCAAACAGCCAAATAGTTCTTTACAGTGGTTATAATATTTTACACTCCCTAGCCGTATATGTATTCTATGTTTTCACCAACATTAAGCATTCTGGGTTTTTCGGCTTTAGCAATCTTAGTGTAAATATTATTGTGGTTTTGGAAAATACCTTTTAAAATGTATATACAGTAAAAGTAACTTCGGTGAACAAATCCATGAGTTTTAATACATGTATAGATTTGTTATAACCACCATCACAGTTGTGGTAAAGAAGTTTTATTGATCTCAAAAAGTTCCTTGTTGCTGCCTCTCTGAAGTTGCAACCTACCCCAATCCCTACAACCCCTGTTAGACCCAGATCTGATGTCTGTCCCCAGAATGTCCTACAAATAGAATCATATGGTAAGTAACCTAACAAGACTGGCTTCTCCAGTTAGCATGCTTTTAAGACTACTGGTGTGTGTCGCTGTCTTTATTCTACCTTTTGGCAGCTATGAATAAGGCCATGACAGACATTTGTACAAAAGTTTTATATGAACACTAATTTTCCTTTCTCTAGGGTTTATCTGTGAGTGAAATTTCTGGAACATATGGTAAGTGATTGTTTGAACTTCATAAGAAACTGGCAACCTCTTTTCAAGAGAGGCCATGACACTTTGCATTCCTTCCAGCAATGTGTGAGTTCCAGTTGTATTGGTACTCAGTATGCTTGGTATTATACAGATTTTACTTTACCTATTATACAGATTTTACTTTACCTATTCCAATAGGTAGCACTTCTCATGGCCTCAATTTGCATTTCCCTTATGGCTTCATTATTTGATTATTAGCATCCTGATATTAAGCATCTCTCATGTTCTTATTTGCTATCCATATGTGTTTTTTTTTTTTTTTTTTTTTTTTTTTTTTGCGGTGCTGGGGATTTGAACCCAGAGCCTTGTGCTTGCAAGGCAAGCACTCTACCAACTGAGCTATATCCCCAGCCATATGTGGTTTTGAGTGAAATGTTCATCTATATCTTTTGTTCATTTTTAAAACCTGGTTATTTTTGTGCTGTTGAGTTTCAGTATTTATATATTCTATATTCCAAGTCATTTGTTAGAATAGTTTTTGCAAACTGTTTAATATTTGCTGGTCTTTTCATTTCCTTAACTGTGCATTTTTCTTCAGAGCAAAAGTTTTCAGTTTGATTTAGTCCAGTTTATCAATGTTTTCTTGAATGGTTCATACTTTTGGTGTCCCATCTAGGAATTGTCTAACCCCAGGATCACAAATTTTTTTTTTCTTGAATCTAATAGTTTTACATTTTGCACTTAAATCAATCCCTGCAGTTAATTAATTAATTAATTTTTTTATACCAGGGATTTAACCCAGAGGTGCTTAGACTCTGAGCCACGTCTCCAGCCCTTTTTAATTTTTTATTTTGAGACTGGATCTTGCTAAGTTTCTTAAGGCCTAAGTTGCTGAGGCTGACTTTGAACTTGGGATCTTCCTGCATCAGCCTCTCCAGCCCTACAGTCAATTTTTGTATGAAGTATAATCAGTACTCTGTATCTGCAAGTTTCACATACATAGATTTCCAGATATTTGGAAAAATTTGCATCTGTGCTGAACACATGCAAAATTCTTTCTTTATCATTATTCCCTAAACAATACAGTATTTACATAGCACTTACATTTGTATTAGGTACTACAAATAACCTAGTGATTTAGAATATATGAGAGGATATATCTACTAAATATCATTTTTAAAGAGTAAAATTTTTAAAGAATTTCTTTTACTTAGTTATAGATGGACAGAATACCTTTATTTTATATATTTATTTTTATGTGGTACTGAGGATTAGACCCAGTGCCATGCTAGGCAAATACTCAACCACTGAGCTACAACTCCAGCCCACTGTATCATTTTATATAAGGGGCTTGAGGGTTCTGGTATCCTCAGGGGGTCCTGGAGCCAGTCTCCTATATATACAATGGATGACTGTATAAGGTAGAGGTAGATTTTTTGGTAGGGGATGGAAACATACAAATGTCTAATTATTTCATTCCATTTGTTGGAAAGATTATCTTTTTTTTGTATTGAATTGTTATACATTTGTCAAACTGTATTTGTGTGGGTCTATTTTTTGACTCTATTCTGTCCCACAGATTTGTGTCAAGCCTGTTATCAGTCTTGATTTCTGAGGCTTTATAGTCATTCTAAAAAGCGGATAATATGACTCCTCTAACTTTGTTCTTTCTCAAAATTGCTTCAGCTTTTCTACTTCCTTTGTATTTACATATATAACTTAGCATTAGTATGTCTATATGTAGAGCAAATTTTGCTGGAATTCTGATTAGAATTTAAGAATCAGTCTGTCAATATCCACAAAAACGTATGCTGGGATTGCACTGAATATATACATCGATTTGGGGGAGAACTGACATCTTAACAATATTAAGTTTTCTAGATCGTGAATAGTATTTATTTATGTGTTTACATTCTTCACTTTTCCTTGGTAAAAAAAATTATTTTTCATATCCAACATACATAATGCGCAATGTGGTTTTCTTTCATATGCTTTCTTAAATGTATGCCTGTGATCATATATTTAGACTACTGCAAAAGACATTGTCTTTCAAATACTAGGCATATAGAAATATAGCTGATTTTTGTATATCAATTTTATATCTTGACAAAATTACCTATTAATCCTAGTAATTAATCCTAGTAATTTTAGGGGGAATAATCTGTAGAATTTTCTATATCATGTCCTGTGTAGTTTTTTCTTCCATTGCTATTTATGCTTATTTTTTTCCTCCTTCCTTCTCACATCAAGTAGGACCTCTAGAATTTTAAATAGAAATGAAAATGAACATCATTACCTCTTTATCATAAGGCAAAAGCATTCAGTCATTCCCATTGTTTGATGTTAGTTTGAAGACACCCCTACTGTTGCTACTTTGCTGAGAAATTTTATCATGAACAGGTATTTTGTGAGGTGTGCTCTGCTTCTGTTGAGTATCTGAGTTTTTTGTTAACATGGTGAATTAGTTTAACTCTTCAATATTAGACTGCATTTCTTAAATTCCTGGTATAAATATCATGTATTAACCATTTCATACATACTAGATTTGTCACTTAAAACAAAACACCTGGAGATAATGGTACATAAAGTTGAGTCTTCTTATACTATCTTTGGTTTTGGTGACAGGGTCATATTGGCCTTATATAGAATGAATTTGGGTAAGATTGATATTACTTCTTCCTGAATGTTTGATAGAATTCTCTAGTATAGTCATTTGGGTCTGAAGGTCCTTTTGGGGAATATTTAAATTACAAATTCAATTTCTTTAACTGATATTGGGCTATTGTTTTTTTCTTGTGCTAGTTTTGGCAATTTGGTACTAGCGTGAAATTGTTCATATTATTTCTTTATTGTATTTCTAATGTACACAGGACATGCAGTGATGTCTCTTTTTCACAACACATCTTAGTATGTGACTTCTCTTATTTTTCTTGGCCAGTTTGTATAGAAATTTATGTATTTTATTAGATCTTTCTAAATAAATACTATTAATTCCATTGCTTCACTGATTTCTGCTCTTGTTATTGGGGTATTAGATTTTCTATTTTTTTCTGACCTAAATTCTTTCCTTTCTTTTGCTTACTTTGGGTTTAATTTACTTGTCTTTTTTAGCTAAAGGTGAAAGCTTAGATGACTGATTTAAACCTTTTCTATTTGAAGCATTTAAATCTATATTTTCTGCTGAGCTTTAATGATACATTTCAAAACTTTAACATATTGTGGCTATTATGTAGTTGAAATGTATTTTAATTTTCCTTGTGATATCCTCCTTACCCCATAAGTTATTAAAAATGTCTAGTTTTTAAATATTTTGGGCCGATTTTACTATCATTTATTTTTAATTGAATTCTAGGGTGGTTAAGAAATATACTCAAAAATTTCAAATATTTGAAATCTTTTGAGACCATTATGTACTCAGTCTGTAATGATGAATGTTCCATAAGCACTCAACAGGAATATCTATTAGTTGTTAAGATAGTGTTAATATAACTGTTAGGTTAATGTCAGTTAACTCACATTGGATCATAATGTTCAAAACCTGTATTCTTTGTCTTTGGATACTCTGTATCATTTACTGACTGAACAATGTCTAAATCCAACAATGCTTGTTCTTACAGTTTCTGTCTGTTTTCAATTTTTCTTATATTTTGAAGCTATTAGTTCCGTACATATTTATGTTTAAAGTGAACCTCTTAGAGAGAGCATATAGTTTGGTTTTAAAGTTGACTTTTATTTTAGAGCAGTTTTAGGCTCACAGAAAAATTCAACAGAAAATAGATAGCCTTCATGTACTCACCAAGTGCACACTATCAGCATCCCACACCAGAGTGGTACATTTAACTGATGAACCTACACTGACAAATCACATTCGCCTTAAGTCCATACTTGATTAAGGTTCACTTTTGCTTTTGCACAGTTCATATATTTTGACAAACATGTAACAACATGTATCCATCATTATGGTATCATGTAGAATCACTGCCCCAGAAGTCACCTATACTGAACCTACCGGTTCCACCTGCCTCCATAACTTATCCCTGATCTTTTTACTGTCTCTATAGTTTTGCCTTACTTGTCATATATTTGGAATCATTATGTAGTCTTTTCAGGGTGGCTTTTTAAACTTACTAACATGCATTTAAGATTCCTTCTTTTCATGACTTATTTATCCCTTTTTAATGCCAAATATTGTTTCATTATCTAGATACATTACAGTTTATTTATTCACCAACTGAAGAGTACCTTAGTTGCTCTTAAGTTTTGGAAATTATGAATAAAGAAATCTGTGTATAGGTTTTTTGCGTAGACAAAAGTTTTCAACTCATTTGGTAAATAGCAAGCAGAGCAATTGCTGGATCATGCAATAAGAGTATGTTTAGTTATGTTAGAAACTACTGAACTACCTTCCAAACGGTACCATCTTGCCTTCTCACAAGCAATGGATGTGACCTCTGTTGTTCCACATTTGGTGTTGTGTCTTGGATTTTCACTATTCTAACAGGTTATAGTGGCATCTCGCTCTTGTTTTAATTTGCAATTCCCTAATGATATATGATGTTCAATTTTTTTCCATGTTTACTTGCCATCTGTTTGTCTTCATCAGCTCTTTTGCCCAGTTTAAATCAGGTTGTTCATATTCTTATTGAGTTTTGAGTTCTTTGTGTATTCTGAATAATAATTCTTTATAAAATGATTTTACAATATTTTCTCCCAGTCTGTGGCATGTCTTCATATTTTGACAGTGGTTTATGAAGAGCAGAGTTTTTCTAGCAAAGTCTAACTGATTATCTAAAAAGATCATTATCAAACCCAAGGTTGTATATAGACTTTCTCCTGTGTTGTCTTCTAGGAGTGTTATAGTTTTACATTCCGTATTTAGGTCTAGGAACCATTTTGAGTTAATTTTTGTGAAGACTATAATATCTTTTTTTTTTTTTTTTTTTTAATGTGGATTTTCAGTTCTCACACTTGTTCAAAAGACTATGCTTTCTTCATTGTAGGGCCTTGGATCTGTTGACCATATCTGTATGGTCTGGATCCTGTTTAACTAGTGCGATCACCCCTGCTATTTTATGGAACTTGTAGTTTGTTCCCTTTCAAATAGTACTTTTTTTGTGGAAGTTAGTCACCTTATTTTCTAATTGCTCCATTTTCTTCCTATGTGCCCCATTTCCTGTCTTCTTCTGGGTTACCTAATTCCCCCCTGCTTTAAGGTCATACTTGCATTATCTTTTTAGTGTATTATCTTTTTTGCTTCTTTCAAGTTTTTAAAAATTTCACCCTCCCAGTTTTCATATTTATATATGTATATATAAATATATATTTATGTTCAACTATACTAATCTTTTGCAACATCCAATAGCCCATATGATGAATTTTTCACTTCAGATATTGTATACTTTAGGTTTTGAGTTTCTATTTCCTTTCCTTTATGTCCTTGAACTTACTTATATTCTTAACTCCTTTATATTTCTAGTAAGTTCTATGAAGCTCTGTTAATTATCAAATGCTGGGTCATTTGGGGGTCTGTTTCCAACAGTTTTTTTCTTGATTATGGGTTACATTTTCCTGCTTCTTTCCATGACTACTAATTATTTACTACACTTTGCAAATAATAACTTGTATGGAGTCTGGATTATGTCATCTTTCTATAAATGATACTTTGATTCTTTGTTAAAGAGAGACTGTTTCTGTTGAACTTAATCTGATATGGCCTGTGGCTAGCTGTTTTTGCAAATGAAGTTTTATTGCATACCCATTCATTTAAATATTTCTGTGGCTGCTTTTGTGGAGTAGCAGAGATGAGTAGTTGTGATACACACTGTCTCAATCTGTTCATGCTGCTATAACAAAATGCCATTAGACTGGGTGGTTATGAACAACAAACGTTTCTCATAGTTCTGGAGTCTGGGAAGTACACTCAAATTGTATCTATCGAAGGCCTGTTTCTTGGTTCAAAGATGGTGCCTTCTTTCCTTCACAGTGAGGGCAAGAGAGCTCCTGATGCCTCTTTTATAAGGGCAATAATACCCTAAATTACTTCCCAGAGACCCCACTTCCAAATATTATCACTTTGAGGATTAGGTTTCAAATATAAATTGCAGGGGGGGGGCAGGATATTCAAATTATAGCAGTATAGCTCACAAGCCTGTCATATACTATCCAGCTCTTTAAGGAAAACTTTGCAGACCCTGTTCTAGGGTATACCCCTGACTCCTAAGGTGTCACATTTCCTGAGCAGTAATTAAAGCCTCAAGTGTTCAAGGAGGTATCTCCACTTTGGCTGATCTGCAACTCCAAGGATTCCCAGTACTGTAGAACATCTGGTATCACTGTTCAATTCTAAAGTCCCAGAGCAGGCGATCTCTTACTAGGTCGTACAGATCCTTATCTTGCATATGCACATCCCAGCTCTTATTCTTGATAGTCCTTTAGTAAATTTCTGCCTCTCCTAGGGCTTTTCTTATAAACTCTGTTTTATAAATTAGTTGCTTCAGTAACCTCTGCTTCTTAGCTCAGTAGAATTTACACTATCCTTGGGCTCAACTTCTCTGTAATAATGTTGGAAGATACCCGCAAGTAAAACTCCAGGATGTTCAACTATGGGATTCAACATCTTGTGTCTTCCTTTCTGCAAGTAATCACAGTATTGAGCAGCTTATCCTTCAATGCCTGAAAGTACCTGCTTATGTATTGTGTCCCGGTGGGAGGGCAAATCTGGTACCAGTTATTCTGTATTGGCAAGACAAAGCTGCTTATAAAAAACCAAAGATTCTAGAAAATACAAGATCTCCTGATGATTCTACTCACAGCCTTTTATTTGTGACACCCATTGAGTTTTCTGAACTTTTTCATGTTAACCATGTCTGCTTCCCTGAACTGTTCCTCACAATACAAAATAGATACATGCTGGCATGCTGGAGATGAAGAACCAAGACAGTTCTCTTTAAGCAGTTAATCTAGTAAACAAGGCAGATATCATACATGTACCTACTTCCCCTTTGAAATACATCTCTGAAATCGAGTAGGAAGCAGAGCATACAAAACTAAAGGTATTTGAAAGCAGAAGGTTGGATTTCCTCTTTACCACATATCATCCTTATCAGGAACAGATGTAATGAGTAGAATTTATAGAAAACCAACTGGGTAGAATTTATAGAAAACCAAAAAAGTATATAGTTATAAAAGTAGCAAAGTTTTTTTTTTTTTCATTTATTTAGAAAAGCAATTTAGGAATATGCTAGATGCTGCCTTTTAGGGATCAGTGGTTTCGGAAACAATCAACAGAATTGTCGAGTCCCCAAACTAAGAATCAGGGACCGTTAACCTCATCCACAGAGACTTTGCCTGTGCTCTCGCATGTCTAGTTCTTGCTACAGGGAAGTTGTTCAGTGTTCTTTTAGTTATCTTGAACCTAAGAGAAGTTCATCCAGTGACAGCACCCACTTGGGGAGCACAGAAGTCACATCACAAGCACTATTGCCCACTTACTGTCCAAACATCAGATAGGGGTAGGATACTTAAGAGGAGAAACCTTTACACTTATTTTAAATAAATATGAACTTTTCATATAATTTCATAGGGACATTTAATTCAGAAGGAAAAAAAACTTGGCTTTCTATGATGTCTAACCTGTGTTGTTTGCTTGGCACTAGTATGAAGACTATTGAGTGGTAAATATCTGACCAGGGAACAATGCCTGACTCTAATAGTAGTCCAAGATGTACAAGTTCAAGGGTTTACAACAAAATCAAATTTCAATATGTTTATTTCCCTTGACAAAGAAAGATCAGAGTTTGGCCCAAACTTTCAGTAAAGGGCTAGGTAATAAATATTTTAGGCTTTGCAGGTCAAAGTGTGTCACAAGTATTCAGTTCTGCCATTGTGGCATGAAATCAACCACAGATTGATTTCATAAATAAGTGAGCAGGGCTGCATTCTGATAACAGGTGGTTAGAATTTTATCCAGGAGCTATATTGCTATTATAAATAAGTCTAAATCTTTTTAGTTTTATAAAATTTTCAAAAGTCTGAAAAAAATTTTCCTGGTTTATAAACTGACATTTTTATTGTGTGATTTTTTTTTTTTTTTTTTTCCTTCAGTTGATAAGATAAAACTCTCTTTGTTGTTACCTCACATTTCCTCCAGGGGACCAAATGGTGAAAAGAACCTTTACAGAGTTCCAACAGGTCACCGAATCTTACTTATTTTGCCTTCTATGATTCACAATGAAAACTCCCTTCTTTTGACAGATAAACATTGCACGTGAAGAGTGGAGAAAGGGAGCACTGGTTACGAAGCGGCCTGGAGAGAGAAAGCACTAGTCCACACCGTGCGGAAGACCTTCACTGTCTCCCAGATATGCTGAAGTAGTCTCGCTGCTTGCTCTCCTTCCCTCAGTCATAACACCTCCACAAAATGGGCTGCATGAAATCAAAGCAAACGTTTCCATTTCCTACCACATTTGCACCTGAGAAGCAAGATGAGAGTGAAGAAACCTTTATGCCAGAACAGGAATTTCTACCCAGGATGTCTTCAGTTCATGTCCAAGAGGAAGTGAAGAACCCCCAGGGCCCAACCTTCTGGTGCTTCAGTACGCACACCGCCTGTCCCAGGAAATCTTGCATGATGCCATGCAGCAGTGGGCACGCAATAACATCAAGTACTATGACATCCCGTACATTGAGAGTGACTGCGAGGGCCTTGATGCCGTAGGATGACAGCCTTGTTGACCTGTGGATATAGTTGGTGCTAGTTTAAATACAGAAGCAGAAGCAAACACTGGTGTGCATAAGTACAAATAACTCCATCTGGATGTAAAAACTTGTCTATGATAATGTCACTGGTGTAGGAAAACCTAAGATGAAATGTGTTTTAAGCAGTTCTGTGTTAACAATAATTTCTACCTGCTGCTTCCTAGAATTTGGTCATGGAAGGGCTAAACGAGGTCCCGTGGCACCCCGTAATCATCCGGAGGTCATCCCACTTTCTTCCTGAGGCATAATGGCATCACCAAAGAAAATGCTAAAGTACCCCAGGTTCTAAATGGTTAGTCACTTCTTTAAAATAACCATTTCTGTTGATTTATACCAAAAAAAAAAAAGCCCAGCTGTGAAAAGGGTTCTTCCTCATAACTCCTTGGCCAGGAAGTAGCACTCTGACCATAGTGATACAATGTGGGTCGTTTGTCAAAACCATTCAAGGATCCCCACTTCTTGACACCTATAACCTAAGATTAGAATACAACCTGTGTAGAAAAGTTCCACCTTGAACCCCGTTCTTAATATATTTTTGTAGATGAAAAGCATAACTACCACCTTGAACCTCAGGGTCCAAACTACAGCTGTTACTGAATGATTTAGACTGTATATAAAGCCATCTTTAAAAGACACAATTTATAGAAGCCAGGACATTAATGTTTATTGCATTGTATTACGTCCTAGGTTCCTTTCACAAAGAGCAATCCAGTAAATCTTTAAAATAATAGAAGCCAAGTCGGTAAGGTAGAAAGCAAAACCTGGTGTTAAGTGTGTATTAACCTTTGTTTCAGAGATGCAGATGTGGGTGCAGGTGGCACTTACTCCCAGGACTTGTAGGGCAATTCCATTCAGTTTACATGGGACCAAATAATGCATGAGGATTTACAGTTGTGTTACAGAAGAAGATATCACACTCCTCCAAGGTCAATACTTGTTTTTATTAGGAATATGTGCCCATTGGGCATTTTTAGCCATATACTGTGCTATTTTCACAAATGAGGCTTTTTCTCTTTTTACTGTCATCACATACACACTTAGACAACATACTGTTTGAAGATCAATGATAACAGAAGATTTAGGAGAGGGGGAGGAAGATACTGAGAAGACAAAACTTGTGGGGAAAATGAGACTGAGCCTCTAGAATTGTCTTTTCATTAATATTTGCTACAGAGTTTAATTAAATTAGGAAGAAAATTGCTTAAGCCCATATATGTTAGATCCTTTTATTAAGATACACCAGTGTCACAGAAATCCAAAAGAGGTATGAGAAGGCTTGTGACCTCTTCAATGAGATAAATATTTGGCTTTGTATGCAGGCAGAAAGCTACCAATAATTTAAAGCAATACTTTGAAACCAAAAATCAAATGAGTGAATTCTCCAAACTGCATGAGCACAGAAAAGGGGCAAGAAGCGAGTGACATGAAGTGATGTCCCATCTTTCAGTTGTTTTTCGATGCCTTATATTAAGCTTGCAATCTCACAACTTATATAATAGAAAAGCAACCACTCCTCCTCCTACAAGGACCTGAAGTTGTAGCCCGACAGAAAGTTTTCCATAAGTACAAACCACATTTGTAGCTCATAAAGAAAAATTTAGGTTTTGAGATTTATACTAATGATACAGATAAAAACCTAGATGAAGATTTTTTTGTTTTATATCTCACAAAGGATGCTTTTGCTGCAAGGTCATTTGCTATTGAAAAAATATAAATTAAATTTACACAATAATACTGTGGTAAGAAAATAAAGCCATACAAAGAAGTATGCCACTAAATTTTTCAGTATACATTGGGGACATAGACTAGTGGGGTTTGGGTCTAACTAAATATTTTAACTTCAGGTTCCTTCTTTGCTCTGTGCCCCTATTTCCCAAGAGTGTAACAGGAATCTCTGAAAGAGCTATACCTAGCTAGAAGTCTGATCTTCTTGTCACCCTCTCTCAGTACTATGGTCACACAGTTTTATCACTGAGCACCACCCCTGCCCTGAATTTTATTTCCACAGAGTATGCTGTATATATCATCTAAGAGACTTATCTCTGAAATATGCTGTATTATATGTCAACCCATGAACTAGGAACCACAGGCTTACATAATTAGTGAGTTAGTAGATAAACCAGATGGGAGGAGAGCTGAGTAAACAGAATCTATAGTGCATGTGATAATTACCAAGATAGAGTTCGGCCTTGATTGACAACAAGAACATCCTGATAAGAATTAGCCTTCTTCATACCTTCATTTGAAACACTGGCTTTACTTCATTTTGAAAGTTTTTTTATAAATAATTGGAAAACTGAGGAGGAAGGAGACCTATCAAGTAGAATACTAAAGAGAATTATTGGAAACATTTGGAGTATGAACATTTACCAGCACAACAAAGATCCTCCAGGTGGACAACTGTGGAGGCAGATCATCAGGAAACAAGCATGCCAATCTCTCATTTTCAGAGTCACACAAACCCCACAACGTGCCCCACTACTGCTTCCCCAGTTGTTTCTTATATACTGTTAACTTTCAGTTTTATGCCTTTGGTTCTAGAATTCTCCACTTTGAGTTACCTTATCAGTTTTTTGCAAACTGCCTGTGGTTATCAGCACTTAAGGCACATTGAAGGAAGCAAAATGATTATCATCTTAATCCCAAAGGAATAATTTGTGTCAAACTGCCTTAATACTATAGTATGATAAAAAAATAGTATGAAATAGCATGGTACTCACACATCCTATTAAAAATCATTGGCATTCTGAGATGGTGTGGGAGTGTACATTTGCATTACACTTTGTAGAAATCAAAGTTAGAGGACACATTTAAGTAACAAAGTTCTGCTGGGTATGGTGGTGCACACCTGTAATTCTAGTCACATGGGAAGCTGAAGCAGGAGGACCCCAAATTTGAAGCCAGTCTGGGCAACCTAGTGAGATTGTCTCAAAATAAAATAAAATGGCTGGGGAATGTAGCTCAGTGGTAGAGCAACATGACTAACACGTGTAAGGCTTTGGGTTCAATCCCTAGCACCTCCCAAAACAAAGTTCTAACAAATATACTGGTTAATCAGAATGCCCTCATCCTGTCTTTACATGACCAAATAAGCCATGCCTTCCTTGGAGTCAGGGGCACTGACTCAGAAGTACTACCTACACTTTAATTTACAAACTCAAGTTTTATTAACAAATTCTCTTCACTGTAAGAATTAGCTATGAAGTGGTATATTTTTTCCCAAATACTTTTGTGAAAACTTTTTTTGTAACTGTACAAAAGTCCAGTTGCAATTACATAGCTATAAGTTCTTATTTAATTAAAGTAAATTCTTCTCAATGCTATATACTTTCACATTTTTTTAACACAAAGAATATTTTCTGTATGCTTACAAGTGTAAAGTGAATAAAAATCCACTTATACAGAAAATTTCTTGAATAATCTGGGTTCAATTTAGAAGCTTTAAAGATATGAATATAAATGTAAATATGTCTGATATCATGACATCTTTATTTCATATCTGTTCCTGAATTTTTAGAAGAATCCATGTCAAATAGATTAAGAATTGAGCAATACCTTCTGGGCTGCAATCTCATCTATGAGAAAGGGTATAGTCCATAACCTTTAATGTCCTTTTATGTTTGTTCTTACACATCTGAAGTTCTCTTAGTTTCTGAGGGATATGGAATTAAGGAGAAACTAGAATGAGTTACAAAATAAATGATAAACTGACCTTTAATTTAAAAATTACTCTTACCTAGAACTTTAAGTCCTTAGTCTATAACACCTTGAAGTTTCTTACCTAAAGACACTTATTTTGTGAACAGTACCAATTATTGAAGATAGTTACATTTTAAACTTACCACACAAAGTTTAAATAACAAAAAGTAGAGTTTCTCTTATCTTCGAGACTGAGGTTTTTTAATCCTTATTCTGCCAAATTAGCAAATACTGTAAGTAAAAAACAATGCCTTCATTTTCACTATGGGAAGATATTCTGATTATTTTAGGGAAGACCAAGGCTGAGGTAACATACTGGAGAGATAACCTCATGAGAACTGTTTTCTTTTTGTTCAAGATCTGTAATGTTTATAAAAGAAACTCTTCTGCTATAGTAACCCAATTACTTCAAAATACACTCATAAAAAGAAGGAAATTCTATGATGCATTACCACAGTATCCTCAAAAAGTATCAGGGTCTTTTTTATAATCTGCACTTGTTTGTTTAGTCCTGTTATAAATCACTACTTATTGAAAGTCAAAGTTTCCATTTCAATTAGATATAGTAACTTGAAATCTCTAGAGATCTTTGAATTGTCCCATCCTCAAAACAGGATGGTGGCAGCTTTTTCTGACAAGGAGCAGACAGTGAATATTTTAGGCTTTCCAAGCAATACAATCTCTGCTACAACTACTCACCTCAAAGCAGCCAGTGATGTTCCAATAAAGCTTTATTTATAGACACTCACGTGAACTTCATGTCATTTTCAAAAGTCATGAAATATTAATTTTTTGTTTCCCTTCCCATCCCTTCATAAATGAAGAAACCACTTTTAGTTTGTAGGCTACATAAAAAAAGGTGGCAGGCCAAGCTGGGTCCATGTGTTGTAGTTGTCAATCCCTGCTACAAACAAGCTTTAAAAGAACAGTCACCTCAAAATTTCAAATCATTGCTTCCCAGAGATTTAAAATAATTATCCAAATCTTCATCAGTAACTTCTTTTAGAGTAGCTGGTTTCCACTTTGGACTCTGGTCTTTTTCAATTAAAACTGTCAAAAGAAGACAAAAATATTAGGACATTTCTTTCTGGTGTCAGATTTTAATTATTGATAGAAGCTGTTTTATACTAGACATACTTTTCTATAGTACATTTTTTTTTTCCTTTCAGCTTAGATTTTTGTACATTTCCTTCTAAATTAAACCTCAAAGAATATGGAGGAACAGCAATATACCTTTGATGACTGGTGTGGGGGATTTTCTCACCTACTAAGCTTCCCTGTCTGCAGCTTTAATAAAGCCATCTGAACTAATTCAGTGATTTCAACATTCTTTTTTTCCTCTTTCAAAAAAGGAAGGCAAGGGAGGGCAAAGACCCAGATCTGCCATCTATCCTCTATCACACTTAGTTTTGGGAGGAAAATTACTCACTTAAGGTTGAGAGAAGGGAACTTTATGCATAATTAAATGTGGACACTACTGTTCTGCCAAATCCTCTAGCTCGACAGCTCTGAATTTTAATAAAATCAGGTTATCATGAAGCCTTGTACTTCTCCTGTTTCACTGTGGTCATCACTCAGTGTAGCCACATAATATCCCCACAAGACTGTAAGAATGAGGCAATCTGTAACCTCTTCTTAAAAATAAAAAGAGCCATGCCTACTTTCTGGTTGTGTCAGCACATTACAGTTATACATTTTTTTCATCTGGGAAACTGGGTAGAGGGTATGCAAGATCTCTACATTATTTCTTACCACTACATGTGAGTCTACAAAAAGTTTATAAAAATGTTATAATTGTGGTAGCAAATTTCAACTATGCTTGAAAATATGCATAATTCTGGTGAATAATGGTAATATTTAAATATACAAATTCAACAAAGATGGCAAAAAACTAAACATTAAAAAAGGCTGGTGAAAGCAGCAGTCTAGGAACCAAGGACGAAGCTTGTCTTGGTATGTAGAGGAAGGAAGCTTTATAAGATACAGTTGAATGTGGATACTGGAGGCTCTTTTTAAATCTTTTGATTTTGGAGGTTCGTTTTGTTTAGGATGGGGTATCTGTGTTGCCTAGGTTTACCTCAAACTTGAATCAAGTGATCCTCCCACCTCAGCCTTCTGAGTAGCTGGGACTACAGACAGGTGTGCACCATCACACCCCGCTCACAATGGAGGTTGTTAAGGTTTGCCTGTTGGATTCTGCAATCAGATCAGTGGTGATGTTAAACACTGATGTTCTGATGCCTGCCTTTGAGTCTTCTGACCAGTACTACCTACCTCCTTGACATTCCACTGAAGGACAAAAGAAAAGAGAATTCTAATCAAATCTGGGTATTATTTCAAGCTAACAAAATTTTTTTCCTGGATAGAAAATTATTGCCATTTAGGAAGCTGTTTTTCAGAACGTCTCCTGAGATACCCGTCCAAGCTCCATTTGGTAGCTCTACTAAGATAACCCATTTTTATTTTCTTCTATAACTAGACAAAAGTTTATTCTAGTTGTTAAGAGTAAGAATTTTTAGCAACTTTCTTAATTTACTAACTCATTTCTTCTAATTTGCTAACACATTTTTATAGTTAGCAAATTGTAGCAAGAACATGAAACAATTTTAGCCAGAATAAATGTTGCTTTCTGAATAAATAAACTGTGCTGAAAGAGGCAACATACCTTCTCTCATTTGAAAAGTAGTTTGATAATCACTTCCTTTATGAATCAGAACTCTAATGCTGCTTGACTTCAACTTTTTTCTTAAAATAACTGCAAGTATTTATCTAAAATAATACCTCCCTTTTTGAAGAAGAGCTGTCATAACATAATCATGAATACTTTAGCAACATAATCCAAGTCTTACCCAGGTCCTCCTAAAATCAGATCTAGACACTAATCACATGCAGTGAGAATGGCAAGGAATTAGTGAGAAAAATGCATATCGTACTTGGTTTCTATAAAACACAGCCATTTGCTCTGACTCAACTCCATTTGTCTTCCAAATGGATTTGAACCTGGTGCTTATTTCTGATAATGTTATATCATGCCAGAAATGAAGAAAATTCTACAGTAGTCATTGGTCTTTACCAAGGCTTAGAGTTCAGAGAACAAAACGTTTTATTCAGATAAAATGTATATCTAGAGTTTGTATATCAAGATGATTAATAAAAACATAAGAAAATTATATGTACAAAATATTATAGAGAAAAGTAACTCATTTTTATACAGTAAACAACAACTCTTTAGAGAGATAAGGGCTATCCATAAAAGGAACTGTTGCAAGTTTGTTGGAAAAAAAATATTTGCTTTTCCTAGAAATGCTGACTTTGGAGGTGAGAAGCAAACATGGAAAGTATAATGTCAAATGCTTTTTCTCCAGCAACATTTAACTGCTCAGGTCCAGGCAAGAAGTAGATGGTAGGATTCAACCACTGCCCAATTTAACTAGGCCAATAACAAAACAGGAAGAAGGGAAGGAGAATTGAGGGCTTTGCAAGGAAATAAATGTACCTGTCAAAGGTCTCAGCAGCAGGTGAGTTTACAAGCTCATAAGGCAGTCCATGTGACTGTAAGAGCAGGATTACTATTTGTTTAAATTAGAAAGCAGTGATCACATTATGTGAACTTCAAGAGTAATATTAGTTTTAAGACTGAACTTCCCTTTGTATCCAAGATGTTATTAAAAACACATAACTTGGCAATTTTTACAGAAGTTTAATTTTCACTAATAAAACAACTACCAACTTTAAGTAACATGGTATGCTCACAAATCCTATTTCTCTGATATCCAAAAGGAAACACAGCTATTTGTCACTTACCAGCTCTAACGCCTTCATGGAAGTCGTGACCTCTCTGAAAGAAATTGAGATTAAATGTAGGAAATTTCTAGGCATCCTTATTCCTGGCGATTTCTCTCTTTTTCAGCCCCTGCAGCCTCCCGCTCCCATGACCACAATCTAAACCACGAAATTCAGAGACTGGACCATCTCTGATAACTGCTTTCTGATCATCATCTCCAAATTTTATTTGCACAAGTTTGTCCACTGCTGTGCTTCTCTTGGTCATCCTCAGGTCCACTGACTCCACAACTCTTCCCACCTGCACTGGCTTCCCTTTGCTCTTTGTACAGTCTAGTGCCCCCAGTCCATTTATAGATCACTTTCCCTGGAAAATGCCACCTCTTCAAATCTCTTCTCTCCTATTCTGGCAAAATCCCCTGCACCAGCAGAACCCTACCACTTACCTCTGTCTGCATTTTGAGCAGCTTAATCTGGCTGTACAAAAATCATACAACTGTGAGTGGTTTTGTTTAAAATTCAAGATCACACACTCTCAAACAGGCACAGAAAACTATCCGTAATTTCTTCCCCATTCCCCAAAATAATGATTTCAAACTGTTTCTTGCTTTCTCAGCCTCTCTCCCTAGAGTACCCTCTTACTGTATTCTCTAATGACCTAACCTCCTACTTTATTAAAAATAGAGAAGCTCTCTGACATGAACATTCTTATATTCTCACCACTGAAACACCTACAGCCAACTGTGGCCATCTGAACCTGTCTTCTTTTTCATGACTATGGAGGAAGGGACCATTCTTTTTGCAAGGCCAGTCCTCCCCCACTTTCCAGTTTACATCTCCTCTTGCCTTCTCAAAGATTTTGCTTGAGAAAGTCATCCACTTTTCTGTTCTCGCATTGCCAGTGCAGTCTGTGTGTCTGAGGGGGTGAGTGCATGCAGTTCACATTGCACCCTAGTTCCACTACATAGTGACCATGTTACCTTGCCTAGTAATCACTTTTAAACCCCAGTTTCCTTACATGAAATGTCAATACCAATACATCCATACAGGATTATTTTAATCCATGTCCCAGCAGTGTCTGACACATACTAAGTGTTCAGTAAAAGTTAACTGTTAGTATCATCAATATAACCATTTTCTCAATTGGATCATTCCCATTTATAAACATGTTCTAGTACCTTTCATGTTACAAAGAACCTCACAGTTCCAGCTTCTATTTCTATTTCAATAAAAAAGTGTATACATATTTTATTTACTTTCACATCTCATTTGCTCATTTCCTCTCCACTTTCTGCACTCTTAACTTTTTCCTCCACCATTACTCTGAAAATTTGACAAAATCACCCATGGTTTCAGGGTCACCAAATTCAAAGAATACTTCTAAGTTCATCTGCCAGATGCCTTGACAGTCCCACTGCACTCTCTCTACCCCACCTCAAAATGGCAGGAGTTCCTGGGGCTCAGATCTGGGATCTCTTGATTTCTGTCTAGATGATCTTCTCACTCGGAGCTTAATGCATCAGCCTGAGTAATGGATGCATGGCACTCCTCTGCTCAAAACCATCTAGAGGCTTCTATTTTAAACAGAACAAAAGTCAAAGATCTTAACACCTTCGAGCCCCTGTATGCTCCACCAGGTCCTTCCCCACAATGTCACCTCTGACCTCATCTTTCACTCACCCCTACATCCCCCATCCCTTCCACATGGCCTCCTGGCTCTTCCTAACACAGGGAGGTACACCCTCCTCACAGCTTTGTATGTGCAGTTCCCTCTGCCTGGGATGCTCTCCTGCTCTCACTTCTTTTAGGGTCTTCATTAAAGGCAACTCTGTGAGGTCTTCTCTGGTTAACCTAGCTGCAGTTCAACCCCCACTATCACTCTGTATTCTGTATCCTCTTTCCTGACTTTTTCACCTTAATATTTACACTCAATAGACTTCGGCTACCATCGGCTCTTCAAGGAGTGACTTTAAGACATGGTTAAAAAGAGCTTTATTTCTGATTAGATTAAAATTTGAATGTCTTGGTAACTATTTCAAAACATTAAAATTCACTAGGAATGTCTATTTTCTGGTAATTAAACTAAATATTCCCTCAACCATAAGTTTATAATCTAAATAATATGATGCTTTCTAAGGGTCCTCTGAACCTAAGGGATGATTCTGCTTTTATAAAGTTTATATATGGAAAAAAGAAATCTGATTCTGAAATGTTTCATGATATCCACATTGCCTTTGATTACTGTCTATATTATAATAGTACTTTCAATATTAACCTACCAATTAAAACATGTAACTTATATTTTCCATTTAGGCATATATCAACTTATAATTCCTCATTTTGCCAGAGAAAGAATTCAGATTTAGAACATTTCTGCTTCTTGCCCAATGTGAAAAATGGACAGTTTCCATTTTGAATTCCACATGAGTTCAGAGGCCTTTTTACACACACACAAATGCAACTGGTATGTCATAAATGATAATCTGGGTAGCAATACCTCCACAACCCTAAAACTAACTGGTCTGTTTGTTTTCATAGAGTATATTTATAGGCAGTTTTGATTTTCTTATTTATCTTTTTCTGTATTTTACATATTCTATACAATGAACATATATTACTTTCCTAACTACAAAACAGTATTTTTTTAAAAAACAATTCTCACCATACATGCTTGACTCAGTCGATATTCCATAGTTAATACATCCTGCAAGGTCTGTGAAGACCCCATTTATGAGGTGTCTTAGTGTGATCTTTAGAGATGTTGGAGACATTTGGTTAATCACCTTTTGGGGAAAAAACAGTTGTTAGTTGTAGCCAAATAGTCCATTTATTGTCTGTCATAAGCCAGAAAAATTTCCATGTATGTATATTAAAATATGCCCCTTAATTTCATATGCCAAAGTCTCATAAAAGGTACCACCTTAGCCTCATCCTACCAAAACATCAACAAAAATTCTGTTACAAAAAGAGATCATTTCAAAGTGGAGTAAATTCTATACTACAACTTAATCTACCTTTGGGGTTTGCCTAGAATAAATTATCTCAACTAAGCAACCAGTGATTACCCTAAATAAAATTAATATGCATATACAGGGCAGTAATATTTTCCAGAGGACACTTTATATTAAATATAAAGAAAGTGAGGAGTTAAGAAATGCCAGTAGCTTTCCCTTCCCACTATGTGACTCTAGAAGTGTCTTATGTGAACTCTTCACCTATAAATAAACCTTCTTCCCTTGGAAGAGAGAAGGTGAAGTGATCCAAGTAACTATGAGGCAGTCTTCTATCGTATTTAATATTTAATAAGTAAGAATTATGGACTGATTCCTTGGCTACAATGCTACGCCATTTGTTCTGAATTTAAAGATGCTCTTACTAGTGTTTCAGTACATGTGTGTGTGATCGTGACTACCTGGCTGATGAGAGTCCATTCCAACCCACATACATCTGATGCCTACATTTTCCTTTATAATTGCAACATATAGTTTTCAGCTTATTGTTCAATGATTGTCTCAAAGGTTTAAACTTTATGAATTCAAAGAATTGCCCACTCCAAGACTCTAGTTCTCTGTATCATCTTCAAGTCTGGCAAACAGATTCAAGAACAGGTTGAGTGGATAGGACAGCATCTTACCTAGCAGTTGCCAGAGCTTATGTAGATGACTACCATACAGGAAAAGTCCAGAAAAGATCAGTAGCCTACATACAGCCACAATGCTGCTTAAGAGAAGACAAGAGAGCTATTCTCTAGTTAATACTAAGGAGGGCAAGGGGAAAGGAAGACTGACCTTAGTCTCCTCATTTGTGAAATAAGGCTAATACTACCACTTGCCTCATAAATGGCATGGCAGTAAGGGTACTGCAATGCATACGAAACACAGCAGAACAGGGAAGGGAAGAAATATGTTTGGAGCACATCCCCTTAGCTCTCAGGGAGGGTAAGTTAATGTGTTTCATTAAACGTTGGGAAAGGAGGTGGGATGTTCATTTTACAGATGAGGAAACCAAACTCTGGTATGAATTTGTCCAAGATTATGTAGAAAGTGAGTTAGAATCTAAACCCAATGGTACTAACTCCAAAGACTACTATACAAGGCTATAAAAGTAGTCAAGATTGTCAAAAGCCACAGAGAAGTCAAAAAGAAAAAAGTATGGAGAAGAGGACGGCACATCAGGTAATGAAGAGAAATGACCAAAAACTCTTATAATTTTGATGGTGAGGGGAAGACAAAGTAAGGAAGACAATATCAAAGGAAGGTATTTCAGTATTAGAAGGGGTAGAAAAGCTTTGAGAGTAATGGCGTAAGGCAGAAAGTAAACCTGAAGATACTAAAAGAAGGAAATGATTGATGCAATTAGTTTCTACAGAGGAAGGAAAAGATGGAATGAGAACACAGATGGGGACTTTCCCTTGGCAAAGAAGTGAGAAACATGTTAGAATCAAAAAAGGGAAGATGAAGAGAGTCAAAGTAGCTCATATCATATGGCTTTGTTAGTACAAACTATTCTGCAAAATATGATGAACAATTGGGACTTGCATCTTTGGCTATGCCATAAATGTGTACTGATACAATTTTGTACCCACACAACCCAGTGAAAGTGTTTCTCCTCATTGTAAAATACAGGTCAAATTATCTGACCTGTTAAAGATTGTCTCCTATCTGTCAAGGAACCAATTTCTTTTTTTTCCTTTACTTTCATCAAAAAGATTCACATTTTAATCTCAACACAACAATAATATGGATCATTATTTTGCATTAGACAGACACTTCTGGGGAGACAATAATAAACAGGATATGGTCCTAGCTCTCAAAGAGCATTTTATCACTGTAATCACTGCCTGCGGATAAAGAACACTTCTTTCAAGGCTTATCAAGATTTAACAATAGGAAAACTCAAGATGTTATCTTCCCTCCTCCCCTTTCCTAGAATACTCAATAGACAATGCAATTAGATGATTTTATTAAGTAGGTCTCAGGGTTGACTAAAGAGATGTACAGGTATGCCCCTATTTTTCCTTTCACTATGTGATCTTAGAAATGATCCTTCAAGTTTTCTTTCATTGATAAGGATACCATTTATAACACTAAAAGTCTAGGTGCTGTGAGATTTAATTCTAAAGAATCTGTTAATTTTAAATGTCTACTTGACTGTCTCAAAGGATGACCAGATATAGAATTAAAAACTAATTTCGGATCCAAGATGGCAGACTAGAGGGTGACTGCATCTCCAGATGCTCCAGAACCCAGGATTCAAGAAGGGGAGGCATTGAGAGACTCGGACTAAAATAGAACCACGGGGTGAGTTCTCTCCCACCGAATGAAGCTCGGCCTGGGCGGCAGGCCCAGATAGGTGCGGCTTCTCAGAGCAGGGCAGGGCAGTTAGAGTCTTCGCCAGGTAGCCCTGCTCACTCGGGCGGTGGGCTCCTCCACACAGCCAGCTTCTCAGAGCAGGCCACCCAGTGAGAGCCTTTCTGCACAGAACCAGCTCCAAGTCCCACGAGCAGTGAGCTCCAGCTCGCAGGCAACTTCAGGGACCAAGACAGGGCAGCCAGGGACTTCCCCAAGCAGCCCGGCTCCCTCCGGCGGGAGGTGCCATTCAAGGCTAGCTTCTCAGAGCAGACCACCCAGTGAGAGCCTTTCCACACAGAGCCAGCTCCAAGCCCTGGAACCAGGTAGCGGGCTAGGGGCAGCTTTTTCAGAAGCACTGCATTATCAAGTTCCTCCAAGACTTCAGGCTACTGAAGGCTGGAAGGTGATACACTGGAAATCTACAGGGACACTATAAGCAACTAGAGGAAATCTGTAATATCCCAGAGTCCCACTGACATCTGACCAATATGAGAAAACAAGGGAAGAAATGTCCCAAACAAACCTAGATACTATATCAATAAAACCCAATGACAGCACAGCAGAAGAAATGTCAGAAAGGGAGTCAGAATGTACATAATTAAAACAATCAGGGAAGCAAACGAGGAGATGAAAGAGCAAATGCAGGCATTGAAGGAGGAGATGAAAGAGCAAATGCAGGCATTAAATGATTGCACCAATCAACAGTTAAAAGAGCAAATACGGGAAGCAAGAAATCATTTCAATAAAGAGGTAGAGATACTGAAAAAAAAAAAAAAAAAAAAAGAAATCCTTGAAATGAAGGAAACAATAAACCAAGTTAAAAACTCCATAGAAAGTATAACCAATAGGATAGAACACATGGAAGACAGAACCTCAGACATTGAAAGACAAAATATTTAATCTTGAAAACAAAGTTGACCAAACAGAGACGATGGTGAGAAATCATGAACAAAATCTACAAGAATAATGGGATATCATGAAAAGGCCAAATTAAGAATTATTGGGATTGAGGAAGGCTTAGAGAAACAAACCAAAGGAATGAACAACTATTCAATGAAATAACATCAGAAATTTCTCAAATCTGAAGAATGAAATGGAAAACCAGGTACAAGAGGCTTATAGGACTCCAAATATACAAAATGAAAACGACCCACACCAAGGCACATTATTATGAAAATACCTAACATACTAAACAAGACAGAATTTTAAAGGTGCAAGAGGAAAAGAATCAATACATTTAGGGGGAAACCAATCGGTTATCAGCAGATTTTTCAATCCAGACCCTAAAGCTAGAAGGGCCTGGAACAACATTTTTCCAAGCCCTGAAAGAAAATGGATGCCAACCAAGAATTTTATACCCAGCAAAACTTACTTTGAGATTTGATGACGAAATAAAATCCTTCCATGATAAACAAAGCTAAAGGAATTTACAAAAGAAAGGCGGGCATTAGAGAACATTTCTCAGCAAAATATTCCATGAGGAAGAGATGAAAAACAACGATGCAAATCAGCAATGGGAGGAACTAGCCTAAGAAATAGACAAATAAAGGAGAAACCAAATCATGTCAAAAACAAAAATGAGTCAAATGACTGGGAATACAAATCATATCACAATAATAACCCTGAATGTTAATGGCCTGAACTCATCAATCAAAAGATATAGACTGGCAGATTGGATTAAAAAGAAAGATCCAACAATATGCTGCCTGCAAGAGACTCATCTCATAGAAAGAGATACCCATAGACTAAAGGTGAAGGATTGGGAAAAACATACCATGCATACGGACACAGCAAAAAAGCTGGAGTATCCATCCTCATTTCAGATAATGTGGACTTCAAGCCAAAAACAGTCAGAAGGGATAAAGAAGGACCATTACATATTGCTTAAGGGAAGCATAAATCAGCAAGACATAACAATACATAAAATCTATGCCCCCTCCCGAACATTGGCTCATCCATGATGTCAAACAAATCCCTTGTCAATTTCAGAAATCAAATAGACCACAACACAATAATACTAGGTGATTTTAACACACCTCTCTCACCACTGGATAGATGTTCCAAACAACAAATTGAATCAAAGAAACCATAGGTCTCAATAACACAATCAACAATTTAGACTTAACAGACATATAGAATATACCATCCAACAAAAAACGAATACACTTTCTTCTCAGCAGCACATGGATCCTTCTCTAAATAGACATATTTTATGCCACAAAGCTACTGTTAGCAAATACAAGAAGATAGAGATACTACCTTGTACTCTATCAGATCATAATGGATTGAAATTAGAAATAAATAACAGAATAAAAAACAGAAACTTCTCCAATACCTGGAGATTAAATAATACACTATTATATGATAAATGGATAACAGAAGACATCAGGAGGGGAAATAAAAAAATTTCTTAGACGTAAACGAGAACAAAGATGCATCATATCAAAATCTCTGGGACACTATGAAAGCAGTGCTTAGAGGAAGATTTATTTCATGGGGCGCATTCAACAAAAGAAGTAGAAATCAACAAATAAACGACTTAACACTACAGCTCAAAGCCCTAGAAAAGAAGAGCAGACCAACACCAAAAGTAGTAGAAGACAGGAAATAGTTAAATCAGAGCCCAAATCAACGAAATTGAAACAAAAGAAACAATCGGAAAATTAACAAAATAAAGAGTTGGTTTCTTGAAAAAATAAACAAAATTGATAAACCCTAGCCACACTAACAAAGAGAAAGAGGGAGAAGAAAACTCAATTACTAAAATCGGAATGAAAAAGAAATATCACAACAGACACGAGTGAAATACAAAACATAATTAGAAGCTATTTTGAAAACCTATACTCTAACAAAACAGAAAACCTCGAAGACATCAACAAGTTTCTAGAGACATATGAATTCCCTAAACTGAACGAGGAGGACATACACAACTTAAATAAATCAATTTCAAGCAAAGAAATAGAAGAGGTCATCAAAAGCCTACCAACAAAGAAAAGTCCGGGACCAGATGGGTTCTCAGCCGAGTTCTACAAAACATTTAAAGAAGAGCTCATTCCAATATTCCTCAAAGTATTCCATGAAATAGAAGAGGAGGGAACCCACCCAAACTCATTCTATGGAAGCCAATATCACCCTGATACCTAAACTAGACAGAGACACATCAAGGAAAGGAAATTTCAGACCAATATCCTTAATGACATTGAAGCAAAAATTTTCAACCAAAATTTTAGCAAATCTCAAACAAAAACATATTAAAAGATAATGCACCATGATCAAGTGGGTTTTATCCCAGGGATGCAAGGTTGGTTCAACATCTGGAAATCAATAAATGTTATTCACCATATCAACAGACTTAATGTTAAGAATCACATGGATTATTTCAATAGATGCAGAAAAAGCATTCGATAAAATACATTATCCCTTCATGCTCAAAAACACTAGAAAAAATTGGGTGGTAGTGGGAACATTCCTTAACCTTGTAAAGGCCATATATGCTAAGCCCATGGCAATATCATTCTAAATGGTGAAAAACTGAAAGCATTCCCCCTAAAAACTGGAACAAGGCAGGGATGCCCTCTTCACCACTTCTATTCAACATCATGATCATCCTTGAAACTCTAGCCAGAGCAATTAGACAAACCAAAGAAATTAAAGGGATACGAATTGGAAAAGAAGAATTCAAACTATCCCTGTTCGCTGATGACATGATTATATATTTAGAGGAACCTGGAAATTCCACCAGAAAACTCTTAGAACTCATAAGTGAATTCAGTAAAGTAGCAAGGTTACAAGATCAATGCCCATAAATCCAATGCATTCTTATACATAAGTGATGAATCTTCAGAAAGAGAAATTAGGAAAACTACCCCCATCACAACAGCATCAAAAAAATAAATACTTGGGAATCAATCTCACAAAAGAGGTGAAAGACCTCTACAATGAGAACTACAGAACACTAAAGAAATTAAAGAAAACCTTAGAAGATGGAAAGATCTCCCATGTTCTTGGATAGGCAGAACTAATATTGTCCAAAATGGCCATACTACCTAAAGTGTTATACAGATTCAATGCAATTCCAATTAAATCCCAATGATGTACCTTACAGAAATAGAGCAAGCAATTATGAAATTTCATCTAGAAGAATAAGAAACCCAGAATAGCCAAAGCAGTCCTCAGTAAAAGAGCGAAGCAGGGGGTATCGCAATACCAGATCTTCAACTCTATTACAAAGCAATAGTACAAAATCGGCCATGGTATTGGTACCAAAATAGACAGGTAGATCAATGGTACAGAATAGAGGACATGGACACAAACCCAAATAAATACAATTTTCTCATACTAGACATAGGGGCCAAAATATGCAATGGAGAAAAGATAGCCTCTTCAACAAATAGTGCTGGGAAAACTGGAAACTGTATGCAACAGAATGAAATTAAACCCATCTCTCACATGCACAAACTCAACTCAAAATGGATCAAGGACCTCAGAATCAGACCAGAGACCCTGCATCTTATAGAAGAAAAAGTAGGTCCAAATCTTCAACTTGTTGACTTAGGATCAGACTTCCTTAACAGTACTCCCATAGCACAAGAAATAAAAGCAAGAATCAATAACTGGGATAGATTCAACTAAAAGCTTTCTCTCAGCAAAGGAAACTATCAGTAATGTGAAGAGAGAGCCTACAGAGTGGGAGAATATCTTTGCCACTCTGGAATACTTAGCGTCTATCTGAATCTATAAGAATCTATAAAGAACTCAAAAAACTCTACACCAAGAATACAAATAATGCAATCAACAAATGGGCTAAGAAAATGAACAGACACTTCACAGAAGAAGATGTACAAGCAGTCACAGATATATGAAAAAATGTTCAACATCTCTAGTAATAAGAGAAATGCAAATCAAAACTACCATAAGATTCCATCTTCCTCCCAATTAGAATGGCGATTATCAAGAACACAAGCAACAAAGGTGTTGGCGAGGATGTGGGGAGGAAAAGGTACACTCATACATTGTTGGTGGGGTTGCAAATTAGTGCAGCCACTCTGGAAAGCAGTAAGGAGATACTCAGAAAGCTTGGAATGGAACCACCATTTGACCCAGCTATCCCACTCCTCGGCCTATACGCAAAGGACTTAAAATCAGCATACTACAGAGATACAGCCACATCAATGTTCATTGCTGCTCAATTCACCATAGCCAGATTGTGGAACCAACCTAGATGCCCTTCAGTTGATGAATGGATAAAGAAACTGTGGCATATATATATATATATATATATATATATATATATATATATATATACAATGAAATATTACTCCGCCATGAAGAATGATAAAATTATGGCATTTGCAGGGAAATGGATGAAATTGGAGAATATCATGCTAAGTGAGATAAGCCAATCTCAAAAAGCTAAAGGACGAATGATCTCGCTGATAAGTGGATGAGGACATATAATGGGGGGTGGGAGGGGTGCGTTAGGAGTAGGGTTTGGTTTAGGGTTGGGATAAGCAGAGTGGTAAGAATGGAGGAAGGAAGGACTATATAGAGGGAAAAGAGGGGTGGGAGGGGGGAAGGGAAAAAAATAACAGAATGAATCAAACAACATTGCTCTATGTAAATTTATGATTACACAAATGGTATGCCTTTACTCCTTGTACAAATAGAGAACAACAGTATATCCCATTTGTTACAATAAAAAAAAAAACACTAATTTCTGGGATGTCTATGAGAATGTTTCTGGATGAGGTTAGCATTTGAATTCGTGGACTGAGCAAAGCAGAAGACCCTTCCTAATGTGAGTGTACAACATCAATCTGCTGAGAGACTGAAGAAAAAGTTGGAAGAAGATGGGTTAGCCTCTCTCTGACTCCTTGAGCTAAAATATCAATTTCTCGACTCTTTAAATTTGGGCTATCCTCCTCTCAGGCTTTCAAACTCTAGTGCTGGCTCTCCTGGGTCTTCAGCTTTTAGACAACAAACATGGGACTTTCATCCTCACTCCATAATTCCTTGAGCCCAATACTTTAAAAATATCTTTCTATAAATTAAATATATACATTACATCACAACATACACACATACACACACACACACACACACACACACACACACACACCAAATCTATCTCCTTTTTGGTCCTGTTTCTCTAAAGAAACCCTAATACAGAATTCTAAAGTTTGGAATTCATGTATATTTAGATAATTTTACTTTTTAAATGCACTTAAAATAGAGTTGATACTGATTCCAAGTAGAGAGCGAGAGACAATGATCAGGAAGTGAAGGCTTTAAGAGACAAATTAAAGGAAACAAATTGATTGGTTCCTATCTAAACGTAAGGAATACATTAAAGTATAGATAATATATATGGTGTAATTTTGTACTCTGAAGAAAGTTATGGCAAATTTCAAATCTACTAATATGCTATAAAATAAACTTTCTAATCCCTTCAATAAGAAACCAAATTCACTATTTCTAAAAACTTTCTTAGAACTGCTAAAAATACCATCTAGAAATGTTGTAAGTAAACCACAGAAACAATTTCATAAAAGAGAAAAAGTAACCAATTATGGAACATTTAATACTGTTATCACATAACAGAGGTCAGAGGGGATAAATTGTTTATTCTTAAATACTGCAAACCTATTTAAATTAACTAGAAATTGTTTAAATTTGTTTTTTGTTGGTTGCCCCAAACTTATTGTGAGCTACCTATGCCTCCTAATAAAACTCCTTCTGCTTAGAAGATCTGGTTTGTACTCTTTTTCTACAAACTATGAATTATGAATAATGAATCGAAAATATAGAGATGGAAAATAAAGCATATAGAGATGGTGAGAGGGGAAGAGAAAAAGAAGAAATAGTAAAAGAGACTACTATAGGTCTAAGACATTAAAAGAGATTTGAACAACTTTTCTAATAAATTGACAATTTAAACAAAAGTGACAACTACAAAACAGGACATAAAAGAGCAAACCATGAAGGAAAAAAAAAGATAAGTTGGATTATTATTAAAATTAACAATTTCTGTTCATCATATGGCACCATCGAGAAGAGAAGGCAAATCAACAGAGAATGACTAAAATGAAAAAGAAATAATATCACAAGTGGGAAGATTGTAGAATCAAACTAGTGCCCAAATGTACACCATAGTAGAAAATTATTTGACAGTAATAAAGAGAATATATGCATGTCTGATGATTCAGTACCAAAACGACACAAAAATGTTCACAGAAGCGGTTTATTTCTTATCAAGTTATAAGAGTACACAAATAGTGAATTACAGAACTGTAATTCACTCAGAAATGTATTTTTAAATTATTTTCTTGACAATGTCTTCTAAAGAGCAAAATTATTTAATTATATTAAAGGTCATCCTTCTAGGGGTGGGATGTAGCTCAGTGGTAGAGCATTTGCCTAGCAATGCCCTGGGTTCAATCTCTAGTACTGCAAAAAATAAAATAAGGATCATCTTATTAATTCATTATTTTATTTTTGCTGTTCATGCTTTATATTAATATATCTTGGCTAACCCAAATTCACAACAGAATTCTTTGCTTTTTAAATGGTGAGTTGTAGCACATACATTCAGATGTATAACCTATTTTGAAATGCAATGGTGCAAGGTAAGAGTCAAGTTCTTTTTTCCCTTGCATATGGACATCTAATAGTTACAGAACCACTGTGTTAAAAAGACCATCTTTTCCTCACCAAATTACCTGGGACTTTAAAGTAGCCTTCACTCTAGTGTTAAATCAGGTGTGAACCTTCTGTGTGATAGGGAACTGAACTCAACCCAGACCCTAGTGAGCATTGTTTTGTTCAGACCACTGCTTTCCCATTACTCTTTCCTTGATCTTGTGGAGTTTTACCTAAACACACTACAGGTGAATATTCTAGAAATTCCTCCAGAAAGAAAGCTGATAAAACCTTTGTTTCCCTTCTCTCAGGGACATATATAGATGGTTTCATATATTTTGTCCAGTTTTCTACTATTTACAGTAGGAAAAATTCCTTTCACAGTTAATTCTTCATGAATGAAAGTCTGACACTTTGTTCAAACAGTATATTATATGAATAATTCTCAAAGCTTATATAAAGATGAGTAATCTTTTCAGGTTTAATTGCTTTATTTTTAGTATTTTGCTCTTTTTAAAAATCTATGTTCTGCCTATCACTCTTAGGTTTCCTATCCCTCCCTTTTTTGGTACATAAATCCTTTAGAGTTCTCTCATATTCCTGTATGCTAAATTCTTCAGGTACAAAACTGTGCATCATTTACTCTTCACAAAGTGGGTATTTTTAAACACAAATACATAACCTCACATGGCTGACTAGAAAGAAGAATCATGAAGAATCGTGAGTTTTCTAATACTAGAAGGAACATATATGCCCTCTCTCTAAGCCTTTAACACAATAGGCCAGGCTTTATCAACAACCAAGAATACACTTAAATGAGTCAAAGACAACTGGCTTCCTTGGCCATTCACTCAGGATCATCTACCTGTATATAAAGTGAACCGTACTGTTCCCATGTTCTTGTTCTCTCTCTGGCCAGGACTTCATAGAGACTACCCTCCTAAAGATCGGTAGTCCATTTAGATCTCTTTCCTTCACTTAGTGTCCTAAACAAGGCCTTAAGGGTAGGAGGAAAGACTCTGATTTTCTTCTTTGCATGCTCCTTGATTATTTACACTGCAAATGGATACCTGAAGTCACTTCTTTATGTTGGCAAGCTGACTCATCTCATCACAGAAAAGGGAGATTCAAATAGAAGAGTGAGTACTGAGCTGGGGATTTAGCTCAGTGGTAGAGTGCTGGGCAAAAAAAAAAGGGGGTGGTGCAGGGAGCATTTCCTATAAGTCAACACAACATACAAAAAAATCTGGAAACCTGATTAAAAAATTGGCAGAAGACTTGACATTTATCCAAAGATATACATTTGTATATCAATAAACATGGAAAATTCAAGTCAAAACTACAAGGAGCCATCATCTCAAAAATATTAAATTAGCAGCATTAGGATGGTTACTATCAAAAACAAACAAGCCAGTGGGAAAACAATCTGGAGAAAATGGAACTCTCATTATATTGGTGGCAACAAAATGGAACAGCTACATGGAAAATAGTATAGTTACTCCTGAAACATGAAAATCAGAATTACCTATGATCCATATGGGTACATATCAAAAGATTAAAATCATAGTTTCAAAGAGAGACACCACCACGTCCACAGCAGTATTGTTCACAAAAGTGAAAACATGGAAGTTATCCAAAGTATCCATTAACAGATGAATGGGTAAACAAAATATGATATATTCATGCAATGGAGTGATATTCAGCCTTTGAGAGGAAAGAAGGAAATTCTGGCACCTGCCATTACATGGATGATTCCAAGTGATAAGGCAGTCACAAAGGAAAAGTTCTATATGATTTCACTTACATAAACGTAAAATTCACAGAAGCTGAAAGCAGAGTGGGGATTTGCCAGGGAGAGTGACAGGCAGAGTTGTTGTTTAATACAAATAATAGTTTCAGTTTTACTAGATGTGAATATCCTGGAGACTGGTTGCACAACAGTGTGAATATACTGCACTGTGTACTTAAAAATGGTTAAGGTGTAAATTTATATTATACATACCTTACACACACACACACACACACACACCAGAGAGTGCTGCGATTAGAGCCTCTGGTTAAGGTTCCTAATGTAAGCGACTCATCTACTGCACAGGACACTTAAATAACCCACTAGCTTACACTGATTGTTTGGCACTATAAACAACCTACATCAAAAGAGGAATTAAAAGTAGGTTTGAGGAATTCCAACATTAAGAATTGAAAGAAAACTTAAATAAAAGTATAGTGAGACTTCAAAGGAAAATTCAAAAAAAAGACATTATTAATCATAAAGTCCTATGAAGATTCTATCAGTTTAAAGAATTTATAGCTTACCTATATTTGTTATTTTTTAAACCTCATCCTATAGCAATTGGCATTAAAATATAAGGAGATATTTTTAAAATTTTATGTTTTTATTAAATAATTAGCGAATACACCACAAAAAAAAAAAAAAAAAGGCGCTGTCTTTCCTCACAAACAATCTTTGGAGACAAACTGTCAAGAGATAGAGTCAACTATCTGCCAGTTATCTACTAGACACAGACTAGATCCTTGGGACCTACAGAAGGAAAATTTCTATCCTTGAAGATCCTCTAAGGTGAGAAGCAATCCCAGAGGCTTACAGAGAGATATTAGAATCTCTTTGAAATTTGTTCAAACATTTGATCTGCAAACTTTTGAACAAATCACAAACAACTGTTTCTTACTTCAAAATTATTTATTTTTTTTGTGTTTCTAGCTCATTTAGTT
Organism: Sciurus vulgaris; assembly: GCF_902686455.1. Classification (NCBI taxonomy): domain Eukaryota; kingdom Metazoa; phylum Chordata; class Mammalia; order Rodentia; family Sciuridae; genus Sciurus; species Sciurus vulgaris. The sequence goes on from NC_136463.1 coordinate 143,554,283, forward strand.
AAAAGGAGCCCTGTAGCAAGGTCCTATCATAGAAGACTCAGTGAGAATTTTTTTTTTTTTATTGTAAACAAATGGGATACATGTTGTTTCTCTGTTTGTACATGGCGTAAAGGCATACCATTTGTGTAATCATAAATTTACATAGAGTAATGTTGTTTGATTCATTCTGTTTTTTCCTTTCCCCCACCCCTCCCACCCCTCTTTACCCTCTATACAGTACTTCCTTCCTCCATACTTACCCCCTCCCTAACCCTAACTCTAACCCTAACACTAACCCTTCCCTCCCCCCCCATTATTTGTCATCCTCCACTTATTAGCGATATCATTCGTCCTTTGGCTTTTTGAGATTGGCTTATCTCACTTAGCATGATTCTCCAATTCCATCCATTTGCCTGCAAATGCCATAATTTTATCATTCTTTATGGCTGAGTAATATTCCATTGTATATATATACCACAGTTTCTTTATCCACTCATCAATTGAAGGGCATCTAGGTTGGTTCCACAGTCTGGCTTTTGTGAATTGAGCAGCTATGAACATTGATGTGGCTGTGTCTCTGTAGTATGCTGATTTTAAGTCCTTTGGGTATAGGCCAAGGAGTGGGATAGCTGGGTCAAATGGCGGTCCATTCCAAGTTTTCTAAGGAATCTCCACACTGCTTTCCAGAGTGGCTGCACTAATTTGCAGCCCCACCAGCAATGTATGAGTGTACCTTTCTCCCCACATCCTCGCCAACACCTGTTGTTGCTCGTATTCTTGATAATCGCCATTCTAATTGGGGTGAGATGGAATCTTAGGGTGGTTTTGATTTGCATTTCTCTTATTACTAGAGATGTTGAACATTTTTCCATATGTTTGTTGATTGCTTGTAGATCTTCTTTCTGTGAAGTGTCTATTCATTTCCTTAGCCCATTTGTCGACTGGATTATTTGAATTCTTGGAGTAGAGTTTTTTGAGTTCTTTATAGATTCTGGAGATTAGCGCTCTACCTGAAGTATGATTGGCAAAGATATTCTCTCACTCTGTAGGCTCTTTCTTCGCATTGCTGATAGTTTCCTTTGCTGAGAGAAAGCTTTTTAGTTTGAATCTATCCCAGTGGTTGATTCTAGCTTTTTTCTTGTGCTATGGGAGTCCTGTTAAGGAAGTCTGGTCCTAGACCAACAAGGTGAAGATTTGGACCTACTTTTTCTTCTATAATCTGCAGGGTCTCTGGTCTGATTCCGAGGTCCTTAATCCATTTTGAGTTTAGTTTCGTGCATGGTGAGAGATATGGGTTTAGTTTCATTCTGTTGCATATGGATTTCCAATTCTCCCAGCACCATTTGTTGAAGAGGCTAAAAACACATAAAGCCTGGATCAGTGAGAATACATGTTGGAGTAGCCTTATTTGTAAATAACCACTATGTTTTCCCTTAACCACTATTATATGAGAAATGAGAATGTAGAATCTCAAAATGAGTTTTCTCATAGATATCTGTTCTATCAGAGTTTATATCCCATAATGGTATGTTTTCTATCTCTGCAATAAATTTTGTGAGGATTTCAATTTTCTTCTTCTGCCCAGTTGATTTTGGACTCTTTTTCATAACCTGAGATGTTTTCTGGATGGGAGTGGGGATGGGGAGGCAGTAAGAGTTGTCCATTCTTTATAAATCTTTTCTGTGATTTTCATACCTCTCTTGAACAAACATACATGCTCTAATCTCCAGGTGAATGAATGCTCACAGCCATTTCATCTACTTATCCTGTCCTCATCACTTCATTATCAGAAAACAAATTATGACATTTAACTCTCTGACTGGGTAATAAAGAGCACCATAACTAAGAGGTGAGCCCAGGGTACAGATCTCTCCTCCTGACAGGGACAAGGTCACCCATTTCATTACTTACAGTTCTTTTAGCTGGGAGGTTTCTTGCTTCCTCCAGAGGAACAAGCTCTAACTGGTCTTCCTGAAGCAAAAATGGAAATTAAAGGTGCTTTTGTTTAAGTAGGGATAGGAAAGGGAGGAGTCTGCTACATACCTCTATGAGTCATCTCTCTGTCTGAAATGGAAATGGAAGTTTTATGGGAGGGGGGCACGTGGAAATTGAGGTTCTTTCAGGTAAAAGTGTATGGGGATCCCTTGATTTGACTCTATTAATTAAAGCCTTCTATTTGGCATGCAGTCCAAAGTTCAGCTCAAAACTTCTTTCTTGTTGACAGCATATTCAAATATCAGTATTTTATAATTTTTATTTTCCATGGCCTTCTCCCCAAAAGAAAACCCACCAAAATTTTTGTTATACTCCAAGAACCCTCACCTTAACCACACTGGTATCAGGCTCCACCAGGTGCCCTTCCTCTTCTCTCTCACTTTTTAAAAGGCGCTCTCTTTCAAATTTGTACAGTTTCTGTCACCATCAGTTTGAGGAACTCTGCGTTCTCACCTCCTCAAACCTTGTTCAAGCCAGGCTGAGAGGATGACAGGAAGGTAGAAATGCTGGTTCCTGACTTCCATTTGCAGACTGGGGTGGCTGTGAGGAAAGCGGGTCTTTCCAAATTCCAACAGCAGAGGGCACCACATTCTCTTGGGGCAACTCCCCTCCTGGTCTTACCATGGTACCGTCTTCACCAGAGGCACAGCCTTCAGTACTGAGGAGAAAGACCAAGGCTCTTCCCACCAACAACTCCCACCCACTACCCAGAATCAGGATTCTGAGCCAGTTTTTATGGATGATGGTGGGAGGCCCTGCAGAGAGGAAGGGGGTCTGGAGGAGGAGTCATGTACCTAGGGTTCTTTTCTGATAGAAGCCAGAGACTTGTTCCTCACCCACTTTTTCCTTCTACCCTGGTAACTGGGAAGCAAAAATGACAAATTACTGTTTCTCTTCTTGCCCAAAGAACATCAAGGACTGACACCCATATCAGTGTGGAACTCAGCAGTTCCCTACAGATGAGTTCAGCACTAGGTTGACAGAGCCTTAAAGCTCGGGAAGGGAGAGGACAAGCAAATGCCATCGGTGAAGAATTAGGCGAGGTAGAACCTTGCATTTGATCATGATTATTTAACGTGGTGTACCTGAAATATGTAGAACTAAATATTTATTTTATCTAAGTATAATCAATTTGTATATATTAAAAATTGATACTTTATAAGATACATCACTATAAGTATATTGATGTTTTAATTGTTAGAATATACTCATTTCAATTCTATTAGTCATTTAGCATGATGAAAAATTACATTTCTGTAATATACACATTACCTTAACTAATTTAAGCATAGTAAAAAAAATGAGAATGTTTGGTTCATTTACAGTCTCAAAGAAGCCAGTCACAGTGGTGTATGCCTGTAATCTCAGTGATTGAGGAAGCTGAGGCAGAAGAATCGCAAGTTCAAGGCCAATCTCAGCAACTTAGTGAGACTCTCGAAATAAAAAATTAAAAGGGCTGGGGATGTAGCTTAGTGGTAAAGTAACCCTGGGTTCAATCCCTAGGACAAACAAACAAAACAAACAAACAAACAACAACAACAACAAAAAACTCAAATATTCTGAGCTAGGTTTTCTCTCTGTTTCTCAATTCCTTTGCTATCTAAGTTTATTCTCCATATTCTGTAGCTTCAAAGGATTAAATCTCGTATGTTTTCCAACTGTGGACTTTTTAAGCTCCAATCTTCCCCAGTTGACTTCTGCAGCTGGACTCTGGGCCTCAGCATCCTCATCTGTAATGTGAAGTAGTCAAGTGAAGTTATCACTAAGGTCCGTTCAGGCATGAATTTTGCATTGACTAATCCATTGTAAAACACGATGAAAATAATGGTTCTTTTGTAGTTCTCTTGGGGCTGTTATTATTGCTGGGAATCATGCTGGACAGATGCAGGCATCACATGGAATGTGTGGGGAAGTGTAACTGAATAGTGGCCGTGTTTTGAGGTAGTGGAGCTCAGTTCTTCAGAGTGAGAAAACGGCCTTTCGAGACATTTTGCTAAGGAGAAACACGCTTGAAAAAGCAAAACGGATGCATCCTGTACATCTTTAAGTACTTTTGCTCTATATACTCACAGTACAAATTAGTAAGGAAGAGCAGTCCCGGCCTAGCCCTGCAAATTGTGGGGTTTGGGGTCAAAGCAGGTTTGGCTTGAAGCCTGAACCCTTAGTCCCGAAAGCCACGGCGAGGTCAGCGCCACGGCCGGGCACCTGTTCTCCCCAACTTCGGAGGAGCCTTGGGGAACAGTGCCTGCTCAAACCAGGGCAGAGCGCAAGTGAAATCACAGCCCAGGTGGCTCCAATAAGGGAGCCGGGGAGCGAAGTGACTTGCTTGCTCAGCTTTCATAATTTCTTGGGGGTCTAGCTCCTGTTGGGGAAGTGGCAGCATTACGTAGTGTATTGAGGGTGGGTGTGAGCGCGGTGGCCGGCACCCACTGTCCCGCGCGCTCCGACCTAGAGTCTGCGGACTTGACCGTGGCACCCTGCAGCCTCCCAGAACTCGCGTGCTGCCCGCAGAGGGCGTGCGGGGGAGCGCGCGCCCCTCGGCTGCCACCTGCGGGGCCGGCCGGGAGCGGGGCGCGAACCCGTGACGGGCACGCGGCGGGTGCGGCTGCGGCAGCGGCAGGAGGAGGGCCAGGGAGCGCGGCCGAAGGACGCCCCGTCCTCCAAACGCTGCCACTTGACTGAGCCTGGCGTTTGTGGGAAGGCGGCGCCACTGTCCGGCTGGACTGCACTTTGCCCCTGCTCGGCCTCAGCGTCCGCCCGCCCTGACGCCAGCAAGCCCCCTCCCAAGAGCAGCGCCGGCTCTGGAGCTCGGGTACTGGCCCCGGCATGCAGCCTGCAGAGCGCCGGATACCTCCAGGGCCCCCAGGGCTGTGCACACCTGCGATGGCCGCGCAGATGTCCCGGTGATGTGTGGTGTAAGTGAACATCTGGAAGGTGGGTCCCCGGGGCGCGTGTGTGTGTGTCGGTCTTTGCTCATCAGCTGTGCCTTTTTGCTTTTTCAATGGCAGAAACCCACGAGTTATAGGAGGCTTTAATTAAACCAGATATTTCTCGGCCGATGTCTTGGATTGAGCCTCGCATCTCAGTTCCCTAATTGCGGAGAGTTAGCCCCCACCCCTTCCATCCTGTTCTGAGCCCCCAATTAGAGGTATTTATGAGCTGCAGTTTCATCTTCCTACCCACCTGAAGAGTGAAGGTTTTCAGGTAAAAGGTTTGCCAGTCAACATTTTATTTGTTATGTCAAGCTATCAGGCTTGTGCTCTGAGTAGCATATGATGAGCAGAGACTTAGCTCTTGTGCTCTTAGGAGCTGGAGGCTGACTCCAGAGAGGAAATAATGCCAATGAGAAAGCAAGCCAGTAAACTGTAAGATCTTCAGCCATTAGGAAAGGATCTGAGGAGCAAAGCAGAGCAACTGGAGTTGTTTCTCTTGTCTCTTTTCTGATACCCCCTCCCCATTCTTTATGAAAGTAGGTTAACAAAATTATAAACTAGTAATATTCACGTCAACGACTCCATCCCTTTAGGATTTGATGTATATAATATTTCTCTTTGGGAAATTTTAAAATAAGAATTAAGAGGAATAAGAATCTACTCTTGTTATGACAAAGTATAAATTAAACCAAGATGAACAGTTGGATATTCCTTTTGCCTTTGGATGAGATTGTTTTCTATTATCTAGAAAACAATACATAGCGATCATATATAAATGGGAAATTACATTATTTAAGTTTAGCAGAATGGCCTGGAAAAATAGTAACTTGAGTTTTTAACTGTTTGCTGTCAAGCAAAAATCACTTAGGCCCACAGTCTTACAGCAAAAGGATACTTTAAAATCATAGACTATCCTCCATGCTTCTGTCCATTTTAATCTCTCTTCTGCAGCACTCCTGACAGACCAGCCACACTCCACTTCATTATGAAGGTTAGTATTACCAAGACCTTGTTTACACCCAACTAACAACTGCTTCCTTGGACATGTTTTTCATTAGTTTGGCTTTTGCCAGTAATGTTCCAATTTTTGAAATTACATGCAGGACTATTTTTTTTTTTTTTTTTTGCAAATAAGATCTAAAATTTAAACCAAGAGTCTGCAAAGGGTCCATGACCGAAAATAGTTAAATAAGAGGCATAAAGTGATACAAAATAAGATTTTTGTCCATTTGACAGCCTTCAGATCTCTGCATCTTGGATCCCTTATCTGCAAAATGGGAAAGATAATATACTCCATCTGCCCAGAGGGTGATGTGAAGATGAAATTAAATGATCTTCATAAAGTATGTAGTATAGGTGCCAGGAAGTCAGAAAATGTGATCTTTGCTTCCTTCCTTACCTGAGACCCTTCTTGTGCTAAAGATCCTTAGTCCAAAATGAATTCAGTATATTCAAAATGAATTCAAAATGAATTCAGAGTATAATGAATTCCCACCTTCAAACAAATACTCCAAAGTTGACTGAAAACCTAATTCCTATACTGCTGTTAAGGTAGGCTTTTTAATTTTTAAGTTGTGCAATTAAACATTTCTCAGATCTGACCTTTTTTTTTTTTTCTGTTGACTTCTATTACTTTAAACCTCTCTCTACCATCTCCACTCTGTTGGATATTTTTACTCATGATTGTGACATTCATCATGTTAATTTCTGGACACTCAGTGAGTTTATTCAGCAGACACTAAAGTTACTGATAACATATGGGACAAGTCCCTTTGCTATAAAAGTGTCTCATCTAGAAGGCTATGGCATAGTAGAAATGGCCCTGAATTTTTAGAACCCGGTTTTGGAGTCTGTTCCTGATACTTACCAGATCGATGTCCTTGAGAAGTTTTTTTCCATATCAGTAAAATGAGGTTAGCAACATCTGCCTTTCAGAGTGGTTGTGAAAATTCAGAGTACCCATAGTGCCAAATATAGTAATGGCTAGAGATATTTGCTCCTAAGTAGATATTGTTGAAATTAATGGATCAGCTGAACTCAGCATTTTGACTTATTTTAATAAGTTGGTGGGTTATAGTCCATAAACTGTTCTAGTCAGTAGACTGATTTTGTCCGTAAAGACATTATGAGAGGGCTGGAGTTGTGGCTCAGTGGCAGAGTGCTTGCCTAGCACATGCAAGGCACTAGTTTTGATTCTCAGCACCACATATAAATAAATAAAATAAAGGTGCCAACTAAAAAAATATTTTAAAAAATCATGAGAAAAATTTTAATCAAATGCTTTGCTAACAATAAAGATCTTGGGTATTCCCTAATCTATTATAAAAATAAATAATGTTAGTTATAAAATGATTCTTATTGAACTACTAATTCTTAGATATCTTTAATCCCCCCCCAAGTATTGCCTATTTATCATTAAGTCTTAAAGTTTGCCAGAGACTGATATCAGACTACCTGGTATATAATGTTTAGGAATTCTAATTCTTTTCTTCATTTTGAGTATTACAAAATACACTTGGGATGAGAGGGTTGTGTGTGACTCCAGTCTCTAGAGACCTCCCTCCTTCTCCAAGTTAACCAGTATCCCTGTGCTCACACCTGCAGGTTCTCTTACAATCTTGGAAATGAGTCCCCAGAAGGTGAAGACTTGGTCTCTTTTAAGTACCTTCCTCTGCTTGCACCTTAGTTCTCTCTTAATGAGGTTTCTTTTTCAGTTTGAAGCTCATTTGCTTTTAAGGCAGCAAAACAGCTGCTAAGCAGTTCTGTTTTCTTTCTCTAATTAACTAATATACCATCTGCCTTTGGATTTGAGCATTCTTTAACTGGGGCCTGTTTTCCATAGCAAGAGTACAATGAACAGCATGGACCAAATTGGTGGAGAAAACCACTCATGGTATTATAATGTTAAAAGTTTTGGTAGTAGTAAATAATTCTAGTCATGATCTAATATGCAAAGAGCCTTGCATTTTAAGAATTAACTTATACCTTAGAAATTCAGAGTGTTTCACAAGAGGCTGAAAGTAACAATTTAGTGAAGTTGGATGGGCACAAGGGTGCACAGAGGCCTGTTGAAATGCCCAGTCCAGGGGAATCCTAATTCAGAACACTTTAAACATTGTACTAGTCACATAAAACACGGATCCAAACATTATTACAAGTTTATGGCTTTTGCATGTGAGCACTCTGGGGAACGGTAGAGCTGTCTGTGTGAAGTTGACTGTTTTATTCCCCACGTCTCACACACTGCATGCACATGGATATTTGATAAATGGCCAAACATTAATAGGCATTCATTAAGTGTCTTAGAGAACCATTCTGTGCAAAATAAGAAAAAGCAACTCCTACTTGTGAAGAATATTTAATCTCATTGGGAAAAGATTACTTTATAAAGTAATTTGTCTAGACATTAGTTCAAGAAGAGGACTCTGAGAAAGGTTAGTGGAATTCTAGGAAGTTTGCATGGAGGAGATGGGGGCTTCCCTGTCTTTGAAGCTAGTACTTTGGTTTACGTAGGGAAGAGGGGAAAGTGTGTTGGGTAGAGATAAGGGGGAGGTGGTGTTTCAGTTTAAGAAAGGGCCAGGAGGAGGAAATGAGCATGGGTGTGTCAGGATTAGCTTGATGTGATAGGACATTTCCTTGGATTAGTGAGAAATCCAGTGGTAAAAGAAGTTTTAAACATGTTTAAATTAACTGTACTTTTCATCTCCTGAAATACTGTACTATCAGCCATGGACAATAAAACTGTTATAACTCAAAGGGAAAGATGTATAGTAGTATATGCATCACAAAGGAATTATTACATTTTAAATAGCAAACCTTTCTGAATTCTTGGTTCCTTGACTCAGAGTCCAAGTGCCTTTGAATACTACATTCTCGCATGTCTCCACATCCGGGTGGTTCTTCTCAGTGTTCAAAATTACACACACTGCTATCTGAAATTTGATTTAGTGCATAGCACTTAACATTTTCTATTATTTATGCCTCCTACTTGTTCTTAAGTATTTGAATTGGTATCACTACATAACATAAAGACTGTAATTTAATTTATAGTGGAGGAAAAAAGCTCTTCTATTAGACATGGTCGAGTGACTCAGGCCTATGAATCAAACTGATAAAAAGCAGATAGCATGATTTAAAAACAGACTTAATTATGTGTATATGCACAGGAGTTCCCAAAAGTGAGACTCAAGGAGGCAGTTAGACTATAGGGTTTATGCACCATTTTAACAATCTTAAAATAGGCAAAAAGTGTGCAAAGTTTCTACATCAAAATTTCTTTTCTTTTTTCTTTTTCTTTTTGCTTTTTTTGTACCAGGGATTGAATCCAGGGGCACTGAACCACTGAGCCACATCCCCAGCTCTTTTTATTCTTCTTTTGAGACAGGGTCTCCCTAAGTTGCTGAGGCTGGCTTTGAACTTGTGATCCTCCTGCCTCAGGCTCCAGAGCCACTGTGCTTGCCTTAGGTCAGGAGCTACTTTTCATTTTCCTGCAAGGATTTATATTACAATATTGTGGGAACTTCTGCAGTTTAAGTTCAGTATTTGTCATCATAAATAGGAGTAGCCAGGTAAAGCCACATGGTACCCAGAGTAAAGCCCAGATGGCTGAGAGATATGCCAGCTTGGTTCTTTTTTCCACCTGAAGGACCTGGTAAGTGAGATGAAGTATTCACCCCTGACTTAGGATATGTATCACCTGATTCTAATTCCAGAATCCTAAATGACTGTTGGCATTCTTAGATAATACTTCTTTCCATAATTATAATCTTAAGATATAAATGAAGCACTTAAAAGAATGAATTTTGATGTTAGTAGGTTTAGGGGAAATCTAGAGAGGAAAGGAAGGGAAATAACCTGGAACACCTTCTCTGTTCCTAGGGAGTTCTAGATGCTATACACATTGGATCTCAATTTTTATGACCATCTGAGGTGGAGCCCAGTTTACATATAAAACCATACCACCCAGCTCCATTTAGGTTTATCAGAATCTCAAACATTGTCCTTTCACTTAGCCATGTTATTTTCTCTGGCCCTCCACTGGGGTACTTTGGCCAGTGACACATGAAGAGCTCCCTCTCCGAGACTGCCTGTTTAAGCAGCTGCACACAGCATGTGTCCTGTATGGCAGAGGAGGAAACCAGCTACTTGGCTTCCAAGGACTTTACTGCGATGTTCTTTTGGTGACCTCCAGATTGATTGAAATCATATGTGCATATTTTCTAGCTTTTGCATTTTTGGTGAAAAAGAACATTAAATTTAAATTGAGTCCATTTCTGTTTGCTTAACTGGTGTCATTTTACCCTGTTATGAATTTATAGTCCCCAAGTCAGTGATTCTCAGTATTCCCAGTACAAAGTCTTCCATTTAATGTACAATTATTTGGACCCCTACAAGAAAGAAAATATACCCTTAGTACCCATTATTAGAGAACAAATAATGACAAACCTGCTATTTGAAACTCAGTTCTGTTTTTTAATGAACTCAGGTATGTTTTTAATGAATTTAAACAACTGCCCCAGTCACAAGGTAATGGAATTGCTTGTCACAGAAACAGACATACTTGCCTATTACATCTGGTAGAAAGAGATGGCAAACATAAATTAGTAGACTAAAGTGATGAATAACTGAAGAACAGCAGTCTTCTATCCTTTTCACACTACAGCAAAACAAGCTGAAGGTTGACAACATTTTACTATATGGGTATTATGTCTTATAAACAATACAGAAATGTGGTCCAACAAATAATGTAGTAGTGGGTATAATCTTATGAACCTCACTAATCTAGTTCTTTGTATGAGATTCTATATCCCTCTCCCCCCTCAACTCCGCCACCACCCCTACACCCTTTAGCTACAGCACTGTTTAGGATAAAGGACTTTCAAATCCGATTTCCAGATTGGTTTCTCTTTTATTATCATCATTCTAAACCAAAGCAATAATGTTCCCAAAGGAAGTGAGAAATAAAGCTCTTGCACTGGTAACTGGAGGTAGGAGAAGACTTCTCCAAGAACATGACCACTAAGTTTGGGGCTGGTTTTAGGCCAGTGTAAGAAGGAAACAACAGGTCTTGCCTTAGAGGCATATGGCACCATGAGTTAGTTGGTCTGTACTCTGGATTCTGCCCAATTATTTCAAGAACTGGAACTTCAGACAGATTTTAACACTTGGTGTGACTGATTGAAGCAAACAGTCTTTTTCAGGTATAAATATATCAATCCCCTGGATTTGGGTATCCTGGATGTTCTCAAAAATTGATCAGACATTTTATTGAAATAAAAATTACAGTGAAATACACAAATATCAAGGGTACTATTTGGTAAGTTTTAACAAATGTATATACCCATGTAATCAACTCCCCAATCAAGATATAGGACATTTCCATTACCAGAAAGTTCTTTCATATCCCCTTTCAAGTAGTCCCTACTGCCTCTCACCCAGAGGGAACCACTGCTGTCATATCTCCTCATGGAGTTAGTATTGTCCAATCTTGAAATTCATATACATATAATCAGTCTTTTGCACCTGGCTTCACATGTTTCTGAAACTCATCCATGTTGTTGCATACATCAATATTCATTCTTTAGTACTGTCAAGTAGCATTCTGTTTTAAGAATATCCCCAATTTGTTCATCCATGTGCCTACTGATGGAAATCTGGATTGTTTCCACTTTGGCTATTTGTGTATAAAGATGCCATCAACATTGATAGACATGTTTCATTTATTTTAGACAAATATCTAGAAATGAAACGTCTAGTTCCCACTGAAAGAACATGGATAATTCTGTTGAGAAACAGCCAGATAGCTGGGCTTGGTGGTATACTCTTGTAATCCCAGCAGCTAGGGAGGCTGAGGCAGGAGGATCAAGTGTTCAAAGCCAGCCTCAGCAACTTAGTGAGGCACTAAGCAACTCAGTGAGACCCTGTCTCTAAATAAAATACAAAAAAGGGCTGGGGATGTGACTTAGTGCCCCTGAGTTCAATCCCTGGTACCAAAAAATAAAAATTAAAAAAAAAAAGCCCACACACCAAACAGCCAAATAGTTCTTTACAGTGGTTATAATATTTTACACTCCCTAGCCGTATATGTATTCTATGTTTTCACCAACATTAAGCATTCTGGGTTTTTCGGCTTTAGCAATCTTAGTGTAAATATTATTGTGGTTTTGGAAAATACCTTTTAAAATGTATATACAGTAAAAGTAACTTCGGTGAACAAATCCATGAGTTTTAATACATGTATAGATTTGTTATAACCACCATCACAGTTGTGGTAAAGAAGTTTTATTGCTCTCAAAAAGTTCCTTGTTGCTGCCTCTCTGAAGTTGCAACCTACCCCAATCCCTACAACCCCTGTTAGACCCAGATCTGATGTCTGTCCCAGAATGTCCTACAAATAGAATCATATGGTAAGTAACCTAACAAGACTGGCTTCTCCAGTTAGCATGCTTTTAAGACTACTGGTGTGTGTCGCTGTCTTTATTCTACCTTTTGGCAGCTATGAATAAGGCCATGACAGACATTTGTACAAAAGTTTTATATGAACACTAATTTTCCTTTCTCTAGGGTTTATCTGTGAGTGAAATTTCTGGAACATATGGTAAGTGATTGTTTGAACTTCATAAGAAACTGGCAACCTCTTTCAAGAGAGGCCATGACACTTTGCATTCCTTCCAGCAATGTGTGAGTTCCAGTTGTATTGGTACTCAGTATGCTTGGTATTATACAGATTTTACTTTACCTATTATACAGATTTTACTTTACCTATTCCAATAGGTAGCACTTCTCATGGCCTCAATTTGCATTTCCCTTATGGCTTCATTATTTGATTATAGCATCCTGATATTAAGCATCTCTCATGTTCTTATTTGCTATCCATATGTGTTTTTTTTTTTTTTTTTTTTTTTTTTTTTTTTTTTTTGCGGTGCTGGGGATTTGAACCCAGAGCCTTGTGCTTGCAAGGCAAGCACTCTACCAACTGAGCTATATCCCCAGCCATATGTGGTTTTGAGTGAAATGTTCATCTATATCTTTTGTTCATTTTTAAAACCTGGTTATTTTGTGCTGTTGAGTTTCAGTATTTATATATTCTATATTCCAAGTCATTTGTTAGAATAGTTTTTGCAAACTGTTTAATATTTGCTGGTCTTTTCATTTCCTTAACTGTGCATTTTTCTTCAGAGCAAAAGTTTTCAGTTTGATTTAGTCCAGTTTATCAATGTTTTCTTGAATGGTTCATACTTTTGGTGTCCCATCTAGGAATTGTCTAACCCCAGGATCACAAATTTTTTTTTTCTTGAATCTAATAGTTTTACATTTTGCACTTAAATCAATCCCTGCAGTTAATTAATTAATTAATTTTTTTATACCAGGGATTTAACCCAGAGGTGCTTAGACTCTGAGCCACGTCTCCAGCCCTTTTTAATTTTTATTTTGAGACTGGATCTTGCTAAGTTTCTTAAGGCCTAAGTTGCTGAGGCTGACTTTGAACTTGGGATCTTCCTGCATCAGCCTCTCCAGCCCTACAGTCAATTTTTGTATGAAGTATAATCAGTACTCTGTATCTGCAAGTTTCACATACATAGATTTCCAGATATTTGGAAAAATTTGCATCTGTGCTGAACACATGCAAAATTTTCTTTATCATTATTCCCTAAACAATACAGTATTTACATAGCACTTACATTTGTATTAGGTACTACAAATAACCTAGTGATTTAGAATATATGAGAGGATATATCTACTAAATATCATTTTTAAAGAGTAAAATTTTTAAAGAATTTCTTTTACTTAGTTATAGATGGACAGAATACCTTTATTTTTATATTTATTTTTATGTGGTACTGAGGATTAGACCCAGTGCCATGCTAGGCAAATACTCAACCACTGAGCTACAACTCCAGCCCACTGTATCATTTTATATAAGGGGCTTGAGGGTTCTGGTATCCTCAGGGGGTCCTGGAGCCAGTCTCCTATATATACAATGGATGACTGTATAAGGTAGAGGTAGATTTTTTGGTAGGGGATGGAAACATACAAATGTCTAATTATTTCATTCATTTGTTGGAAAGATTATCTTTTTTTTGTATTGAATTGTTATACATTTGTCAAACTGTATTTGTGTGGGTCTATTTTTTGACTCTATTCTGTCCCACAGATTTGTGTCAAGCCTGTTATCAGTCTTGATTTCTGAGGCTTTATAGTCATTCTAAAAAGCGGATAATATGACTCCTCTAACTTTGTTCTTTCTCAAAATTGCTTCAGCTTTTCTACTTCCTTTGTATTTACATATATAACTTAGCATTAGTATGTCTATATGTAGAGCAAATTTTGCTGGAATTCTGATTAGAATTTAAGAATCAGTCTGTCAATATCCACAAAAACGTATGCTGGGATTGCACTGAATATAACATCGATTTGGGGAGAACTGACATCTTAACAATATTAAGTTTTCTAGATCGTGAACAGTATTTATTTATGTGTTTACATTCTTCACTTTTCCTTGGTAAAAAAAATTATTTTTCATATCCAACATACATAATGCGCAATGTGGTTTTCTTTCATATGCTTTCTTAAATGTATGCCTGTGATCATATATTTAGACTACTGCAAAAGACATTGTCTTTCAAATACTAGGCATATAGAAATATAGCTGATTTTTGTATATCAATTTTATATCTTGACAAAATTACCTATTAATCCTAGTAATTAATCCTAGTAATTTTAGGGGGAATAATCTGTAGAATTTTCTATATCATGTCCTGTGTAGTTTTTTCTTCCATTGCTATTTATGCTTATTTTTTTCCTCCTTCCTTCTCACATCAAGTAGGACCTCTAGAATTTTAAATAGAAATGAAAATGAACATCATTACCTCTTTATCATAAGGCAAAAGCATTCAGTCATTCCCATTGTTTGATGTTAGTTTGAAGACACCCCTACTGTTGCTACTTTGCTGAGAAATTTTATCATGAACAGGTATTTTGTGAGGTGTGCTCTGCTTCTGTTGAGTATCTGAGTTTTTTGTTAACATGGTGAATTAGTTTAACTCTTCAATATTAGACTGCATTTCTTAAATTCCTGGTATAAATATCATGTATTAACCATTTCATACATACTAGATTTGTCACTTAAAACAAAACACCTGGAGATAATGGTACATAAAGTTGAGTCTTCTTATACTATCTTTGGTTTTGGTGACAGGGTCATATTGGCCTTATATAGAATGAATTTGGGTAAGATTGATATTATTTCTTCCTGAATGTTTGATAGAATTCTCTAGTATAGTCATTTGGGTCTGAAGGTCCTTTTGGGGAATATTTAAATTACAAATTCAATTTCTTTAACTGATATTGGGCTATTGTTTTTTTCTTGTGCTAGTTTTGGCAATTTGGTACTAGCGTGAAATTGTTCATATTATTTCTTTATTGTATTTCTAATGTACACAGGACATGCAGTTGATGTCTCTTTTTCACAACACATCTTAGTATGTGACTTCTCTTATTTTTCTTGGCCAGTTTGTATAGAAATTATGTATTTTATTAGATCTTTCTAAATAAATACTATTAATTCCATTGCTTCACTGATTTCTGCTCTTGTTATTGGGGTATTAGATTTTCTATTTTTTTCTGACCTAAATTCTTTCCTTTCTTTTGCTTACTTTGGGTTTAATTTACTTGTCTTTTTTAGCTAAAGGTGAAAGCTTAGATGACTGATTTAAACCTTTTCTATTTGAAGCATTTAAATCTATATTTTCTGCTGAGCTTTAATGATACATTTCAAAACTTTAACATATTGTGGCTATTATGTAGTTGAAATGTATTTTAATTTTCCTTGTGATATCCTCCTTACCCCATAAGTTATTAAAAATGTCTAGTTTTTAAATATTTTGGGCCGATTTTACTATCATTTATTTTTATTGAATTCTAGGGTGGTTAAGAAATATACTCAAAAATTTCAAATATTTGAAATCTTTTGAGACCATTATGTACTCAGTCTGTAATGATGAATGTTCCATAAGCACTCAACAGGAAATCTATTAGTTGTTAAGATAGTGTTAATATAACTGTTAGGTTAATGTCAGTTAACTCACATTGGATCATAATGTTCAAAACCTGTATTCTTTGTCTTTGGATACTCTGTATCATTTACTGACTGAACAATGTCTAAATCCAACAATGCTTGTTCTTACAGTTCTGTCTGTTTTCAATTCTTTCTTATATTTTGAAGCTATTAGTTCCGTACATATTTATGTTTAAAGTGAACCTCTTAGAGAGAGCATATAGTTTGGTTTTAAAGTTGACTTTTATTTTAGAGCAGTTTTAGGCTCACAGAAAAATTCAACAGAAAATAGATAGCCCTTTCATGTACTCACCAAGTGCACACTATCAGCATCCCACACCAGAGTGGTACATTTAACTGATGAACCTACACTGACAAATCACATTCGCCTTAAGTCCATACTTGATTAAGGTTCACTTTGCTTTTGCACAGTTCATATATTTTGACAAACATGTAACAACATGTATCCATCATTATGGTATCATGTAGAATCACTGCCCCAGAAGTCACCTATACTGAACCTACCGGTTCCACCTGCCTCCATAACTTATCCCTGATCTTTTTACTGTCTCTATAGTTTTGCCTTACTTGTCATATATTTGGAATCATTATGTAGTCTTTTCAGGGTGGCTTTTTAAACTTACTAACATGCATTTAAGATTCCTTCTTTTCATGACTTATTTATCCCTTTTTAATGCCAAATATTGTTTTCATTATCTAGATACATTACAGTTTATTTATTCACCAACTGAAGAGTACCTTAGTTGCTCTTAAGTTTTGGAAAATTATGAATAAAGAAATCTGTGTATAGGTTTTTTTTGCGTAGACAAAAGTTTTCAACTCATTTGGTAAATAGCAAGCAGAGCAATTGCTGGATCATGCAATAAGAGTATGTTTAGTTATGTTAGAAACTACTGAACTACCTTCCAAACTGGTACCATCTTGCCTTCTCACAAGCAATGGATGTGACCTCTGTTGTTCCACATTTGGTGTTGTGTCTTGGATTTTCACTATTCTAACAGGTTATAGTGGCATCTCGCTCTTGTTTTAATTTGCAATTCCCTAATGATATATGATGTTCAATTTTTTTCCATGTTTTACTTGCCATCTGTTTGTCTTCATCAGCTCTTTTTGCCCAGTTTAAATCAGGTTGTTCATATTCTTATTGAGTTTTGAGTTCTTTTGTGTATTCTGAATAATAATTCTTTATAAAATGATTTTTACAATATTTCTCCCAGTCTGTGGCATGTCTTCATATTTTGACAGTGGTTTATGAAGAGCAGAGTTTTTCTAGCAAAGTCTAACTGATTATCTAAAAGATCATTATCAAACCCAAGGTTGTATATAGACTTTTCTCCTGTGTTGTCTTCTAGGAGTGTTATAGTTTTACATTCCGTATTTAGGTCTAGGAACCATTTTGAGTTAATTTTTGTGAAGACTATAATATCTTTTTTTTTTTTTTTTTTTTTTAATGTGGATTTTCAGTTCTCACACTTGTTCAAAAGACTATGCTTCTTCATTGTAGGCCTTGGATCTGTTGACCATATCTGTATGGTCTGGATCCTGTTTAACTAGTGCGATCACCCCTGCTATTTTATGGAACTTGTAGTTTGTTCCCTTTCAAATAGTACTTTTTTTGTGGAAGTTAGTCACCTTATTTTCTAATTGCTCCATTTTCTTCCTATGTGCCCCATTTCCTGTCTTCTTCTGGGTTACCTAATTCCCCCCTGCTTTAAGGTCATACTTGCATTATCTTTTTAGTGTATTATCTTTTTTGCTTCTTTCAAGTTTTTAAAAATTTCACCCTCCCAGTTTTCATATTTATATATGTATATATAAATATATATTTATGTTCAACTATACTAATCTTTTGCAACATCCAATAGCCCATATGATGAATTTTTCACTTCAGATATTGTATACTTTAGGTTTTGAGTTTCTATTTCCTTTCCTTTATGTCCTTGAACTTACTTATATTCTTAACTCCTTTATATTTCTAGTAAGTTCTATGAAGCTCTGTTAATTATCAAATGCTGGGTCATTTGGGGGTCTGTTTCCAACAGTTTTTTTCTTGATTATGGGTTACATTTTCCTGCTTCTTTCCATGACTACTAATTATTTACTACACTTTGCAAATAATAACTGTATGGAGTCTGGATTATGTCATCTTTCTATAAATGATACTTTGATTCTTGTTAAAGAGAGGACTGTTTCTGTTGAACTTAATCTGATTATGGCCTGTGGCTAGCTGGTTTTTGCAAATGAAGTTTTATTGCATACCCATTCATTTAATATATTTCTGTGGCTGCTTTTGTGGAGTAGCAGAGATGAGTAGTTGTGATACACACTGTCTCAATCTGTTCATGCTGCTATAACAAAATGCCATTAGACTGGGTGGTTATGAACAACAAACGTTTCTCATAGTTCTGGAGTCTGGGAAGTACACTCAAATTGTATCTATCGAAGGCCTGTTTCTTGGTTCAAAGATGGTGCCTTCTTCCTTCACAGTGAGGGCAAGAGAGCTCCTGATGCCTCTTTTATAAGGGCAATAATACCCTAATTACTTCCCAGAGACCCCACTTCCAAATATTATCACTTTGAGGATTAGGTTTCAAATATAAATGCAGGGGGGGGGCAGGATATCAAATTATAGCAGTATAGCTCACAAGCCTGTCATATACTATCCAGCTCTTTAAGGAAAACTTTGCAGACCCTGTTCTAGGGTATACCCCTGACTCCTAAGGTGTCACATTTCCTGAGCAGTAATTAAAGCCTCAAGTGTTCAAGGAGGTATCTCCACTTTGGCTGATCTGCAACTCCAAGGATTCCCAGTACTGTAGAACATCTGGTATCACTGTTCAATTCTAAAGTCCCAGAGCAGGCGATCTCTTACTAGGTCGTACAGATCCTTATCTTGCATATGCACATCCCAGCTCTTATTCTTGATAGTCCTTTAGTAAATTTCTGCCTCTCCTAGGGCTTTTCTTATAAACTCTGTTTTATAAATTAGTTGCTTCAGTAACCTCTGCTTTCTTAGCTCAGTAGAATTTACACTATCCTTGGGCTCAACTTCTCTGTAATAATGTTGGAAGATACCCGCAAGTAAAACTCCAGGATGTTCAACTATGGGATTCAACATCTTGTGTCTTCCTTTCTGCAAGTAATCACAGTATTGAGCAGCTTATCCTTCAATGCCTGAAAGTACCTGCTTATGTATTGTGTCCCGGTTGGGAGGGCAAATCTGGTACCAGTTATTCTGTATTGGCAAGACAAAGCTGCTTATAAAAAACCAAAGATTCTAGAAAATACAAGATCTCCTGATGATTCTACTCACAGCCTTTTATTTGTGACACCCATTGAGTTTTCTGAACTTTTTCATGTTAACCATGTCTGCTTCCCTGAACTGTTCCTCACAATACAAAATAGATACATGCTGGCATGCTGGAGATGAAGAACCAAGACAGTTCTCTTTAAGCAGTTAATCTAGTAAACAAGGCAGATATCATACATGTACCTACTTCCCCTTTGAAATACATCTCTGAATCGAGTAGGAAGCAGAGCATACAAAACTAAAGGTATTTGAAAGCAGAAGGTTGGATTTCCTCTTTACCACATATCATCCTTATCAGGAACAGATGTAATGAGTAGAATTTATAGAAAACCAACTGGGTAGAATTTATAGAAAACCAAAAAAGTATATAGTTATAAAAGTAGCAAAGTTTTTTTTTTTTTTTTTCATTTATTTAGAAAAGCAATTTAGGAATATGCTAGATGCTGCCTTTTAGGGATCAGTGGTTTCGGAAACAATCAACAGAATTGTCGAGTCCCCAAACTAAGAATCAGGGACCGTTAACCTCATCCACAGAGACTTTGCCTGTGCTCTCGCATGTCTAGTTCTTGCTACAGGGAAGTTGTTCAGTGTTCTTTTAGTTATCTTGAACCTAAGAGAAGTTCATCCAGTGACAGCACCCACTTGGGGAGCACAGAAGTCACATCACAAGCACTATTGCCCACTTACTGTCCAAACATCAGATAGGGGTAGGATACTTAAGAGGAGAAACCTTTACACTTATTTTAAATAAATATGAACTTTTCATATAATTTCATAGGGACATTAATTCAGAAGGAAAAAAAACTTGGCTTTCTATGATGTCTAACCTGTGTTGTTTGCTTGGCACTAGTATGAAGACTATTGAGTGGTAAATATCTGACCAGGGAACAATGCCTGACTCTAATAGTAGTCCAAGATGTACAAGTTCAAGGGTTTACAACAAAATCAAATTTTCAATATGTTTATTTCCCTTGACAAAGAAAGATCAGAGTTTGGCCCAAACTTTCAGTAAAGGGCTAGGTAATAAATATTTTAGGCTTTGCAGGTCAAAGTGTGTCACAAGTATTCAGTTCTGCCATTGTGGCATGAAATCAACCACAGATTGATTTCATAAATAAGTGAGCAGGGCTGCATTCTGATAACAGGTGGTTAGAATTTTATCCAGGAGCTATATTGCTATTATAAATAAGTCTAAATCTTTTTAGTTTTATAAAATTTTCAAAAGTCTGAAAAAATATTTTCCTGGTTTATAAACTGACATTTTTATTGTGTGATTTTTTTTTTTTTTTTTTTTCCTTCAGTTGATAAGATAAAACTCTCTTTGTTGTTACCTCACATTTCCTCCAGGGGACCAAATGGTGAAAAGAACCTTTACAGAGTTCCAACAGGTCACCGAATCTTACTTATTTTGCCTTCTATGATTCACAATGAAAACTCCCTTCTTTTGACAGATAAACATTGCACGTGAAGAGTGGAGAAAGGGAGCACTGGTTACGAAGCGGCCTGGAGAGAGAAAGCACTAGTCCACACCGTGCGGAAGACCTTCACTGTCTCCCAGATATGCTGAAGTAGTCTCGCTGCTTGCTCTCCTTCCCTCAGTCATAACACCTCCACAAAATGGGCTGCATGAAATCAAAGCAAACGTTTCCATTTCCTACCACATTTGCACCTGAGAAGCAAGATGAGAGTGAAGAAACCTTTATGCCAGAACAGGAATTTCTACCCAGGATGTCTTCAGTTCATGTCCAAGAGGAAGTGAAGAAACCCCCAGGGCCCAACCTTCTGGTGCTTCAGTACGCACACCGCCTGTCCCAGGAAATCTTGCATGATGCCATGCAGCAGTGGGCACGCAATAACATCAAGTACTATGACATCCCGTACATTGAGAGTGACTGCGAGGGCCTTGATGCCGTAGGATGACAGCCTTGTTGACCTGTG